>NC_138180.1:8751154-9951154 GCF_964165515.1 Mesoplodon bidens
TTCATATACTCTCTGCTATAACATTGTCCTGATTCTTTCTGTATATTCTTTACTTATGTTTTGGTTTTCCTTAATCAAAGTGTGTCTTTTAATCTTGTCAAAGAATATTCTTTCTACTTACTACATCACCTGAATTTTATACGTTTTCTAATGTATTGAGTTCTGCTCATACCTTTATATTTTTTGTATGTTCTCAGTTTTATTGTTTTGATATTCTGATGTCAAATAAAACACTTGGTTATTCATTTTAATAAATCTTTTTACTTATAAAGATTTGAACTTTTCAAGAATCCATCTTACTTGAAAGTTTCTAAGTGTCACATCCCCTACATTGTGGCTTGCCTAAGTCTTAGTTCACCATATAGCAATGTATATATTGACCTATTTTCGCCTCGACTTTCTGTGATTTCCTACATCTCACCTTTCTTTGCAGACAAGCCATTTGAAATAACCTTAACTTATTTTACTGCCAATAAGTCTTTGAAATAATGGGCATTTTTCAGAGAAATCTTATTATATATTTAGGCACAAAATCTGACCTGCCATAGTTTTCAAAACAGCATAATTTCACTCTTCTCAATGATGAATCTGTTGTATTACACAACCTTTGAGTATTTAGCTTTATCAATGACATGTACTTTAAAAATGTTTTAGAGATCCTACCAGTCTTTGAAAACATCCTTGTTCCTTGTTTCAGTTCCACTTTTATGTATATTTTCTGCCTTGCACCTGATTATTCCAACGTCTGATCGATGGCTTAGGAAATCTAATTCTGGTATTGATTGTTTTTGCTGATTGTCTCCCCCTGTAGCTGATTTCTTCATTATTGTGTAAATTTAGATCATGAGCTCATGTTTAGCTAAACATCTGACTTTGTAAGAGGCTTAGGTGTGAACACTCGTAAGCTTCATCAGAAAGTCCGCAAAGATTTATTTGTGTCCCTCCAATGAGTTGCCCGCGAGGACCCCGTTTTCTACTAGGGTTGGTCCACTACTCCCTCTAGAGGCACGGCCTCAGACAGGGCTGCTTGGCACCCCACGATCTGGGGCAGTGGCAGTGGGCGGCCTGTGGCCCGGTTAGGAGACTCTCTGCGTGTGTCCCAGGGACCCATCTGCCTGCGAACTTCGGTCACCTGGCAGGAAGCTACGATGCCCAGAACTATGGTTAGCTGTGCAGCGAGGTGTACTGCGCGGACAGGTTCCACACACACTTCAAGTAAGAGGGCGGCCTGAGTGGAAAGGTGAGAGTTTGGGCAGCTGTGCAGACAAAGAAGGCTTCCTTTGTCCTGGGCCTAAATGCTTGTGTACCCCACTGGGCGTGCCGGGCTCTGAGGGCCCTGCCCTGGGCCCCCTGCTCCCCTGCCCTTTGTTCAGTCACAGCAGAGATTGCCACACCCACTCCCTCTGTGAGGGCTGTGTTCCAAACTCCCTCAGCCCCGCCCCCTCTCCGCAGGTTAACATGGACTACAGATGCTGCATTCTGAGTCCAGGGCATTCCGGGAATGCCAAGGGCAGACATGATGACCTTAAATGATTTCCTCTTGTGTCAATTTTGTTAAACTTTAGGAGCTAGGAAATGGTCCACTTTACACAAATGTTCAAATTTACTGGCATTTCATATATTCTCTGCTATAACATTGTCCTGAATCTTTCTGTATATTCTTTACTTATGTTTTGGTTTTCCTTAATCAAAGTGTGTCTTTTAAACCTTGTCAAAGAATATTCTTTGGACTTACTACCTCAACTGAATTTTATACGTTTTCTGTGGTATTAAGTTCTGCTCATAGATTTATTTATCTTTTTTCTATGTTCTCAGGGTTTATTGTTTTGATCTTCTGATGTCAATTAAAACACCTGGTTATTCATTTTAATAAATCTTTTTACTTATAAAGATTTGAATTTTTAAAGCTTCCAGCTTACTTGTAAGTTTCTAAGGGTCCCGTCCTCTACATTGTGGCTGGCCAAAGGCTTAGTTCACAATATAGCAAAGTATATATTGACCTATTTTCCCCTCGACTTTCTGTGATTTCCTATAACTCACCTTTCTTTGCAGACAAGCCGTTTGAAATAAACTTAACTTATTTCACAGCCAATAAGTCTTTGAAATAATGTGTATTTTTCAGAGAAATCTTCTTATATATTTAGGCAGAAAATCTGACCTACCATAGTTTTCAAAACAGCATAATTTCACTCTTCACAATGATGAATCTGTTGTATTACACAACCTTTGAGTATTTAGCTTTATCAAAGACATGTACTTTAAAAATGTTTTAGAGATCCTACCAGTCTTTGAAAACATCCTTGTTCCTTGTTTCATTTCCAGTTTTATGTATATTTTCTGCCTTGCACCTGATTATTCCAACGTCTGATCGATGGCCTAGGGAATCTAATTCTGGTATTGATTGTTTTTGCTGATTGTCTCCCCCTGTAGCTGATTTCTTCATTATTGTGTAAAATTAGATCATGAGCTCATGTTTAGCTAAACATCTGACTATGTAAGAGGCTTATGTGTGAACCCTCGTAAGCTTCATCACAGAGTCCGCAAATATTTATTTGTGTCCCTCCAATGAGTTGCCCGCGAGGGTCCCGTTCTCTACAATTGTTGGTCCACTACTCCCTCTAGAGGCACGGCCTCAGACAGAGCTGCTTTGGGCCCCACGATATGGGGCAGTGGCAGTGGGCGGCCTGTGGCCCGGGTAGGAGCCTCTCTGCGTGTGTCCCAGTGACCCATCTGCCTGCGACCTTCTGTCACCTGGCAGGAAGCTACGATGCCCAGACCTATGGTTAGCTGTGCAGTGAGGTGTACTGCGCGGACAGTTTCCACACACACATCAATAAGAGGGCGGCCTGAGAGGAAAGGTGAGAGTTTGGGCAGCTGTGCAGACAAAGAAGGCTTCCTTTGTCCTGGGCCTAAATGCTTGTGACACCCCACTGGGCCTGCTGGGCTCTGAGGGCCCTGCCCTGGGCCCCCTGCTCCCCTGCCCTTTGTTCAGTCACAGCAGAGATGGCCTCACCCTCTCCCTCTGTGAGGGCCGTGTTCCTACCTCCCTCAGCCCCGCCCCCTCTCCGCAGGTTACCATGGACTACAGATGCTGCATTCTGAGGCCAGGGCATTCCGAGAATGCCAAGGGCAGACATGATGACCTTAAATGATTTCCTCTTGTGTCAGTTTTCGTAAACTTTAGGAGCTAGGAACTGGTCCACTTTACACAAATGTTCAAATTTACTGGCATTTCATATATTCTCTGCTATAACATTGTCCTGATTCTTTCTGTATATTCTTTACTTATGTTTTGGTTTTCCTTAATCAAAGTGTGTCTTTTAAACCTTGTCAAAGAATATTCTTTGGACTTACTACCTCAACTGAATTTTATACGTTTTCTGTGGTATTAAGTTCTGCTCATAGATTTATTTATCTTTTTTCTATGTTCTCAGGGTTTATTGTTTTGATCTTCTGATGTCAATTAAAACACCTGGTTATTCATTTTAATATATCTTTTTACTTATAAAGATTTGAATTTTTAAAGCTTCCAGCTTACTTGTAAGTTTCTAAGGGTCCCGTCCTCTACATTGTGGCTGGCCAAAGGCTTAGTTCACAATATAGCAAAGTATATATTGACCTATTTTCCCCTCGACTTTCTGTGATTTCCTATAACTCACCTTTCTTTGCAGACAAGCCATTTGAAATAAACTTAACTTATTTCACAGCCAATAAGTCTTTGAAATAAAGTGTATTTTTCAGAGAAATCTTCTTATATATTTAGGCAGAAAATCTGACCTGCCATAGTTTTCAAAACAGCATAATTTCACTCTTCACAATGATGAATCTGTTGTATTACACAACCTTTGAGTATTTAGCTTTATCAAAGACATGTACTTTAAAAATGTTTTAGAGATCCTACCAGTCTTTGAAAACATCCTTGTTCCTTGTTTCATTTCCAGTTTTATGTATATTTTCTGCCTTGCAGCTGATTATTCCAACGTCTGATCGATGGCCTAGGGAATCTAATTCTGGTATTGATTGTTTTTGCTGATTGTCTCCCCCTGTACCTGATTTCTTCATTATTGTGTAAATTTAGATCATGAGCTCATGTTTAGCTAAACATCTAACTATGTAAGATGCTTATGTGTGAACCCTCGTAAGCTTCATCACAGAATCCGCAAAGATTTATTTGTGTCCCTCCAATGAGTTGCCCGCGTGGGCCCCGTTCTCTACAAGTGTTGGTCCACTACTCCCTCTAGAGGCACGGTCTCAGACTGGGCTGCTTTGCGCCCCACGATCTGGGGCAGTGGCAGTGGGAGGCCTGTGGCCCGGGTAGGATCCTCTCTGCGTGTGTCGCAGGGACCCATCTGCCTGCGAGCTTCCGTCACCTGGCAGGAAGCTACGATGCCCAGACCTATGGTTAGCTGTGCAGCGAGGTGTACTGCGCGGACAGGTTCCACACACACTTCAATAAGAGGGCGGCCTGAGTGGAAAGGTGAGAGTTTGGGCAGCTGTGCAGACAAAGAAGGCTTCCTTTGTCCTGGGCCTAAATGCTTGTGACACCCCACTGGGCCTGCTGGCCTCTGAGTGCCCTGCCCTGGGCCCCCTGCTCCCCTGCCCTTTGTTCAGTCACAGCAGAGATGGCCCCACCCACTCCCTCTGTGAGGGCCGTGTTCCTACCTCCCTCAGACCCGCCCCCTCTCCGCAGGTTACCATGGACTACAGATGCTGCATTCTGAGGCCAGGGCATTCCGAGAATGCCAAGGGCAGACATGATGACCTTAAATGATTTCCTCTTGTGTCAGTTTTGGTAAACTTCAGGAGCTAGGAAATGGTCCACTTTACACAAATGTTCAAATTTACTGGCATTTCATATACTCTGTGCTATAACATTGTCCTGATTCTTTCTGTATATTCTTTACTTATGTTTTGGTTTTCCTTAATCAAAGTGTGTCTTTTAAATCTTGTCAAAGAATATTCTTTGGACTTAGTACCTCAACTGAATTTTATACGTTTTCTGTGGTATTAATTTCTGCTCATATCTTTATTTATCTTTTTTCTATGTTCTCAGGGTTTATTGTTTTGATCTTCTGATGTCAATTAAAACACTTGGTTATTCATTTTAATAAATCTTTTTACTTATAAAGATTTGAATTTTTAAAGATTCCAGCTTACTTGTAAGTTTCTAAGGGTCAGGTACTCTACATTGTGGCTGGCCAAAGGCTTAGTTCACAATATAGCAAAGTATATATTGACCTATTTTCGCCTCGACTTTCTGTGATTTCCTACATCTCACCTTTCTTTGCAGACAAGCCATTTGAAATAACCTTAACTTATTTTACAGCCAATAAGTCTTTGAAATAATGTGCATTTTTTAGAGAAATCTTATTATATATTTAGGCACAAAATCTGACCTGCCATAGTTTTCAAAACAGCATAATTTCACTCTTCTCAATGATGAATCTGTTGTATTACACAACATTTGAGTATTTAGCTTTATCAATGACATGTACTTTAAAAATGTTTTAGAGATCCTACCAGTCTTTGAAAACATACTTGTTCCTTGTTTCAGTTCCACTTTTATGTATATTTTCTGCCTTGCACCTGATTATTCCAACGTCTGATCGATGGCTTAGGAAATCTAATTCTGGTATTGATTGTTTTTGCTGATTGTCTCCCCCTGTAGCTGATTTCTTCATTATTGTGTAAATTTAGATCATGAGCTCATGTTTAGCTAAACATCTGACTTTGTAAGAGGATTAGGTGTGAACACTCGTAAGCTTCATCAGAAAGTCCGCAAAGATTTATTTGTGTCCCTCCAATGAGTTGCCCGTGAGGACCCCGTTCTCTACAAGGGTTGGTCCACTACTCCCTCTAGAGGCACGGCCTCAGACAGGGCTGCTTAGCGCCCCACGATCTGGGGCAGTGGCAGTGGGCGGCCTGTGGCCCGGGTAGGAGCCTCTCTGCGTGTGTCCCAGGGACCCATCTGCCTGCGAACTTCGGTCACCTGGCAGGAATCTACGATGCCCAGACCTATGGTTAGCTGTGCAGCGAGGTGTACTGCGCGGACAGGTTCCACACACACTTCAAGTAAGAGGGCGGCCTGAGTGGAAAGGTGAGAGTTTGTGCAGCTGTGCAGACAAAGAAGGCGCCATTTGTCCTGGGCCTAAATGCTTGTGACACCCCACTTGGCCTGCCGGGCTCTGAGGGCCCTGCCCTGGACCCCCTGCTCCCCTGCCCTATGTTCAGTCACAGCAGAGATGGCCACACCCACTCCCTCTGTGAGGGCCGTGTTCCAACCTCCCTCAGCCACGCCCCCTCTCCGCAGGTTACCATGGACTACAGATGCTGCATTCTGAGGCCAGGGCATTCCGAGAATGCCAAGGGCAGACATGATGACCTTAAATGATTTCCTCTTGTGTCAGTTTTGGTAAACTTTAGGAGCTAGGAACTGGTCCACTTTACACAAATGTTCAAATTTACTGGCATTTCATATACTCTCTGCTATAACATTGTCCTGATTCTTTCTGTATATTCTTTACTTATGTTTTGGTTTTCCTTAATCAAAGTGTGTCTTTTAATCTTGTCAAAGAATATTCTTTCTACTTACTACATCACCTGAATTTTATACGTTTTCTAATGTATTGAGTTCTGCTCATACCTTTATATTTTTTGTATGTTCTCAGTTTTATTGTTTTGATATTCTGATGTCAAATAAAACACTTGGTTATTCATTTTAATAAATCTTTTTACTTATAAAGATTTGAACTTTTCAAGAATCCATCTTACTTGAAAGTTTCTAAGTGTCACATCCCCTACATTGTGGCTTGCCTAAGTCTTAGTTCACCATATAGCAATGTATATATTGACCTATTTTCGCCTCGACTTTCTGTGATTTCCTACATCTCACCTTTCTTTGCAGACAAGCCATTTGAAATAACCTTAACTTATTTTACTGCCAATAAGTCTTTGAAATAATGGGCATTTTTCAGAGAAATCTTATTATATATTTAGGCACAAAATCTGACCTGCCATAGTTTTCAAAACAGCATAATTTCACTCTTCTCAATGATGAATCTGTTGTATTACACAACCTTTGAGTATTTAGCTTTATCAATGACATGTACTTTAAAAATGTTTTAGAGATCCTACCAGTCTTTGAAAACATCCTTGTTCCTTGTTTCAGTTCCACTTTTATGTATATTTTCTGCCTTGCACCTGATTATTCCAACGTCTGATCGATGGCTTAGGAAATCTAATTCTGGTATTGATTGTTTTTGCTGATTGTCTCCCCCTGTAGCTGATTTCTTCATTATTGTGTAAATTTAGATCATGAGCTCATGTTTAGCTAAACATCTGACTTTGTAAGAGGCTTAGGTGTGAACACTCGTAAGCTTCATCAGAAAGTCCGCAAAGATTTATTTGTGTCCCTCCAATGAGTTGCCCGCGAGGACCCCGTTTTCTACTAGGGTTGGTCCACTACTCCCTCTAGAGGCACGGCCTCAGACAGGGCTGCTTGGCACCCCACGATCTGGGGCAGTGGCAGTGGGCGGCCTGTGGCCCGGTTAGGAGACTCTCTGCGTGTGTCCCAGGGACCCATCTGCCTGCGAACTTCGGTCACCTGGCAGGAAGCTACGATGCCCAGAACTATGGTTAGCTGTGCAGCGAGGTGTACTGCGCGGACAGGTTCCACACACACTTCAAGTAAGAGGGCGGCCTGAGTGGAAAGGTGAGAGTTTGGGCAGCTGTGCAGACAAAGAAGGCTTCCTTTGTCCTGGGCCTAAATGCTTGTGTACCCCACTGGGCGTGCCGGGCTCTGAGGGCCCTGCCCTGGGCCCCCTGCTCCCCTGCCCTTTGTTCAGTCACAGCAGAGATTGCCACACCCACTCCCTCTGTGAGGGCTGTGTTCCAAACTCCCTCAGCCCCGCCCCCTCTCCGCAGGTTAACATGGACTACAGATGCTGCATTCTGAGTCCAGGGCATTCCGGGAATGCCAAGGGCAGACATGATGACCTTAAATGATTTCCTCTTGTGTCAATTTTGTTAAACTTTAGGAGCTAGGAAATGGTCCACTTTACACAAATGTTCAAATTTACTGGCATTTCATATATTCTCTGCTATAACATTGTCCTGAATCTTTCTGTATATTCTTTACTTATGTTTTGGTTTTCCTTAATCAAAGTGTGTCTTTTAAACCTTGTCAAAGAATATTCTTTGGACTTACTACCTCAACTGAATTTTATACGTTTTCTGTGGTATTAAGTTCTGCTCATAGATTTATTTATCTTTTTTCTATGTTCTCAGGGTTTATTGTTTTGATCTTCTGATGTCAATTAAAACACCTGGTTATTCATTTTAATAAATCTTTTTACTTATAAAGATTTGAATTTTTAAAGCTTCCAGCTTACTTGTAAGTTTCTAAGGGTCCCGTCCTCTACATTGTGGCTGGCCAAAGGCTTAGTTCACAATATAGCAAAGTATATATTGACCTATTTTCCCCTCGACTTTCTGTGATTTCCTATAACTCACCTTTCTTTGCAGACAAGCCGTTTGAAATAAACTTAACTTATTTCACAGCCAATAAGTCTTTGAAATAATGTGTATTTTTCAGAGAAATCTTCTTATATATTTAGGCAGAAAATCTGACCTACCATAGTTTTCAAAACAGCATAATTTCACTCTTCACAATGATGAATCTGTTGTATTACACAACCTTTGAGTATTTAGCTTTATCAAAGACATGTACTTTAAAAATGTTTTAGAGATCCTACCAGTCTTTGAAAACATCCTTGTTCCTTGTTTCATTTCCAGTTTTATGTATATTTTCTGCCTTGCACCTGATTATTCCAACGTCTGATCGATGGCCTAGGGAATCTAATTCTGGTATTGATTGTTTTTGCTGATTGTCTCCCCCTGTAGCTGATTTCTTCATTATTGTGTAAAATTAGATCATGAGCTCATGTTTAGCTAAACATCTGACTATGTAAGAGGCTTATGTGTGAACCCTCGTAAGCTTCATCACAGAGTCCGCAAATATTTATTTGTGTCCCTCCAATGAGTTGCCCGCGAGGGTCCCGTTCTCTACAATTGTTGGTCCACTACTCCCTCTAGAGGCACGGCCTCAGACAGAGCTGCTTTGGGCCCCACGATATGGGGCAGTGGCAGTGGGCGGCCTGTGGCCCGGGTAGGAGCCTCTCTGCGTGTGTCCCAGTGACCCATCTGCCTGCGACCTTCTGTCACCTGGCAGGAAGCTACGATGCCCAGACCTATGGTTAGCTGTGCAGTGAGGTGTACTGCGCGGACAGTTTCCACACACACATCAATAAGAGGGCGGCCTGAGAGGAAAGGTGAGAGTTTGGGCAGCTGTGCAGACAAAGAAGGCTTCCTTTGTCCTGGGCCTAAATGCTTGTGACACCCCACTGGGCCTGCTGGGCTCTGAGGGCCCTGCCCTGGGCCCCCTGCTCCCCTGCCCTTTGTTCAGTCACAGCAGAGATGGCCTCACCCTCTCCCTCTGTGAGGGCCGTGTTCCTACCTCCCTCAGCCCCGCCCCCTCTCCGCAGGTTACCATGGACTACAGATGCTGCATTCTGAGGCCAGGGCATTCCGAGAATGCCAAGGGCAGACATGATGACCTTAAATGATTTCCTCTTGTGTCAGTTTTCGTAAACTTTAGGAGCTAGGAACTGGTCCACTTTACACAAATGTTCAAATTTACTGGCATTTCATATATTCTCTGCTATAACATTGTCCTGATTCTTTCTGTATATTCTTTACTTATGTTTTGGTTTTCCTTAATCAAAGTGTGTCTTTTAAACCTTGTCAAAGAATATTCTTTGGACTTACTACCTCAACTGAATTTTATACGTTTTCTGTGGTATTAAGTTCTGCTCATAGATTTATTTATCTTTTTTCTATGTTCTCAGGGTTTATTGTTTTGATCTTCTGATGTCAATTAAAACACCTGGTTATTCATTTTAATATATCTTTTTACTTATAAAGATTTGAATTTTTAAAGCTTCCAGCTTACTTGTAAGTTTCTAAGGGTCCCGTCCTCTACATTGTGGCTGGCCAAAGGCTTAGTTCACAATATAGCAAAGTATATATTGACCTATTTTCCCCTCGACTTTCTGTGATTTCCTATAACTCACCTTTCTTTGCAGACAAGCCATTTGAAATAAACTTAACTTATTTCACAGCCAATAAGTCTTTGAAATAAAGTGTATTTTTCAGAGAAATCTTCTTATATATTTAGGCAGAAAATCTGACCTGCCATAGTTTTCAAAACAGCATAATTTCACTCTTCACAATGATGAATCTGTTGTATTACACAACCTTTGAGTATTTAGCTTTATCAAAGACATGTACTTTAAAAATGTTTTAGAGATCCTACCAGTCTTTGAAAACATCCTTGTTCCTTGTTTCATTTCCAGTTTTATGTATATTTTCTGCCTTGCAGCTGATTATTCCAACGTCTGATCGATGGCCTAGGGAATCTAATTCTGGTATTGATTGTTTTTGCTGATTGTCTCCCCCTGTACCTGATTTCTTCATTATTGTGTAAATTTAGATCATGAGCTCATGTTTAGCTAAACATCTAACTATGTAAGATGCTTATGTGTGAACCCTCGTAAGCTTCATCACAGAATCCGCAAAGATTTATTTGTGTCCCTCCAATGAGTTGCCCGCGTGGGCCCCGTTCTCTACAAGTGTTGGTCCACTACTCCCTCTAGAGGCACGGTCTCAGACTGGGCTGCTTTGCGCCCCACGATCTGGGGCAGTGGCAGTGGGAGGCCTGTGGCCCGGGTAGGATCCTCTCTGCGTGTGTCGCAGGGACCCATCTGCCTGCGAGCTTCCGTCACCTGGCAGGAAGCTACGATGCCCAGACCTATGGTTAGCTGTGCAGCGAGGTGTACTGCGCGGACAGGTTCCACACACACTTCAATAAGAGGGCGGCCTGAGTGGAAAGGTGAGAGTTTGGGCAGCTGTGCAGACAAAGAAGGCTTCCTTTGTCCTGGGCCTAAATGCTTGTGACACCCCACTGGGCCTGCTGGCCTCTGAGTGCCCTGCCCTGGGCCCCCTGCTCCCCTGCCCTTTGTTCAGTCACAGCAGAGATGGCCCCACCCACTCCCTCTGTGAGGGCCGTGTTCCTACCTCCCTCAGCCCCGCCCCCTCTCCGCAGGTTACCATGGACTACAGATGCTGCATTCTGAGGCCAGGGCATTCCGAGAATGCCAAGGGCAGACATGATGACCTTAAATGATTTCCTCTTGTGTCAGTTTTGGTAAACTTCAGGAGCTAGGAAATGGTCCACTTTACACAAATGTTCAAATTTACTGGCATTTCATATACTCTGTGCTATAACATTGTCCTGATTCTTTCTGTATATTCTTTACTTATGTTTTGGTTTTCCTTAATCAAAGTGTGTCTTTTAAATCTTGTCAAAGAATATTCTTTGGACTTAGTACCTCAACTGAATTTTATACGTTTTCTGTGGTATTAATTTCTGCTCATATCTTTATTTATCTTTTTTCTATGTTCTCAGGGTTTATTGTTTTGATCTTCTGATGTCAATTAAAACACTTGGTTATTCATTTTAATAAATCTTTTTACTTATAAAGATTTGAATTTTTAAAGATTCCAGCTTACTTGTAAGTTTCTAAGGGTCAGGTACTCTACATTGTGGCTGGCCAAAGGCTTAGTTCACAATATAGCAAAGTATATATTGACCTATTTTCGCCTCGACTTTCTGTGATTTCCTACATCTCACCTTTCTTTGCAGACAAGCCATTTGAAATAACCTTAACTTATTTTACAGCCAATAAGTCTTTGAAATAATGTGCATTTTTTAGAGAAATCTTATTATATATTTAGGCACAAAATCTGACCTGCCATAGTTTTCAAAACAGCATAATTTCACTCTTCTCAATGATGAATCTGTTGTATTACACAACCTTTGAGTATTTAGCTTTATCAATGACATGTACTTTAAAAATGTTTTAGAGATCCTACCAGTCTTTGAAAACATACTTGTTCCTTGTTTCAGTTCCACTTTTATGTATATTTTCTGCCTTGCACCTGATTATTCCAACGTCTGATCGATGGCTTAGGAAATCTAATTCTGGTATTGATTGTTTTTGCTGATTGTCTCCCCCTGTAGCTGATTTCTTCATTATTGTGTAAATTTAGATCATGAGCTCATGTTTAGCTAAACATCTGACTTTGTAAGAGGATTAGGTGTGAACACTCGTAAGCTTCATCAGAAAGTCCGCAAAGATTTATTTGTGTCCCTCCAATGAGTTGCCCGTGAGGACCCCGTTCTCTACAAGGGTTGGTCCACTACTCCCTCTAGAGGCACGGCCTCAGACAGGGCTGCTTAGCGCCCCACGATCTGGGGCAGTGGCAGTGGGCGGCCTGTGGCCCGGGTAGGAGCCTCTCTGCGTGTGTCCCAGGGACCCATCTGCCTGCGAACTTCGGTCACCTGGCAGGAATCTACGATGCCCAGACCTATGGTTAGCTGTGCAGCGAGGTGTACTGCGCGGACAGGTTCCACACACACTTCAAGTAAGAGGGCGGCCTGAGTGGAAAGGTGAGAGTTTGTGCAGCTGTGCAGACAAAGAAGGCGCCATTTGTCCTGGGCCTAAATGCTTGTGACACCCCACTTGGCCTGCCGGGCTCTGAGGGCCCTGCCCTGGACCCCCTGCTCCCCTGCCCTATGTTCAGTCACAGCAGAGATGGCCACACCCACTCCCTCTGTGAGGGCCGTGTTCCAACCTCCCTCAGCCACGCCCCCTCTCCGCAGGTTACCATGGACTACAGATGCTGCATTCTGAGGCCAGGGCATTCCGAGAATGCCAAGGGCAGACATGATGACCTTAAATGATTTCCTCTTGTGTCAGTTTTGGTAAACTTTAGGAGCTAGGAACTGGTCCACTTTACACAAATGTTCAAATTTACTGGCATTTCATATACTCTCTGCTATAACATTGTCCTGATTCTTTCTGTATATTCTTTACTTATGTTTTGGTTTTCCTTAATCAAAGTGTGTCTTTTAATCTTGTCAAAGAATATTCTTTCTACTTACTACATCACCTGAATTTTATACGTTTTCTAATGTATTGAGTTCTGCTCATACCTTTATATTTTTTGTATGTTCTCAGTTTTATTGTTTTGATATTCTGATGTCAAATAAAACACTTGGTTATTCATTTTAATAAATCTTTTTACTTATAAAGATTTGAACTTTTCAAGAATCCATCTTACTTGAAAGTTTCTAAGTGTCACATCCCCTACATTGTGGCTTGCCTAAGTCTTAGTTCACCATATAGCAATGTATATATTGACCTATTTTCGCCTCGACTTTCTGTGATTTCCTACATCTCACCTTTCTTTGCAGACAAGCCATTTGAAATAACCTTAACTTATTTTACTGCCAATAAGTCTTTGAAATAATGGGCATTTTTCAGAGAAATCTTATTATATATTTAGGCACAAAATCTGACCTGCCATAGTTTTCAAAACAGCATAATTTCACTCTTCTCAATGATGAATCTGTTGTATTACACAACCTTTGAGTATTTAGCTTTATCAATGACATGTACTTTAAAAATGTTTTAGAGATCCTACCAGTCTTTGAAAACATCCTTGTTCCTTGTTTCAGTTCCACTTTTATGTATATTTTCTGCCTTGCACCTGATTATTCCAACGTCTGATCGATGGCTTAGGAAATCTAATTCTGGTATTGATTGTTTTTGCTGATTGTCTCCCCCTGTAACTGATTTCTTCATTATTGTGTAAATTTAGATCATGAGCTCATGTTTAGCTAAACATCTGACTTTGTAAGAGGCTTAGGTGTGAACACTCGTAAGCTTCATCAGAAAGTCCGCAAAGATTTATTTGTGTCCCTCCAATGAGTTGCCCGCGAGGACCCCGTTTTCTACTAGGGTTGGTCCACTACTCCCTCTAGAGGCACGGCCTCAGACAGGGCTGCTTGGCACCCCACGATCTGGGGCAGTGGCAGTGGGCGGCCTGTGGCCCGGTTAGGAGACTCTCTGCGTGTGTCCCAGGGACCCATCTGCCTGCGAACTTCGGTCACCTGGCAGGAAGCTACGATGCCCAGAACTATGGTTAGCTGTGCAGCGAGGTGTACTGCGCGGACAGGTTCCACACACACTTCAAGTAAGAGGGCGGCCTGAGTGGAAAGGTGAGAGTTTGGGCAGCTGTGCAGACAAAGAAGGCTTCCTTTGTCCTGGGCCTAAATGCTTGTGTACCCCACTGGGCGTGCCGGGCTCTGAGGGCCCTGCCCTGGGCCCCCTGCTCCCCTGCCCTTTGTTCAGTCACAGCAGAGATTGCCACACCCACTCCCTCTGTGAGGGCTGTGTTCCAAACTCCCTCAGCCCCGCCCCCTCTCCGCAGGTTAACATGGACTACAGATGCTGCATTCTGAGTCCAGGGCATTCCGGGAATGCCAAGGGCAGACATGATGACCTTAAATGATTTCCTCTTGTGTCAATTTTGTTAAACTTTAGGAGCTAGGAAATGGTCCACTTTACACAAATGTTCAAATTTACTGGCATTTCATATATTCTCTGCTATAACATTGTCCTGAATCTTTCTGTATATTCTTTACTTATGTTTTGGTTTACCTTAATCAAAGTGTGTCTTTTAAACCTTGTCAAAGAATATTCTTTGGACTTACTACCTCAACTGAATTTTATACGTTTTCTGTGGTATTAAGTTCTGCTCATAGATTTATTTATCTTTTTTCTATGTTCTCAGGGTTTATTGTTTTGATCTTCTGATGTCAATTAAAACACCTGGTTATTCATTTTAATAAATCTTTTTACTTATAAAGATTTGAATTTTTAAAGCTTCCAGCTTACTTGTAAGTTTCTAAGGGTCCCGTCCTCTACATTGTGGCTGGCCAAAGGCTTAGTTCACAATATAGCAAAGTATATATTGACCTATTTTCCCCTCGACTTTCTGTGATTTCCTATAACTCACCTTTCTTTGCAGACAAGCCGTTTGAAATAAACTTAACTTATTTCACAGCCAATAAGTCTTTGAAATAATGTGTATTTTTCAGAGAAATCTTCTTATATATTTAGGCAGAAAATCTGACCTACCATAGTTTTCAAAACAGCATAATTTCACTCTTCACAATGATGAATCTGTTGTATTACACAACCTTTGAGTATTTAGCTTTATCAAAGACATGTACTTTAAAAATGTTTTAGAGATCCTACCAGTCTTTGAAAACATCCTTGTTCCTTGTTTCATTTCCAGTTTTATGTATATTTTCTGCCTTGCACCTGATTATTCCAACGTCTGATCGATGGCCTAGGGAATCTAATTCTGGTATTGATTGTTTTTGCTGATTGTCTCCCCCTGTAGCTGATTTCTTCATTATTGTGTAAAATTAGATCATGAGCTCATGTTTAGCTAAACATCTGACTATGTAAGAGGCTTATGTGTGAACCCTCGTAAGCTTCATCACAGAGTCTGCAAAGATTTATTTGTGTCCCTCCAATGAGTTGCCCGCGAGGGCCCCGTTCTCTACAAGTGTTGGTCCACTACTCCCTCTAGAGGCACGGCCTCAGACAGGGCTGCTTTGCGCCCCACGATCTGGGGCAGTGGCAGTGGGCGGCCTGTGGCCCGGGTAGGAGCCTCTCTGCGTGTGTCCCAGTGACCCATCTGCCTGCGAGCTTCCGTCACCTGGCAGGAAGCTACGATGCCCAGACCTATGGTTAGCTGTGCAGCGAGGAGTACTGCGCGGACAGTTTCCACACACACATCAATAAGAGGGCGGCCTGAGAGGAAAGGTGAGAGTTTGGGCAGCTGTGCAGACAAAGAAGGCTTCCATTGTCCTGGGCCTAAATGCTTGTGACACCCCACTGGGCCTGCTGGGCTCTGAGGGCCCTGCCCTGGGCCCCCTGCTCCCCTGCCCTTTGTTCAGTCACAGCAGAGATGGCCCCACCCTCTCCCTCTGTGAGGGCCGTGTTCCTACCTCCCTCAGCCCCGCCCCCTCTCCGCAGGTTACCATGGACTACAGATGCTGCATTCTGAGGCCAGGGCATTCCGAGAATGCCAAGGGCAGACATGATGACCTTAAATGATTTCCTCTTGTGTCAGTTTTGGTAAACTTTAGGAGCTAGGAACTGGTCCACTTTACACAAATGTTCAAATTTACTGGCATTTCATATATTCTCTGCTGTAACATTGTCCTGATTCTTTCTGTATATTCTTTACTTATGTTTTGGTTTTCCTTAATCAAAGTGTGTCTTTTAAACCTTGTCAAAGAATATTCTTTGGACTTACTACCTCAACTGAATTTTATACGTTTTCTGTGGTATTAAGTTCTGCTCATAGATTTATTTATCTTTTTTCTATGTTCTCAGGGTTTATTGTTTTGATCTTCTGGTGTCAATTAAAACACCTGGTTATTCATTTTAATAAATCTTTTTACTTATAAAGATTTGAATTTTTAAAGCTTCCAGCTTACTTGTAAGTTTCTAAGGGTCCCGTCCTCTACATTGTGGCTGGCCAAAGGCTTAGTTCACAATATAGCAAAGTATATATTGACCTATTTTCCCCTCGACTTTCTGTGATTTCCTATAACTCACCTTTCTTTGCAGACAAGCCATTTGAAATAAACTTAACTTATTTCACAGCCAATAAGTCTTTGAAATAATGTGTATTTTTCAGAGAAATCTTCTTATATATTTAGGCAGAAAATCTGACCTGCCATAGTTTTCAAAACAGCATAATTTCACTCTTCACAATGATGAATCTGTTGTATTAAACAACCTTTGAGTATTTAGCTTTATCAAAGACATGTACTTTAAAAATGTTATAGAGATCCTACCAGTCTTTGAAAACATCCTTGTTCCTTGTTTCATTTCCAGTTTTATGTATATTTTCTGCCTTGCACCTGATTATTCCAACGTCTGATCGATGGCCTAGGGAATCTAATTCTGGTATTGATTGTTTTTGCTGATTGTCTCCCCCTGTACCTGATTTCTTCATTATTGTGTAAATTTAGATCATGAGCTCATGTTTAGCTAAACATCTGACTATGTAAGAGGCTTATGTGTGAACCCTCGTAAGCTTCATCACAGAATCTGCAAAGATTTATTTGTGTCCCTCCAATGAGTTGCCCGCGTGGGCCCCGTTCTCTACAAGTGTTGGTACACTACTCCCTCTAGAGGCACGGCCTCAGACTGGGCTGCTTTGCGCCCCACGATCTGGGGCAGTGGCAGTGGGAGGCCTGTGGCCCGGGTAGGAGCCTCTCTGCGTGTGTCCCAGGGACCCATCTGCCTGCGAGCTTCCGTCACCTGGCAGGAAGCTACGATGCCCAGACTTATGGTTAGCTGTGCAGCGAGGTGTACTGCGCGGACAGGTTCCACACACACTTCAATAAGAGGGCGGCCTGAGTAGAAAGGTGAGAGTTTGGGCAGCTGTGCAGACAAAGAAGGCTTCCTTTGTCCTGGGCCTTAATGCTTGTGACACCCCACTGGGCCTGCTGGCCTCTGAGTGCCCTGCCCTGGGCCCCCTGCTCCCCTGCCCTTTGTTCAGTCACAGCAGAGATGGCCCCACCCACTCCCTCTGTGAGGGCCGTGTTCCTACCTCCCTCAGCCCCGCCCCCTCTCCGCAGGTTACCATGGACTACAGATGCTGCATTCTGAGGCCAGGGCATTCCGAGAATGCCAAGGGCAGACATGATGACCTTAAATGATTTCCTCTTGTGTCAGTTTTGGTAAACTTTAGGAGCTAGGAAATGGTCCACTTTACACAAATGTTCAAATTTACTGGCATTTCATATACTCTGTGCTATAACATTGTCCTGATTCTTTCTGTATATTCTTTACTTATGTTTTGGTTTTCCTTAATCAAAGTGTGTCTTTTAAATCTTGTCAAAGAATATTCTTTGGACTTAGTACCTCAACTGAATTTTAACCGTTTTCTGTGGTATTAATTTCTGCTCATATCTTTATTTATCTTTTTTCTATGTTCTCAGGGTTTATTGTTTTGATCTTCTGATGTCAATTAAAACACTTGGTTATTCATTTTAATAAATCTTTTTACTTATAAAGATTTGAATTTTTAAAGATTCCAGCTTACTTGTAAGTTTCTAAGGGTCAGGTCCTCTACATTGTGGCTGGCCAAAGGCTTAGTTCACAATATAGCAAAGTATATATTGACCTATTTTCGCCTCGACTTTCTGTGATTTCCTACATCTCACCTTTCTTTGCAGACAAGCCATTTGAAATAACCTTAACTTATTTTACAGCCAATAAGTCTTTGAAATAAAGTGCATTTTTTAGAGAAATCTTATTATATATTTAGGCACAAAATCTGACCTGCCATAGTTTTCAAAACAGCATAATTTCACTCTTCTCAATGATGAATCTGTTGTATTACACAACCTTTGAGTATTTAGCTTTATCAATGACATGTACTTTAAAAATGTTTTAGAGATCCTACCAGTCTTTGAAAACATACTTGTTCCTTGTTTCCGTTCCACTTTTATGTATATTTTCTGCCTTGCACCTGATTATTCCAACGTCTGATCGATGGCTTAGGAAATCTAATTCTGGTATTGATTGTTTTTGCTGATTGTCTCCCCCTGTAGCTGATTTCTTCATTATTGTGTAAATTTAGATCATGACCTCATGTTTAGCTAAACATCTGACTTTGTAAGAGGCTTAGGTGTGAACACTCGTAAGCTTCATCAGATAGTCCGCAAAGATTTATTTGTGTCCCTCCAATGAGTTGCCCGTGAGGACCCCGTTCTCTACAAGGGTTGGTCCACTACTCCCTCTAGAGGCACGGCCTCAGACAGGGCTGCTTTGCGCCCCACGATCTGGTGCAGTGGCAGTGGGCGGCCTGTGGCCCGGGTAGGAGCCTCTCTGCGTGTGTCCCAGGGACACATCTGCCTGCGAACTTCGGTCACCTGGCAGGAATCTACGATGCCCAGACCTATGGTTAGCTGTGCAGCGAGGTGTACTGCGCGGACAGGTTCCACACACACTTCAAGTAAGAGGGCGGCCTGAGTGGAAAGGTGAGAGTTTGTGCAGCTGTGCAGACAAAGAAGGCGCCATTTGTCCTGGGCCTAAATGCTTGTGACACCCCACTTGGCCTGCCGGGCTCTGAGGGCCCTGCCCTGGACCCCCTGCTCCCCTGCCCTATGTTCAGTCACAGCAGAGATGGCCACACCCACTCCCTCTGTGAGGGCCGTGTTCCAACCTCCCTCAGCCCCGCCCCCTCTCCGCAGGTTACCATGGACTACAGATGCTGCATTCTGAGTCTAGGGCATTCCGAGAATGCCAAGGGCAGACATGATGACCTTAAATGATTTCCTCTTGTGTCAGTTTTGTTAAATTTTAGGAGCTAGAAACTGGTCCACTTTACACAAACGTTCAAATTTACTGGCATTTCATATACTCTCTGCTATAACATTGTCCTGATTCTTTCTGTATATTCTTTACTTATGTTTTGGTTTTCCTTAATCAAAGTGTGTCTTTTAATCTTGTCAAAGAATATTCTTTGGACTTACTACATCACCTGAATTTTATACGTTTTCTAAAGTATTGAGTTCTGCTCATACCTTTATATTTTTTGTATGTTCTCAGTTTTATTGTTTTGATATTCTGATGTCAATTAAAACACTTGGTTATTCATTTTAATAAATCTTTTTACTTATAAAGATTTGAACTTTTCAAGAATCCATCTTACTTGAAAGTTTCTAAGTGTCACATCCCCTACATTGTGGCTTGCCTAAGTCTTAGTTCACCATATAGCAATGTATATATTGACCTATTTTCGCCTCGACTTTCTGTGATTTCCTACATCTCACCTTTCTTTGCAGACAAGCCATTTGAAATAACCTTAACTTATTTTACTGCCAATAAGTCTTTGAAATAATGGGCATTTTTCAGAGAAATCTTATTATATATTTAGGCACAAAATCTGACCTGCCATAGTTTTCAAAACAGCATAATTTCACTCTTCTCAATGTTGAATCTGTTGTATTACACAACCTTTGAGTATTTAGCTTTATCAATGACATGTACTTTAAAAATGTTTTAGAGATCCTACCAGTCTTTGAAAACATCCTTGTTCCTTGTTTCAGTTCCACTTTTATGTATATTTTCTGCCTTGCACCTGATTATTCCAACGTCTGATCGATGGCTTAGGAAATCTAATTCTGGTATTGATTGTTTTTGCTGATTGTCTCCCCCTGTAGCTGATTTCTTCATTATTGTGTAAATTTAGATCATGAGCTCATGTTTAGCTAAACATCTGACTTTGTAAGAGGCTTAGGTGTGAACACTCGTAAGCTTCATCAGAAAGTCCGCAAAGATTTATTTGTGTCCCTCCAATGAGTTGCCCGCGAGGACCCCGTTTTCTACTAGGGTTGGTCCACTACTCCCTCTAGAGGCACGGCCTCAGACAGGGCTGCTTGGCACCCCACGATCTGGGGCAGTGGCAGTGGGCGGACTGTGGCCCGGTTTGGAGACTCTCTGCGTGTGTCCCAGGGACCCATCTGCCTGCGAACTTCGGTCACCTGGCAGGAAGCTACGATGCCCAGAACTATGGTTAGCTGTGCAGCGAGGTGTACTGCGTGGACAGGTTCCACACACACTTCAAGTAAGAGGGCGGCCTGAGTGGAAAGGTGAGAGTTTGGGCAGCTGTGCAGACAAAGAAGGCTTCCTTTGTCCTGGGCCTAAATGCTTGTGTACCCCACTGGGCCTGCCGGGCTCTGATGGCCCTGCCCTGGGCCCCCTGCTCCCCTGCCCTTTGTTCAGTCACAGCAGAGATTGCCACACCCACTCCCTCTGTGAGGGCTGTGTTCCAAACTCCCTCAGCCCCGCCCCCTCTCCGCAGGTTAACATGGACTACAGATGCTGCATTCTGAGTCCAGGGCATTCCGAGAATGCCAAGGGCAGACATGACGACCTTAAATGATTTCCTCTTTTGTCAGTTTTGGTAAATTTTAGGAGCTAGGAACTGGTCCACTTTACACAAATGTTCAAATTTACTGGCATTTCATATACTCTCTGCTATAACATTGTCCTGATTCTTTCTGTATATTCTTTACTTATGTTTTGGTTTTCCTTAATCAAAGTGTGTCTTTTAATCTTGTCAAAGAATATTCTTTGGACTTACTACATCACCTGAATTTTATACGTTTTCTATTGTATTAAGTTCTGCTCATATCTTTATTTATATTTTTTCTATGTTCTCAGGTTTATTGTTTTGATCTTCTGATGTCAATTAAAACACTTGGTTATTCATTTTAATAAATCTTTTTACTTCTAAAGATTTGAACTTCTCAAGATTCCAGCTTACTTGTAAGTTTCTAAGGGTCAGGTCCTCTACATTGTGGCTGGCCTAAGTCATAGTTCACCATATAGCAATGTATATATTGACCTATTTTCCCCTCGACTTTCTGTGATTCCCTACATCTCACCTTTTTTGCAGACAAGCCATTTGAAATACCCTTAACTTATTTCACAGCCAATAAGTCTTTGAAATAATGTGTATTTTTAGAGAAATCTTCTTCTATAATTAGGCAGAAAATCTGACCTGCCATAGTTTTCAAAACAGCATAATTTCACTCTTCTCAATGATGAATCTGTTGTATTACACAACCATTGAGTATTTAGCTTTATCAATGACATGTACTTTAAAAATGTTTTAGAGATCCTACCAGTCTTTGAAAACATCCTTGTTCCTTGTTTCAGTTCCAGTTTTGTATATACTTTCTGCCTTGCACCTGATTATTCCAACATCTGATGGTTGGCCTAGGGAATCTAATTCTGGTATTGATTGTTTTTGCTGCTTGTCTCCCCTTGTAGCTGATTTCTTCATTATTGTGTAAATTTAGATCATGAGCTCATGTTTAGCTAAACAGATGACCTTGTAAGAGGCTTAGGTGTGAACGCTCGTAAGCTTCAGCAGAAAGTCCGCAAAGAATTTTTTGTGTCCCTCCAATGAGTTGCCCGCGAGGACCCCGTTTTCTACAAGTGTTGGTCCACTACTCCCTCTAGAGGCTGGGACTCAGACAGGACTGCTTTGCTGCCCCCGATCTCGGATAGTGGCTTTGGGCGGCCTGTGGCCGGGGCAGGAGGTTCCCCACGCGTGTCCCACGACCCATCTGCCTGCGAACTTCGGTCCCCTGGCAGGAAGCTATGATGCCCAGTCCTATGGTTAGCTTTGCAGCGAGGTGTACTGCGCGGACCGGTTCCACACACACTTCAAGTAAGAGGGCGGCCTGAGTGGAAACGTGAGAGTTTGGGCAGCTGTGCAGACAAAGAAGGCACACTTTGGCCTGGGCCTAAATGCTTCTGACACACGACTGGCCCTGCCGGGTTCTGAGGGCCCTGCCGTTGGCCCAATTCTCCCCTGTCCTTTGTTCAGTCACAGCAGAGATGGCCCCACCCACTCCCTCAGTGAAGGCAGTGTTCCAACATCCCTCAGCTCCATGCCCTCTCCGCAGGTTACCATGGACTACAGATGCTGCATTCTGAGTCTAGGGCATTCCGAGAATGCCAAGGGCAGACATGATGACCTTAAATGATTTCCTCTTGTGTCAATTTTGTTAAACTTTAGGAGCTAGGAAATGGTCCACTTTACACAAATATTCAAATTTACTGGCATTTCATATATTCTCTGCTATAACATTATCCTGATTCTTTCTGTATATTCTTTACTTATGTTTTGGTTTTCCTTAATCAAAGTGTGTCTTTTAAACCTTGTCAAAGAATATTCTTTGGACTTACTACCTCAACTGAATTTTATACGTTTTCTGTGGTATTAAGTTCTGCTCATAGATTTATTTATCTTTTTTCTATGTTCTCAGGGTTTATTGTTTTGATCTTCTGATGTCAATTAAAACACCTGGTTATTCATTTTAATAAATCTTTTTACTTATAAAGATTTGAATTTTTAAAGCTTCCAGCTTACTTGTAAGTTTCTAAGGGTCCCGTCCTCTACATTGTGGCTCGCCAAAGGCTTAGTTCACAATATAGGAAAGTATATATTGACCTATTTTCCCCTCGACTTTCTGTGATTTCCTATAACTCACCTTTCTTTGCAGACAAGCCGTTTGAAATAAACTTAACTTATTTCACAGCCAATAAGTCTTTGAAATAATGTGTATTTTTCAGAGAAATCTTCTTATATATTTAGGCAGAAAATCTGACCTACCATAGTTTTCAAAACAGCATAATTTCACTCTTCACAATGATGAATCTGTTGTATTACACAACCTTTGAGTATTTAGCTTTATCAAAGACATGTACTTTAAAAATGTTTTAGAGATCCTACCAGTCTTTGAAAACATCCTTGTTCCTTGTTTCATTTCCAGTTTTATGTATATTTTCTGCCTTGCACCTGATTATTCCAACGTCTGATCGATGGCCTAGGGAATCTAATTCTGGTATTGATTGTTTTTGCTGATTGTCTCCCCCTGTAGCTGATTTCTTCATTATTGTGTAAAATTAGATCATGAGCTCATGTTTAGCTAAACATCTGACTATGTAAGAGGCTTATGTGTGAACCCTCGTAAGCTTCATCACAGAGTCCGCAAAGATTTATTTGTGTCCCTCCAATGAGTTGCCCGCGAGGGCCCCGTTCTCTACAAGTGTTGGTCCACTACTCCCTCTAGAGGCACGGCCTCAGACAGGGCTGCTTTGCGCCCCACGATCTGGGGCAGTGGCAGTGGGCGGCCTGTGGCCCGGGTAGGAGCCTCTCTGCGTGTGTCCCAGTGACCCATCTGCCTGCGAGCTTCCGTCACCTGGCAGGAAGCTACGATGCCCAGACCTATGGTTAGCTGTGCAGCGAGGTGTACTGCGCGGACAGTTTCCACACACACATCAATAAGAGGGCGGCGTGAGAGGAAAGGTGAGAGTTTGGGCAGCTGTGCAGACAAAGAAGGCTTCCTTTGTCCTGGGCCTAAATGCTTGTGACACCCCACTGGGCCTGCTGGGCTCTGAGGGCCCTGCCCTGGGCCCCCTGCTCCCCTGCCCTTTGTTCAGTCACAGCAGAGATGGCCCCACCCTCTCCCTCTGTGAGGGCCGTGTTCCTACCTCCCTCAGCCCCGCCCCCTCTCCGCAGGTTACCATGGACTACAGATGCTGCATTCTGAGGCCAGGGCATTCCGAGAATGCCAAGGGCAGACATGATGACCTTAAATGATTTCCTCTTGTGTCAGTTTTCGTAAACTTTAGGAGCTAGGAACTGGTCCACTTTACACAAATGTTCAAATTTACTGGCATTTCATATATTCTCTGCTATAACATTGT
The DNA here is from genome assembly GCF_964165515.1 of Mesoplodon bidens. Taxonomy (NCBI): domain Eukaryota; kingdom Metazoa; phylum Chordata; class Mammalia; order Artiodactyla; family Ziphiidae; genus Mesoplodon; species Mesoplodon bidens. The sequence continues at coordinate 8,775,442 of NC_138180.1, forward strand.
CCTGATTCTTTCTGTATATTCTTTACTTATGTTTTGGTTTTCCTTAATCAGAGTGTGTCTTTTAAACCTTGTCAAAGAATATTCTTTGGACTTACTACCTCAACTGAATTTTATACGTTTTCTGTGGTATTAAGTTCTGCTCATAGATTTATTTATCTTTTTTCTATGTTCTCAGGGTTTATTGTTTTGATCTTCTGATGTCAATTAAAACACCTGGTTATTCATTTTAATAAATCTTTTTACTTATAAAGATTTGAATTTTTAAAGCTTCCAGCTTACTTGTAAGTTTCTAAGGGTCCCGTCCTCTACATTGTGGCTGGCCAAAGGCTTAGTTCACAATATAGCAAAGTATATATTGACCTATTTTCCCCTCGACTTTCTGTGATTTCCTATAACTCACCTTTCTTTGCAGACAAGCCATTTGAAATAAACTTAACTTATTTCACAGCCAATAAGTCTTTGAAATAATGTGTATTTTTCAGAGAAATCTTCTTATATATTTAGGCAGAAAATCTGACCTGCCATAGTTTTCAAAACAGCATAATTTCACTCTTCACAATGATGAATCTGTTGTATTACACAACCTTTGAGTATTTAGCTTTATCAAAGACATGTACTTTAAAAATGTTTTAGAGATCCTACCAGTCTTTGAAAACATCCTTGTTCCTTGTTTCATTTCCAGTTTTATGTATACTTTCTGCCTTGCACCTGATTATTCCAACGTCTGATCGATGGCCTAGGGAATCTAATTCTGGTATTGATTGTTTTTGCTGATTGTCTCCCCCTGTACCTGATTTCTTCATTATTGTGTAAATTTAGATCATGAGCTCATGTTTAGCTAAACATCTGACTATGTAAGAGGCTTATGTGTGAACCCTCGTAAGCTTCATCACAGAATCCGCAAAGATTTATTTGTGTCCCTCCAATGAGTTGCCCGCGTGGGCCTCGTTCTCTACAAGTGTTGGTCCACTACTCCCTCTAGAGGCACGGCCTCAGACAGGGCTGCTTTGCGCCCCACGATCTGGGGCAGTGGCAGTGGGAGGCCTGTGGCCCGGGTAGGAGCCTCTCTGCGTGTGTCCCAGGGACCCATCTGCCTGCGAGCTTCCGTCACCTGGCAGGAAGCTACGATGCCCAGACCTATGGTTAGCTGTGCAGCGAGGTGTACTGCGCGGACAGGTTCCACACACACTTCAATAAGAGGGCGGCCTGAGTGGAAAGGTGAGAGTTTGGGCAGCTGTGCAGACAAAGAAGGCTTCCTTTGTACTGGGCCTAAATGCTTGTGACACCCCACTGGGCCTGCTGGACTCTGAGTGCCCTGCCCTGGGCCCCCTGCTCCCCTGCCCTTTGTTCAGTCACAGCAGAGATGGCCCCACCCACTCCCTCTGTGAGGGCCCTGTTCCTACCTCCCTCAGCCCCGCCCCCTCTCCGCAGGTTACCATGGACTACAGATGCTGCATTCTGAGGCCAGGGCATTCCGAGAATGCCAAGGGCAGACATGATGACCTTAAATGATTTCCTCTTGTGTCAGTTTTGGTAAATTTTAGGAGCTAGAAACTGGTCCACTTTACACAAACGTTCAAATTTACTGGCATTTCATATACTCTCTGCTATAACATTGTCCTGATTCTTTCTGTATATTCTTTACTTATGTTTTGGTTTTCCTTAATCAAAGTGTGTCTTTTAATCTTGTCAAAGAATATTCTTTGGACTTACTACATCACCTGAATTTTATACGTTTTCTAATGTATTGAGTTCTGCTCATACCTTTATATTTTTTGTATGTTCTCAGTTTTATTGTTTTGATATTCTGATGTCAATTAAAACACTTGGTTATTCATTTTAATAAATCTTTTTACTTATAAAGATTTGAACTTTTCAAGAATCCATCTTACTTGAAAGTTTCTAAGTGTCACATCCCCTACATTGTGGCTTGCCTAAGTCTTAGTTCACCATATAGCAATGTATATATTGACCTATTTTCGCCTCGACTTTCTGTGATTTCCTACATCTCACCTTTCTTTGCAGACAAGCCATTTGAAATAACCTTAACTTATTTTACTGCCAATAAGTCTTTGAAATAATGGGCATTTTTCAGAGAAATCTTATTATATATTTAGGCACAAAATCTGACCTGCCATAGTTTTCAAAACAGCATAATTTCACTCTTCTCAATGATGAATCTGTTGTATTACACAACCTTTGAGTATTTAGCTTTATCAATGACATGTACTTTAAAAATGTTTTAGAGATCCTACCAGTCTTTGAAAACATCCTTGTTCCTTGTTTCAGTTCCACTTTTATGTATATTTTCTGCCTTGCACCTGATTATTCCAACGTCTGATCGATGGCTTAGGAAATCTAATTCTGGTATTGATTGTTTTTGCTGATTGTCTCCCCCTGTAGCTGATTTCTTCATTATTGTGTAAATTTAGATCATGAGCTCATGTTTAGCTAAACATCTGACTTTGTAAGAGGCTTAGGTGTGAACACTCGTAAGCTTCATCAGAAAGTCCGCAAAGATTTATTTGTGTCCCTCCAATGAGTTGCCCGCGAGGACCCCGTTTTCTACTAGGGTTGGTCCACTACTCCCTCTAGAGGCACGGCCTCAGACAGGGCTGCTTGGCACCCCACGATCTGGGGCAGTGGCAGTGGGCGGACTGTGGCCCGGTTTGGAGACTCTCTGCGTGTGTCCCAGGGACCCATCTGCCTGCGAACTTCGGCCACCTGGCAGGAAGCTACGATGCCCAGAACTATGGTTAGCTGTGCAGTGAGGTGTACTGCGCGGACAGGTTCCACACACACTTCATGTAAGAGGGCGGCCTGAGTGGAAAGGTGAGAGTTTGGGCAGCTGTGCAGACAAAGAAGGTTTCCTTTGTCCTGGGCCTAAATGCTTGTGTACCCCACTGGGCGTGCCGGGCTCTGAGGGCCCTGCCCTGGGCCCCCTGCTCCCCTGCCCTTTGTTCAGTCACAGCAGAGATTGCCACACCCACTCCCTCTGTGAGGGCTGTGTTCCAAACTCCCTCAGCCCCGCCCCCTCTCCGCAGGTTAACATGGACTACAGATGCTGCATTCTGAGTCCAGGGCATTCCGAGAATGCCAAGGGCAGACATGACGACCTTAAATGATTTCCTCTTTTGTCAGTTTTGGTAAATTTTAGGAGCTAGGAACTGGTCCACTTTACACAAATGTTCAAATTTACTGGCATTTCATATACTCTCTGCTATAACATTGTCCTGATTCTTTCTGTATATTCTTTACTTATGTTTTGGTTTTCCTTAATCAAAGTGTGTCTTTTAATCTTGTCAAAGAATATTCTTTGGACTTACTACATCACCTGAATTTTATACGTTTTCTATTGTATTAAGTTCTGCTCATATCTTTATTTATATTTTTTCTATGTTCTCAGGTTTATTGTTTTGATCTTCTGATGTCAATTAAAACACTTGGTTATTCATTTTAATAAATCTTTTTACTTCTAAAGATTTGAACTTTTCAAGATTCCAGCTTACTTGTAAGTTTCTAAGGGTCAGGTCCTCTACATTGTGGCTGGCCTAAGTCTTAGTTCACCATATAGCAATGTATATATTGACCTATTTTCCCCTCGACTTTCTGTGATTCCCTACATCTCACCTTTCTTTGCAGACAAGCCATTTGAAATACCCTTAACTTATTTCACAGCCAATAAGTCTTTGAAATAATGTGTATTTTTAGAGAAATCTTCTTATATAATTAGGCAGAAAATCTGACCTGCCATAGTTTTCAAAACAGCATAATTTCACTCTTCTCAATGATGAATCTGTTGTATTACACAACCATTGAGTATTTAGCTTTATCAATGACATGTACTTTAAAAATGTTTTAGAGATCCTACCAGTCTTTGAAAACATCCTTGTTCCTTGTTTCAGTTCCAGTTTTGTATATACTTTCTGCCTTGCACCTGATTATTCCAACATCTGATGGTTGGCCTAGGGAATCTAATTCTGGTATTGATTGTTTTTGCTGCTTGTCTCCCCTTGTAGCTGATTTCTTCATTATTGTGTAAATTTAGATCATGAGCTCATGTTTAGCTAAACAGATGACCTTGTAAGAGGCTTATGTGTGAACGCTCGTAAGCTTCAGCAGAAAGTCCGCAAAGATTTTTTTGTGTCCCTCCAATGAGTTACCCGCGCGGACCCCGTTTTCTACAAGTGTTGGTCCACTACTCCCTCTAGAGGCTGGGACTCAGACAGGACTGCTTTGCTGCCCCCGATCTGGGATAGTGGCTTTGGGCGGCCTGTGGCCGGGGCAGGAGGTTCCCCACGCGTGTCCCACGACCCATCTGCCTGCGAACTTCGGTCCCCTGGCAGGAAGCTATGATGCCCAGTCCTATGGTTAGCTTTGCAGCGAGGTGTACTGCGCGGACCGGTTCCACACACACTTCAAGTAAGAGGGCGGCCTGAGTGGAAACGTGAGAGTTTGGGCAGCTGTGCAGACAAAGAAGGCGCACTTTGGCCTGGGCCTAAATGCTTCTGACACACGACTGGCCCTGCCGGGTTCTGAGGGCCCTGCCGTTGGCCCACTTCTCCCCTGCCCTTTGTTCAGTCACAGCAGAGATGGCCCCACCCACTCCCTCAGTGAAGGCAGTGTTCCAACATCCCTCAGCTCCATGCCCTCTCCGCAGGTTACCATGGACTACAGATGCTGCATTCTGAGTCTAGGGCATTCCGAGAATGCCAAGGGCAGACATGATGACCTTAAATGATTTCCTCTTGTGTCAATTTTGTTAAACTTTAGGAGCTAGGAAATGGTCCACTTTACACAAATGTTCAAATTTACTGGCATTTCATATATTCTCTGCTATAACATTGTCCTGATTCTTTCTGTATATTCTTTACTTATGTTTTGGTTTTCCTTAATCAAAGTGTGTCTTTTAAACCTTGTCAAAGAATATTCTTTGGACTTACTACCTCAACTGAATTTTATACGTTTTCTGTGGTATTAAGTTCTGCTCATAGATTTATTTATCTTTTTTCTATGTTCTCAGGGTTTATTGTTTTGATCTTCTGATGTCAATTAAAACACCTGGTTATTCATTTTAATAAATCTTTTTACTTATAAAGATTTGAATTTTTAAAGCTTCCAGCTTACTTGTAAGTTTCTAAGGGTCCCGTCCTCTACATTGTGGCTGGCCAAAGGCTTAGTTCACAATATAGCGAAGTATATATTGACCTATTTTCCCCTCGACTTTCTGTGATTTCCTATAACTCACCTTTCTTTGCAGACAAGCCGTTTGAAATAAACTTAACTTATTTCACAGCCAATAAGTCTTTGAAATAATGTGTATTTTTCAGAGAAATCTTCTTATATATTTAGGCAGAAAATCTGACCTACCATAGTTTTCAAAACAGCATAATTTCACTCTTCACAATGATGAATCTGTTGTATTACACAACCTTTGAGTATTTAGCTTTATCAAAGACATGTACTTTAAAAATGTTTTAGAGATCCTACCAGTCTTTGAAAACATCCTTGTTCCTTGTTTCATTTCCAGTTTTATGTATATTTTCTGCCTTGCACCTGATTATTCCAACGTCTGATCGATGGCCTAGGGAATCTAATTCTGGTATTGATTGTTTTTGCTGATTGTCTCCCCCTGTAGCTGATTTCTTCATTATTGTGTAAAATTAGATCATGAGCTCATGTTTAGCTAAACATCTGACTATGTAAGAGGCTTATGTGTGAACCCTCGTAAGCTTCATCACAGAGTCTGCAAAGATTTATTTGTGTCCCTCCAATGAGTTGCCCGCGAGGGCCCCGTTCTCTACAAGTGTTGGTCCACTACTCCCTCTAGAGGCACGGCCTCAGACAGGGCTGCTTTGCGCCCCACGATCTGGGGCAGTGGCAGTGGGCGGCCTGTGGCCCGGGTAGGAGCCTGTCTGCGTGTGTCCCAGTGACCCATCTGCCTGCGAGCTTCCGTCACCTGGCAGGAAGCTACGATGCCCAGACCTATGGTTAGCTGTGCAGCGAGGTGTACTGCGTGGACAGTTTCCACACACACATCAATAAGAGGGCGGCCTGAGAGGAAAGGTGAGAGTTTGGGCAGCTGTGCAGACAAAGAAGGCTTCCTTTGTCCTGGGCCTAAATGCTTGTGACACCCCACTGGGCCTGCTGGGCTCTGAGGGCCCTGCCCTGGGCCCCCTGCTCCCCTGCCCTTTGTTCAGTCACAGCAGAGATGGCCCCACCCTCTCCCTCTGTGAGGGCCGTGTTCCTACCTCCCTCAGCCCCGCCCCCTCTCCGCAGGTTACCATGGACTACAGATGCTGCATTCTGAGGCCAGGGCATTCCGAGAATGCCAAGGGCAGACATGATGACCTTAAATGATTTCCTCTTGTGTCAGTTTTCGTAAACTTTAGGAGCTAGGAACTGGTCCACTTTACACAAATGTTCAAATTTACTGGCATTTCATATATTCTCTGCTATAACATTGTCCTGATTCTTTCTGTATATTCTTTACTTATGTTTTGGTTTTCCTTAATCAAAGTGTGTCTTTTAAACCTTGTCAAAGAATATTCTTTGGACTTACTACCTCAACTGAATTTTATACGTTTTCTGTGGTATTAAGTTCTGCTCATAGATTTATTTATCTTTTTTCTATGTTCTCAGGGTTTATTGTTTTGATCTTCTGATGTCAATTAAAACACCTGGTTATTCATTTTAATAAATCTTTTTACTTATAAAGATTTGAATTTTTAAAGCTTCCAGCTTACTTGTAAGTTTCTAAGGGTCCCGTCCTCTACATTGTGGCTGGCCAAAGGCTTAGTTCACAATATAGCAAAGTATATATTGACCTATTTTCCCCTCGACTTTCTGTGATTTCCTATAACTCACCTTTCTTTGCAGACAAGCCATTTGAAATAAACTTAACTTATTTCACAGCCAATAAGTCTTTGAAATAATGTGTATTTTTCAGAGAAATCTTCTTATATATTTAGGCAGAAAATCTGACCTGCCATAGTTTTCAAAACTGCATAATTTCACTCTTCACAATGATGAATCTGTTGTATTACACAACCTTTGAGTATTTAGCTTTATCAAAGACATGTACTTTAAAAATGTTTTAGAGATCCTACCAGTCTTTGAAAACATCCTTGTTCCTTGTTTCATTTCCAGTTTTATGTATATTTTCTGCCTTGCACCTGATTATTCCAACGTCTGATCGATGGCCTAGGGAATCTAATTCTGGTATTGATTGTTTTTGCTGATTGTCTCCCCCTGTACCTGATTTCTTCATTATTGTGTAAATTTAGATCATGAGCTCATGTTTAGCTAAACATCTGACTATGTAAGAGGCTTATGGGTGAACCCTCGTAAGCTTCATCACAGAATCTGCAAAGATTTATTTGTGTCCCTCCAATGAGTTGCCCGCGTGGGCCCCGTTCTCTACAAGTGTTGGTCCACTACTCCCTCTAGAGGCACGGCCTCTGACTGGGCTGCTTTGCGCCCCACGATCTGGGGCAGTGGCAGTGGGAGGCCTGTGGCCCGGGTAGGAGCCTCTCTGCGTGTGTCCCAGGGACCCATCTGCCTGCGAGCTTCCGTCACCTGGCAGGAAGCTACGATGCCCAGACTTATGGTTTGCTGTGCAGCGAGGTGTACTGCGCGGACAGGTTCCACACACACTTCAATAAGAGGGCGGCCTGAGTAGAAAGGTGAGAGTTTGGGCAGCTGTGCAGACAAAGAAGGCTTCCTTTGTCCTGGGCCTAAATGCTTGTGACACCCCACTGGGCCTGCTGGCCGCTGAGTGCCCTGCCCTGGGCCCCCTGCTCCCCTGCCCTTTGTTCAGTCACAGCAGAGATGGCCCCACCCACTCCCTCTGTGAGGGCCGTTTTCCTACCTCCCTCAGCCCCGCCCCCTCTCCGCAGGTTACCATGGACTACAGATGCTGCATTCTGAGGCCAGGGCATTCCGAGAATGCCAAGGGCAGACATGATGACCTTAAATGATTTCCTCTTGTGTCAGTTTTGGTAAACTTTAGGAGCTAGGAAATGGTCCACTTTACACAAATGTTCAAATTTACTGGCATTTCATATACTCTGTGCTATAACATTGTCCTGATTCTTTCTGTATATTCTTTACTTATGTTTTGGTTTTCCTTAATCAAAGTGTGTCTTTTAAATCTTGTCAAAGAATATTCTTTGGACTTAGTACCTCAACTGAATTTTATACGTTTTCTGTGGTATTAATTTCTGCTCATATCTTTATTTATCTTTTTTCTATGTTCTCAGGGTTTATTGTTTTGATCTTCTGATGTCAATTAAAACACTTGGTTATTCATTTTAATAAATCTTTTTACTTATAAAGATTTGAATTTTTAAAGATTCCAGCTTACTTGTAAGTTTCTAAGGGTCAGGTCCTCTACATTGTGGCTGGCCAAAGGCTTAGTTCACAATATAGCAAAGTATATATTGACCTATTTTCGCCTCGACTTTCTGTGATTTCCTACATCTCACCTTTCTTTGTAGACAAGCCATTTGAAATAACCTTAACTTATTTTACAGCCAATAAGTCTTTGAAATAATGTGCATTTTTTAGAGAAATCTTATTATATATTTAGGCACAAAATCTGACCTGCCATAGTTTTCAAAACAGCATAATTTCACTCTTCTCAATGATGAATCTGTTGTATTACACAACCTTTGAGTATTTAGCTTTATCAATGACATGTACTTTAAAAATGTTTTAGAGATCCTACCAGTCTTTGAAAACATACTTGTTCCTTGTTTCAGTTCCACTTTTATGTGTATTTTCTGCCTTGCACCTGATTATTCCAACGTCTGATCGATGGCTTAGGAAATCTAATTCTGGTATTGATTGTTTTTGCTGATTGTCTCCCCCTGTAGCTGATTTCTTCATTATTGTGTAAATTTAGATCATGAGCTCATGTTTAGCTAAACATCTGACTTTGTAAGAGGCTTAGGTGTGAACACTCGTAAGCTTCATCAGAAATTCCGGAAAGATTTATTTGTGTCCCTCCAATGAGTTGCCCGTGAGGACCCCGTTCTCTACAAGGGTTGGTCCACTACTCCCTCTAGAGGCACGGCCTCAGACAGGGCTGCTTTGCGCCCCACGATCTGGGGCAGTGGCAGTGGGCGGCCTGTGGCCCGGGTAGGAGCCTCTCTGCGTGTGTCCCAGGGACCCATCTGCCTGCGAACTTCGGTCACCTGGCAGGAATCTACGATGCCCAGACCTATGGTTAGCTGTGCAGCGAGGTGTACTGCGCGGACAGGTTCCACACACACTTCAAGTAAGAGGGCGGCCTGAGTGGAAAGGTGAGAGTTTGTGCAGCTGTGCAGATAAAGAAGGCGCCATTTGTCCTGGGCCTAAATGCTTGTGACACCCCACTTGGCCTGACGGGCTCTGAGGGCCCTGCCCTGGACCCCCTGCTCCCCTGCCCTATGTTCAGTCACAGCAGAGTTGGCCACACCCACTCCCTCTGTGAGGGCCGTGTTCCAACCTCCCTCAGCCCCGCCCCCTCTCCGCAGGTTACCATGGACTACAGATGCTGCATTCTGAGTCTAGGGCATTCCGAGAATGCCAAGGGCAGACATGATGACCTTAAATGATTTCCTCTTGTGTCAGTTTTGTTAAATTTTAGGAGCTAGAAACTGGTCCACTTTACACAAACGTTCAAATTTACTGGCATTTCATATACTCTCTGCTATAACATTGTCCTGATTCTTTCTGTATATTCTTTACTTATGTTTTGGTTTTCCTTAATCAAAGTGTGTCTTTTAATCTTGTCAAAGAATATTCTTTGGACTTACTACATCACCTGAATTTTATACGTTTCCTAATGTATTGAGTTCTGCTCATACCTTTATTTATATTTTTTGTATGTTCTCAGTTTTATTGTTTTGATATTCTGATGTCAATTAAAACACTTGGTTATTCATTTTAATAAATCTTTTTACTTATAAAGATTTGAACTTTTCAAGAATCCATCTTACTTGAAAGTTTCTAAGTGTCACATCCCCTACATTGTGGCTGGCCTAAGTCTTAGTTCACCATATAGCAATGTATATATTGACCTATTTTCGCCTCGACTTTCTGTGATTTCCTACATCTCACCTTTCTTTGCAGACAAGACATTTGAAATAACCTTAACTTATTTTACTGCCAATAAGTCTTTGAAATAATGTGCATTTTTCAGAGAAATCTTATTATATATTTAGGCACAAAATCTGACCTGCCATAGTTTTCAAAACAGCATAATTTCACTCTTCTCAATGATGAATCTGTTGTATTACACAACCTTTGAGTATTTATCTTTATCAATGACATGTACTTCAAAAATGTTTTAGAGATCCTACCAGTCTTTGAAAACATCCTTGTTCCTTGTTTCAGTTCCACTTTTATGTATATTTTCTGCCTTGCACCTGATTATTCCAACGTCTGATCGATGGCTTAGGAAATCTAATTCTGGTATTGATTGTTTTTGCTGATTGTCTCCCCCTGTAGCTGATTTCTTCATTATTGTGTAAATTTAGATCATGAGCTCATGTTTAGCTAAACATCTGACTTTGTAAGAGGCTTAGGTGTGAACACTCGTAAGCTTCATCAGAAAGTCCGCAAAGATTTATTTGTGTCCCTCCAATGAGTTGCCCGCGAGGACCCCGTTTTCTACTAGGGTTGGTCCACTACTCCCTCTAGAGGCACGGCCTCAGACAGGGCTGCTTGGCACCCCACGATCTGGGGCAGTGGCAGTGGGCGGCCTGTGGCCCGGTTAGGAGACTCTCTGCGTGTGTCCCAGGGACCCATCTGCCTGCGAACTTCGGTCACCTGGCAGGAAGCTACGATGCCCAGAACTATGGTTAGCTGTGCAGCGAGGTGTACTGCGCGGACAGGTTCCACACACACTTCAAGTAAGAGGGCGGCCTGAGTGGAAAGGTGAGAGTTTGGGCAGCTGTGCAGACAAAGAAGGTTTCCTTTGTCCTGGGCCTAAATGCTTGTGTACCACACTGGGCCTGCCGGGCTCTGAGGGCCCTGCCCTGGGCCCCCTGATCCCCTGCCCTTTGTTCAGTCACAGCAGAGATTGCCACACCCACTCCCTCTGTGAGGGCTGTGTTCCAAACTCCCTCAGCCCCGCCCCCTCTCCGCAGGTTAACATGGACTACAGATGCTGCATTCTGAGTCCAGGGCATTCCGAGAATGCCAAGGGCAGACATGACGACCTTAAATGATTTCCTCTTTTGTCAGTTTTGTTAAATTTTAGGAGCTAGGAACTGGTCCACTTTACACAAATGTTCAAATTTACTGGCATTTCATATACTCTCTGCTATAACATTGTCCTGATTCTTTCTGTATATTCTTTACTTATGTTTTGGTTTTCCTTAATCAAAGTGTGTCTTTTAATCTTGTCAAAGAATATTCTTTGGACTTACTACATCACCTGAATTTTATACGTTTTCTATTGTATTAAGTTCTGCTCATATCTTTATTTATATTTTTTCTATGTTCTCAGGTTTATTGTTTTGATCTTCTGATGTCAATTAAAACACTTGGTTATTCATTTTAATAAATCTTTTTACTTCTAAAGATTTGAACTTTTCAAGATTCCAGCTTACTTGTAAGTTTCTAAGGGTCAGGTCCTCTACATTGTGGCTGGCCTAAGTCTTAGTTCACCATATAGCAATGTATATATTGACCTATTTTCCCCTCGACTTTCTGTGATTCCCTACATCTCACCTTTCTTTGCAGACAAGCCATTTGAAATACCCTTAACTTATTCCACAGCCAATAAGTCTTTGAAATAATGTGTATTTTTAGAGAAATCTTCTTATATAATTAGGCAGAAAATCTGACCTGCCATAGTTTTCAAAACAGCATAATTTCACTCTTCTCAATGATGAATCTGTTGTATTACACAACCATTGAGTATTTAGCTTTATCAATGACATGTACTTTAAAAATGTTTTAGAGATCCTACCAGTCTTTGAAAACATCCTTGTTCCTTGTTTCAGTTCCAGTTTTGTATATACTTTCTGCCTTGCACCTGATTATTCCAACATCTGATGGTTGGCCTAGGGAATCTAATTCTGGTATTGATTGTTTTTGCTGCTTGTCTCCCCTTGTAGATGATTTCTTCTTTATTGTGTAAATTTAGATCATGAGCTCATGTTTAGCTAAACAGATGACCTTGTAAGAGGCTTATGTGTGAACGCTCGTAAGCTTCAGCAGAAAGTCCGTAAAGAATTTTTTTGTCCCTCCAATGAGTTACCCGCGCGGACCCCGTTTTCTACAAGTGTTGGTCCACTACTCCCTCTAGAGGCTGGGACTCAGACAGGACTGCTTTGCTGCCCCCGATCTGTGATAGTGGCTTTGGGCGGCCTGTGGCCGGGGCAGGAGGTTCCCCACGCGTGTCCCACGACCCATCTGCCTGCGAACTTCGGTCCCCTGGCAGGAAGCTATGATGCCCAGTCCTATGGTTAGCTTTGCAGCGAGGTGTACTGCGCGGACCGGTTCCACACACACTTCAAGTAAGAGGGCGGCCTGAGTGGAAACGTGAGAGTTTGGGCAGCTGTGCAGACAAAGAAGGCGCACTTTGGCCTGGTCCTAAATGCTACTGACACACGACTGACCCTGCCGGGTTCTGAGGGCCCTGCCGTTGGCCCACTTCTCCCCTGCCCTTTGTTCAGTCACAGCAGAGATGGCCCCACCCACTCCCTCAGTGAAGGCAGTGTTCCAACATCCCTCAGCTCCATGCCCTCTCCGCAGGTTACCATGGACTACAGATGCTGCATTCTGAGTCTAGGGCATTCCGAGAATGCCAAGGGCAGACATGATGACCTTAAATGATTTCCTCTTGTGTCAATTTTGTTAAACTTTAGGAGCTAGGAAATGGTCCACTTTACACAAATGTTCAAATTTACTGGCATTTCATATATTCTCTGCTATAACATTGTCCTGATTCTTTCTGTATATTCTTTACTTATGTTTTGGTTTTCCTTAATCAAAGTGTGTCTTTTAAACCTTGTCAAAGAATATTCTTTGGACTTACTACCTCAACTGAATTTTATACGTTTTCTGTGGTATTAAGTTCTGCTCATAGATTTATTTATCTTTTTTCTATGTTCTCAGGGTTTATTGTTTTGATCTTCTGATGTCAATTAAAACACCTGGTTATTCATTTTAATAAATCTTTTTACTTATAAAGATTTGAATTTTTTAAGCTTCCAGCTTACTTGTAAGTTTCTAAGGGTCCCGTCCTCTACATTGTGGCTGGCCAAAGGCTTAGTTCACAATATAGGAAAGTATATATTGACCTATTTTCCCCTCGACTTTCTGTGATTTCCTATAACTCACCTTTCTTTGCAGACAAGCAGTTTGAAATAAACTTAACTTATTTCACAGCCAATAAGTCTTTGAAATAATGTGTATTTTTCAGAGAAATCTTCTTATATATTTAGGCAGAAAATCTGACCTGCCATAGTTTTCAAAACAGCATAATTTCACTCTTCACAATGATGAATCTGTTGTATTACACAACCTTTGAGTATTTAGCTTTATCAAAGACATGTACTTTAAAAATGTTTTAGAGATCCTACCAGTCTTTGAAAACATCCTTGTTCCTTGTTTCATTTCCAGTTTTATGTATATTTTCTGCCTTGCACCTGATTATTCCAACGTCTGATCGATGGCCTAGGGAATCTAATTCTGGTATTGATTGTTTTTGCTGATTGTCTCCCCCTGTAGCTGATTTCTTCATTATTGTGTAAAATTAGATCATGAGCTCATGTTTAGCTAAACATCTGACTATGTAAGAGGCTTATGTGTGAACCCTCGTAAGCTTCATCACAGAGTCCGCAAAGATTTATTTGTGTCCCTCCAATGAGTTGCCCGCGAGGGCCCCGTTCTCTACAAGTGTTGGTCCACTACTCCCTCTAGAGGCACGGCCTCAGACAGGGTTGCTTTGCGCCCCACGATCTGGGGCAGTGGCAGTGGGTGGCCTGTGGCCCGGGTAGGAGCCTCTCTGCGTGTGTCCCAGTGACCCATCTGCCTGCGAGCTTCGTCACCTGGCAGGAAGCTACGATGCCCAGACCTATGGTTAGCTGTGCAGCGAGGTGTACTGCGCGGACAGTTTCCACACACACATCAATAAGAGGGCGGCCTGAGAGGAAAGGTGAGAGTTTGGGCAGCTGTGCAGACAAAGAAGGCTTCCTTTGTCCTGGGCCTAAATGCTTGTGACACCCCACTGGGCCTGCTGGGCTCTGAGGGCCCTGCCCTGGGCCCCCTGCTCCCCTGCCCTTTGTTCAGTCACAGCAGAGTTGGCCCCACCCTCTCCCTCTGTGAGGGCCGTGTTCCAACCTCCCTCAGCCCCGCCCCCTCTCCGCAGGTTACCATGGACTACAGATGCTGCATTCTGAGGCCAGGGCATTCCGAGAATGCCAAGGGCAGACATGATGACCTTAAATGATTTCCTCTTGTGTCAGTTTTCGTAAACTTTAGGAGCTAGGAACTGGTCCACTTTACACAAATGTTCAAATTTACTGGCATTTCATATATTCTCTGCTATAACATTGTCCTGATTCTTTCTGTATATTCTTTACTTATGTTTTGGTTTTCCTTAATCAAAGTGTGTCTTTTAAACCTTGTCAAAGAATATTCTTTGGACTTACTACCTCAACTGAATTTTATACGTTTTCTGTGGTATTAAGTTCTGCTCATAGATTTATTTATCTTTTTTCTATGTTCTCAGGGTTTATTGTTTTGATCTTCTGATGTCAATTAAAACACCTGGTTATTCATTTTAATAAATCTTTTTACTTATAAAGATTTGAATTTTTAAAGCTTCCAGCTTACTTGTAAGTTTCTAATGGTCCCGTCCTCTACATTGTGGCTGGCCAAAGGCTTAGTTCACAATATAGCAAAGTATATATTGAACTATATTCCCCTCGACTTTCTGTGATTTCCTATAACTCACCTTTCTTTGCAGACAAGCCATTTGAAATAAACTTAACTTATTTCACAGCCAATAAGTCTTTGAAATAATGTGTATTTTTCAGAGAAATCTTCTTATATATTTAGGCAGAAAATCTGACCTGCCATAGTTTTCAAAACAGCATAATTTCACTCTTCACAATGATGAATCTGTTGTATTACACAACCTTTGAGTATTTAGCTTTATCAAAGACATGTACTTTAAAAATGTTTTAGAGATCCTACCAGTCTTTGAAAACATCCTTGTTCCTTGTTTCATTTCCAGTTTTATGTATATTTTCTGCCTTGCACCTGATTATTCCAACGTCTGATCGATGGCCTAGGGAATCTAATTCTGGTATTGATTGTTTTTGCTGATTGTCTCCCCTTGTACCTGATTTATTCATTATTGTGTAAATTTAGATCATGAGCTCATGTTTAGCTAAACATCTGACTATGTAAGAGGCTTATGTGTGAACACTCGTAAGCTTCATCACAGGATCCGCAAAGATTTATTTGTGTCCCTCCAATGAGTTGCCCGCGTGGGCCCCATTCACTACAAGTGTTGGTCCACTACTCCCTCTAGAGGCACGGCCTCAGACAGGGCTGCTTTGCGCCCCACGATCTGGGGCAGTGGCAGTGGGAGGCATGTGGCCCGGGTAGGAGCCTCTCTGCGTGTGTCCCAGGGACCCATCTGCCTGCGAGCTTCCGTCACCTGGCAGGAAGCTACGATGCCCAGACTTATGGTTAGCTGTGCAGCGAGGTGTACTGCGCGGACAGGTTCCACACACACTTCAATAAGAGGGCGGCCTGAGTGGAAAGGTGAGAGTTTGGGCACCTGTGCAGACAAAGAAGGCTTCCTTTGTCCTGGGCCTAAATGCTTGTGACACCCCACTGGGCCTGCTGGCCTCCGAGTGCCCTGCCCTGGGCCCCCTGCTCCCCTGCCCTTTGTTCAGTCACAGCAGAGATGGCCCCACCCACTCCCTCTGTGAGGGCCGTGTTCCTACCTCCCTCAGCCCCGCCCCCTCTCCGCAGGTTACCATGGACTACAGATGCTGCATTCTGAGGCCAGGGCATTCCGAGAATGCCAAGGGCAGACATGATGACCTTAAATGATTTCCTCTTGTGTCAGTTTTGGTAAACTTTAGGAGCTAGGAAATGGTCCACTTTACACAAATGTTCAAATTTACTGGCATTTCATATACTCTGTGCTATAACATTGTCCTGATTCTTTCTGTATATTCTTTACTTATGTTTTGGTTTTCCTTAATCAAAGTGTGTCTTTTAAATCTTGTCAAAGAATATTCTTTGGACTTAGTACCTCAACTGAATTTTATACGTTTTCTGTGGTATTAATTTCTGCTCATATCTTTATTTATCTTTTTTCTATGTTCTCAGGGTTTATTGTTTTGATCTTCTGATGTCAATTAAAACACTTGGTTATTCATTTTAATAAATCTTTTTACTTATAAAGATTTGAATTTTTAAAGATTCCAGCTTACTTGTAAGTTTCTAAGGGTCAGGTCCTCTACATTGTGGCTGGCCAAAGGCTTAGTTCACAATATAGCAAAGTATATATTGACCTATTTTCGCCTCGACTTTCTGTGATTTCCTACATCTCACCTTTCTTTGCAGACAAGCCATTTGAAATAACCTTAACTTATTTTACAGCCAATAAGTCTTTGAAATAATGTGCATATTTAGAGAAATCTTATTATATATTTAGGCACAAAATCTGACCTGCCATAGTTTTCAAAACAGCATAATTTCACTCTTCTCAATGATGAATCTGTTGTATTACACAACCTTTGAGTATTTAGCTTTATCAATGACATGTACTTTAAAAATGTTTTAGAGATCCTACCAGTCTTTGAAAACATCCTTGTTCCTTGTTTCAGTTCCACTTTTATGTATATTTTCTGCCTTGCACCTGATTATTCCAACGTCTGATCGATGGCTTAGGAAATCTAATTCTGGTATTGATTGTTTTTGCTGATTGTCTCCCCCTGTAGCTGATTTCTTCATTATTGTGTAAATTTAGATCATGAGCTCATGTTTAGCTAAACATCTGACTTTGTAAGAGGCTTAGGTGTGAACACTCGTAAGCTTCATCAGAAAGTCCGCAAAGATTTATTTGTGTCCCTCCAATGAGTTGCCCGTGAGGACCCCGTTCTCTACAAGGGTTGGTCCACTACTCCCTCTAGAGGCACGGCCTCAGACAGGGCTGCTTTGCGCCCCACGATCTGGGGCAGTGGCAGTGGGCGGCCTGTGGCCCGGGTAGGAGCCTCTCTGCGTGTGTCCCAGGGACCCATCTGCCTGCGAACTTCGGTCACCTGGCAGGAATCTACGATGCCCAGACCTATGGTTAGCTGTGCAGCGAGGTGTACTGCGCGGACAGGTTCCACACACACTTCAAGTAAGAGGGCGGCCTGAGTGGAAAGGTGAGAGTTTGTGCAGCTGTGCAGATAAAGAAGGCGCCATTTGTCCTGGGCCTAAATGCTTGTGACACCCCACTTGGCCTGGCGGGCTCTGAGGGCCCTGCCCTGGACCCCCTGCTCCCCTGCCCTATGTTCAGTCACAGCAGAGATGGCCACACCCACTCCCTCTGTGAGGGCCGTGTTCCAACCTCCCTCAGCCCCGCCCCCTCTCCGCAGGTTACCATGGACTACAGATGCTGCATTCTGAGTCTAGGGCATTCCGAGAATGCCAAGGGCAGACATGATGACCTTAAATGATTTCCTCTTGTGTCAGTTTTGTTAAATTTTAGGAGCTAGAAACTGGTCCACTTTACACAAACGTTCAAATTTACTGGCATTTCATATACTCTCTGCTATAACATTGTCCTGATTCTTTCTGTATATTCTTTACTTATGTTTTGGTTTTCCTTAATCAAAGTGTGTCTTTTAATCTTGTCAAAGAATATTCTTTGGACTTACTACATCACCTGAATTTTATACGTTTTCTAATGTATTGAGTTCTGCTCATACCTTTATATTTTTTGTATGTTCTCAGTTTTATTGTTTTGATATTCTGATGTCAATTAAAACACTTGGTTATTCATTTTAATAAATCTTTTTACTTATAAAGATTTGAACTTTTCAAGAATCCATCTTACTTGAATGTTTCTAAGTGTCACATCCCCTACATTGTGGCTGGCCTAAGTATTAATTCACCATATAGCAATGTATATATTGATCTATTTTCCCCTCGACTTTCTGTGATTCCCTACATCTCACCTTTCTTTGCAGACAAGCCTTTTGAAGTACCCTTAAATTATTTCACAGCCAATAAGTCTTTGAAATAATGTGTAGTTTTTAGAGAAATCTTCTTATATAATTAGGCAGAAAATCTGACCTGCCATAGTTTTCAAAACAGCATAATTTCACTCTTCTCAAAGATGAATCTGTTGTATTACACAACCTTTGAGTATTTAGCTTTATCAAAGACATGTACTTTAAAAATATTTTAGAGATCCTACCAGTCTTTGAAAACATCCTTGTTCCTTGTTTCAGTTCCAGTTTTGTGTATACTTTCTGCCTTGCCCCTGATTATTCCAACATCTGATGTTTGGCCTAGGGAATCTAATTCTGGTATTGATTGTTTTTGCTACTTGTCTCCCCTTGTAGCTGATTTTTTCATTATTGTGTAAATTTAGATCATGAGCTCATGTTTAGCTAAACAGCTGACCTTGTAAGAGGCTTAGGTGTGAACGCTCGTAAGCTTCAGCAGAATGTCCGCAAAGATATTTTTGTGTCCCTCCAATGAGTTACCCGCGAGGACCCCGTTGACTACAAGTGTTGGTCCACTACTCCCTCTAGAGGCACGGCCTCAGACAGGGCTGCTTTGTGCCCCACGATCTATGGCAGTGGCAGTGGGTGGCCTGTGGCCGGGGCAGGAGCCTCTCTGCGTGTGTCCCAGGGACCCATCTGCCTGCGAACTTCGGTCACCTGGCAGGAAGCTACGATGCCCAGACCTATGGTTAGCTGTGCACCGAGGTGTACTGCGCGGACAGGTTCCACACACACTTCAAGTAAGAGGGCGGACTGAGTGGAAAGGTGAGAGTTTGGGCAGCTGTGCAGACAAAGAAGGCGCCATTTGTCCTGGGCCTAAATGCTTGTGACACCCCACTGGGCCTGCCGGGCTCTGAGGGCCCTGCCCTGGGCCTCCTTCTCCCCTACCCTTTGTTCAGTCACAGCAGAGATGTCCACACCCACTCCCTCTGTGAGGCCAGTGTTCCAAACTTCCTCAGCCCCTTCCCCTCTCCACACGATATCATGGACTAAAGATGCTGCATTCTGAGTCCAGGGCATTCCGAGAATGCCAAGGGCTGACATGATGACCTTAAATGATTTCCTCTTGTGTCAGTTTTGGTAAATTTTAGGAGCTATGAACTGCTCCACTTTACACAAACGTTCAAATTTACTGGCATTTCATATACTCTCTGCTATAACATTGTCCTGATTCTTTCTGTATATTCTTTAATTATGTTTTTTTTCCTTAATCAAAGTGTGTCTTTTAATCTTGTCAAAGAATATTCTTTGGACTTACTACATCACCTGAATTTTATACGTTTTCTATTGTATTAAGTTCTGCTCATATCTTTATTTATATTTTTTCTATTTTCCCATGTTTATTGTTTTGATATTCTGATGTCAATTAAAACACTTGGTTATTCATTTTAATAAATCTTTTTACTTATAAATATTTGAACTTTTCAAGATTCCAGCTTACTTGTAAGTTTCTAAGTGTCAGGTCCTCTACATTGTGGCTGGCCTAACTCTTAGTTCACCATATAGCAATGTATATATTGACCTATTTTCCCCTCGACTTTCGGTGATTCCCTACATCTCACCTTTCTTTGCAGACAAGCCATTTGAAATAACCTTAACTTATTTCACAGCCAATAAGTCTTTTAAATAATGTGTAATTTTTAGAGAAATCTTCTTATATAATTTGGCAGAAAATCTGACCTGCCATAGTTTTCAAAACAGCATAATTTCATTCTTCTCAATGATGAATCTGTTGTATTACACAACCTTTGAGTATTTAGCTTTATCAAAGACATATACTTTAAAAATGTTTTAGAGATCCTACCAGTCTTTGAAAACATCCTTGTTCCTTGTTTCAGTTCCAGTTTTGTGTATACTTTCTGCCTTGCACCTGATTATTCCAACATCTGATGGCTGGCCTAGGGAATCTAATTCTCGTATTGTTTGTTTTTGCTGCTTGTCTCCCCTTGTAGCTGATTTCTTCATTATTGTGTAAATTTAGATCATGAGCTCATGTTTAGCTAAACAGCTGACCTTGTAAGAGGCATAGGTGTGAACGCTCGTAAGCTTCAGCAAAAAGTCCGCAAAGATATTTTTGTGTCCCTCCAATGAGTTACCCGCGCGGACCACTTTTTCTACAAGTGTTGGTCCACTACTCCCTCTAGAGGCTGGGACTCAGACAGGACTGCTTTGCTGCCCCCGATCTGGGATAGTGGCTTTGGGCGGCCTGTGGCCTGGGCAGGAGGCTCCCCACTTGTGTCCCACGACCCATCTGCTTGCGAACTTCGGTCACCTGGCAGGAAGATCTGATGCCCAGTCCTATGGTTAGCTTTGCAGCGAGGTGTACTGCGCGGACTGGTTCCACACACACTTCAAGTAAGAGGGCGGCCTGAGTGGAAAGGTGAGAGTTTGGGCAGCTGTGCAGACAAAGAAGGCGCACTTTGGCCTGGGCCTAAATGCTTGTGACACACGACTGAGCCTGCCGGGCTCTGAGGGACCTGCCGTTGGCCCCCTCCTCCCCTGCCTTTTGTTCAGTCTCAGCAGAGATGGCCCCACCCGCTCCCTCAGTGTAGGCAGTGTTCCAAACTCCCTCAGCCCCGCCCCCTCTCCGCAGGTTACCATGGACTACAGATGCTGCATTCTGAGGCCAGGGCATTCCGAGAATGCCAAGGGCAGACATGATGACCTTAAATGATTTCCTCTTGTGTCAATTTTGATAAACTTTAGGAGCTAGGAAATGGTCACTTTTCCCAAATGTTCAAATTTACTGGCATTTCATATATTCTCTGCTATAACATTGTCCTGATTCTTTCTGTATATTCTTTACTTATGTTTTGGTTTTCCTTAATCAAAGTGTGTCTTTTAAATCTTGTCAAAGAATATTCTTTGGACTTACTACCTCAACTGAATTTTATACGTTTTCTGTGATATTAAGTTCTGCTCATATCTTTATTTATCTTTTTTCTATGTTCTCAGGGTTTATTGTTTTGATCTTCTGATGTCAAATAAAACACTTGGTTATTCATTTTAATAAATCTTTTTACTTATAAAGATTTGAATTTTTAAAGATTTCAGCTTACTTGTAAGTTTCTAATCGTCAAGTCCACTTCATTGTGGCTGGCCAAAGGCTTACTTCACAATATAGCAAAGTATATATTGACCTATTTTCCCCTCGACTTTCTGAGATTTCCTACATCTCACCTTTCTTTGCAGACAAGCCATTTGAAATAACCTTAACTTATTTCACAGCCAATAAGTCTTTGAAATAATGTGTAGTTTTCAGATAAATCTTCTTATATATTTAGGCAGAAAATCTGACCTGCCATAGTTTTCAAAACATCATAATTTCAATCTTCTCAATGATGAATCTGTTGTATTACACAACCTTTGAGTATTTAGCTTTATCAATGACATGTACTTTAAAAATGTTTTAGAGATCCTACCAGTCTTTGAAAACCTCCTTGTTCCTTGTTTCAGTTCCAGTTTTATGTATATTTTCTGCCTTGCACCTGATTATTCCAAAGTCTGATCGATGGCCTAGGGAATCTAATTCTGGTATTGATTGTTTTTGCTGATTGTCTCCCCCTGTAGCTGATTTCTTCATTATTGTGTAAAATTAGATCATGAGCTCATGTTTAGCTAAACATCTGACTTTGTAAGAGGCTTAGGTGTGAACACTCGTAAGTTTCTTCAGAAAGTCTGCAAAGATTTATTTGTGTTCCTGCAATGAGTTGCCTGCGAGGACCCCGTTTATTTCAAGTGTTGGTCCACTACTCCCTCTAGAGGCACGGCCTCAGACAGGGCTGCTTTGTGCCCAACGATCTGTGGCAGTGGCAGTGGGCGGCCTGTGGCCGGGGCAGGAGACTCTGTGCGTGTGTACCAGGGACCCATCTGCCTGCGAACTTCGGTCACCTGGCAGGAAGCTACGATGCCCAGACCTATGGTTAGCTGTGCAGGGAGGTGTACTGCGCGGACAGGTTCCACACACACTTCAAGTAAGTGGGCGGCCTGAGTGGAAAGGTGAGAGTTTGTGCCGCTGTGCAGACAAATAAGGCGCCCTTTGTCCTGGGCCTAAATGCTTGTGACACCCCACTGGGCCTGCCGGGCTCTGAGGGCCCTGCCCTGGGCCCCCTGCTCCCCTGCTCTTTGTTCAGTCACAGCAGAGATGGCCACACCCACTCCCTCTGTGAGGGCAGTGTTCCAAACTCCCTCAGCCCCGCCCCCCACCCCCGCAGGTTACCATGGACTACAGATGCTGCATTCTGAGTCCAGGGCATTCCGAGAATCCCAAGGGCTGACATGATGACCTTAAATGATTTCCTCTTGTGTCAGTTTTGGTAAATTTTAGGAGCTAGGAACTGGTTCACTTTACACAAACGTTCAAATTTACAGGCATTTCATATACTCTCTGCTATAACATTGTCCTGATTCTTTCTGTATATTCTTTACTTATGTTTTGGTTTTCCTCAATCAAAGTGTGTCTTTTAATCTTGTCAAAGAATATTCTTTGGACTTACTACATCTCCTGAATTTTATACGTTTTCTATTGTATTAAGTTCTGCTCATATCTTTACTTATATTTTTTCTATGTTCTCAGGTTTATTGTTTTGATCTTCTGATGTCAATTAAAACACTTGGTTATTCATTTTAATAAATCTTTTTACTTATAAAGATTTGAACTTTTCAAGATACCATCTTACTTGTAAGTTTCTAAGGGTCAGGTCCTCTACATTTTGGCTGGCCTAAGTCTTAGTTCACCATATAGCAATGTATATATTGACTTATTTTCCCCTCGACTTTCTGTGATTCCCTACATCTCACCTTTCTTTGCACACAAGCCATTTGAAATACCCTTAACTTATTTCACAGCCAATAAGTCTTTGAAATAATGTGTATTTTTTAGAGAAATCTTCTTATATAATTAGGCAGAAAATCTGACCTGCCATAGTTTTCAAAACAGCATAATTTCACTCTTCTCAATGTTGAATCTGTTGTATTACACAACCATTGAGTATTTAGCTTTATCAATGACATGTACTTTAAAAATGTTTTAGAGATCCTACCAGTCTTTGAAAACATCCCTATTCCTTGTTTCAGTTCAAGTTTTATGTATACTTTCTGCCTTGCACCTGATAATTCCAACATCTGATGGTTGGCCTAGGGAATCTAATTCTGGTATTGATTGTTTTTGCTGCTTGTCTCCCCTTGTAGCTGATTTCTTCATTATTGTGTAAATTTAGATCATGAGCTCATGTTTAGCTAAACAGCTGACCTTGTAATAGGCTTAGGTGTGAACGCTCGTAAGCTTCAGCAGAAAGTCCGCAAAGATTTTTTTGTGTCCCTCCAATAAGTTACCCGCGCGGACCCCTTTTTCTACAAGTGTTGGTCCACTACTCCCTCTAGAGGCTGGGACTCAGGCAGGACTGCTTTGCAGCCCCCGATCTGGGATAGTGGCTTTGGGCGGCCAGTGCCCTGGGCAGGAGGCTCCCCACGTGTGTCCCACGACCCATCTGCCTGCGAACTTCGGTCACCTGGCAGGAAGATATGATGCCCAGACCTATGGTTAGGTGTGCAGCGAGGTGTACTGCGCGGACAGGTTCCACACACACTTCAAATAAGAGGTCGGCCAGAGTGGATAGGTGAGAGTTTGGGCAGCTGTGCAGACAAAGAAGGCGCCCTTTGGCCTGGGCCTAAATGCTTGTGAAACCCCACTGGGTCTGCCGGGCTCTGAGGGCCCTGCCCTGGGCCCCCTGCTCCCCTGCCTTTTGTTCAGTCACAGCAGA
Source organism: Mesoplodon bidens (assembly GCF_964165515.1). NCBI lineage: Eukaryota > Metazoa > Chordata > Mammalia > Artiodactyla > Ziphiidae > Mesoplodon > Mesoplodon bidens. The sequence continues at coordinate 8,799,446 of NC_138180.1, forward strand.
GATGGCCACACCCACTCCCTCAGTGAGGGCAGTCTTCCATACTCCCTCAGCCACGCCCCATCTCCGCAGGTTACCATGGACTACAGATGCTGCATTCTGAGGCCAGGGCGTTCCGAGAATGCCAAGGGCAGACATGATGACCTTAAATGATTTCCTCTTGTGTCAGTTTTGGTAAACTGTAGGAGCTAGGAAATGGTCCGCTTTACAGAAACGTTCAAATTTACTAGCATTTCATATATTCTCTGCTATAACATTGTCCTGATTCTTTCTGAATATTCTTTACTTATGTTTTTGTTTTCCTTAATCAAAGTGTGTCTTTTAAATCTTTTCAAAAATATTCTTTGGACTTACTACCTCACCTGAATTTTATACGTTTACTGTGGTATTAAGTTCTGCTCATATCTTTTTTATCTTTTTTCTATGTTCTCAGGGTTTATTGTTTTGATCTTCTGATGTCAATTAAAACACTTGGTTATTCATTTTCATCAATCTTTTTACTTATAAAGATTAGAACTTTTAAAGATTCCAGCTCACTTTTAAGTTTCTAAGGGTCAGGTCCTCTACATTGTGGCTGGCCTAAGGCTTAGTTCACCATATAGCAATGTATATATTGACATTTTCCCCTCGACTTTCTGTGATTCCCTACATCTCACCTTTCTTTGCAGACAAGCCATTTGAAATACACTTAACTTATTTCACAGCCAATATGTCTTTGAAATAATGTCTATTTTTAGAGAAATCTTCTGACATAATTAGGCAGAAAATCTCACCTTCCATAGTTTTCAAAACAGCATAAATTCACTCTTCTCAATGCTTAATCTGTGGTATTAAACAACCTTTGAGTATTTAGGTTTATCAATGACATGTACTTTTAAAATGTTTTAGAGATCCTACCAGCCTTTGAAAACCTCCTTGTTCCTTGTTTCAGTTCCAGTTTTATGTATATTTTGTGGCTTGCACCTGATTATTCCAACATCAGAAGGATGGCCTAGGGAATCTCATTCTGGTATTGATTGTTTTTGCTGATTGTCTCACTTTGTAGCTGATTTCTTCAATATTGTGTAAATTTAGATCATGAGCTCATGTTTAGCTAAACAGCTGACCTTGTAAGAGGCTTAGGTGAGAACGCTGGTACGCTTCAGCAGAAAGTCGGCAAAGATTTATTTGTGTCCCTCCAATGAGTTGCCCGCAAGGACCCCGTTTTCTACAAGTGTTGGACCAATACTCCTTCGAGAGGCAGTGGACTCAGACATGGCTGCTTTTCAGGCTTCGATCTGGGGCAGGGCCAGTGGGCGGCCTGTGGCCCGGACAGGAGCCTCTCCGCATGTGTCCCAGGGACCCATTTGCCTGCGAACTTCAGTCACCTGGCAGGAAGCTACGATGCCCTGACCTATGGTTAGCTGTGCAGCGAGGTGTACTGTGCGGACAGGTACCCAACACACTTCAAATTAGAGGGCGGCCTGAGTGGAAAGGTGAGAGTTTGGGCAGCTGTGCAGACAAAGAAGGCGCCCTTTGGCCTGGGCCTAAATGCTTGTGACACCCCACTGGGTCTGCCGGGTTCTGAGGGCCCTGCCCTGGGCCCCCGGCTACCCTGCCCTTTGTTCAGTAACTGCAGAGATGGCCACACCCACTCCCTCAGTGATGGCAGTCTTCCACCCTCCCTCAGCCACGCCCCCTCTCCGCAGGTTACCATGGACTACAGATGCTGCATTCTGAGGCCAGGGCGTTCCGAGAATGCCAAGGGCAGACATGATGACCTTAAATGATTTCCTCTTGTGTCAGTTTTCGTAAACTGTAGCAGCTAGGAAATGGTCCGCTTTACAGAAATGTTCAAGTATACTGGCATTTCATATATTCTCTGCTATAACATTGTCCTTCTTTCTGCATATTCTTTACTTATGTTTATGTTTTCCTTAATCAAAGTGTGTCTTTTAAATCTTTTCAAAGAATATTCTTTGGACTTACTAAATCACCTGAATTTTATACGTTTTCTGTTGTATTAAGTTCTGCTCATATCTTTATTTATCTTTTTTCTATGTTCTCAGGGTTTATAGTTTTGATTTTCTGATGTCAAGTAAAACACTTGGTTATTCATTTTAATAAATCTTTTTACTTAAAAAGATTAGAACTTTTAAAGATTCCAGCTTACTTTTACGTTTCTATGGGTCCATTCCTCTACACTGTTGCCGGCCTAAGACTTAGTTCAACATATAGTTATGTATATATTGACATATTTTCCCCTCGGCTTTGTGTGACTCCCTACATCTCACCTTTCTTTGCAGACAAGACATTTGAAATACCCTTAACTTATTTCACAGCCTATAAGTCTTTGAAATAATGTGTATTTTTTAGAGAAATCATCTTATATAATTAGGCAGAAAATCTCACGTTCCATAGTTTTCTAAACAGCATAACTACACTCTTCTCACAGCTTAATTTGCTGTATTAAACAACCTTTGTGTATTTAGCTTTATCAATGACATGTACTTTAAAAATGTTTTAGAGACCCTACCAGTCTTTGAAAACATCCTTGTTCCTTGTTTCTTTTCCAGGTTTATGTATATTTTCTGCCTAGAACCTGATTATTCCAACATCTGACGGATGGCCTAGGGAATCTAATTCTGGTATTGATTGTTTTTGCTGATTGTCTCCCTTTGTAGCTGATTTCTTCATTATTGTGTAAATTTAGGTCATGAGCTCATGTTTAGCTAAACAGCTGACCTTGTAAAAGGCTTAGGTGTGAACGCTCGTAAGTTTCAGCAAAAAGTCGGCAAAGATTTATTTGTGTCCCTCCAATGAGTTGCCCACAAGGACCCCGTTTTCTAGAAGTGTTGGTCCAATACTCCCTCTAGAGGTAGGGGACTTAGACAGGGCTGCTTTCGGCCCCCGATCTTGGGCAGGGGCAGTGGGCGGCGTGTGGCCCGGGCAGGAGCCTCTCTGCGTGTGAACCTGGGAATCATCTCTCCTGCGAACTTCGGTCACCTGGCAGGAAGCTACGATGCCCAGACCTATGGTTAGTTGTGCAGCGAGGTATACTGCGTGGACAGGTTCCACACACACTTCAAATAAGTGGGTGGCCTCAGTGGAAAAGTGAGAGTTTGGCCAGCTGTGCAGACAAAGAAGGCGCCCTATGGCCTGGGCCTAAATGCTTGTGACACCCCACTGGGCCTGCCTTGCTCTGAGGGCCCTGCCCTGGGCCCCCTGCTCTCCTGCCCTTTGTTCAGTCACAGCAGAGATGGCCACACCCACTCCCTCAGTGAAGGCAGTGTTCCAGCCTCCCTCAGCCCCGCCCACACTCCACAGGTTACCATGGACTACAGATGCTGCATTCTGAGGCCAGGGCGTTCCGAGAATGCCAAGGGCAGACATGATGACCTTAAATGATTTCCTCTTGTGTCAGTTTTCGTAAACTGTAGGAGCTTGGAAATGGTCCACTTTACAGAAATGTTCAAATTTACTGGCATTTCTTATATTCTCTGCTATAACATTGTCCTGATTCTTTCTGTATATTCTTTACTTTTTTTTGTTTTCCTTAATCAAAGTGTGTCTTTTAAATCTTTTCAAGGAATATTCTTTGGACTTACTACCTCACCTGAATTTTGTACGTTTTCTGTGGTATTAAGTTCTGCTCATATCTTTATTTATCTTTTTTCTATGTTCTCAGGGTTTATTGTTTTGATCTTCTGATGTCAATTAAAACACTTGGTTATTCATTTTCATCAATCTTTTTACTTATAAAGATTTGAACTTTTAAAGATTCCAGCTCACTTTCAAGTTTCTAAGGGTCAGGTCCTCTACATTGTGTCTGGCCTAAGGCTTAGTTCACGATATAGCAATGTATATATTGACATTTTCCCCTCGACTTTCTGTGATTCCCTACATCTCACCTTTCTTTGCAGACAAGCCATTTGAAATACACTTAACTTATTTCACAGCCAATAAGTCTTTGAAATAATGTCTATTTTTTAGAGAAATCTTCTTATATAATTAGGGAGAAAATCTCACCTGCCATAGTTTTGAAAACAGCATAATTTCACTCTTCTCAATGCTTAATCTGTGGTATTAAACAACTTTTGAGTATTTAGGTTTATCAACAAAATGTATTTTAAAAATGTTTCAGAGATCCTACCAGCCTTTGAAAACCTCCTTGTTCCATCTTTCAGTTCCAGTTTTATGTATATTTTCTGCCTTGCACCTGATTATTCCAACATCAGATGGATGGCCTAGGGAATCTCATTCTGGTATTGATTGTTTTTGCTGATTGTCTCCCTTTGTAGCTGATTTCTTCAAGATTGTGTAAATTTAGATTATGAGCTCATGTTTAGCTAAACAGCTGACCTTGTAAGAGGCTTAGGTGTGAACGCTGGTACGCTTCAGCAGAAAGTCGGCAAAGATTTATTTGTGTCCCTCCAATGAGTTGCCCGCAGGGACCCCGTTTTCTACAAGTGTTGGTCCAATACTCCTTCGAGAGGCAGTGGACTCAGACATGGCTGCTTTTCAGCCTTCGATCTGGGGCAGGGCCAGTGGGCGGCTTGTGGCCCGGGCAGGAGCCTCTCCGCATGTGTCCCAGGGACCCATTTGCCTGCAAACTTCGGTCACCTGGCAGGAAGCTACGATGCCCTGACCTATGGTTAGCTGTGCAGCGAGGTGTACTGCGCGGACAGGTTCCAAACACACTTCAAATAAGAGGGCGGACTAAGTGGAAAGGTGAGAGTTTGGGCAGCTGTGCAGACAAAGAAGGCGCCCTTTGGCCTGGGTCTAAATGCTTGTGACACCCCACTGGGTCTGCCGGGCTCTGAGGGGCCTGCCCTGGGCCCCCTGCTCCCCTGCCCTTTGTTCAGTCACAGCAGAGATGGCCACACCCACTTCCTCAGTGATGGCAGTCTTCCAACCTCCCTCAGCCACGCCCCCTCTCCGCAGGTTACCATGGACTACAGATGCTGCATTCTGAGGCCAGGGCGTTCCGAGAATGCCAAGGGCAGACATGATGACCTTAAATGATTTCCTCTTGTGTCAGTTTTCGTAAACTGTAGGAGCTAGGAAATGGTCCACTTTACAGAAATGTTCAAGTTTACTGGCATTTCATATATTCTCTGCTATAACATTGTCCTGATTCTTTCTGCATATTCTTTACTTAAGTTTATGTTTTCCTTATTCAAAGTGTGTCTTTTAAATCTTTTCAAAGAATATTCTTTGGACTTACTAAATCACCTGAATTTTATACGTTTTCTGTTGTATTAAGTTCAGCTCATATCTTTATTTATCTTTTTTCTATGTTCTCAGGGTTTATTGTTTTGATTTTCTGATGTCAAGTAAAACACTTTCTTATTCATTTTAATAAATCTTTTTACTTATAAAGATTTGAACTATTAAAGATTCCAGCTTACTTGTACGTTTCTAAGGGTCCATTCCTCTACACTGTTGCCGGCCTAAGGATTAGATCAACATATAGCTATGTATATATTGACATAATATCCCCTCGGCTTTCTGTGATTCCCTACATCTCACCTTTCTTTGCAGACAAGACATTTGAAATACACTTAACTTATTTCACAGCCAATAAGTCTTTGAAATAATGTGTATTTTTTAGAGAAATCATCTTATATAATTAGGCAGAAAATCTCACGTTCCATAGTTTTCTAAACAGCATAACTTCACTCTTCTCACAGCTTAATTTGCTGTATTAAACAACCTTTGTGTATTTAGCTTTATTAATGACATGTACTTTAAAAATGTTTTAGAGACCCTAGCAGTCTTTGAAAACATCCTTGTTCCTTGTTTCTTTTCCAGGTTTATGTATATTTTCTGCCTAGCACCTGATTATTCCAACATCTGACGGATGGCCTAGGGAATCTAATTCTGGTATTGATTGTTTTTGCTGATTGTCTCACTTTGTAGTTGATTTCTTCATTATTGTGTAAATTTAGGTCATGAGCTCATGTTTAGCTAAACAGCTGACCTTGTAAAAGGCTTAGGTGTGAACGCTCGTAAGTTTCAGCAAAAAGTCGGCAAAGATTTATTTGTGTCCCTCCAATGAGTTGCCCACAAGGACCCCGTTTTCTAGAAGTGTTGTCCAATACTCCCTCTAGGGGTAGGGGACTTAGACAGGGCTGCTTTCTGCCCCCGATCTTGGGGAGGGGCAGTGGGCGGCGTGTGGCCCGGGCAGGAGCCTCTCTGCGTGTGAACCTGGGAATCATCTCTCCTGCGAACCTCGGTCACCTGGCAGGAAGCTACGATGCCCAGACCTATGGTTAGCTGTGCAGCGAGGTATACAGCGTGGACAGGTTCCACACTCACTGCAACTAAGTGGGCGGCCTGAGTGCAAAAGTGAGAGTTTGGGCAGCTGTGCAGACAAAGAAGGCGCCCTAAGGCCTGGGCCTAAATGCTTGTGACACCCCACTAGGCCTGCCGGGCTCTGAGGGCCCTGCCCAGGGCCCGTTGCTCCCCTGCCCTTTTTTCAGTCACAACAGAGATGGCCACACCCACTCCCTCAGTGAGGGCAGTGTTCCAGCCTCCCTCAGTCCCGCCCACTCTCCGCAGGTTACCATGGACTACAGATGCTGCATTCTGAGGCCAGGGCGTTCCGAGAATGCCAAGGGCAGACATGATGACCTTAAATGATTTCCCCTTGTGTCAGTTTGGGTAAACTGTAGGAGCTAGGAAATGGTCCACTTTACAGAAATGTTCAAATTTACTGGCATTTCATATATTCTCTGCTATAACATTGTCCTGATTCTTTCTATATATTCTTTAATTATGTTTGTGCTTTCCTTAATCAAAGTGTGTCTTTTAAATCTTTTCAAAGAATATTCTTTGGACTTACTACCTCACCTGAATTTTATACGTTTTCTGTGGTATTAAGTTCTGCTCATATCTATCTTTATCTTTTTTCTATGTTCTCAGGGTTTATTGTTTTGATCTTCTGATGTCAATTAAAACACTTGGTTATTCATTTTCATCAATCTTTTTACTTATAAAGATTTCGACTTTTAAAGATTCCAGCTCACTTTTAAGTTTCTAAGGGTCAGGTCCTCTACATTGTGGCTGGCCTAAGGCTTAGTTCACCATATAGCAATGTATATATTGACATTTTCCCCTCGACTTTCTGTGATTCCCTACATCTCACCTTTCTTTGCAGACAAGCCATTTGAAATACACTTAACTTATTTCACAGCCAATAAGTCTTTGAAATAATGTCTATTTTTTAGAGAAATCTTCTTACATAATTAGGCAGAAAATCTCATCTGCCATAGTTTTCAAAACAGCATAATTTCACTCTTCTCAATGCTTAATCTGTGGTATTAAACAACCTTTGAGTATTTAGGTTTATCAATGACATGTACATTAAAAATGTTTTAGAGATCCTACCAGCCTTTGAAAACCTCCTTGTTCCTTGTTTCAGTTCCAGTTTTATGCATATTTTCTGCCTTGCACCTGATTATTCCAACATCAGATGGATGGCCTAGGGAATCTCATTCTGGTATTGATTGTTTTTGCTGATTGTCTCCATTTGTAGCTTATTTCTTCAAGATTGTGTAAATTTAGATCATGAGATCATGTTTAGCTAAACAGCTGACCTTATAAGAGGCTTAGGTGTGAATGCTGGTACGCTTCAGCAGACAGTCGGCAAAGATTTATTTGTGTCCCTCCAATGAGTTGCCCGCAAGGACCCCGTTTTCTACAAGTGTTGGTCCAATACTCCTTCGAGAGGCAGTGGACTCAGACATGGCTGCTTTTCAGGCTTCGATCTGGGGCAGGGCCAGTGGGCGGCCTGTGGCCCGGGCAGGAGCCTCTCCGCATGTGTCCCAGGGACCCATTTGCCTGCGAACTTCGGTCACCTGGCAGGAAGCTACGATGCCCTGACCTATGGATAGCTGTGCAGCGAGGTGTACTGTGCAGACAGGTTCCAAACACACTTCAAATAAGAGGGCGGCCTGAGTGGAAAGGTGAGAGTTTGGGCAGCTGTGCAGAAAAAGAAGGCGCCCTTTGGCCTGGGCCTAAATGCTTGTGACACCCCACTGGGTCTGCCGAGCTCTGAGGGCCCTGCCCTGGGCCCCCTGCTCCCCTGCCCTTTGTTCAGTCACAGCAGAGATGGCCACACCAACTCCCTCAGTGATGGCAGTCTTCCAAACTCCCTCAGCCACGCCCCCTCTCCGCAGGTTACCATGGACTACAGATGCTGCATTCTGAGGCCAGGGCGTTCCGAGAATGCCAAGGGCAGACATGATGACCTTAAATGATTTCCTCTTGTGTCAGTTTTCGTAAACTGTAGCAGCTAGGAAATGGTCCGCTTTACAGAAATGTTCAAGTTTACTGGCATTTCATATATTCTCTGCTATAACATTGTCCTGATTCTTTCTGCATATTCTTTACTTATGTTTATGTTTTCCTTAATCAAAGTGTGTCTTTTAAATCTTTTCAAAGAATATTCTTTGGACTTACTAAATCACCTGAATTTTATACGTTTTCTGTTGTATTAAGTTCTGCTCATATCTTTATTTATCTTTTTTCTATGTTCTCAGGGTTTATAGTTTTGATTTTCTGATGTCAAGTAAAACACTTGGTTATTCATTTTAATAAATCTTTTTACTTATAAAGATTAGAACTTTTAAAGATTCCAGCTTACTTGTACGTTTCTAAGGGTCCATTCCTCTACACTGTTGCCGGCCTAAGACTTAGTTCAACATATAGCTATGTATATATTGACATATTTTCCCCTCGGCTTTGTGTGACTCCCTACATCTCACCTTTCTTTGCAGACAAGACATTTGAAATACCCTTAACTTATTTCACAGCCTATAAGTCTTTGAAATAATGTGTATTTATTAGAGAAATCATCTTATATAATTAGGCAGAAAATCTAACCTTCCATAGTTTTCTAAACAGCATAACTTCACACTTCTCACAGCTTAATTTGCTGTATTAAACAACCTTTGTGTATTTAGCTTTATCAATGACATGTACTTTAAAAATGTTTTAGAGACCCTACCAGTCTTTGAAAACATCCTTCTTCCTTGTTTCTTTTCCAGGTTTATGTATATTTTCTGCCTAGAACCTGAATATTCCAACATCTGACGGATGGCCTAGGGAATCTAATTCTGGTATTGATTGTTTTTGCTGATTGTCTCCCTTTGTAGCTGATTTCTTCATTATTGTGTAAATTTAGGTCATGAGCTCATGTTTAGCTAAACAGCTGACCTTGTAAAAGGCTTAGGTGTGAACGCTCGTAAGTTTCAGTAAAAAGTCGGCAAAGATTTATATGTGTCCCTCCAATGAGTTGCCCACAAGGACCCCGTTTTCTAGAAGTGTTGGTCCAATACTCCCTCTAGGGGTAGGGCACTTAGACAGGGCTGCTTTCGGCCCCCGATCTTGGGCAGGGGCAGTGGGTGGCGTGTGGCCCGGGCAGGAGCCTCTCTGCGTGTGAACCTGGGAATCATCTCTCCTGCGAACTTCGGTCACCTGGCAGGAAGCTACGATGCCCAGACCTATGGTTAGCTGTGCAGCGAGGTATACTGCGTGGACAGGTTCCACACACACTTCAAATAAGTGGGTGGCCTCAGTGGAAAAGTGAGAGTTTGGCCAGCTGTGCAGACAAAGAAGGCGCCCTATGGCCTGGGCCTAAATGCTTGTGACACCCCACTGGGCCTGCCTTGCTCTGAGGGCCCTGCCCTGGGCCCCATGCTCCCCTGCCCTTTGTTCAGTCACAGCAGAGATGGCCACACCCACTCCCTCAGTGAGGGCATTGTTCCAGCCTCCCTCAGCCCCGCCCACTCTCCACAGGTTACCATGGACTACAGATGCTGCATTCTGAGGCCAGGGCGTTCCGAGAATGCCAAGGGCAGACATGATGACCTTAAATGATTTCCTCTTGTGTCAGTTTTCGTAAACTGTAGGAGCTAGGAAATGGTCCACTTTACAGAAATGTTCAAATTTACTGGCATTTCTTATATTCTCTGCTATAACATTGTCCTGATTCTTTCTGTATATTCTTTACTTTTTTTTGTTTTCCTTAATCAAAGTGTGTCTTTTAAATCTTTTCAAGGAATATTCTTTGGACTTACTACCTCACCTGAATTTTATACGTTTTCTGTGGTATTAAGTTCTGCTCATATCTTTATTTATCTTTTTTCTATGTTCTCAGGGTTTATTGTTTTGATCTTCTGATGTCAATTAAAACACTTGGTTATTCATTTTCATCAATCTTTTTACTTATAAAGATTTGAACTTTTAAAGATTCCAGCTCACTTTCAAGTTTCTAAGGGTCAGGTCCTCTACATTGTGGCTGGCCTAAGGCTTAGTTCACCATATAGCAATGTATATATTGACATTTTCCCCTCGACTTTCTGTGATTCCCTACATCTCACCTTTCTTTGCAGACAAGCCATTTGAAATACACTTAACTTATTTCACAGCCAATAAGTCTTTGAAATAATGTCTATTTTTTAGAGAAATCTTCTTATATAATTAGGCAGAAAATCTTACCTGCCATAGTTTTGAAAACAGCATAATTTCACTCTTCTCAATGCTTAATCTGTGGTATTAAACAACTTTTGAGTATTTAGGTTTATCAACGACATGTATTTTAAAAATGTTTTAGAGATCCTACCAGCCTTTGAAAACCTCCTTGTTCCTTGTTTCAGTTCCAGTTTTATGTATATTTTCTGCCTTGCACCTGATTATTCCAACATCAGATGGATGGCCTAGGGAATCTCATTCTGGTATTGGTTGTTCTTGCTGATTGTCTCCCTGTGTAGCTGATTTCTTCAATATTGTGTAAATTTAGATGATGAGCTCATGTTTAGCTAAACAGCTGACCTTGTAAGAGGCTTAGGGGTGAACGCTGGTAAGCTTCAGCAGAAAGTCGGCAAATATTTATATGTGACCCTCCAATGAGTTGCCCGCAAGAACCCTGTTTTCTACAAGTGTTGGTCCAATACTCCTTCGAGAGGCAGTGGACTCAGACATGGCTGCTTTTCAGCCTTCGATCTGGGGCAGGGCCAGTGGGCGTCCTGTGGCCCGGGCAGGAGCCTCTCCGCATGTGTCCCAGGGACCCATTTGCCTGCGAACTTCAGTCACCTGGCAGGAAGCTACGATGCCTTGACCTATGGTTAGATGTGCAGCGAGGTGTACTGCGCGGACAGGTACCCAACACACTTCAAATAAGAGGGCGGCCTGAGTGGAAAGGTGAGAGTTTGGGCAGCTGTGCAGACAAAGAAGGCGCCCTTTGGCCTGGGCCTAAATGCTTGTGACACCCCACTGGGTCTGCCTGGCTCTGAGGGCCCTGCACTGGGTCCCCTGCTCCCCTGCCCTTTGTTCAGTCACAGCAGAGATGGCCACACCCACTCCCTCAGTGAGGGCCGTCTTCCAACCTCCCTCAGCCACGCCCCCTCTCCGCAGGTTACCATGGACTACAGATGTTGCATTCTGAGGCCAGGGCGTTCCGAGAATGCCAAGGGCAGACATGATGACCTTAAATGATTTCCTCTTGTGTCAGTTTTATTAAACTTTAGGAGCTAGGAAATGGTCCACTTTACAGAAATATTCAAATTTACTGGCAATTCATATATTCTCCGCTATAACATTGTCCTGATTCTTTCTGTATATTATTTACTTTTTTTTGTTTTCCTAAATCAAAGTGTGTCTTTTAAATCTTTTCAAAGAATATTCTTTGGACTTACTAAATCACCTAAATTTTATACGTTTTCTGTTGTATTAAGTTCTGCTCATATCTTTATTTTTCTTTTTTCTATGTTCTCAGGGTTTATTGTTTTGATTTTCTGATGTCAAGTAAAACACTTGGATATTATTTTTAATAAATCTTTTTACTTATAAAGATTTGAACTTTTAAAAATTCCAGCGTCCTTGTACGTTTCTAAGGGTCCATTCCTCTACACTGTTGCCGGCCTAAGGCTTAGTTCACCATATAGCAATGTATATATTGACATATTATCCCCTCGGCTTTCTGTGATTCCCTACATCTCACATTTCTTTGCAGACAAGACATTTGAAATACACTTAACTTATTTCACAGCCAATAAGTCTTTGAAATAATGTGTATTTTTTAGAGAAATCATCTTATATAATTAAGCAGAAAATCTCACCTTCCATAGTTTTCTAAACAGCATAATTTCACTCTTCTCACTGCTTAACTTGTTGTATTAAACAACCTTTGAGTATTTAGCTTTATCAATGACATGTACTTTAAAAATGTTTTAGAGATCCTACCAGTCTTTGAAAACATCCTTGTTCCTTGTTTCTTTTCCAAGTTTATGTATATTTTCTGCCTAGCACCTGATTATTCCAACATCTGACGGATGGCCTAAGGAATCTAATTCTGGTATTGATTGTTTTTGCTGATTGTCTCCATTTGTAGCTGATTTCTTCATTATTGTGTAAATTTAGATCATGAGCTCATGTTTAGCTAAACAGCTGACCTTGTAAAAGGCTTAGGTGTGAACGCTCGTAAGTTTCAGCAAAAAGTCGGCAAAGATTTATTTGTGTCCCTCCAATTAGTTGCCCACAAGGACCCCGTTTTCTAGAAGTGTTGGTCCTATACTCCCTCTAGATTTAGGGGAATTAGACAGGGCTGCTTTCGGCCCCCGATCTTGGGCAGGGACTGTGAGCCGCCTGTGGCCCGGGCAGGAGCCTCTCTGCATGTGAACCTGGGAATCATCTCTCCTGCGAACTTCGGTCACCGGGCAGGAAGCTATGATGCCCAGACCTATGGTTAGCTGTGCAGCGAGGTATACTGCGCAGACAGGTTCCACACTCACTGCAACTAAGTGGGCGGCCTGAGTGGAAAAGTGAGAGTTTGGGCAGCTGTGCAGACAAAGAAGGCACCCTAAGGCCTGGGCCAAAATGCTTGTGACACCCCACTAGGCCTGCCGGGCTCTGAGGGCCCTGCCCAGGGCCCGCTGCTCCCCTGCCCTTTGTTCAGTCACAGCAGAGATGGCCACACCCACTCCCTCTGTGAGGGCAGTGTTCTAGCCTCCCTCAGTCCCTCCCACTCTCTGCAGTTTACCATGGACTACAGATGCTGCTTTCTGAGGCCAGGGCGTTCCGAGAATGCCAAGGGCAGACATGATGACCTTAAATGATTTCCCCTTGTGTCAGTTTGGGTAAACTGTAGGAGCTAGGAAATGGTCCACTTTACAGAAATGTTCAAATTTACTGGCATTTCATATATTCTCTGCTATAACATTGTCCTGATTCTTTCTATATATTCTTTAATTATGTTTGTGCTTTCCTTAATCAAAGTGTGTCTTTTAAATCTTTTCAAAGAATATTCTTTGGACTTACTACCTCACCTGAATTTTATACGTTTTCTGTGGTATTAAGTTCTGCTCATATCTATCTTTATCTTTTTTCTATGTTCTCAGGGTTTATTGTTTTGATCTTCTGATGTCAATTAAAACACTTGGTTATTCATTTTCATCAAACTTTTTACTTATAAAGATTTGAACTTTTAAAGATTCCAGCTCACTTTTAAGTTTCTAAGGGTCAGGTCCTCTACATTGTTGCTGGCCTAAGGCTTAGTTCACCCTATTGCAATGTATATATTGACCTATTTTCCCCTCGACTTTCTGTGATTCCCTACATCTCACCTTTCTTTGCAGACAAGCCATTTGAAATACACTTAACATTTCACAGCCAATAAGTCTTTGAAATAATGTCTATTTTTTAGAGAAATCTTCTGACATAATTAGGCAGAAAATCTGACCTGCCATAGTTTTCAAAACAGCATAATTTCACTCTTCTCAATGCTTAATCTGTGGTATTAAACAACCTTTGAGTATTTAGGTTTATCAATGACATGTACTTTAAAAATATTTTAGAGATCCTACCAGCCTTTGAAAACCTCCTTGTTCCTTGTTTCAGTTCCAGTTTTATGTATATTTTCTGCCTTGCACCTGATTATTCCAACATCAGATGGATGGCCTAGGGAATCTCATTCTGGTATTGATTGTTTTTGCTGATTGTCTCCCTTTGTAGCTGATTTCTTCAAGATTGTGTAAATTTAGGTCATGAGCTCATGTTTAGCTAAACAGCTGACCTTGTAAGAGGCTTAGGTGTGAACGCTGGTACGCTTCAGCAGAAAGTCGGCAAAGATTTATTTGTGTCCCTCCAATGAGTTGCCCGCAGGGACCCCGTTTTCTACAAGTGTTGGTCCAATACTCCTTCGAGAGGCAGTGGAATCAGACATGGCTGCTTTTCAGCCTTCGATCTGGGGCAGGGCCAGTGGGCGGCCTGTGGCCCGGGCAGGAGCCTCTCCGCATGTGTCCCAGGGACCCATTTGCCTGCGAACTTCGGTCACCTGGCAGGAAGCTACGATGCCCTGACATATGGTTAGCTGTGCAGCGAGGTGTACTGCGCGGACAGGTTCCAAACACACTTCAAATAAGAGGGCGGCCTGAGTGGAAAGGTGAGAGTGTGGGCAGCTGTGCAGACAAAGAAGGCGCCCTATTGCCTGGGCCTAAATGCTTGTGACACCCCACTGGGTCTGCCGGGCTCTGAGGGCCCTGCATGTGCCCCCTGCTCCCCTGCCCTTTGTTCAGTCACAGCAGAGATGGCCACACCCACTCCCTCAGTGATGGCAGTCTTCCAAACTCCCTCAGCCACGCCCCCTCTCCGCAGGTTACCATGGACTACAGATGCTGCATTCTGAGGCCAGGGCGTTCCGAGAATGCCAAGGGCAGACATGATGACCTTAAATGATTTCCTCCTGTGTCAGTTTTCGTAAACTGTAGCAGCTAGGAAATGGTCCGCTTTACAGAAATGTTCAAGTTTACTGGCATTTCATATATTCTCTGCTATAACATTGTCCTGATTCTTTCTGCATATTCTTTACTTAAGTTTATGTTTTCCTTAATCAAAGTGTGTCTTTTAAATCTTTTCAAAGAATATTCTTTGGACTTACTAAATCACCTGAATTTTATACGTTTTCTGTTGTATTAAGTTCTGCTCATATCTTTATTTATCTTTTTTCTATGTTCTCAGGGTTTATTGTTTTGATTTTCTCATGTCAAGTAAAACACTTGGTTATTCATTTTAATAAATCTTTTTACTTATAAAGATTTGAACTTTTAAAGATTCCAGCTTACTTGTACGTTTCTAAGGGTCCATTCCTCTACACTGTTGCCGGCCTAAGGCTTAGATCAACATATAGCTATGTATATATTGACATATTATCCCCTCAGCTTTCTGTGATTCCCTACATCTCACCTTTCTTTGCAGACAAGACATTTGAAATACCCTTAACTTATTTCACAGCCAATAAGTCTTTGAAATAATGTGTATTTTTTAGAGAAATCATCTTATATAATTAGGCAGAAAATCTCACGTTCCATAGTTTTCTAAACAGCATAACTTCACTCTTCTCACAGCTTAATTTGCTGTATTAAACAACCTTTGTGTATTTAGCTTTATTAATGACATGTACTTTAAAAATGTTTTAGAGACCCTACCAGTCTTTGAAAACATCCTTGTTCCTTGTTTCTTTTCCAGGTTTATGTATATTTTCTGCCTAGCACCTGATTATTCCAACATCTGACGGATGGCCTAGGGAATCTAATTCTGGTATTGATTGTTTTTGCTGATTGTCTCCCTTTGTAGTTGATTTCTTCATTATTGTGTAAATTTAGGTCATGAGCTCATGTTTAGCTAAACAGCTGACCTTGTAAAAGGCTTAGGTGTGAACGCTCGTAAGTTTCAGCAAAAAGTCGGCAAAGATTTATTTGTGTCCCTCCAATGAGTTGCCCACAAGGACCCCGTTTTCTAGAAGTGTTGGTCCAATACTCCCTCTAGGGGTAGGGGACTGAGACAGGGCTGCTTTCTGCCCCCGATCTTGGGCAGGGGCAGTGGGCGGCGTGTGGCCCGGGCAGGAGCCTCTCTGCGTGTGAACCTGGGAATCATCTCTCCTGCGAACTTCGGTCACCTGGCAGGAAGCTACGATGCCCAGACCTATGGTTAGCTGTGTAGCGAGGTATACTGCGTGGACAGGTTCCACACACACTTCAAATAAGTGGGTTGCCTCAGTGGAAAAGTGAGAGTTTGGCCAGCTGTGCAGACAAAGAAGGCGCCCTATGTCCTGGGCCTATATGTTTGTGACAACCCACTGGGCCTGCCTTGCTCTGAGGGACCAGCCCTGGGCCCCCTGCTCCCCTACCCTTTGTTCAGTCACAGCAGAGATGGCCACACACACTCCCTCAGTGATGGCAGTGTTCCAGCCTCCCTCAGCCCCGCCCACTCTCCACAGGTTACCATGGACTACAGATGCTGCATTCTGAGGCCAGGGCCTTCCGAGAATGCCAAGGGCAGACATGATGACCTTAAATTATTTCCTCTTGTGTCAGTTTTGGTAAACTGTAGGAGCTAGGAAATGGTCCACTTTACAGAAATATTCAAATTTACTGGCAATTCATATATTCTCCGCTATAACATTGTCCTGATTCTTTCTGTATATTATTTACTATTTTTTGTTTTCCTAAATCAAAGTGTGTCTTTTAAATCTTTTCAAAGAATATTCTTTTGACTTACTAAATCACCTAAATTTTATACTTTTTCTGTTGTATTAACTTCTGCTCATATCTTTATTTATCTTTTTTCTATGTTCTCAGGGTTTATTGTTTTGATGTTCTGATGTCAAGTAAAACACTTGGTTATTATTTTTAATAAATCTTTTTACTTATAAAGATTTGAACTTTTAAAGATTCCAGCTTCCTTGTACGTTTCTAAGGGTCCATTCCTCTACACTGTTGCCCGCCTAAGGCTTAGTTCACCATATAGCAATGTATATATTGACATATTATCCCCTCTGCTTTCTGTGATTCCCTACATCTCACCTTTCTTTGCAGACAAGACATTTGAAATACCCTTAACTTATTTCACAGCCAATAAGTCTTTGAAATAATGTGTATTTTTTAGAGAAATCATCTTATATAATTAGGCAGAAAATCTCACCTACCATAGTTTTCTAAACAGCATAATTTCACTCTTCTCACTGCTTAATTTGTTGTATTAAACAACCTTTGAGTATTTAGCTTTATCAATGACATGTACTTTAAAAATGTTTTAGAGATCCTACCAGTCTTTGCAAACATCCTTGTTCCTTGATTCTTTTCCAGGTTTATGTATATTTTCTGCCTAGCACCTGATTATTCCAACATCTTACGGATGGCCTAGGGAATCTAATTCTGGTATTGATTGTTTTTGCTGATTGTCTCCCTTTGTAGCTGATTTCTTCATTATTGTGTAAATTTAGATCATGAGCTCATGTTTAGCTAAACAGCTGACCTTGTAAAAGGCTTAGGTGTGAACGCTCGTAAGTTTCAGCAAAAAGTCGGCAAAGATTTATTTGTGTCCCTCCAATGAGTTGCCCACAAGGACCCCGTTTTCTAGAAGTGTTGGTCCAATACTCCCTCTAGGGGTAGGGGAATTAGACAGGGCTGCTTTCGGCCCCCGATCTTGGGCAGGGGCAGTGGGCCGCCTGTGGCCCGGGCAGGAGCCTCTCTGCATGTGAACCTGGGAATCATCTCTCCTGTGAACTTCGGTCACCTGGCAGGAAGCTATGATGCCCAGCCCTATGGTTAGCTGTAGAGCGATGTATACTGCGCAGACAGGTTCCACACTCAATGCAACTAAGTGGGCGGCCTGAGTGGAAAAGTGAGAGTTTGGGCATCTGTGCAGACAAAAAGGCGCCCTAAGGCCTGGGCCTAAATGCTTGTGACACCCCACTAGGCCTGCCGGGCTCTGAGGGCCCTGCCCAGGGCCCGCTGCTCCCCTGCCCTTTTTTCAGTCACAGCACAGATGGCCACACCCACTCCCTCTGTGAGGGCAGTGTTCCAGCCTCCCTCAGTCCCGCCCACTCTCCGCAGGTTACCATGGACTACAGATGCTGCATTCTGAGGCCAGGGCGTTCCGAGAATGCCAAGGGCAGACATGATGACCTTAAATGATTTCCCCTTGTGTCAGTTTGGGTAAACTGTAGGAGCTAGGAAATGGTCCACTTTACAGAAATGTTCAAATTTACTGGCATTTCATATATTCTCTGCTATAACATTGTCCTGATTCTTTCTATATATTCTTTAATTATGTTTGTGCTTTCCTTAATCAAAGTGTGTCTTTTAAATCTTTTCAAAGAATATTCTTTGGACTTACTACCTCACCTGAATTTTATACGTTTTCTGTGGTATTAAATTCTGCTCATATCTATCTTTATCTTTTTTCTATGTTCTCAGTGTTTATTGTTTTGATCTTCTGATGCCAATTAAAACACTTGGTTATTCATTTTCATCAATCTTTTTACTTATAAAGATTTGAACTTTTAAAGATTCCAGCTCACTTTCAAGTTTCTAAGGATCAGGTCCTCTACATTGTGGCTGGCCTAAGGCTTAGTTCACCATATAGCAATGTATATATTGACATTTTCCCCTCGACTTTCTGTGATTCCCTACATCTCACCTTTCTTTGCAGACAAGCCATTTGAAATACACTTAACTTATTTCACAGCCAATAAGTCTTTGAAATAATGTCTATTTTTTAGAGAAATCTTCTGACATAATTAGGCAGAAAATCTCATCTGCCATAGTTTTCAAAACAGCATAATTTCACTCTTCTCAATGCTTAATCTGTGGTAATAAACAACCTTTGAGTATTTAGGTTTATCAATGACATGTACTTTAAAAATGTTTTAGAGATCCTACCAGCCTTTGAAAACCTCCTTGTTCCTTGTTTCAGTTCCAGTTTTATGCATATTTTCTGCCTTGCACCTGATTATTCCAACATCAGATGGATGGCCTAGGGAATCTCATTCTGGTATTGATTGTTTTTGCTGATTGTCTCACTTTGTAGCTGATTTCTTCAAGATTGTGTAAATTTAGATCATGAGCTCATGTTTAGCTAAACAGTTGACCTTGTAAGAGGCTTAGGTGCGAACGCTGGTACGCTTCAGCAGAAAGTTGGCAAAGATTTATTTGTGTCCCTCCAATGAGTTGCCCGCAAGGACCCCGTTTTCTACAAGTGTTGGTCCAATACTCCTTCGAGAGGCAGTGGACTCAGACATGGCTGCTTTTCAGCTTTCGATCTGGGGCAGGGCCAGTGGGCGGCTTGTGGCCCGGGCAGGAGCCTCTCCGCATGTGTCCCAGGGACACATTTGCCTGCGAACTTCGGTCACCTGGCAGGAAGCTACGATGCCCTGACCTATGGTTAGCTGTGCAGCGAGGTGTACTGCGCGGACAGGTTCCAAACACACTTCAAATAAGAGGGCGGCCTGAGTGGAAAGGTGAGAGTTTGGGCACCTGTGCAGACAAAGAAGGCGCCCTTTGGCCTGGGCCTAAATGCTTGTGACACCCCACTGGGTCTGCCGGGCTCTGAGGGCCCTGCATGTGCCCCCTGCTCCCCTGCCCTTTGTTCAGTCACAGCAGAGATGGCCACACCCACTCCCTCAGTGATGGCAGTCTTCCAAACTCCCTCAGCCACGCCCCCTCTCCGCAGGTTACCATGGACTACAGATGCTGCATTCTGAGGCCAGGGCGTTCTGAGAATGCCAAGGGCAGACATGATGACCTTAAATGATTTCCTCTTGTGTCAGTTTTCGTAAACTGTAGCAGCTAGGAAATGGTCCGCTTTACAGAAATGTTCAAGTTTACTGGCATTTCATATATTCTCTGCTATAACATTGTCCTGATTCTTTCTGCATATTCTTTACTTCTGTTTATGTTTTCCTTAATCAAAGTGTGTCTTTTAAATCTTTTCAAAGAATATTCTTTGGACTTACTAAATCACCTGAATTTTATACGTTTTCTGTTGTATTAAGTTCTGCTCATATCTTTATTTATCTTTTTTCTATGTTCTCAGGGTTTATTGTTTTGATTTTCTGATGTCAAGTAAAACACTTGGTTATTCATTTTAATAAATCTTTTTACTTATAAAGATTTGAACTTTTAAAGATTCCAGCTTACTTGTACGTTTCTAAGGGTCCATTCCTCTACACTGTTGCCGGCCTAAGGCTTAGATCAACATATAGCTATGTATATATTGACATATTATCCCCTCAGCTTTCTGTGATTCCCTACATCTCACCTTTCTTTGCAGACAAGACATTTGAAATACCCTTAACTTATTTCACAGCCAATAAGTCTTTGAAATAATGTGTATTTTTTAGAGAAATAATCTTATATAATTAGGCAGAAAATCTCACGTTCCATAGTTTTCTAAACAGCATAACTTCACTCTTCTCACAGCTTAATTTGCTGTATTAAACAACCTTTGTGTATTTAGCTTTATTAATGACATGTACTTTAAAAATGTTTTAGAGACCCTACCAGTCTTTGAAAACATCCTTGTTCCTTGTTTCTTTTCCAGGTTTATGTATATTTTCTGCCTAGCACCTGATTATTCCAACATCTGACGGATGGCCTAGGGAATCTAATTCTGGTATTGATTGTTTTTGCTGATTGTCTCCCTTTGTAGTTGATTTCTTCATTATTGTGTAAATTTAGGTCATGAGCTCATGTTTAGCTAAACAGCTGACCTTGTAAAAGGCTTAGGTGTGAACGCTCGTAAGTTTCAGCAAAAAGTCGGCAAAGATTTATTTGTGTCCCTCCAATGAGTTGCCCACAAGGACCCCGTTTTCTAGAAGTGTTGGTCCAATACTCACTCTAGGGGTAGGGGACTTAGACAGGGCTGCTTTCTGCCCCCGATCTTGGGCAGGGGCAGTGGGCGGCGTGTGGCCCGGGCAGGAGCCTCTCTGCGTGTGAACCTGGGAATCATCTCTCCTGCGAACTTCGGTCACCTGGCAGGAAGCTACGATGCCCAGACCTATGGTTAGCTGTGCAGCGAGGTATACTGCGTGGACAGGTTCCACACACACTTCAAATAAGTGGGTGGCCTCAGTGGAAAAGTGAGAGTTTGGCCACCTGTGCAGACAAAGAAGGCGCCCTATGGCCTGGGCCTAAATGCTTGTGACAACCCACTGGGCCTGCCTTGCTCTGAGGGACCTGCCCTGGGCCCCCTGCTTCCCTACCCTTTGTTCAGTCACAGCAGAGATGGCCACACACACTCCCTCAGTGAGGGCAGTGTTCCAGCCTCTCTAAGCCCCGCCCACTCTCCACAGGTTACCATGGACTACAGATGCTGCATTCTGAGGCCAGGGCGTTCCGAGAATGCCAAGGGCAGACATGATGACCTTAAATGATTTCCTCTTGTGTCAGTTTTGGTAAACTGTAGGAGCTAGGAAATGGTCCACTTTACAGAAATGTTCAAATTTACTGGCATTTCATATATTCTTTGCTATAACATTGTCCTGATTCTTTCTATATATTCTTTAATTATGTTTGTGCTTTCCTTAATGAAAGTGTGTCTTTTAAATGTTTTCAAAGAATATTCTTTGGACTTACTACCTCACCTGAATTTTATACGTATTCTGTGGTATTAAGTTCTGCTCATATCTATCTTTATCTTTTTTCTATGTTCTCAGGGTTTATTGTTTTGATCTTCTGATGTCAATTAAAACACTTTGTTATTCATTTTCATCAATCTTTTTACTTATAAAGATTTGAACTTTTAAAGATTCCAGCTCATTTTTAAGTTTCTAAGGGTCAGGTCCTCTACATTGTGGCTGGCCTAAGGCTTAGTTCACCATATAGCAATGTATATATTGACATTTTCCCATCGACTTTCTGTGATTCCCTACATCTCACCTTTCTTTGCAGACAAGCCATTTGAAATACACTTAACTTATTTCACAGCCAATAAGTCTTTGAAATAATGTCTATTTTTTAGAGAAATCTTCTGACATAATTAGGCAGAAAATCTCACCTGCCATAGTTTTGAAAACAGCATAATTTCACTCTTCTCAATGCTTAATCTGTGGTATTAAACAACCTTTGAGTATTTAGGTTTATCAACGAAATGTACTTTAAAAATGTTTTAGAGATCCTACCAGCCTTTGAAAACCTCCTTGTTCCTTGTTTCAGTTCCAGTTTTTTGTATATTTTCTGCCTTGCACCTGATTATTCCAACATCAGATGGATGGCCTAGGGAATCTCATTCTGGTATTGATTGTTTTTGCTGATTGTCTCCCTTTGTAGCTGATTTCTTCAATTTTGTGTAAATTTAGATCATGAGCTCATGTTTAGCTAAACAGCTGACCTTGTAAGAGGCTTAGGTGTGAACGCTGGTAAGCTTCAGCAGAAAGTCGGCAAAGATTTATTTGTGTCCCTCCAATGAGTTGCCCGCAAGAACCCCAATTTCTACAAGTGTTGGTCTAATACTCCTTCGAGAGGCAGTGGACTCAGACATGGCTGCTTTTCAGCCTTCGATCTGGGGCAGGGCCAGTGGGCGGCCTGTGGCCCGGGCAGGAGCCTCTCCGCATGTGTCCCAGGGACACATTTGCCTGCGAACTTCAGTCACCTGGCAGGCAGCTACGATGCCTTAACCTATGGTTAGCTGTGCAGTGAGGTGTAGTGCGAGGACAGGTACCCAACACACTTTAAATAAGAGGGCGGCCTGAGTGGAAAGGTGAGAGTTTGGGCAGCTGTGCAGACAAAGAAAGCGCCCTTTGGCCTGGGCCTAAATGCTTGTGACACCCCACTGGGTCTGCCGGGCTCTGAGGGCCCTGCCCTGGGCCCCCTGCACCCCTGCCCTTTGTTCAGTGACAGCAGAGATGACCACACCCACTCCCTCAGTGAGGGCAGTCTTCCAACCTCCCTCAGCCACGCCCCCTCTCCGCAGGTTACCATGGACTACAGATGCTGCATTCTGAGGCCAGGGCCTTCCGAGAATGCCAAGGGCAGACATGATGACCTTAAATGATTTCCTCTTGTGTCAGTTTTGGTAAAGTTTAGGAGCTAGGAAATGGTCCACTTTACAGAAATATTCAAATTTCTTGGCAATTCATATATTCTCCGCTATAACATTGTCCTGATTCTTTCTGTATATTATTTACTTTTTTTGTTTTCCTAAATCAAAGTGTGTCTTTTAAATCTTTTCAAAGAATATTCTTTGGACTTACTAAATCACCTAAATTTTATACGTTTTCTGTTGTATTAAGTTCTGCTCATATCTTTATTTATCTTTTTTCTATGTTCTCAGGGTTTATTGTTTTGATTTTCTGATGTCAAGTAAAACACTTGGTTATTATTTTTAATAAATTTTTTACTTATAAAGATTTGAACTTTTAAAGATTCCAGCTTCCTTGTACGTTTCTAAGGGTCCATTCCTCTACACTGTTGCCGGCCTAAGGCTTAGTTAACCATATAGCAATGTATATATTGACATATTATCCCCTCGGCTTTCTGTGATTCCCTACATCTCACATTTCTTTGCAGACAAGACATTTGAAATACCCTTAACTTAATTCACAGCCAATAAGTCTTTGAAATAATGTGTATTTTTTAGAGAAATCATCTTATATAATTAGGCAGAAAATCTCACCTTCCATAGTTTTCTAAACAGCATAATTTCACTCTTCTCACTGCTTAATTTGTTGTATTAAACAACCTTTGAGTATTTAGCTTTATCAATGACATGTACTCTAAAAATGTTTTAGAGATCCTACCAGTCTTTGAAAACATCCTTGTTCCTTGTTTCTTTTCCAGGTTTATGTATATTTTCTGCCTAGCACCTGATTATTCCAACATCTGACGGATGGCCTAGGGAATCTAATTCTGGTATTGATTGTTTTTGCTGATTGTCTCCCTTTGTAGCTGATTTCTTCATTATTGTGTAAATTTAGGTCATGAGCTCATGTTTACCTAAACAGCTGACCTTGTAAAAGGCTTAGGTGTGAACGCTCGTAAGTTTCAGCAAAAAGTTGGCAAAGATTTATTTGTGTCCCTCCAATTAGTTGCCCACAGGGACCCCGTTTTCTAGAAGTGTTGGTCCAATACTCCCTCTAGGGGTAGGGGACTTAGACAGGGCTGCTTTCGGCCCCCGATCTTGGGCAGGGGCAGTGGGCGGCATGTGGCCCGGGCAGGAGCCTCTCTGCGTGTGAACCTGGGAATCATCTCTCCTGCGAACTTCGGTCACCTGGCAGGAAGCTACGATGCCCAGACCTATGGTTAGCTGTGCAGCGAGGTATACTGCGTGGACAGGTTCCACACACACTTCAAATAAGTGGGTCGCCTCAGTGGAAAAGTGAGAGTTTGGCCAGGTGTGCAGACAAAGAAGGCGCCCTTTGGCCTGGACCTAAATGCTTGTGACACCCCACTGGGCCTGCCTTGCTCTGAGGGCCCTGCCCTGGGCCCCCTGCTCCCCTGCCCTTTGTTCAGTCTCAGCAGAGATGGCCACACCCACTCCCTCCGTGAGGGCAGTGTTCCAGCCTCCCTCAGTCCCGCCCACTCTCCACAGGTTACCATGGACTACAGATGCTGCATTCTGAGGCCAGGGCGTTCCGAGAATGCCAAGGGCAGACATGATGACCTTAAATGATTTCCTCTTGTGTCAGTTTTGGTAAACTGTAGGAGCTAGGAAATGGTCCACTTTACAGAAATGTTCAAATTTACTGGCATTTCATATATTCTCTGCTATAACATTGTCCTGATTCTTTCTATATATTCTTTAATTATGTTTGTGCTTTCCTTAATCAAAGTGTGTCTTTTAAATCTTTTCAAAGAATATTCTTTGGACTTACTACCTCACCTGAATTTTATACGTTTTCTGTGGTATTAAGTTCTGCTCATATCTATCTTTATCTTTTTTCTATGTTCTCAGGGTTTATTGTTTTGATCTTCTGATGTCAATTAAAACACTTGGTTATTCATTTTCATCAATCTTTTTACTTATAAAGATTTGAACTTTTAAAGATTCCAGCTCAGTTTTAAGTTTCTAAGGGTCAGGTCCTCTACATTGTGGCTGGCCTAAGGCTTAGTTCACCATATAGCAATGTATATATTGACATTTTCCCCTCGACTTTCTGTGATTCCCTACATCTCACCTTTCTTTGCAGACAAGCCATTTGAAATACACTTAACTTATTTCACAGCCAATAAGTCTTTGAAATAATGTCTATTTTTTAGAGAAATCTTCTGACATAATTAGGCAGAAAATCTCACCTGCCATAGTTTTCAAAACAGCATAATTTCACTCTTCTCAATGCTTAATCTGTGGTATTAAACAATCTTTGAGTATTTAGGTTTATCAATGACATGTACTTTAAAAATGTTTTAGAGATCCTACCAGCCTTTGAAAACCTCCTTGTTCCTTCTTTCAGTTCCAGTTTTATGTATATTTTATGCCTTGCACCTGATTATTCCAACATCAGATGGATGGCCTAGGGAATCTCATTCTGGTATTGATTGTTTTTGCTGATTGTCTCCCTTTGTAGCTGATTTCTTCAAGATTGTGTAAATTTAGATCATGAGCTCATGTTTAGCTAAACAGCTGACCTTGTAAGAGGCTTTGGTGTGAACGCTAGTACGCTTCAGCAGAAAGTCGGCAAAGATTTATTTGAGTCCCTCCAATGAGTTGCCCGCAAGGACCCCGTTTTCTACAAGTGTTGGTCCAATACTCCTTCGAGAGGCAGTGGACTCAGACATGGCTGCTTTTCAGCCTTCGATCTGGGGCAGGGCCAGTGGGCGGCCTGTGGCCCAGGCAGGAGCCTCGCCGCATGTGTCCCAGGGACCCATTTGACTGCGAACTTCGGTCACCTGGCAGGAAGCTACGATGCCCTGACCTATGGTTAGCTGTGCAGCGAGGTGTACTGCGCGGACAGGTTCCAAACACACTTCAAATAAGAGGGTGGCCTGAGTGGAAAGGTGAGAGTTTGGGCAGCTGTGCAGACAAAGAAGGCGCCCTTTGGCCTGGGCCTAAATGCTTGTGACACCCCACTGGGTCTGCCGGGCTCTGAGGGCCCTGCCCTGGGCCCCCTGCTCCCCTGACCTTTGTTCAGTCACAGCAGAGATGGCCACACCCATTCCCTCCGTGATGGC
The DNA here is from genome assembly GCF_964165515.1 of Mesoplodon bidens. Classification (NCBI taxonomy): domain Eukaryota; kingdom Metazoa; phylum Chordata; class Mammalia; order Artiodactyla; family Ziphiidae; genus Mesoplodon; species Mesoplodon bidens. The sequence goes on from NC_138180.1 coordinate 8,825,374, forward strand.
CGGCTTCCAACCTCCCTCAGCCACGCCCCCTCTCCGCAGGTTACCATGGACTACAGATGCTGCATTCTGAGGCCAGGGCGTTCCGAGAATGCCAAGGGCAGACATGATGACCTTAAATGATTTCCTCTTGTGTCAGTTTTGGTAAAGTTTAGGAGCTAGGAAATGGTCCACTTTACAGAAATATTCAAATTTCTTGGCAATTCATATATTCTCCGCTATAACATTGTCCTGATTCTTTCTGTATATTATTTACTTTTTTTTGTTTTCCTAAATCGAAGTGTGTCTTTTAAATCTTTTCAAAGAATATTCTTTGGACTTACTAAATCACCTAAATTTTATACGTTTTCTGTTGTATTAAGTTCTGCTCATATCTTTATTTATCTTTTTTCTATGTTCTCAGGGTTTATTGTTTTGATTTTCTGATGTCAAGTAAAACACTTGGTTATTATTTTTAATAAATTTTTTACTTATAAAGATTTGAACTTTTAAAGATTCCAGCTTACTTGTACGTTTCTAAGGGTCCATTCCTCTACACTGTTGCCGGCCTAAGGCTTAGTTAACCATATAGCAATGTATATATTGACATATTATCCCTCGGCTTTCTGTGATTCCCTACATCTCACATTTCTTTGCAGACAAGACATTTGAAATACCCTTAACTTAATTCACAGCCAATAAGTCTTTGAAATAATGTGTATTTTTTAGAGAAATCATCTTATATAATTAGGCAGAAAATCTCACCTTCCATAGTTTTCTAAACAGCATAATTTCACTCTTCTCACTGCTTAATTTGTTGTATTAAACAACCTTTGAGTATTTAGCTTTATCAATGACATGTACTCTAAAAATGTTTTAGAGATCCTACCAGTCTTTGAAAACATCCTTGTTCCTTGTTTCTTTTCCAGGTTTATGTATATTTTCTGCCTAGCACCTGATTATTCCAACATCTGACGGATGGCCTAGGGAATCTAATTCTGGTATTGATTGTTTTTGCTGATTGTCTCCCTTTGTAGCTGATTTCTTCATTATTGTGTAAATTTAGGTCATGAGCTCATGTTTAGCTAAACAGCTGACCTTGTAAAAGGCTTATTTGTGAACGCTAGTAAGTTTCAGCAAAAAGTCGGCAAAGATTTATTTGTGTCCCTCCAATGAGTTGCCCACAAGGACCCCGTTTTCTAGAAGTGTTGGTCCAATACTCCCTCTAGGGGTAGGGGACTTAGACAGGGCTGCTTTCTGCCCACGATCTTGGGCAGGGGCAGTGGGCGGCGTGTGGCCCGGGCAGGAGCCTCTCTGCGTGTGAACCTGGGAATCATCTCTCCTGCGAACTTCGGTCACCTGGCAGGAAGCTACGATGCCCAGACCTATGGTTAGCTGTGCAGCGAGGTATACTGCGTGGACAGGTTCCACACACACTTCAAATAAGTGGGTGGCCTGAGTGGAAAAGTGAGAGTTAGGCCAGCTGTGCAGACAAAGAAGGCGCCATATGGCCTGGGCCTAAATGCTTGCGACACCCCACTGGGCCTGCCTTGCTCTGAGGGTCCTGCCCTGGGCCCCATGCTCCCCTGCCCTTTGTTCAGTCACAGCAGAGATGGCCACACCCACTCCCTTCGTGAGGGCAGTGTTCCCGCCTCCCTCAGCCCCGCCCACTCTCCACAGGTTACCATGGACTACAGATGCTGCATTCTGAGGCCAGGGCGTTACGAGAATGCCAAGGGCAGACATGATGACCTTAAATGATTTCCTCTTGTGTCAGTTTTGGTAAACTGTAGGAGCTAGGAAATGGTCCACTTTACAGAAATGTTCAAATTTACTGGCATTTCATATATTCTTTGCTATAACATTGTCCTGATTCTTTCTATATATTCTTTAATTATGTTTGTGCTTTCCTTAATGAAAGTGTGTCTTTTAAATGTTTTCAAAGAATATTCTTTGGACTTACTACCTCACCTGAATTTTATACGTATTCTGTGGTATTAAGTTCTGCTCATATCTATCTTTATCTTTTTTCTATGTTCTCAGGGTTTATTGTTTTGATCTTCTGATGTCAATTAAAACACTTTGTTATTCATTTTCATCAATCTTTTTACTTATAAAGATTTGAACTTTTAAAGATTCCAGCTCATTTTTAAGTTTCTAAGGGTCAGGTCCTCTACATTGTGGCTGGCCTAAGGCTTAGTTCACCATATAGCAATGTATATATTGACATTTTCCCATCGACTTTCTGTGATTCCCTACATCTCACCTTTCTTTGCAGACAAGCCATTTGAAATACACTTAACTTATTTCACAGCCAATAAGTCTTTGAAATAATGTCTATTTTTTAGAGAAATCTTCTGACATAATTAGGCAGAAAATCTCACCTGCCATAGTTTTGAAAACAGCATAATTTCACTCTTCTCAATGCTTAATCTGTGGTATTAAACAACCTTTGAGTATTTAGGTTTATCAACGAAATGTACTTTAAAAATGTTTTAGAGATCCTACCAGCCTTTGAAAACCTCCTTGTTCCTTGTTTCAGTTCCAGTTTTTTGTATATTTTCTGCCTTGCACCTGATTATTCCAACATCAGATGGATGGCCTAGGGAATCTCATTCTGGTATTGATTGTTTTTGCTGATTGTCTCCCTTTGTAGCTGATTTCTTCAATTTTGTGTAAATTTAGATCATGAGCTCATGTTTAGCTAAACAGCTGACCTTGTAAGAGGCTTAGGTGTGAACGCTGGTAAGCTTCAGCAGAAAGTCGGCAAAGATTTATTTGTGTCCCTCCAATGAGTTGCCCGCAAGAACCCCAATTTCTACAAGTGTTGGTCTAATACTCCTTCGAGAGGCAGTGGACTCAGACATGGCTGCTTTTCAGCCTTCGATCTGGGGCAGGGCCAGTGGGCGGCCTGTGGCCCGGGCAGGAGCCTCTCCGCATGTGTCCCAGGGACACATTTGCCTGCGAACTTCAGTCACCTGGCAGGCAGCTACGATGCCTTGACCTATGGTTAGCTGTGCAGTGAGGTGTAGTGCGAGGACAGGTACCCAACACACTTTAAATAAGAGGGCGGCCTGAGTGGAAAGGTGAGAGTTTGGGCAGCTGTGCAGACAAAGAAAGCGCCCTTTGGCCTGGGCCTAAATGCTTGTGACACCCCACTGGGTCTGCCGGGCTCTGAGGGCCCTGCCCTGGGCCCCCTGCACCCCTGCCCTTTGTTCAGTGACAGCAGAGATGACCACACCCACTCCCTCAGTGAGGGCAGTCTTCCAACCTCCCTCAGCCACGCCCCCTCTCCGCAGGTTACCATGGACTACAGATGCTGCATTCTGAGGCCAGGGCCTTCCGAGAATGCCAAGGGCAGACATGATGACCTTAAATGATTTCCTCTTGTGTCAGTTTTGGTAAAGTTTAGGAGCTAGGAAATGGTCCACTTTACAGAAATATTCAAATTTCTTGGCAATTCATATATTCTCCGCTATAACATTGTCCTGATTCTTTCTGTATATTATTTACTTTTTTTGTTTTCCTAAATCAAAGTGTGTCTTTTAAATCTTTTCAAAGAATATTCTTTGGACTTACTAAATCACCTAAATTTTATACGTTTTCTGTTGTATTAAGTTCTGCTCATATCTTTATTTATCTTTTTTCTATGTTCTCAGGGTTTATTGTTTTGATTTTCTGATGTCAAGTAAAACACTTGGTTATTATTTTTAATAAATTTTTTACTTATAAAGATTTGAACTTTTAAAGATTCCAGCTTCCTTGTACGTTTCTAAGGGTCCATTCCTCTACACTGTTGCCGGCCTAAGGCTTAGTTAACCATATAGCAATGTATATATTGACATATTATCCCCTCGGCTTTCTGTGATTCCCTACATCTCACATTTCTTTGCAGACAAGACATTTGAAATACCCTTAACTTAATTCACAGCCAATAAGTCTTTGAAATAATGTGTATTTTTTAGAGAAATCATCTTATATAATTAGGCAGAAAATCTCACCTTCCATAGTTTTCTAAACAGCATAATTTCACTCTTCTCACTGCTTAATTTGTTGTATTAAACAACCTTTGAGTATTTAGCTTTATCAATGACATGTACTCTAAAAATGTTTTAGAGATCCTACCAGTCTTTGAAAACATCCTTGTTCCTTGTTTCTTTTCCAGGTTTATGTATATTTTCTGCCTAGCACCTGATTATTCCAACATCTGACGGATGGCCTAGGGAATCTAATTCTGGTATTGATTGTTTTTGCTGATTGTCTCCCTTTGTAGCTGATTTCTTCATTATTGTGTAAATTTAGGTCATGAGCTCATGTTTACCTAAACAGCTGACCTTGTAAAAGGCTTAGGTGTGAACGCTCGTAAGTTTCAGCAAAAAGTTGGCAAAGATTTATTTGTGTCCCTCCAATTAGTTGCCCACAGGGACCCCGTTTTCTAGAAGTGTTGGTCCAATACTCCCTCTAGGGGTAGGGGACTTAGACAGGGCTGCTTTCGGCCCCCGATCTTGGGCAGGGGCAGTGGGCGGCATGTGGCCCGGGCAGGAGCCTCTCTGCGTGTGAACCTGGGAATCATCTCTCCTGCGAACTTCGGTCACCTGGCAGGAAGCTACGATGCCCAGACCTATGGTTAGCTGTGCAGCGAGGTATACTGCGTGGACAGGTTCCACACACACTTCAAATAAGTGGGTCGCCTCAGTGGAAAAGTGAGAGTTTGGCCAGGTGTGCAGACAAAGAAGGCGCCCTTTGGCCTGGACCTAAATGCTTGTGACACCCCACTGGGCCTGCCTTGCTCTGAGGGCCCTGCCCTGGGCCCCCTGCTCCCCTGCCCTTTGTTCAGTCTCAGCAGAGATGGCCACACCCACTCCCTCCGTGAGGGCAGTGTTCCAGCCTCCCTCAGTCCCGCCCACTCTCCACAGGTTACCATGGACTACAGATGCTGCATTCTGAGGCCAGGGCGTTCCGAGAATGCCAAGGGCAGACATGATGACCTTAAATGATTTCCTCTTGTGTCAGTTTTGGTAAACTGTAGGAGCTAGGAAATGGTCCACTTTACAGAAATGTTCAAATTTACTGGCATTTCATATATTCTCTGCTATAACATTGTCCTGATTCTTTCTATATATTCTTTAATTATGTTTGTGCTTTCCTTAATCAAAGTGTGTCTTTTAAATCTTTTCAAAGAATATTCTTTGGACTTACTACCTCACCTGAATTTTATACGTTTTCTGTGGTATTAAGTTCTGCTCATATCTATCTTTATCTTTTTTCTATGTTCTCAGGGTTTATTGTTTTGATCTTCTGATGTCAATTAAAACACTTGGTTATTCATTTTCATCAATCTTTTTACTTATAAAGATTTGAACTTTTAAAGATTCCAGCTCAGTTTTAAGTTTCTAAGGGTCAGGTCCTCTACATTGTGGCTGGCCTAAGGCTTAGTTCACCATATAGCAATGTATATATTGACATTTTCCCCTCGACTTTCTGTGATTCCCTACATCTCACCTTTCTTTGCAGACAAGCCATTTGAAATACACTTAACTTATTTCACAGCCAATAAGTCTTTGAAATAATGTCTATTTTTTAGAGAAATCTTCTGACATAATTAGGCAGAAAATCTCACCTGCCATAGTTTTCAAAACAGCATAATTTCACTCTTCTCAATGCTTAATCTGTGGTATTAAACAATCTTTGAGTATTTAGGTTTATCAATGACATGTACTTTAAAAATGTTTTAGAGATCCTACCAGCCTTTGAAAACCTCCTTGTTCCTTCTTTCAGTTCCAGTTTTATGTATATTTTATGCCTTGCACCTGATTATTCCAACATCAGATGGATGGCCTAGGGAATCTCATTCTGGTATTGATTGTTTTTGCTGATTGTCTCCCTTTGTAGCTGATTTCTTCAAGATTGTGTAAATTTAGATCATGAGCTCATGTTTAGCTAAACAGCTGACCTTGTAAGAGGCTTTGGTGTGAACGCTAGTACGCTTCAGCAGAAAGTCGGCAAAGATTTATTTGAGTCCCTCCAATGAGTTGCCCGCAAGGACCCCGTTTTCTACAAGTGTTGGTCCAATACTCCTTCGAGAGGCAGTGGACTCAGACATGGCTGCTTTTCAGCCTTCGATCTGGGGCAGGGCCAGTGGGCGGCCTGTGGCCCAGGCAGGAGCCTCGCCGCATGTGTCCCAGGGACCCATTTGACTGCGAACTTCGGTCACCTGGCAGGAAGCTACGATGCCCTGACCTATGGTTAGCTGTGCAGCGAGGTGTACTGCGCGGACAGGTTCCAAACACACTTCAAATAAGAGGGTGGCCTGAGTGGAAAGGTGAGAGTTTGGGCAGCTGTGCAGACAAAGAAGGCGCCCTTTGGCCTGGGCCTAAATGCTTGTGACACCCCACTGGGTCTGCCGGGCTCTGAGGGCCCTGCCCTGGGCCCCCTGCTCCCCTGACCTTTGTTCAGTCACAGCAGAGATGGCCACACCCATTCCCTCCGTGATGGCCGGCTTCCAACCTCCCTCAGCCACGCCCCCTCTCCGCAGGTTACCATGGACTACAGATGCTGCATTCTGAGGCCAGGGCGTTCCGAGAATGCCAAGGGCAGACATGATGACCTTAAATGATTTCCTCTTGTGTCAGTTTTGGTAAAGTTTAGGAGCTAGGAAATGGTCCACTTTACAGAAATATTCAAATTTCTTGGCAATTCATATATTCTCCGCTATAACATTGTCCTGATTCTTTCTGTATATTATTTACTTTTTTTTGTTTTCCTAAATCGAAGTGTGTCTTTTAAATCTTTTCAAAGAATATTCTTTGGACTTACTAAATCACCTAAATTTTATACGTTTTCTGTTGTATTAAGTTCTGCTCATATCTTTATTTATCTTTTTTCTATGTTCTCAGGGTTTATTGTTTTGATTTTCTGATGTCAAGTAAAACACTTGGTTATTATTTTTAATAAATTTTTTACTTATAAAGATTTGAACTTTTAAAGATTCCAGCTTCCTTGTACGTTTCTAAGGGTCCATTCCTCTACACTGTTGCCGGCCTAAGGCTTAGTTAACCATATAGCAATGTATATATTGACATATTATCCCTCGGCTTTCTGTGATTCCCTACATCTCACATTTCTTTGCAGACAAGACATTTGAAATACCCTTAACTTAATTCACAGCCAATAAGTCTTTGAAATAATGTGTATTTTTTAGAGAAATCATCTTATATAATTAGGCAGAAAATCTCACCTTCCATAGTTTTCTAAACAGCATAATTTCACTCTTCTCACTGCTTAATTTGTTGTATTAAACAACCTTTGAGTATTTAGCTTTATCAATGACATGTACTCTAAAAATGTTTTAGAGATCCTACCAGTCTTTGAAAACATCCTTGTTCCTTGTTTCTTTTCCAGGTTTATGTATATTTTCTGCCTAGCACCTGATTATTCCAACATCTGACGGATGGCCTAGGGAATCTAATTCTGGTATTGATTGTTTTTGCTGATTGTCTCCCTTTGTAGCTGATTTCTTCATTATTGTGTAAATTTAGGTCATGAGCTCATGTTTAGCTAAACAGCTGACCTTGTAAAAGGCTTATTTGTGAACGCTAGTAAGTTTCAGCAAAAAGTCGGCAAAGATTTATTTGTGTCCCTCCAATGAGTTGCCCACAAGGACCCCGTTTTCTAGAAGTGTTGGTCCAATACTCCCTCTAGGGGTAGGGGACTTAGACAGGGCTGCTTTCTGCCCACGATCTTGGGCAGGGGCAGTGGGCGGCGTGTGGCCCGGGCAGGAGCCTCTCTGCGTGTGAACCTGGGAATCATCTCTCCTGCGAACTTCGGTCACCTGGCAGGAAGCTACGATGCCCAGACCTATGGTTAGCTGTGCAGCGAGGTATACTGCGTGGACAGGTTCCACACACACTTCAAATAAGTGGGTGGCCTGAGTGGAAAAGTGAGAGTTAGGCCAGCTGTGCAGACAAAGAAGGCGCCATATGGCCTGGGCCTAAATGCTTGCGACACCCCACTGGGCCTGCCTTGCTCTGAGGGTCCTGCCCTGGGCCCCATGCTCCCCTGCCCTTTGTTCAGTCACAGCAGAGATGGCCACACCCACTCCCTTCGTGAGGGCAGTGTTCCCGCCTCCCTCAGCCCCGCCCACTCTCCACAGGTTACCATGGACTACAGATGCTGCATTCTGAGGCCAGGGCGTTACGAGAATGCCAAGGGCAGACATGATGACCTTAAATGTTTTCCTCTTTTGTCAGTTTTGGTAAACAGTAGGAGCTAGGAAATGGTCCACTTTACAGAAATTTTCAAATTTACTGCCATTTCATATATTCTCTGCTATAACATTGTCCTGATTCTTTCTATATATTCTTTAATTATGTTTGTGCTTTCCTTAATCAAAGTGTGTCTTTTAAATCTTTTCAAAGAATATTCTTTGGACTTACTACCTCACCTGAATTTTATACGTTTTCTGTGGTATTAAGTTCTGCTCATATCTATCTTTATCTTTTTTCTATGTTCTCAGGGTTTATTGTTTTGATCTTCAGATGTCAATTAAAACACTTGGTTATTCATTTTCATCAATCTTTTTACTTATAAGGATTTGAACTTTTAAAGATTCCAGCTCACTTTTAAGTTTCTAAGGGTCAGGTCCTCTACATTGTGGCTGGCCTAAGGCTTAGTTCACCATATAGCAATGTATATATTGACATTTTCCCCTCGACTTTCTGTGATTCCCTACATCTCACCTTTCTTTGCAGACAAGCCATTTGAAATACACTTAACTTAATTCACAGCCAATAAGTCTTTGAAATAATGTCTATTTTTAGAGAAATCTTCTTATATAATTAGGCAGAAAATCTCACCTGCCATAGTTTTGAAAACAGCATAATTTCACTCTTCTCAATGCTTAATCTGTGGTATTAAACAACCTTTGAGTATTTAGGTTTATCAACGAAATGTACTTTAAAAATGTTTTAGAGATCCTACCAGCCTTTGAAAACCTCCTTGTTCCTTGTTTCAGTTCCAGTTTTATGTATATTTTCTGCCTTGCACCTGATTATTCCAACATCAGATGGATGGCCTAGGGAATCTCATTCTGGTATTGATTGTTTTTGCTGATTGTCTCCCTTTGTAGCTGATTTCTTCAATTTGTTGTAAATTTAGATCATGAGCTCATGTTTAGCTAAACAGCTGACCTTGTAAGAGGCTTAGGTGTGAACGCTGGTAAGCTTCAGCAGAAAGTCGGCAAAGATTTATTTGTGTCCCTCCAATGAGTTGCCCTCAAGAACCCCGATTCCTACAAGTGTTGGTCCAATACTCCTTCGAGAGGCAGTGGACTCAGACATGGCTGCTTTTCAGCCTTCGATCTGGGGCAGGGCCAGTGGGCGGCCTGTGGCCCGGGCAGGAGCCTCTCCGCATGTGTCCCAGGGACACATTTGCCTGCGAACTTCAGTCACCTGGCAGGAAGCTACGATGCCTTGACCTATGGTTAGCTGTGCAGCGAGGTGTACTGCGCGGACAGGTACCCAACACACTTCAAATAAGAGGGCGGCCTGAGTGGAAAGGTGAGAGTTTGGGCAGCTGTGCAGACAAAGAAAGCGCCCTTTGGCCTGGGCCTAAATGCTTGTGACAGCCCACTGGGTCTGCCGGGCTCTGAGGGCCCTGCCCTGGGCCCCCTGCTCCCCTGCCCTTTGTTCAGTCAGAGCAGAGATGACCACACCCACTCCCTCAGTGAGGGCAGTCTTCCAACCTCCCTCAGCCACGCCCCCTCTCCGCAGGTTACCATGGACTACAGATGCTGCATTCTGAGGCCAGGGCGTTCCGAGAATGCCAAGGGCAGACATGATGACCTTAAATGATTTCCTCTTGTGTCAGTTTTGGTAAAGTTTAGGAGCTAGGAAATGGTCCACTTTACAGAAATATTCAAATTTACTGGCAATTCATATATTCTCCGCTATAACATTGTCCTGATTCTTTCTGTATATTATTTACTTTTTTTTGTTTTCCTTAATCAAAGTGTGTCTTTTAAATCTTTTCAAAGAATATTCTTTGGTCTTACTAAATCACCTAAATTTTATACGTTTTCTGTTGTATTAAGTTCTGCTCATATCTTTATTTATCTTTTTTCTATGTTCTCAGGGTTTATTGTTTTGATTTTCTGATGTCAAGTAAAACACTTGGTTAGTATTTTTAATAAATCTTTTTACTTATAAAGATTTGAACTTTTAAAGATTCCAGCTTCCTTGTACGTTTCTAAGGGTCCATTCCTCTACACTGTTGCCGGCCTAAGGCTTAGTTCACCATATAGCAATGTATATATTGACATATTATCCCCTCGGCATTCTGTGATTCCCTACATCTCACATTTCTTTGCAGACAAGACATTTGAAATGCCCTTAACTTATTTCACAGCCAATAAGTCTTTGAAATAATGTGTATTTTTTAGGGAAATCTTCTGACATAATTAGGCAGAAAATCTCACCTGCCATAGTTTTCTAAACAGCATAATTTCACTCTTCTCACAGCTTAATTTGCTGTATTAAACAACCTTTGAGTATTTAGCTTTATCAATGACATGTACTCTAAAAATGTTTTAGAGATCCTACCAGTCTTTGAAAACAGCCTTGTTCCTTGTTTCTTTTACAGGTTTATCTATATTTTCTGCCTAGCACCTGATTATTCCAACATCTGACGGATGGCCTAGGGAATCTAATTCTGGTATTGATTGTTTTTGCTGATTGTCTCCCTTTGTAGCTGATTTCTTCATTATTGTGTAAATTTAGGTCATGAGCTCATGTTTAGCTAAACAGCTGACCTTGTAAAAGGCTTAGGTGTGAACGCTCGTAAGTTTCAGCAAAAAGTCGGCAAAGATTTATTTGTGTCCCTCCAATGTGTTGCCCACAAGGACCCCGTTTTCTAGAAGTGTTGGTCCAATACTCCCTCTAGGGGTAGGGGACTTAGACAGGGCTGCTTTCGGCCCCCGATCTTGGGCAGGGGCAGTGGGCGGCGTGTGGCCCGGGCAGGAGCCTCTCTGCGTGTGAACCTGGGAATCATCTCTCCTGCGAACTTCGGTCACCTGGCAGGAAGCTACGATGCCCAGACCTATGGTTAGCTGTGCAGCGAGGTATACTGCGTGGACAGGTTCCACACACACTTCAAATAAGTGGGTGGCCTCAGTGGAAAAGTGAGAGTTTGGCCAGCTGTGCAGACAAAGAAGGCGCCCTATGGCCTGTGCCTAAATGCTTGCGACACCCCACTGGGCCTGCCTTGCTCTGAGGGTCCTGCCCTGGGCCCCATGCTCCCCTGCTCTTTGTTCAGTCACAGCAGAGATGGCCACACCCACTCCCTCCGTGAGGGCAGTGTTCCAGCCTCCCTCAGCCCCGCCCACTCTCCACAGGTTACCATGGACTACAGATGCTGCATTCTGAGGCCAGGGCGTTCCGAGAATGCCAAGGGCAGACATGATGACCTTTAATGATTTCCTCTTGTGTCAGTTTTGGTAAACTGTAGGAGCTAGGAAATGGTCCACTTTACAGAAATATTCAAATTTACTGGCATTTCATATATTCTCTGCTATAACATTGTCCTGATTCTTTCTGTATATTCTTTACTTTTTTTTGTTTTCCTTAATCAAAGTGTGTCTTTTAAATCTTTTCAAAGAATATTCTTTGGACTTACTACCTCACCTGAATTTTATACGTTTTCTGTTGTATTAAGTTCTGCTCATATCTTTATTTATCTTTTTTCTATGTTCTCAGGGTTTATTGTTTTGATCTTCTGATGTCAATTAAAACACTTGGTTATTCATTTTCATCAATCTTTTTAATTATAAAGATATGAACTTTTAAAGATTCCAGCTCACTTTCAAGTTTCTAAGGGTCAGGTCCTCTACATTGTGGCTGGCCTAAGGCTTAGTTCACCATATAGCAATGTATATATTGACATTTTCCCCTCGACTTTCTGTGATTCCCTACATCTCACCTTTCTTTGCAGACAAGCCATTTGAAATACACTTAACTTATTTCACAGCCAATAAGTCTTTGAAATAATGTCTATTTTTTAGAGAAATCTTCTGACATAATTAGGCAGAAAATCTCACCTGCCATAGTTTTCAAAACAGCATAATTTCACTCTTCTCAATGCTTAATCTGTGGTATTAAACAACCTTTGAGTATTTAGGTTTATCAACGAAATGTACTTTAAAAATGTTTTAGAGATCCTACCAGCCTTTGAAAACCTCCTTGTTCCTTGTTTCAGTTCAAGTTTTATGTATATTTTCTGCCTTGCACCTGATTATTCCAACATCAGATGGATGGCCTAGGGAATCACATTCTGGTATTGATTGTTTTTGCTGATTGTCTCCCTTTGTAGCTGATTTCTTCAATTTTGTGTAAATTTAGATCATGAGCTCATGTTTAGCTAAACAGCTGACCTTGTAAGAGGCTTAGGTGTGAACGCTGGTAAGCTTCAGCAGAAAGTCGGCAAAGATTTATTTGTGTCCCTCCAATGAGTTCCCGCAAGAACCCCGATTTCTACAAGTGTTGGTCCAATACTCCTTCGAGAGGCAGTGGACACAGACATGGCTGGTTTTCAGCCTTCCATCTGGGGCAGGGCCAGTGGGCGGCCTGTGGCCCGGGCAGGAGCCTCTCCGCATGTGTCCCAGGGACACATTTGCCTGCGAACTTCAGTCAACTGGCAGGACGCTACGATGCCTTGACCTATGGTTAGCTGTGCAGCGAGGTGTACTGCGCGGACAGGTACCCAACACACTTCAAATAAGAGGGCGGCCTGAGTGGAAAGGTGAGAGTTTGGGCAGCAGTGCAGACAAAGAAAGCGCCCTTTGGCCTGGGCCTAAATGCTTGTGACACCCCACTGGGTCTGCCGGGCTCTGAGGGCCCTGCCGTGGGCCCCCTGCTCCCCTGCCGTTTGTTCAGTCACAGCAGAGATGGCCACACCCACTCCCTCAGTGAGGGCAGTCTTCCAACCTCCCTCAGCCACGCCCCCAATCCGCAGTTTACCATGGACTACAGATGCTGCATTCTGAGGCCAGGGCGTTCCGATAATGCCAAGGGCAGACATGATGACCTTAAATGATTTCCTCTTGTGTCAGTTTTGGTAAAGTTTAGGAGCTAGGAAATGGTCCACTTTACAGAAATATTCAAATTTACTGGCACTTCATATATTCTCCGCTATAACATTGTCCTGATTCTTTCTGTATATTATTTACTTTTTTTTGTTTTCCTTAATCCATGTGTGTCTTTTAAATCTTTTCAAAGAATATTCTTTGGACTTACTAAATCACCTAAATTTTATACGTTTTCTGTTGTATTAAGTTCTGCTCATATCTTTATTTATCTTTTTTCTATGTTCTCAGGGTTTATTGTTTTGATTTTCTGATGTCAAGTAAAACACTTGGTTATTATTTTTAATAAATCTTTTTACTTATAAAGATTTGAACTTTTAAAGATTCCAGCTTCCTTGTACGTTTCTAAGGGTCCATTCCTCTACACTGTTGCCGGCCTAAGGCTTAGTTCACCATATAGCAATGTATATATTGACATATTATCCCCTCGGCTTTCTGTGATTCCCTACATCTCACATTTATTTGCAGACAAGACATTTGAAATGCCCTTAACTTACTTCACAGCCAATAAGTCATTGAAATAATGTGTATTTTTTAGAGAAATCATCTTATATAATTAGGCAGAAAATCTCACCTCCCATAGTTTTCTAAACAGCATAATTTCACTCTTCTCACTGCTTAATTTGTTGTATTAAACAACCTTTGAGTATTTAGCTTTATCAATGACATGTACTCTAAAAATGTTTTAGAGATCCTACCGGTCTTTGAAAACATCCTAATTCCTTGTTTCTTTTCCAGGTTTATGTATATTTTCTGCCTAGCACCTGATTATTCCAACATCTGACGGATGGCCTAGGGAATCTAATTCTGGTATTGATTGTTTTTGCTGATTGTCTCCCTTTGTAGCTGATTTCTTCATTATTGTGTAAATTTAGGTCATGAGCTCATGTTTAGCTAAACAGCTGACCTTGTAAAAGGCTTAGGTGTGAACGCTCGTAAGTTTCAGCAAAAAGTCGGCAAAGATTTATTTGTGTCCCTCCAATGAGTTGCCCACAAGGACCCCGTTTTCTAGAATTGTTGGTCCAATACTCCCTCTAGGTGTAGGGGACTTAGATAGGGCTGCTTTCGGCCCCCGATCTCGGGCTTGGGCAGTGGGCGGTGTGTGGCGCGGGCAGGAGCCTCTCTGCGTGTGAACCTGGGAATCATCTCTCCTGCGAACTTCGGTCACCTGGCAGGAAGCTACGATGCCCAGACCTATGGTTAGCTGTGCAGCGAGGTATACTGCGTGGACAGGTTCCACACACACTTCAAATAAGTGGGTGGCCTCAGTGGAAAAGTGAGAGTTTGGCCAGCTGTGCAGACAAAGAAAGCGCCCTATGGCCTGGGCCTAAATGCTTGTGACACCCCACTGGGCCTGCCTTGCTCTGAGGGCCCTGCCCTGGGCCCCCTGCTCCCCTGCCCTTTGTTCAGTCACAGCAGAGATGGCCACACCCACTCCTACCGTGAGGGCAGTGTTCCAGCCTCCCTCAGCCCCGCCCACTCTCCACAGGTTACCATGGACTACAGATGCTGCATTCTGAGGCCAGGGCGTTCCGAGAATGCCAAGGGCAGACATGATGACCTTAAATGATTTCCTCTTGTGTCAGTTTTGGTAAACTGTAGGAGCTAGGAAATGGTCCACTTTACAGTAATGTTCAAATTTACTGGCATTTCATATATTCTCTGCTATAACATTGTCTTGATTCTTTCTATATATTCTTTAATTATGTTTGTGCTTTCCTTAATCAAAGTGTGTCTTTTAAATCTTTTCAAAGAATATTCTTTGGACTTACTACCTCACCTGAATTTTATACGTTTTCTGTGGTATTAAGTTCTGCTCATATCTATCTTTATCTTTTTTCTATGTTCTCAGGGTTTATTGTTTTGATCTTCTGATGTCAATTAAAACACTTGGTTATTCATTTTCATCAATCTTTTTACTTATAAAGATTTGAACTTTTAAAGATTCCAGCTCACTTATAAGTTTCTAAGGGTCAGGTCCTCTACATTGTGGCTGGCCTAAGGCTTAGTTCACCATATAGCAATGTATATATTGACATTTTCCCCTCGACTTTCTGTGATTCCCTACATCTCACCTTTCTCTGCAGACAAGCCATTTGAAATACACTTAACTTATTTCACAGCCAATAAGTCTTTGAAATAATGTCTATTTTTTTAGAGAAATCTTCTGACATAATTAGGCAGAAAATCTCACCTGCCATAGTTTTCAAAACAGCATAATTTCACTCTTCTCAATGCTTATTCTGTGGTATTAAACAACCTTTGAGTATTTAGGTTTATCAATGACATGTACTTTAAAAATGTTTTAGAGATCCTACCAGCCTTTGAAAACCTCCTTGTTCCTTCTTTCAGTTCCAGTTTTATGTATATTTTCTGCCTTGCACCTGATTATTCCAACATCAGATGGATGGCCTAGGGAATCTCATTCTGGTATTTATTGTTTTTGCTGATTGTCTCCCTTTGTAGCTGATTTCTTCATTATTGTGTAAATTTAGATCATGAGCTCATGTTTAGCTAAACAGCTGACCTTGTAAGAGGCTTAGGTGTGAACGCTGGTACGCTTCAGCAGAAAGTCAGCAAAGATTTATTTGTGTCCCTCCAATGAGTTGCCCGCAAGGACCCCGTTTTCTACAAGTGTTGGTCCAATACTCCTTCGAGAGGCAGTGGACTCAGACATGGCTGCTTTTCAGCCTTCGATCTGGGGCAGGGCCATTGGGCGGCCTGTGGCCCGGGCAGGAGCCTCTCCGCATGTGTCCCAGGGACCCATTTGCCTGCGAACTTCGGTCACCTGGCAGGAAGCTACGATGCCCTGACCTATGGTTAGCTGTGCAGCGAGGTGTACTGCGCGGACAGGTTCCAAACACACTTCAAATAAGAGGGCGGCCTGAGTGGAAAGGTGAGAGTTTGGGCAGCTGTGCAGACAAAGAAGGCGCCCTTTGGCCTGGGCCTAAATGCTTGTGACACCCCACTGGGTCTGCCGGGCTCTGAGGGCCCTGCACTGGGCCCCCTGCTCCCCTGCCCTTTGTTCAGTCACAGCAGAGATGGCCACACCCACTCCCTCAGTGATGGCAGTCTTCCAACCTCCCTCAGGCACGCCCCCTCTCCGCAGGTTACCAGGGACTACAGATGCTGCATTCTGAGGCCAGGGCGTTCCGAGAATGCCAAGGGCAGACATGATGACCTTAAATGATTTCCTCTTGTGTCAGTTTTCGTAAACTGTAGCAGCTAGGAAATGGTCCGCTTTACAGAAATGTTCAAGTTTACTGGCATTTCATATATTCTCTGCTATATCATTGTCCTGATTCTTTCTGTATATTCTTTACTTATGTTTATGTTTTCCTTAATCAAAGTGTGTCTTTTAAATCTTTTCAAAATATATTCTTTGGACTTACTAAATCACCTGAATTTTATACGCTTTCTGTTGTATTAAGTTCTGCTCATATCTTTATTTATCTTTTTTCTATGTTCTCAGGGTTTATAGTTTTGATTTTCTGATGTCAAGTAAAACACTTGGTTATTCATTTTAATAAATCTTTTTACTTATAAAGATTTGAACTTTTAAAGATTCCAGCTTACTTGTACGTTTCTAAGGGTCCTTTCCTCTACACTGTTGCCGGCCTAAGGCTTAGTTCAACATATAGCTATGTATATATTGACATATTTTCCCCTCGGCTTTCTGTGACTCCCTACATCTCACCTTTCTTTGCAGACAAGACATTTGAAATACCCTTAACTTATTTCACAGCCAATAAGTCTTTGAAATAATGTGTATTTTTTAGAGAAATCATCTTATATAATTAGGCAGAAAATCTCACCTTCCATAGTTTTCTAAACAGCATAATTTCACTCTTCTCACTGCTTAATTTGTTGTATTAAACAACCTTTGAGTATTTAGCTTTATCAATGACATGTACTCTAAAAATGTTTTAGAGATCCTACCAGTCTTTGAAAACATCCTTGTTCCTTGTTTCTTTTCCAGGTTTATGTATATTTTCTGCCTAGCACCTGATTATTCCAACATCTGACGGATGGCCTAGGGAATCTAATTCTGGTATTGATTGTTTTTGCTGATTGTCTCCCTTTGTAGCTGATTTCTTCATTATTGTGTAAATTTAGGTCATGAGCTCATGTTTAGCTAAACAGCTGACCTTGTAAGAGTCTTAGGTGTGAACGCTCGTAAGTTTCAGCAAAAAGTCGGCAAAGATTTATTTGTGTCCCTCCAATGAGTTGCCCACAAGGACCCCGTTTTCTAGAAGTGTTGGTCCAATACACCCTCTAGGGGTAGGGGACTTAGACAGGGCTGCTTTCGGCCCCCGATCTTTGGCAGGGTCAGTGGGCGGCGTGTGGCTCGGGCAGTAGCCTCTCTGCGTGTGAACATGGGAATCATCTCTCCTGCGAACTTCGGTCACCTGGCAGGAAGCTACGATGCCCAGACCTATGGTTAGCTGTAGAGCGAGGTATACTGCGTGGACAGGTTCCACACACACTTCAAATAAGTGGGTGGCCTGAGTGGGAAAGTGAGAGTTTGGCCAGTTGTGCAGACAACGAAGGCGCCCTATGGCCTGGGCCTAAATGCTTGTGACACCCCACTGGGCCTGCCTTGCTCTGAGGGCCCTGACCTGTGCCCCCTGCTCCCCTGCCCTTTGTTCAGACACAGCAGAGATGGCCACACCCACTCCCTCAGTGAGGGCAGTGTTCCAGCCTCCCTCAGCCCCGCCCACTCTCCACAGGTTACCATGGACTACAGATGCTGCATTCTGAGGCCAGGGCGTTCCGAGAATGCCAAGGGCAGACATGACGACCTTAAATGATTTCCTCTTGTGTCAGTTTTGGTAAACTGTAGGAGCTAGGAAATGGTCCACTTTACAGAAATGTTCAAATTTACTGGCATTTCATATATTCTCAGCTATAACATTGTCCTGATTCTTTCTGTATATTCTTTACTTTTTTTTGTTTTCCTTAATCAAAATGTGTCTTTTAAATCTTTTCAAACAATATTCTTTGGACTTACTACCTCACCTGAATTTTATACGTTTTCTGTGGTATTAAGTTCTGCTCATATCTTTATTTATCTTTTTTCTATGTTCTCAGGGTTTATTGTTTTGATCTTCTGATGTCAATTAAAACACTTGGTTATTCATTTTCATCAATCTTTTTACTTATAAAGATTTGAACTTTTAAAGATTCCAGCTCACTTTTAAGTTTCTAAAGGTCAGGTCCTCTACATTGTGGCTGGCCTATGGCTTAGTTCACCATATAGCAATGTATATATTGACATTTTCCCCTCGACTTTCTGTGATTCCCTACATCTCACCTTTCTTTGCAGACAAGCCATTTGAAATACACTTAACTTATTTCACAGCCAATAAGTCTTTGAAATAATGTCTATTTTTTAGTGAAATCTTCTTATATAATTAGGCAGAATATCTGACCTGCCATAGTTTTGAAAACAGCATAATTTCACTCTTCTCAATGCTTAATCTGTGGTATTAAACAACCTTTGAGTACTTAGGTTTATCAACAACATGTACTTTAAAAATATTTTAGAGATCCTACCAGCCTTTGAAAACCTCCTTGTTCCTTGTTTCAGTTCCAGTTTTATGTATATTTTCTGCCTTGCACCTGATTATTCCAACATCAGATGGATGGCCTAGGGAATCTCATTCTGGTATTTATTGTTTTTGCTGATTGTCTCACTTTGTAGCTGATTTCTTCAATATTGTGTAAATTTAGATCATGAGCTCATGTTTAGCTAAACAGCTGACCTTGTAAGAGGCTTAGGTGTGAACGCTGGTACGCTTCAGCAGAAAGTCGGCAAAGATTTATCTGTGTCCCTCCAATGAGTTGCCCGCAAGGACCCCGTTTTTTACAAGTGTTTGGTCCAATACTCCTTCGAGAGTCAGTGGACTCAGACATGGCTGCTTTTCAGCCTTCGATCTGGGGCAGGGCCAGTGGGCGGCCTGTGGCCCGGGCAGGAGCCTCTCCGCATGTGTCCCAGGGACCCATTTGCCTGCGAACTTCGGTCACCTGGCAGGAAGCTACGATGCCCTGACCTATGGTTAGCTGTGCAGCGAGGTGTACTGCGCGGACAGGTTCCAAACACACTTCAAATAAGAGGGCGGCCTGAGTGGAAAGGTGAGAGTTTGGGCAGCTGTGCAGACAAAGAAGGCGCCCTTTGGCCTGGGCCTAAATGCTTGTGACACCCCACTGGGTCTGCCGGGCTCTGAGGGCCCTGCACTGGGCCCCCTGCTCCCCTGCCCTTTGTTCAGTCACAGCAGAGATGGCCACACCCACTCCCTCAGTGATGGCAGTCTTCCAACCTCCCTCAGGCACGCCCCCTCTCCGCAGGTTACCAGGGACTACAGATGCTGCATTATGAGGCCAGGGCGTTCCGAGAATGCCAAGGGCAGACATGATGACCTTAAATGATTTCCTCTTGTGTCAGTTTTCGTAAACTGTAGCAGCTAGGAAATGGTCCGCTTTACAGAAATGTTCAAGTTTACTGGCATTTCATATATTCTCTGCTATATCATTGTCCTGATTCTTTCTGCATATTCTTTACTTATGTTTATGTTTTCCTTAATCAAAGTGTGTCTTTTAAATCTTTTCAAAATATATTCTTTGGACTTACTAAATCACCTGAATTTTATACGTTTTCTGTTGTATTAAGTTCTGCTCATATCTTCATTTATCTTTTTTCTATGTTCTCAGGGTTTATAGTTTTGATTTTCTGATGTCAAGTAAAACACTTGGTTATTCATTTTAATAAATCTTTTTACTTATAAAGATTTGAACTTTTAAAGATTCCAGCTTACTTGTACGTTTCTAAGGGTCCTTTCCTCTACACTGTTGCCGGCCTAAGGCTTAGTTCAACATATAGCTATGTATATATTGACATATTTTCCCCTCGGCTTTCTGTGACTCCCTACATCTCACCTTTCTTTGCAGACAAGACATTTGAAATACCCTTAACTTATTTCACAGCCAATAAGTCTTTGAAATAATGTGTATTTTTTAGAGAAATCATCTTATATAATTAGGCAGAAAATCTCACCTTCCATAGTTTTCTAAACAGCATAATTTCACTCTTCTCACTGCTTAATTTGTTGTATTAAACAACCTTTGAGTATTTAGCTTTATCAATGACATGTACTCTAAAAATGTTTTAGAGATCCTACCAGTCTTTGAAAACATCCTTGTTCCTTGTTTCTTTTCCAGGTTTATGTATATTTTCTGCCTAGCACCTGATTATTCCAACATCTGACGGATGGCCTAGGGAATCTAATTCTGGTATTGATTGTTTTTGCTGATTGTCTCCCTTTGTAGCTGATTTCTTCATTATTGTGTAAATTTAGGTCATGAGCTCATGTTTAGCTAAACAGCTGACCTTGTAAGAGTCTTAGGTGTGAACGCTCGTAAGTTTCAGCAAAAAGTCGGCAAAGATTTATTTGTGTCCCTCCAATGAGTTGCCCACAAGGACCCCGTTTTCTAGAAGTGTTGGTCCAATACACCCTCTAGGGGTAGGGGACTTAGACAGGGCTGCTTTCGGCCCCCGATCTTTGGCAGGGTCAGTGGGCGGCGTGTGGCTCGGGCAGTAGCCTCTCTGCGTGTGAACATGGGAATCATCTCTCCTGCGAACTTCGGTCACCTGGCAGGAAGCTACGATGCCCAGACCTATGGTTAGCTGTAGAGCGAGGTATACTGCGTGGACAGGTTCCACACACACTTCAAATAAGTGGGTGGCCTGAGTGGGAAAGTGAGAGTTTGGCCAGTTGTGCAGACAACGAAGGCGCCCTATGGCCTGGGCCTAAATGCTTGTGACACCCCACTGGGCCTGCCTTGCTCTGAGGGCCCTGACCTGTGCCCCCTGCTCCCCTGCCCTTTGTTCAGACACAGCAGAGATGGCCACACCCACTCCCTCAGTGAGGGCAGTGTTCCAGCCTCCCTCAGCCCCGCCCACTCTCCACAGGTTACCATGGACTACAGATGCTGCATTCTGAGGCCAGGGCGTTCCGAGAATGCCAAGGGCAGACATGACGACCTTAAATGATTTCCTCTTGTGTCAGTTTTGGTAAACTGTAGGAGCTAGGAAATGGTCCACTTTACAGAAATGTTCAAATTTACTGGCATTTCATATATTCTCAGCTATAACATTGTCCTGATTCTTTCTGTATATTCTTTACTTTTTTTTGTTTTCCTTAATCAAAATGTGTCTTTTAAATCTTTTCAAACAATATTCTTTGGACTTACTACCTCACCTGAATTTTATACGTTTTCTGTGGTATTAAGTTCTGCTCATATCTTTATTTATCTTTTTTCTATGTTCTCAGGGTTTATTGTTTTGATCTTCTGATGTCAATTAAAACACTTGGTTATTCATTTTCATCAATCTTTTTACTTATAAAGATTTGAACTTTTAAAGATTCCAGCTCACTTTTAAGTTTCTAAAGGTCAGGTCCTCTACATTGTGGCTGGCCTATGGCTTAGTTCACCATATAGCAATGTATATATTGACATTTTCCCCTCGACTTTCTGTGATTCCCTACATCTCACCTTTCTTTGCAGACAAGCCATTTGAAATACACTTAACTTATTTCACAGCCAATAAGTCTTTGAAATAATGTCTATTTTTTAGTGAAATCTTCTTATATAATTAGGCAGAATATCTGACCTGCCATAGTTTTGAAAACAGCATAATTTCACTCTTCTCAATGCTTAATCTGTGGTATTAAACAACCTTTGAGTACTTAGGTTTATCAACAACATGTACTTTAAAAATATTTTAGAGATCCTACCAGCCTTTGAAAACCTCCTTGTTCCTTGTTTCAGTTCCAGTTTTATGTATATTTTCTGCCTTGCACCTGATTATTCCAACATCAGATGGATGGCCTAGGGAATCTCATTCTGGTATTTATTGTTTTTGCTGATTGTCTCACTTTGTAGCTGATTTCTTCAATATTGTGTAAATTTAGATCATGAGCTCATGTTTAGCTAAACAGCTGACCTTGTAAGAGGCTTAGGTGTGAACGCTGGTACGCTTCAGCAGAAAGTCGGCAAAGATTTATCTGTGTCCCTCCAATGAGTTGCCCGCAAGGACCCCGTTTTTTACAAGTGTTTGGTCCAATACTCCTTCGAGAGTCAGTGGACTCAGACATGGCTGCTTTTCAGCCTTCGATCTGGGGCAGGGCCAGTGGGCGGCCTGTGGCCCGGGCAGGAGCCTCTCCGCATGTGTCCCAGGGACACATTTGCCTGCGAACTTCGGTCACCTGGCAGGAAGCTACGATGCCCTGACCTATGGTTAGCTGTGCAGCGAGGTGTACTGCGCGGACAGGTTCCAAACACACTTCAAATAAGAGGGCGGCCTGAGTGGAAAGGTGAGAGTTTGGGCAGCTGTGCAGACAAAGAAGGCGCCCTTTGGCCTGGGCCTAAATGCTTGTGACACCCCACTGGGTCTGCCGGGCTCTGAGGGCCCTGCACTGGGCCCCCTGCTCCCCTGCCCTTTGTTCAGTCACAGCAGAGATGGCCACACCCACTCCCTCAGTGATGGCAGTCTTCCAACCTCCCTCAGGCACGCCCCCTCTCCGCAGGTTACCAGGGACTACAGATGCTGCATTATGAGGCCAGGGCGTTCCGAGAATGCCAAGGGCAGACATGATGACCTTAAATGATTTCCTCTTGTGTCAGTTTTCGTAAACTGTAGCAGCTAGGAAATGGTCCGCTTTACAGAAATGTTCAAGTTTACTGGCATTTCATATATTCTCTGCTATATCATTGTCCTGATTCTTTCTGCATATTCTTTACTTATGTTTATGTTTTCCTTAATCAAAGTGTGTCTTTTAAATCTTTTCAAAATATATTCTTTGGACTTACTAAATCACCTGAATTTTATACGTTTTCTGTTGTATTAAGTTCTGCTCATATCTTCATTTATCTTTTTTCTATGTTCTCAGGGTTTATAGTTTTGATTTTCTGATGTCAAGTAAAACACTTGGTTATTCATTTTAATAAATCTTTTTACTTATAAAGATTTGAACTTTTAAAGATTCCAGCTTACTTGTACGTTTCTAAGGGTCCTTTCCTCTACACTGTTGCCGGCCTAAGGCTTAGTTCAACATATAGCTATGTATATATTGACATATTTTCCCCTCGGCTTTCTGTGACTCCCTACATCTCACCTTTCTTTGCAGACAAGACATTTGAAATACCCTTAACTTATTTCACAGCCAATAAGTCTTTGAAATAATGTGTATTTTTTAGAGAAATCATCTTATATAATTAGGCAGAAAATCTCACCTTCCATAGTTTTCTAAACAGCATAATTTCACTCTTCTCACTGCTTAATTTGTTGTATTAAACAACCTTTGAGTATTTAGCTTTATCAATGACATGTACTCTAAAAATGTTTTAGAGATCCTACCAGTCTTTGAAAACATCCTTGTTCCTTGTTTCTTTTCCAGGTTTATGTATATTTTCTGCCTAGCACCTGATTATTCCAACATCTGACGGATGGCCTAGGGAATCTAATTCTGGTATTGATTGTTTTTGCTGATTGTCTCCCTTTGTAGCTGATTTCTTCATTATTGTGTAAATTTAGGTCATGAGCTCATGTTTAGCTAAACAGCTGACCTTGAAAGAGTCTTAGGTGTGAACGCTCGTAAGTTTCAGCAAAAAGTCGGCAAAGATTTATTTGTGTCCCTCCAATGAGTTGCCCACAAGGACCCCGTTTTCTAGAAGTGTTGGTCCAATACACCCTCTAGGGGTAGGGGACTTAGACAGGGCTGCTTTCGGCCCCCGAACTTTGGCAGGGTCAGTGGGCGGCGTGTGGCTCGGGCAGTAGCCTCTCTGCGTGTGAACATGGGAATCATCTCTCCTGCGAACTTCGGTCACCTGGCAGGAAGCTACGATGCCCAGACCTATGGTTAGCTGTAGAGCGAGGTATACTGCGTGGACAGGTTCCACACACACTTCAAATAAGTGGGTGGCCTGAGTGGGAAAGTGAGAGTTTGGCCAGTTGTGCAGACAACGAAGGCGCCCTATGGCCTGGGCCTAAATGCTTGTGACACCCCACTGGGCCTGCCTTGCTCTGAGGGCCCTGACCTGGGCCCCCTGCTCCCCTGCCCTTTGTTCAGACACAGCAGAGATGGCCACACCCACTCCCTCAGTGAGGGCAGTGTTCCAGCCTCCCTCAGCCCCGCCCACTCTCCACAGGTTACCATGGACTACAGATGCTGCATTCTGAGGCCAGGGCGTTCCGAGAATGCCAAGGGCAGACATGACGACCTTAAATGATTTCCTCTTGTGTCAGTTTTGGTAAACTGTAGGAGCTAGGAAATGGTCCACTTTACAGAAATGTTCAAATTTACTGGCATTTCATATATTCTCAGCTATAACATTGTCCTGATTCTTTCTGTATATTCTTTACTTTTTTTTTGTTTTCCTTAATCAAAATGTGTCTTTTAAATCTTTTCAAACAATATTCTTTGGACTTACTACCTCACCTGAATTTTATACGTTTTCTGTGGTATTAAGTTCTGCTCATATCTTTATTTATCTTTTTTCTATGTTCTCAGGGTTTATTGTTTTGATCTTCTGATGTCAATTAAAACACTTGGTTATTCATTTTCATCAATCTTTTTACTTATAAAGATTTGAACTTTTAAAGATTCCAGCTCACTTTTAAGTTTCTAAAGGTCAGGTCCTCTACATTGTGGCTGGCCTATGGCTTAGTTCACCATATAGCAATGTATATATTGACATTTTCCCCTCGACTTTCTGTGATTCCCTACATCTCACCTTTCTTTGCAGACAAGCCATTTGAAATACACTTAACTTATTTCACAGCCAATAAGTCTTTGAAATAATGTCTATTTTTTAGTGAAATCTTCTTATATAATTAGGCAGAATATCTGACCTGCCATAGTTTTGAAAACAGCATAATTTCACTCTTCTCAATGCTTAATCTGTGGTATTAAACAACCTTTGAGTACTTAGGTTTATCAACAACATGTACTTTAAAAATA
Organism: Mesoplodon bidens; assembly: GCF_964165515.1. NCBI lineage: Eukaryota > Metazoa > Chordata > Mammalia > Artiodactyla > Ziphiidae > Mesoplodon > Mesoplodon bidens. The sequence continues at coordinate 8,850,505 of NC_138180.1, forward strand.
TTTTAGAGATCCTACCAGCCTTTGAAAACCTCCTTGTTCCTTGTTTCAGTTCCAGTTTTATGTATATTTTCTGCCTTGCACCTGATTATTCCAACATCAGATGGATGGCCTAGGGAATCTCATTCTGGTATTTATTGTTTTTGCTGATTGTCTCACTTTGTAGCTGATTTCTTCAATATTGTGTAAATTTAGATCATGAGCTCATGTTTAGCTAAACAGCTGACCTTGTAAGAGGCTTAGGTGTGAACGCTGGTACGCTTCAGCAGAAAGTCGGCAAAGATTTATCTGTGTCCCTCCAATGAGTTGCCCGCAAGGACCCCGTTTTTTACAAGTGTTTGGTCCAATACTCCTTCGAGAGTCAGTGGACTCAGACATGGCTGCTTTTCAGCCTTCGATCTGGGGCAGGGCCAGTGGGCGGCCTGTGGCCCGGGCAGGAGCCTCTCCGCATGTGTCCCAGGGACCCATTTGCCTGCGAACTTCGGTCACCTGGCAGGAAGCTACGATGCCCTGACCTATGGTTAGCTGTGCAGCGAGGTGTACTGCGCGGACAGGTTCCAAACACACTTCAAATAAGAGGGCGGCCTGAGTGGAAAGGTGAGAGTTTGGGCAGCTGTGCAGACAAAGAAGGCGCCCTTTGGCCTGGGCCTAAATGCTTGTGACACCCCACTGGGTCTGCCGGGCTCTGAGGGCCCTGCACTGGGCCCCCTGCTCCCCTGCCCTTTGTTCAGTCACAGCAGAGATGGCCACACCCACTCCCTCAGTGATGGCAGTCTTCCAACCTCCCTCAGGCACGCCCCCTCTCCGCAGGTTACCAGGGACTACAGATGCTGCATTCTGAGGCCAGGGCGTTCCGAGAATGCCAAGGGCAGACATGATGACCTTAAATGATTTCCTCTTGTGTCAGTTTTCGTAAACTGTAGCAGCTAGGAAATGGTCCGCTTTACAGAAATGTTCAAGTTTACTGGCATTTCATATATTCTCTGCTATATCATTGTCCTGATTCTTTCTGCATATTCTTTACTTATGTTTATGTTTTCCTTAATCAAAGTGTGTCTTTTAAATCTTTTCAAAATATATTCTTTGGACTTACTAAATCACCTGAATTTTATACGTTTTCTGTTGTATTAAGTTCTGCTCATATCTTTATTTATCTTTTTTCTATGTTCTCAGGGTTTATAGTTTTGATTTTCTGATGTCAAGTAAAACACTTGGTTATTCATTTTAATAAATCTTTTTACTTATAAAGATTTGAACTTTTAAAGATTCCAGCTTACTTGTACGTTTCTAAGGGTCCTTTCCTCTACACTGTTGCCGGCCTAAGGCTTAGTTCAACATATAGCTATGTATATATTGACATATTTTCCCCTCGGCTTTCTGTGACTCCCTACATCTCACCTTTCTTTGCAGACAAGACATTTGAAATACCCTTAACTTATTTCACAGCCAATAAGTCTTTGAAATAATGTGTATTTTTTAGAGAAATCATCTTATATAATTAGGCAGAAAATCTCACCTTCCATAGTTTTCTAAACAGCATAATTTCACTCTTCTCACTGCTTAATTTGTTGTATTAAACAACCTTTGAGTATTTAGCTTTATCAATGACATGTACTCTAAAAATGTTTTAGAGATCCTACCAGTCTTTGAAAACATCCTTGTTCCTTGTTTCTTTTCCAGGTTTATGTATATTTTCTGCCTAGCACCTGATTATTCCAACATCTGACGGATGGCCTAGGGAATCTAATTCTGGTATTGATTGTTTTTGCTGATTGTCTCCCTTTGTAGCTGATTTCTTCATTATTGTGTAAATTTAGGTCATGAGCTCATGTTTAGCTAAACAGCTGACCTTGTAAGAGTCTTAGGTGTGAACGCTCGTAAGTTTCAGCAAAAAGTCGGCAAAGATTTATTTGTGTCCCTCCAATGAGTTGCCCACAAGGACCCCGTTTTCTAGAAGTGTTGGTCCAATACACCCTCTAGGGGTAGGGGACTTAGACAGGGCTGCTTTCGGCCCCCGATCTTTGGCAGGGTCAGTGGGCGGCGTGTGGCTCGGGCAGTAGCCTCTCTGCGTGTGAACATGGGAATCATCTCTCCTGCGAACTTCGGTCACCTGGCAGGAAGCTACGATGCCCAGACCTATGGTTAGCTGTAGAGCGAGGTATACTGCGTGGACAGGTTCCACACACACTTCAAATAAGTGGGTGGCCTGAGTGGGAAAGTGAGAGTTTGGCCAGTTGTGCAGACAACGAAGGCGCCCTATGGCCTGGGCCTAAATGCTTGTGACACCCCACTGGGCCTGCCTTGCTCTGAGGGCCCTGACCTGTGCCCCCTGCTCCCCTGCCCTTTGTTCAGACACAGCAGAGATGGCCACACCCACTCCCTCAGTGAGGGCAGTGTTCCAGCCTCCCTCAGCCCCGCCCACTCTCCACAGGTTACCATGGACTACAGATGCTGCATTCTGAGGCCAGGGCGTTCCGAGAATGCCAAGGGCAGACATGACGACCTTAAATGATTTCCTCTTGTGTCAGTTTTGGTAAACTGTAGGAGCTAGGAAATGGTCCACTTTACAGAAATGTTCAAATTTACTGGCATTTCATATATTCTCAGCTATAACATTGTCCTGATTCTTTCTGTATATTCTTTACTTTTTTTTGTTTTCCTTAATCAAAATGTGTCTTTTAAATCTTTTCAAACAATATTCTTTGGACTTACTACCTCACCTGAATTTTATACGTTTTCTGTGGTATTAAGTTCTGCTCATATCTATCTTTATCTTTTTTCTATGTTCTCAGGGTTTATTGTTTTGATCTTCTGATGTCAATTAAAACACTTGGTTATTCATTTTCATCAATCTTTTTACTTATAAAGATTTGAACTTTTAAAGATTCCAGCTCACTTTTAAGTTTCTAAGGGTCAGGTCCTCTACATTGTGGCTGGCCTAAGGCTTAGTTCACCATATAGCAATGTATATATTGACATTTTCCCCTCGACTTTCTGTGATTCCCTACATCTCACCTTTCTTTGCAGACAAGCCATTTGAAATACACTTAACTTATTTCACAGCCAATAAGTCTTTGAAATAATGTCTAATTTTTAGAGAAATCTTCTTATATAATTAGGCAGAAAATCTCACCTGCCATAGTTTTCAAAACAGCATAATTTCACTCTTCTCAATGCTTAATCTGTGGTATTAAACAACCTTTGAGTATTTAGGTTTCTCAATGACATGTACTTTAAAAATGTTTTAGAGATCCTACCAGCCTTTGAAAACCTCCTTGTTCCTTCTTTCAGTTCCAGTTTTATGTATATTTTCTGCCTTGCACCTGATTATTCCAACATCAGATGGATGGCCTAGGGAATCTCATTCTGGTATTGATTGTTTTTGCTGATTGTCACCCTTTGTAGCTGATTTCTTCAATATTGTGTAAATTTAGATCATGAGCTCATGTTTAGCTAAACAGCTGACCTTGTAAGAGGCTTAGGTGTGAACGCTGGTAAGCTTCAGCAGAAAGTCGGCAAAGATTTATTTGTGTCCCTCCAATGAGTTGCCCGCAAGTACCCGGTTTTCTACAAGTGTTGGTCCAATACTCCTTCGAGAGGCAGTGGACTCAGACATGGCTGCTTTTCAGCCTTCGATGTGTGGCAGGGCCAGTGGGCGGCCTGTGTTCCGGGCAGGAGCCTCTCCGCATGTGTCCCAGGGACCCATTTGCCTGCGAACTTCAGTCACCTGGCAGGAAGCTACGATGCCTTGACATATGGTTAGCTGTGCAGCGAGGTGTACTGCGCGGACAGGTACCCAACACACTTCAAATAAGAGGGCGGTCTGAGTGGAAAGTTGAGAGTTTGGGCAGCTGTGCAGACAAAGAAAGCGCCCTTTGGCCTGGGCCTAAATGCTTGTGACACCCCACTGGGTCTGCCGGGCTCTGAGGGCCCTGCCCTTGGCCCCTTGCTCCCCTGCCATTTGTTCAGTCACAGCAGAGATGGCCACACCCACTCCCTCAGTGAGGGCAGTCTTCCAACCTCCCTCAGCCACGCCCCCTCTCCGCAGGTTACCATGGACTACAGATGCTGCATTCTGAGGCCAGGGCGTTCCGAGAATGCTAAGGGCAGACATGATGACCTTAAATGATTTCCTCTTGTGTCAGTTTTGGTAAACTGTAGGAGCTAGGAAATGGTCCACTTTACAGAAATATTCAAATTTACTGGCAATTCATATATTCTCCGCTATAACATTGTCCTGATTCTTTCTGTATATTATTTACTTTTTTTTGTTTTCCTAAATCAAAGTGTGTCTTTTAAATCTTTTCAAAGAATATTCTTTGGACTTACTAAATCACCTCAATTTTATACGTTTTCTGTTGTATTAAGTTCTGCTCATATCTTTATTTATCTTTTTTCCATGTTCTCAGGGTTTATTGTTTTGATTTTCTGATGTCAAGTAAAACAATTGGTTATTATTTTTAATAAATCTTTTTACTTATAAAGATTTGAACTTTTAAAGATTCCAGCTTCCTTGTACGTTTCTAAGGGTCCATTCCTCTACACTGTTGCCGGCCTAAGGCTTAGTTCAACATATAGCTATGTATATGTTGACATATTTTCCCCTCGGCTTTCTGTGACTCCCTACATCTCACCTTTCTTTGCAGACAAGACCTTTGAAATACCCTTAACTTATTTCACAGCCAATAAGTCTTTGAAATAGTGTGTATTTTTTAGAGAAATCATCTTATATAATTAGACAGAAAATCTCACCTTATATAGTTTTCTAAACAGCATAATTTCACTCTTCTCACTGCTTAATTTGTTGTATTAAACAACCTTTGAGTATTTAGCTTTATCAATGACATGTACTCTAAAAATGTTTTAGAGATCCTACCAGTCTTTGAAAACATCCTTGTTCCTTGTTTCTTTTCCAGGTTTATGTATATTTTCTGCCTAGCACCTGATTATTCCAACATCTGACGGATGGCCTAGGGAATCTAATTCTGGTATTGATTGTTTTTGCTGATTGTCTCCCTTTGTAGCTGATTTCTTCATTATTGTGTAAATTTAGGTCATGAGCTCATGTTTAGCTAAACAGCTGACCTTGTAAGAGGCTTAGGTGTGAACGCTCGTAAGTTTCAGCAAAAAGTCGGCAAAGATTTATTTGTGTCTCTCCAATGAGTTGCCCACAAGGACCCCGTTTTCAGACACAGCAGAGATGGCCACACCCACTCCCTCAGTGAGGGCAGTGTTCCAGCCTCCCTCAGCCCCGCCCACTCTCCACAGGTTACCATGGACTACAGATGCTGCATTCTGAGGCCAGGGCGTTCCGAGAATGCCAAGGGCAGACATGACGACCTTAAATGATTTCCTCTTGTGTCAGTTTTGGTAAACTGTAGGAGCTAGGAAATGGTCCACTTTACAGAAATGTTCAAATTTACTGGCATTTCATATATTCTCTGCTATAACATTGTCCTGATTCTTTCTGTATATTCTTTACTTTTTTTTGTTTTCCTTAATCAAAGTGTGTCTTTTAAATCTTTTCAAACAATATTCTTTGGACTTACTACCTCACCTGAATTTTATACGTTTTCTGTTGTATTAAGTTCTGCTCATATCTTTATTTATCTTTTTTCTATGTTCTCAGGGTTTATTGTTTTGATCTTCTGATGTCAATTAAAACACTTGGTTATTCATTTTATGTATATTTTCTGCCTAGCACCTGATTATTCCAACATCTGACGGATGGCCTAGGGAATCTAATTGTGGTATTGATTGTTTTTGCTGATTGTCTCCCTTTGTAGCTGATTTCTTCATTATTGTGTTAATTTAGATCATGAGCTCATGTTTAGCTAAACAGCTGACCTTGTAAAAGGCTTAGGTGTGAACGCTCGTAAGTTTCAGCAAAAAGTCGGCAAAGATTTATTTGTGTCCCTGCAATGAGTTGCCCACAAGGACCCCGTTTTCTAGAAGTGTTGGTCCAATACTCCCTCTAGGGGTAGGGGACTTAGACAGGGCTGCTTTCGGCCCCCGATCTTGGGCAGGGTCAATGGGCGGCGTGTGGCCCGGGCAGGAGCCTCTCCTCGTGTGAACCTGGGAACCATCTCTTCTGCGAACTTCGGTCACCTGGCAGGAAGCTACGATGCCCAGACCTATGGTTAGCAGTGCAGCGAGGTATAGTGCGTGGACAGGTTCCACACACACTTCAAATAAGTGTGTGGCCTCTGTGGAAAAGTGAGAGTTTGGCCAGCTGTGCAGACAAAGAAGGCGCCCTATGGCCTGGGCCTAAATGTTTCTGACACCCCACTGGGCCTGCCTTGCTCTGAGGGCCCTGACCTGGGCCCCCTGCTCCCCTGCCCTTTGTTCAGTCACAGCAGAGATGGCCACACCCACTCCCTCAGTGAGGGCAGTGTTCCAGCTTCCCTCAGCCCAGCCCACTCTCCACTGGTTACCATGGACTACAGATGCTGCATTCTGAGGCCAGGGCGTTCCGAGAATGCCAAGGGCAGACATGATGACATTAAATGATTTCCTCTTGTGTCAGTTTTGGTAAACTGTAGGAGCTAGGAAATGGTCCACTTTACAGAAATGTTCAAATTTACTGGCATTTCATATATTCTCTGCTATAACATTGTCCTGATTCTTTCTATATATTCTTTAATTATGTTTGTGCTTTCCTTAATCAAAGTGTGTCTTTTAAATCTTTTCAAAGAATATTCTTTGGACTTACTACCTCACCTGAATTTTATACGTTTTCTGTGGTATGAATTTCTGCTCATATCTATCTTTATCTTTTTTCTATGTTCTCAGGGTTTATTGTTTTGATCTTCTGATGTCAATTAAAACACTTGGTTATTCATTTTCATCAATCTTTTTACTTATAAAGATTTGAACTTTTAAAGATTCCAGCTCACTTTTAAGTTTCTAAGGGTCAGGTCCTCTACATTGTGGCTGGCCTAAGGCTTAGTTCACCATATAGCAATGTAAATATTGACATTTTCCCCTCGACTTTCTGTGATTCCCTACATCTCACCTTTCTTTGCATACAAGCCATTTGAAATACACTTAACTTATTTCACAGCCAATAAGTCTTTGAAATAATGTCTAATTTTTAGAGAAATCTTCTTATATAATTAGGCAGAAAATCTCACCTGCCATAGTTTTCAAAAGAGCATAATTTCACTCTTCTCAATGCTTAATCTGTGGTATTAAACAACCTTTGAGTATTTAGGTTTCTCAATGACATGTACTTTAAAAATGTTTTAGAGATCCTACCGCCTTTGAAAACCTCCTTGTTCCTTCTTTCAGTTCCAGTTTTATGTATATTTTCTGCCTTGCACCTGATTATTCCAACATCAGATGGATGGCCTAGGGAATCTCATTCTGGTATTGATTGTTTTTGCTGATTGTCTCACTTTGTAGCTGATTTCTTCAATATTGTGTAAATTTAGATCATGAGCTCATGTTAACTAAACAGCTGACCTAGTAAGAGGCTTAGGTGTGAACGCTGGTACGCTTCAGCAGAAAGTCGGCAAAGATTTATTTGTGACCCTCCAATGAGTTGCCCACTAGAACCCATTTGCCTGCGAACTTCGGTCACCTGGCAGGAATCGACGATGCCCTGACCTATGGTTAGCTGTGCAGCGAGGTGTACTGCGCGGACAGTTTCCACACACACATCAATAAGAGTGCGGCCTGAGAGGAAAGGTGAGAGTTTGGGCAGCTGTGCAGACAAAGAAGGCTTCCTTTGTCCTGGGCCTAAATGCTTGTGACACCCCACTTGGCCTGCCGGGCTCTGAGGGCCCTGCCCTGGACCCCCTGCTCCCCTGCCCTATGTTCAGTCACAGCAGAGATGGCCACACCCACTCCCTCTGTGAGGGCCGTGTTCCAACCTCCCTCAGCCCCGCCCCCTCTCCGCAGGTTACCATGGACTACAGATGCTGCATTCTGAGTCTAGGGCATTCCGAGAATGCTAAGGGCAGACATGATGACCTTAAATGATTTCCTCTTGTGTCAGTTTTGGTAAACTGTAGGAGCTAGGAAATGGTCCACTTTACAGAAATATTCAAATTTACTGGCAATTCATATATTCTCCGCTATAACATTGTCCTGATTCTTTCTGTACATTATTTACTTTTTTTTGTTTTCCTAAATCAAAGTGTGTCTTTTAAATCTTTTCAAAGTATATTCTTTGGACTTACTAAATCACCTAAATTTTATACGTTTTCTGTTGTATTAAGTTCTGCTCATATCTTTATTTATCTTTTTTCCATGTTCTCAGGGTTTATTGTTTTGATTTTCTGATGTCAAGTAAAACACTTGGTTATTATTTTTAATAAATCTTTTTACTTATAAAGATTTGAACTTTTAAAGATTCCAGCTTACTTGTACGTTTCTAAGGGTCCATTCCTCTACACTGTTGCCGGCCTAAGGCTTAGTTCACAATATAGCAATGTATATATTGACATATTATCCCCTCGGCTTTCTGTGATTCCCTACATCTCACCTTTCTTTGCAGACAAGACATTTGAAATACCCTTAACTTATTTCACAGCCAATAAGTCTTTGAAATAATGTGTATTTTTTAGAGAAATCATCTTATATAATTAGGCAGAAATTCTCACCTTCCATAGTTTTCTAAACAGCATAATTTTACTCTTCTCACTGCTTAATTTGTTGTATTAAACAACCTTTGAGTATTTAGATTATCAATGACATGTACTTTAAAAATGTTTAAGAGATCCTACCAGTCTTTGAAAACATCCTTGTTCCTTGTTTCTTTTCCAGGTTTATGTATATTTTCGGCCTAGCACCTGATTATTCCAACATCTGAAGGATGGCCTAGGGAATCTAATACTGGTATTGATTGTTTTTGCTGATTGTCTCCCTTTGTAGCTGATTTCTTCATTATTGTGTAAATTTAGATCATGAGCTCATGTTTAGCTAAACAGCTAACCTTGTAAAAGGCTTAGGTGTGAACGCTCGTAAGTTTCAGCAAAAAGTCGGCAAAGATTTATTTGTGTCCCTCCAATGAGTTGCCCACAAGGACCCCGTTTTCTAGAAGTGTTGGTCCAATACTCCCTCTAGGGGTAGGGGTATTAGACATGGCTGCTTTCGGCCCCCGATCTTGGGCAGGGGCAGTGGGCCGCCTGTGGCCCGGGCAGGAGCCTCTCTGCATGTGAACCTGGGAATCATCTCTCCTGCGAACTTCGGTCACCTGGCAGGAAGCTATGATGCCCAGACCTATGGTTAGCTGTGCAGAGAGGTATACTGCGCGGACAGGTTACACACTCACTGCAACTAAGTGGGCGGCCTGAGTGGAAAAGTGAGAGTTTGGGCAACTGTGCAGACAAAGAAGGCGCCCTAAGGCCTGGGCCTAAATGCTTGTGACACCCCACTAGGCCTGCCGGGCTCTGAGGGCCCTGCCCAGGGCCCGCTGCTCCCCTGCCCTTTGTTCAGTCACAGCAGAGATGGCCAGAACCACTCCCTCCGTGAGGGCAGTGTTCCAGCCTCCCTCAGTCCCTCCCACTCTCCGCAGGTTACCATGGACTACAGATGCTGCATTCTGAGGCCAGGTCGTTCCGAGAATGCCAAGGGCACACATGATAACCTTAAATGATTTCCTCTTGTGTCAGTTTTGGTCAACTGTAGGAGCTAGGAAATGGTCCACTTTACAGAAATGTTCAAATTTACTGGCATTTCATATATTCTCTGCTATCACATTGTCCTGATTCTTTCTATATATTCTTTAATTATGTTTGTGCTTTCCTTAATCAAAGTGTGTCTTTTAAATCTTTTCAAAGGATATTCTTTGGACTTACTACCTCACCTGAATTTTATACGTTTTCTGTGGTATTAAGTTCTGCTCATATCTATCTTTATCTTTTTTCTATGTTCACAGGGTTTATTGTTTTGAACTTCTGATGTCAATTAAAACACTTGGTTATTCATTTTCATCAATCCTTTTTACTTATAAAGATTTGGATTTTAAAGATTCCAGCTCACTTTTAAGTTTCTAAGGGTCAGGTCATCTACATTGTGGCTGGCCTAAGGCTTAGTTCACCATATAGCAATGTATATATTGACATTTCCCGTCGACTTTCTGTGATTCCCTACATCTCACCTTTCTTTGCAGACAAGCCATTTGAAATACACTTAACTTATTTCACAGCCAATAAGTCTTTGAAATAATGTCTATTTTTTAGAGAAATCTTCTGACATAATTAGGCAGAAAATCTCACCTGCCATAGTTTTCAAAACAGCATAATTTCACTCTTCTCAATGCTTAATCTGTGGTATTAAACAACCTTTGAGTATTTAGGTTTATCAATGACATGTACTTTAAAAATGTTTTAGAGATCCTACCATCCTTTGAAAACCTCCTTGTTCCTTCTTTCAGTTCCAGTTTTATGTATATTTTCTGCCTTGCACCTGATTGTTCCAACATCAGATGGATGGCCTAGGGAATCTCATTCTGGTATTGATTGTTCTTGCTGATTGTCTCCCTTTGTAGCTGATTTCTTCAAGATTGTGTAAATTTAGATCATGAGCTCATGTTTAGCTAAACAGCTGACCGTGTAAGAGGCTTAGGGGTGAACGCGGGTAAGCTTCAGCAGAAAGTCGACAAAGATTTATTTGTGACCCTCCAATGAGTTGCCCACTAGAACCCCGTTTTCTACAAGTGTTGGTCCAATACTCCTTCGAGAGGCAGTGGACTCAGACATGGCTGCTTTTCAGCCTTCGATCTGGGGCAGGGCCAGTGGGCGGCCTGTGGCCCGGGCAGGAGCCTCTCCGCATGTGTCCCAGGGACCCATTTGCCTGCGAACTTCGGTCACCTGGCAGGAAGCTACGATGCCTTGACATATGGTTAGCTGTGCAGCGAGGTGTACTGCGCGGACAGGTACCCAACACACTTCAAATAAGAGGGCGGCCTGAGTGGAAAGGTGAGAGTTTGGGCAGCTCTGCAGACAAAGAAGGCGCCCTTTGGCCTGGGCCTAAATGCTTGTGACACCCCACTGGGTCTGCCGGGCTCTGAGGGCCCTGCCCTGGGCCCCCTGCTCCCCTGCCCTTTGTTCAGTCACAGCAGAGATGGCCACACCCACTCCCTTGTGAGGGCAGTCTACCAAATTCCCTCAGCCACGACCTCTCTGCGCAGGTTACCATGGACTACAGATGCTGCATTCTGAGGCCAAGGCGTTCCGAGAATGCCAAGGGCAGACATGATGACCTTAAATGATTTCCTCTTGTGTCAGTTTTCGTAAACTGTAGCAGCTGGGAAATGGTCCGCTTTACAGCAATGTTCAAGTTTACTGGCATTTCATATATTCTCCGCTATAACATTGTCCTGATTCTTTCTGCATATTCTTTACTTATGTTTATGTTTTCCTTAATCAAAGTGTGTCTTTTAAATCTTTTCAAAGAATGTTCTTTGGACTTACTACCTCACCTGAATTTTATACGTTTTCTGTTGTATTAAGTTCTGCTCATATCTTTATTTATCTTTTTTCTATGTTCTCAGGGTTTATTGTTTTGATTTTCTGATGTCAAGTAAAACACTTGGTTATTCATTTTAATAAATCTTTTTACTTATAAAGATTTGAACTTTTAAAGATTCCAGCTTACTTGTACGTTTCTAAGGGTCCATTCCTCTACACTGTTGCCTGCCTAAGGCTTAGATCAACATATAGCTATGTATATATTGACATATTATCCCCTCGGCTTTCTGTGATTCCCTACATCTCACCTTTCTTTGCAGACAAGACATTTGAAATACCCTTAACTTATTTCACAGCCAATAAGTCTTTGAAATAATGTGTATTTTTTAGAGAAATCATCTTATATAATTAGGCAGAAAATCTCACCTTCCATAGTTTTCTAAACAGCATAACTTCACTCTTCTCACAGCTTAATTTGCTGTACTAAACAACCTTTGTGTATTTAGCTTTATCAATGACATGTACTTTAAAAATGTTTTAGAGACCCTACCAGTCTTTGAAAACATCCTTGTTCCTTTTTTCTTTTCCAGGTTTATGTATATTTTCTGCCTAGCACCTGATTATTCCAACATCTGACGGATGGCCTAGGGAATCTCATTCTGGTATTTATTGTTTTTGCTGATTGTCTCACTTTTTGGCTGATTTCTTCAATATTGTGTAAATTTACATCATGAGCTCATGTTTAGCTAAACAGCTGACCTTGTAAGAGGCTTAGGTGTGAACGCTGGTACGCTTCAGCAGAAAGTCGGCAAAGAGTTATTTGTGTCCCTCCAATGAGTTGCCCGCAAGAACCCCGTTTTCTACAAGTGTTGGTCCAATACACGTTCGAGAGGCAGTGGACTCAGACATGGCTGCTTTTCAGCCTTCGACCTGGGGCAGGGCCAGTGGGCGGTCTGTGGCCCGGGCAGGGGCCTCTCCGCATGTGTCCCAGGGACCCATTTGCCTGCCAACTTCAGTCACCTGGCAGGAAGCTACGATGCCTTGACCTATGGTTAGCTGTGCAGCGAGGTGTACTGCGCGAACAGGTACCCAACACATTCAAATAAGTGGGCGGCCTGCGTGGAAAGGTGAGAGTTTGGGCAGCTCTGCAGACAAAGAAGGCGCCCTTTGGCCTGGGCCTAAATGCTTGTGACACCCCACTGGGTCTGCCGGGCTCTGAGGGCCCTGCCCTGGGCCCCCTGCTCCCCTGCCCTTTGCTCAGTCACAGCAGAGATGGCCACACCCACTCCCTCAGTGAGGGCAGTCTTCCACACTCCCTCAGCCACGACCCCTCTCCGCAGGTTACCATGGACTACAGATGCTGCATTCTGAGGCCAGGGCGTTCCGAGAATGCCAAGGGCAGACATGATGACCTTAAATGATTTCCTCTTGTGTCAGTTTTGGTAAACTTTAGGAGCTAGGAAATGGTCCACTTTACAGAAATATTCAAATTTACTGACAATTCATATATTCTCCGCTATAACATTGTCCTGATTCTTTCTGTATATTTTTTACTTTTTTTTGTTTTCCTTAATCAAAGTGTGTCTTTTAAATCTTTTCAAAGAATATTCTTTGGACTTACTAAATCACCTAAATTTTATACGTTTTTTGTTGTATTAAGTTCTGCTCATATCTTTATTTATCTTTTTTCTATGTTCTCAGGGTTTATTGTTTTGATTTTCTGATATCAAGTAAAACACTTGGTTATTATTTTTAATAAATCTTTTTACTTATAAAGATTTGAACTTTTAAAGATTCCAGCTTCCTTGTACGTTTCTAAGGGTCCATTCCTCTACACTGTTGCCAGCCTAAGGCTTAGTTCACCATATAGCAATGTATATATTGACATATTATCCCCTCGGCTTTCTGTGATTCCCTACATCTCACCTTTCTTTGCAGACAAGACATTTGAAATACCCTTAACTTATTTCACAGCCAATAAGTCTTTGAAATAATGTGTATTTTTTAGAGAAATCATCTTATATAATTAGGCAGAAAATCATACCTTCCATAGATTTCTAAACAGCATAATTTCACTCTTCTCACTGCTTAATTTGTTGTATTAAACAACCTTTGAGTATTTAGCTTTATCAATGACATATACTTTAAAAATGTTTTAGAGATCCTACCAGTCTTTGAAAACATCCTTGTTCCTTATTTCTTTTCCAGGTTTATGTATATTTTCTGCCTAGCACCTGATTATTCCAACATCTGACGGATGGCCTAGGGAATCTAATTCTGGTATTGATTGTTTTTGCTGATTGTCTCCCTTTGTAGCTGATTTCTTCATTATTGTGTAAATTTAGGTCATGAGCTCATGTTTAGCTAAACAGCTGACCTTGTAAAAGGCTTAGGTGTGAACGCTCGTAAGTTTCAGCAAAAAGTCGGCAAAGATATATTTGTGGCCCTCCAATGAGTTGCCCACAAGGACCCCGTTTTCTAGAAGTGTTGGTCCAATACTCCCTCTAGGGGTAGGGGACTTAGACAGGGTTGCTTTCGGCCCCCGATCTTGGGCAGGGGCAGTGGGCGGCGTGTGGCCCGGGCTGGAGCCTCTCTGCGTGTGAACCTGGGAATCATCTCTCCTGCGAACTACGGTCACCTGGCAGGAAGCTACGATGCCCAGACCTATGGTTAGCTGTGCAGCGAGGTATACTGCGTGGACAGGTTCCACACACACTTCATATAAGTGGGTGGCCTCAGTGGAAAAGTGAGAGTTTGGCCAGCTGTGCAGACAAAGAAGGCGCCCTATGGCCTGGGCCTAAATGCTTGTGACACCCCACTGGGCCTACCTTGCTCTGAGGGCCCTGCCCTGGGCCCCCTGCTCCCCTGCCCTTTGTTCAGACACAGCAGAGATGGCCACACCCACTCCCTCAGTGAGGGCAGTGTTCCAGCCTCCCTCAGCCCCTCCCACTCTCCACAGGTTACCATGGACTACAGATGCTGCATTCTGAGGCCAGGGCGTTCCGAGATTGTCAAGGGCAGACAAGGTGACCTTAAATGATTTCCTCTTGTGTCAGTTTTGGTAAACTGTAGGAGCTAGGAAATGGTCCACTTTACAGAAATTTTCAAATTTACTGGCATTTCATATATTCTCTGCTATAACATTGTCCTGATTCTTTCTGTATATTCTTTACTTTTTTTTGTTTTCCTTAATCAAAGTGTGTCTTTTAAATCTTTTCAAAGAATATTCTTTGGACTTACTACCTCACCTGAATTTTATACGTTTTCTGTTGTATTAAGTTCTGCTCATATCTTTATTTATCTTTTTTCTATGTTCTCAGGGTTTATTGTTTTGATCTTCTGATGTCACTTAAAACACTTGGTTATTCATTTTCATCAATCTTTTTACTTATAAAGAATTGAACTTTTAAAGATTCCAGCTCACTTTTAAGTTTCTAAAGGACAGGTCCTCTACATTGTGGCTGGCCTAAGGCTTAGTTCACCATATAGCAATGTATATATTGACATTTTCCCCTCGACTTTCTGTGATTCCCTACATCTCACCTTTCTTTGCAGACAAGCCCTTTGAAATACACTTAACTTATTTCACAGCCAATAAGTCTTTGAAATAATGTCTATTTTTTAGAGAACTCTTCTGACATAATTAGGCAGAAAATCTCACCTGCCATAGTTTTCAAAACAGCATAATTTCACTCTTCTCAATGCTTAATCTGTGGTATTAAACAACCTTTGAGTACTTAGGTTTATCAATGACATGTACTTTAAAAATGTTTTAGAGATCCTACCAGCCTTTGAAAACCTCCTTGTTCCTTGTTTCAGTTCCAGTTTTATGTATATTTTCTGCCTTGCACCTGATTATTCCAACATCAGATGGATGGCCTAGGGAATCTCATTCTGGTATTTATTGTTTTTGCTGATTCTCTCACTTTGTAGCTGATTTCTTCAATATTGTGTAAATTTAGATCATGAGCTCATGTTTAGCTAAACAGCTGACCTTGTAAGAGGCTTAGGTGTGAACGCTGGTACGCTTCAGCAGAAAGTCGGCAAAGAGTTATTTGTGTCCCTCCAATGAGTTGCCCGCAAGAACCCCGTTTTCTACAAGTGTTGGTCCAATACACCTTCGAGAGGCAGTGGACTCAGACATGGCTGCTTTTCAGCCTTCGACCTGGGGCAGGGCCAGTGGGCGGCCTGTGGCCCGGGCAGGAGCCTCTCCGCATGTGTCCCAGGGACCCATTTGCCTGCCTACTTCAGTCACCTGGCAGGAAGCTACGATGCCTTGACCTATGTTTAGCTGTGCAGCGAGGTGTACTGCGCGAACAGGTACCCAACACATTCAAATAAGAGGGCGGCCTGCGTGGAAAGGTGAGAGTTTGGGCAGCTCTGCAGACAAAGAAGGCGCCCTTTGGCCTGGGCCTAAATGCTTGTGACACCCCACTGGGTCTGCCGGGCTCTGAGGGCCCTGCCCTGGGCCCCCTGCTCCCCTGCCCTTTGCTCAGTCACAGCAGAGATGGCCACACCCACTCCCTCAGTGAGGGCAGTCTTCCAACCTCCCTCAGCCACGACCCCTCTCCGCAGGTTACTATGGACTACAGATGCTGCATTCTGAGGCCAGGGCGTTCCGAGAATGCCAAGGGCAGACATGATGACCTTAAAGGATTTCCTCTTGTGTCAGTTTTGGTAAACTTTAGGAGCTAGGAAATGGTCCACTTTACAGAAATATTCAAATTTACTGACAATTCATATATTCTCCTCTATAACATTGTCCTGATTCTTTCTGTATATTATTTACTTTTTTTTGTTTTCCTTAATCAAAGTGTGTCTTTTAAATCTTTTCAAAGAATATTCTTTGGACTTACTAAATCACCTAAATTTTATACGTTTTTTGTTGTATTAAGTTCTGCTCATATCTTTATTTATCTTTTTTCTATGTTCTCAGGGTTTATTGTCTTGATTTTCTGATATCAAGTAAAACACTTGGTTATTATTTTTAATAAATCTTTTTACTTATAAAGATTTGAACTTTTAAAGATTCCAGCTTCCTTGTACGTTTCTAAGGGTCCATTCCTCTACACTGTTGCCAGCCTAAGGCTTAGTTCACCATATAGCAATGTATATATTGACATATTATCCCCTCGGCTTTCTGTGATTCCCTACATCTCACCTTTCTTTGCAGACAAGACATTTGAAATACCCTTAACTTATTTCACAGCCAATAAGTCTTTGAAATAATGTGTATTTTTTAGAGAAATCATCTTATATAATTAGGCAGAAAATCATACCTTCCATAGTTTTCTAAACAGCATAATTTCACTCTTCTCACTGCTTAATTTGTTGTATTAAACAACCTTTGAGTATTTAGCTTTATCAATGACATATACTTTAAAAATGTTTTAGAGATCCTACCAGTCTTTGAAAACATCCTTGTTCCTTATTTCTTTTCCAGGTTTATGTATATTTTCTGCCTAGCACCTGATTATTCCAACATCTGACGGATGGCCTAGGGAATCTAATTCTGGAATTGATTGTTTTTGCTGATTGTCTCCCTTTGTAGCTGATTTCTTCATTATTGTGTAAATTTAGGTCATGAGCTCATGTTTAGCTAAACAGCTGACCTTGTAAAAGGCTTAGGTGTGAACGCTCGTAAGTTTCAGCAAAAAGTCGGCAAAGATATATTTGTGGCCCTCCAATGAGTTGCCCACAAGGACCCCGTTTTCTAGAAGTGTTGGTCCAATACTCCCTCTAGGGGTAGGGGACTTAAACAGGGCTGCTTTCGGCCCCCGAACTTGGGCAGCGGCAGTGGGCGGCGTGTGGCCCGGGCAGGAGCCTCTCTGCGTGTGAACCTGGGAATCATCTCTTCTGCGAACTTCGGTCAACTGGCAGGAAGCTACGATGCACAGACCTATGGTTAGCTGTGCAGCGAGGTATACTGCGTGGACAGGTTCCACACACACTTCAAATAAGTGGGTGGCCTGAGTGGAAAAGTGAGAGTTTGGCCAGCTGTGCAGACAAAGAAGGCGCCCTATGGCCTGGGCCTAAATGCTTGTGACAAACCACTGGGCTTGCCTTGCTCTGAGGGACCTGTCCTGGGCCCTCTGCTCCCCTACCCTTTGTTCAGTCACAGCAGAGATGGCCACACACACTCCCTCAGTGAGGGCAGTCTTCCAGCTTCCCTCAGCCCCGCCAACTCTCCAAAGGTTACCATGGACTACAGATGCTGCATTCTGAGGCCAGGGCGTTCCGAGAATGCCAAGGGCAGACATGATGACCTTAAATGATTTCCTCTTGTGTCAGTTTTGGTAAACTGTAGGAGCTAGGAAATGGTCCACTTTACAGAAATATTCAAATTTACTGGCAATTCATATATTCTCCGCTATAACATTGTCCTGATTCTTTCTGTATATTATTTACTTTTTTTTTTTCCTAAATCAAAGTGTGTCTTTTAAATCTTTTCAAAGAATATTCTTTGGACTTACTAAATCACCTAAATTTTATACGTTTTCTGTTGTATTAAGTTCTGCTCATATCTTTATTTATCTTTTTTCTATGTTCTCAGGGTTTATTGTTTTGATTTTCTGATGTCAAGTAAAACACTTGGTTATTATTTTTAATAAATCTTTTTACTTATAAAGATTTGAACTTTTAAAGATTCCAGCTTCCTTGTACGTTTCTAAGGGTCCATTCCTCTACACTGTTGCCCGCCTAAGGCTTAGTTCACCATATAGCAATGTATATATTGACATATTATCCCCTCGGCTTTCTCTGATTCCCTACATCTCACCTTTCTTTGCAGACAAGACATTTGAAATACCCTTAACTTATTTCACAGCCAATAAGTCTTTGAAATAATGTGTATTTTTTAGAGAAATCATCTTATATAATTAGGCAGAAAATCTCACCTTCCATAGTTTTCTAAACAGCATAATTTCACTCTTCTCACTGCTTAATTTGTTGTATTAAACAACCTTTGAGTATTTAGCTTTACCAATGACATGTACTTTAAAAATGTTTTAGAGATCCTACCAGTCTTTGAAAACATCCTTGTTCCTTGTTTCTTTTCCAGCTTTATGTATATTTTCTTCCTGGCACCTGATTATTCCAACATCTGACGGATGGCCTAGGGAATCTAATTCTGGTATTGATTGTTTTTGCTGATTGTCTCCCTTTGTAGCTGATTTCTTCATTATTGTGTAAATTTAGATCATGAGCTCATGTTTAGCTAAACAGCTGACCTTGTAAAAGGCTTAGGTGTGAACGCTCGTAAGTTTCAGCAAAAAGTCGGCAAAGATTTATTTGTGTCCCTCCAATGAGTTGCCCACAAGGACCCCGTTTTCTAGAAGTGTTGGTCCAATACTCCCTCTAGGGGTAGGGGACTTAGACAGGGCTGCTTTCGGCCCCCGATCTTGGGCAGGGTCAGTGGGTCCCCTGTGGCCCGGGCAGGAGCCTCTCTCCATGTGAACCTGGAAATCATCTCTCCTGCGATCTTCGGTCACCTGGCAGGAAGCTATGATGCCCAGACCTATGGTTAGCTGTGCAGCGAGTTATACTGCGCGGACAGGTTCCACACTCACTGCAACTAAGTGGGCGGCCTGAGTGGAAAAGTGAGAGTTTGGGCAGCTGTGCAGACAAAGAAGGCGCCCTAAGGCCTGGGCCTAAATGCTTGTGAAACCCCACTAGGCCTGCCGGGCTCTGAGGGCCCTGCCCAGAGCCCGCTGCGCCCCTGCCCTTTGTTCAGTCACAGCAGAGATGGCCACACGCACTCCCTCTGTGAGGGCAGTGTTCCAGCCTCCCTCAGACCCGCCCACTCTCCACAGGTTACCATGGACTACAGATGCTGCATTTTGAGGCCAGGGCGTTCCGAGAATGCCAAGGGCAGACATGATGACCTTAAATGATTTCCTCTTGTGTCAGTTTTGGTAAACTGTAGGAGCTAGGAAGTGGTCCACTTTACAGAAATGTTCAAATTTACTGGCATTTCATATATTCTTTGCTATAACATTGTCCTGATTCTTTCTATATATTCTTTAATTATGTTTGTGCTTTCCTTAATCAAAGTGTGTCTTTTAAATCTTTTCAAAGAATATTCTTTGGACTTATTACCTCACCTGAATTTTATACGTTTTCTGTGGTATTAAGTTCTGCTCATATCTATCTTTATCTTTTTTCTATGTTCTCAGGGTTTATTGTTTTGATATTCTGATGTCAATTAAAACACTTGGTTATTCATTTTCATCAATCTTTTTACTTATAAAGATTTGAAATTTTAAAGATTCCAGCTCATTTTTAAGTTTCTAAGGGTCAGGTCCTCTACATTGTGGCTGGCCTAAGGCTTAGTTCACCATATAGCAATGTATATATTGACATTTTCCCCTCGACTTTCTGTGATTCCCTACATCTCACCTTTCTTTGCAGACAAGCCATTTGAAATACACTTAACTTATTTCACAGCCAATAAGTCTTTGAAATAATGTCTATTTTTAGAGAAATCTTCTGACATATTTAGGCAGAAAATCTCACCTGCCATAGTTTTCAAAACAGCATAATTTCACTCATCTCAATGCTTAATCTGTGGTATTAAACAACCTTTGAGTATTTAGGTTTATGAATGACATGTACTTTAAAAATGTTTTAGAGATCCTACAAGCCTTTGAAAACCTCCTTGTTCCTTCTTTCAGTTCCAGTTTTATGTATATTTTCTGCCTTGCACCTGATTATTCCAACATCAGATGGATGGCCTAGGGAATCTCATTCTGGTATTGATTGTTTTTGCTGATTGTCTCACTTTGTAGCTGATTTCTTCAATATTGTTTAAATTTAGATCATGAGCTCATGTTTAGCTAAACAGCTGACCTTGTAAGAGGCTTAGGTGTGAACGCTGGTACGCTTCAGCAGAAAGTCGGCAAAGATTTATTTGTGTCCCTCCAATGAGTTGCCCGCAAGGACCCCGTTTTCTACAAGTGTTGGTCCAATACTCCTTCGAGAGGCAGTGGACTCAGACATGGCTGCTTTTCAGCACTCGATCTGGGGCAGGGCCAGTGGGCGGCCTGTGGCCCGGGCAGGAGCCTCTCCGCATGTGTCCCAGGGACCCATTTGCCTGCGAACTTCGGTCACCTGGCAGGAATCTACGATGCCCTGACCTATGGTTAGCTGTGCAGCGAGGTGTACTGCGCGGGCAGGTTCCAAACACACTTCAAATAAGAGGGCGGACTGAGTGGAAAGGTGAGAGTTTGGGCAGCTGTGCAGACAAAGAAGGCGCCCTTTGGCCTGGGCCTAAATGCTTGTGACACCCCACTGGGTCTGCCTGGCTCTGTGGGCCCTGCCCTGGGCCCCCTGCTCCCCTGCCCTTTGTTCAGTCACAGCAGAGATGGCCACACCCACTCCCTCAGTGAGGGCAGTCTTCCAAACTCCCTCAGCCACACCCCCTCTCCGCAGGTTACCATGGACTACAGATGCTGCATTCTGAGGCCAGGGCGTTCCGAGAATGCCAAGGGCAGACATGACGACCTTAAATTATTTCCTCTTGTGTCAGTTTTCGTAAACTGTAGCAGCTAGGAAATGGTCCAGTTTACAGAAATGTTCAAGTTTACTGGCATTTCATATATTCTCTGCTATAACATTGTCCTGATTCTTTCTGCATATTCTTTACTTATGTTTATGTTTTCCTTAATCAAAGTGTGTCTTTTAAATCTTTTCAAAGAATATTCTTTGGACTTACTAAATCACCTGAATTTTATACGTTTTCTGTTGTATTAAGTTCTGCTCATATCTTTAGTTATCTTTTTTCTATGTTCTCAGGGTTTATAGTTTTGATTTTCTGATGTCAAGTAAAACACTTGGTTATTCATTTTAATAAATCTTTTTACTTATAAAGATTTGAACTTTTAAAGATTCCAGCTTACTTGTACGTTTCTAAGGGTCCATTCCTCTACACTGTTGCCGGCCTAAGGCTTAGATCAACATATACCTATGTATATATTGACATATTATGCCCTCGGCTTTCTGTGATTCCCTACATCTCACCTTTCTTTGCAGACAAGCCATTTGAAATACCCTTAACTTACTTCACAGCCAATAAGTCTTGAAATAATGTGTATTTTTTAGAGAAATCATCTTATATAATTAGGCAGAAAATCTCACCTTCCATAGTTTTCTAAACAGCATAACTTCACTCTTCTCACAGCTTAATTTGCTGTATTAAACAACCTTTGTGTATTTAGCTTTATCAATGACATGTACTTTAAAAATGTTTTAGAGACCCTACCAGTCTTTGAAAACATCCTTGTTCCTTGTTTCTTTTCCAGGTTTATGTATATTTTCTGCCTAGCACATGATTATTCCAACATCTGACTAATGGCCTAGGGAATCTAATTCTGGTATTGATTGTTTTTGCTGATTGTCTCACTTTGTAGCTGATTTCTTCATTATTGTGTAAATTTAGGTCATGAGCTCATGTTTAGCTAAACAGCTGACCTTGTAAAAGGCTTAGGTGTGAACGCTCGTAAGTTTCAGCAAAAAGTCGGCAAAGATTTATTTGTGTCCCTCCAATGAGTTGCCCACAAGGACCCCGTTTTCTAGAAGTGTTGGTCCAATACTCCCTCTAGAGGTAGGGGACTTAGACAGGGCTGCTTTCGGCCCCCGATCTTCGGCAGGGGCAGTGAGCGGCTTGTGGCCCGGGCAGGAGCCTCTCTGCGTGTGAACCTGGGAATCATCTCTCCTGTGAACTTCGGTCACCTGGCAGGAAGCTACGATGCCCAGACCTATGGTTAGCTGTGCAGCGAGGTATACTGCGTGGACAGGTTCCACACACACTTCAAATAAGTGGGTGGCCTGAGTGGAAAAGTGAGAGTTTGGCCAGCTGTACAGACACAGAAGGCGCCCTATGGCCTGTGCCTAAATGCTTGCGACACCCCACTGGGCCTGCCTTGCTCTGAGGGTCCTGCCCTGGGCCCCATGCTCCCCTGCCCTTTGTTCAGTCACAGCAGAGATGGCCACACCCACTCCCTCCGTGAGGGCAGTGTTCCAGCCTCCCTCAGACCCGCCCACTCTCCACAGGTTACCATGGACTACAGATGCTGCATTCTGAGGCCAGGGCGTTCCGAGAATGCCAAGGGCAGACATGATGACTTTAAATGATTTCCTCTTGTGTCAGTTTTGGTAAACTGTAGGAGCTAGGAAATGGTCCACTTTACAGAAATTTTCAAATTTACTGGCATTTCATATATTCTCTGCTATAACATTGCCCTGATTCTTTCTGTATATTCTTTACTTTTTTTTGTTTTCCTTAATCAAAGTGTGTCTTTTAAATCTTTTCAAAGAATATTCTTTGGACTTACTACCTCACCTGAATTTTATACGTTTTCTGTGGTATTAAGTTCTGCTCATATCTTTATTTATCTTTTTTCGATGTTCTCAGGGTTTATTGTTTTGATCTTCTGATGTCAAGTAAAACACTTGGTTATTCATTTTCATCAATCTTTTTACTTATAAAGATTTGAACTTTTAAAGATTCCAGCTCACTTTCAAGTTTCTAAGGGTCAGGTCCTCTACATTGTGGCTGGCCTAAGGCTTAGTTCACCATATAGCAATGTATATATTGACATTTTCCCCTCGAATTTCTGTGATTCCCTACATCTCACCTTTCTTTGCAGACAAGCCGTTTGAAATACACTTAACTTATTTCACAGCCAATAAGTCTTTGAAATAATGTCTATTTTTTAGAGAAATCTTCTTATATAATTAGGCAGAAAATCTCACCTGCCATAGTTTTGAAAACAGCATAATTTCACTCTTCTCAATGCTTAATCTGTGGTATTAAACAACCTTTGAGTATTTAGGTTTATCAACGAAATGTACTTTAAAAATGTTTTAGAGATCCTACCAGCCTTTGAAAACCTCCTTGTTCCTTGTTTCAGTTCCAGTTTTATGTATATTTTCTGCCTTGCACCTGTTTATTCCAACATCAGATGGATGGCCTAGGGAATCTCATTCTGGTATTGATTGTTTTTGCTGATTGTCTCCCTTTGTAGCTGATTTCTTCAATTTTGTGTAAATTTAGATCATGAGCTCATGTTTAGCTAAACAGCTGGCCTTGTAAGAGGCTTAGGTGTGAACGCTGGTATGCTTCAGCAGAAAGTCGGCAAAGATTTATTTGTGTCCCTCCAATGAGTTGCCCGCAAGGACCCCGTTTTCTACAAGTGTTGGTCCAATACTCCTTCGAGAGGCAGTGGACTCAGACATGGCTGCTTTTCAGCCTTCGATCTGGGGCAGGGCCAGTGGGCGGCCTGTGGCCCGGGCAGGAGCCTCTCCGCATGTGTCCCAGGGACCCATTTGCCTGCGAACTTCGGTCACCTGGCAGGAATCTACGATGCCCTGTCCTATGGTTAGCTGTGCAGCGAGGTGTACTGCGCGGACAGGTTCCAAACACACTTCAAATAAGAGGGCGGCCTGAGTGGAAAGGTGAGTGTTTGGGCAGCTGTGCAGACAAAGAAGGCACCCTTTGGCCTGGGCCTAAATGCTTGTGACACCCCACTGGGTCTGCCGGGCTCTGAGGGCCCTGCCCTGGGCCCCCTGCTCCCCTGCCCTTTGTTCAGTCACAGCAGAGATGGCCACACCCACTCCCTCAGTGAGGGCAGTCTTCCAACTTCCCTCAGACACGTCCCCTCTCCGCGGTTACCATGGACTACAGATGCTGCATTCTGAGGCCAGGGCGTACCGAGAATGCCAAGGGCAGACATGATGACCTTAAATGATTTCCTCTTGTGTCAGTTTTGGTAAAGTTTAGGAGCTAGGAAATGGTCCACTTTACAGAAATATTCAAATTTACTGGCAATTCATATATTCTCCGCTATAACATTGTCCTGATTCTTTCTGTATATTATTTACTTTTTTTTGTTTTCCTAAATCAAAGTGTGTCTTTTAAATCTGTTCAAAGAATATTCTTTGGACTTACTAAATCACCTAAATTTTATATGTTTTCTGTTGTATTAAGTTCTGCTCATATCTTTATTTATCTTTTTTCTATGTTCTCAGGGTTTATTGTTTTGATTTTCTGATGTCAAGTAAAACACTTGGTTATTATTTTTAATAAATCTTTTTACTTATAAAGATTTGAACTTTTAAAGATTCCAGCTTCCTTGTACGTTTCTAAGGGTCCATTCCTCTACACTGTTGCCGGCCTAAGGCTTAGTTAACCATATAGCAATGTATATATTGACATATTATCCCCTCGGCTTTCTGTGATTCCCTACATCTCACATTTCTTTGCAGACAAGACATTTGAAATACCCTTAACTTAATCCACAGCCAATAAGTCTTTGAAATAATGTGTGTTTTTTAGAGAAATCATCTTATATAATTAGGCAGAAAATCTCACCTTCCATAGTTTTCTAAACAGCATAATTTCACTCTTCTCACTGCTTAATTTGTTGTATTAAACAACCTTTGAGTATTTAGCTTTATCAATGACATGTACTCTAAAAATGTTTTAGAGATCCTACCAGTCTTTGAAAACATCATTGTTCCTTGTTTCTTTTCCAGGTTTATGTATATTTTCTGCCTAGCACCTGATTATTCCAACATCTGACGGATGGCCTAGGGAATCTAATTCTGGTATTGATTGTTTTTGCTGATTGTCTCCCTTTGTAGCTGATTTCTTCATTATTGTGTAAATTTAGGTCATGAGCTCATGTTTAGCTAAACAGGTGACCTTGTAAAAGGCTTAGGTGTGAACGCTCGTAAGTTTCAGCAAAAAGTCGGCAAAGATTTATTTGTGTCCCTCCAATGAGTTGCCCACAAGGACCCCGTTTTCTAGAAGTGTTGGTCCAATACTCCCTCTAGGGGTAGGGGACTTAGACAGGGCTGCTTTCGGCCCCCGATCTTTGGCAGGGGCTGTGGGCGGCGTGTGGCCCGGGCAGGAGCCTCTCTGCGTGTGAACCTGGGAATCATCTCTCCTGCGAACTTCGGTCACCTGGCAGGAAGCTACGATGCCCAGACCTATGGTTAGCTGTGCAGCGAGGTATACTGCGTGGACAGGTTCCACACACACTTCAAATAAGTGGGTGGCCTCAGTTGAAAAGTGAGAGTTTGGCCAGCTGTGCAGACAAAGAAGGCGCCCTTTGGCTTGGGCCTAAATGCTTGTGACACCCCACTGGGCCTGCCTTGCTCTGAGGGCCCTGCCCTGGGCCCCCTGCTCCCCTGCCCTTTGTTCAGTCACAGCAGTGATGGCCACACCCACTCCCTCCGTGAGGGCAGTGTTCCAGCCTCCCTCAGCCCCGTCCACTCTCCACAGGTTACCATGGACTACAGATGCTGCATTCTGAGGCCAGGGCGTTCCGAGAATGCCAAGGGCAGACATGATGACCTTAAATGATTTCCTCTTGTGTCAGTTTTGGTAAACTGTAGGAGCTAGGAAATGGTCCACTTTACAGAAATTTTCAAATTTACTGGCATTTCATATATTCTCTGCTATAACATTGTCCTGATTCTTTCTATATATTCTTTAATTATGTTTGTGCTTTCCTTAATCACAGTGTGTCTTTTAAATCATTTCAAAGAATATTCTTTGGACTTACTACCTCACCTGAATTTTATACGTTTTCTGTGGTATTAAGTTCTGCTCATATCTTTATTTATCTTTTTTCTATGTTCTCAGGGTTTATTGTTCTGATCTTCTGATGTCAATTAAAACACTTGGTTATTCATTTTCATCAATCTTTTTACTTATAAAGATTTGAACTTTTAAAGATTCCAGCTCACTTTTAAGTTTCTAAGGGTCAGGTCCTCTACATTGTGGCTGGCCTAAGGCTTAGTTCACCATATAGCAATGTATATATTGACATTTTCCCCTCGACTTTCTGTGATTCCCTACATCTCACCTTTCTTTGCAGACAAGCCATTTGAAATACACTTAACTTATTTCACAGCCAATAAGTCTTTGAAATAATGTCTATTTTTTAGAGAAATCTTCTGACATAATTAGGCAGAAAATCTCACCTGCCATAGTTTTCAAAACAGCATAATTTCACTCTTCTCAATGCTTAATCTGTGGTATTAAACAACCTTTGAGTATTTAGGTTTATCAATGACATGTACTTTAAAAATGTTTTAGAGATCCTACCAGCCTTAGAAAACCTCCTTGTTCCTTGTTTCAGTTCCAGTTTTATGTATATTTTCTGCCTTGCACCTGATTATTCCAACATCAGATGGATGGCCTAGGGAATCTCATTCTGGTATTGATTGTTTTTGCTGATTGTCTCCCTTTGTAGCTGATTTCTTCAATTTTGTTTAAATTTAGATCATGAGCTCATGTTTAGCTAAACAGCTGACCTTGTAAGAGGCTTAGGTGTGAACGCTGGTAAGCTTCAGCAGAAAGTCGGCAAAGATTTATTTGTGCCCCTCCAATGAGTTGCCCGCAAGAACCCCGATTTCTACAAGTGTTGGCCCAATACTCCTTCGAGAGGCAGTGGACTCAGACATGGCTGCTTTTCAGCCTTCGATCTGGGGCAGGGCCAGTGGGCGGCCTGTGGCCCGGGCAGGAGCCTCTCCGCATGTGTCCCAGGGACACATTTGCCTGCGAACTTCAGTCACCTGGCAGGAAGCTACGATGCCTTGACCTATGGTTAGCTGTGCAGCGAGGTGTACTGCGCGCACATGTACGCAACACACTTTAAATAAGAGGGCGGCCTGAGTGGAAAGGTGAGAGTTTGGGCAGCTGTGCAGACAAAGAAAGCGCCCTTTGGTCTGGGCCTAAATGCTTGTGACACCCCACTGGGTCTGCCGGGCTCTGAGGGCCCTGCCCTGGGCCCCCTGCTCCCCTGCCCTTTGTTCAGTCACAGCAGAGATGACCACACCCACTCCCTCAGTGAGGGCAGTCTTCCAACCTCCCTCAGCCACGCCCCCTCTCCGCAGGTTACCATGGACTACAGATGCTGCATTCTGAGGCCAGGGCGTACCGAGAATGCCAAGGGCAGACATGATGACCTTAAATGATTTCCTCTTGTGTCAGTTTTGGTAAAGTTTAGGAGCTAGGAAATGGTCCACTTTACAGAAATATTCAAATTTACTGGCAATTCATATATTCTCCGCTATAACATTGTCCTGATTCTTTCTGTATATTGTTTACTTTTTTTTGTTTTCCTTAATCAAAGTGTGTCTTTTAAATCTTTTCAAAGAATATTCTTTGGACTTACTAAATCACCTAAATTTTATACGTTTTCTGTTGTATTAAGTTCTGCTCATATCTTTATTTATCTTTTTTCTATGTTCTCAGGGATTATTGTTTTGATTTTCTGATGTCAAGTAAAACACTTGGTTATTATTTTTAATAAATCTTTTTACTTATAAAGATTTGAACTTTTAAAGATTCCAGCTTCCTTATACGTTTCTAAGGGTCCATTCCTCTACACTGTTGCCGGCCTAAGGCTTAGTTCACCATATAGCAATGTATATATTGACATATTATGCCCTCGGCTTTCTGTGATTCCCTACTTCTCACATTTCTTTGCAGACAAGACATTTGAAATGCCCTTAACTTATATCACAGCCAATAAGTCTTTGAAATAATGTGTATTTTTTAGAGAAATCATCTTATATAATTAGGCAGAAAATCTCACCTGCCATAGTTTTCTAAACAGCATAATTTCACTCTTCTCACTGCTTAATTTGTTGTATTAAACAACCTTTGAGTATTTAGCTTTATCAATGACATGTACTCTAAAAATGTTTTAGAGATCCTACCAGTCTTTGAAAACATCCTTGTTCCTTGTTTCTTTGCCAGGTTTATGTATATTTTCTGCCTAGCACCTGATTATTCCAACATCTGACGGATGGCCTAGGGAATCTAATTCTGGTATTGATTGTTTTTGCTGATTGTCTCCCTTTGTAGCTTATTTCTTCATTATTGTGTAAATTTAGGTCATGAGCTCATGTTTAGCTAAACAGGTGACCTTGTAAAAGGCTTAGGTGTGAACGCTCGTAAGTTTCAGCAAAAAGTCGGCAAAGATTTATTTGTGTCCCTCCAATGAGTTGCCCACAAGGACCCCGTTTTCTAGAAGTGTTGGTCCAATACTCCCTGTAGGGGTAGAGGAATTAGACAGGGCTGCTTTCGGCCCCCGATCTTGGGCAGGGGCAGTGGGCGGCCTGTGGCCCGGGCAGGAGCCTCTCTGCATGTGAACCTGGGAATCATCTCTCCTGCGAACTTCGGTCACCTGGCAGGAAGCTACGATGCCCAGACCTATGGTTAGCTGTGCAGCGTGGTATACTGCGTGGACAGCTTCCACACACACTTCAAATTAGTGGGTGGCCTGAGTGGAAAAGTGAGAGTTTGGCCAGCTGTGCAGACAAAGAAGGCTCCCTATGGCCTGTGCCTAAATGCTTGCGACACCCCACTGGGCCTGCCTTGCTCTGAGGGTCCTGCCCTGGGCCCCATGCTCCCCTGCCCTTTGTTCAGTCACAGCAGAGATGGCCACACCCAATCCCTCCGTGAGGGCAGTGTTCCAGCCTCCCTCAGGCCCGCCCACTCTCCACGGGTTACCATGGACTACAGATGCTGCATTCTGAGGCCAGGGCGTTCCGAGAATACCAAGGGCAGACATGATGACCTTAAATGATTTCCTCTTGTGTCAGTTTTGGTAAACAGTAGGAGCTAGGAAATGGTCCACTTTACAGAAATATTCAAATTTACTGGCATTTCATATATTCTCTGCTATAACATTGTCCTGATTCTTTCTGTATATTCTTTACTTTTTTTTGTTTTCCTTAATCAAAGTGTGTCTTTTAAATCTTTTCAAAGAATATTCTTTGGACTTACTACCTCACCTGAATTTTATACGTTTTCTGTGGTATAAAGTTCTGCTCATATCTTTATTTATCTTTTTTCTATGTTCTCAGGGTTTATTGTTTTGATCTTCTGATGTCAATTAAAACACTTGGTTATTCATTTTCATCAATCTTTTTACTTATAAAGATTTGAAATTTTAAAGATTCCAGCTCACTTTCAAGTTTCTAAGGGTCAGGTCCTCTACAATGTGGCTGGCCTAAGGCTTAGTTCACCATATAGCAATGTATATATTGACATTTTCCCCTCGACTTTCTGTGATTCCCTACATCTCACCTTTCTTTGCAGACAAGCCATTTGAAATACACTTAACTTATTTCACAGCCAATAAGTCTTTGAAATAATGTCTATTTTTTAGAGAAATCTTCTTATATAATTAGGCAGAAAATCTCACCTGCCATAGTTTTGAAAACAGCATAATTTCACTCTTCTCAATGCTTAATCTGTGGTATTAAACAACCTTTGAGTATTTAGGTTTATCAACGAAATGTACTTTAAAAATGTGTTAGAGATCCTACCAGCCTTTGAAAACTTCCTTGTTCCTTGTTTCAGTTCCTGTTTTATGTATATTTTCTGCCTTTCACCTGATTATTCCAACATCAGATGGATGGCCTAGGGAATCTCATTCTGGTATTGAGTGTTTTTGCTGATTGTCTCCATTTGTAGCTGATTTCTTCAATTTTGTTTAAATTTAGATCATGAGCTCATGTTTAGCTAAACAGCTGACCTTGTAAGAGGCTTAGGTGTGAACGCTGGTAAGCTTCAGCAGAAAGTCGGCAAAGATTTATTTGTGTCCCTCCAATGAGTTGCCCGCAAGAACCCCGATTTCTACAAGTGTTGGTCCAATACTCCTTCGAGAGGCAGTGGACTCAGACATGGCTGCTTTTCAGCCTTCGATCTGGGGCAGGGCCAGTGGGCGGCCTGTGGCCCGGGCAGGAGCCTCTCCGCATGTATCCCAGGGACACATTTGCCTGCGAACTTCAGTCACCTGGCAGGAAGCTACGATGCCTTGACCTATGGTTAGCTGTGCAGCGAGGTGTACTGCGCGGAGAGGTACCCAGCACACTTCAAATAAGAGGGCGGCCTGAGTGGAAAGGTGAGAGTTTTGGCAGCTGTGCAGACAAAGAAAGTGCCCTTTGGCCTGGGCCTAAATGCTTGTGACACCCCACTGGGTCTGCCGGGCTCTGAGGGCCCTGCCCTGGGCCCCCTGCTCCCCTGCCCTTTGTTCAGTCACAGCAGACATGGCCACACCCACTCCCTCTTTGAGGGCTGTCTTCCAACCTCCCTCAGCCACGCCCCCTCTCCGCAGGTTACCATGGACTACAGATGCTGCATTCTGAGGCCAGGGCGTTCCGAGAATGCCAAGGGCAGACATGATGACCTTTAATGATTTCCTCTTGTGTCAGTTTTGGTAAAGTTTAGGAGCTAGGAAATGGTCCACTTTACAGAAATATTCAAATTTACTGGCAATTCATATATTCTCCGCTATAACATTGTCCTGATTCTTTCTGTATATTATTTACTTTTTTTTGTTTTCCTAAATCAAAGTGTGTCTTTTAAATCTTTTCAAAGAATATTCTTTGGACTTACTAAATCACCTGAATTTTATACGTTTTCTGTTGTATTAAGTTCTGCTCATATCTTTATTTATCTTTTTTCTATGTTCTCAGGGTTTATTGTTTTGATTTTCTGATGTCAAGTAAAACACTTGGATATTCATTTTAATAAATCTTTTTACTTATAAAGATTTGTACTTTTAAAGATTCCAGCTTACATGTACGTTTCTAAGGGTCCATTCCTCTACACTGTTGCCGGCCGAAGGCTTAGTTAACCATATAGCAATGTATATATTGACATAATATCCCCTCGGCTTTCTGTGATTCCCTACATCTCACATTTCTTTGCAGACAAGACATTTGAAATACCCTTAACTTATTTCACAGCCAATAAGTCTTTGAAATAATATGTATTTTTTAGAGAAATCATCTTATATAATTAGGCAGAAAATCTCACCTTCCATAGTTTTCTAAACAGCATAATTTCACTCTTTTCACTGCTTAATTTGTTGTATTAAACAACCTTTGAGTATTTAGCTTTATCAATGACATGTACTCTAAAAATGTTTTAGAGATCCTACCAGTCTTTGAAAACATCCTTGTTCCTTGTTTCTTTTCCAGGTTTATGTATATTTTCTGCCTAGCACCTGATTATTCCAACATCTGACGGATGGCCTAGGGAATCTAATTCTGGTATTGATTGTTTTTGCTGATTGTCTCCCTTTGTAGCTGATTTCTTCATTATTGTGTAAATTTAGGTCATGAGCTCATGTTTAGCTAAACAGCTGACCTTGTAAAAGGCTTAGGTGTGAACGCTCGTAAGTTTCAGCAAAAAGTCGGCGAAGATTTATTTGTGTCCCTCCAATGAGTTGCCCACAAGGACCCCGTTTTCTAGAAGTGTTGGTCCAATACTCCCTCTAGGAGTAGGGGACTTAGATAGGGCTGCTTTCGGCCCCCGATCTTGGGCAGGGGCAGTGGGCTGCGTGTGGCCCGGGCAGGAGCCTCTCTGCGTGTGAACATGGGAATCATCTCTCCTGTGAACTTCGGTCACCTGGCAGGAAGCTACGATGCCCAGACCTATGGTTAGCTGTGCAGCGAGGTATACTGCGTGGACAGGTTCCACACACACTTCAAATAAGTGGGTGGCCTCATTGTAAAAGTGAGAGTTTGGCCAGCTGTGCAGACAAAGAAGGCGCCCTATGGCCTGGGCCTAAATGCTTGTGACACCCCACTGGGCCTGCCTTGCTCTGAGAGCCCTGCCCTGGGCCCCCTGCTCCCCTGCCCTTTGTTCAGTCACAGCAGAGATGGCCACACCCACTCCCTCCGTGAAGGCAGTGTTCCAGCCTCCCTCAGCCCCGCCCACTCTCCATAGGTTACCATGGACTACAGATTCTGCATTCTGAGGCCAGGGC
This sequence comes from Mesoplodon bidens, assembly GCF_964165515.1. Lineage (NCBI taxonomy): Eukaryota > Metazoa > Chordata > Mammalia > Artiodactyla > Ziphiidae > Mesoplodon > Mesoplodon bidens. The sequence goes on from NC_138180.1 coordinate 8,882,717, forward strand.
GTTCCGAGAATGTCAAGGGCAGACATGATGACCTTAAATGATTTCCTCTTGTGTCAGTTTTGGTAAACTGTAGGAGCTAGGAAATGGTCCACTTTACAGAAATGTTCAAATTTACTGGCATTTCATATATTCTCTGCTATAACATTGTCCTGATTCTTTCTGTATATTCTTTAATTATGTTTGTGCTTTCCTTAATCAAAGTGTGTCTTTTAAATCTTTTCAAAGAATATTCTTTGGACTTACTACCTCACCTGAATTTTATACGTTTTCTGTGGTATTAAGTTCTGCTCATATCTATCTTTATCTTTTTTCTATGTTCTCAGGGTTTATTGTTTTGATCTTCTGATGTCAATTAAAACACTTGGTTATTCATTTTCATCAATCTTTTTACTTATAAAGATTTGAACTTTTAAAAATTCCAGCTCACTTATAAGTTTCTAAGGGTCAGGTCCTCTACATTGTGGCTGGCCTAAGGCTTAGTTCACCATATAGCAATGTATATATTGACAATTTCCCCTCGAATTTCTGTGATTCCCTACATCTCACCTTTCTTTGCAGACAAGCCATTTGAAATACACTTAACTTATTTAACAGCCAATAAGTCTTTGAAATTTTGTCTATTTTTTAGAGAAATCTTCTGACATAATTAGGCAGAAAATCTCACCTGCCATAGTTTTGAAAACAGCATAATTTCACTCTTCTCAATGCTTAATCTGTGGTATTAAACAACCTTTGAGTATTTAGGTTTATCAATGACATGTACTTTAAAAATGTTTTAGAGATCCTACCAGCCTTTGAAAACCTCCTTGTTCCTTCTTTCAGTTCCAGTTTTATGTATATTTTCTGCCTTGCACCTGATTATTCCAACATCAGATGGATGGCCTAGGGAATCTCATTCTGGTATTGATTGTTTTTGCTGATTGTCTCACTTTGTAGCTGATTTCTTCAATATTGTTTAAATTTAGATCATGAGCTCATGTTTAGCTAAACAGCTGACCTTGTAAGAGGCTTAGGTGTGAACGCTGGTACGCTTCAGCAGAAAGTCGGCAAAGATTTATTTGTGTCCCTCCAATGAGTTGCCTGCAAGGACCCCGTTTTCTACAAGTGTTGGTCCAATACTCCTTCGAGAGGCAGTGGACTCAGACATGGCTGCTTTTCAGCCTTCGATCTGGGGCAGGGCCAGTGGGCGGCCTGTGGCCCGGGCAGGAGCCTCTCCGCATGTGTCCCAGGGACCCATTTGCCTGCGAACTTCGGTCACCTGGCAGGAAGCCACGATGCCCTGACATATGGTTAGCTGTGCAGCGAGGTGTACTGCGCGGACAGGTTCCACACACACTTCAAGTACGAGGGCGGCCTGAGTGGAAAGGTGAGAGTTTGGGCAGCTGTGAAGACAAAGAAGGCGCCCTTTGGCCTGGGCCTAAATGCTTGTGACACCCCACTGGGTCTGCCGGTCTCTGAGGGCCCTGCCCTGGGCCCCCTGCTCCCATGCCCTTTGTTCAGTCACAGCAGAGATGGCCACACCCACTCCCTCAGTGAGGGCAGGCTTCCAAACTCCCGCAGCCACGCCCCCTCTCCGCAGGTTACCATGGACTACAGATGCTGCATTCTGAGGCCAGGGCATTCCGAGAATGCCAAGGGCAGACATGATGACCTTAAATGATTTCCTCTTGTGTCAGTTTTCGTAAACTGTAGCAGCTAGGAAATGGTCCGCTTTACAGAAATGTTCAAGTTTACTGGCATTTCATATATTCTCTGCTATAACATTGTCCTGATTCTTTCTGCATATTCTTTACTTATGTTTATGTTTTCCTTAATCAAAGTGTGTCTTTTAAATCTTTTCAAAGAATATTCTTGGGACTTACTAAATCACCTGAATTTTATACGTTTTCTGTTGTTCTAAGTACTGCTCATATCTTTATTTATCTTTTTTCAATGTTCTCAGGGTTTATAGTTTTGATTTTCTGATGTCAAGTAAAACACTTGGTTATTCATTTTAATAAATCTTTTTACTTATAAAGATTTGAACTTTTAAAGATTCCAGCTTACTTGTACGTTTCTAAGGGTCCATTCCTCTACACTGTTGCCGGCCTAAGGCTTAGTTCAACATATAGCTATGTATATATTGACATATTATCCCCTCGGCTTTCTGTGATTCCCTACATCTCACCTTTCTTTGCAGACAAGCCATTTGAAATACCCTTAACTTACTTCACAGCCAATAAGTCTTTGAAATAATGTGTATTTTTTAGAGAAATCATCTTATATAATTAGGCAGAAAATCTCACCTTCCATAGTTTTCTAAACAGCATAATTTCACTCTTCTCACTGCTTAATTTGTTGTATTAAACAACCTTTGAGTATTTAGCTTTATCAATGACATGTACTCTAAAAATGTTTTAGAGATCCTACCGCTCTTTGAAAACATCCTTGTTCCTTGTTTCTTTTCCAGGTTTATGTATATTTTCTGCCTAGCACCTGATTATTCCAACATCTGACGGATGGCCTAGGGAATCTAATTCTGGTATTGATTGTTTTTGCTGATTGTCTCCCTTTGTAGCTGATTTCTTCATTATTGTGTAAATTTAGTTCATGAGCTCATGTTTAGCTAAACAGCTGACCTTGTAAAAGGCTTAGGTGTGAACGCTCGTAAGTTTCAGCAAAAAGTCGGCAAAGAATTATTTGTGTCCCTCCAATGAGTTGCCCACAAGGACCCCGTTTTCTAGAAGTGTTGGTCCAATACTCCCTCTTTGTGTAGGGGACTTAGACAGGGCTGCTTTCGGCCCCCGATCTTGGGCTTGGGCAGTGGGCGGCGTGTGGCCCGGGCAGGAGCCTCTCTGCGTGTGAACCTGGGAATCATCTCTCCTGCGAACTTCGGGCACCTGGCAGGAAGCTACGATGCCCAGACCTATGGTTAGCTGTGCAGCGAGGTATACTGCGTGGACAGGTTCCACACACACTTCAAATAAGTGGGTGGCCTCAGTGGAAAAGTGAGAGTTTGGCCAGCTGTGCAGACAAAGAAGGCGCCCTATGGCCTGGGCCTAAATGCTTGTGACACCCCACTGGGCCTGCCTTGCTCTGAGGGCCCTGCCCTGGGCCCCCTGCTCCCCTGCCCTTTGTTCAGTCACAGCAGAGATGGCCACACCCACTACCTCCGTGAAGGCAGTGTTCCAGCCTCCCTCAGCCCCGCCCACTCTCCACAGGTTACCATGGACTACAGATTCTGCATTCTGAGGCCAGGGCGTTCCGAGAATGCCAAGGGCAGACATGATGACCTTAAATGATTTCCTCTTGTGTCAGTTTTGGTAAACTGTAGGAGCTAGGAAATGGTCCACTTTACAGAAATGTTCAAATTTACTGGCATTTCATATATTCTCTGCTATAACATTGTCCTGATTCTTTCTGTATATTCTTTAATTATGTTTGTGCTTTCCTTAATCAAAGTGTGTCTTTTAAATCTTTTCAAAGAATATTCTTTGGACTTACTACCTCACCTGAATTTTATACGTTTTCTGTGGTATTAAGTTCTGCTCATATCTATCTTTATCTTTTTTCTATGTTCTCAGGGTTTATTGTTTTGATCTTCTGATGTCAATTAAAACACTTGGTTATTCATTTTCATCAATCTTTTTACTTATAAAGATTTGAACTTTTAAAAATTCCAGCTCACTTATAAGTTTCTAAGGGTCAGGTCCTCTACATTGTGGCTGGCCTAAGGCTTAGTTCACCATATAGCAATGTATATATTGACATTTTCCCCTCGATTTTCTGTGATTCCCTACATCTCACCTTTCTTTGCAGACAAGCCATTTGAAATACACTTAACTTATTTCACAGCCAATAAGTCTTTGAAATAATATCTATTTTTTAGAGAAATCTTCTGACATAATTAGGCAGAAAATCTCACCTGCCATAGTTTTGAAAACAGCATAATTTCACTCTTCTCAATGCTTAATCTGTGGTATTAAACAACCTTTGAGTATTTAGGTTTATCAATGACATGTACTTTAAAAATGTTTTACAGATCCTACCAGCCTTTGAAAACCTCCTTGTTCCTTCTTTCAGTTCCAGTTTTATGTATATTTTCTGCCTTGCAACTGATTATTCCAACATCAGATGGATGGCCTAGGGAATCTCATTCTGGTATTGATTGTTTTTGCTGATTGTCTCACTTTGTAGCTGATTTCTTCAATATTGTTTAAATTTAGATCATGAGCTCATGTTTAGCTAAACAGCTGACCTTATAAGAGGCTTAGGTGTGAACGCTGGTACGCTTCAGCAGAAAGTCGGCAAAGATTTATTTGTGTCCCTCCAATGAGTTGCCTGCAAGGACCCCGTTTTCTACAAGTGTTGGTCCAATACTCCTTCGAGAGGCAGTGGACTCAGACATGGCTGCTTTTCAGCCTTCGATCTGGGGCAGGGCCAGTGGGCGGCCTGTGGCCCGGGCAGGAGCCTCTCCGCATGTGTCCCAGGGACCCATTTGCCTGCGAACTTCGGTCACCTGGCAGGAAGCTACGATGCCCTGACATATGGTTAGCTGTGCAGCGAGGTGTACTGCGCGGACAGGTTCCACACACACTTCAAGTACGAGGGCGGCCTGAGTGGAAAGGTGAGAGTTTGGGCAGCTGTGAAGACACAGAAGGCGCCCTTTGGCCTGGGCCTAAATGCTTGTGACACCCCACTGGGTCTGCCGGGCTCTGAGGGCCCTGCCCTGGGCCCCCTGCTCCCCTGCCCTTTGTTCAGTCACAGCAGAGATGGCCACACCCACTCCATCAGTGAGGGCAGGCTTCCAAACTCCCTCAGCCACGCCCCCTCTCCGCAGGTTACCATGGACTACAGATGCTGCATTCTGAGGCCAGGGCATTCCGAGAATGCCAAGGGCAGACATGATGACCTTAAATAATTTCCTCTTGTGTCAGTTTTCGTAAACTGTAGCAGCTAGGAAATGGTCCGCTTTACAGAAATGTTCAAGTTTACTGGCATTTCATATATTCTCTGCTATAACATTGTCCTGATTCTTTCTGCATATTCTTTACTTATGTTTATGTTTTCCTTAATCAAAGTGTGTCTTTTAAATCTTTTCAAAGAATATTCTTGGGACTTACTAAATCACCTGAATTTTACACGTTTTCTGTTGTATTAAGTACTGCTCATATCTTTATTTATCTTTTTTCAATGTTCTCAGGGTTTATAGTTTTTATTTTCTGATGTCAAGTAAAACACTTGGTTATTCATTTTAATAAATATTTTTACTTATAAAGATTTGAACTTTTAAAGATTCCAGCTTACTTGTACGTTTCTAAGGGTCCATTCCTCTACACTGTTGCCAGCCTAAGGCTTAGTTCAACATATACCTATGTATATATTGACATATTATCCCCTCGGCTTTCTGTGATTCCCTACATCTCACCTTTCTTTGCAGACAAGCCATTTGAAATACCCTTAACTTACTTCACAGCCAATAAGTCTTTGAAATAATGTGTATTTTTTAGAGAAATCATCTTATATAATTAGGCAGAAAATCTCACCTTCCATAGTTTTCTAAACAGCATAATTTCACTCTTCTCACTGCTTAATTTGTTGTATTAAACAACCTTTGAGTATTTAGCTTTATCAATGACATGTACTCTAAAAATGTTTTAGAGATCCTACCGGTCTTTGAAAACATCCTTGTTCCTTGTTTCTTTTCCAGGTTTATGTATATTTTCTGCCTAGCACCTGATTATTCCAACATCTGACGGATGGCCTAGGGAATCTAATTCTGGTATTGATTGTTTTTGCTGATTGTCTCCCTTTGTAGCTGATTTCTTCATTATTGTGTAAATTTAGGTCATGAGCTCATGTTTAGCTAAACAGCTGACCTTGTAAAAGGCTTATTAGTGAACGCTCATAAGTTTCAGCAAAAAGTCGGCAAAGATTTATTTGTGTCCCTCCAATGAGTTGCCCACAAGGACCCCGTTTTCTAGAAGTGTTGGTCCAATACTCCCTCTAGGTGTAGGGGACTTAGACAGGGCTGCTTTAGGCCCCCGATCTTGGGCATGGGCAGTGGGTGGCGTGTGGCCCGGGCAGGAGCCTCTCTGCGTGTGAACCTGGGAATCATCTCTCCTGCGAACTTCGGTCACCTGGCAGGAAGCTACGATGACCAGACCTATGGTTAGCTGTGCAGCGAGGTATACTGCGTGGACAGGTTCCACACACACTTCAAATAAGTGGGTGGCCTCAGTGGAAAAGTGAGAGTGTGGCCAGCTGTGCAGACAAAGAAGGCGCCCTTTGGCCTGGGCCTAAATACTTGTGACACCCCACTGGGCCTGCCTTGCTCTGAGGGTCCTGCCCTGGGCCCCCTGCTCCCCTGCCCTTTGTTCAGTCACAGCAGAGATGGCCACACCCACTCCCTCGGTGAGGGCAGTGTTCCAGCCTCCCTCAGCCCTGCCCACTCTCCACAGGTTACCATGGACTACAGATGCTGCATTCTGAGGCCAGGGCGTTCCGAGAATGCCAAGGGCAGACATGATGACCTTAAATGATTTCCTCTTGTGTCAGTTTTGGTAAACTGTAGGAGCTAGGAAATGGTCCACTTTACAGAAATGTTCAAATTTACTGGCATTTCATATATTCTCTGCTATAACATTGTCCTGATTCTTTCTATATATTCTTTAATTATGTTTGTGCTTTCCTTAATCAAAGTGTGTCTTTTAAATCTTTTCAAAGAATATTCTTTGGACTTACTACCTCACCTGAATTTTATACGTTTTCTGTGGTATTTAGTTCTGCTCATATCTATCTTTATCTTTTTTCTATGTTCTCAGGGTTTATTGTTTTGATCTTCTGATGTCAATTAAAACACTTGGTTATTCATTTTCATCAATCTTTTTACTTATAAAGATTTGAACTTTTAAAGATTCCAGCTCACTTTCAAGTTTCTAAGGGTCAGGTCCTCTACATTGTGGCTGGCCTAAAGCTTAGTTCACCATATAGCAATGTATATATTGACATTTTCCCCTCGACTTTCTGTGATTCCCTACATCTCACCTTTCTTTGCAGACAAGCCATTTGAAATACACTTAACTTATTTCACAGCCAATAAGTCTTTGAAATAATGTCTATTTTTTAGAGAAATCTTCTTATATAATTAGGCAGAAAATCTCACCTGCCATAGTTTTCAAAACAGCATAATTTCACTCTTCTCAATGCTTAATTTGCTGTATTAAACAACCATTGTGTATTTAGCTTTATCAATGACATGTACTTTAAAAATGTTTTAGAGACCCTACCAGTCTTTGAAAACAGCCTTGTTCCTTGTTTCTTTTCCAGGTTTATGTATATTTTCTGCCTAGCACCTGATTATTCCAACATCTGACGGATGGCCTAGGGAATCTAATTCTGGTATTGATTGTTTTTGCTGATTGTCTCCCTTTGTAGCTGATTTCTTCATTATTGTGTAAATTTAGGTCATGAGCTCATGTTTAGCTAAACAGCTGACCTTGTAAAAGGCTTATGTGTGAACGCTCGTAAGTATCAGCAAAAAGTCGGCAAAGATTTATTTGTGTCCCTCCAATGAGTTGCCCACAAGGACCCCGTTTTCTAGAAGTGTTGGTCCAATACTCCCTCTAGGGGTAGGGGACTTAGACAGGGCTGCTTTCTGCCCCCGATCTTGGGCAGGGGCAGTGGGCGGCGTGTGGCCCGGGCAGGAGTCTCTCTGCGTGTGAACCTGGGAATCATCTCTCCTGCGAACTTCGGTCACCTGGCAGGAAGCTACGATGCCCAGACCTATGGTTAGCTGTGCATCGAGGTATACTGCGTGGACAGGTTCCACACACACTTCAAATAAGTGGGTGGCCTCAGTGGAAAAGTGAGAGTTTGGCCAGCTGTGCAGACAAAGAAGGCGCCCTATGGCCTGTGCCTAAATGCTTGTGACACCCCACTGGGCCTGCCGTGCTCTGAGGGTCCTGCCCTGGGCCCCATGCTCCCCTGCACTTTGTTCAGTCACAGCAGAGATGGCCACACCCACTCCCTCCGTGTGGGCAGTGTTCCAGAATCCCTCAGACCCGCCCACTCTCCACAGGTTACCATGGACTACAGATGCTGCATTCTGAGGCCAGGGCGTTCCGAGAATGCCAAGGGCAGACATGATGACCTTAAATGATTTCCTCTTGTGTCAGTTTTGGTAAACTGTAGGAGCTAGGAAATGGTCCACTTTACAGAAATATTCAAATTTACTGGCATTTCATATATTCTCTGCTATAACATTGTCCTGATTCTTTCTGTATATTCTTTACTTTTTTTTGTTTTCCTTAATCAAAGTGTGTCTTTTAAATCTTTTCACAGAATATTCTTTGGACTTACTACCTCACCTGAATTTTATACGTTTTCTGTGGTATTAAGTTCTGCTCATATCTTTATTTATCTTTTTTCTATGTTCTCAGGGTTTATTGTTTTGATCTTCTGATGTCAATTAAAACAATTGGTTATTCATTTTCATCAATCTTTTTACATATAAAGATTTGAACTTTTAAAGATTCCAGCTCACTTTCAAGTTTCTAAGGGTCAGGTCCTCTACATTGTGGCTGGCCTAAGGCTTAGTTCACCATATAGCAATGTATATATTGACATTTTCCCCTCGATTTTCTGTGATTCCCTACATCTCACCTTTCTTTGCAGACAAGCCATTTGAAATACACTTAACTTATTTCACAGCCAATAAGTAATTGAAATAATGTCTATTTTTTAGAGAAATCTTCTTATATAATTAGGCAGAAAATCTCACCTGCCATAGTTTTGAAAACAGCATAATTTCACTCTTCTCAATGCTTAATCTGTGGTATTAAACAACCTTTGAGTATTTAGGTTTATCAACGAAATGTACTTTAAAAATGTTTTAGAGATCCTACCAGCCTTTGAAAACCTCCTTGTTCCTTGTTTCAGTTCCAGTTTTATGTATATTTTCTGCCTTGCACCTGATTATTCCAACATCAGATGGATGGCCTAGGGAATCTCATTCTGGTATTGATTGTTTTTGCTGATTGTCTCACTTTGTAGCTGATTTCTTCAATTTTGTTTAAATTTAGATCATGAGCTCATGTTTAGCTAAACAGCTGACCTTGTAAGAGGCTTAGGTGTGAACGCTGGTAAGCTTCAGCAGAAAGTCGGCAAAGATTTATTTGTGTCCCTCCAATGAGTTGCCCGCAAGAACCCCAATTTCTACAAGTGTTGGTCCAATACTCCTTCGAGAGGCAGTGGACTCAGACATGGCTGCTTTTCAGCCTTCGATCTGGGGCAGGGCCAGTGGGCGGCCTGTGGCCCGGGCAGGAGCCTCTCCGCATGTGTCCCAGGGACCCATTTGCCTGCGAACTTCGGTCACCTGGCAGGAAGCTACGATGCCCTGACCTAAGGTTAGCTGTGCAGCGAGGTGTACTGCGCGGACAGGTTCCACACACACTTCAAGTACGAGGACGGCCTGAGTGGAAAGGTGAGAGTTTGGGCAACTGTGCTGACAAAGAAGGCGCCCTTTGGCCTGGGCCTAAATGCTTGTGAGACCCCACTGGGTATGCCGGGCTCTGAGGGCCCTGCCCTGGGCCCCCTGCTCCCTTGCCCTTTGTTCAGTCACAACAGAGATGACGACACCCTCTCCCTCAGTGAGGGCAGTCTTCCAACCTCCCTCAGCCACGCCCCCTCTCCGCAGGTTACCATGGACTACAGATGCTGCATTCTGAGGCCAGGGCGTTCCGAGAATGCCAAGGGCAGACATGATGACCTTAAATGATTTCCTCTTGTGTCAGTTTTGGTAAAGTTTAGGAGCTAGGAAATGGTCCACTTTACAGAAATATTCAAATTTACTGGCAATTCATATATTCTCCGCTATAACATTGTCCTGATTCTTTCTGTAATTATTTACTTTTTTTTGTTTTCCTTAATCAAAGTGTGTCTTTTAAATCTTTTCAAAGAATATTCTTTGGACATACTAAATCACCTAAATTTTATACGTTTTCTGTTGTATTATGTTCTGCTCATATCTTTATTTATCTTTTTTCTATGTTCTCAGGGTTTATTGTTTTGATTTTCTGATGTCAAGTAAAACACTTGGTTATTATTTTTAATAAATCTTTTTACTTCTAAAGATTTGAACTTTTAAAGATTCCAGCTTCCTTGTACGTTTCTAAGGGTCCATTCGACTACACTGTTGCCGGCCTAAGGCTTAGTTCACCATATAGCAATGTATATATTGACATATTATCCCCTCGGCTTTCTGTGATTCCCTACATCTCACATTTCTTTGCAGACAAGACATTTGAAATGCCCTTAACTTATTTCACAGCCAATAAGTCTTTGAAATAATGTGTATTTTTTAGAGAAATCATCTTATATAATTAGGCAGAAAATCTCACCTTCCATAGTTTTCTAAACAGCATAATTTCACTCTTCTCACTGCTTAATTTGTTGTATTAAACAACCTTTGAGTATTTAGCTTTATCAATGACATGTACTCTAAAAATGTTTTAGAGATCCTACTAGTCTTTGAAAACATCCTTGTTCCTTGGTTCTTTTCCAGGTTTATGTATATTTTCTGCCTAGCACCTGATTATTCCAACATCTGACGGATGGCCTAGGGAATCTAATTCTGGTATTGATTGTTTTTGCTGATTGTCTCCCTTTGTAGCTGATTTCTTCATTATTGTGTAAATTTAGGTCATGAGCTCATGTTTAGCTAAACAGCTGACCTTGTAAAAGGCTTAGGTGTGAACGCTCGTAAGTTTCAGCAAAAAGTCGGCAAAGATTTATTTGTGTCCCTCCAATGAGTTGCCCACAAGGACCCCGTTTTCTAGAAGTGTTGGTCCAATACTCCCTCTAGGGTTAGGGGACTTAGACATGGCTGCTTTCGGCCCCCGATCTTGGGCTTGGGCAGTGGGAGGCGTGTGGCCCGGGCAGGAGCCTCTCTGCATGTGAACCTGGGAATCATCTCTCCTGCGAACTTCGGTCACGTGGCAGGAAGCTACGATGCCCAGAACTATGGTCAGCTGTGCAGCGAGGTATACTGCGTGGACAGGTTCCACACACACTTCAAATAAGTGGGTGGCCTCAGTGGAAAAGTGAGAGTTTGGCCAGCTGTGCAGACAAAGAAGCCGCCCTTTGGCCTGGGCCTAAATGCTTGTGACACCCCACTGGGCCTGCCTTGCTCTGAGGGTCCTGCCCTGGGCCCCATGCTACCCTGCCCTTTGTTCAGTCACAGCAGAGATGGCCACACCCACTCCCTCCGTGAGGGCAGTGTTCCAGCCTCCCTCAGACCCGCCCACTCTCCACAGGTTACCACGGACTACAGATGCTGCATTCTGAGGCCAGGGCGTTCCGAGAATGCCAAGGGCAGACATGATGACCGTAAATGATTTCCTCTTGTGTCAGTTTTGGTAAACTTTAGGAGCTAGGAAATGGTCCACTTTACAGAAATATTCAAATTTACTGGCAATTCATATATTCTCCGCTATAACATTGTCCTGATTCTTTCTGTATATTATTTACTTTTTTTTGTTTTCCTTAATCAAAGTGTGTCTTTTAAATCTTTTCAAAGAATATTCTTTGGACTTACTAAATCACCTAAATTTTATCCGTTTTCTGTTGTATTAAGTTCTGCTCATATCTTTATTTATCTTTTTTCTATGTTCCCAGGGTTTATTGTTTTGATTTTCTGATGTCAAGTAAAACACTTGGATATTATTTTTAATAAATATTTTTACTTATAAAGATTTGAACTTTTAAAGATTCCAGCTTCCTTGTACGTTTCTAAGGGTCCATTCCTCTACACTGTTGCCGGCCTAAGGCTTAGTTCACCATATAGCAATGTATATATTGACATATTATCCCCTCGGCTTTCTGTGATTCCCTACATCTCACATTTCTTTGCAGACAAGACATTTGAAATGCCCTTAACTTATTTCACAGCCAATAAGTCTTTGAAATAATGTCTATTTTTTAGAGAAATCATCTTATATAATTAGGCAGAAAATCTCACCTTCCATAGTTTTCTAAACAGCATAATTTCACTCTTCTCACTGCTTAATTTGTTGTATTAAACAACCTTTGAGTATTTAGCTTTATCAATGACATGTACTCTAAAAATGTTTTAGAGATCCTACCAGTCTTTGAAAACATCCTTGTTCCTTGTTTCTTTTCCAGGTTTATGTATATTTTCTGCCTAGCACCTGATTATTCCAACATCTGGCGGATGGCCTAGGGAATCTAATTCTGGTATTGATTGTTTTTGCTGATTGTCTCCCTTTGTAGCTGATTTCTTCATTATTGTGTAAATTTAGGTCATGAGCTCATGTTTAGCTAAACAGCTGACCTTGTAAAAGGCTTATTAGTGAACGCTCATAAGTTTCAGCAAAAAGTCGGCAAAGATTTATTTGTGTCCCTCCAATGAGTTGCCCACAAGGACCCCGTTTTCTAGAAGTGTTGGTCCAATACTCCCTCTAGGGGTAGGGGACTTAGACAGGGCTGCTTTCGGCCCCCGATCTTGGGCTTGGGCAGTGGGTGGCGTGTGGCCCGGGCAGGAGCCTCTCTGCATGTGAACCTGGGAATCATCTCTCCTGCGAACTTCGGTCACGTGGCAGGAAGCTACGATGCCCAGACCTATGGTTAGCTGTGCAGCGAGGTATACTGCGTGGACAGGTTCCATACACACTTCAAATAAGTGGGTGGCCTCAGTGGAAAAGTGAGAGTTTGGCCAGCTGTGCAGACAAAGGAAGCGCCCTTTGGCCTGGGCCTAAATGCTTGTGACACCCCACTGGGCCTGCCTTGCTCTGAGGGCCCTGCCCTGGGCCCCCTGCTCCCCTGCCCTTTGTTCAGTCACAGCAGAGATGGCCGCACCCACTCCCTCCGTGAGGGCAGTGTTCCATCCTCCCTCAGCCCCGCCCACTCTCCACAGGTTACCATGGACTACAGATGCTGCATTCTGAGGCCAGGGCGTTCCGAGAATGCCAAGGGCAGACATGATGACCTTAAATGATTTCCTCTTGTGTCAGTTTTGGTAAACTGTAGGAGCTAGGAAATGGTCCGCTTTACAGAAATGTTCAAGTTTACTGGCATTTCATATATTCTCTGCTATAACATTGTCCTGATTCTTTCTGCATATTCTTTACTTATGTTTATGTTTTCCTTTATCAAAGTGTGTCTTTTAAATCTTTTCAAAGAATATTCTTTGGACTTACTACCTCACCTGAATTTTATACGTTTTCTGTGGTATTAAGGTCTGCTCATATCTATCTTTATCTTTTTTCTATGTTCTCAGGGTTTATTGTTTTGATCTTCTGATGTCAATTAAAACACTTGGTTATTCATTTTCATCAATCTTTTTACTTATAAAGATTTGAACTTTTAAAGATTCCAGCTCACCTATAAGTTTCTAAGGGTCAGGTCCTCTACATTGTGGCTGGCCTAAGGCTTAGTTCACCATATAGCAATGTATATATTGACATTTTCCCCTCGACTTTCTGTGATTCCCTACATCTCACCTTTCTTTGCCGACAAGCCATTTGAAATACACTTAACTTATTTCACAGCCAATAAGTCTTTGAAATAATGTCTATTTTTTAGAGAAATCTTCTGACATAATTAGGCAGAAAATCTCACCTGCCATAGTTTTCAAAACAGCATAATTTCACTCTTCTCAATGCTTAATCTGTGGTATTAAACAACCTTTGAGTATTTAGGTTTATCAATGACATGTACTTTAAAAATGTTTTAGAGATCCTACCAGCCTTTGAAAACCTCCTTGTTCCTTGTTTCAGTTCCAGTTTTATGTATATTTTCTGCCTTGCACCTGATTATTCCAACATCAGATGGATGGCCTAGGGAATCTCATTCTGGTATTGATTGTTTTTGCTGATTGTCTCACTTTGTAGCTGATTTCTTCAATATTGTTTAAATTTAGATCATGAGCTCATGTTTAGCTAAACAGCTGACCTTGTAAGAGGCTTAGGTGTGAACGCTGGTACGCTTCAGCAGAAAGTCGGCAAAGATTTATTTGTGTCCCTCCAATGAGTTGCCCGCAAGGACCCCGTTTTCGACATGTGTTGGTCCAATACTCCTTCGAGAGGCAGTGGACTCAGACATGGCTGTTTTTCAGCCTTCGATCTGGGGCAGGGCCAGTGGGCGGCCTGTGGCCCGGGCAGGAGCCTCTCCGCATGTGTCCCAGGGACCCATTTGCCTGCGAACTTTGGTCACCTGGCAGGAAGCTACGATGCCCTGACATATGGTTAGCTGTGCAGCGAGGTGTACTGCGCGGACAGGTTCCACACACACTTCAAGTACGAGGGCGGCCTGAGTGGAAAGGTGAGAGTTTGGGCAGCTGTGCTGACAAAGAAGGCGCCCTTTGGCCTGGGCCTAAATGCTTGTGACACCCCACTGGGTCTGCCGGGCTCTGAGGGCCCTGCCCTGGGCCCCCTGCTCCCTTGCCCTTTGTTCAGTCACAGCAGAGATGACCACACCCACTCCCTCAGTGAGGGCAGTCTTCCATCTCCCTCAGCCACGCCCCCTCTCCGCAGGTTACCATGGACTACAGATGCTGCATTCTGAGGCCAGGGCGTTCCGAGAATGCCAAGGGCAGACATGATGACCTTAAATGATTTCCTCTTGTGTCAGTTTTGGTAAAGTTTAGGAGCTAGGAAATGGTCCACTTTACAGAAATATTCAAATTTACTGGCAATTCATATATTCTCCGCTATAACATTGTCCTGATTCTTTCTGTAATTATTTACTTTTTTTTGTTTTCCTTAATCAAAGTGTGTCTTTTAAATCTTTTCAAAGAATATTCTTTGGACTTACTAAATCACCTAAATTTTATACGTTTTCTGTTGTATTAAGTTCTGCTATTATCTTTATTTATCTTTTTTCTATGTTCTCAGGGTTTATTGTTTTGATCTTCTGATGTCAATTAAAACACTTGGTTATACATTTTCATCAATCTTTTTACTTATAAAGATTTGAACTTTTAAAGATTCCCGCTCGGGCTTCCCTGGTGGCGCAGTGGTTGAGAGTCCGCCTGCCGATGAAGGGGACACGGGTTCGTGCCCCGGTCCGGGAAGATCCCACATGCCGCAGAGCGGCTCGGCCCGTGAGACATGGCCGCTGAGCCTGTGCGTCTGGAGCCTGCGCTCCGCAAGGGGAGAGGCCACAACAGTGAGAGGACCGCGTACGCAAAAAAAAAAAAAAAAAAAAAAAAAAAAAAAAAAAAAAAAAAAAAAATCCAGCTCACTTTTAAGTTTCTAAGGGTCAGGTCCTCTACATTGTGGCTGGCCTAAAGCTTAGTTCACCATATAGCAATGTATATATTGACATTTTCCCCTCGACTTTCTGTGATTCCCTACATCTCACCTTTCTTTGCAGACAAGCCATTTGAAATACACTTAACTTATTTCACAGCCAATAAGTCTTTGAAATAATGTCTATTTTTTAGAGAAATCTTCTGACATAATTAGGCAGAAAATCACACCTGCCATAGTTTTGAAAACAGCATAATTTCACTCTTCTCAATGCTTAATCTGTGGTATTAAACAACCTTTGAGTATTTAGGTTTATCAATGACATGTACTTTAAAAATGTTTTAGAGATCCTACCAGCCTTTGAAAACCTCCTTGTTCCTTGTTTCAGTTCCAGTTTTATGTATATTTTCTGCCTTGCACCTGATTATTCCAACATCAGATGGATGGCCTAGGGAATCTCATTCTGGTATTGATTGTTTTTGCTGATTGTCTCACTTTGTAGCTGATTTCTTCAATATTGTGTAAATTTAGATCATGAGCTCATGTTTAACTAAACAGCTGACCTAGTAAGAGGCTTAGGTGTGAACGCTGGTACGCTTCAGCAGAAAGTCGGCAAAGATTTATTTGTGTCCCTCCAATGAGTTGCCCGCAAGGACCCCGTTTTCTACAAGTGTTGGTCCAATACTCCTTCGAGCGGCAGTGGACTCAGACATGGCTGCTTTTCAGCCTTCGATCTGGGGCAGGGCCAGTGGGCGGCCTGTGGCCCGGGCAGGAGCCTCGCCGCATGTGTCCCAGGGACCCATTTGCCTGCGAACTTCGGTCACCTGGCAGGAAGCTACGATGCCCTGACATATGGTTAGCTGTGCAGAGAGGTGTACTGCGCGGACAGGTTCCACACACACTTCAAGTACGAGGGCGGCCTGAGTGGAAAGGTGAGAGTTTGGGCAGCTGTGCAGACAAAGAAGGCGCCCTTTGGCCTGGGCCTAAATGCTTGTGACACCCCACTGGGTCTGCCGGGCTCTGAGGGCACTGCCCTGGGCCCCCTGCTCCCCTGCCCTTTGTTCAGTCACAGCAGGGATGGCCACACCCACTCCCTCAGTGAGGGCAGTCTTCCAGCCTCCCTCAGCCACGCCCCCTCTCCGCAGATTACCATGGACTACAGATGCTGCATTCTGAGGCCAGGGCATTCCGAGAATGCCAAGGGCAGACATGATGACCTTAAATGATTTCCTCTTGTGTCAGTTTTCGTAAACTGTAGCAGCTGGGAAATGGTCCGCTTTACAGAAATGTTCAAGTTTACTGGCATTTCATATATTCTCTGCTATAACATTGTCCTGATTCTTTCTGCATATTCTTTACTTATGTTTATGTTTTCCTTAATCAAAGTGTGTCTTTTAAATCTTTTCAAAGAATGTTCTTTGGACTTACTAAATCACCTGAATTTTATACGTTTTCTGTTGTATTAAGTTCTGCTAATATCTTTATTTATCTTTTTTCTATGTTCTCAGGTTTTATAGTTTTGATTTTCTGATGTCAAGTAAAACACTTGGTTATTCATCTTAATAAATCTTTTTACTTATAAAGATTTGAACTTTTAAAGATTCCAGCTTACTTGTACGTTTCTAAGGGTCCTTTCCTCTACACTGTTGCCGGCCTAAGGCTTAGTTCAACATATAGCTATGTATATATTGACATATTTTCCCCTCGGCTTTCTGTGACTCCCTACATCTCACCTTTCTTTGCAGACAAGACATTTGAAATACCCTTAACTTATTTCACAGCCAATAAGTCTTTGAAATAATGTGTATTTTTTAGAGAAATCATCTTATATAATTAGGCAGAAAATCATACCTTCCATAGATTTCTAAACAGCATAATTTCACTCTTCTCACTGCTTAATTTGTTGTATTAAACAACCTTTGAGTATTTAGCTTTATCAATGACATATACTTTAAAAATGTTTTAGAGACCCTACCAGTCTTTGAATATATCCTTGTTCCTTGTTTCTTTTCCAGGTTTATGTATATTTTCTGCCTAGCACCTGATTATTCCAACATCTGACGGATGGCCTAGGGAATCTAATTCTGGTATTGATTGTTTTTGCTGATTGTCTCCCTTTGTAGCTGATTTCTTCATTATTGTGTAAATTTAGGTCATGAGCTCATGTTTAGCTAAACAGCTGACCTTGTAAAAGGCTTAGGTGTGAACGCTCGTAAGTTTCAGCAAAAAGTCGGCAAAGATTTATTTGTGTCCCTCCAATGAGTTGCCCACAAGGACCCCGTTTTCTAGAAGTGTTGGTCCAATACTCCCTCTAGGGGTAGGGGACTTAGACAGGGCTGCTTTCGGCCCCCGATCTTGGGCAGGGGCAGTGGGCGGCGTGTGGGCCGGGCAGGAGCCTCTCTGCGTGTGAACCTGGGAATCATCTCTCCTGCGAACTTCGGTCACCTGGCAGGAAGCTACGATGCCCAGACCTATGGTTAGCTGTGCAGCGAGGTATACTGCGTGGACAGGTTCCACACACACTTCAAATAAGTGGGTGGCCTCAGTGGAAAAGTGAGAGTTTGGCCAGCTGTGCAGACAAAGAAGGCGCCCTATGGCCTGGGCCTAAATGCTTGTGACACCCCACTGGGCCTGCCTTGCTCTGAGGGCCCTGCCCAGGGCCCCATGCTCCCCTGCCCTTTGTTCAGTCACAGCAGAGATGGCCACACCCACTCCCTCCGTGAGGGCAGAGTTCCAGCCTCCCTCAGACCCGCCCACTCTCCCCAGGTTACCATGGACTACAGATGCTGCATTCTGAGTCCAGGGCGTTCCGGGAATGCCAAGGGCAGACATGATGACCTTAAATGATTTCCTCTTGTGTCAGTTTTGGTAAACTGTAGGAGCTAGGAAATGGTCCACTTTACAGAAATTTTCAAATTTACTGGCATTTCATATATTCTCTGCTATAACTTTGTCCTGATTCTTTCTGTATATTCATTACTTTTTTTTGTTTTCCTTAATCAAAGTGTGTCTTTTAAATCTTTTCAAAGAATATTCTTTGGACTTACTACCTCACCTGAATTTTATACGTTTTCTGTGGTATTAAGTTCTGCTCATATCTTTATTTATCTTTTTTCTATGTTCTCAGGGTTTATTGGTTTGATCTTCTGATGTCAATTAAAACACTTGGTTATTCATTTTCATCAATCTTTTTACTTATAAAGATTTGAACTTTTAAAGATTCCAGCTCACTTTCAAGTTTCTAAGGGTAAGGTCCTCTACATTGTGGCTGGCCTAAGGCTTAGTTCAACAAATAGCAATGTATATATTGATATTTTCCCCTCGACTTTCTGTGATTCCCTACATCTCACCTTTCTTTGCAGACCAGCCATTTGAAATACACTTAACTTATTTCACAGCCAATAAGTCTTTGAAATAATGTCTATTTTTAGAGAAATCTTCTTATATAATTAGGCAGAAAATCTCACCTGCCATAGTTTTCAAAACAGCATAATTTCACTCTTCTCAATGCTTAATCTGT
The DNA here is from genome assembly GCF_964165515.1 of Mesoplodon bidens. NCBI lineage: Eukaryota > Metazoa > Chordata > Mammalia > Artiodactyla > Ziphiidae > Mesoplodon > Mesoplodon bidens. The sequence continues at coordinate 8,901,485 of NC_138180.1, forward strand.
GGTATTAAACAACCTTTGAGTATTTAGGTTTATCAACGAAATGTACTTTAAAAATATTTTAGAGATCCTACCAGCCTTTGAAAACCTCCTTGTTCCTTGTTTCAGTTCCAGTTTTATGTATATTTTCTGCCTTGCACCTGATTATTCCAACATCAGATGGATGGCCTAGGGAATCTCATTCTGGTATTGATTGTTTTTGCTGATTGTCTCCCTTTGTAGCTGATTTCTTCAATATTGTGTAAATTTAGATCATGAGCTCATGTTTAGATAAACAGCTGACCTTGTAAGAGGCTTTGGTGTGAACACTGGTAAGCTTCAGCAGAAAGTCGGCAAAGATTAATTTGTGTCCCTCCAATGAGTTGCCCGCAAGAACCCCGTTTTCTACAAGTGTTGGTCCAATACTCCTTCGAGAGGCAGTGGACTCAGACATGGCTGCTTTTCAGCCTTCGATCTGGGGCAGGGCCAGTGGGCGGCCTGTGGCCCGGGCAGGAGCCTCTCCGCATGTGTCCCGGTACCCATTTGCCTGCGAACTTCAGTCACCTGGCAGGAAGCTACGATGCCTTGACCTATGGTTAGCTGTGCAGCGAGGTGTACTGCGCGGACAGGTACCCAATACACTTCAAATAAGAAGGCGGCCTGAGTGGAAAGGTGAGAGTTTGGGCAGCTGTGCAGACAAAGAAAGCGCCCTTTGGCCTGGGCCTAAATGCTTGTGACACCCCACTGGGTCTGCCGGGCTCTGAGGGCCCTGCCCTGGGCCCCCTGCTCCCCTGCCCTTTGTTCAGTCACAGCAGAGATGGCCACACCCACTCCCTCAGTGAGGGCAGTCTTCCAACCTCCCTCAGCCACGCCCCCTCTCCTCAGGTTACCATGGACTACAGATGCTGCATTCTGAGGCCAGGGATTTCCGAGAATGCCAAGGGCAGACATGATGACCTTAAATGATTTCCTCTTGTGTCAGTTTTGGTAAACTTTAGGAGCTAGGAAATGGTCCACTTTACAGAAATATTCAAATTTACTGGCAATTCATATATTCTCCGCTATAACATTGTCCTGATTCTTTCTGTATATTATTTACTTTTTTTGTTTTCCTAAATCAAAGTGTGTCTTTTAAATCTTTTCAAAGAATATTCCTTGGACTTACTAAATTACCTAAATTTTATACGTTTTCTGTTGTATTAAGTTCTGCTCATATCTTTATTTATCTTTTTTCTATGTTCTCAGTGTTTATTGTTTTGATTTTCTGATGTCAAGTAAAACACTTGGTTATTATTTTTAATAAATATTTTTACTTATAAAGATTTGAACTTTTAAAGATTCCAGCTTCCTTGTACGTTCCTAAGGGTCCATTCCTCTACACTGTTGCCGGCCTAAGGTTTAGTTCACCATAGAGCAATGTATATATTGACATATTATCCCCTCGGCTTTCTGTGATTCCCTACATCTCACATTTCTTTGCAGACAAGACATTTGAAATACCCTTAACTTATTTCACAGCCAATAAGTCTTTGAAATAATGTGTATTTTTTAGAGAAATCATCTTATATAATTAGGCAGAAAATCTCACCTTCCATAGTTTTCTAAACAGCATAATTTCACTCTTCTCACTGCTTAATTTGTTGTATTAAACAACCTTTGAGTATTTAGCTTTATCAATGACATGTACTTTAAAAATGTTTTAGAGATCCTACCAGTCTTTGAAAACATCCTTGTTCCTTGTTTCTTTTCCAAGTTTATGTATATTTTCTGCCTAGCACCTGATTATTCCAACATCTGACGGATGGCCTAGGGAGTCTAATTTTGGTATTGATTGTTATTGCTGATTGTCTCCCTTTGTAGCTGATTTCTTCATTATTGTGTAAATTTAGGTCATGAGCACATGTTTAGCTAAACAGCTGACCTTGTAAAAGGCTTATGTGTGAACGCTCGTAAGTTTCAGCAAAAAGTCGGCAAAGATGTATTTGTGTCCCTCCGATGAGTTGCCCACAAGGAACCCGTTTTCTAGAAGTGTTGGTCCAATACTCCCTCTAGGGGGAGGGGACTTAGACAGGGCTTCCTTCGCCCCCCGATCTTGGGCAGGGGCAGTGGGCGGCGTGTGGCCCGGGCAGGAGCCTGTCTGCGTGTGAACCTGGGAATCATCTCTCCTGCGAACTTCGGTCACCTGGCAGGAAGCTACGATGCCCAGACCTATGGTTAGCTGTGCAGCGAGGTATACTGGGTGGACAGGTTCCACACACACTTCAAATAAGTGGGTGGCCTCAGTGGAAAAGTGAGAGTTTGGCCAGCTGTGCAGACAAAGAAGGCGCCCTTTGGCCTGGGCCTAAATGCTTGTGACACCCCACTGGGCCTGCCTTGCTCTGAGGGCCCTGCCCTGGGCCCCCTGCTCCCCTGACCTTTGTTCAGTCACAGCAGAGATGGCCACACCCACTCCCTTAGTGAGGGCAGTGTTCCAGCCTCCCTCAGCCCCTCCCACTCTCCACAGTTTACCATGGACTACAGATGCTGCATTCTGAGGCCAGGGCGTTCCGAGAATGCCAAGGGCAGACATGATGACCTTAAATGATTTCCTCTTGTGTCAGTTTTGGTAAACTGTAGGAGCTAGGAAATGGTCCACTTTACAGAAATGTTCAAATTTACTGGCATTTCATATATTCTCTGCTATAACATTGTCCTGATTCTTTCTATATATTCTTTAATTATGTTTGTGCTTTCCTTAATCACAGTGTGTCTTTTAAATCTTTTCAAAGAATATTCTTTGGACTTACTACCTCACCTGAATTTTATACGTTTTCTGTGGTATTAAGTTCTGCTCATATCTATCTTTATCTTTTTTCTATGTTCTCAGGGTTTATTGTTTTGATCTTTTGATGTCAATTAAAACACTTGGTTATTCATTTTAATAAATCTTTTTACTTATAAAGATTTGAACTTTTAAAGATTCCAGCTCACTTTTAAGTTTCTAAGGGTCAGGTCCTCTAAATTGTGGCTGGCCTAAGGCTTAGTTCACCATATAGCAATGTATATATTGACATTTTCACCTCGACTTTCTGTGATTCCCTACATCTCACCTTTCTTTGCAGACAAGCCATTTGAAATACACTTAACTTATTTCACAGCCAATAAGTCTTTGAAATAATGTCTATTTTTTAGAGAAACTTCTGACATAATTAGGCAGAAAATCTCACCTGCCATAGTTTTCAAAACAGCATAATTTCACTCTTCTCAATGCTTAATCTGTGGTATTAAACAACCTTTGAGTATTTAGGTTTATCAATGACATGTACTTTAAAAATGTTTTAGAGATCCTACCAGCCTTTGAAAACCTCCTTGTTCCTTCTTTCAGTTCCAGTTTTATGTATATTTTCTGTCTTGCACCTGATTATTCCAACATCAAATGGATGGCCTGGGGAATCTCATTCTGGTATTGATTGTTTTTGCTGATTGTCTCACTTTGTAGCTGATTTCTTCAATATTGTGTAAATTTAGATCATGAGCTCATGTTTAGCTAAACAGCTGACCTTGTAAGAGGCTTAGGTGTGAACGCTGATACGCTTCAGCAGAATGTCGGCAAAGATTTATTTGTGTCCCTCCAATGAGTTGCCCGCAAGGACCCCGTTTTCTACAAGTGTTGGTCCAATACTCCTTCGAGAGGCAGTGGACTCAGACATGGCTGCTTTTCAGGCTTCGATCAGGGGCAGGGCCAGTGGGCGGCCTGTGGCCAGGGCAGGAGCCTCTCCGCATGTGTCCCAGGGACCCATTTGCCTGCGAACTTCGGTCACCTGGCAGGAAGCTACGATACCTTGACCTATGGTTAGCTGTGCAGCGAGGTGTACTGCGTGGACAGGTTCCAAACACAGTTCAAATAAGAGGGTGGCCTGAGTGGAAAGGTGAGAGTTTGGGCAGCTGTGCAGACAAAGAAGGCGCCCTTTGGCCTGGGCCTAAATGCTTGTGACACCCCACTGGGTCTGCCGGACTCTGAGGGCCCTGCCCTGGGCCCCCTGCTCCCCTGACCATTGTTCAGTCACAGCAGAGATGGCCACACCCACTCCCTCAGTGAGGGCAGTGTTCCAGCCTCCCTCAGCCCCTCCCACTCTCCACAGGTTACCATGGACTACAGATGCTGCATTCTGAGGCCAGGGCGTTCCGAGAATGCCATGGGCAGACATGATGACCTTAAATGATTTCCTCTTGTGTCAGTTTTCGTAAACTGTAGCAGCTAGGAAATGGTCCGCTTTACAGAAATGTTCAAGTTTACTGGCATTTCATATATTCTCTGCGATAACATTGTCCTGATTCTTTCTGCATATTCTTTACTTATGTTTTCCTTAATCAAAGTGTGTCTTTTAAATCTTTTCAAAGAATATTCTTTGGACTTACTAAATCACCTGAATTTTATACGTTTTCTGTTGTATTAAGTTCTGCTCATTTCTTTATTTATCTTTTTTCTATGTTCTCAGGGTTTATTGTTTTGATTTTCTGATGTCAAGTAAAACACTTGGTTATTATTTTTAATAAATCTTTTTACTTATAAAAATTTGAAGTTTTAAAGATTCCAGCTTCCTTGTACGTTTCTAAGGGTCCATTCCTCTACACTGTTGCCGGCCTAAGGCTTAGTTCACCATATAGCAATGTATATATTGACATATTATCCCCTCGGCTTTCTGTGATTCCCTACATCTCACATTTCTTTGCAGACAAGACATTTGAAATGCCCTTAACTTATTTCACAGCCAATAAGTCTTTGAAATAATGTCTATTTTTTAGAGAAATCTTCTGACATAATTAGGCAGAAAATCTCACCTGCCATAGTTTTGAAAACAGCATAATTTCACTCTTCTCAATGCTTAATCTGTGGTATTAAACAACCTTTGAGTATTTAGGTTTATCAACGAAATGTACTTTAAAAATGTTTTAGAGATCCTACCAGCCTTTGAAAACCTCCTTCTTCCTTGTTTCAGTTCCAGGTTTATGTATATTTTCTGCCTTGCACCTGATTATTCCAACATCAGATGGATGGCCTAGGGAATCTCATTCTGGTATTGATTGTTTTTGCTGATTGTCTCCCTTTGTAGCTGATTTCTTCAATTTTGTGTAAATTTAGATCATGAGCTCATGTTTAGCTAAACAGCTGACCTTGTAAGAGGCTAAGGTGTGAACGCTGGTAAGTTTCAGCAAAATGTCGGCAAAGATTTATTTGTGTCCCTCCAATGAGTTGCCCGCAAGGACCCCGTTTTCTCGAAGTGTTGGTCCAATACTCCCTCTAGGGGTAGGGGACTTAGACAGGGCTGCTTTCGGCCCCGGATCTTGGGCAGGGGCAGTGGGCGGCGTGTGGCCCGGGCAGGAGCCTCTCTGCGTGTGAACCTGGGAATCATCTCTCCTGCGAACTTCGGTCACCTGGCAGGAAGCTACGATGCTAAGACCTACTGTTAGCTGTGCAGCAAGGTATACTGGGTGGACAGGTTCCACACACACTTCAAATAAGTGGGTGGCCTCAGTGGAAAAGTGAGTGTTTGGCCAGCTGTGCAGACAAAGAAGGCGCCCTTTGGACTGGGCCTAAATGCTTGTGACACCCCACTGGGCCTGCCTTGCTCTGAGGGCCCTGCCCTGGGCCCCCTGCTCCCCTGCCCTTTGTTCAGTCACAGCAGAGATGGCCACACCCACTCCCTCCGTGAGGGCAGTGTTCCAGCCTCCCTCAGCCCCGCCCACTCTCCACAGGTTACCATGGACTACAGATGCTGCATTCTGAGGCCAGGGCGTTCCGAGAATGCCAAGGGCAGACATGATGACCTTAAATGATTTCCTCTTGTGTCAGTTTTGGTAAACTGTAGGAGCTAGGAAATGGTCCACTTTACAGAAATGTTCAAATTTACTGGCATTTCATATATTCTCTGCTATAACATTGTCCTGATTCTTTCTATATATTCTTTAATTATGTTTGTGCTTTCCTTAATCAAAGTGTGTCTTTTAAATCTTTTCAAAGAATATTCTTTGGACTTACTACCTCACCTGAATTTTATACGTTTTCTGTGGTATTAAGTTCTGCTCATATCTATCTTTATCTTTTTTCTATGTTCTCAGGGTTTATTGTTTTGATCATCTGATGTCAATTAAAACACTTGGTTATTCATTTTCATCAATCTTTTTACTTATAAAGATTTGAACTTTTATAGATTCCAGCTTACTTGTACGTTTCTAAGGGTCCATTCCTCTACACTGTTGCCGGCCTAAGGCTTAGATCAACATATAGCTATGTATATATTGACATATTATCCCCTCGGCTTTCTGTGATTCCCTACATCTCACCTTTCTTTGCAGACAAGCCATTTGAAATACCCTTAACTTACTTCACAGCCAATAAGTCTTTGAAATAATGTGTATTTTTTAGAGAAATCATCTTATATAATTAGGCAGAAAATCTCACCTTCCATAGTTTTCTAAACAGCATAACTTCACTCTTCTCACAGCTTAATTTGCTGTATTAAACAACCTTTGTGTATTTAGCTTTATCAATGACATGTACTTTAAAAATGTTTTAGAGACCCTACCAGTCTTTGAAAACATCCTTGTTCGTTGTTTCTTTTCCAGGTTTATGTATATTTTCTGCCTAGCACCTGATTATTCCAACATCTAATGGATGGCATAGGGAATCTAATTCTGGTATTGATTGTTTTTGCTGATTGTCTCCCTTTGTAGTTGATTTCTTCATTATTGTGTAAATTTAGGTCATGAGCTCATGTTTAGCTAAACAGCTGACCTTGTAAAAGGCTTAGGTGTGAACGCTCGTAAGTTTCAGCAAAAATTCGGCAAAGATTTATTTGTGTCCTTCCAATGCGTTGCCCACAAGGACCCTGTTTTCTAGAAGTGTTGGTCCAATACTCCATCTAGGTGTAGGGGACTTAGACAGGGCTGCTTTCGGCCCCCGATCTTGGGCAGGTGCAGTGGGCGGCGTGTGTCCCGGGCAGGAGCCTCTCTGCGTGTGAACCTGGGAATCATCTCTCCTGCGAACTTCAGTCACCTGGCAGGAAGCTACGATGTCCAGACCTATGGTTAGCTGTGCAGCGAGGTATACTGCGTGGACAGGTTCCACACACACTTCAAATAAGTTGGAGGCCTCAGTGGAAAAGTGAGAATTTGGACAGCGGTGCAGACAAAGAAGGCGCCCTATGGCCTGGGCCTAAATGCTTGTGACACAACACTGGGCCTGCCTTGCTCTGAGGGCCCTGCCCTTGGCCCCCTGCTCCCCTGCCCTTTGTTCAGTCACAACAGAGATGGCCACACACACTCCCTCAGTGAGGGCAGTGTTCCAGCCTCCCTCAGGCCCGCCCACTGTCCACAGGTTACCATGGACTACAGATGCTGCATTCTGAGGCCAGGGCGTTCCGAGAATGCCAAGGGCAGACATGATGACCTTAAATGATTTCCTCTTGTGTCAGTTTTGGTAAACTGTAGGAGCTAGGAAATGGTCCACTTTACAGAAATGTTCAAATTTACTGGCATTTCATATATTCTCTGCTATAACATTGTCCTGATTCTTTCTATATATTCTTTAATTATGTTTGTGCTTTCCTTAATCAAAGTGTGTCTTTTAAATCTTTTCAAAGAATATTCTTTGGACTTACTACTCACCTGAATTTTATACGTTTTCTGTGGTATTAAGTTCTGCTCATATCTATCTTTATCTTTTTTCTATGTTCTCAGGGTTTATTGTTTTGATCTTCTGATGTCAATTAAAACACTTGGTTATTCATTTTCATCAATCTTTTTTACTTATAAAGATTTGAACTTTTAAAGATTCCAGCTCACTTTTAAGTTTCTAAGGGTCAGGTCCTCTACATTGTGGCTGGCCTAACGCTTAGTTCACCATATAGCAATGTATATATTGACATTTTCCCCTCGACTTTCTGTGATTCCCTACATCTCACCTTTCTTTGCAGACAAGCCTTTTGAAATACACTTAACTTATTTCACAGCCAATAAGTCTTTGAAATAATGTCTATTTTTTAGAGAAATCTTCTGACATAATTAGGCAGAAAATCTCACCTGCCATAGTTTTCAAAACAGCATAATTTCACTCTTCTCAATCCTTAATCTGTGGTATTAAACAACCTTTGAGTATTTAGGTTTATCAATGACATGTACTTTAAAAATGTTTTAGTGATCCTACCAGCCATTGAAAACCTCCTTGTTCCTTGTTTCAGTTCCAGTTTTATGTATATTTTCTGCCTTGCACCTGATTATTCCAACATCAGATGGATGGCCTAGGGAATCTCATTCTGGTATTGATTGTTTTTGCTGATTGTCTCACTTTGTAGCTGATTTCTTCAATATTGTGTAAATTTAGATCATGAGCTCATGTTGAGCTAAACAGCTGACCTTGTAGGAGGCTTAGGTGTGAACGCTGGTACGCTTCAGCAGAAAGTCGGCAAAGATTTATTTGTGTCCCTCCAATGAGTTGCCCGCAAGGACCCCGTTTTCTACAAGTGTTGGTCCAATACTCCTTCGAGAGGCAGTGGACTCAGACATGGCTGCTTTTCAGCCTTCGATCTGGGGCAGGGCCAGTGGGCGGCCTGTGGCCCGGGCAGGAGCCTCTCCGCATGTGTCCCAGGGACCCATTTGCCTGCGAACTTCGGTCACCTGGCAGGAAGCTACGATGCCCTGACCTATGGTTTGCTGTGCAGCGAGGTGTACTGCGCGGACAGGTTCCAAACACACTTCAAATAAGAGGGCGGCCTGAGTGGAAAGGTGAGAGTTTGGGCAGCTGTGCAGACAAAGAAGGCGCCCTTGGCCTGGGCCTAAATGTTTGTGACACCCCACTGTGTCTGCCGGGCTCTGAGGGCCCTGCCCTGGGCCCCCTGCTCCCCTGCCCTTTGTTCAGTCACAGCAGAGATGGCCACACCCACTCCCTCAGTGATGGCAGTCTTCCAACCTCCCTCAGCCACGTCCCCTCTCCGCAGGTTACCATGGACTACAGATGCTGCATTCTGAGGCCAGGGCGTTCCGAGAATGCCAAGGGCAGACATGATGACCTTAAATGATTTCCTCTTGTGTCAGTTTTCGTAAACTGTAGCAGCTAGGAAATGGTCCGCTTTACAGAAATGTTCAAGTTTACTGGCATTTCATATATTCTCTGATATATCATTGTCCTGATTCTTTCTGCATATTCTTTACTTATGTTTATGTTTTCCTTAATCAAAGTGTGTCTTTTAAATCTTTTCAAAGAATATTCTTTGGACTTACTAAATCACCTGAATTTTATACGTTTTCTGTTGTATTAAGTTCTGCTCATATCTTTATTTATCTTTTTTCTATGTTCTCAGGGTTTATAGTTTTGATTTTCTGATGTCAAGTAAAACACTTGGTTATTCATTTTAATAAATCTTTTTACTTATAAAGATTTGAACTTTTGAAGATTCCAGCTTACTTGTACGTTTCTAAGGGTCCATTCCTCTACACTGTTGCCGGCCTAAGGCTTAGATCAACATATAGCTATGTATATATTGACATATTATCCCCTCGGCTTTCTGTGATTCCCTACATCTCACCTTTCTTTGCAGACAAGACATTTGAAATACCCTTAACTTATTTCACAGCCAATAAGTCTTTGATATAATGTGTATTTTTTAGAGAAATCATCTTATATACTTAGGCAGAAAATCTCACCTTCCATAGTTTTCTAAACAGCATAACTTCACTCTTGTCACAGCTTAATTTGCTGTATTAAACAACCTTTGTGTATTTAGCTTTATCAATGACATGTACTTTAAAAATGTTTTAGAGACCCTACCAGTCTTTGAAAACATCCTTGTTCCTTGTTTCTTTTCCAGGTTTATGTATATTTTCTGCCTAGCACCTGATTATTCCAACATCTAATGGATGGCCTTGGGAATCTAATTCTGGTATTGATTGTTTTTGCTGTTTGTCTCCCTTTGTAGTTGATTTCTTCATTATTGTGTAAATTTAGGTCATTAGCTCATGTTTAGCTAAACAGTTGACCTTGTAAAAGGCTTAGGTGTGAATGCTCGTAAGTTTCAGCAAAAAGTCGGCAAAGATTTATTTGTGTCCCTCCAATGCGTTGCCCACAAGGACCCTGTTTTCTAGAAGTGTTGGTCCCATACTCCATCAAGGTGTAGGGGACTTAGACAGGGCTGCTTTCGGCCCCCGATCTTGGGCAGGGGCATTGGGCGGCGTGTGGCCCGGGCAGGAGCCTCTCTGCGTGTGAACCTGGGAATCATCTCTCCTGCGAACTTCGGTCACCTGGCAGGAAGCTACGATGCCCAGACCTATGGTTAGCTGTGCAGCGAGGTATACTGCGTGGACAGGTTCCACACACACTTCAAATAAGTTGGAGGCCTCAGTGGAAAAGTGAGAATTTGGACAGCTGTGCAGACAAAGAAGGCGCCCTATGGCCTGGGCCTAAATGCTTGTGACACAACACTGGGCCTGCCTTGCTCTGAGGGCCCTGACCTTGGCCCCCTGCTCCCCTGCCCTTTGTTCAGTCACAGCAGAGATGGCCACACACACTCCCTCAGTGAGGGCAGTGTTCCAGCCTCCCTCAGCCCCGCCCACTATCCACAGGTTACCATGGACTACAGATGCTGCATTCTGAGGCCAGGGCGTTCCGAGAATGCCAAGGGCAGACATGATGACCTTAAATGATTTCCTCTTGTGTCAGTTTTGGTAAACTGTAGGAGCTAGGAAATGGTCCACTTTACAGAAATGTTCAAATTTACTGGCATTTCATATATTCTCTGCTATAACATTGTCCTGATTCTTTCTATATATTCTTTAATTATGTTTGTGCTTTCCTTAATCAAAGTGTGTCTTTTAAATCTTTTCAAAGAATATTCTTTGGACTTACTACCTCACCTTAATTTTATACGTTTTCTGTGGTATTAAGTTCTGCTCATATCTATCTTTATCTTTTTTCTATGTTCTCAGGGTTTATTGTTTTGATCTTCTGATGTCAATTAAAACACTTGGTTATTCATTTTCATCAATCTTTTTTACTTATAAAGATTTGAACTTTTAAAGATTCCAGCTCACTTTTAAGTTTCTAAGGGTCAGGTCCTCTACATTGTGGCTGGCCTAACGCTTAGTTCACCATATAGCAATGTATATATTGACATTTTCCCCTCGACTTTCTGTGATTCCCTACATCTCACCTTTCTTTGCAGACAAGCCATTTGAAATACACTTAACTTATTTCAGAGCCAATAAGTCTTTGAAATAATGTCTATTTTTTAGAGAAATCTTCTGACATAAATAGGCAGAAAATCTCACCTGCCATAGTTTTCAAAACAGCATAATTTCACTCTTCTCAATGCTTAATCTGTGGTATTAAACAACCTTTGAGTATTTAGGTTTATCAATGACATGTACTTTAAAAATGTTTTAGTGATCCTACCAGCCATTGAAAACCTCCTTGTTCCTTGTTTCAGTTCCAGTTTTATGTATATTTTCTGCCTTGCACCTGATTATTCCAACATCAGATGGATGGCCTAGGGAATCTCATTCTGGTATTGATTGTTTTTGCTGATTGTCTCCCTTTGTAGCTGATTTCTTCAATATTGTGTAAATTTAGATCATGAGCTCATGTTTAGCTAAACAGCTGACCTTGTAAGAGGCTTAGGTGTGAACGCTGGTACGCTTCAGCAGAAAGTCGGCAAAGATTTATTTGTGTCCCTCCAATGAGTTGCCCGCAAGGACCCCGTTTTCTACAAGTGTTGGTCCAATACTCCTTCGAGAGGCAGTGGACTCAGAAATGGCTGCTTTTCAGGCTTCGATCTGGGGCAGGGCCATTGGGCGGCCTGTGGCCCGGGCAGGAGCCTCTCCGCATGTGTCCCAGGGAAACATTTGCCTGCGAACTTCGGTCACCTGGCAGGAATCTACGATGCCCTGACCTATGGTTAGCTGTGCAGCGAGGTGTACTGCGCGGACAGGTTCCAAACACACTTCAAATAAGAAGGCGGCCTGAGTGGAAAGGTGAGAGTTGTGGCAGCTGTGCAGACAAAGAAGGCGCCCTTTGGCCTGGGCGTAAATGCTTGTGACACCCCACTGGGTCTGCCGGGCTCTGAGGGCCATGCCCTGGACCCCTGCTCCCCTGCCCTTTGTTCAGTCACAGCAGAGATGGCAACACCCATTCCCTCAGTGATGGCAGACTTCCAACCTCCCTCAGCCAAGCCCCCTCAACGCAGGTTACCATGGACTACAGATGCTGCATTCTGAGGCCAGGGCGTTCCGAGAATGCCAAGGGCAGACATGATGACCTTAAATGATTTCCTCTTGTGTCAGTTTTCGTAAACTGTAGCAGCTAGGAAATGGTCCGCTTTACAGAAATGTTCAAGTTTACTGGCATTTCATATATTCTCTGCTATAACATTGTCCTGATTCTTTCTGCATATTCTTTACTTATGTTTATGTTTTCCTTAATCAAAGTGTGTCTTTTAAATCTTTTCAAAGAATATTCTTTGGACTTACTAAATCACCTGAATTTTATACGTTTTCTGTTGTATTAAGTTCTGCTCATATCTTTATTTATCTTTTTTCTATGTTCTCAGGGTTTATAGTTTTGATTTTCTGATGTCAAGTAAAACACTTGGATATTCATTTTAATAAATCTTTTTACTTATAAAGATTTGAACTTTTGAAGATTCCAGCTTACTTGTACGTTTCTAAGGGTCCATTCCTCTACACTGTTGCCGGCCTAAGGCTTAGATCAACATATAGCTATGTATATATTGACATATTATCCCCTCGGCTTTCTGTGATTCCCTACATCTCACCTTTCTTTGCAGACAAGACATTTGAAATACCCTTAACTTATTTCACAGCCAATAAGTCTTTGATATAATGTGTATTTTTTAGAGAAATCATCTTATATACTTAGGCAGAAAATCTCACCTTCCATAGTTTTCTAAACAGCATAACTTCACTCTTGTCACAGCTTAATTTGCTGTATTAAACAACCTTTGTGTATTTAGCTTTATCAATGACATGTACTTTAAAAATGTTTTAGAGACCCTACCAGTCTTTGAAAACATCCTTGTTCCTTGTTTCTTTTCCAGGTTTATGTATATTTTCTGCCTAGCACCTGATTATTCCAACATCTAATGGATGGCCTTGGGAATCTAATTCTGGTATTGATTGTTTTTGCTGTTTGTCTCCCTTTGTAGTTGATTTCTTCATTATTGTGTAAATTTAGGTCATTAGCTCATGTTTAGCTAAACAGTTGACCTTGTAAAAGGCTTAGGTGTGAATGCTCGTAAGTTTCAGCAAAAAGTCGGCAAAGATTTATTTGTGTCCCTCCAATGCGTTGCCCACAAGGACCCTGTTTTCTAGAAGTGTTGGTCCCATACTCCATCAAGGTGTAGGGGACTTAGACAGGGCTGCTTTCGGCCCCCGATCTTGGGCAGGGGCATTGGGCGGCGTGTGGCCCGGGCAGGAGCCTCTCTGCGTGTGAACCTGGGAATCATCTCTCCTGCGAACTTCGGTCACCTGGCAGGAAGCTACGATGCCCAGACCTATGGTTAGCTGTGCAGCGAGGTATACTGCGTGGACAGGTTCCACACACACTTCAAATAAGTTGGAGGCCTCAGTGGAAAAGTGAGAATTTGGACAGCTGTGCAGACAAAGAAGGCGCCCTATGGCCTGGGCCTAAATGCTTGTGACACAACACTGGGCCTGCCTTGCTCTGAGGGCCCTGACCTTGGCCCCCTGCTCCCCTGCCCTTTGTTCAGTCACAGCAGAGATGGCCACACACACTCCCTCAGTGAGGGCAGTGTTCCAGCCTCCCTCAGCCCCGCCCACTATCCACAGGTTACCATGGACTACAGATGCTGCATTCTGAGGCCAGGGCGTTCCGAGAATGCCAAGGGCAGACATGATGACCTTAAATGATTTCCTCTTGTGTCAGTTTTGGTAAACTGTAGGAGCTAGGAAATGGTCCACTTTACAGAAATGTTCAAATTTACTGGCATTTCATATATTCTCTGCTATAACATTGTCCTGATTCTTTCTATATATTCTTTAATTATGTTTGTGCTTTCCTTAATCAAAGTGTGTCTTTTAAATCTTTTCAAAGAATATTCTTTGGACTTACTACCTCACCTTAATTTTATACGTTTTCTGTGGTATTAAGTTCTGCTCATATCTATCTTTATCTTTTTTCTATGTTCTCAGGGTTTATTGTTTTGATCTTCTGATGTCAATTAAAACACTTGGTTATTCATTTTCATCAATCTTTTTTACTTATAAAGATTTGAACTTTTAAAGATTCCAGCTCACTTTTAAGTTTCTAAGGGTCAGGTCCTCTACATTGTGGCTGGCCTAACGCTTAGTTCACCATATAGCAATGTATATATTGACATTTTCCCCTCGACTTTCTGTGATTCCCTACATCTCACCTTTCTTTGCAGACAAGCCATTTGAAATACACTTAACTTATTTCAGAGCCAATAAGTCTTTGAAATAATGTCTATTTTTTAGAGAAATCTTCTGACATAAATAGGCAGAAAATCTCACCTGCCATAGTTTTCAAAACAGCATAATTTCACTCTTCTCAATGCTTAATCTGTGGTATTAAACAACCTTTGAGTATTTAGGTTTATCAATGACATGTACTTTAAAAATGTTTTAGTGATCCTACCAGCCATTGAAAACCTCCTTGTTCCTTGTTTCAGTTCCAGTTTTATGTATATTTTCTGCCTTGCACCTGATTATTCCAACATCAGATGGATGGCCTAGGGAATCTCATTCTGGTATTGATTGTTTTTGCTGATTGTCTCCCTTTGTAGCTGATTTCTTCAATATTGTGTAAATTTAGATCATGAGCTCATGTTTAGCTAAACAGCTGACCTTGTAAGAGGCTTAGGTGTGAACGCTGGTACGCTTCAGCAGAAAGTCGGCAAAGATTTATTTGTGTCCCTCCAATGAGTTGCCCGCAAGGACCCCGTTTTCTACAAGTGTTGGTCCAATACTCCTTCGAGAGGCAGTGGACTCAGAAATGGCTGCTTTTCAGGCTTCGATCTGGGGCAGGGCCATTGGGCGGCCTGTGGCCCGGGCAGGAGCCTCTCCGCATGTGTCCCAGGGAAACATTTGCCTGCGAACTTCGGTCACCTGGCAGGAATCTACGATGCCCTGACCTATGGTTAGCTGTGCAGCGAGGTGTACTGCGCGGACAGGTTCCAAACACACTTCAAATAAGAAGGCGGCCTGAGTGGAAAGGTGAGAGTTGTGGCAGCTGTGCAGACAAAGAAGGCGCCCTTTGGCCTGGGCGTAAATGCTTGTGACACCCCACTGGGTCTGCCGGGCTCTGAGGGCCATGCCCTGGACCCCTGCTCCCCTGCCCTTTGTTCAGTCACAGCAGAGATGGCAACACCCATTCCCTCAGTGATGGCAGACTTCCAACCTCCCTCAGCCAAGCCCCCTCAACGCAGGTTACCATGGACTACAGATGCTGCATTCTGAGGCCAGGGCGTTCCGAGAATGCCAAGGGCAGACATGATGACCTTAAATGATTTCCTCTTGTGTCAGTTTTCGTAAACTGTAGCAGCTAGGAAATGGTCCGCTTTACAGAAATGTTCAAGTTTACTGGCATTTCATATATTCTCTGCTATAACATTGTCCTGATTCTTTCTGCATATTCTTTACTTATGTTTATGTTTTCCTTAATCAAAGTGTGTCTTTTAAATCTTTTCAAAGAATATTCTTTGGACTTACTAAATCACCTGAATTTTATACGTTTTCTGTTGTATTAAGTTCTGCTCATATCTTTATTTATCTTTTTTCTATGTTCTCAGGGTTTATAGTTTTGATTTTCTGATGTCAAGTAAAACACTTGGATATTCATTTTAATAAATCTTTTTACTTATAAAGATTTGAACTTTTAAAGATTCCAGCTTCCTTGTACGTTTCTAAGGGTCCATTCCTCTACACAGTTGCCCGCCTAAGGCTTAGATCAACATATAGCTATGTATATATTGACATATTATCCCCTCGGCTTTCTGTGATTCCCTACATCTCACCTTTCTTTGCAGACAAGCCATTTAAAATACCCTTAACTTATTTCACAGCCAATAAGTCTTTGAAATAATGTGTATATTTAGAGAAATCATCTTATATAATTAGGCAGAAAATCTCACCTTCCATAGTTTTCTAAACAGCATAACTTCACTCTTCTCACAGCTTAATTTGCTGTATTAAACAACCTTTGTGTATTTAGCTTTATCAATGACATGTACTTTAAAAATGTTTTAGAGACCCTACCAGTCTTTGAAAACATCCTTGTTCCTTGTTTCTTTTCCAGATTTATGTATATTTTCTGCCTAGCACCTGATTATTCCAACATCTGACGGATGGCCTAGGGAATCTAATTCTGGTATTGATTGTTTTTGCTGATTGTCTCCCTTTGTAGTTGACTTCTTCATTATTGTGTAAATTTAGGTCATGAGATCATGTTTAGCTAAACAGCTGACCTTGTAAAAGGCTTAGGTTTGAACGCTCGTAAGTTTCAGCAAAAAGTCGGCAAAGATTTATTTGTGTCCCTCCAATGCGTTGCCCACAAGGACCCTGTTTTCTAGAAGTGTTGGTCCAATACTCCATCTAGTGGTAGGGGACTTAGACAGGGCTGCTTTCGGCCCCCGATCTTGCGCAGGGGCAGTGGGCGGCGTGTGGACCGGGCAGGAGCCTCACTGCGTGTGAACCTGGGAATCATCTCTCCTGCGAACTTCGGTCACCTGGCAGGAAGCTACGATGACCAGACCTATGGTTAGCTGTGCAGCGAGGTATAATGCGTGGACAGGTTCCACACACACTTCAACTAAGTGGGTGGCCTGAATGGAAAAGTGAGAGTTTGGGCAGCTGTGCAGACAAAGAAGGTGCCCTATGGCCTGGGCGTAAATGCTTGTGACACACCACTGGGCCTGCCTTGCTCTGAGGGACCTGCCCTGGGCCCCCTGCTCCCCTGCCCTTTGTTCAGTCACAGCAGAGATGTCCACACACAC
Source organism: Mesoplodon bidens (assembly GCF_964165515.1). Lineage (NCBI taxonomy): Eukaryota > Metazoa > Chordata > Mammalia > Artiodactyla > Ziphiidae > Mesoplodon > Mesoplodon bidens. The sequence continues at coordinate 8,918,482 of NC_138180.1, forward strand.
TCCCTCTCTGAGGGCAGTGTTCCAGCCTCCCTCAGCCCCGCCCACTCTCCACAGGTTACCATGGACTACAGATGCTGCATTCTGAGGCCAGGGCGTTCCGAGAATGCCAAGGGCAGACATGATGACCTTAAATGATTTCCTCTTGTGTCAGTTTTGGTAAACTGTAGGAGCTAGGAAATGGTCCACTTTACAGAAATGTTCAAATTTACTGGCATTTCATATATTCTCTGCTATAACATTGTCCTGATTCTTTCTATATATTCTTTAATTATGTTTGTGCTTTCCTTAATCAAAGTGTGTCTTTTAAATCTTTTCAAGGAATATTCTTTGGACTTACTACCTCACCTGAATTTTATACGTTTTCTGTGGTATTAAGTTCTGCTCATATCTATCTTTATCTTTTCTCTATGTTCTCAGGGTTTATTGTTTTGATCTTCTGATGACAATTAAAAAACTTGGTTATTCATTTTCATCAATCTTTTTACTTATAAAGATTTGAACTTTTAAAGATTCCAGCTAACTTTTAAGTTTCTAAGGGTCAGGTCCTCTACATTGTGGCTGGCCTAACGCTTAGTTCACCATATAGCAATGTATATATTGACATTTTCCCCTCGACTTTCTGTGATTCCCTACATCTCACCTTTCTTTGCAGACAAGCCATTTGAAATACACTTAACTTATTTCACAGCCAATAAGTCTTTGAAATAATGTCTATTTTTTAGAGAAATCTTCTGACATAATTAGGCAGAAAATCTCACCTGCCATAGTTTTCAAAACAGCATAATTTCACTCTTCTCAATGCTTAATCTGTGGTATTAAACAACCTTTGAGTATTTAGGTTTATCAATGACATGTACTTTAAAAATGTTTTAGAGATCCTACCAACCTTTGAAAAGCTCCTTGGTCCTTCTTTCAGTTCCAGTTTTATGTATATTTTCTGCCTTGCACCTGATTATTCCAACATCAGATGGATGGCCTAGGGAATCTCATTCTGGTATTGATTTATTTTGCTGATTGTCTCCCTTTGTAGCTGATTTCTTCAATATTGTGTAAATTTAGATCATGAGCTCATGTTTAGCTAAACAGCTGACCTTGTAAGAGGCTTAGGTGTGAACGCTGGTACGCTTCAGCAGAAAGTCGGCAAAGATTTATTTGTGTCCCTCCAATGAGTTGCCCGCAAGGACCCCGTTTTCTACAAGTGTTGGTCCAATACTCCTTCGAGAGGCAGTGGACTCAGACATGGCTGCTTTTCAGGCTTCGGTCTGGGGCAGGGCCAGTGGGCGGCCTGTGGCCCGGGTAGGAGCCTCTCCGCATGTGTCCCAGGGACCCATTTGCCTGCGAACTTCGGTCACCTGGCAGGAAGCTACGATGCCCTGAACTATGGTTAGCTGTGCAGCGAGGTGTACTGCGCGGACAGGTTCCAAACACACTTCAAATAAGAGGGCGGCCTGAGTGGAAAGGTGAGAGTTTGGGCAACTGTGCAGACAAAGAAGGCGCCCTTTGGCCTGGGCCTAAATGCTTGTGACACCCCACTGGTTCTGCCGGGCTCTGAGGGCCCTGCCCTGGGCCCACTGCTCCCGTGCACTTTGTTCTGTCACAGCAGAGATGGCCACACCCACTCCCTCAGTGATGGCAGTCTTCCAACCTCCCTCAGCCACGCCCCCTCTCCGCAGGTTACCATGGACTACAGATGCTGCATTCTGAGGCCAGGGCGTTCCGAGAATGCCAAGGGCAGACATGATTTCCTTAAATGATTTCCTCTTGTGTCAGTTTTCGTAAACTGTAGCAGCTAGGAAATGGTCCGCTTTACAGAAATGTGTAAGTTTACTGGCATTTCATATATTCTCTGCTATAACATTGTCCTGATTCTTTCTGCATATTCTTTACTTATGTTTATGTTTTCCTTAATCAAAGTGTGTCTTTTAAATCTTTTCAAAGAATATTCTTTGGACTTACTAAATCACCTGAATTTTATACGTTTTCTGTTGTATTAAGTTCTGCTCATATCTTTATTTATCTTTTTTCTATGTTCTCAGGGTTTATAGTTTTGATTTTCTGATGTCAAGTAAAACACTTGGTTATTCATTTTAATAAATCTTTTTACTTATAAATGTTTGAACTTTTAAAGATTCCAGCTTACTTGTACGTTTCTAAGGGTCCATTACTCTACACTGTTGCCCGCCTAAGGCTTAGTTCAACATATAGCTATGTATATATTGACATATTTTCCCCTAGGCTTTCTGTGACTCCCTACATCTCACCTTTCTTTGCAGACAAGACATTTGAAATACCCTTAACTTATTTCACAGCCAATAAGTCTTTGAAATAATGTGTATATTTTAGAGAAATCATCTTATATAATTAGGCAGAAAATCTCACCTTCCATAGTTTTCTAAACAGCATAACTTCACTCTTCTCACAGCTTAATTTGCTGTATTAAACAACCTTTGTGTATTTAGCTTTTTGAATGACATGTACTTTAAAAATGTTTTAGAGACCCTACCAGTCTTTGAAAACATCCTTGTTCCTTGTTTCTTTTCCAGGTTTATGTATATTTTCTGCCTAGCACCTGATTATTCCAACATCTGACGGATGGCCTAGGGAATCTAATTCTGGTATTGATTGTTTTTGCTGATTGTCTCCCTTTGTAGCTGATTTCTTCATTATTGTGTAAATTTAGGTCATGAGCTCATGTTTAGCTAAACAGCTGACCTTGTAAAAGCCTTAGGTGTGAACGCTCGTAAGTTTCAGCAAAAAGTCGGCAAAGATTTATTTGTGTCCCTACAATGAGTTGCCCACAAGGACCCCGTTTTCTAGAAGTGTTGGTCCAATACTCCCTCTAGGGGTAGGGGACTCAGACAGGGCTGCTTTCGGCCCCCGATCTTGGGCAGGGGCAGTGGGCGGCGTGTGGCCTGGGCAGGAGCCTCTCTGCGTGTGAACCTGGGAATCATCTCTCCTGCGAACTTCGGTCACCTGGCAGGAAGCTACGATGCCCAGACCTATGGTTAGCTGTGCAGCGAGGTATACTGCGTGGACAGGTTCCACACACACTTCAAAGAAGTGGGTGGCCTGAGTGGAAAAGTGAGAGTTTGGCCAGCTGTGCAGACAAAGAAGGCGCCCTATGGCCTGGGCCTAAATGCTTGTGACACCCCACTGGGCCTGCCTTGCTCTGAGGGCCCTGCCCTGGGCCCCCTGCTCCCCTGCCCATTGTTCAGTCACAGCAGAGATGTCCACACCCACTCCCTCAGTGAGGGCAGTGTTCCAGCCTCCCTCAGCCCCGCCCACTCTCCACAGGTTACCATGGACTACAGATGCTGCATTCTGAGGCCAGGGCGTTCCGAGAATGCCAAGGGCAGACATGATGACCTTAAATGATTTCCTCTTGTGTCAGTTTTGGTAAACTGTAGAGCTAGGAAATGGTCCACTTTACAGAAATGTTCAAATTTACTGGCATTTCATATATTCTCTGCTATAACATTGTCCTGATTCTTTCTGTATATTCTTTACTTTTTTTTGTTTTCCTTAATCAAAGTGTGTCTTTTAAATCTTTTCAAAGAATATTCTTTGGACTTACTACCTCACCTGAATTTTATACGTTTTCTGTGGTATTAAGTTCTGCTCATATCTTTATTTATCTTTTTTCTATCTTCTCAGGGTTTATTGTTTTCATCTTCTGATGTCAATTAAAACACTTGGTTATTCATTTTCATGAATCTTTTTACTTATAAAGATTTGAACTTTTAAAGATTCCAGCTCACTTTCAAGTTTCTAAGGGTCAGGTCCTCTACATTGTGGCTGGCCTAAGGCTTAGTTCACCATATAGCAATGTATATATTGACATTTTCCCCTCGACTTTCTGTGATTCCCTACATCTCACCTTTCTTTGCAGACAAGCCATTTGAAATACACTTAACTTATTTCACAGCCAATAAGTCTTTGAAATAATGTCTATTTTTTAGAGAAATCTTCTGACATAATTAGGCAGAAAATCTCACCTGCCATAGTTTTCAAAACAGCATAATTTCACTCTTCTCAATGCTTAATCTGTGGTATTAAACAACCTTTGAGTATTTAGGTTTATCAACGACATGTACTTTAAAAATGTTTTTGAGATCCTACCAGCCTTTGAAAACCTCCTTGTTCCTTGTTTCAGTTCCAGTTTTATGTATATTTTCTGCATTGCACCTGATTATTCCAACATCAGATGGATGGCCTAGGGAATCTCATTCTGGTATTGATTGTTTTTGCTGATTTTCTCCCTTTGTAGCTGATTTCTTCAATATTGTGTAAATTTAGATCATGAGCTCATGTTTAGCTAAACAGCTGACCTTGTAAGAGGCTTAGGAGTGAACGCTGGTAAGCTTCAGCAGAAAGTCGGCAAAGATTTATTTCTGTCCCTCCAATGAGTTGCCCGCAAGAACCCCGTTTTCTACAAGTGTTGGTCGAATACTCCTTCGAGAGGCAGTGGATTCAGACATGGCTGCTTTTCAGGCTTCGATCTGGGGCAGGGCCAGTGGGCGGCCTGTGGCCCGGGCAGGAGCCTCTCCGCCTGTGTCCCAGGGACCCATTTGCCTGCGAACTTCAGTCACCTGGCAGGAAGCTATGATGCCTTGACCTATGGTTAGCTGTGCAGCGAGGTGTACTGTGCGGACAGGTACCCAACACACTTCAAATAAGAGGGCGGCCTGAGTGGAAAGGTGAGAGTTTGGGCAGCTGTGCAGACAAAGAAGGCGCCCTTTGGCCTGGGCCTAAATGCTTGAACACCCCACTGGGTCTGCCGGGCTCTGAGGGCCCTGCCCTGGGCCCCCTGCTCCCCTGCCCTTTGTTCAGTCACAGCAGAGATGGCCACACCCACTCCCTCAGTGAGGGCAGTCTTCCAACCTCCCTCAGCCACGCACCCTCTCCGCAGGTTACCATGGACTACAGATGCTGCATTCTGAGGCCAGGGCGTTCCGAGAATGCCAAGGGCAGACATGATGACCTTAAATGATTTCCTCTTGTGTCAGTTTTGGTAAACATTAGGAGCTAGGAAATGGTCCACTTTACAGAAATATTCAAATTTACTGGCAATTCATATATTCTCCTCTATAACATTGTCCTGATTCTTTCTGTACATTATTTACTTTTTTTTGTTTTCCTAAATCAAAGTGTGTCTTTTAAATCTTTTCAAAGAATATTCTTTGGACTTACTAAATCACCTAAATTTTATACGTTTTCTGTTGTATTAAGTTCTGCTCATATCTTTATTTATCTTTTTTCTATGTTCTCAGGGTTTATTGTTTTGATTTTCTGATGTCAAGTAAAACACTTGGTTATTATTTTTAATAAATCTTTTTACTTATAAAGATTTGAACTTTTAAAGATTCCAGCTTACTTGTACGTTTCTAAGGGTCCATTCCTCTACACTGTTGCCGGCCTAAGGCTTAGTTCACCATATAGCAATGTATATATTGACCTATTATCCCCTCGGCTTTCTGTGATTCCCTACATCTCACATTTCTTTGCAGACAAGACATTTGAAATACCCTTAACTTATTTCACAGCCAATAAGTCTTTGAAATAATGTGTATTTTTTAGAGAAATCATCTTATATAATTAGGCAGAAAATCTCACCTTCCATAGTTTTCTAAACAGCATAATTTCACTCTTCTCACTGCTTAATTTGTTGTATTAAACAACCTTTGAGTATTTAGCTTTATCAATGACATGTACTTTAAAAATGTTTTAGAGATCCTACCAGTCTTTGAAAACCTCCTTGTTCCTTGTTTCTTTTCCAGGTTTATGTATATTTTCTTCCTAGCACCTGATTATTCCAACATCTGACGGATGTCCTAGGGAATCTAATTCTGGTATTGATTGTTTTTGCTGATTGTCTCCCTTTGTAGCTGATTTCTTCATTATTGTGTAAATTTAGATCATGAGCTCATGTTTAGCTAAACAGCTGACCTTGTAAAAGGCTTAGGTGTGAACTCTCGTAAGTTTCAGCAAAAAGTCGGCAAAAATTTATATGTGTCCCTCCAATGAGTTGCCCACAAGGACCCCGTTTTCTAGAAGTGTTGGTCCAATACTTCCTCTAGGGGTAGGGGAAATAGACAGGGCTGCTTTCGGCCCCCGATCTTGGGCAGGGGCAGTGGGCCGCCTGTGGCCCGGGCAGGAGCCTCTCTGCATGTGAACCTGGGAATCATCTCTCCTGCGAACTTCGGTCACCTGGCAGGAAGCTATGATGCCCAGACCTATGGTTAGCTGTGCAGCGAGGTATACTGCGCGGACAGGTTCCACACTCACTGCAACTAAGTGGGCGGCCTGAGTGGAAAAGTGATAGTTTGGGCAGCTGTGCAGACAAAGAAGGCGCCCTAAGGCCTGGGCCTAAATGCTTGTGACACCCCACTAGGCCTGCCGGGCTCTGAGGGCCCTGCCTAGGTCCCGCTGCTCCCCTGCCCTTTGTTCAGTCACAGCAGAGATGGCCACACCCACTTCCTCAGTGAGGGCAGTGTTCCAGCCTCCCTCAGCACCGACCCTCTCCACAGGTTACCATGGACTACAGATGCTGCATTCTGAGGCCAGGGCGTTCCGAGAATGCCAAGGGCAGACATGATGACCTTAAATGATTTCCTCTTGTGTCAGTTTTGGTAAACTGTAGGAGCTAGGAAATGGTCCACTTTACAGAATTTTTCAAATTTACTGGCATTTCATATATTCTCTGCTATAACATTGTCCTGATTCTTTCTGTAAATTCTTTACTTTTTTTTGTTTTCCTTAATCAAAGTGTGTCTTTTAAATCTTTTCAAAGAATATTCTTTGGACTTACTACCTCACCTGAATTTTATACGTTTTCTGTGGTATTAAGTTCTGCTCATATCTTTATTTATCTTTTTTCTATGTTCTCAGGGTTTATTGTTTTCATCTTCTGATGTCAATTAAAAGACTTGGTTATTCATTTTCATCAATCTTTTTACTTATAAAGATTTGAACTTTTAAAGATTCCAGCTCACTTTTAAGTTTCTAAGGGTCAGGTCCTCTACATTGTGGCTGGCCTAAGGCTTAGTTCACAATAAAGCAATGTATATATTGACATTTTCCCCTCGACTTTCTGTGATTCCCTACATCTCACCTTTCTTTGCAGACAAGCCATTTGAAATACACTTAACTTATTTCACAGCCAATAAGTCTTTGAAATAATGTCTATTTTTTAGAAAAATCTTCTGACATAATTAGGCAGAAAATCTCAACTGCCATAGTTTTCAAAACAGCATAATTTCACTCTTCTCAATGCTTAATCTGTGGTATTAAACAACCTTTGAGTATTTAGGTTTATCAATGACATGTACTTTAAAAATGTTTTAGAGATCCTACCAACCTTTGAAAAGCTCCTTGGTCCTTCTTTCAGTTCCAGTTTTATGTATATTTTCTGCCTTGCACTTGATTATTCCAACATCAGATGGATGGCCTAGGGAATCTCATTCTGGTATTGATTGTTTTTGCTGATTGTCTCCCTTTGTAGCTGATTTCTTCAATATTGTGTAAATTTAGATCATGAGCTCATGTTTAGCTAAACAGCTGACCTTTTAAGAGGCTTAGGTGTGAACGCTGGTACGCTTCAGCAGAAAGTCGGCAAAGATTTATTTGTGTCCCTCCAATGAGTTGCCCGCAAGGACCCCGTTTTCTACAAGTGTAGGTCCAATACTCCTTCGAGAGGCAGTGGACTCAGACATGGCTGCTTTTCAGCCTTCGATCTGGGGCAGGGCCAGTGGGCGGCCTGTGGCCCGGGCAGGATCCTCTCCGCCTGTGTCCCAGGGACCCATTTGCCTGCGAACTTCGGTCACATGTCAGGAAGCTACGATGCCCTGACCTATGGTTAGCTGTGCAGCGAGGTGTACTGCGCGGACAGGTTCCAAACACACTTCAAATAAGAGGGCGGCCTGAGTGGAAAGGTGAGAGTTTGGGCAGCTGTGCAGACAAAGAAGGCGCCCTTTGGCCTGGGCCTAAATGCTTGTGACACCCCACTGGGTCTGCAGGGCTCTGAGGGCCCTGCCGTGGGCCCCCTGCTCCCCTGCCCTTTGTTCAGTCACAGCAGAGATGGCCACACCCACTCCCTCAGTGATGGCAGTCTTCCAACCTCCCTCAGCCACGCCCCCTCTCCGCAGGTTACCATGGACTACAGATGCTGCATTCTGAGGCCAGGGCGTTCCGAGAATGCCAAGGGCAGACATGACGACCTTAAATGATTTCCTCTTGTGTCAGTTTTCGTAAACTGTAGCAGCTAGGAAATGGTCCGCTTTACAGAAATGTTCAAGTTTACTGGCATTTCATATATTCTCTTCTATAACATTGTCCTGATTCTTTCTGCATATTCTTTACTTATGTTTATGTTTTCCTTAATCAAAGTGTGTCTTTTAAATCTTTTCAAAGAATATTCTTTGGACTTACTAAATCACCTCAATTTTATACGTTTTCTGTTGTATTAAGTTCTGCTCATAACTTTATCTATCTTTTTTCTATGTTCTCAGGGTTTATAGTTTTGATTTTCTGATGTCAAGTAAAACACTTGGTTATTCATTTTAATAAATCTTTTTACTTATAAAGATTTGAACTTTTAAAGATTCCAGCTTACTTGTACGTTTCTAAGGGTCCATTCCTCTACACTGTTGCCGGCCTAAGGCTTAGATCAACATATAGCTATGTATATATTGACATATTATCCCCTCGGCTTTCTGTGATTCCCTACATCTCACCTTTCTTTGCAGACAAGCCATTTGAAATACCCTTAACTTATTTCACAGCCAATAAATCTTTTAATAATGTGTATTTTTTAGAGAAATCATCTTATATAATTAGGCAGAAAATCTCACCTTCCATAGTTTTCTAAACAGCATAACTTCACTCTTCTCACAGCTTAATTTGTTTTATTAAACAACCTTTGTGTTTTTAGCTTTATCAATGACATGTACTTTAAAAATGTTTTAGAGACCCTACCAGTCTTTGAAAACATCCTTGTTCCTTGTTTCTTTTCCAGGTTTATGTATATTTTCTGCCTAGCACCTGATTATTCCAACATCTGACGGATGGCCTAGGGAATCTAATTCTGGTATTGATTGTTTTTGCTGATTGTCTCCCTTTGTAGCTGATTTCTTCATTACTGTGTAAATTTAGGTCATGAGCTCATGTTTAGCTAAACAGCTGACCTTGTAAAAGGCTTAGGTGTGAACGCTCGTAAGTTTCAGCAAAAAGTCGGCAAAGATTTATTTGTGTCCCTCCAATGAGTTGCCCACAAGGACCCCGTTTTCTAGAAGTGTTGGTCCAATACTCCCTCTAGGGGTAGGGGACTTAGACAGGGCTGCTTTCGGCCCCCGATCTTGGGCAGGCGCAGTGGGCGGCGTGTGGCCCGGGCAGGAGCCTCTCTGCGTGTGAACCTGGGAATCATCTCTCCTGCGAACTTCGGTCACCTGGCAGGAAGCTACGATGCCCAGACCTATGGTTAGCTGTGCAGCGAGTTATACTGCGTGGACAGGTTCCACACACACTTCAAATAAGTGGGTGGCCTGAGTGGAAATGTGAGAGTTTGGCCAGCTGTGCAGACAAAGAAGGCGCCCTATGTCCTGGGCCTAAATGCTTGTGACACCCCACTGGGCCTGCCTTGCTCTGAGGGCCCTGCCCTGGGCCCCATGCTCCCCTGCCCTTTGTTCAGTCACAGCAGAGATGGCCACACCCACTCCCTCAGTGAGGGCAGTGTTCCAGCCTCCCTCAGCCCCGCCCACTCTCCACAGGTTACCATGGACTACAGATGCTGCATTCTGAGGCCAGGGCGTTCCGAGAATGCCAAGGGCAGACATGATGACCTTAAATGATTTCCTCTTGTGTCAGTTTTGGTAAAGTGTAGGAGCTAGGAAATGGTCCACTTTACAGAAATGTTCAAATTTACTGGCATTTCATATATTCTCTGCTATAACATTGTCCTGATTCTTTCTGTATATTCTTTACTTTTTTTTGTTTTCCTTAATCAAAGTGTGTCTTTTAAATCTTTTCAAAGAATATTCTTTGGACTTACTACCTCACCTGAATTTTATACGTTTTCTGTGGTATTAAGTTCTGCTCATATCTTTATTTATCTTTTTTCTATGTTCTCAGGGTTTATTGTTTTCATCTTCTGATGTCAATTAAAACACTTGGTTATTCATTTTCATGAATCTTTTTACTTATAAAGATTTGAACTTTTAAAGATTCCAGCTCACTTTCAAGTTTCTAAGGGTCACGTCCTCTACATTGTGGCTGGCCTATGGCTTAGTTCACCATATAGCAATGTATATATTGACATTTTCCCCTCGACTTTCTCTGATTCCCTACATCTCACCTTTCTTTGCAGACAAGCCATTTGAAATACACTTAACTTATTTCACAGCCAATAAGTCTTTGAAATAATGTCTATTTTTTAGAGAAATCTTCTGACATAATTAGGCAGAAAATCTCACCTGCCATAGTTTTCAAAACAGCATAATTTCACTCTTCTCAATGCTTAATCTGTGGTATTAAACAACCTTTGAGTATTTAGGTTTATCAACGACATGTACTTTAAAAATGTTTTTGAGATCCTACCAGCCTTTGAAAACCTCCTTGTTCCTTGTTTCAGTTCCAGTTTTATGTATATTTTCTGCATTGCACCTGATTATTCCAACATCAGATGGATGGCCTAGGGAATCTCATTCTGGTATTGATTGTTTTTGCTGATTTTCTCCCTTTGTAGCTGATTTCTTCAATATTGTGTAAATTTAGATCATGAGCTCATGTTTAGCTAAACAGCTGACCTTGTAAGAGGCTTAGGAGTGAACGCTGGTAAGCTTCAGCAGAAAGTCGGCAAAGATTTATTTCTGTCCCTCCAATGAGTTGCCCACAAGAACCCCGTTTTCTACAAGTGTTGGTCGAATACTCCTTCGAGAGGCAGTGGATTCAGACATGGCTGCTTTTCAGGCTTCGATCTGGGGCAGGGCCAGTGGGCGGCCTGTGGCCCGGGCAGGAGCCTCTCCGCCTGTGTCCCAGGGACCCATTTGCCTGCGAACTTCAGTCACCTGGCAGGAAGCTATGATGCCTTGACCTATGGTTAGCTGTGCAGCGAGGTGTACTGTGCGGACAGGTACCCAACACACTTCAAATAAGAGGGCGGCCTGAGTGGAAAGGTGAGAGTTTGGGCAGCTGTGCAGACAAAGAAGGCGCCCTTTGGCCTGGGCCTAAATGCTTGAACACCCCACTGGGTCTGCCGGGCTCTGAGGGCCCTGCCCTGGGCCCCCTGCTCCCCTGCCCTTTGTTCAGTCACAGCAGAGATGGCCACACCCACTCCCTCAGTGAGGGCAGTCTTCCAACCTCCCTCAGCCACGCACCCTCTCCGCAGGTTACCATGGACTACAGATGCTGCATTCTGAGGCCAGGGCGTTCCGAGAATGCCAAGGGCAGACATGATGACCTTAAATGATTTCCTCTTGTGTCAGTTTTGGTAAACATTAGGAGCTAGGAAATGGTCCACTTTACAGAAATATTCAAATTTACTGGCAATTCATATATTCTCCGCTATAACATTGTCCTGATTCTTTCTGTATATTATTTACTTTTTTTTGTTTTCCTAAATCAAAGTGTGTCTTTTAAATCTTTTCAAAGAATATTCTTTGGACTTACTAAATCACCTAAATTTTATACGTTTTCTGTTGTATTAAGTTCTGCTCATATCTTTATTTATCTTTTTTCTATGTTCTCAGGGTTTATTGTTTTGATTTTCTGATGTCAAGTAAAACACTTGGTTATTATTTTTAATAAATCTTTTTACTTATAAAGATTTGAACTTTTAAAGATTCCAGCTTACTTGTACGTTTCTAAGGGTCCATTCCTCTACACTGTTGCCGGCCTAAGGCTTAGTTCACCATATAGCAATGTATATATTGACCTATTATCCCCTCGGCTTTCTGTGATTCCCTACATCTCACATTTCTTTGCAGACAAGCCATTTGAAATACCCTTAACTTATTTCACAGCCAATAAGTCTTTGAAATAATGTGTATTTTTTAGAGAAATCATCTTATATAATTAGGCAGAAAATCTCACCTTCCATAGTTTTCTAAACAGCATAATTTCACTCTTCTCACTGCTTAATTTGTTGTATTAAACAACCTTTGAGTATTTAGCTTTATCAATGACATGTACTTTAAAAATGTTTTAGAGATCCTACCAGTCTTTGAAAACCTCCTTGTTCCTTGTTTCTTTTCCAGGTTTATGTATATTTTCTTCCTAGCACCTGATTATTCCAACATCTGACGGATGTCCTAGGGAATCTAATTCTGGTATTGATTGTTTTTGCTGATTGTCTCCCTTTGTAGCTGATTTCTTCATTATTGTGTAAATTTAGATCATGAGCTCATGTTTAGCTAAACAGCTGACCTTGTAAAAGGCTTAGGTGTGAACGCTCGTAAGTTTCAGCAAAAAGTCGGCAAAAATTTATATGTGTCCCTCCAATGAGTTGCCCACAAGGACCCCGTTTTCTAGAAGTGTTGGTCCAATACTTCCTCTAGGGGTAGGGGAAATAGACAGGGCTGCTTTCGGCCCCCGATCTTGGGCAGGGGCAGTGGGCCGCCTGTGGCCCGGGCAGGAGCCTCTCTGCATGTGAACCTGGGAATCATCTCTCCTGCGAACTTCGGTCACCTGGCAGGAAGCTATGATGCCCAGACCTATGGTTAGCTGTGCAGCGAGGTATACTGCGCGGACAGGTTCCACACTCACTGCAACTAAGTGGGCGGCCTGAGTGGAAAAGTGATAGTTTGGGCAGCTGTGCAGACAAAGAAGGCGCCCTAAGGCCTGGGCCTAAATGCTTGTGACACCCCACTAGGCCTGCCGGGCTCTGAGGGCCCTGCCTAGGGCCCGCTGCTCCCCTGCCCTTTGTTCAGTCACAGCAGAGATGGCCACACCCACTTCCTCAGTGAGGGCAGTGTTCCAGCCTCCCTCAGCACCGACCCTCTCCACAGGTTACCATGGACTACAGATGCTGCATTCTGAGGCCAGGGCGTTCCGAGAATGCCAAGGGCAGACATGATGACCTTAAATGATTTCCTCTTGTGTCAGTTTTGGTAAACTGTAGGAGCTAGGAAATGGTCCAATTTACAGAATTTTTCAAATTTACTGGCATTTCATATATTCTCTGCTATAACATTGTCCTGATTCTTTCTGTAAATTCTTTACTTTTTTTTTGTTTTCCTTAATCAAAGTGTGTCTTTTAAATCTTTTCAAAGAATATTCTTTGGACTTACTACCTCACCTGAATTTTATACGTTTTCTGTGGTATTAATTTCTGCTCATATCTTTATTTATCTTTTTTCTATGTTCTCAGGGTTTATTGTTTTCATCTTCTGATGTCAATTAAAAGACTTGGTTATTCATTTTCATCAATCTTTTTACTTATAAAGATTTGAACTTTTAAAGATTCCAGCTCACTTTTAAGTTTCTAAGGGTCAGGTCCTCTACATTGTGGCTGGCCTAAGGCTTAGTTCACAATAAAGCAATGTATATATTGACATTTTCCCCTCGACTTTCTGTGATTCCCTACATCTCACCTTTCTTTGCAGACAAGCCATTTGAAATACACTTAACTTATTTCACAGCCAATAAGTCTTTGAAATAATGTCTATTTTTTAGAAAAATCTTCTGACATAATTAGGCAGAAAATCTCAACTGCCATAGTTTTCAAAACAGCATAATTTCACTCTTCTCAATGCTTAATCTGTGGTATTAAACAACCTTTGAGTATTTAGGTTTATCAATGACATGTACTTTAAAAATGTTTTAGAGATCCTACCAACCTTTGAAAAGCTCCTTGGTCCTTCTTTCAGTTCCAGTTTTATGTATATTTTCTGCCTTGCACTTGATTATTCCAACATCAGATGGATGGCCTAGGGAATCTCATTCTGGTATTGATTGTTTTTGCTGATTGTCTCCCTTTGTAGCTGATTTCTTCAATATTGTGTAAATTTAGATCATGAGCTCATGTTTAGCTAAACAGCTGACCTTTTAAGAGGCTTAGGTGTGAACGCTGGTACGCTTCAGCAGAAAGTCGGCAAAGATTTATTTGTGTCCCTCCAATGAGTTGCCCGCAAGGACCCCGTTTTCTACAAGTGTAGGTCCAATACTCCTTCGAGAGGCAGTGGACTCAGACATGGCTGCTTTTCAGCCTTCGATCTGGGGCAGGGCCAGTGGGCGGCCTGTGGCCCGGGCAGGATCCTCTCCGCCTGTGTCCCAGGGACCCATTTGCCTGCGAACTTCGGTCACATGTCAGGAAGCTACGATGCCCTGACCTATGGTTAGCTGTGCAGCGAGGTGTACTGCGCGGACAGGTTCCAAACACACTTCAAATAAGAGGGCGGCCTGAGTGGAAAGGTGAGAGTTTGGGCAGCTGTGCAGACAAAGAAGGCGCCCTTTGGCCTGGGCCTAAATGCTTGTGACACCCCACTGGGTCTGCAGGGCTCTGAGGGCCCTGCCCTGGGCCCCCTGCTCCCCTGCCCTTTGTTCAGTCACAGCAGAGATGGCCACACCCACTCCCTCAGTGATGGCAGTCTTCCAACCTCCCTCAGCCACGCCCCCTCTCCGCAGGTTACCATGGACTACAGATGCTGCATTCTGAGGCCAGGGCGTTCCGAGAATGCCAAGGGCAGACATGACGACCTTAAATGATTTCCTCTTGTGTCAGTTTTCGTAAACTGTAGCAGCTAGGAAATGGTCCGCTTTACAGAAATGTTCAAGTTTACTGGCATTTCATATATTCTCTTCTATAACATTGTCCTGATTCTTTCTGCATATTCTTTACTTATGTTTATGTTTTCCTTAATCAAAGTGTGTCTTTTAAATCTTTTCAAAGAATATTCTTTGGACTTACTAAATCACCTCAATTTTATACGTTTTCTGTTGTATTAAGTTCTGCTCATAACTTTATCTATCTTTTTTCTATGTTCTCAGGGTTTATAGTTTTGATTTTCTGATGTCAAGTAAAACACTTGGTTATTCATTTTAATAAATCTTTTTACTTATAAAGATTTGAACTTTTAAAGATTCCAGCTTACTTGTACGTTTCTAAGGGTCCATTCCTCTACACTGTTGCCGGCCTAAGGCTTAGATCAACATATAGCTATGTATATATAGACATATTATCCCCTCGGCTTTCTGTGATTCCCTACATCTCACCTTTCTTTGCAGACAAGCCATTTGAAATACCCTTAACTTATTTCACAGCCAATAAATCTTTGAAATAATGTGTATTTTTTAGAGAAATCATCTTATATAATTAGGCAGAAAATCTCACCTTCCATAGTTTTCTAAACAGCATAACTTCACTCTTCTCACAGCTTAATTTGTTTTATTAAACAACCTTTGTGTTTTTAGCTTTATCAATGACATGTACTTTAAAAATGTTTTAGAGACCCTACCAGTCTTTGAAAACATCCTTGTTCCTTGTTTCTTTTCCAGGTTTATGTATATTTTCTGCCTAGCACCTGATTATTCCAACATCTGACGGATGGCCTAGGGAATCTAATTCTGGTATTGATTGTTTTTGCTGATTGTCTCCCTTTGTAGCTGATTTCTTCATTACTGTGTAAATTTAGGTCATGAGCTCATGTTTAGCTAAACAGCTGACCTTGTAAAAGGCTTAGGTGTGAACGCTCGTAAGTTTCAGCAAAAAGTCGGCAAAGATTTATTTGTGTCCCTCCAATGAGTTGCCCACAAGGACCCCGTTTTCTAGAAGTGTTGGTCCAATACTCCCTCTAGGGGTAGGGGACTTAGACAGGGCTGCTTTCGGCCCCCGATCTTGGGCAGGCGCAGTGGGCGGCGTGTGGCCCGGGCAGGAGCCTCTCTGCGTGTGAACCTGGGAATCATCTCTCCTGCGAACTTCGGTCACCTGGCAGGAAGCTACGATGCCCAGACCTATGGTTAGCTGTGCAGCGAGTTATACTGCGTGGACAGGTTCCACACACACTTCAAATAAGTGGGTGGCCTGAGTGGAAATGTGAGAGTTTGGCCAGCTGTGCAGACAAAGAAGGCGCCCTATGGCCTGGGCCTAAATGCTTGTGACACCCCACTGGGCCTGCCTTGCTCTGAGGGCCCTGCCCTGGGCCCCATGCTCCCCTGCCCTTTGTTCAGTCACAGCAGAGATGGCCACACCCACTCCCTCAGTGAGGGCAGTGTTCCAGCCTCCCTCAGCCCCGCCCACTCTCCACAGGTTACCATGGACTACAGATGCTGCATTCTGAGGCCAGGGCGTTCCGAGAATGCCAAGGGCAGACATGATGACCTTAAATGATTTCCTCTTGTGTCAGTTTTGGTAAAGTGTAGGAGCTAGGAAATGGTCCACTTTACAGAAATGTTCAAATTTACTGGCATTTCATATATTCTCTGCTATAACATTGTCCTGATTCTTTCTGTATATTCTTTACTTTTTTTTGTTTTCCTTAATCAAAGTGTGTCTTTTAAATCTTTTCAAAGAATATTCTTTGGACTTACTACCTCACCTGAATTTTATACGTTTTCTGTGGTATTAAGTTCTGCTCATATCTTTATTTATCTTTTTTCTATCTTCTCAGGGTTTATTGTTTTCATCTTCTGATGTCAATTAAAACACTTGGTTATTCATTTTCATGAATCTTTTTACTTATAAAGATTTGAACTTTTAAAGATTCCAGCTCACTTTCAAGTTTCTAAGGGTCACGTCCTCTACATTGTGGCTGGCCTAAGGCTTAGTTCACCATATAGCAATGTATATATTGACATTTTCCCCTCGACTTTCTGTGATTCCCTACATCTCACCTTTCTTTGCAGACAAGCCATTTGAAATACACTTAACTTATTTCACAGCCAATAAGTCTTTGAAATAATGTCTATTTTTTAGAGAAATCTTCTGACATAATTAGGCAGAAAATCTCACCTGCCATAGTTTTCAAAACAGCATAATTTCACTCTTCTCAATGCTTAATCTGTGGTATTAAACAACCTTTGAGTATTTAGGTTTATCAATGACATGTACTTTAAAAATATTTTAGAGATCCTACCAGCCTTTGAAAACCTCCTTGTTCCTTGTTTCAGTTCCAGTTTTATGTATATTTTCTGCCTTGCACCCGATTATTCCAACATCAGATAAATGGCCTAGGGAATCTCATTCTGGTATTGATTGTTTTTGCTGATTGTCTCCCATTGTAGCTGATTTCTTCAATATTGTGTAAATTTAGATCATGAGCTCATGTTTAGCTAAACAGCTGACCTTGTAAGAGGCTTAGGTGTGAACGCTGGTAAGCTTCAGCAGAAAGTCGGCAAAGATTTATTTGTGTCCCTCCAATGAGTTGCCCGCAAGAACCCCGTTTTCTACAAGTGTTGGTCGAATACTCCTTCGAGAGGCAGTGGACTCAGACATGGCTGCTTTTCAGGCTTCGATCTGGGGCAGGGCCAGTGGGCGGCCTGTGGCCCGGGCAGGAGCCTCTCCGCATGTGTCCCAGGGACCCATTTTCCTGCGAACTTCAGTCACCTGGCAGGAAGCTATGATGCCTTGACCTATGGTTAGCTGTGCAGCGAGGTGTACTGTGCGGACAGGTACCCAACACACTTCAAATAAGAGGGCGGCCTGAGTGGAAAGGTGAGAGTTTGGGCAGCTGTGCAGACAAAGAAGGCGCCCTTTGGCCTGGGCCTAAATGCTTGTGACACCCAACTGGGTCTGCCGGGCTCTGAGGGCCCTGCCCTGGGCCCCCTGCTCCCCTGCCCTTTGTTCAGTCACAGCAGAGATGGCCACACCCACTCCCTCAGTGAGGGCAGTCTTCCAACCTCCCTCAGCCACGCCCCCTCTCCGCAGGTTACCATGAACTACAGATGCTGCATTCTGAGGCCAGGGCGTTCCGAGAATGCCAAGGGCAGACATGATGACCTTAAATGATTTCCTCTTGTGTCAGTTTTGGTAAACTTTAGGAGCTAGGAAATGGTCCACTTTACAGAAATATTCAAATTTACTGGCAATTCATATATTCTCCGCTATAACATTGTCCTGATTCTTTCTGTATATTATTTACTTTTTTTTGTTTTCCTAAATCAAAGTGTGTCTTTTAAATCTTTTCAAAGAATATTCTTTGGACTTATTAAATCACCTAAATTTTATACGTTTTCTGTTGTATTAAGTTCTGCTCATATCTTTATTTATCTTTTTTCTATGTTCTCAGGGTTTATTGTTTTGATTTTCTGATGTCAAGTAAAACACTTGGTTATTATTTTTAATAAATCTTTTACTTATAAAGATTTGAACTTTTAAAGATTCCAGCTTACTTGTACGTTTCTAAGGGTCCATTCCTCTACACTGTTGCCGGCCTAAGGCTTAGTTCACCATATAGCAATGTATATATTGACCTATTATCCCCTCGGCTTTCTGTGATTCCCTACATCTCACATTTCTTTGCAGACAAGACATTTGAAATACCCTTAACTTATTTCACAGCCAATAAGTCTTTGAAATAATGTGTATTTTTTAGAGAAATCATCTTATATAATTAGGCAGAAAATCTCACCTTCCATAGTTTTCTAAACAGCATAATTTCACTCTTCTCACTGCTTAATTTGTTGTATTAAACAACCTTTGAGTATTTAGCTTTATCAATGACATGTACTTTAAAAATGTTTTAGAGATCCTACCAGTCTTTGAAAACCTCCTTGTTCCTTGTTTCTTTTCCAGGTTTATGTATATTTTCTTCCTAGCACCTGATTATTCCAACATCTGACGGATGTCCTAGGGAATCTAATTCTGGTATTGATTGTTTTTGCTGATTGTCTCCCTTTGTAGCTGGTTTCTTCATTATTGTGTAAATTTAGATCATGAGCTCATGTTTAGCTAAACAGCTGACCTTGTAAAAGGCTTAGGTGTGAACGCTCGTAAGTTTCAGCAAAAAGTCGGCAAAGATTTATTTGTGTCCCTCCAATGAGTTGCCCACAAGGACCCCGTTTTCTAGAAGTGTTGGTCCAATACTCCCTCTAGGGGTAGGGTAATTAGACAGGGCTGCTTTCGGCCCCAGATCTTGGGCAGGGGCAGTGGGCCGCCTGTGGCCTTGGCAGGAGCCTCTCTGCATGTGAACCAGGGAATCATCTCTCCTGCGAACTTCGGTCACCTGGCAGGAAGCTACGATGCCCAGACCTATGGTTAGCTGTGCAGCGAGGTATACTGCGTGGACAGGTTCCACACACACTTCAAAGAAGTGGGTGGCCTCAGTGGAAAAGTGAGAGTTAGGCCAGCTGTGCAGACAAAGAAGGCGCCCTAAGGCCTGGGCCTAAATGCTTGTGACACCCCACTAGGCCTGCCGGACTCTGAGGGCCCTGCCCAGGGCCCGCTGCTCCCCTGCCCTTTGTTCAGTCACAGCAGAGATGGCCACACCCACTCCCTCTGTGAGGGTAGTGTTCCAGCCTCCCTCAGTCCCGCCCACTCTCCGCAGCTTACCATGGACTACAGATGCTGCATTCTGAGGCCAGGGCGTTCCGAGAATGCCAAGGGCAGACATGATGACCTTAAATGATTTCCTCTTGTGTCAGTTTTGGTAAACTGTAGGAGCTAGGAAATGGTCCACTTTACAGAATTTTTCAAATTTACTGGCATTTCATATATTCTCTGCTATAACATTGTCCTGATTCTTTCTGTAAATTCTTTACTTTTTTTTGTTTTCCTTAATCAAAGTGTGTCTTTTAAATCTTTTCAAAGAATATTCTTTGGACTTACTACCTCACCTGAATTTTATACGTTTTCTGTGGTATTAAGTTCTGCTCATATCTTTATTTATCTTTTTTCTATGTTCTCAGGGTTTATTGTTTTCATCTTCTGATGTCAATTAAAAGACTTGGTTATTCATTTTCATGAATCTTTTTACTTATAAAGATTTGAACTTTTAAAGATTCCAGCTCACTTTTAAGTTTCTAAGGGTCAGGTCCTCTACATTGTGGCTGGCCTAAGGCTTAGTTCACAATAAAGCAATGTATATATTGACATTTTCCCCTCGACTTTCTGTGATTCCCTACATCTCACCTTTCTTTGCAGACAAGCCATTTGAAATACACTTAACTTATTTCACAGCCAATAAGTCTTTGAAATAATGTCTATTTTTTAGAGAAATCTTCTGACATAATTAGGCAGAAAATCTCAACTGCCATAGTTTTCAAAACAGCATAATTTCACTCTTCTCAATGCTTAATCTGTGGTATTAAACAACCTTTGAGTATTTAGGTTTATCAATGACATGTACTTTAAAAATGTTTTAGAGATCCTACCAACCTTTGAAAAGCTCCTTGGTCCTTCTTTCAGTTCCAGTTTTATGTATATTTTCTGCCTTGCACCTGATTATTCCAACATCAGATGGATGGCCTAGGGAATCTCATTCTGGTATTGATTGTTTTTGCTGATTGTCTCCCTTTGTAGCTGATTTCTTCAATATTGTGTAAATTTAGATCATGAGCTCATGTTTAGCTAAACAGCTGACCTTGTAAGAGGCTTAGGTGTGAACGCTGGTACGCTTCAGCAGAAAGTCGGCAAAGATTTATTTGTGTCCCTCCAATGAGTTGCCCGCAAGGACCCCGTTTTCTACAAGTGTAGGTCCAATACTGCTTCGAGAGGCAGTGGACTCAGACATGGCTGCTTTTCAGCCTTCGATCTGGGGCAGGGCCAGTGGGCGGCCTGTGGCCCGGGCAGGATCCTCTCCGCCTGTGTCCCAGGGACCCATTTGCCTGCGAACTTCGGTCACATGTCAGGAAGCTACGATGCCCTGACCTATGGTTAGCTGTGCAGCGAGGTGTACTGCGCGGACAGGTTCCAAACACACTTCAAATAAGAGGGCGGCCTGAGTGGAAAGGTGAGAGTTTGGGCAGCTGTGCAGACAAAGAAGGCGCCCTTTGGCCTGGGCCTAAATGCTTGTGACACCCCACTGGGTCTGCAGGGCTCTGAGGGCCCTGCCCTGGGCCCCCTGCTCCCCTGCCCTTTGTTCAGTCACAGCAGAGATGGCCACACCCACTCCCTCAGTGATGGCAGTCTTCCAACCTCCCTCAGCCACGCCCCCTCTCCGCAGGTTACCATGGACTACAGATGCTGCATTCTGAGGCCAGGGCGTTCCGAGAATGCCAAGGGCAGACATGACGACCTTAAATGATTTCCTCTTGTGTCAGTTTTCGTAAACTGTAGCAGCTAGGAAATGGTCCGCTTTACAGAAATGTTCAAGTTTACTGGCATTTCATATATTCTCTTCTATAACATTGTCCTGATTCATTCTGCATATTCTTTACTTATGTTTATGTTTTCCTTAATCAAAGTGTGTCTTTTAAATCTTTTCAAAGAATATTCTTTGGACTTACTAAATCACCTCAATTTTATACGTTTTCTGTTGTATTAAGTTCTGCTCATAACTTTATCTATCTTTTTTCTATGTTCTCAGGGTTTATAGTTTTGATTTTCTGATGTCAAGTAAAACACTTGGTTATTCATTTTAATAAATCTTTTTACTTATAAAGATTTGAACTTTTAAAGATTCCAGCTTACTTGTACGTTTCTAAGGGTCCATTCCTCTACACTGTTGCCGGCCTAAGGCTTAGATCAACATATAGCTATGTATATATTGACATATTATCCCCTCGGCTTTCTGTGATTCCCTACATCTCACCTTTCTTTGCAGACAAGCCATTTGAAATACCCTTAACTTATTTCACAGCCAATAAATCTTTGAAATAATGTGTATTTTTTAGAGAAATCATCTTATATAATTAGGCAGAAAATCTCACCTTCCATAGTTTTCTAAACAGCATAACTTCACTCTTCTCACAGCTTAATTTGTTTTATTAAACAACCTTTGTGTTTTTAGCTTTATCAATGACATGTACTTTAAAAATGTTTTAGAGACCCTACCAGTCTTTGAAAACATCCTTGCTCCTTGTTTCTTTTCCAGGTTTATGTATATTTTCTGCCTAGCACCTGATTATTCCAACATCTGACGGATGGCCTAGGGAATCTAATTCTGGTATTGATTGTTTTTGCTGATTGTCTCCCTTTGTAGCTGATTTCTTCATTACTGTGTAAATTTAGGTCATGAGCTCATGTTTAGCTAAACAGCTGACCTTGTAAAAGGCTTAGGTGTGAACGCTCGTAAGTTTCAGCAAAAAGTCGGCAAAGATTTATTTGTGTCCCTCCAATGAGTTGCCCACAAGGACCCCGTTTTCTAGAAGTGTTGGTCCAATACTCCCTCTATGGGTAGGGGACTTAGACAGGGCTGCTTTCGGCCCCCGATCTTGGGCAGGGGCAGTGGGCGGCGTGTGGCCCGGGCAGGAGCCTCTCTGCGTGTGAACCTGGGAATCATCTCTCCTGCGAACTTCGGTCACCTGGCAGGAAGCTACGATGCCCAGACCTATGGTTAGCTGTGCAGCGAGGTATACTGCGTGGACAGGTTCCACACACACTTCAAATAAGTGGGTGGCTGAGTGGAAATGTGAGAGTTTGGCCAGCTGTGCAGACAAAGAAGGCGCCCTATGGCCTGGGCCTAAATGCTTGTGACACCCCACTGGGCCTGCCTTGCTCTGAGGGCCCTGCCCTGGGCCCCATGCTCCCCTGCCCTTTGTTCAGTCACAGCAGAGATGGCCACACCCACTCCCTCAGTGAGGGCAGTGTTCCAGCCTCCCTCAGCCCCGCCCACTCTCCACAGGTTACCATGGACTACAGATGCTGCATTCTGAGGCCAGGGCGTTCCGAGAATGCCAAGGGCAGACATGATGACCTTAAATGATTTCCTCTTGTGTCAGTTTTGGTAAAGTGTAGGAGCTAGGAAATGGTCCACTTTACAGAAATGTTCAAATTTACTGGCATTTCATATATTCTCTGCTATAACATTGTCCTGATTCTTTCTGTATATTCTTTACTTTTTTTTGTTTTCCTTAATCAAAGTGTGTCTTTTAAATCTTTTCAAAGAATATTCTTTGGACTTACTACCTCACCTGAATTTTATACGTTTTCTGTGGTATTAAGTTCTGCTCATATCTTTATTTATCTTTTTTCTATCTTCTCAGGGTTTATTGTTTTCATCTTCTGATGTCAATTAAAACAC
The DNA here is from genome assembly GCF_964165515.1 of Mesoplodon bidens. Taxonomy (NCBI): domain Eukaryota; kingdom Metazoa; phylum Chordata; class Mammalia; order Artiodactyla; family Ziphiidae; genus Mesoplodon; species Mesoplodon bidens. The sequence goes on from NC_138180.1 coordinate 8,941,590, forward strand.
TTGGTTATTCATTTTCATGAATCTTTTTACTTATAAAGATTTGAACTTTTAAAGATTCCAGCTCACTTTCAAGTTTCTAAGGGTCACGTCCTCTACATTGTGGCTGGCCTAAGTCTTAGTTCACCATATAGCAATGTATATATTGACATTTTCCCCTCGACTTTCTGTGATTCCCTACATCTCACCTTTCTTTGCAGACAAGCCATTTGAAATACACTTAACTTATTTCACAGCCAATAAGTCTTTGAAATAATGTCTATTTTTTAGAGAAATCTTCTGACATAATTAGGCAGAAAATCTCACCTGCCATAGTTTTCAAAACAGCATAATTTCACTCTTCTCAATGCTTAATCTGTGGTATTAAACAACCTTTGAGTATTTAGGTTTATCAATGACATGTACTTTAAAAATGTTTTAGAGATCCTACCAGCCTTTGAAAACCTCCTTGTTCCTTGTTTCAGTTCCAGTTTTATGTATATTTTCTGCCTTGCACCTGATTATTCCAACATCAGATGGATGGCCTAGGGAATCTCATTCTGGTATTGATTGTTTTTGCTGATTGTCTCCCATTGTAGCTGATTTCTTCAATATTGTGTAAATTTAGATCATGAGCTCATGTTTAGCTAAACAGCTGACCTTGTAAGAGGCTTAGGTGTGAACGCTGGTAAGCTTCAGCAGAAAGTCGGCAAAGATTTATTTGTGTCCCTCCAATGAGTTGCCCGCAAGAACCCCGTTTTCTACAAGTGTTGGTCGAATACTCCTTCGAGAGGCAGTGGACTCAGACATGGCTGCTTTTCAGGCTTCGATCTGGGGCAGGGCCAGTGGGCGGCCTGTGGCCCGGGCAGGAGCCTCTCCGCATGTGTCCCAGGGACCCATTTGCCTGCGAACTTCAGTCACCTGGCAGGAAGCTATGATGCCTTGAACTATGGTTAGCTGTGCAGCGAGGTGTACTGTGCGGACAGATACCCAACACACTTCAAATAAGAGGGCGGCCTGAGTGGAAAGGTGAGAGTTTGGGCAGCTGTGCAGACAAAGAAGGCGCCCTTTGGCCTGGGCCTAAATGCTTGTGACACCCCACTGGGTCTGCCGGGCTCTGAGGGCCCTGCCCTGGGCCCCCTGCTCCCCTGCCCTTTGTTCAGTCACAGCAGAGATGGCCACACCCACTCCCTCAGTGAGGGCAGTCTTCCAACCTCCCTCAGCCACGCCCCCTCTCCGCAGGTTACCATGGACTACAGATGCTGCATTCTGAGGCCAGGGCGTTCCGAGAATGCCAAGGGCAGACATGATGACCTTAAATGATTTCCTCTTGTGTCAGTTTTGGTAAACTTTAGGAGCTAGGAAATGGTCCACTTTACAGAAATATTCAAATTTACTGGCAATTCATATATTCTCCGCTATAACATTGTCCTGATTCTTTCTGTATATTATTTACTTTTTTTTGTTTTCCTAAATCAAAGTGTGTCTTTTAAATCTTTTCAAAGAATATTCTTTGGACTTATTAAATCACCTAAATTTTATACGTTTTCTGTTGTATTAAGTTCTGCTCATATCTTTATTTATCTTTTTTCTATGTTCTCAGGGTTTATTGTTTTGATTTTCTGATGTCAAGTAAAACACTTGGTTATTATTTTTAATAAACATTTTACTTATAAAGATTTGAACTTTTAAAGATTCCAGCTTACTTGTATGTTTCTAAGGGTCCATTCCTCTACACTGTTGCCGGCCTAAGGCTTAGTTCACCATATAGCAATGTATATATTGACCTATTATCCCCTCGGCTTTCTGTGATTCCCTACATCTCACATTTCTTTGCAGACAAGACATTTGAAATACCCTTAACTTATTTCACAGCCAATAAGTCTTTGAAATAATGTGTATTTTTTAGAGAAATCATCTTATATAATTAGGCAGAAAATCTCACCTTCCATAGTTTTCTAAACAGCATAATTTCACTCTTCTCACTGCTTAATTTGTTGTATTAAACAACCTTTGAGTATTTAGCTTTATCAATGACATGTACTTTAAAAATGTTTTAGAGATCCTACCAGTCTTTGAAAACATCCTTGTTCCTTGTTTCTTTTCCAGGTTTATGTATATTTTCTTCCTAGCACCTGATTATTCCAACATCTGACGGATGTCCTAGGGAATCTAATTCTGGTATTGATTGTTTTTGCTGATTGTCTCCATTTGTAGCTGGTTTCTTCATTATTGTGTAAATTTAGATCATGAGCTCATGTTTAGCTAAACAGCTGACCTTGTAAAAGGCTTAGGTGTGAACGCTCGTAAGTTTCAGCAAAAAGTCGGCAAAGATTTATTTGTGTCCCTCCAATGAGTTGCCCACAAGGACCCCGTTTTCTAGAAGTGTTGGTCCAATACTCCCTCTAGGGGTAGGGTAATTAGACAGGGCTGCTTTCGGCCCCAGATCTTGGGCAGGGGCAGTGGGCCGCCTGTGGCCTTGGCAGGAGCCTCTCTGCATGTGAACCAGGGAATCATCTCTCCTGCGAACTTCGGTCACCTGGCAGGAAGCTACGATGCCCAGACCTATGGTTAGCTGTGCAGCGAGGTATACTGCGTGGACAGGTTCCACACACACTTCAAAGAAGTGGGTGGCCTCAGTGGAAAAGTGAGAGTTAGGCCAGCTGTGCAGACAAAGAAGGCGCCCTAAGGCCTGGGCCTAAATGCTTGTGACACCCCACTAGGCCTGCCGGACTCTGAGGGCCCTGCCCAGGGCCCGCTGCTCCCCTGCCCTTTGTTCAGTCACAGCAGAGATGGCCACACCCACTCCCTCTGTGAGGGTAGTGTTCCAGCCTCCCTCAGTCCCGCCCACTCTCCGCAGCTTACCATGGACTACAGATGCTGCATTCTGAGGCCAGGGCGTTCCGAGAATGCCAAGGGCAGACATGATGACCTTAAATGATTTCCTCTTGTGTCAGTTTTGGTAAACTGTAGGAGCTAGGAAATGGTCCACTTTACAGAAATGTTCAAATTTACTGGCATTTCATATATTCTCTGCTATAACATTGTCCTGATTCTTTCTATATATTCTTTAATTATGTTTGTGCTTTCCTTAATCAAAGTGTGTCTTTTAAATCTTTTCAAAGAATATTCTTTGGACTTACTACCTCACCTGAATTTTATACGTTTTCTGTGGTATTAAGTTCTGCTCATATCTATCTTTATCTTTTTTCTATGTTCTCAGGGTTTATTGTTTTCATCTTCTGATGTCAATTAAAACACTTGGTTATTCATTTTCATCAATCGTTTTACTTATAAAGATTTGAACTTTTAAAGATTCCAGCTCACTTTCAAGTTTCTAAGGGTCAGGTCCTCTACATTGTGGCTGGCCTAAGGCTTAGTTCACCATATAGCAATGTATATATTGACTTTTTCCCCTCGACTTTCTGTGATTCCCTACATCTCACCTTTCTTTGCAGACAAGCCATTTGAAATACACTTAACTTATTTCACAGCCAATAAGTCTTTGAAATAATGTCTATTTTTTAGAGAAATCTTCTGACATAATTAGGCAGAAAATCTCACCTGCCATAGTTTTCAAAACAGCATAATTTCACTCTTCTCAATGCTTAATCTGTGGTATTAAACAACCTTTGAGTATTTAGGTTTATCAATAACATGTACTTTAAAAATGTTTTAGAGATCCTACCAGCCTTTGAAAACCTCCTTGTTCCTTGTTTCAGTTCCAGTTTTATGTATATTTTCTGCCTTGCACCTGATTATTCCAACATCAGATGGATGGCCTAGGGAATCTCATTCTGGTATTGATTGTTTTTGCTGATTGTCTCCCATTGTAGCTGATTTCTTCAATATTGTGTAAATTTAGATCATGAGCTCATTTTTAGCTAAACAGCTGACCTTGTAAGAGGCTTAGGTGTGAACGCTGGTAAGCTTCAGCAGAAAGTCGGCAAAGATTTATTTGTGTCCCTCCAATGAGTTGCCCGCAAGGACCCCGTTTTCTACAAGTGTAGGTCCAATACTCCTTCGAGAGGCAGTGGACTCAGACATGGCTGCTTTTCAGCCTTCGATCTGGGGCAGGGCCAGTGGGCGGCCTGTGGCCCGGGCAGGAGCCTCTCCGCCTGTGACCCAGGGACCCATTTGCCTGCGAACTTCGGTCACATGTCAGGAAGCTACGATGCCCTGACCTATGGTTAGCTGTGCAGCGAGGTGTACTGCGCGGACAGGTTCCAAACACACTTCAAATAAGAGGGCGGCCTGAGTGGAAAGGTGAGAGTTTGGGCAGCTGTGCAGACAAAGAAGGCGCCCTTTGGCCTGGGCCTAAATGCTTGTGACACCCCACTGGGTCTGCCAGGCTCTGAGGGCCCTGCCCTGGGCCCCCTGCTCCCCTGCCCTTTGTTCAGTCACAGCAGAGATGGCCACAACCACTCCCTCAGTGATGGCAGTCTTCCAACCTCCCTCAGCCACGCCCCCTCTCCGCAGGTTACCATGGACTACAGATGCTGCATTCTGAGGCCAGGGCGTTCCGAGAATGCCAAGGGCAGACATGACGACCTTAAATGATTTCATCTTGTGTCAGTTTTCGTAAACTGTAGCAGCTAGGAAATGGTCCGCTTTACAGAAATGTGCAAGTTTACTGGCATTTCATATATTCTCTGCTATAACATTGTCCTGATTCTTTCTGCATATTCTTTACTTATGTTTATGTTTTCCTTAATCAAAGTGTGTCTTTTAAATCTTTTCAAAGAATATTCTTTGGACTTACTAAATCACCTCAATTTTATACGTTTTCTGTTGTATTAAGTTCAGCTCATATCTTTATTTATCTTTTTTCTATGTTCTCAGGGTTTATAGTTTTGATTTTCTGATGTCAAGTAAAACACTTGGTTATTCATTTTAATAAATCTTTTTACTTATAAAGATTTGAACTTTTAAAGATTCCAGCTTACTTGTACGTTTCTAAGGGTCCATTCCTCTACACTGTTGCCGGCCTAAGGCTTAGATCAACATATAGCTATGTATATATTGACATATTATCCCCTCGGCTTTCTGTGATTCCCTACATCTCACCTTTCTTTGCAGACAAGCCATTTGAAATACCCTTAACTTATTTCACAGCCAATAAATCTTTGAAATAATGTGTATTTTTTAGAGAAATCATCTTATATAATTAGGCAGAAAATCTCACCTTCCATAGTTTTCTAAACAGCATAACTTCACTCTTCTCACAGCTTAATTTGTTTTATTAAACAACCTTTGTGTTTTTAGCTTTATCAATGACATGTACTTTAAAAATGTTTTAGAGACCCTACCAGTCTTTGAAAACATCCTTGTTCCTTGTTTCTTTTCCAGGTTTATGTATATTTTCTGCCTAGCACCTGATTATTCCAACATCTGACGGATGGCCTAGGGAATCTAATTCTGGTATTGATTGTTTTTGCTGATTGTCTCCCTTTGTAGCTGATTTCTTCATTACTGTGTAAATTTAGGTCATGAGCTCATGTTTAGCTAAACAGCTGACCTTGTAAAAGGCTTAGGTGTGAACGCTCGTAAGTTTCAGCAAAAAGTCGGCAAAGATTTATTTGTGTCACTCCAATGAGTTGCCCACAAGGACCCCGTTTTCTAGAAGTGTTGGTCCAATACTCCCTCTAGGGGTAGGGGACTTAGACAGGGCTGCTTTCGGCCCCCGATCTTGGGCAGGGGCAGTGGGCGGCGTGTGGCCCGGGCAGGAGCCTCTCTGCGTGTGAACCTGGGAATCATCTCTCCTGCGAACTTCGGTCACCTGGCAGGAAGCTACGATGCCCAGACCTATCGTTAGCTGTGCAGCGAGGTATACTGCGTGGACAGGTTCCACACACACTTCAAATAAGTGGGTGGCCTGAGTGGAAATGTGAGAGTTTGGCCAGCTGTGCAGACAAAGAAGGCGCCCTATGGCCTGGGCCTAAATGCTTGTGACACCCCACTGGGCCTGCCTTGCTCTGAGGGCCCTGCCCTGGGCCCCATGCTCCCCTGCCCTTTGTTCAATCACAGCAGAGATGGCCACACCCACTCCCTCAGTGAGGGCAGTGTTCCAGCCTCCCTCAGCCCCGCCCACTCTCCACAGGTTACCATGGACTACAGATGCTGCATTCTGAGGCCAGGGCGTTCCGAGAATGCCAAGGGCAGACATGATGACCTTAAATGATTTCCTCTTGTGTCAGTTTTGGTAAAGTGTAGGAGCTAGGAAATGGTCCACTTTACAGAAATGTTCAAATTTACTGGCATTTCATATATTCTCTGCTATAACATTGTCCTGATTCTTTCTGTATATTCTTTACTTTTTTTTGTTTTCCTTAATCAAAGTGTGTCTTTTAAATCTTTTCAAAGAATATTCTTTGGACTTACTACCTCACCTGAATTTTATACGTTTTCTGTGGTATTAAGTTCTGCTCATATCTTTATTTATCTTTTTTCTATCTTCTCAGGGTTTATTGTTTTCATCTTCTGATGTCAATTAAAACACTTGGTTATTCATTTTCATGAATCTTTTTACTTATAAAGATTTGAACTTTTAAAGATTCCAGCTCACTTTCAAGTTTCTAAGGGTCACGTCCTCTACATTGTGGCTGGCCTAAGGCTTAGTTCACCATATAGCAATGTATATATTGACATTTTCCCCTCGACTTTCTGTGATTCCCTACATCTCACCTTTCTTTGCAGACAAGCCATTTGAAATACACTTAACTTATTTCACAGCCAATAAGTCTTTGAAATAATGTATATTTTTTAGAGAAATCTTCTGACATAATTAGGCAGAAAATCTCACCTGCCATAGTTTTCAAAACAGCATAATTTCACTCTTCTCAATGCTTAATCTGTGGTATTAAACAACCTTTGAGTATTTAGGTTTATCAATGACATGTACTTTAAAAATGTTTTAGAGATCCTACCAGCCTTTGAAAACCTCCTTGTTCCTTGTTTCAGTTCCAGTTTTATGTATATTTTCTGCCTTGCACCTGATTATTCCAACATCAGATGGATGGCCTAGGGAATCTCATTCTGGTATTGATTGTTTTTGCTGATTGTCTCCCATTGTAGCTGATTTCTTCAATATTGTGTAAATTTAGATCATGAGCTCATGTTTAGCTAAACAGCTGACCTTGTAAGAGGCTTAGGTGTGAACGCTGGTAAGCTTCAGCAGAAAGACGGCAAAGATTTATTTGAGTCCCTCCAATGAGTTGCCCGCAAGAACCCCGTTTTCTACAAGTGTTGGTCGAATACTCCTTCGAGAGGCAGTGGACTCAGACATGGCTGCTTTTCAGGCTTCGATCTGGGGCAGGGCCAGTGGGCGGCCTGTGGCCCGGGCAGGATCCTCTCCGCCTGTGTCCCAGGGACCCATTTGCCTGCGAACTTCAGTCACCTGGCAGGAAGCTATGATGCCTTGACCTATGGTTAGCTGTGCAGCGAGGTGTACTGTGCGGACAGGTACCCAACACACTTCAAATAAGAGGGCGGCCTGAGTGGAAAGGTGAGAGTTTGGGCAGCTGTGCAGACAAAGAAGGCGCCCTTTGGCCTGGGCCTAAATGCTTGTGACACCCCACTGGGTCTGCCGGGCTCTGAGGGCCCTGCCCTGGGCCCCCTGCTCCCCTCCCCTTTGTTCAGTCACAGCAGAGATGGCCACACCCACTCCCTCAGTGAGGGCAGTTTTCCAAACTCCCTCAGCCACACCCCCTCTACGCAGGTTACCATGGACTACAGATGCTGCATTCTGAGGCCAGGGCGTTCCGAGAATGCCAAGGGCAGACATGATGACCTTAAATGATTTCCTCTTGTGTCAGTTTTGGTAAAGTTTAGGAGCTAGGAAATGGTCCACTTTACAGAAATATTCAAATTTACTGGCAATTCATATATTCTCCGCTATAACATTGTCCTGATTCTTTCTGTATATTATTTACCTTTTTTTGGTTTCCTAAATCAAAGTGTGTCTTTTAAATCTTTTCAAAGAATATTCTTTGGACTTATTAAATCACCTAAATTTTATACGTTTTCTGTTGTATTCAGTTCTGCTCATATCTTTATTTATCTTTTTTCTATGTTCTCAGGGTTTATTGTTTTGATTTTCTGATGTCAAGTAAAACACTTGGTTATTATTTTTAATAAATCTTTTTACTTATAAAGATTTGAACTTTTAAAGATTCCAGCTTACTTGTACGTTTCTAAGGGTCCATTCCTCTACACTGTTGCCGGCCTAAGGCTTAGTTCACCATATAGCAATGTATATATTGACCTATTATCCCCTCGTCTTTCTGTGATTCCCTACATCTCACATTTCTTTGCAGACAAGACATTTGAAATACCCTTAACTTATTTCACAGCCAATAAGTCTTTGAAATAATGTGTATTTTTTAGAGAAATCTTCTGACATAATTAGGCAGAAAATCTCACCTTCCATAGTTTTCTAAACAGCATAATTTCACTCTTCTCACTGCTTAATTTGTTGTATTAAACAACCTTTGAGTATTTAGCTTTATCAATGACATGTACTTTAAAAATGTTTTAGAGATCCTACCAGTCTTTGAAAACATCCTTGTTCCTTGTTTCTTTTCCAGGTTTATGTATATTTTCTGCCTAGCACCTGATTATTAAAACATCTGACGGATGGCCTAGGGAATCTAATTCTGGTATTGATTGTTTTTGCTGATTGTCTCCCTTTGTAGCTGGTTTCTTCATTATTGTGTAAATTTAGATCATGAGCTCATGTTTAGCTAAACAGCTGACCTTGTAAAAGGCTTAGGTGTGAACGCTCGTAAGTTTCAGCAAAAAGTCGGCAAAGATTTATTTGTGTCCCTCCAATGAGTTGCCCACAAGGACCCCGTTTTCTAGAAGTGTTGGTCCAATACTCCCTCTAGGGGTAGGGTAATTAGACAGGGCTGCTTTCGGCCCCAGATCTTGGGCAGGGGCAGTGGGCCGCCTGTGGCCTTGGCAGGAGCCTCTCTGCATGTGAACCAGGGAATCATCTCTCCTGCGAACTTCGGTCACCTGGCAGGAAGCTACGATGCCCAGACCTATGGTTAGCTGTGCAGCGAGGTATACTGCGTGGACAGGTTCCACACACACTTCAAATAAGTGGGTGGCGTCAGTGGAAAAGTGAGAGTTAGGCCAGCTGTGCAGACAAAGAAGGCGCCCTAAGGCCTGGGCCTAAATGCTTGTGACACCCCACTAGGCCTGCCGGGCTCTGAGGGCCCTGCCCAGGGCCCGCTGCTCCCCTGCCCTTTGTTCAGTCACAGCAGAGATGGCCACACCCACTCCCTCTGTGAGGGTAGTGTTCCAGCCTCCCTCAGTCCCGCCCACTCTCCGCAGCTTACCATGGACTACAGATGCTGCATTCTGAGGCCAGGGCGTTCCGAGAATGCCAAGGGCAGACATGATGACCTTAAATGATTTCCTCTTGTGTCAGTTTTGGTAAACTGTAGGAGCTAGGAAATGGTCCACTTTACAGAAATGTTCAAATTTACTGGCATTTCATATATTCTCTGCTATAACATTGTCCTGATTCTTTCTATATATTCTTTAATTATGTTTGTGCTTTCCTTAATCAAAGTGTGTCTTTTAAATCTTTTCAAAGAATATTCTTTGGACTTACTACGTCACCTGAATTTTATACGTTTTCTGTGGTATTAAGTTCTGCTCATATCTATCTTTATCTTTTTTCTATGTTCTCAGGGTTTCTTGTTTTCATCTTCTGATGTCAATTAAAACACTTGGTTATTCATTTTCATCAATCTTTTTACTTATAAAGATTTGAACTTTTAAAGATTCCAGCTCACTTTTAAGTTTCTAAGGGTCAGGTCCTCTACATTGTGGCTGGCCTAAGGCTTAGTTCACCATATAGCAATGTATATATTGACATTTTCCCCTCGACTTTCTGTGATTCCCTACATCTCACCTTTCTTTGCAGACAAGCCATTTGAAATACACTTAACTTATTTCACAGCCAATAAGTCTTTGAAATAATGTCTATTTTTTAGAGAAATCTTCTGACATAATTAGGCAGAAAATCTCACCTGCCATAGTTTTCAAAACAGCATAATTTCACTCTTCTCAATGCTTAATCTGTGGTATTAAACAACCTTTGAGTATTTAGGTTTATCAATAACATGTACTTTAAAAATGTTTTAGAGATCCTACCAGCCTTTGAAAACCTCCTTGTTCCTTGTTTCAGTTCCAGTTTTATGTATATTTTCTGCCTTGCACCTGATTATTCCAACATCAGATGGATGGCCTAGGGAATCTCATTCTGGTATTGATTGTTTTTGCTGATTGTCTCCCTTTGTAGCTGATTTCTTCAATATTGTGTAAATTTAGATCATGAGCTCATGTTTAGCTAAACAGCTGACCTTGTAAGAGGCTTAGGTGTGAACGCTGGTATGCTTCAGCAGAAAGTCAGCAAAGATTTATTTGTGTCCCTCCAATGAGTTGCCCGCAAGGACCCCGTTTTCTACAAGTGTTGGTCCAATACTCCTTCGAGAGGCAGTGGACTCAGACATGGCTGCTTTTCAGCCTTCGATCTGGGGCAGGGCCAGTGGGCGGCCTGTGGCCCGGGCAGGAGCCTCTCCGCCTGTGTCCCAGGGACCCATTTGCCTGCGAACTTCGGTCACCTGTCAGGAAGCTACGATGCCCTGACCTATGGTTAGCTGTGCAGCGAGGTGTACTGCGCGGACAGGCTCCAAACACACTTCAAATAAGAGGGCGGCCTGAGTGGAAAGGTGAGAGTTTGGGCAGCTGTGCAGACAAAGAAGGCGCCCTTTGGCCTGGGCCTAAATGCTTGTGACACCCCACTGGGTCTGCCGGGCTCTGAGGGGCCTGCTCTGGGCGCCCTGCTCCCCTGCCCTTTGTTCAGTCACAGCAGAGATGGCCACACCCACTCCCTCAGTGATGGCAGTCTTCCAACCTCCCTCAGCCACGCCCCCTCTCCGCAGGTTACCATGGACTACAGATGCTGCATTCTGAGGCCAGGGCGTTCCGAGAATGCCAAGGGCAGACATGACGACCTTAAATGATTTCCTCTTGTGTCAGTTTTCGTAAACTGTAGCAGCTAGGAAATGGTCCGCTTTACAGAAATGTTCAAGTTTACTGGCATTTCATATATTCTCTGCTATAACACTGTCCTGATTCTTTCTGCATATTCTTTACTTATGTTTATGTTTTCCTTAATCAAAGTGTGTCTTTTAAATCTTTTCAAAGAATATTCTTTGGACTTACTAAATCACCTCAATTTTATACGTTTTCTGTTGTATTAAGTTCTGCTCATATCTTTATTTATCTTTTTTCTATGTTCTCAGGGTTTATAGTTTTGATTTTCTGATGTCAAGTAAAACACTTGGTTATTCATTTTAATAAATCTTTTTACTTATAAAGATTTGAATTTTTAAAGATTCCAGCTTACTTGTACGTTTCTAAGGGTCCATTCCTCTACACTGTTGCCGGCCTAAGGCTTAGATCAACATATAGCTATGTATATATTGACATATTATACCCTCGGCTTTCTGTGATTCCCTACATCTCACCTTTCTTTGCAGACAAGCCATTTGAAATACCCTTAACTTATTTCACAGCCAATAAGTCTTTGAAATAATGTGTATTTTTTAGAGAAATCATCTTATATAATTAGGCAGAAAATCTCACCTTCCATAGTTTCTAAACAGCATAACTTCACTCTTCTCACAGCTTAATTTGCTGTATTAAACAACCTTTGTGTTTTTAGCTTTATCAATGACATGTACTTTAAAAATGTTTTAGAGACCCTACCAGTCTTTGAAAACATCCTTGTTCCTTGTTTCTTTTCCAGGTTTATGTATATTTTCTGCCTAGCACCTGATTATTCCAACATCTGACGGATGGCCTAGGGAATCTAATTCTGGTATTGATTGTTTTTGCTGATTGTCTCCCTTTGTAGCTGATTTCTTCATTATTGTGTAAATTTAGGTCATGAGCTCATGTTTAGCTAAACAGCTGACCTTGTAAAAGGCTTCGGTGTGAACGCTCGTAAGTTTCAGCAAAAAGTCGGCAAAGATTTATTTGTGTCCCTCCAATGAGTTGCCCTCAAGGACCCCGTTTTCTAGAAGTGTTGGTCCAATACTCCCTCTAGGGGTAGGGGACTTAGACAGGGCTGCTTTCGGCCCCCGAACTTGGGCAGGGGCAGTGGGCCGCCTGTGGCCCGGGCAGGAGCCTCTCTGCATGTGAACCTGGGAATCATCTCTCCTGCGAACTTCGGTCACCTGGCAGGAAGCTATGATGCACAGACCTATGGTTAGCTGTGCAGCGAGGTATACTGCGTGGACAGGTTCCACACTCACTGCTACTAAGTGGGCGGCCTGAGTGGAAAAGTGAGAGTTTGGGCAGCTGTGCAGACAAAGAAGGCGCCCTAAGGCCTGGGCCTAAATGCTTGTGACACCCCACCAGGCCTGCCGGGCTCTGAGGGCCCTGCCCAGGGCCCGCTGCTCCCCTGCCCTTTGTTCAGTCACAGCAGAGATGGCCACACCCACTCCCTCTGTGAGGGCAGTGTTCCAGCCTCCCTCAGTCCCGCCCACTCTCCGCAGGTTACCATGGACTACAGATGCTGCATTCTGAGGCCAGGGCGTTCCGAGAATGCCAAGGGCAGACATGATGACCTTAAATGATTTCCTCTTGTGTCAGTTTTGGTAAACTGTAGGAGCTAGGAAATGGTCCACTTTACAGAAATGTTCAAATTTACTGGCATTTCATATATTCTCTGCTATAACATTGTCCTGATTCTTTCTATATATTCTTTAATTATGTTTGTGCTTTCCTTAATCAAAGTGTGTCTTTTAAATATTTTCAAAGAATATTCTTTGGACTTACTACCTCACCTGAATTTTATACGTTTTCTGTGGTATTAAGTTCTGCTCATATCTTTATTTATCTTTCTTCTATGTTCTCAGGGTTTATTGTTTTCATCTTCTGATGTCAATTAAAAGACTTGGTTATTCATTTTCATCAATCTTTTTACTTATAAAGATTTGAACTTTTAAAGATTCCAGCTCACTTTTAAGTTTCTAAGGGTCAGGTCCTCTACATTGTGGCTGGCCTAAGGCTTAGTTCACCATATAGCAATGTATATATTGACATTTTCCCCTCGACTTTCTGTGATTACCTACATCTCACCTTTCTTTGCAGACAAGCCATTTGAAATACACTTAACTTATTTCACAGCCAATAAGTCTTTGAAATAATGTCTATTTTTTAGAGATATCATCTGACATAATTAGGCAGAATATCTCACCTGCCATAGTTTTCAAAACAGCATAATTTCACTCTTCTCAATGCTTAATCTGTGGTATTAAACAACCTTTGAGTATTTAGGTTTATCAATGACATGTACTTTAAAAATGTTTTAGAGATCCTACCAGCCTTTGAAAACCTCCTTGTTCCTTGTTTCAGTTCCAGTTTTATTTATATTTTCTGCCTTGCACCTGATTATTCCAACATCAGATGGATGGCCTAGGGAATCTCATTCTGGTATTGATTGTTTTTGCTGATTGTCTCCCTTTGTAGCTGATTTCTTCAATATTGTGTAAATTTAGATCATGAGCTCATGTTTAGCTAAACAGCTGACCTTGTAAGAGGCTTAGGTGTGAACGCTGGTACGCTTCAGCAGAAAGTCGGCAAAGATTTATTTCTGTCCCTCCAATGAGTTGCCCGCAAGAACCCCGTTTTCTACAAGTGTTGGTCGAATACTCCTTCGAGAGGAGGTGGACTCAGACATGGCTGCTTTTCAGGCTTCGATCAGGGGCAGGGCCAGTGGGTGGCCTGTGGCCCGGGCAGGAGCCTCTCCGCATGTGTCACAGGGACCCATTTGCCTGCGAACTTCGGTCACCTGGCAGGAAGCTACGATGCCTTGACCTATGGTTAGCTGTGCAGCGAGGTGTACTGCTCGGACAGGTACCCAACACACTTCAAATAAGAGGGCGGCCTGAGTGGAAAGGTGAGAGTTTGGGCAGCTGTGCAGACAAAGAAGGCGCCGTTTGGCCTGGGCCTAATGCTTGTGACACCCCACTGGGTCTGCCGGGCTCTGAGGTACCTGCCCTGGGCTCCCTGCTCCCCTGCCCTTTGTTCAGTCACAGCAGAGATGGCCACACCCACTCCCTCAGTGAGGGCAGTCTTCCAACCTCCCTCAGCCACGCACCCTCTCCACAGGTTACCATGGACTACAGATGCTGCATTCTGAGCCCAGGGCGTTCCGAGAATGCCAAGGGCAGACATGATGACCTTAAATGATTTCCTCTTGTGTCAGTTTTGGTAAACTTTAGGAGCTAGGAAAGGGTCCACTTTACAGAAATATTCAAATTTACTGGCAATTCATATATTCTCCGCTATAACATTGTCCTGATTCTTTCTGTATATTATTAACTTTTTTTTGTTTTCCTAAATCAAAGTGTGTCTTTTAAATCTTTTCAAAGAATATTCTTTGGACTTACTAAATCACCGGAATTTTATACGTTTTCTGTTGTATTAAGTTCTGCTCATATTTTTATTTATCTTTTTTCTATGTTCTCAGGGTTTATAGTTTTGATTTTCTGATGTCAAGTAAAACACTTGGTTATTCATTTTAATAATCTTTTTACTTATAAAGATTTGAACTTTTAAAGATTCCAGCTTACTTGTACGTTTCTAAGGGTCCATTCCTCTACACTGTTGCCGGCCTAAGGCTTAGATCAACATATAGCTATGTATATATTGACATATTATCCCCTCGGCTTTCTGTGATTCCCTACATCTCACCTTTCTTTGCAGACAAGCCATTTGAAATACCCTTAACTTATTTCACAGCCAATAAGTCTTTGAAATAATGTGTATTTTTTAGAGAAATCATCTTATAAAATTAGGCAGAAAATCTCACGTTCCATAGTTTTCTAAACAGCATAACTTCACTCTTCTCACAGCTTAATTTGCTGTATTAAACAACCTTTGTGTTTTTAGCTTTATCAATGACATGTACTTTAAAAATGTTTTAGAGACCCTTCCAGTCTTTGAAAACATCCTTGTTCCTTGTTTCTTTTCCAGGTTTATGTATATTTTCTGCCTAGCACCTGATTATTCCAACATCTGACGGATGGCCTAGGGAATCTAATTCTGGTATTGATTGTTTTTGCTGATTGTCTCCCTTTGTAGCTGATTTCTTCATTATTGTGTAAATTTAGGTCATGAGCTCATGTTTAGCTAAACAGCTGACCTTGTAAAAGGCTTATGTGTGAACGCTCGTATGTTTCAGCAAAAAGTCGGCAAAGATTTATTTGTGTCCCTCCAATGAGTTGCCCTCAAGGACCCCGTTTTCTAGAAGTGTTGGTCCAATACTCCCTCTAGGGGTAGGGGACTTAGACAGGGCTGCTTTCGGCTCCCGAACTTGGGCAGGGGCAGTGGGCCGCCTGTGGCCCGGGCAGGAGCCTCTCTGCATGTGAACCTGGGAATCATCTCTCCTGCGAACTTCGGTCACCTGGCAGGAAGCTATGATGCCCAGACCTATGGTTAGCTGTGCAGCGAGGTATACTGCGTGGACAGGTTCCACACTCACTGCTACTAAGTGGGCGGCCTGAGTGGAAAAGTGAGAGTTTGGGCAGCTGTGCAGACAAAGAAGGCGCCCTAAGGCCTGGGCCTAAATGCTTGTGAAACCCCACCAGGCCTGCCGGGCTCTGAGGGCCCTGCCCAGGGCCCGCTGCTCCCCTGCCCTTTGTTCAGTCACAGCAGAGATGGCCACACCCACTCCCTCTGTGAGGGCAGTGTTCCAGCCTCCCTCAGTCCCGCCCACTCTCCGCAGGTTACCATGGACTACAGATGCTGCATTCTGAGGCCAGGGCGTTCCGAGAATGCCAAGGGCAGACATGATGACCTTAAATGATTTCCTCTTGTGTCAGTTTTGGTAAACTGTAGGAGCTAGGAAATGGTCCACTTTACAGAAATGTTCAAATTTACTGGCATTTCATATATTCTCTGCTATAACATTGTCCTGATTCTTTCTATATATTCTTTAATTATGTTTGTGCTTTCCTTAATCAAAGTGTGTCTTTTAAATCTTTTCAAAGAATATTCTTTGGACTTACTACCTCACCTGAATTTTATACGTTTTCTGTGGTATTAAGTTCTGCTCATATCTATCTTTATCTTTTTTCTATGTTCTCAGGGTTTCTTGTTTTGATCTTCTGATGTCAATTAAAACACTTGGTTATTCATTTTCATCAATCTTTTTACTTATAAAGATTTGAACTTTTAAAGATTCCAGCTCACTTTTAAGTTTCTATGGGTCATGTCCTCTACATTGTGGCTGTCCTAAGGCTTAGTTCACCATATAGCAATGTATATATTGACATTTTCCCCTCGACTTTCTGTGATTCCCTACATCTCACCTTTCTTTGCAGACAAGCCATTTGAAATACACTTAACTTATTTCACAGCCAATAAGTCTTTGAAATAATGTCTATTTTTTAGAGAAATCTTCTGACATAATTAGGCAGAAAATCTCACCTGCCATAGTTTTCAAAACAGCATAATTTCACTCTTCTCAATGCTTAATCTGTGGTATTAAACAACCTTTGAGTATTTAGGTTTATCAATGACATGTACTTTAAAAATGTTTTAGAGATCCTACCATCCTTTGAAAACCTCCTTGTTCCTTCTTTCAGTTCCAGGTTTATGTATATTTTCTGCCTTGCACCTGATTATTCCAACATCAGATGGATGGCCTAGGGAATCTCATTCTGGTATTGATTGTTTTTGCTGATTGTCTCCCTTTGTAGCTGATTTCTTCAATATTGTGTAAATTTAGATCATGAGCTCATGTTTAGCTAAACAGCTGACCTTGTAAGAGGCTTAGGTGTGAACGCTGGTACGCTTCAGCAGAAAGTCAGCAAAGATTTATTTGTGTCCCTCCATTGAGTTGCCCGCAAGGACCCCGTTTTCTACAAGTGTTGGTCCAATACTCCTTCGAGAGGCAGTGGACTCAGACATGGCTGCTTTTCAGCCTTCGATCTGGGGCAGGGCCAGTGGGCGGCCTGTGGCCCGGGCAGGAGCCTCTCCGCATGTGTCCCAGGGACCCATTTGCCTGCGAACTTCGGTCACCTGGCAGGAAGCTACGATGCCCTGACCTATGGTTAGCTGTGCAGCGATGTGTATTGCGCGGACAGGTACCCAACACACTTCAAATAAGAGGGCGGCCTGAGTGGAAAGGTGAGAGTTTGGGCAGCTGTGCAGACAAAGAGGGCACCCTTTGGCCTGGGCCTAAATGCTTGTGACACCCCACTGGGTCTGCCGGGCTCTGAGGGCCCTGCCCTGGGCTCCCTGCTCCCCTGCCCTTGTTCAGTCACAGCAGAGATGGCCACACCCACTCCCTCCGTGATGGCAGTCTTCCAACCTCCCTCAGCCACGCACCCTCTCCGCAGGTTACCATGGACTACAGATGCTGCATTCTGAGGCCAGGGCGTTCCGAGAATGCCAAGGGCAGACATGACGACCTTAAATGATTTCCTCTTGTGTCATTTTTCGTAAACTGTAGCAGCTAGGAAATGGTCCGCTTTACAGAAATGCTCAAGTTTACTGGCATTTCATATATGCTCTGCTATAACATTGTCCTGATTCTTTCTGCATATTCTTTACTTATGTTTATGTTTTCCTTAATCAAAGTGAGTCTTTTAAATCTTTTCAAAGAATATTCTTTGGACTTACTAAATCACCTGAATTTTATACGTTTTCTGTTGTATTAAGTTCTGCTCATATCTTTATTAATCTTTTTTCTATGTTCTCAGGGTTTATAGTTTTGATTTTCTGATGTCAAGTAAAACACTTGGTTATTCATTTTAATAAATCTTTTTACTTATAAAGATTTGAACTTTTAAAGATTCCAGCTTACTTGTACGTTTCTAAGGGTCCATTCCTCTACACTGTTCCAGCCTAAGGCTTAGATCAACATATAGCTATGTATATATTGACATATTATCCCCTCAGCTTTCTGTGATTCCCTACATCTCACCTTTCTTTGCAGACAAGCCATTTGAAATACCCTTAACTTATTTCACAGCCAATAAGTCTTTGAAATAATGTGTATTTTTTAGGGAAATCATCCTATAAAATTAGGCAGAAAATCTCACGTTCCATAGTTTTCTAAACAGCATAACTTCACTCTTCTCACAGCTTAATTTGCTGTATTAAACAACCTTTGTGTTTTTAGCTTTATCAATGACATGTACTTAAAAATGTTTTAGAGACCCTTCCAGTCTTTGAAAACATCCTTGTTCCTTGTTTCTTTTCCAGGTTTATGTATATTTTCTGCCTAGCACCTGATTATTCCAACATCTGACGGATGGCCTAGGGAATCTAATTCTGGTATTGATTGTTTTTGCTGATTGTCTCCCTTTGTAGCTGATTTCTTCATTATTGTGTAAATTTAGGTCATGAGCAGCTGTTTAGCTAAACAGCTGACCTTGTGAAAGGCTTAGGTGTGAACGCTCGTAAGTTTCAGCAAAAAGTCGGCAAAGATTTATTTGTGTCCTTCCAAAGAGTTGCCCACAAAAACCCCGTTTTCTAGAAGTGTTGGTCCAATACTCCCTCTAGGGGTAGGGGACTTAGAGAGGGCTGCTTTCGGCCCCCGATCTTGGGCAGGGGCAGTGGGCGGCGTGTGGCCTGGGCAGGAGCCTCTCTGAGTGTGAACCTGGGAATCATCTTTCCTGCGAACTTCGGTCACCTGGCAGGAAGCTACGATGCCCAGACCTATGGTTAGCTGTGCAGCGAGGTATACTGCGTGGACAGGTTCCACACACACTTCAAATAAGTCGGTGGCCTGAGTGGCAAAGTGAGAGTTTGGTCAGCTGTGCAGACAAAGAAGGCGCCCTATGGCCTGGGCCTAAATGCTTATGACACCCCACTGGGCCTGCCTTGCTCTGAGGGCCCTGCCCTGGGCCCCATGCTCCCCTGCCCTTTGTTCAGTCACAGCAGAGATGGCCACACCCACTCCCTCAGTGAGGGCAGTGTTCCAGCCTCCGTCAGCACCGACCCTCTCCACAGGTTACCATGGACTACAGATGCTGCATTCTGAGGCCAGGGCGTTCCGAGAATGCCAAGGGCAGACATGATGACCTTAAATGATTTCCTTTTGTGTCAGTTTTGGTAAACTGTAGGAGCTAGGAAATGGTCCACTTTACAGAATTTTTCAAATTTCCTGGCATTTCATATATTCTCTGCTATAACATTGTCCTGATTCTTTCTGTAAATTCTTTACTTTTTTTTGTTTTCCTTAATCAAAGTGTGTCTTTTAAATCTTTTCAAAGAATATTCTTTGGACTTACTACCTCACCTGAATTTTATACGTTTTCTGTGGTATTAAGTTCTGCTCATATCTTTATTTATCTTTCTTCTATGTTCTCAGGGTTTATTGTTTTCATCTTCTGATGTCAATTAAAAGACTTGGTTATTCATTTTCATCAATCTTTTTACTTATAAAGATTTGAACTTTTAAAGATTCCAGCTCACTTTTAAGTTTCTAAGGGTCAGGTCCTCTACATTGTGGCTGGCCTAAGGCTTAGTTCACCATATAGCAATGTATATATTGACATTTTCCCCTCGACTTTCTGTGATTCCCTACATCTCACCTTTCTTTGCAGACAAGCCATTTGAAATACACTTAACTTATTTCACAGCCAATAAGTCTTTGAAATAATGTCTATTTTTTAGAGATATCTTCTGACATAATTAGGCAGAAAATCTCAACTGCCATAGTTTTCAAAACAGCATAATTTCACTCTTCTCAATGCTTAATCTGTGGTATTAAACAACCTTTGAGTATTTAGGTTTATCAATGACATGTACTTTAAAAATGTTTTAGAGATCCTACCAGCCTTTGAAAACCTCCTTGTTCCTTGTTTCAGTTCCAGTTTTATTTATATTTTCTGCCTTGCACCTGATTATTCCAACATCAGATGGATGGCCTAGGGAATCTCATTCTGGTATTGATTGTTTTTGCTGATTGTCTCCCTTTGTAGCTGATTTCTTCAATATTGTGTAAATTTAGATCATGAGCTCATGTTTAGCTAAACAGCTGACCTTGTAAGAGGCTTAGGTGTGAACGCTGGTACGCTTCAGCAGAAAGTCGGCAAAGATTTATTTCTGTCCCTCCAATGAGTTGCCCGCAAGAACCCCGTTTTCTACAAGTGTTGGTCGAATACTCCTTCGAGAGGAGGTGGACTCAGACATGGCTGCTTTTCAGGCTTCGATCAGGGGCAGGGCCAGTGGGTGGCCTGTGGCCCGGGCAGGAGCCTCTCCGCATGTGTCACAGGGACCCATTTGCCTGCGAACTTCGGTCACCTGGCAGGAAGCTACGATGCCTTGACCTATGGTTAGCTGTGCAGCGAGGTGTACTGCTCGGACAGTTACCCAACACACTTCAAATAAGAGGGCGGCCTGAGTGGAAAGGTGAGAGTTTGGGCAGCTGTGCTGACAAAGAAGGCGCCGTTTGGCCTGGGCCTAAATGCTTGTGACACCCCACTGGGTCTGCCGGGCTCTGTGGTCCCTGCCCTGGGCTCCCTGCTCCCCTGCCCTTTGTTTAGTCACAGCAGAGATGGCCACACCCACTCCCTCCGTGATGGCAGTCTTCCAACCTCCCTCAGCCACGCACCCTCTCCGCAGGTTACCATGGACTACAGATGCTGCATTCTGAGGCCAGGGCGTTCCGAGAATGCCAAGGGCAGACATGACGACCTTAAATGATTTTCTCTTGTGTCACTTTTCGTAAACTGTAGCAGCTAGGAAATGGTCCGCTTTACAGAAATGCTCAAGTTTACTGGCATTTCATATATGCTCTGCTATAACATTGTCCTGATTCTTTCTGCATATTCTTTACTTATTTTTATGTTTTCCTTAATCAAAGTGAGTCTTTTAAATCTTTTCAAAGAATATTCTTTGGACTTACTAAATCACCTGAATTGTATACGTTTTCTGTTGTATTAATTTCTGCTCATATCTTTATTTATCTTTTTTCTATGTTCTCAGGGTTTATAGTTTTGATTTTCTGTTGTCAAGTAAAACACTTGGTTATTCATTTTAATAATCTTTTTACTTATAAAGATTTGAACTTTTAAAGATTCTAGCTTACTTGTACGTTTCTAAGGGTCCATTCCTCTACACTGTTGCCGGCCTAAGGCTTAGATCAACATATAGCTATGTATATATTGACATATTATCCCCTCGGCTTTCTGTGATTCCCTACATCTCACCTTTCTTTGCAGACAAGCCATTTGAAATACCCTTAACTTATTTCACAGCCAATAAGTCTTTGAAATAATGTGTATTTTTTAGAGAAATCATCTTATATAATTAGGCAGAAAATCTCACCTTCCATAGTTTTCTAAACAGCATAACTTCACTCTTCTCACAGCTTAATTTGCTGTATTAAACAACCTTTGTGTTTTTAGCTTTATCAATGACATGTACTTTAAAAATGTTTTAGAGACCCTACCAGTCTTTGAAAACATCCTTGTTCCTTGTTTCTTTTCCAGGTTTATTTATATTTTCTGCCTAGCACCTGATTATTCCAACATCTCAAGGATGGCCTAGGGAATCTAATTCTGGTATTGATTGTTTTTGCTGATTGTCTCCCTTTGTAGCTGATTTCTTCATTATTGTGTAAATTTAGGTCATGAGCTCATGTTTAGCTAAACAGCTGACCTTGTAAAAGGCTTAGGTGTGAACGCTCGTAAGTTTCAGCAAAAAGTCGGCAAAGATTTATTTGTGTCCCTCCAATGAGTTGCCCACAAGGACCCCGTTTTCTAGAAGTGTTGGTCCAATACTCCCTCTAGGGGTAGGGGACTTAGACAGGGCTGCTTTCGGCCCCCGATCTTGGGCAGGGTCAGTGGGCGGCGTGTGGCTTGGGCAGGAGCCTCTCTGCGTGTGAACCTGGGAATCATCTCTCCTGCGAACTTCGGTCACCTGGCAGGAAGTTACGATGCCCAGACCTATGGTTAGCTGTGCAGCGAGGTATACTGCGTGGACAGGTTCCACACACACTTCAAATAAGTGGGTGGCCTGAGTGGAAAAGTGAGAGTTTGGCCAGCTGTGCAGACAAAGAAGGCGCCCTATGGCCTGGACCTAAATGCATGTGACACCCCACTGGGCCTGCCTTGCTCTGAGGGCCCTGCCCTGGGCCCCATGCTCCCCTGCCCTTTGTTCAGTCACAGCAGAGATGGCCACACCCACTCCCTCAGTGAGGGCAGTGTTCCAGCCTCCCTCAGCCCCGCCCACTCTCCAAAGGTTACCATGGACTACAGATGCTGCATTCTGAGGCCAGGGCGTTCCGAGAATGCCAAGGGCAGACATAATGACCTTAAATGATTTCCTCTTGTGTCAGTTTGGTAAAGTGTAGGAGCTAGGAAATGGTCCACTTTACAGAAATTTTCAAATTTATTGGCATTTCATATATTCTCTGCTATAACATTGTCCTGATTCTTTCTGTATATTCTTTACTTTTTTTTGTTTTCCTTAATCATAGTGTGTCTTTTAAATCTTTTCAAAGAATATTCTTTGGACTTACTACCTCACCTGAATTTTATACGTTTTCTGTGGTATTAAGTTCTGCTCGTATCTTTATTTATCTTTTTTCTATGTTCTCAGGGTTTATTGTTTTGATCTTCTGATGTCAATTAAAACACTTGGTTATTCATTTTCATCAATCTTTTTACTTATAAAGATTTGAACTTTTAAAGATTCCAGCTCACTTTCAAGTTTCTAAGGGTCACGTCCTCTACATTGTGGCTGGCCTAAGGCTTAGTTCACCATATAGCAATGTATATATTGACATTTTCCCCTCGACTTTCTGTGATTCCCTACATCTCACCTTTCTTTGCAGACAAGCCATTTGAAATACACTTAACTTATTTCACAGCCAATAAGTCTTTGAAATAATGTCTATTTTTTAGAGAAATCTTCTGACATAATTAGGCAGAAAATCTCACCTGCCATAGTTTTCAAAACAGCATAATTTCACTCTTCTCAATGCTTAATCTGTGGTATTAAACAACCTTTGAGTATTTAGGTTTATCAATGACATGTACTTTAAAAATGTTTTAGAGATCCTACCAGCCTTTGAAAACCTCCTTGTTCCTTGTTTCAGTTCCAGTTTTATGTATATTTTCTGCCTTGCACCTGATTATTCCAACATCAGATGGATGGCCTAGGGAATCTCATTCTGGTATTGATTGTTTTTGCTGATTGTCTCACTTTGTAGCTGATTTCTTCAATCTTGTGTAAATTTAGATCATGAGCTCATGTTTAGCTAAACAGCTGACCTTGTAAGAGGCATAGGTGTGAACGCTGGTAAGCTTCAGCAGAAAGTCGGCAAAGATTTATTTGTGTCCCTCCAATGAGTTGCCCGCAAGTACCCCGTTTTCTACAAGTGTTGGTCGAATACTCCTTCGAGAGGCAGTGGACTCAGACATGGCTGCTTTTCAGGCTTCGATCTGGGGCAGGGCCAGTGGGTGGCCTGTGGCCATGGCAGGAGCCTCTCCGCCTATGTCCCAGGGACCCATTGGTCTGCGAACTTCGGTCACCTGGCAGGAAGCTACGATGCCTTGACCTATGGTTAGCTGTGCAGTGAGGTATACTGCGTGGACAGGTTCCACACACACTTCAAATAAGTGGGTGGCCTGAGTGGAAAAGTGAGAGTTTGGCCAGCTGTGCAGACAAAGAAGGCGCCCTATGGCCTGGGCCTAAATGCATGTGACACCCCACTGGGCCTGCCTTGCTCTGAGGGCCCTGCCCTGGGCCCCATGCTCCCCTGCCCTTTGTTCAGTCACAGCAGAGATGGCCACACCCACTCCCTCCGTGAGGGCAGTGTTCCAGCCTCCCTCAGCCCCGCCCACTCTCCACAGGTTACCATGGACTACAGATGCTGCATTCTGAGGCCAGGGCGTTCCGAGAATGCCAAGGGCAGACATAATGACCTTAAATGATTTCCTCTTGTGTCAGTTTGGTAAACTGTAGGAGCTAGGAAATGGTCCACTTTACAGAAATTTTCAAATTTACTGGCATTTCATATATTCTCTGCTATAACATTGTCCTGATTCTTTCTGTATATTCTTTACTTTTTTTTGTTTTCCTTAATCAAAGTGTGTCTTTTAAATCTTTTCAAAGAATATTCTTTGGACTTACTACCTCACCTGAATTTTATACGTTTTCTGTGGTATTAAGTTCTGCTCATATCTTTATTTATCTTTTTTCTATGTTCTCAGGGTTTATTGTTTTGATCTTCTGATGTCAATTAAAACACTTGGTTATTCATTTTCATCAATCTTTTTACTTATAAAGATTTGAACTTTTAAAGATTCCAGCTCACTTTCAAGTTTCTAAGGGTCACGTCCTCTACATTGTGGCTGCCTAAGGCTTAGTTCACCATATAGCAATGTATATATTGACATTTTCCCCTCGACTTTCTGTGATTCCCTACATCTCACCTTTCTTTGCAGACAAGCCATTTGAAATACACTTAACTTATTTCACAGCCAATAAGTCTTTGAAATAATGTCTATTTTTTAGAGAAATCTTCTGACATAATTAGGCAGAAAATCTCACCTGCCATAGTTTTCAAAACAGCATAATTTCACTCTTCTCAATGCTTAATCTGTGGTATTAAACAACCTTTGAGTATTTAGGTTTATCAATGACATGTACTTTAAAAATGTTTTAGAGATCCTACCAGCCTTTGAAAACCTCCTTGTTCCTTGTTTCAGTTCCAGTTTTATGTATATTTTCTGCCTTGCACCTGATTATTCCAACATCAGATGGATGGCCTAGGGAATCTCATTCTGGTATTGATTGTTTTTGCTGATTGTCTCCCTTTGTAGCTGATTTCTTCAATATTGTGTAAATTTAGATCATGAGCTCATGTTTAGCTAAACAGCTGACCTTGTAAGAGGCTTAGGTGTGAACGCTGGTAAGCTTCAGCAGAAAGTCGGCAAAGATTTATTTCTGTCCCTCCAATGAGTTGCCCGCAAGAACCCCGTTTTCTACAAGTGTTGGTCGAATACTCCTTCGAGAGGCAGTGGACTGAGACATGGCTGCTTTTCAGGCTTCGATCTGTGGCAGGGCCAGTGGGTGGCCTGTGGCCAGGGCAGGAGCCTCTCCGCATGTGTCCCAGGGACCCATTGGTCTGCGAACTTCGGTCACCTGGCAGGAAGCTACGATGCCTTGACCTATGGTTAGCTGTGCAGCGAGGTGTACTGCGCGGACAGCTACCCAACACACTTCAAATAAGAGGGCGGCCTGAGTGGAAAGGTGAGAGTTTGGGCAGCTGTGCAGACAAAGAAGGCGCCCTTTGGCCTTTGCCTAAATGCTTGTGACACCCCACTGGGTCTGCCGGGCTCTGAGGGCCCTGCCCTGGGCTCCCTGCTCCCCTGCCCTTTGTTCAGTCACAGCAGAGATGGCCACACCCACTCCCTCCGTGATGGCAGTCTTCCAACCTCCCTCAGCCACGCACCCTCTCCGCAGGTTACCATGGACTACAGATGCTGCATTCTGAGGCCAGGGCGTTCCGAGAATGCCAAGGGCAGACATGACGACCTTAAATGATTTCCTCTTGTGTCACTTTTCGTAAACTGTAGCAGCTAGGAAATGGTCCGCTTTACAGAAATGCTCAAGTTTACTGGCATTTCATATATTCTCTGCTATAACATTGTCCTGATTCTTTCTGCATATTCTTTACTTATTTTTATGTTTTCCTTAATCAAAGTGAGTTTTTTAAATCTTTTCAAAGAATATTCTGTGGACTTACTAAATCACCTGAATTTTATACGTTTTCTGTTGTATTAAGTTCTGCTCATATTTTTGTTTATCTTTTTTCTATGTTCTCAGGGTTTATAGTTTTGATTTTCTGTTGTCAAGTAAAACACTTGGTTATTCATTTTAATAATCTTTTTACTTATAAAGATTTGAACTTTTAAAGATTCTAGCTTACTTGTACGTTTCTAAGGGTCCATTCCTCTACACTGTTGCCGGCCTAAGGCTTAGATCAACATATAGCTATGTATATATTGACATATTATCCCCTCGGCTTTCTGTGATTCCCTACATCTCACCTTTCTTTGCAGACAAGCCATTTGAAATACTTTTATCTTATTTCACAGCCAATAAGTCTTTGAAATAATGTGTATTTTTTAGAGAAATCATCTTATATAATTAGGCAGAAAATCTCACCTTCCATAGTTTTCTAAACAGCATAACTTCACTCTTCTCACAGCTTAATTTGCTGTATTAAACAACCTTTGTGTTTTTAGCTTTATCAATGACATGTACTTTAAAAATGTTTTAGAGACCCTACCAGTCTTTGAAAACATCCTTGTTCCTTGTTTCTTTTCCAGGTTTATGTATATTTTCTGCCTAGCACCTGATTATTCCAACATCTGACGGATGGCCTAGGGAATCTAATTCTGGTATTGATTGTTTTTGCTGATTGTCTCACTTTGTAGCTGATTTCTTCAATATTGTGTAAATTTAGATCATGAGCTCATGTTTAGCTAAACAGCTGACCTTGTAAGAGGCTTAGGTGTGAACGCTGGTAAGCTTCAGCAGAAAGTCGGCAAAGATTTATTTCTGTCCCTCCAATGAGTTGCCCGCAAGAACCCCGTTTTCTACAAGTGTTGGTCGAATACTCCTTCGAGAGGCAGTGGACTCAGACATGGCTGCTTTTCAGTCTTCGATCTGGGGCAGGGCCAGTGGGTGGCCTGTGGCCAGGGCAGGAGCCTCTCCGCCTGTGTCCCAGGGACCCATTGGTCTGCGAACTTCGGTCACCTGGCAGGAAGCTACGATGCCTTGACCTATTGTTAGCTGTGCAGCGAGGTGTACTGCGCGGACAGGTACCCAACACACTTCAAATAAGAGGGCGGCCTGAGTGGAAAGGTGAGAGTTTGGGCAGCTGTGCAGACAAAGAAGGCGCCCTTTGGCCTGGGCCTAAATGCTTGTGAAACCCCACTGGGTCTGCTGGGCTCTGAGGGCCCTGCCCTGGGCTCCCTGCTCCCCTGCCCTTTGTTCAGTCACAGCAGAGATGGCCACACCCACTCCCTCCGTGATGGCAGTCTTCCAACCTCCCTCAGCCACGCACCCTCTCCGCAGGTTACCATGGACTACAGATGCTGCATTCTGAGGCCAGGGCGTTCCGAGAATGCCAAGGGCAGACATGATGACCTTAAATGATTTCCTCTTGTGTCAGTTTTGGTAAACTTTAGGAGCTAGGAAAGGGTACACTTTACAGAAATATTCAAATTTACTGGCAATTCATATATTCTCCGCTATAACATTGTCCTGATTCTTTCTGTATATTATTTACTTTTTTTTGTTTTCCTAAATCAAAGTGTGTCTTTTAAATCTTTTCAAAGAATATTCTTTGGACTTACTAAATCACCTGAATTTTATACGTTTTCTGTTGTATTAAGTTCTGCTCATATCTTTATTTATCTTTTTTCTATGTTCTCAGGGTTTATAGTTTTGATTTTCTGATGTCAAGTAAAACACTTGGTTATTCATTTTAATAATCTTTTTACTTATAAAGATTTGAACTTTTAAAGATTCCAGCTTACTTGTACGTTTCTAAGGGTCCATTCCTCTACACTGTTGCCGGCCTAAGGCTTAGATCAACATATAGCTATGTATATATTGACATATTATCCCCTCGGCTTTCTGTGATTCCCTACATCTCACCTTTCTTTGCAGACAAGCCATTTGAAATACTTTTATCTTATTTCACAGCCAATAAGTCTTTGAAATAATGTGTATTTTTTAGAGAAATCATCTTATATAATTAGGCAGAAAATCTCACCTTCCATAGTTTTCTAAACAGCATAACTTCACTCTTCTCACAGCTTAATTTGCTGTATTAAACAACCTTTGTGTTTTTAGCTTTATCAATGACATGTACTTTAAAAATGTTTTAGAGACCCTACCAGTCTTTGAAAACATCCTTGTTCCTTGTTTCTTTTCCAGGTTTATGTATATTTTCTGCCTAGCACCTGATTATTCCAACATCTCAAGGATGGCCTAGGGAATCTAATTCTGGTATTGATTGTTTTTGCTGATTGTCTCCCTTTGTAGCTGATTTCTTCATTATTGTGTAAATTTTGGTCATGAGCTCATGTTTAGCTAAACAGCTGACCTTGTAAAAGGCTTAGGTGTGAACGCTCGTAAGTTTCAGCAAAAAGTCGGCAAAGATTTATTTGTGTCCCTCCAATGAGTTGCCCACAAGGACCCCGTTTTCTAGAAGTGTTGGTCCAATACTCCCTCTAGGGGTAGGGGACTTAGACAGGGCTGCTTTCGGCCCCCGATCTTGGGCAGGGTCAGTGGGCGGCGTGTGGCTTGGGCAGGAGCCTCTCTGCGTGTGAACCTGGGAATCATCTCTCCTGCGAACTTCGGTCACCTGGCAGGAAGTTACGATGCCCAGACCTATGGTTAGCTGTGCAGCGAGGTATACTGCGTGGACAGGTTCCACACACACTTCAAATAAGTGGGTGGCCTGAGTGGAAAAGTGAGAGTTTGGCCAGCTGTGCAGACAAAGAAGGCGCCCTATGGCCTGGGCCTAAATGCATGTGATACCCCACTGGGCCTGCCTTGCTCTGAGGGCCCTGCCCTGGGCCCCATGCTCCCCTGCCCTTTGTTCAGTCACAGCAGAGATGGCCACACCCACTCCCTCAGTGAGGGCAGTGTTCCAGCCTCCCTCAGCCCCGCCAACTCTCCACAGGTTACCATGGACTACAGATGCTGCATTCTGAGGCCAGGGCGTTCCGAGAATGCCAAGGGCAGACATAATGACCTTAAATGATTTCCTCTTGTGTCAGTTTGGTAAACTGTAGGAGCTAGGAAATGGTCCACTTTACAGAAATTTTCAAATTTACTGGCATTTCATATATTCTCTGCTATAACATTGTCCTGATTCTTTCTGTATATTCTTTACTTTTTTTTGTTTTCCTTAATCAAAGTGTGTCTTTTAAATCTTTTCAAAGAATATTCTTTGGACTTACTACCTCACCTGAATTTTATACGTTTTCTGTGGTATTAAGTTCTGCTCATATCTTTATTTATCTTTTTTCTATGTTCTCAGGGTTTATTGTTTTGATCTTCTGATGTCAATTAAAACACTTGGTTATTCATTTTCATCAATCTTTTTACTTATAAAGATTTGAACTTTTAAAGATTCCAGCTCACTTTCAAGTTTCTAAGGGTCACGTCCTCTACATTGTGGCTGGCCTAAGGCTTAGTTCACCATATAGCAATGTATATATTGACATTTTCCCCTCGACTTTCTGTGATTCCCTACATCTCACCTTTCTTTGCAGACAAGCCATTTGAAATACACTTAACTTATTTCACAGTCAATAAGTCTTTGAAATAATGTCTATTTTTTAGAGAAATCTTCTGACATAATTAGGCAGAAAATCTCACCAGCCATAGTTTTCAAAACAGCATAATTTCACTCTTCTCAATGCTTAATCTGTGGTATTAAACAACCTTTGAGTATTTAAGTTTATCAATGACATGTACTTTAAAAATGTTTTAGAGATCCTACCAGCCTTTGAAAACCTCCTTGTTCCTTGTTTCAGTTCCAGTTTTATTTATATTTTCTGCCTTGCACCTGATTATTCCAACATCAGATGGATGGCCTAGGGAATCTCATTCTGGTATTGATTGTTTTTGCTGATTGTCTCCCTTTGTAGCTGATTTCTTCAATATTGTGTAAATTTAGATCATGAGCTCATGTTTAGCTAAACAGCTGACCTTGTAAGAGGCTTAGGTGTGAACGCTGGTAAGCTTCAGCAGAAAGTCGGCAAAGATATATTTCTGTCCCTCCAATGAGTTGCCCGCAAGAACCCCGTTTTCTACAAGTGTTGGTCGAATACTCCTTCGAGAGGCAGTGGACTCAGACATGGCTGCTTTTCAGGCTTCGATCTGTGGCAGGGCCAGTGGGTGGCCTGTGGCCAGGGCAGGAGCCTCTCCGCATGTGTCCCAGGGACCCATTGGTCTGCGAACTTCGGTCACCTGGCAGGAAGCTACAATGCCTTGACCTATGGTTAGCTGTGCAGCGAGGTGTACTGCGCGGACAGCTACCCAACACACTTCAAATAAGAGGGCGGCCTGAGTGGAAAGGTGAGAGTTTGGGCAGCTGTGCAGACAAAGAAGGCGCCCTTTGGCCTGGGCCTAAATGCTTGTGACACCCCACTGGGTCTGCCGGGCTCTGAGGGCCCTGCCCTGGGCTCCCTGCTCCCCTGCCCTTTGTTCAGTCACAGCAGAGATGGCCACACCCACTCCCTCCGTGATGGCAGTCTTCCAACCTCCCTCAGCCACGCACCCTCTCCGCAGGTTACCATGGACTACAGATGCTGCATTCTGAGGCCAGGGCGTTCCGAGAATGCCAAGGGCAGACATGACGACCTTAAATGATTTCCTCTTGTGTCACTTTTCGTAAACTGTAGCAGCTAGGAAATGGTCCGCTTTACAGAAATGCTCAAGTTTACTGGCATTTCATATATGCTCTGCTATAACATTGTCCTGATTCTTTCTGCATATTCTTTACTTATTTTTATGTTTTCCTTAATCAAAGTGAGTTTTTTAAATCTTTTCAAAGAATATTCTTTGGACTTACTAAATCACCTGAATTTTATACGTTTTCTGTTGTATTAAGTTCTGCTCATATTTTTGTTTATCTTTTTTCTATGTTCTCAGGGTTTATAGTTTTGATTTTCTGTTGTCAAGTAAAACACTTGGTTATTCATTTTAATAATCTTTTTACTTATAAAGATTTGAACTTTTAAAGATTCTAGCTTACTTGTACGTTTCTAAGGGTCCATTCCTCTACACTGTTGCCGGCCTAAGGCTTAGATCAACATATAGCTATGTATATATTGACATATTATCCCCTCGGCTTTCTGTGATTCCCTACATCTCACCTTTCTTTGCAGACAAGCCATTTGAAATACCCTTAACTTATTTCACAGCCAATAAGTCTTTAAAATAATGTGTATTTTTTAGAGAAATCATCTTATATAATTAGGCAGAAAATCTCACCTTCCATAGTTTTCTAAACAGCATAACTTCACTCTTCTCACAGCTTAATTTGCTGTATTAAACAACCTTTGTGTTTTTAGCTTTATCAATGACATGTACTTTAAAAATGTTTTAGAGACCCTACCAGTCTTTGAAAACATCCTTGTTCCTTGTTTCTTTTCCAGGTTTATGTATATTTTCTGCCTAGCACCTGATTATTCCAACATCTGACGGATGGCCTAGGGAATCTAATTCTGGTATTGATTGTTTTTGCTGATTGTCTCCCTTTGTAGCTGATTTCTTCAATATTGTGTAAATTTAGATCATGAGCTCATGTTTAGCTAAACAGCTGACCTTGTAAGAGGCTTACGTGTGAACGCTGGTAAGCTTCAGCAGAAAGTCGGCAAAGATTTATTTCTGTCCCTCCAATGAGTTGCCCGCAAGAACCCCGATTTCTACAAGTGTTGGTCGAATACTCCTTCGAGAGGCAGTGGACTCAGACATGGCTGCTTTTCAGGCTTCGATCTGGGGCAGGGCCAGTGGGCGGCCTGTGGCCCGGGCAGGAGCCTCTCTGCATGTGTACCACGGACCCATTTGCCTGCGAACTTCGGTCACCTGGCCGGAAGCTACGATGCCTTGACCTATGGTTAGCTGTGCAGCGAGGTGTACTGCGCGGACAGGTACCCAACACACTTCAAATAAGAGGGCGGCCTGAGTGGAAAGGTGAGAGTTTGGGCAGCTGTGCAGACAAAGAAGGCACCCTTTGGCCTGGGCCTAAATGCTTGTGACACCCCACTGGGTCTGCCGGGCTCTGAGGGCCCTGCCCTTGGCCCCATACTCCCCTGCCCTTTGTTCAGTCACAGCAGAGATGGCCACACCCACTCCCTCAGTGAGGGCAGTCTTCCAACCTCCCTCAGCCACGCACCCTCTCCGCAGGTTACCATGGACTACAGATGCTGCATTCTGAGCCCAGGGCGTTCCGAGAATGCCAAGGGCAGACATGATGACCTTAAATGATTTCCTCTTGTGTCAGTTTTGGTAAACTTTAGGAGCTAGGAAAGGGTCCACTTTACAGAAATATTCAAATTTACTGGCATTTCATATATTCTCCGCTATAACATTGTCCTGATTCTTTCTGTATATTATTTACTTTTTTTTGTTTTCCTAAATCAAAGTGTGTCTTTTAAATCTTTTCAAAGAATATTCTTTGGACTTACTAAATCACTGGAATTTTATACGTTTTCTGTTGTATTAAGTTCTGCTCATATCTTTATTTATCTTTTTTCTATGTTCTCAGGGTTTATAGTTTTGATTTTCTGATGTCAAGTAAAACACTTGGTTATTCATTTTAATAATCTTTTTACTTATAAAGATTTGAACTTTTAAAGATTCCAGCTTACTTGTACGTTTCTAAGGGTCCATTCCTCTACACTGTTGCCGGCCTAAGGCTTAGATCAACATATAGCTATGTATATATTGACATATTATCCCCTCGGCTTTCTGTGATTCCCTACATCTCACCTTTCTTTGCAGACAAGCCATTTGAAATACCCTTAACTTATTTCACAGCCAATAAGTCTTTGAAATAATGTGTATTTTTTAGAGAAATCATCTTATAAAATTAGGCAGAAAATCTCACGTTCCATAGTTTTCTAAACAGCATAACTTCACTCTTCTCACAGCTTAATTTGCTGTATTAAACAACCTTTGTGTTTTTAGCTTTATCAATGACATGTACTTTAAAAATGTTTTAGAGACCCTTCCAGTCTTTGAAAACATCCTTGTTCCTTGTTTCTTTTCCAGGTTTATGTATATTTTCTGCCTAGCACCTGATTATTCCAACATCTGACGGATGGCCTAGGGAATCTCATTCTGGTATTGATTGTTTTTGCTGATTGTCTCCCTTTGTAGCTGATTTCTTCATTATTGTGTAAATTTAGGTCATGAGCTCATGTTTAGCTAAACAGCTGACCTTGTAAAAGGCTTCGGTGTGAACGCTCGTAAGTTTCAGCAAAAAGTCGGCAAAGATTTATTTGTGTCCCTCCAATGAGTTGCCCACAAGGACCCCGTTTTCTAGAAGTGTTGGTCCAATACTCCCTCTAGGGGTAGGGGACTTAGACAGGGCTGCTTTCGGCTCCCGAACTTGGGCAGGGGCAGTGGGCCGCCTGTGGCCCGGGCAGGAGCCTCTCTGCATGTGAACCTGGGAATCATCTCTCCTGCGAACTTCGGTCACCTGGCAGGAAGCTATGATGCCCAGACCTATGGTTAGCTGTGCAGCGAGGTATACTGCGTGGACAGGTTCCACACTCACTGCTACTAAGTGGGCGGCCTGAGTGGAAAAGTGAGAGTTTGGCCAGCTGTGCAGACAAAGAAGGCGCCCTATGGCCTGGGCCTAAATGCATGTGACACCCCACTGGGCCTGCCTTGCTCTGAGGGCCCTGCCCTGGGCCCCATGCTCCCCTGCCCTTTGTTCAGTCACAGCAGAGATGGCCACACCCACTCCCTCAGTGAGGGCAGTGTTCCAGCCTCCCTCAGCCCCGCCAACTCTCCACAGGTTACCATGGACTACAGATGCTGCATTCTGAGGCCAGGGCGTTCCGAGAATGCCAAGGGCAGACATAATGACCTTAAATGATTTCCTCTTGTGTCAGTTTTGGTAAAGTGTAGGAGCTAGGAAATGGTCCACTTTACAGAAATTTTCAAATTTACTGGCATTTCATATATTCTCTGCTATAACATTGTCCTGATTCTTTCTGTATATTCTTTACTTTTTTTTGTTTTCCTTAATCAAAGTGTGTCTTTTAAATCTTTTCAAAGAATATTCTTTGGACTTACTACCTCACCTGAATTTTATACGTTTTCTGTGGTATTAAGTTCTGCTCATATCTTTATTTATCTTTTTTCTATGTTCTCAGGGTTTATAGTTTTGATTTTCTGATGTCAAGTAAAACACTTGGTTATTCATTTTAATAATCTTTTTACTTATAAAGATTTGAACTTTTAAAGATTCCAGCTTACTTGTACGTTTCTAAGGGTCCATTCCTCTACACTGTTGCCGGCCTAAGGCTTAGATCAACATATAGCTATGTATATATTGACATATTATCCCCTCGGCTTTCTGTGATTCCCTACATCTCACCTTTCTTTGCAGACAAGCCATTTGAAATACCCTTAACTTATTTCACAGCCAATAAGTCTTTGAAATAATGTGTATTTTTTAGAGAAATCATCTTATAAAATTAGGCAGAAAATCTCA
The DNA here is from genome assembly GCF_964165515.1 of Mesoplodon bidens. Classification (NCBI taxonomy): domain Eukaryota; kingdom Metazoa; phylum Chordata; class Mammalia; order Artiodactyla; family Ziphiidae; genus Mesoplodon; species Mesoplodon bidens. Next base: position 8,975,875 of record NC_138180.1, read on the forward strand.
CGTTCCATAGTTTTCTAAACAGCATAACTTCACTCTTCTCACAGCTTAATTTGCTGTATTAAACAACCTTTGTGTTTTTAGCTTTATCAATGACATGTACTTTAAAAATGTTTTAGAGACCCTTCCAGTCTTTGAAAACATCCTTGTTCCTTGTTTCTTTTCCAGGTTTATGTATATTTTCTGCCTAGCACCTGATTATTCCAACATCTGACGGATGGCCTAGGGAATCTCATTCTGGTATTGATTGTTTTTGCTGATTGTCTCCCTTTGTAGCTGATTTCTTCATTATTGTGTAAATTTAGGTCATGAGCTCATGTTTAGCTAAACAGCTGACCTTGTAAAAGGCTTCGGTGTGAACGCTCGTAAGTTTCAGCAAAAAGTCGGCAAAGATTTATTTGTGTCCCTCCAATGAGTTGCCCTCAAGGACCCCGTTTTCTAGAAGTGTTGGTCCAATACTCCCTCTAGGGGTAGGGGACTTAGACAGGGCTGCTTTCGGCTCCCGAACTTGGGCAGGGGCAGTGGGCCGCCTGTGGCCCGGGCAGGAGCCTCTCTGCATGTGAACCTGGGAATCATCTCTCCTGCGAACTTCGGTCACCTGGCAGGAAGCTATGATGCCCAGACCTATGGTTAGCTGTGCAGCGAGGTATACTGCGTGGACAGGTTCCACACTCACTGCTACTAAGTGGGCGGCCTGAGTGGAAAAGTGAGAGTTTGGCCAGCTGTGCAGACAAAGAAGGCGCCCTATGGCCTGGGCCTAAATGCATGTGACACCCCACTGGGCCTGCCTTGCTCTGAGGGCCCTGCCCTGGGCCCCATGCTCCCCTGCCCTTTGTTCAGTCACAGCAGAGATGGCCACACCCACTCCCTCAGTGAGGGCAGTGTTCCAGCCTCCCTCAGCCCCGCCAACTCTCCACAGGTTACCATGGACTACAGATGCTGCATTCTGAGGCCAGGGCGTTCCGAGAATGCCAAGGGCAGACATAATGACCTTAAATGATTTCCTCTTGTGTCAGTTTTGGTAAACTGTAGGAGCTAGGAAATGGTCCACTTTACAGAAATTTTCAAATTTACTGGCATTTCATATATTCTCTGCTATAACATTGTCCTGATTCTTTCTGTATATTCTTTACTTTTTTTTGTTTTCCTTAATCAAAGTGTGTCTTTTAAATCTTTTCAAAGAATATTCTTTGGACTTACTACCTCACCTGAATTTTATACGTTTTCTGTGGTATTAAGTTCTGCTCATATCTTTATTTATCTTTTTTCTATCTTCTCAGGGTTTATTGTTTTCATCTTCTGATGTCAATTAAAACACTTGGTTATTCATTTTAATAATCTTTTTACTTATAAAGATTTGAACTTTTAAAGATTCCAGCTTACTTGTACGTTTCTAAGGGTCCATTCCTCTACACTGTTGCCGGCCTAAGGCTTAGATCAACATATAGCTATGTATATATTGACATATTATCCCCTCGGCTTTCTGTGATTCCCTACATCTCACCTTTCTTTGCAGACAAGCCATTTGAAATACCCTTAACTTATTTCACAGCCAATAAGTCTTTGAAATAATGTGTATTTTTTAGAGAAATCATCTTATAAAATTAGGCAGAAAATCTCACGTTCCATAGTTTTCTAAACAGCATAACTTCACTCTTCTCACAGCTTAATTTGCTGTATTAAACAACCTTTGTGTTTTTAGCTTTATCAATGACATGTACTTTAAAAATATTTTAGAGACCCTTCCAGTCTTTGAAAACATCCTTGTTCCTTGTTTCTTTTCCAGGTTTATGTATATTTTCTGCCTAGCACCTGATTATTCCAACATCTGACGGATGGCCTAGGGAATCTCATTCTGGTATTGATTGTTTTTGCTGATTGTCTCCCTTTGTAGCTGATTTCTTCATTATTGTGTAAATTTAGGTCATGAGCTCATGTTTAGCTAAACAGCTGACCTTGTAAAAGGCTTCGGTGTGAACGCTCGTAAGTTTCAGCAAAAAGTCGGCAAAGATTTATTTGTGTCCCTCCAATGAGTTGCCCACAAGGACCCCGTTTTCTAGAAGTGTTGGTCCAATACTCCCTCTAGGGGTAGGGGACTTAGACAGGGCTGCTTTCGGCTCCCGAACTTGGGCAGGGGCAGTGGGCCGCCTGTGGCCCGGGCAGGAGCCTCTCTGCATGTGAACCTGGGAATCATCTCTCCTGCGAACTTCGGTCACCTGGCAGGAAGCTATGATGCCCAGACCTATGGTTAGCTGTGCAGCGAGGTATACTGCGTGGACAGGTTCCACACTCACTGCTACTAAGTGGGCGGCCTGAGTGGAAAAGTGAGAGTTTGGCCAGCTGTGCAGACAAAGAAGGCGCCCTATGGCCTGGGCCTAAATGCATGTGACACCCCACTGGGCCTGCCTTGCTCTGAGGGCCCTGCCCTGGGCCCCATGCTCCCCTGCCCTTTGTTCAGTCACAGCAGAGATGGCCACACCCACTCCCTCAGTGAGGGCAGTGTTCCAGCCTCCCTCAGCCCCGCCAACTCTCCACAGGTTACCATGGACTACAGATGCTGCATTCTGAGGCCAGGGCGTTCCGAGAATGCCAAGGGCAGACATAATGACCTTAAATGATTTCCTCTTGTGTCAGTTTTGGTAAAGTGTAGGAGCTAGGAAATGGTCCACTTTACAGAAATTTTCAAATTTACTGGCATTTCATATATTCTCTGCTATAACATTGTCCTGATTCTTTCTGTATATTCTTTACTTTTTTTTGTTTTCCTTAATCAAAGTGTGTCTTTTAAATCTTTTCAAAGAATATTCTTTGGACTTACTACCTCACCTGAATTTTATACGTTTTCTGTGGTATTAAGTTCTGCTCATATCTTTATTTATCTTTTTTCTATGTTCTCAGGGTTTATAGTTTTGATTTTCTGATGTCAAGTAAAACACTTGGTTATTCATTTTAATAATCTTTTTACTTATAAAGATTTGAACTTTTAAAGATTCCAGCTTACTTGTACGTTTCTAAGGGTCCATTCCTCTACACTGTTGCCGGCCTAAGGCTTAGATCAACATATAGCTATGTATATATTGACATATTATCCCCTCGGCTTTCTGTGATTCCCTACATCTCACCTTTCTTTGCAGACAAGCCATTTGAAATACCCTTAACTTATTTCACAGCCAATAAGTCTTTGAAATAATGTGTATTTTTTAGAGAAATCATCTTATAAAATTAGGCAGAAAATCTCACGTTCCATAGTTTTCTAAACAGCATAACTTCACTCTTCTCACAGCTTAATTTGCTGTATTAAACAACCTTTGTGTTTTTAGCTTTATCAATGACATGTACTTTAAAAATGTTTTAGAGACCCTTCCAGTCTTTGAAAACATCCTTGTTCCTTGTTTCTTTTCCAGGTTTATGTATATTTTCTGCCTAGCACCTGATTATTCCAACATCTGACGGATGGCCTAGGGAATCTCATTCTGGTATTGATTGTTTTTGCTGATTGTCTCCCTTTGTAGCTGATTTCTTCATTATTGTGTAAATTTAGGTCATGAGCTCATGTTTAGCTAAACAGCTGACCTTGTAAAAGGCTTCGGTGTGAACGCTCGTAAGTTTCAGCAAAAAGTCGGCAAAGATTTATTTGTGTCCCTCCAATGAGTTGCCCTCAAGGACCCCGTTTTCTAGAAGTGTTGGTCCAATACTCCCTCTAGGGGTAGGGGACTTAGACAGGGCTGCTTTCGGCTCCCGAACTTGGGCAGGGGCAGTGGGCCGCCTGTGGCCCGGGCAGGAGCCTCTCTGCATGTGAACCTGGGAATCATCTCTCCTGCGAACTTCGGTCACCTGGCAGGAAGCTATGATGCCCAGACCTATGGTTAGCTGTGCAGCGAGGTATACTGCGTGGACAGGTTCCACACTCACTGCTACTAAGTGGGCGGCCTGAGTGGAAAAGTGAGAGTTTGGCCAGCTGTGCAGACAAAGAAGGCGCCCTATGGCCTGGGCCTAAATGCATGTGACACCCCACTGGGCCTGCCTTGCTCTGAGGGCCCTGCCCTGGGCCCCATGCTCCCCTGCCCTTTGTTCAGTCACAGCAGAGATGGCCACACCCACTCCCTCAGTGAGGGCAGTGTTCCAGCCTCCCTCAGCCCCGCCAACTCTCCACAGGTTACCATGGACTACAGATGCTGCATTCTGAGGCCAGGGCGTTCCGAGAATGCCAAGGGCAGACATAATGACCTTAAATGATTTCCTCTTGTGTCAGTTTTGGTAAACTGTAGGAGCTAGGAAATGGTCCACTTTACAGAAATTTTCAAATTTACTGGCATTTCATATATTCTCTGCTATAACATTGTCCTGATTCTTTCTGTATATTCTTTACTTTTTTTTGTTTTCCTTAATCAAAGTGTGTCTTTTAAATCTTTTCAAAGAATATTCTTTGGACTTACTACCTCACCTGAATTTTATACGTTTTCTGTGGTATTAAGTTCTGCTCATATCTTTATTTATCTTTTTTCTATCTTCTCAGGGTTTATTGTTTTCATCTTCTGATGTCAATTAAAACACTTGGTTATTCATTTTCATCAATCTTTTTACTTATAAAGATTTGAACTTTTAAAGATTCCAGCTCACTTTCAAGTTTCTAAGGGTCACGTCCTCTACATTGTGGCTGGCCTAAGGCTTAGTTCACCATATAGCAATGTATATATTGACATTTTCCCCTCGACTTTCTGTGATTCCCTACATCTCACCTTTCTTTGCAGACAAGCCATTTGAAATACACTTAACTTATTTCACAGCCAATAAGTCTTTGAAATAATGTCTATATTTTAGAGAAATCTTCTGACATAATTAGGCAGAAAATCTCACCTGCCATAGTTTTCAAAACAGCATAATTTCACTCTTCTCAATGCTTAATCTGTGGTATTAAACAACCTTTGAGTATTTAGGTTTATCAATGACATGTACTTTAAAAATGTTTTAGAGATCCTACCAGCCTTTGAAAACCTCCTTGTTCCTTGTTTCAGTTCCAGTTTTATTTATATTTTCTGCCTTGCACCTGATTATTCCAACATCAGATGGATGGCCTAGGGAATCTCATTCTGGTATTGATTGTTTTTGCTGATTGTCTCCCTTTGTAGCTGATTTCTTCAATATTGTGTAAATTTAGATCATGAGCTCATGTTTAGCTAAACAGCTGACCTTGTAAGAGGCTTAGGTGTGAACGCTGGTAAGCTTCAGCAGAAAGTCGGCAAAGATTTATTTCTGTCCCTCCAATGAGTTGCCCGCAAGAACCCCGTTTTCTACAAGTGTTGGTCGAATACTCCTTCGAGAGGCAGTGGACTCAGACATGGCTGCTTTTCAGGCTTCGATCTGTGGCAGGGCCAGTGGGTGGCCTGTGGCCAGGGCAGGAGCCTCTCCGCATGTGTCCCAGGGCCCCATTGGTCTGCGAACTTCGGTCACCTGGCAGGAAGCTACAATGCCTTGACCTATGGTTAGCTGTGCAGCGAGGTGTACTGCGCGGACAGCTACCCAACACACTTCAAATAAGAGGGCGGCCTGAGTGGAAAGGTGAGAGTTTGGGCAGCTGTGCAGACAAAGAAGGCGCCCTTTGGCCTGGGCCTAAATGCTTGTGACACCCCACTGGGTCTGCCGGGCTCTGAGGGCCCTGCCCTGGGCTCCCTGCTCCCCTGCCCTTTGTTCAGTCACAGCAGAGATGGCCACACCCACTCCCTCCTTGATGGCAGTCTTCCAACCTCCCTCAGCCACGCCCCCTCTCCGCAGGTTACCATGGACTACAGATGCTGCATTCTGAGGCCAGGGCGTTCCGAGAATGCCAAGGGCAGACATGATGACCTTAAATGATTTCCTCTTGTGTCAGTTTTGGTAAACTTTAGGAGCTAGGAAAGGGTCCACTTTACAGAAATATTCAAATTTACTGGCATTTCATATATTCTCCGCTATAACATTGTCCTGATTCTTTCAGTATATTATTTACTTTTTTTTTGTTTTCCTAAATCAAAGTGTGTCTTTTAAATCTTTTCAAAGAATATTCTTTGGACTTACTAAATCACCTGAATTTTATACGTTTTCTGTTGTATTAAGTTCTGCTCATATCTTTATTTATCTTTTTTCTATGTTCTCAGGGTTTATAGTTTTGATTTTCTGATGTCAAGTAAAACACTTGGTTATTCATTTTAATAATCTTTTTACTTATAAAGATTTGAACTTTTAAAGATTCCAGCTTACTTGTACGTTTCTAAGGTTCCATTCCTCTACACTGTTGCCGGCCTAAGGCTTAGATCAACATATAGCTATGTATATATTGACATATTATCCCCTCGGCTTTCTGTGATTCCCTACATCTCACCTTTCTTTGCAGACAAGCCATTTGAAATACCCTTAACTTATTTCACAGCCAATAAGTCTTTGAAATAATGTGTATTTTTTAGAGAAATCATCTTATAAAATTAGGCAGAAAATCTCACGTTCCATAGTTTTCTAAACAGCATAACTTCACTCTTCTCACAGCTTAATTTGCTGTATTAAACAACCTTTGTGTTTTTAGCTTTATCAATGACATGTACTTTAAAAATGTTTTAGAGACCCTTCCAGTCTTTGAAAACATCCTTGTTCCTTGTTTCTTTTCCAGGTTTATGTATATTTTCTGCCTAGCACCTGATTATTCCAACATCTGACGGATGGCCTAGGGAATCTCATTCTGGTATTGATTGTTTTTGCTGATTGTCTCCCTTTGTAGCTGATTTCTTCATTATTGTGTAAATTTAGGTCATGAGCTCATGTTTAGCTAAACAGCTGACCTTGTAAAAGGCTTCGGTGTGAACGCTCGTAAGTTTCAGCAAAAAGTCGGCAAAGATTTATTTGTGTCCCTCCAATGAGTTGCCCTCAAGGACCCCGTTTTCTAGAAGTGTTGGTCGAATACTCCCTCTAGGGGTAGGGGACTTAGACAGGGCTGCTTTCGGCTCCCGAACTTGGGCAGGGGCAGTGGGCCGCCTGTGGCCCGGGCAGGAGCCTCTCTGCATGTGAACCTGGGAATCATCTCTCCTGCGAACTTCGGTCACCTGGCAGGAAGCTATGATGCCCAGACCTATGGTTAGCTGTGCAGCGAGGTATACTGCGTGGACAGGTTCCACACTCACTGCTACTAAGTGGGCGGCCTGAGTGGAAAAGTGAGAGTTTGGCCAGCTGTGCAGACAAAGAAGGCGCCCTATGGCCTGGGCCTAAATGCATGTGACACCCCACTGGGCCTGCCTTGCTCTGAGGGCCCTGCCCTGGGCCCCATGCTCCCCTGCCCTTTGTTCAGTCACAGCAGAGATGGCCACACCCACTCCCTCAGTGAGGGCAGTGTTCCAGCCTCCCTCAGCCCCGCCAACTCTCCACAGGTTACCATGGACTACAGATGCTGCATTCTGAGGCCAGGGCGTTCCGAGAATGCCAAGGACAGACATAATGACCTTAAATGATTTCCTCTTGTGTCAGTTTTGGTAAACTGTAGGAGCTAGGAAATGGTCCACTTTACAGAAATTTTCAAATTTACTGGCATTTCATATATTCTCTGCTATAACATTGTCCTGATTCTTTCTGTATATTCTTTACTTTTTTTTGTTTTCCTTAATCAAAGTGTGTCTTTTAAATCTTTTCAAAGAATATTCTTTGGACTTACTACCTCACCTGAATTTTATACGTTTTCTGTGGTATTAAGTTCTGCTCATATCTTTATTTATCTTTTTTCTATGTTCTCAGGGTTTATTGTTTTGATCTTCTGATGTCAATTAAAACACTTGGTTATTCATTTTCATCAATCTTTTTACTTATAAAGATTTGAACTTTTAAAGATTCCAGCTCACTTTCAAGTTTCTAAGGGTCACGTCCTCTACATTGTGGCTGGCCTAAGGCTTAGTTCACCATATAGCAATGTATATATTGACATTTTCCCCTCGACTTTCTGTGATTCCCTACATCTCACCTTTCTTTGCAGACAAGCCATTTGAAATACACTTAACTTATTTCACAGCCAATAAGTCTTTGAAATAATGTCTATATTTTAGAGAAATCTTCTGACATAATTAGGCAGAAAATCTCACCTGCCATAGTTTTCAAAACAGCATAATTTCACTCTTCTCAATGCTTAATCTGTGGTATTAAACAACCTTTGAGTATTTAGGTTTATCAATGACATGTACTTTAAAAATGTTTTAGAGATCCTACCAGCCTTTGAAAACCTCCTTGTTCCTTGTTTCAGTTCCAGTTTTATTTATATTTTCTGCCTTGCACCTGATTATTCCAACATCAGATGGATGGCCTAGGGAATCTCATTCTGGTATTGATTGTTTTTGCTGATTGTCTCCCTTTGTAGCTGATTTCTTCAATATTGTGTAAATTTAGATCATGAGCTCATGTTTAGCTAAACAGCTGACCTTGTAAGAGGCTTAGGTGTGAACGCTGGTAAGCTTCAGCAGAAAGTCGGCAAAGATTTATTTCTGTCCCTCCAATGAGTTGCCCGCAAGAACCCCGTTTTCTACAAGTGTTGGTCGAATACTCCTTCGAGAGGCAGTGGACTCAGACATGGCTGCTTTTCAGGCTTCGATCTGTGGCAGGGCCAGTGGGTGGCCTGTGGCCAGGGCAGGAGCCTCTCCGCATGTGTCCCAGGGCCCCATTGGTCTGCGAACTTCGGTCACCTGGCAGGAAGCTACAATGCCTTGACCTATGGTTAGCTGTGCAGCGAGGTGTACTGCGCGGACAGCTACCCAACACACTTCAAATAAGAGGGCGGCCTGAGTGGAAAGGTGAGAGTTTGGGCAGCTGTGCAGACAAAGAAGGCGCCCTTTGGCCTGGGCCTAAATGCTTGTGACACCCCACTGGGTCTGCCGGGCTCTGAGGGCCCTGCCCTGGGCTCCCTGCTCCCCTGCCCTTTGTTCAGTCACAGCAGAGATGGCCACACCCACTCCCTCCTTGATGGCAGTCTTCCAACCTCCCTCAGCCACGCCCCCTCTCCGCAGGTTACCATGGACTACAGATGCTGCATTCTGAGGCCAGGGCGTTCCGAGAATGCCAAGGGCAGACATGATGACCTTAAATGATTTCCTCTTGTGTCAGTTTTGGTAAACTTTAGGAGCTAGGAAAGGGTCCACTTTACAGAAATATTCAAATTTACTGGCATTTCATATATTCTCCGCTATAACATTGTCCTGATTCTTTCTGTATATTATTTACTTTTTTTTTGTTTTCCTAAATCAAAGTGTGTCTTTTAAATCTTTTCAAAGAATATTCTTTGGACTTACTAAATCACCTGAATTTTATACGTTTTCTGTTGTATTAAGTTCTGCTCATATCTTTATTTATCTTTTTTCTATGTTCTCAGGGTTTATAGTTTTGATTTTCTGATGTCAAGTAAAACACTTGGTTATTCATTTTAATAATCTTTTTACTTATAAAGATTTGAACTTTTAAAGATTCCAGCTTACTTGTACGTTTCTAAGGGTCCATTCCTCTACACTGTTGCCGGCCTAAGGCTTAGATCAACATATAGCTATGTATATATTGACATATTATCCCCTCGGCTTTCTGTGATTCCCTACATCTCACCTTTCTTTGCAGACAAGCCATTTGAAATACCCTTAACTTATTTCACAGCCAATAAGTCTTTGAAATAATGTGTATTTTTTAGAGAAATCATCTTATAAAATTAGGCAGAAAATCTCACGTTCCATAGTTTTCTAAACAGCATAACTTCACTCTTCTCACAGCTTAATTTGCTGTATTAAACAACCTTTGAGTTTTTAGCTTTATCAATGACATGTACTTTAAAAATGTTTTAGAGACCCTACCAGTCTTTGAAAACATCCTTGTTCCTTGTTTCTTTTCCAGGTTTATTTATATTTTCTGCCTAGCACCTGATTATTCCAACATCTGACGGATGGCCTAGGGAATCTAATTCTGGTATTGATTGTTTTTGCTGATTGTCTCCCTTTGTAGCTGATTTCTTCATTATTGTGTAAATTTAGGTCATGAGCTCATGTTTAGCTAAACAGCTGACCTTGTAAAAGGCTTAGGTGTGAACGCTCGTAAGTTTCAGCAAAAAGTCGGCAAAGATTTATTTGTGTCCCTCCAATGAGTTGCCCACAAGGACCCCGTTTTCTAGAAGTGTTGGTCCAATACTCCCTCTAGGGGTAGGGGACTTAGACAGGGCTGCTTTCGGCCCCCGATCTTGGGCAGGGTCAGTGGGCGGCGTGTGGCTTGGGCAGGAGCCTCTCTGCGTGCGAACCTGGGAATCATCTCTCCTGCGAACTTCGGTCACCTGGCAGGAAGTTACGATGCCCAGACCTATGGTTAGCTGTGCAGCGAGGTATACTGCGTGGACAGGTTCCACACACACTTCAAATAAGTGGGTGGCCTGAGTGGAAAAGTGAGAGTTTGGCCAGCTGTGCAGACAAGGAAGGCGCCCTATGGCCTGGGCCTAAATGCATGTGACACCCCACTGGGCCTGCCTTGCTCTGAGGGCCCTGCCCTGGGCCCCATGCTCCCCTGCCCTTTGTTCAGTCACAGCAGAGATGGCCACACCCACTCCCTCAGTGAGGGCAGTGTTCCAGCCTCCCTCAGCCCCGCCCACTCTCCACAGGTTACCATGGACTACAGATGCTGCATTCTGAGGCCAGGGCGTTCCGAGAATGCCAAGGGCAGACATAATGACCTTAAATGATTTCCTCTTGTGTCAGTTTGGTAAACTGTAGGAGCTAGGAAATGGTCCACTTTACAGAAATTTTCAAATTTACTGGCATTTCATATATTCTCTGCTATAACATTGTCCTGATTCTTTCTGTATATTCTTTACTTTTTTTTGTTTTCCTTAATCAAAGTGTGTCTTTTAAGTCTTTTCAAAGAATATTCTTTGGACTTACTACCTCACCTGAATTTTATACGTTTTCTGTGGTATTAAGTTCTGCTCATATCTTTATTTATCTTTTTTCTATGTTCTCAGGGTTTATTGTTTTGATCTTCTGATGTCAATTAAAACACTTGGTTATTCATTTTCATCAATCTTTTTACTTATAAAGATTTGAACTTTTAAAGATTCCAGCTCACTTTCAAGTTTCTAAGGGTCACGTCCTCTACATTGTGGCTGGCCTAAGGCTTAGTTCACCATATAGCAATGTATATATTGACATTTTCCCCTCGACTTTCTGTGATTCCCTACATCTCACCTTTCTTTGCAGACAAGCCATTTGAAATACACTTAACTTATTTCACAGCCAATAAGTCTTTGAAATAATGTCTATTTTTTAGAGAAATCTTCTGACATAATTAGGCAGAAAATCTCACCTGCCATAGTTTTCAAAACAGCATAATTTCACTCTTCTCAATGCTTAATCTGTGGTATTAAACAACCTTTGAGTATTTAGGTTTATCAACGACATGTACTTTAAAAATGTTTTAGAGATCCTACCAGCCTTTGAAAACCTCCTTGTTCCTTGTTTCAGTTCCAGTTTTATGTATATTTTCTGCCTTGCACCTGATTATTCCAACATCAGATGGATGGCCTAGGGAATCTCATTCTGGTATTGATTGTTTTTGCTGATTGTCTCCCTTTGTAGCTGATTTCTTCAATATTGTGTAAATTTAGATCATGAGCTCATGTTTAGCTAAACAGCTGACCTTGTAACAGGCTTAAGTGTGAACGCTGGTAAGCTTCAGCAGAAAGTCGGCAAAGATTTATTTGTGTCCCTCCAATGAGTTGCCCGCAAGAACCCCGTTTTCTACAAGTGTTGGTCGAATACTCCTTCGAGAGGCAGTGGACTCAGACATGGCTGCTTTTCAGGCTTCGATCTGTGGCAGGGCCAGTGGGTGGCCTGTGGCCAGGGCAGGAGCCTCTCCGCATGTGTCCCAGGGACCCATTGGTCTGCGAACTTCGGTCACCTGGCAGGAAGCTACAATGCCTTGACCTATGGTTAGCTGTGCAGCGAGGTGTACTGCGCGGACAGCTACCCAACACACTTCAAACAAGAGGGCGGCCTGAGTGGAAAGGTGAGAGTTTGGGCAGCTGTGCAGACAAAGAAGGCGCCCTTTGGCCTGGGCCTAAATGCTTGTGACACCCCACTGGGTCTGCCGGGCTCTGAGGGCCCTGCCCTGGGCTCCCTGCACCCCTGCACTTTGTTCAGTCACAGCAGAGATGGCCACACCCACTCCCTCAGTGAGGGCAGTCTTCCAACCTCCCTCAGCCACGCACCCTCTCCGCAGGTTACCATGGACTACAGATGCTGCATTCTGAGCCCAGGGCGTTCCGAGAATGCCAAGGGCAGACATGATGACCTTAAATGATTTCCTCTTGTGTCAGTTTTGGTAAACTTTAGGAGCTAGGAAAGGGTCCACTTTACAGAAATATTCAAATTTACTGGCAATTCATATATTCTCCGCTATAACATTGTCCTGATTCTTTCTGTATATTATTTACTTTTTTTTGTTTTCCTAAATCAAAGTGTGTCTTTTAAATCTTTTCAAAGAATATTCTTTGGACTTACTAAATCACCGGAATTTTATACGTTTTCTGTTGTATTAAGTTCTGCTCATATCTTTATTTATCTTTTTTCTATGTTCTCAGGGTTTATAGTTTTGATTTTCTGATGTCAAGTAAAACACTTGGTTATTCATTTTCATCAATCTTTTTACTTATAAAGATTTGAACTTTTAAAGATTCCAGCTCACTTTCAAGTTTCTAAGGGTCCATTCCTCTACACTGTTGCCGGCCTAAGGCTTAGATCAACATATAGCTATGTATATATTGACATATTATCCCCTCGGCTTTCTGTGATTCCCTACATCTCACCTTTCTTTGCAGACAAGCCATTTGAAATACCCTTAACTTATTTCACAGCCAATAAGTCTTTGAAATAATGTGTATTTTTTATAGAAATCATCTTATATAATTAGGCAGAAAATCTCACGTTCCATAGTTTTCTAAACAGCATAACTTCACTCTTCTCACAGCTTAATTTGCTGTATTAAACAACCTTTGTGTTTTTAGCTTTATCAATGACATGTACTTTAAAAATGTTTTAGAGACCCTTCCAGTCTTTGAAAACATCCTTGTTCCTTGTTTCTTTTCCAGGTTTATGTATATTTTCTGCCTAACACCTGATTATTCCAACATCTGACGGATGGCCTAGGGAATCTCATTCTGGTATTGATTGTTTTTGCTGATTGTCTCCCTTTGTAGCTGATTTCTTCATTATTGTGTAAATTTAGGTCATGAGCTCATGTTTAGCTAAACAGCTGACCTTGTGAAAGGCTTAGGTGTGAACGCTCGTAAGTTTCAGCAAAAAGTCGGCAAAGATTTATTTGTGTCCCTCCAATGAGTTGCCCACAAGGACCCCGTTTTCTAGAAGTGTTGGTCCAATACTCCCTCTAGGGGTAGGGGACTTAGACAGGGCTGCTTTCGGCCCCCGATCTTGGGCAGGGGCAGTGGGCGGCGTGTGGCTTGGGCAGGAGCCTCTCTGCGTGTGAACCTGGGAATCATCTCTCCTGCGAACTTCGGTCACCTGGCAGGAAGTTACGATGCCCAGACCTATGGTTAGCTGTGCAGCGAGGTATACTGCGTGGACAGGTTCCACACACACTTCAAATAAGTGGGTGGCCTGAGTGGAAAAGTGAGAGTTTGGCCAGCTGTGCAGACAAAGAAGGCGCCCTATGGCCTGGGCCTAAATGCATGTGACACCCCACTGGGCCTGCCTTGCTCTGAGGGCCCTGCCCTGGGCCCCATGCTCCCCTGCCCTTTGTTCAGTCACAGCAGAGATGGCCACACCCACTCCCTCAGTGAGGGCAGTGTTCCAGCCTCCCTCAGCCCCGCCCACTCTCCACAGGTTACCATGGACTACAGATGCTGCATTCTGAGGCCAGGGCGTTCCGAGAATGCCAAGGGCAGACATGATGACCTTAAATGATTTCCTCTTGTGTCAGTTTGGTAAACTGTAGGAGCTAGGAAATGGTCCACTTTACAGAAATTTTCAAATTTACTGGCATTTCATATATTCTCTGCTATAACATTGTCCTGATTCTTTCTGTATATTCTTTACTTTTTTTTGTTTTCCTTAATCAAAGTGTGTCTTTTAAATCTTTTCAAAGAATATTCTTTGGACTTACTACCTCACCTGAATTTTATACGTTTTCTGTGGTATTAAGTTCTGCTCATATCTTTATTTATCTTTTTTCTATGTTCTCAGGGTTTATTGTTTTGATCTTCTGATGTCAATTAAAACACTTGGTTATTCATTTTCATCAATCTTTTTACTTATACAGATTTGAACTTTTAAAGATTCCAGCTCACTTTCAAGTTTCTAAGGGTCACGTCCTCTACATTGTGGCTGGCCTAAGGCTTAGTTCACCATATAGCAATGTATATATTGACATTTTCCCCTCGACTTTCTGTGATTCCCTACATCTCACCTTTCTTTGCAGACAAGCCATTTGAAATACACTTAACTTATTTCACAGCCAATAAGTCTTTGAAATAATGTCTATTTTTTAGAGAAATCTTCAGACATAATTAGGCAGAAAATCTCACCTGCCATAGTTTTCAAAACAGCATAATTTCACTCTTCTCAATGCTTAATCTGTGGTATTAAACAACCTTTGAGTATTTAGGTTTATCAAAGACATGTACTTTAAAAATGTTTTAGAGATCCTACCAGCCTTTGAAAACCTCCTTGTTCCTTGTTTCAGTTCCAGTTTTATTTATATTTTCTGCCTTGCACCTGATTATTCCAACATCAGATGGATGGCCTAGGGAATCTCATTCTGGTATTGATTGTTTTTGCTGATTGTCTCCCTTTGTAGCTGATTTCTTCAATATTGTGTAAATTTAGATCATGAGCTCATGTTTAGCTAAACAGCTGACCTTGTAAGAGGCTTAGGTGTGAACGTTGGTAAGTTTCAGCAAAAAGTCGGCAAAGATTTATTTGTGTCCCTCCAATGAGTTGCCCGCAAGGACCCAGTTTTCTACAAGTGTTGGTCGAATACTCCTTCGAGAGGCAGTGGACTCAGACATGGATGCTTTTCAGGCTTCGATCTGGGGCAGGGCCAGTGGGCGGCCTGTGGCCCGGGAAGGAGCCTCTCCGCATGTGTCCCAGGGACCCATTTGCCTGCGAACTTCGGTCACCTGGCAGGAAGCTACGATGCCCTGACCTATGGTTAGCTGTGCAGCGAGGTGTACTGCGCGGACAGGTTCCAAACACACTTCAAATAAGAGGGCGGCCTGAGTGGAAAGGTGAGAGTTTGGGCAGCTGTGCAGACAAAGATGGCGCCCTTTGGCCTGGGCCTAAATGCTTGTGACACCCCACTGGGTCTGCCGGGCTCTGAGGGCCCTGCCCGGGGCCCCCTGCTCCCCTGCCCTTTGTTCAGTCACAGCAGAGATGGCCACACCCACTCCCTCCGTGATGGCAGTCTTCCAACCTCCCTCAGCAACGCACCCTCTCCGCAGGTTACCATGGACTACAGATGCTGCATTCTGAGGCCAGGGCGTTCCGAGAATGCCAAGGGCAGACATGATGACCTTAAATGATTTCCTCTTGTGTCAGTTTTGGTAAACTGTAGGAGCTAGGAAATGGTCCACTTTACAGAAATGTTCAAATTTACTGGCATTTCATATATTCTCTGCTATAACATTGTCCTGATTCTTTCTATATATTCTTTAATTATGTTTGTGCTTTCCTTAATCAAAGTGTGTCTTTTAAATCTTTTCAAAGAATATTCTTTGTACTTACTACCTCACCTGAATTTTATTCGTTTTCTGTGGTATTAAGTTCTGCTCATATCTATCTTTATCTTTTTTCTATGTTCTCAGGGTTTATTGTTTTGATCTTCTGATGTCAATTAAAACACTTGGTTATTCAATTTCATCAATCTTTTTACTTATAAAGATTTGAACTTTTAAATATTCCAGCTCACTTTTATGTTTCTAAGGGTCAGGTCCTCTACATTGTGGCTGGCCTAAGGCTTAGTTCACCATATAGCGATGTATATATTGACATTTTCCCCTCGACTTTCTGTGATTCCCTACATCTCACCTTTCTTTGCAGACAAGCCATTTGAAATACACTTAACTTATTTCACAGCCAATAAGTCTTTGAAATAATGTCTATTTTTTAGAGAAAACTTCTGACATAATTAGGCAGAAAATCTCACCTGCCATAGTTTTCAAAACAGCATAATTTCACTCTTCTCAATGCTTAATCTGTGGTATTAAACAACCTTTGAGTATTTAGGTTTATCAAAGACATGTACTTTAAAAATGTTTTAGAGATCCTACCAGCCTTTGAAAACCTCCTTGTTCCTTGTTTCAGTTCCAGTTTTATGTATATTTTCTGCCTTGCACCTGATTATTCCAACATCAGATGGATGGCCTAGGGAATCTCATTCTGGTATTGATTGTTTTTGCTGATTGTCTCCCTTTGTAGCTGATTTCTTCAATATTGTGTAAATTTAGATCATGAGCTCATGTTTAGCTAAACAGCTGACCTTGTAAGAGGCTTAGGTGTGAACGCTGGTAAGCTTCAGCAGAAAGTCGGCAAAGATTTATTTGTGTCCCTCCAATGAGTTGCCCGCAAGAACCCCGTTTTCTACAAATGTTGGTCGAATACTCCTTCGAGAGGCAGTGGACTCAGACATGGCTGCTTTTCAGGCTTCGATCTGGGGCAGGGCCAGTGGGCGGCCTGTGGCCCGGGCAGGAGCCTCTCCGCATGTGTCCCAGGGACCCATTTGCCTGCGAACTTCGGTCACCTGGCAGGAAGCTACGATGCCCTGACCTATGGTTAGCTGTGCAGCGAGGTGTACTGCGTGGACAGGTTCCAAACACACTTCAAATAAGAGGGAGGCCTGAGTGGAAAGGTGAGAGTTTGGGCAGCTGTGCAGACAAAGAAGGCGCCCTTTGGCCTGGGCCTAAATGCTTGTGACACCGCACTGTGTCTGCCGGGCTCTGAGGGCCCTGCCCTGGGCTCCCTGCTCCCCTGCCCTTTGTTCAGTCAAAGCAGAGATGGCCACACCCACTCCCTCCGTGATGGCAGTCTTCCAACCTCCCTCAGCCAGGCACCCTCTCCGCCGGTTACCATGGACTACAGATGCTGCATTCTGAGGCCAGGGCGTTCCGAGAATGCCAAGGGCAGACATGACGACCTTAAATGATTTCCTCTTGTGTCACTTTTCGTAAACTGTAGCAGCTAGGAAATGGTCCGCTTTACAGAAATGTTCAAGTTTACTGGCATTTCATATATTCTCTGCTATAACATTGTCCTGATTCTTTCTGCATATTCTTTACTTATGTTTATGTTTTCCTTAATCAAAGTGTGTCTTTTAAATCTTTTCAAAGAATATTCTTTGGACTTACTAAATCACCTGAATTTTATACGTTTTCCGTTGTATTAAGTTCTGCTCATATCTTTATTTATCTTTTTTCTATGTTCTCAGGGTTTATAGTTTTGATTTTCTGATGTCAAGTAAAACACTTGGTTATTCATTTTAATAATATTTTTACTTATAAAGATTTGAACTTTTAAAGATTCCAGCTTACTTGTACGTTTCTAAGGGTCCATTCCTCTACACTGTTGCCGGCCTAAGGCTTAGATCAACATATAGCTATGTATATATTGACATATTATCCCCTCGGCTTTCTGTGATTCCCTACATCTCACCTTTCTTTGCAGACAAGCCTTTTCAAATACCCTTAACTTATTTCACAGCCAATAAGTCTTTGAAATAATGTGTATTTTTTAGAGAAATCATCTTATATAATTAGGCAGAAAATCTCACCTTCCATAGCTTTCTAAACAGCATAACTTCACTCTTCTCACAGCTTAATTTGCTGTATTAAACAACCTTTGTGCTTTTAGCTTTATCAACGACATGTACTTTAAAAATGTTTTAGAGACCCTACCAGTCTTTGAAAACATCCTTGTTCCTTGTTTCTTTTCCAGGTTTATGTATATTTTCTGCCTAGCACCTGATTATTCCAACATCTGACGGATGGCCTAGGGAATCTAATTCTGGTATTGATTGTTTTTGCTGATTGTCTCACTTTGTAGCTGATTTCTTCATTATTGTGTAAATTTAGGTCATGAGCTCATGTTTAGCTAAACAGCTGACCTTGTAAAAGGCTTAGGTGTGAACGCTCGTAAGTTTCAGCAAAAAGTCGGCAAAGATTTATTTGTGTCCCTCCAATGAGTTGCCCACAAGGACCCCGTTTTCTAGAAGTGTTGGTCCAATACTCCCTCTAGGGGTAGGGGACATAGACAGGGCTGCTTTCGGCCCCCGATCTTGGGCAGGGGCAGTGGGAGGCGTGTGGCCTGGGCAGGAGCCTCTCTGCGTGTGAACCTGGGAATCATCTCTCCTGCGAACTTCGGTCACCTGGCAGGAAGCTACGATGCCCAGACCTATGGTTAGCTGTGCAGCGAGGTATACTGCGTGGACAGGTTCCACACACACTTCAAATAAGTGGGTGGCCTGAGTGGAAAAGTGAGAGTTTGGCCAGCTGTGCAGACAAAGATGGCGCCCTATGGCCTGGGCCTAAATGCTTGTGACACCCCACTGGGCCTGCCTTGCTCTGAGGGCACTGCCCTGGACCCCATGCTCCCCTGCCCTTTGTTCAGTCACAGCAGAGATGGCCACACCCACTCCCTCAGTGAGGGCAGTGTTCCAGTCTCCCTCAGCCCCGCCCACTCTCCACAGGTTTCCATGGACTACAGATGCTGCATTCTGAGGCCAGGGCGTTCCGAGAATGCCAAGGGCAGACATGATGACCTTAAATGATTTCCTCTTGTGTCAGTTTTGGTAAACTGTAGGAGCTAGGAAATGGTCCACTTTACAGAAATTTTCAAATTTACTGGCATTTCATATATTCTCTGCTATAACATTGTCCTGATTCTTTCTGTATATTCTTTACTTTTTTTTTGTTTTCCTTAATCAAAGTGTGTCTTTTAAAGCTTTTCAAAGAATATTCTATGGACTTACTAACTCACCGGAATTTTATACGTTTTCTGTGGTATTAAGTTCTGCTCATATCTTTATTTATCTTTTTTCTATGTTCTCAGGGTTTATTGTTTTCATCTTCTGATGTCAATTAAAACACTTGGTTATTCATTTTCATCAATCTTTTTACTTATAAAGATTTGAACTTTTAAAGATTCCAGCTCACTTTCAAGTTTCTAAGGGTCACGTCCTCTACATTGTGGCTGGCCTAAGGCTTAGTTCACCATATAGCAATGTATATATTGACATTTTGCCCTCGACTTTCTGTGATTCCCTACATCTCACCTTTCTTTGCAGACAAGCCATTTGAAATACACTTAACTTATTTCACAGCCAATAAGTCTTTGAAATAATGTCTATTTCTTAGAGAAATCTTCTGACATAATTAGGCAGAAAATCTCACCTGCCATAGTTTTCAAAACAGCATAATTTCACTCTTCTCAATGCTTAATCTGTGGTATTAAACAACCTTTGAGTATTTAGGTTTATCAATGACATGTACTTTAAAAATGTTTTAGAGATCCTACCAGCCTTTGAAAACCTCCTTGTTCCTGGTTTCAGTTCCAGTTTTATGTATATTTTCTGCCTTGCACCTGATTATTCCAAAATCAGATGGATGGCCTAGGGAATCTCATTCTGGTATTGATTGTTTTTGCTGATTGTCTCACTTTGTAGCTGATTTCTTCAATATTGTGTAAATTTAGATCATGAGCTCATGTTTAGCTAAACAGCTGACCTTGTAAGAGGCTTAGGTGTGAACGCTGGTACGCTTCAGCAGAAAGTCGGCAAAGATTTATTTGTGTCCCTCCAATGAGTTGCCCGCAAGGACCCCGTTTTCTACAAGTGTTGGTCCAATACTCCTTCGAGAGGCAGTGGACTCAGACATGGCTGTTTTCAGCCTTCGATCTGGGGCAGGGCCAGTGGGCGGCCTGTGGCCCGGGCAGGAGCCTCTCCGCATGTGTCCCAGGGACCCATTTGCCTGCGAACTTCGGTCACCTGGCAGGAAGCTACGATGCCCTGACCTATGGTTAGCTGTGCAGCGAGGTGTACTGCGCGGACAGGTTCCAAACACACTTCAAATAAGAGGGTGGCCTGAGTGGAAAGGTGAGAGTTTGGGCAGCTGTGCAGACAAAGAAGGTGCCCTTTGGCCTGGGCCTAAATGCTTCTGACACCCCACTGGGTCTGCCGGGCTCTGAGGGCCCTGCCCTGGGCCCCCTGCTCCCCTGGCCTTTGTTCAGTCACAGCAGAGATGGCCACACCCACTCCCTCAGTGATGGCAGGCTTCCAACCTCCCTCAGCCATGCCCCCTCTCCGCAGGTTACCATGGACTACAGATGCTGCATTCTGAGTCCAGGGCGTTCCGAGAATGCCAAGGGCAGACATGATGACCTTAAATGATTTCCTCTTGTGTCAGTTTTCGTAAACAGTAGCAGCTAGGAAATGGTCCGCTTTACAGAAATGTTCAAGTTTACTGGCAATTCATATATTCTCCGCTATAACATTGTCCTGATTCTTTCTGTATATTATTTACTTTTTTTTGTTTTCCTAAATCAAAGTGTGTCTTTTAAATCTTTTCAAAGAATATTCTTTGGACTTACTAAATCACCTAAATTTTATACGTTTTCTGTTGTATTAAGTTCTTCTCATATCTTTATTTATCTTTTTTCTATGTTCTCAGGGTTTATTGTTTTGATTTTCTGATGTCAAGTAAAACACTTGGTTATTATTTTTAATAAATCTTTTTACTTATAAAGATTTGAACTTTTAAAGATTCCAGCTTACTTGCACGTTTCTAAGGGTCCATTCCTCTACACTGTTGCCGGCCTAAGGCTTAGTTCACCATATAGCAATGTATATATTGACATATTATCCCCTCGGCTTTCTGTGATTCCCTACATCTCACATTTCTTTGCAGACAAGACATTTGAAATACCCTTAACTTATTTCACAGCCAATAAGTCTTTGAAATAATGTGTATTTTTTAGAGAAATCATCTTATATAATTAGGCAGAAAATCTCACCTTCCATAGTTTTCTAAACAGCATAATTTCACTCTTCTCACTGCTTAATTTGTTGTATTAAACAACCTTTGAGTATTTAGCTTTATCAATGACATGTACTTTAAAAATGTTTTAGAGATCCTACCAGTCTCTGAAAACATCCTTGTTCCTTGTTTCTTTTCCAGGTTTATGTATATTTTCTGCCTAGCACCTGATTATTCCAACATCTGAGGGATGGCCTAGGGAATCTAATTCTGGTATTGATTGTTTTGGCTGATTGTCTCCCTTTTAGCTGACTTCTTCATTATTGTGTAAATTTAGATCATGAGCTCATGTTTAGCTAAACAGCTGACCTTGTAAAAGGCTTAGGTGTGAACGCTCGTAAGTTTCAGAAAAAAGTCGGCAAAGATTTATTTGTGTCCCTCCAATGAGTTGCCCACAAGGACCCCGTTTTCTAGAAGTGTTGGTCCAATACTCCCTCTAGGGGTAGGGGAATTAGACAGGGCTGCTTTCGGCCCCCGATCTTGGGCAGGGGCAGTGGGCCGCCTGTGGCCCGGGCAGGTGCCTCTCTGCATGTGAACCCGGGAATCATCTCTCCTGAGAACTTCGGTCACCTGGCAGGAAGCTATGATGCCAAGACCTATGGTTAGCTGTGCAGCGAGGTATACTGCGCGGACGGGTTCCACACACACTGCAACTAAGTGGGCGGCCTGTGTGGAAAAGTGAGAGTTTGGGCTGCTGTCCAGACAAAGAAGTCGCCCTAAGGCCTGGGCCTAAATGCTTGTGACACCCCACTAGGCCTGCCGGGCTCTGAGGGCCCTGCCCAGGGCCCGCTGCTCCCCTGCCCTTTGTTCAGTCACAGCAGAGATGGCCACACCCACTCCCTCTGTGAGGGCAGTGTTCCAGCCTCCCTCAGTCCCGCCCACTCTCCGCAGGTTACCATGGACTACAGATGCTGCATTCTGAGGCCAGGGCGTTCCGAGAATGCCAAGGGCAGACATGATGACCTTAAATGATTTCCTCTTGTGTCAGTTTTGGTGAACTGTAGGAGCTAGGAAATGGTCCACTTTACAGAAATGTTCAAATTTACTGGCATTTCATATATTCTCTGCTATAACATTGTCCTGATTCTTTCTATATATTCTTTAATTATGTTTGTGCTTTCCTTAATCAAAGTGTGTCTTTTAAATCTTTTCAAAGAATATTCTTTGGACTTACTACCTCACCTGAATTTTATACGTTTTCTGTGGTATTAAGTTCTGCTCATATCTATCTTTATCTTTATTCTATGTTCTCAGGGTTTATTGTTTTGATCTTCTGATGTCAATTAAAACACTTGGTTATTCATTTTCATCAATCTTTTTACTTATAAAGATTTGAACTTTTAAAGATTCCAGCTCACTTTTAAGTTTCTAAGGGTCAGGTCCTCTACATTGTGGCTGGCCTAAGGCTTAGTTCACCATATAGCAATGTATATATTGACATTTTCCCCTCGACTTTCTGTGGTTCCCTACATCTCACCTTTCTTTGCAGACAAGCCATTTGAAATACACTTAACTTATTTCACAGCCAATAAGTCTTTGAAATAATGTCTATTTTTTAGAGAAATCTTCTGACATAATTAGGCAGAAAATCTCACCTGCCATAGTTTTCAAAACAGCATAATTTCACTCTTCTCAATGCTTAATCTGTGGTATTAAACAACCTTTGAGTATTTAGGTTTATCAATGACATGTACTTTAAAAATGTTTTAGAGATCCTACCAGCCTTTGAAAACCTCCTTGTTCCTTCTTTCAGTTCCAGTTTTATGTATATTTTCTGCCTTGCACCTGATTATTCCAACATCAGATGGATGGCCTAGGGAATCTAATTCTGGTATTGATTGTTTTTGCTGATTGTCTCACTTTGTAGCTGATTTCTTCAATATTGTGTAAATTTAGATCATGAGCTCATGTTTAGCTAAACAGCTGACCTTGTAAGAGGCTTAGGTGTGAACGCTGGTACGCTTCAGCCGAAAGTCGGCAAAGATTTATTTTTGTCCCTCCAATGAGTTGCCCGCAAGGACCCCGTTTCCTACAAGTGTTGGTCCATTACTCCTTCGAGAGGCAGTGGACTCAGACATGGCTGCTTTTCAGCCTTCGATCTGGGGCAGGGCCACTGGGCGGCCTGTGGCCCGGGCAGGAGCCTCTCCGCATGTGTCCAAGGGACCCATTTGCCTGCGAACTTCGGTCACCTGGCAGGAAGCTACGATGCCCTGACATATGGTTAGCTGTGCAGCAAGGTGTACTGCGCGGACAGGTTCCAAACACACTTCAAATAAGAGGGCGGCCTGAGTGGAAAGGTGAGAGTTTGGGCAGCTGTACAGACAAAGAAGGCGCCTTTTGGCCTGGGCCTAAATGCTTCTGACACCCCACTGGGTCTGCCGGGCTCTGAGGGCCCTGCCCTGGGCCCCCTAGTCCCCTGCCCTTTGTTCAGTCACAGCAGAGATGGCCACACCCACTCCCTCAGTGATGGCAGTCTTCCAAACTCCCTCAGCCACGCCCCCTCTCCGCAGGATACCATGGACTACAGATGCTGCATTCTGAGGCCAGGGCGTTCCGAGAATGCCAAGGGCAGACATGATGACCTTAAATGATTTCCTTTTGTGTTAGTTTTCGTAAACTGTAGCAGCTAGGAAATGGTCCGCTTTACAGAAATGTTCAAGTTTACTGGCATTTCATATATTCTCTGCTATAACATTGTCCTGATTCTTTCTGCATATTCTTTACTTATGTTTATGTTTTCCTTAATCAAAGTGTGTCTTTTAAATCTTTTCAAAGAATATTCTTTGGACTTACTAAATCACCTGAATTTTATACGTTTTCTGTTGTGTTAAGTTCTGCTCATATCTTTATTTATCTTTTTTCTATGTTCTCAGGGTTTATTGTTTTGATTTTCTGATGTCAAGTAAAACACTTGGTTATTATTTTTAATAAATCTTCTTACTTATAAAGATTTGAACTTCTAAAGATTCCAGCTTCCTTGTACGTTTCTAAGGGTCCTTTCCTCTACAATGTTGCCGGCCTAAGGCTTAGTTCAACATATAGCTATGTATATATTGACATATTTTCCCCTCGGCTTTCTGTGACTCCCTACATCTCACCTTTCTTTGCAGACAAGACATTTGAAATACCCTTAACTTATTTCACAGCCAATAAGTCTTTGAAATAATGTGTATTTTTTAGAGAAATCATCTTATATAATTAGGCAGAAAATCTCACCTTCCATAGTTTTCTAAACAGCATAATTTCACTCTTCTCACTGCTTAATTTGTTGTATTAAACAACCTTTGAGTATTTAGCTTTATCAATGACATGTACTTTAAAAATGTTTTAGAGATCCTACCAGTCTCTGAAAACATCCTTGTTCCTTGTTTCTTTTCCAGGTTTATGTATATTTTCTGCCTAGCACCTGATTATTCCAACATCTGAGGGATGGCCTAGGGAATCTAATTCTGGTATTGATTGTTTTGGCTGATTGTCTCCCTTTTAGCTGACTTCTTCATTATTGTGTAAATTTAGATCATGAGCTCATGTTTAGCTAAACAGCTGACCTTGTAAAAGGCTTAGGTGTGAACGCTCGTAAGTTTCAGAAAAAAGTCGGCAAAGATTTATTAGTGTCCCTCCAATGAGTTGCCCACAAGGACCCCGTTTTCTAGAAGTGTTGGTCCAATACTCCCTCTAGGGGTAGGGGAATTAGACAGGGCTGCTTTTGGCCCCCGATCTTGGGCAGGGGCAGTGGGCCGCCTGTGGCCCGGGCAGGTGCCTCTCTGCATGTGAACCCGGGAATCATCTCTCCTGAGAACTTCGGTCACCTGGCAGGAAGCTATGATGCCAAGACCTATGGTTAGCTGTGCAGCGAGGTATACTGCGCGGACGGGTTCCACACACACTGCAACTAAGTGGGCGGCCTGTGTGGAAAAGTGAGAGTTTGGGCTGCTGTCCAGACAAAGAAGTCGCCCTAAGGCCTGGGCCTAAATGCTTGTGACACCCCACTAGGCCTGCCGGGCTCTGAGGGCCCTGCCCAGGGCCCGCTGCTCCCCTGCCCTTTGTTCAGTCACAGCAGAGATGGCCACACCCACTCCCTCTGTGAGGGCAGTGTTCCAGCCTCCCTCAGTCCCGCCCACTCTCCGCAGGTTACCATGGACTACAGATGCTGCATTCTGAGGCCAGGGCGTTCCGAGAATGCCAAGGGCAGACATGATGACCTTAAATGATTTCCTCTTGTGTCAGTTTTGGTGAACTGTAGGAGCTAGGAAATGGTCCACTTTACAGAAATGTTCAAATTTACTGGCATTTCATATATTCTCTGCTATAACATTGTCCTGATTCTTTCTATATATTCTTTAATTATGTTTGTGCTTTCCTTAATCAAAGTGTGTCTTTTAAATCTTTTCAAAGAATATTCTTTGGACTTACTACCTCACCTGAATTTTATACGTTTTCTGTGGTATTAAGTTCTGCTCATATCTATCTTTATCTTTATTCTATGTTCTCAGGGTTTATTGTTTTGATCTTCTGATGTCAATTAAAACACTTGGTTATTCATTTTCATCAATCTTTTTACTTATAAAGATTTGAACTTTTAAAGATTCCAGCTCACTTTTAAGTTTCTAAGGGTCAGGTCCTCTACATTGTGGCTGGCCTAAGGCTTAGTTCACCATATAGCAATGTATATATTGACATTTTCCCCTCGACTTTCTGTGGTTCCCTACATCTCACCTTTCTTTGCAGACAAGCCATTTGAAATACACTTAACTTATTTCACAGCCAATAAGTCTTTGAAATAATGTCTATTTTTTAGAGAAATCTTCTGACATAATTAGGCAGAAAATCTCACCTGCCATAGTTTTCAAAACAGCATAATTTCACTCTTCTCAATGCTTAATCTGTGGTATTAAACAACCTTTGAGTATTTAGGTTTATCAATGACATGTACTTTAAAAATGTTTTAGAGATCCTACCAGCCTTTGAAAACCTCCTTGTTCCTTCTTTCAGTTCCAGTTTTATGTATATTTTCTGCCTTGCACCTGATTATTCCAACATCAGATGGATGGCCTAGGGAATCTAATTCTGGTATTGATTGTTTTTGCTGATTGTCTCACTTTGTAGCTGATTTCTTCAATATTGTGTAAATTTAGATCATGAGCTCATGTTTAGCTAAACAGCTGACCTTGTAAGAGGCTTAGGTGTGAACGCTGGTACGCTTCAGCCGAAAGTCGGCAAAGATTTATTTTTGTCCCTCCAATGAGTTGCCCGCAAGGACCCCGTTTCCTACAAGTGTTGGTCCATTACTCCTTCGAGAGGCAGTGGACTCAGACATGGCTGCTTTTCAGCCTTCGATCTGGGGCAGGGCCACTGGGCGGCCTGTGGCCCGGGCAGGAGCCTCTCCGCATGTGTCCAAGGGACCCATTTGCCTGCGAACTTCGGTCACCTGGCAGGAAGCTACGATGCCCTGACATATGGTTAGCTGTGCAGCAAGGTGTACTGCGCGGACAGGTTCCAAACACACTTCAAATAAGAGGGCGGCCTGAGTGGAAAGGTGAGAGTTTGGGCAGCTGTACAGACAAAGAAGGCGCCTTTTGGCCTGGGCCTAAATGCTTCTGACACCCCACTGGGTCTGCCGGGCTCTGAGGGCCCTGCCCTGGGCCCCCTAGTCCCCTGCCCTTTGTTCAGTCACAGCAGAGATGGCCACACCCACTCCCTCAGTGATGGCAGTCTTCCAAACTCCCTCAGCCACGCCCCCTCTCCGCAGGATACCATGGACTACAGATGCTGCATTCTGAGGCCAGGGCGTTCCGAGAATGCCAAGGGCAGACATGATGACCTTAAATGATTTCCTTTTGTGTTAGTTTTCGTAAACTGTAGCAGCTAGGAAATGGTCCGCTTTACAGAAATGTTCAAGTTTACTGGCATTTCATATATTCTCTGCTATAACATTGTCCTGATTCTTTCTGCATATTCTTTACTTATGTTTATGTTTTCCTTAATCAAAGTGTGTCTTTTAAATCTTTTCAAAGAATATTCTTTGGACTTACTAAATCACCTGAATTTTATACGTTTTCTGTTGTGTTAAGTTCTGCTCATATCTTTATTTATCTTTTTTCTATGTTCTCAGGGTTTATTGTTTTGATTTTCTGATGTCAAGTAAAACACTTGGTTATTATTTTTAATAAATCTTCTTACTTATAAAGATTTGAACTTTTAAAGATTCCAGCTTCCTTGTACGTTTCTAAGGGTCCTTTCCTCTACAATGTTGCCGGCCTAAGGCTTAGTTCAACATATAGCTATGTATATATTGACATATTTTCCCCTCGGCTTTCTGTGACTCCCTACATCTCACCTTTCTTTGCAGACAAGACATTTGAAATACCCTTAACTTATTTCACAGCCAATAAGTCTTTGAAATAATGTGTATTTTTTAGAGAAATCATCTTATATAATTAGGCAGAAAATCTCACCTTCCATAGTTTTCTAAACAGCATAACTTCACTCTTCTCACAGCTTAATTTGCTGTATTAAACAACCTTTGTGTATTTAGCTTTATCAATGACATGTACTTTAAAAATGTTTTAGAGACCCTACCTGTCTTTGAAAACATCCTTGTTCCTTGTTTCTTTTCCAGGTTTATGTATATTTTCTGCCTAGCACGTGATTATTCCAACATCTGACGGATGGCCTAGGGAATCTAATTCTGGTATTGATTGTTTTTGCTGATTGTCTCCCTTTGTAGCTGATTTCTTCATTATTGTGTAAATTTAGGTCATGAGCTCATGTTTAGCTAAACAGCTGACCTTGTAAAGGCTTAGGTGTGAACGCTCGTAAGTTTCAGCAAAAAGTCGGCAAAGATTTATTTGTGTCCCTCCAATGAGTTTCCCACAAGGACCCCGTTTTCTAGAAGTGTTGGTCCAATACTCCCTCTAGGGGTAGGGTAATTAGACAGGGCTGCATTCGGCCCCCGATCTTGGGCAGTGGCAGTGTGCGGCGTGTGGCCCGGGCAGGAGCGTCTCTGTGTGTGAAACTGGGAATCATCTGTCCTGAGAACTTCGGTCACCTGGCAGGAAGCTACGATGCCCAGACCTATGGTTAGCTGTGCAGCGAGGTATACTGCGTGGACAGGTTCCACACACACTTCAAATAAGTGGGTGGCCTCAGTGGAAAAGTGAGAGTTGGGCCAGCTGTGCAGACAAAGAAGGCGCCGTATGGCCTGGGCCTAAATGCTTGTGACACCCCACTGGGCCTGACTTGCTCTGAGGGCCCTGCCCTGGGCCCCATGCTCCCCTGCCCTTTATTCAGTCACAGCAGAGATGGCCACACCCACTCCCTCAGTGAGGGCAGTGTTCCAGCCTCCCTCAGACCCGCCCACTCTCCACAGGTTACCATGGACTACAGATGCTGCATTCTGAGGCCAGGGCGTTCGGAGAATGCCAAGGGCAGACATGATGACCTTAAATGATTTCCTCTTGTGTCAGTTTTGGTAAACTGTAGGAGCTAGGAAATGGTCCACTTTACAGAAATATTCAAATTTACTGGCATTTCATATTTTCTCTGCTATAACATTGTCCTGATTCTTTCTGTATATTCTTTACTTTTTTTTGTTTTCCTTAATCAAAGTGTGTCTTTTAAATCTTTTCAAAGAATATTCTTTGGACTTACTACCTCACCTGAATTTTATACGTTTTCTGTGGTATTAAGTTCTGCTCATATCTTTATTTATCTTTTTTTATGTTCTCAGGGTTTATTGTTTTGATCTTCTGATGTCAATTAAAACACTTGGTTATTCATTTTCATCAATCTTTGTACTTATAAAGATTTGAACTTTTAAAGATTCCAGCTCACTTTCAAGTTTCTAAGGGTCACGTCCTCTACATTGTGGCTGGCCTAAGGCTTAGTTCACCATATAGCAATGTATATATTGACATTTTCCCCTCGACTTTCTGTGATTCCCTACATCTCACCTTTCTTTGCAGACAAGCCATTTGAAATACACTTAACTTATTTCACAGCCAATAAGTCTTTGAAATAATGTCTAATTTTTAGAGAAATCTTCTTATATAATTAGGCAGAAAATCTCACCTGCCATAGTTTTCAAAACAGCATAATTTCACTCTTCTCAATGCTTAATCTGTGGTATTAAACAACCTTTGAGTATTTAGGTTTATCAACGAAATGTACTTTAAAAATGTTTTAGAGATCCTACCAGCCTTTGAAAACCTCCTTGTTCCTTGTTTCAGTTCCAGTTTTATGTATATTTTCTGCCTTGCACCTGATTACTCCAACATCAGATGGATGGCCTAGGGAATCTCATTCTGGTATTGATTGTTTTTGCTGATTGTCTCCCTTTGTAGCTGATTTCTTCAATATTGTGTAAATTTAGATCATGAGCTCATGTTTAGCTAAACAGCTGACCTTGTAAGAGGCCTAGGTGTGAACGCTGGTAAGCTTCAGCAGAAAGTCGGCAAAGATTTATTTTTGTCCCTCCAATGAGTTGCCCGCAAGGACCCCGTTTCCTACAAGTGTTGGTCCATTACTCCTTCGAGAGGCAGTGGACTCAGACATGGCTGCTTTTCAGCCTTCGATCTGGGGCAGGGCCACTGGGCGGCCTGTGGCCCGGGCAGGAGCCTCTCCGCATGTGTCCCAGGGACCCATTTGCCTGCGAACTTCGGTCACCTGGCAGGAAGCTACGATGCCCTGACATATGGTTAGCTGTGCAGCAAGGTTTACTGCGCGGACAGGTTCCAAACACACTTCAAATAAGAGGGCGGCCTGAGTGGAAAGGTGAGAGTTTGGGCAGCTGTGCAGACAAAGAAGGCGCCCTTTGGCCTGGGCCTAAATGCTTCTGACACCCCACTGGGTCTGCCGGGCTCTGAGGGCCCTGCCCTGGGCCCCCTAGTCCCCTGCCCTTTGTTCAGTCACAGCAGAGATGGCCACACCCACTCCCTCAGTGATGGCAGTCTTCCAAACTCCCTCAGCCACGCCCCCTCTCCGCAGGATACCATGGACTACAGATGCTGCATTCTGAGGCCAGGGCGTTCCGAGAATGCCAAGGGCAGACATGATGACCTTAAATGATTTCCTTTAGTGTTAGTTTTCGTAAACTGTAGCAGCTAGGAAATGGTCCGCTTTACAGAAATGTTCAAGTTTACTGGCATTTCATATATTCTCTGCTATAACATTGTCCTGATTCTTTCTGCATATTCTTTACTTATGTTTATGTTTTCCTTAATCAAAGTGTGTCTTTTAAATCTTTTCAAAGAATATTCTTTGGACTTACTAAATCACCTGAATTTTATACGTTTTCTGTTGTATTAAGTTCTGCTCATATCTTTATTTATCTTTTTTCTATGTTCTCAGGGTTTATTGTTTTGATTTTCTGATGTCAAGTAAAACACTTGGTTATTATTTTTAATAAATCTTTTTACTTATAACGATTTGAACTTTTAAAGATTCCAGCTTACTTGTACGTTTCTAAGGGTCCATTCCTCTACACTGTTGCCGGCCTAAGGCTTAGTTCACCATATAGCAAAGTATATATTGACATATTATCCCCTCGGCTTTCTGTGATTCCCTACATCTCACATTTCTTTGCAGACAATACATTTGTAATACCCTTAACTTATTTCACAGCCAATAAGTCTTTGAAATAATGTGTATTTTTTAGAGAAATCATCTTATATAATTAGGCAGAAAATCTCACCTTCCATAGCTTTCTAAACAACATAATTTCACTCTTCTCACTGCTTAATTTGTTGTAATAAACAACCTTTGAGTATCTAGCTTTATCAATGACATGAACTTTAAAAATGTTTTAGAGACCCTACCTGTCTTTGAAAACATCCTTGTTCCTTGTTTCTTTTCCAGGTTTATGTATATTTTCTGCCTAGCACCTGATTATTCCAACATCTGACGGATGGCCTAGGGAATCTAATTCTGGTATTGATTGTTTTTGCTGATTGTCTCCCTTTGTAGCTGATTTCTTCATTATTGTGTAAATTTAGGTCATGAGCTCATGTTTAGCTAAACAGCTGACCTTGTAAAAGACTTAGGTGTGAACGCTCGTAAGTTTCAGCAAAAAGTCGGCAAAGATTTATTTCTGTCCCTCCAAGGAGTTGCCCACAAGGACCCCGTTTTCTAGAAGTGTTGGTCCAATACTCCCTCTAGGGGTAGGGGACTTAGACAGGGCTGCTTTCGGCCCCCGATCTTGGGCAGGGGCAGTGGGCGGCGTGTGGCCCGGGCAGGAGCCTCTCTGCGTGTGAACCTGGGAATCATCTCTCCTGCGAACTTCGGTCACCTGGCAGGAAGCTACGATGCCCTGACCTATGGTTAGCTGTGCAGCGAGGTATACTGCGTGGACAGGTTCCACACACACTTCAAATAAGTGGGTGGCCTCAGTGGAAATGTGAGAGTTTGGCCAGCTGTGCAGACAAAGAAGGCGCCCTATGGCCTGGGCCAAAATGCTTGTGACACCCCACTGGGCCTGCCTTGCTCTGAGGGCCTTGCCATGGGCCCCCTGCTCCCCAGCCGTTTGTTCAGTCGCAGCAGAGATGGCCACACACACTCCCTCAGTGAGGGCAGTGTTCCAGCCTCCCTCAGCCCCGCCCACTCTCCACAGGTTACCATGGACTACAGATGCTGCATTCTGAGGCCAGGGCGTTCCGAGAATGCCAAGGGCAGACATGATGACCTTAAATGATTTCCTCTTGTGTCAGTTTTGGTAAAGTGTAGGAGCTAGGAAATGGTCCACTTTACAGAAATGTTCAAATTTACTGGCATTTCATATATTCTCTGCTATAACATTGTCCTGATTCTTTCTATATATTCTTTAATTATGTTTGTGCTTTCCTTAATCAAAGTGTGTCTTTTAAATCTTTTCAAAGAATATTCTTTGGACTTACTACCTCACCTGAATTTTATACGTTTTCTGTGGTATTAAGTTCTGCTCATATCTATCTTTATCTTTTTTCTATGTTCTCAGGGTTTATTGTTTTGATCTGATGTCAATTAAAACACTTGGTTATTCATTTTCATCAATCTTTTTACTTATAAAGATTTGAACTTTTAAAGATTCCAGCTCACTTTTAAGTTTCTAAGGGTCAGGTCCTCTACATTGTGGCTGGCCTAAGGCTTAGTTCACCATATAGCAATGTATATATTGACATTTTCCCCTCGACTTTCTGTGATTCCCTACATCTCACCTTTCTTTGCAGACAAGCCATTTGAAATACACTTAACTTATTTCACAGTCAATAAGTCTTTGAAATAATGTCTATTTTTTAGACAAATCTTCTGACATAATTAGGCAGAAAATCTCTCCTGCCATAGTTTTCAAAACAGCATAATTTCACTCTTCTCAATGCTTAATCTGTGGTATTAAACAACCTTTGAATATTTAGGTTTATCAATGACATGTACTTTAAAAATGTTTTAGAGATCCTACCAGCCTTTGAAAACCTCCTTGTTCCTTGTTTCAGTTCCAGTTTTATGTATATTTTCTGCCTTGCACCTGATTATTCCAACATCAGATGGATGGCCTAGGGAATCTCATTCTGGTATTGATTGTTTTTGCTGATTGTCTCACTTTGTAGCTGATTTCTTCAATATTGTGTAAATTTAGATCACGAGCTCATGTTTAGCTTAACAGCTGACCTTGTAAGAGGCTTAGGTGTGAACGCTGGACGCTTCAGCAGAAAGTCGGCAAAGATTTATTTGTGTCCCTCCAATGAGTTGCCCGCAATGACCCCGTTTTCTACAAGTGTTGGTCCAATACTCCTTCGAGAGGCAGTGGACTCAGACATGGTTGCATTTCAGGCTTCGATCTGGGGCAGGGCCAGTGGGTGGCCTGTTGCCCGGGCAGGAGCCTCTCCGCATGTGTCCCAGGGACCCATTTGCCTGCGAACTTCGGTCACCTGGCAGGAAGCTACGATGCCCTGACCTATGGTTAGCTGTGCAGCGATGTATACTGGGTGGACAGGTTCCACACACACTTCAAATAAGTGGGTGGCCTCAGTGCAAAAGTGAGAGTTTGGCCAGCTGTGCAGACAAAGAAGGCACCCTTTGGCCTGGGCCTAAATGCTTGTGACACACCACTGGGCCTGCCTTGCTCTGAGGGCCCTGCCCTGGGCCCCATGCTCCCCTGCCCTTTGTTCAGTCACAGCAGAGATGGCCACACCCACTCCCTCAGTGAGGGCAGTCTTCCAACCTCCCTCAGCCACGCACCCTCTCCGCAGGTTACCATGGACTACAGATGCTGCATTCTGAGGCCAGGGCGTTCCGAGAATGCCAAGGGCAGACATGACGACCTTAAATGATTTCCTCTTGTGTCACTTTTCGTAAACTGTAGCAGCTAGGAAATGGTCCGCTTTACAGAAATGCTCAAGTTTACTGGCATTTCATATATTCTCTGCTATAACATTGTCCTGATTCTTTCTGCATATTCTTTACTTATTTTTATGTTTTCCTTAATCAAAGTGAGTCTTTTAAATCTTTTCAAAGAGTATTCTTTGGACTTACTACCACACCTGAATTTTATACGTTTTCTGTGGTATTAAGTTCTGCTCATATCTTTATTTATCTTTTTTCTATGTTCTCAGGGTTTATTGTTTTGATCTTCTGATGTCAATTAAAACACTTGGTTATTCATTTTCATCAATCTTTTTACTTATAAAGATTTGAACTTTTAAAGATTCCAGCTCACTTTTAAGTTTCTAAGGGTCAGGTCCTCTACATTGTGGCTGGCCTAAGGCTTAGTTCACCATATAGCAATGTATATATTGACATTTTCCCCTCGACTTTCTGTGATTCCCTACATCTCACCTTTCTTTGCAGACAAGCCATTTGAAATACACTTAACTTATTTCACAGCCAATAAGTCTTTGAAATAATGTCTATTTTTTAGAGAAATCTTCTGACATAATTAGGTAGAAAATCTCACCTGCCATAGTTTTCAAAACAGCATAATTTCACTCTTCTCAATGCTTAATCTGTGGTATTAAACAACCTTTGAGTATTTAGGTTTATCAATGACATGTACTTTAAAAATGTTTTAGAGATCCTACCAGCCTTTGAAAACATCCTTGTTCCTTCTCTCAGTTCCAGTTTTATGTATATTTTCTGCCTTGCACCTGATTATTCCAACATCAGATGGATGGCCTAGGGAATCTCATTCTGGTATTGATTGTTTTTGCTGATTGTCTCACTTTGTAGCTGATTTCTTCAATATTGTGTAAATTTAGATCATGAGCTCATGTTTAGCTAAACAGCTGACCTTGTGAGATGCTTAGGTGTGAACGCTGGTACGCTTCAGCAGAAAGTCGGCAAAGATTTATTTGTGTCCCTCCAATGAGTTGCCCGCAAGGACCCCGTTTTCTACAAGTGTTGGTCGAATACTCCTTCGAGAGGCAGTGGACTCAGACATGGCTGCTTTTCAGGCTTCGATCTGGGGCAGGGCCAGTGGGCGGCTTGTGGCCCGGGCAGGAGCCTCTCCGCATGTGTCCCAGGGACCCATTTGCCTGCGAACTTCGGTCACCTGGCAGGAAGCTACGATGCCCTGACCTATGGTTAGCTGTGCAGCGAGGTGTACTGCGCGGACAGGTTCCAAACACACTTCAAATAAGAGGGCGGCCTGAGTGGAAAGGTGAGAGTTTGGGCAGCTGTGCAGACAAAGAAGGCGCCCTTTGGCCTGGGCCTAAATGCTTGTGACACCCCACTGGATCTGCCGGGCTCTGAGGGCCCTGCCCTGGGCCCCCTGCTCCCCTGCCCTTTGTTCAGTCACAGCAGAGATGGCCACACCCACTCCCTCAGTGATGGCAGTCTTCCAACCTCCCTCAGCCACGCCCCCTCTCCGCAGGTTACCATGGACTACAGATGCTGCATTCTGAGGCCAGGGCGTTCCGAGAATGCCAAGGGCAGACATGATGACCTTAAATGATTTCCTCTTGTGTCAGTTTTCGTAAACTGTAGCAGCTAGGAAATGGTCCGCTTTACAGAAATGTTCAAGTTTACTGGCATTTCATATATTCTCTGCTATAACATTGTCCTGATTCTTTCTGCATATTCTTTACTTATGTTTATGTTTTCCTTAATCAAAGTGTGTCTTTTAAATCTTTTCAAAGAATATTCTTTGGACTTACTAAATCACCTGAATTTTATACGTTTTCTGTTGTATTAAGTTCTGCTCATATCTTTATTTATCTTTTTTCTATGTTCTCAGGGTTTATAGTTTTGATTTTCTGATGTCAAGTAAAACACTTGGTTATTCATTTTCATCAATCTTTTTACTTATAAAGATTTGAACTTTTAAAGATTCCAGCTTACTTGTACGTTTCTAAGGGTCCATTCCTCTACACTGTTGCCGGCCTAAGGCTTAGATCAACATATAGCTATGTATATATTGACATATTATCCCCTCGGCTTTCTGTGATTCCCTACATCTCACCTTTCTTTGCAGACAAGCCATTTGAAATACCCTTAAATTATTTCACAGCCAATAAGTCTTTGAAATAATGTGTATTTTTTAGAGAAATCATCTTATATAATTAGGCAGAAAATCTCACGTTCCATAGTTCTCTAAACAGCATAACTTCACTCTTCTCACAGCTTAATTTGCTGTATTAAACAACCTTTGTGTATTTAGCTTTATCAATGACATGTACTTTAAAAATGTTTTAGAGACCCTACCAGTCTTTGAAAACATCCTTGTTCCTTGTTTCTTTTCCAGATTTATGTATATTTTC
Source organism: Mesoplodon bidens (assembly GCF_964165515.1). Lineage (NCBI taxonomy): Eukaryota > Metazoa > Chordata > Mammalia > Artiodactyla > Ziphiidae > Mesoplodon > Mesoplodon bidens. The sequence goes on from NC_138180.1 coordinate 9,011,659, forward strand.
TGCCTAGCACCTGATTATTTATTCCAACATCTGACGGATGGCCTAGGGAATCTAATTCTGGTATTGATTGTTTTTGCTGATTGTCTCCCTTTGTAGCTGATTTCTTCATTATTGTGTAAATTTAGGTCATGAGCTCATGTTTAGCTAAACAGCTGACCTTGTAAAAGGCTTAGGTGTGAACGCTCGTAAGTTTCAGCAAAAAGTCGGCAAAGATTTATTTGTGTCCCTCCAATGAGTTGCCCACAAGTACCCCGTTTTCTAGAAGTGTTGGTCCAATACTCACTCTAGGGGTAGGGGACATAGACAGGGCTGCTTTCGGCCCCCGATCTTGGGCAGGGTCAGTGGGCGGCGTGTGGCCTGGGCAGGAGCCTCTCTGCATGTGAACCTGGGAATCATCTCTCCTGCGAACTTCGGTCACCTGGCAGGAAGCTACGATGCCCAGACCTATGGTTAGCTGTGCAGCGAGGTATACTACGTGGACAGGTTCCATACACATTTCAAATAAGTGGGTGGCCTGAGTGGAAAAGTGAGAGTTTGGCCAGCTGTGCAGACAAAGAAGGCGCCCTATGGCCTGGGCCTAAATGCTTGTGACACCCCACTGGGCCTGCCTTGCTCTGAGGGCCCTGCCCTGGGCCCCATGCTCCCCTGCCCTTTGTTCAGTCACAGCAGAGATGGCCACACCCACTCCCTCAGTGAGGGCAGTGTTCCAGCCTCCCTCAGCCCCGCCCACTCTCCACAGGTTACCATGGACTACAGATGCTGCATTCTTAGGCCAGGGCGTTCCGAGAATGCCAAGGGCAGACATGATGACCTTACATGATTTCCTCTTGTGTCAGTTTTGGTAAACTGTAGGAGCTAGGAAATGGTCCACTTTACAGAAATGTTCAAATTTACTTGCATTTCATATATTCTCTGCTATAACATTGTCCTGATTCTTTCTGTATATTCCTTACTTTTTTTTGTTTTCCTTAATCAAACTGTGTCTTTTAAATCTTTTCAAAGAATATTCTTTGGACTTACTACCTCACCTGAATTTTAAACGTTTTCTGTGGTATTAAATTCTGCTCATATCTTTATTTATCTTTTTTCTATGTTCTCAGGGTTTATTTTTTTGATCTTCTGATGTCAATTAAAACACTTGGTTATTCATTTTCATCAATCTTTTTACTTATAAAGATTTGAACTTTTAAAGATTCCAGCTCACTTTCAAGTTTCTAAGGGTCAGGTACCCTACATTGTGGCTGGCCTAAGGCTTAGTTCACCATATAGCAATGTATATATTGACATTTTCACCTCGAATTTCTGTGATTCCGTACATCTCACCTTTCTTTGCAGACAAGCCATTTGAAATACACTTAACTTATTTCACAGCCAATAAGTCTTTGAAATAATGTCTATTTTTTAGAGAAATCTTCTTATATAATTAGGCAGAAAATCTCACCTGCTATAGTTTTCAAAACAGCATAATTTCACTCTTCTCAATGCTTAATCTGTGGTATTAAACAACCTTTGAGTATTTAGGTTTATCAAAGACATGTACTTTAAAAATGTTTTTGAGATCCTACCAGCCTTTGAAAACCTCCTTGTTCCTTGTTTCAGTTCCAGTTTTATGTATATTTTCTGCCTTGCACCTGATTATTCCAACATCAGATGGATGGCCTAGGGAATCTCATTCTGGTATTGATTGTTTTTGCTGATTGTCTCCCTTTGTAGCTGATTTCTTCAATATTGTGTAAATTTAGATCATGAGCTCATGTTTAGCTAAACAGCTGACCTTGTAAGAGGCTTAGGTGTGAACGCTGGTAAGCTTCAGCAGAAAGTCGGCAAAGATTTATTTGTGTCCCTCCAATGAGTTGCCCGCAAGTACCCCGTTTTCTACAAGTGTTGGTCCAACACTCCTTCGAGAGGCAGTGGACTCAGACATGGCTGCTTTTCAGCCTTCGATCTGGGGCAGGGCCTGTGGGCGGCCTGTGGCCCGGGCAGGAGCCTCTCCGCATGTGTCCCAGGGACCAATTTGCCTGCGAACTTCAGTCACCTAGCAGGAAGCTACGATGCCTTGACCTATGGTTAGCTGAGCAGCGAGGTGTACTGCGCGGACAGGTACCCAACACACTTCAAATAAGAGGGCGGCCTGAGTGGAAAGGTGAGAGTTTGGGCAGCTGTGCAGACAAAGAAGGTGCCCTTTGGCCTGGGCCTAAATGCTTGTGACACCCCACTGTGTCTGCCGGGCTCTGAGGGCCCTGCCCTGGGCCCCCTGCTCCCCTGCCCTTTGTTCAGTCACAGCAGAGATGGCCACACCCACTCCCTCAGTGAGGGCAGTCTTCCAAACTCCCTCAGCCACGCCCCCTCTCCGCAGGTTACCATGGACTACAGATGCTGCATTCTGAGGCCAGGGCGTTCCGAGAATGCCAAGGGCAGACATGATGACGTTAAATGATTTCCTCTTGTGTCAGTTTTGGTAAACTGTAGGAGCTAGGAAATGGTCCACTTTACAGAAATATTCAAAGTTACTGGCAATTCATATATTTTCCGCTATAACATTGTCCTGATTCTTTCTTTATATTATTTACTTTTTTTTGTTTTCCTAAATCAAAGTGTGTCTTTTAAATCTTTTCAAAGAATATTCTTTGGACTTACTACCTCACCTGAATTTTATACGTTTTCTGTGGTATTAAGTTCTGCTCATATCTATCTTTATCTTTTTTCTATGTTCTCAGGGTTTATTGTTTTGATTTTCTGATGTCAAGTAAAACACTTGGTTATTATTTTTAATAAATCTTTTTACTTATAAAGATTTGAACTTTTAAAGATTCCAGCTTCCTTGTACGTTTCTAAGGGTCCATTCCTCTACACTGTTGCCTGCCTAAGGCTTAGTTCACCATATAGCAATGTATATATTGACATATTATCCCCTCGGCTTTCTGTGATTCCCTACATCTCACCTTTCTTTGCAGACAAGACATTTGAAATACCCTTAACTTATTTCACAGCCAATAAGTCTTTGAAATAATGTGTATTTTTTAGAGAAATCATCTTATATAATTAGGCACAATATCTCAACTTCCATAGTTTTCTAAACAGCATAATTTCACTCTTCTCACTGCTTAATTTGTTGTATTAAACAACCTTTGAGTATTTAGCTTTATCAATGACATGTACTTTAAAAATGTTTTAGAGATCCTACCAGTCTTTGAAAACATCCTTGTTCCTTGTTTCTTTTCCAGGTTTATGTATATTTTCTGCCTAGCACCTGATTATTCCAACCTCTGACGGATGGCCTAGGGAATCTAATTCTGGTATTGATTGTTTTTGCGGATTGTCTCCCTTTGTAGCTGATTTCTTCATTATTGTGTAAATTTAGATCATGAGCTCATGTTTAGCTAAACAGCTGACCTTGTAAAAGGCTTAGGAGTGAACGCTCGTAAGTTTCAGCAAAAAGTCGGCAAAGATTTATTTGTGTCCCTCCAATGAGTTGCCCACAAGTACCCCGTTTTCTAGAAGTGTTGGTCCAATACTCCCTCTAGGGGTAGGGGACATAGACAGGGCTGCTTTCGGCCCCCGATCTTGGGCAGGGTCAGTGGGCGGCATGTGGCCCGGGCAGGAGCCTCTCTGCATGTGAACCTGGGAATCATCTCTCCTGCGAACTTCGGCCACCTGGCAGGAAGCTGCGATGCCCAGACCTATGGTTAGCTGTGCAGCGAGGTATACTACGTGGACAGGTTCCACACACACTTCAAATAAGTGGGTGGCCAGAGTGGAAAAGTGAGAGTTTGGCCAGCTGTGCAGACAAAGATGGCGCCCTATGGCCTGGGCCTAAATGCTTGTGACACCCCACTGGGCCTGCTTTGCTCTGAGGGCCCTGCCCTGGGCCCCATGCTCCCCTGCCCTTTGTTCAGTCACAGCAGAGATGGCCACACCCACTCCCTCAGTGAGGGCAGTGTTCCAGCCTCCCTCAGCCCCGCCCACTCTCCACAGGTTACCATGGACTACAGATGCTGCATTCTGAGGCCAGGGCGTTCCGAGAATGCCAAGGGCAGACATGATGATCTTACATGATTTCCTCTTGTGTCAGTTTTGGTAAACTGTAGGAGCTAGGAAATGGTACACTTTACAGAAATGTTCAAATTTACTGGCATTTCATATATTCTCTGCTATAACATTGTCCTGATTCTTTCTGTATATTTTTTACTTTTTTTTGTTTTCCTTAATCAAAGTGTGTCTTTTAAATCTTTTCAAAGAATATTCTTTGGACTTACTACCTCACCTGAATTTTATACGTTTTCTGTGGTATTAAATTCTGCTCATATCTTTATTTATCTTTTTTCTATGTTCTCAGGGTTTATTGTTTTGATCTTCTGATGTCAATTAAAACACTTGGTTATTCATTTTCATCAATCTTTTTACTTATAAAGATTTGAACTTTTAAAGATTCCAGCTCACTTTTAAGTTTCTAAGGGTCAGGTCCTCTACATTGTGGCTGGCCTAAGGCTTAGTTCACCATATAGCAATGTATATATTGACATTTTCCCCTCGACTTTCTGTGGTTCCCTACATCTCACCTTTCTTTGCAGACAAGCCATTTGAAATACACTTAACTTATTTCACAGCCAATAAGTCTTTGAAATAATGTCTATTTTTTAGAGAAATCTTCTGACATAATTAGGCAGAAAATCTCACCTGCCATAGTTTTCAAAACAGCATAATTTCACTCTTCTCAATGCTTAATCTGTGGTATTAAACAACCTTTGAGTATTTAGGTTTATCAATGACATGTACTTTAAAAATGTATTAGAGATCCTACCAGCCTTTGAAAACCTCCATGTTCCTTCTTTCAGTTCCAGTTTTATGTATATTTTCTGCCTTGCACCTGATTATTCCAACATCAGATTGATGGCCTAGGGAATCTCATTCTGGTATTGATTGTTTTTGCTGATTGTCTCCCTTTGTAGCTGATTTCTTCAATATTGTGTAAATTTAGATCATGAGCTCATGTTTAGCTAAACAGCTGACCTTGTAAGAGGCTTAGGTGTGAACGCTGGTACGCTTCAGCCGAAAGTCGGCAAAGATTTATTTTTGTCCCTCCAATGAGTTGCCCGCAAGGACCCCGTTTTCTACAAGTGTTGGTCCAATACTCCTTCGAGAGGCAGTGGACTCAGACATGGCTGCTTTTCAGCCTTCGATCTGGGGCAGGGCCACTGGGCGGCCTGTGGCCCTGGCAGGAGCCTCTCCGCATGTGTCCCAGGGACCCATTTGCCTGCGAACTTCGGTCACCTGGCAGGAAGCTACGATGCCCTGACATATGGTTAGCTGTGCAGCAATGTGTACTGCACGGACAGGTTCCAAACACACTTCAAATAAGAGGGCGGCCTGAGTGGAAATGTCAGAGTTTGGGCAGCTGTGCAGACAAAGAAGGCGCCCTTTGGCCTGGGCCTAAATGCTTCTGACACCCCACTGGGTCTGCCGGGCTCTGAGGGCCCTGCCCTGGACCCCCTGCTCCCCTGCCCTTTGTTCAGTCACAGCAGAGATGGCCACACCCACTCCCTCAGTGATGCCAGTCTTCCAAACTCCCTCAGCCACGCCCCCTCTCCGCAGGATACCATGGACTACAGATGCTGCATTCTGAGGCCAGGGCGTTCCGAGAATGCCAAGGGCAGACATGATGACCTAAAATGATTTCCTCTTGTGTTAGTTTTCGTAAACTGTAGCAGCTAGGAAATGGTCCGCTTTACAGAAATGTTCAAGTTTACTGGCATTTCATATATTCTCTGCTATAACATTGTCCTGATTCTTTCTGCATATTCTTTACTTATGTTTATGTTTTCCTTAATCAAAGTGTGTCTTTTAAATCTTTTCAAAGAATATTCTTTGGACTTACTAAATCACCTGAATTTTATGCGTTTTCTGTTGTATTAAGTTCTGCTCATATCTTTATTTATCTTTTTTCTATGTTCTCAGGGTTTATAGTTTTGATTTTCTGATGTCAAGTAAAACACTTGGTTATTATTTTTAATAAATCTTTTTACTTATAAAGATTTGAACTTTTAAAGATTCCAGCTTCCTTGTACGTTTCTAAGGGTCCTTTCCTCTACAATGTTGCCGGCCTTAGGCTTAGTTCAACATATGGCTATGTATATATTGACATATTTTCCCCTCGGCTTTCTGTGACTCCCTACATCTCACCTTTCTTTGCAGACAAGACATTTGAAATACCCTTAACTTATTTCACAGCCAATAAGTCTTTGAAATAATGTGTATTTTTTAGAGAAATCATCTTATATAATTAGGCAGAAAATCTCACCTTCCATAGTTTTCTAAACAGCATAACTTCACTCTTCTCACAGCTTAATTTGCTGTATTAAACAACCTTTGTGTATTTAGCTTTATCAATGACATGTACTTTAAAAATGTTTTAGAGACCCTACCAGTCTTTGAAAACATCCTTGTTCCTTGTTTCTTTTCCAGGTTTATGTATATTTTCTGAGTAGCACCTGATTATTCCAACATCTGACGGATGGCCTAGGGAATCTAATTCTGGTATTGATTGTTTTTGCTGATCGTCTCCCTTTGTAGCTGATTTCTTCATTATTGTGTAAATTTAGGTCATGAGCTCATGTTTAGCTAAACAGCTGACCTTGTAAAAGGCTTAGGTGTGAACGCTCGTAAGTTTCAGCAAAAAGTCGGCAAAGATTTATTTGTGTCCCTCCAATGAGTTTCCCACAAGGACCCCGTTTTCTAGAAGTGTTGGTCCAATACTCCCTCTAGGGGTAGGGGACTTAGACAGGGCAGCATTCGGCCCCCGATCTTGGGCAGGGGCAGTGTGCGGCGTGTGGCCCGGGCAGGAGCGTCTCTGCGTGTGAACCTGGGAATCATCTCTCCTGAGAACTTCGGTCACCTGGCAGGAAGCTACGATGCCCAGACCTATGGTTAGCTGTGCAGCGAGGTATACTGCGTGGACAGGTTCCACACACACTTCAAATAAGTGGGTGGCCTCAGTGGAAAAGTGAGAGTTGGGCCAGCTGTGCAGACAAAGAAGGCGCCGTATGGCCTGGGCCTAAATGATTGTGACACCCCACTGGGCCTGACTTGCTCTGAGGGCCCTGCCCTGGGCCCCATGCTCCCCTGCCCTTTATTCAGTCACAGCAGAGATGGCCACACCCACTCCCTCAGTGAGGGCAGTGTTCCAGCCTCCCTCAGACCCGCCCACTCTCCACAGGTTACCATGGACTACAGATGCTGCATTCTGAGGCCAGGGCGTTCGGAGAATGCCAAGGGCAGACATGATGACCTTAAATGATTTCCTCTTGTGTCAGTTTTGGTAAACTGTAGGAGCTAGGAAATGGTCCACTTTACAGAAATATTCAAATTTACTGGCATTTCATATATTCTCTGCTATAACATTGTCCTGATTCTTTCTGTATATTCTTTACTTTTTTTTGTTTTCCTTAATAAAAGTGTGTCTTTTAAATCTTTTCAAAGAATATTCTTTGGACTTACTACCTCACCTGAATTTTATACGTTTTCTGTGGTATTAAGTTCTGCTCATATCTTTATTTATCTTTTTTTATGTTCTCAGGGTTTATTGTTTTGATCTTCTGATGTCAATTAAAACACTTGGTTATTCATTTTCATCAATCTTTTTACTTATAAAGATTTGAACTTTTAAAGATTCCAGCTCACTTTCAAGTTCTAAGGGTCACGTCCTCTACATTGTGGCTGGCCTAAGGCTTAGTTCACCATATAGCAATGTATATATTGACATTTTCCCCGCGACTTTCTGTGATTCCCTACATCTCACCTTTCTTTGCAGACAAGCCATTTGAAATACACTTAACTTATTTCACAGCCAATAAGTCTTTGAAATAATGTCTATTTTTTAGAGAAATCTTCTTATATAATTAGGCAGAAAATCTCACCTGCCATAGTTTTGAAAACAGCATAATTTCCCTCTTCTAAATGCTTAATCTGTGGTATTAAACAACCTTTGAGTATTTAGGTTTATCAACGAAATGTACTTTAAAAATGTTTTAGAGATCCTACCAGCCTTTGAAAACCTCCTTGTTCCTTGTTTCAGTTCCAGTTTTATGTATATTTTCTGCCTTGCACCTGATTACTCCAACATCAGATGGATGGCCTAGGGAATCTCATTCTGGTATTGATTGTTTTTGCTGATTGTCTCCCTTTGTAGCTGATTTCTTCAATATTGTGTAAATTTAGATCATGAGCTCATGTTTAGCTAAACAGCTGACCTTGTGAGAGGCTTAGGTGTGAACGCTGGTACGCTTCAGCAGAAAGTCGGCAAAGATTTATTTGTGTCCCTCCAATGAGTTGCCCGGAAGGACCCCGTTTTCTACAAGTGTTGGACCAATACTCCTTCGAGAGGCAGTGGACTCAGACATGGCTGATTTTCAGCCTTCGATCTGGGGCAGGGCCAGTGGGCGGCCTGTGGCCCGGGCAGGGTCCTCTCCGCATGTGTCCCAGGACCCATTTGCCTGAGAACTTCAGTCACCTGGCAGGAAGCTATGATGCCTTGACCTATGGTTAGCTGTGCAGCGAGGTGTACTGCGCGGACAGGTACCCAACACACTTCAAATAAGAGGGCGGCCTGTGTGGAAAGGTGAGAGTTTGGGCAGCTGTGCAGACAAAGAAAGCGCCCTTTGGCCTGGGCCTAAATGCTTGTGACACCCCACTGGGTCTGCCGGGCTCTGAGGGCCCTGCCCTGGGCCCCCTGTTCCCCTGCCCTTTGTTCAGTCACAGCAGAGATGGCCACACCCACTCACTCAGTGAGGGCAGTCTTCCAACCTCCCTCAGCCACGCCCCCTCTCCGCAGGTTACCATGGACTAAAAATGCTGCATTCTGAGGCCAGGGCGTTCCGAGAATGCCAAGGGCAGACATGATGACCTTAAATGATTTCCTCTTGTGTCAGTTTTGGTAAACTTTACGAGCTAGGAAAAGGTCCACTTTACAGAAATATTCAAATTTACTGGCAATTCATATATTCTCCGCTATAACATTGTCCTGATTCTTTCTGTATATTATTTACTTTTTTTTGTTTTCCTAAATCAAAATGTGTCTTTTAAATCTTTTCAAAGAATATTCTTTGGACTTACTAAATTACCTAAATTTTATACGTTTTCTGTTGTATTAATTTCTGCTCATATCTTTATTTATCTTTTTTCTATGTTCTCAGGGTTTATTGTTTTGATTTTCTGATGTCAAGTAAAACACTTGGTTATTATTTTTAATAAATCTTTTTACTTATAACGATTTGAACTTTTAAAGATTCCAGCTTACTTGTACGTTTCTAAGGGTCCATTCCTCTACACTGTTGCCGGCCTAAGGCTTAGTTCACCATATAGCAAACTATATATTGACATATTATCCCCTCGGCTTTCTGTGATTCCCTACATCTCACATTTCTTTGCAGACAATACATTTGTAATACCCTTAACTTATTTCACAGCCAATAAGTCTTTGAAATAATGTGTATTTTTTAGATAAATAATCTTATATAATTAGGCAGAAAATCTCACCTTCCATAGTTTTCTAAACAACATAATTTCACTCTTCTCACTGCTTAATTTGTTGTAATAAACAACCTTTGAGTATTTAGCTTTATCAATGACATGTACTTTAAAAATGTTTTAGAGACCCTCCCTGTCTTTGAAAACATCCTTGTTCGTTGTTTCTTTTCCAGGTTTATGTATATTTTCTGCCTAGCACCTGATTATTCCAACATCTGACGGATGGCCTAGGGAATCTAATTCTGGTATTGATTGTTTTTGCTGATTGTCTCCCTTTGTATCTGATTTCTTCATTATTGTGTAAATTTAGGTCATGAGCTCATGTTTAGCTAAACAGCTGACCTTGTAAAAGACTTAGGTGTGAACGCTCGTAAGTTTCAGCAAAAAGTCGGCAAAGATTTATTTCTGTCCCTCCAAGGAGTTGCCCACAAGGACCCCGTTTTCTAGAAGTGTTGGTCCAATACTCCCTCTAGGGGTAGGGGACTTAGACAGGGCTGCTTTCGGCCCCCGATCTTGGGCAGGGGCAGTGGGCGGCGTGTGGCCCGGGCAGGAGCCTCTCTGCGTGTGAACCTGGGAATCATCTCTCCTGCGAACTTCGGTCACCTGGCAGGAAGCTACGATGCCCAGACCTATGGTTAGCTGTGCAGCGAGGTATACTGCGTGGACAGGTTCCACACACACTTCAAATAAGTGGGTGGCCTCAGTGGAAAAGTGAGAGTTTGGCCAGCTGTGCAGACAAAGAAGGCGCCCTATGGCCTGGGCCTAAATGCTTGTGACACCCCACTGGGCCTGCCTTGCTCTGAGGGCCCTGCCATGGGCCCCCTGCTCCCCAGCCCTTTGTTCAGTCACAGCAGAGATGGCCACACACACTCCCTCAGTGAGGGCAGTGTTCCAGCCTCCCTCAGCCCCGCCCACTATCCACAGGTTACCATGGACTACAGATGCTGCATTCTGAGGCCAGGGCGTTCCGAGAATGCCAAGGGCAGACATGATGACATTAAATGATTTCCTCTTGTGTCAGTTTTGGTAAAGTGTAGGAGCTAGGAAATGGTCCACTTTACAGAAATGTTCAAATTTACTGGCATTTCATATATTCTCTGCTATAACATTGTCCTGATTCTTTCTATATATTCTTTAATTATGTTTGTGCTTTCCTTAATCAAAGTGTGTCTTTTAAATCTTTTCAAAGAATATTCTTTGGACTTACTACCTCACCTGAATTTTATACGTTTTCTGTGGTATTAAGTTCTGGTCACATCTATCTTTATCTTTTTTCTATGTTCTCAGGGTTTATTGTTTTGATCTGTTGTCAATTAAAACACTTGGTTATTCATTTTCATCAATCTTTTTACTTATAAAGATTTGAACTTTTAAAGATTCCAGCTCACTTTTAAGTTTCTAAGGGTCAGGTCCTCTACATTGTGGCTGGCCTAAGGCTTAGTTCACCATATAGCAATGTATATATTGACATTTTCCCCTCGACTTTCTGTGATTCCCTACATCTCACCTTTCTTTGCAGACAAGCCATTTGAAATACACTTAACTTATTTCACAGCCAATAAGTCTTTGAAATAATGTCTATTTTTTAGAGAAATCTTCTGACATAATTAGGCAGAAAATCTCACCTGCCATAGTTTTCAAAACAGCATAATTTCACTCTTCTCAATGCTTAATCTGTGGTATTAAACAACCTTTGAGTATTTAGGTTTATCAATGACATGTACTTTAAAAATGTTTTAGAGATCCTACCAGCCTTTGAAAACCTCCTTGTTCCTTGTTTCAGTTCCAGTTTTATGTATATTTTCTGCCTTGCACCTGATTATTCCAACATCAGATGGATGGCCTAGGGAATCTCATTCTGGTATTGATTGTTTTTGCTGATTGTCTCACTTTGTAGCTGATTTCTTCAATATTGTGTAAATTTAGATCATGAGCTCATGTTTAGCTAAACAGCTGACCTTGTAAGAGGCTTAGGTGTGAACGCTGGACGCTTCAGCAGAAAGTCGGCAAAGATTTATTTGTGTCCCTCCAATGAGTTGCCCACAATGACCCCGTTTTCTACAAGTGTTGGTCCAATACTCCTTCGAGAGGCAGTGGACTCAGACATGGTTGCATTTCAGGGTTCGATCTGGGGCAGGGCCAGTGGGTTGCCTGTGGCCCTGGCAGGAGCCTCTCCGCATGTGTCCCAGGGACCCATTTGCCTGCGAACTTCGGTCACCTGGCAGGAAGCTACGATGCCCTGACCTATGGTTAGCTGTGCAGCGAGGTGTACTGCGCGGACAGGTTCCAAACACACTTCAAATAAGAGGGCGGCCTGAGTGGAAAGGTGAGAGTTTGGGCAGCTGTGCAGACAAAGAAGGCGCCCTTTGGCCTGGGCCTAAATGCTTGTGACACCCCACTTGGTCTGCCGGGCTCTGAGGGCCCTGCCCTGGGCCCCCTGCTCCCCTGCCCTTTGTTCAGTCACAGCAGAGATGGCCACACCCACTCCCTCAGTGATGGCAGTCTTCTAACCTCGCTCAGCCACGCCCCCTCTCCGCAGGTTACCATGGACTACAGATGCTGCATTCTGAGGCCAGGGCGTTCCGAGAATGCCAAGGGCAGACATGATGACCTTAAATGATTTCCTCTTGTGTCAGTTTTCGTAAACTGTAGCAGCTAGGAAATGGTCCGCTTTACAGAAATGTTCAAGTTTACTGGCATGTCATATATTCTCTGCTATAACATTGTCCTGATTCTTTCTGTATATTCTTTACATTTTTTTGTTTTCCTTAATCAAAGTGTGTCTTTTAAATCTTTTCAAAGAATATTCTTTGGACTTACTACCTCACCTGAATTTTATACGTTTTCTGTGGTATTAAGTTCTGCTCATATCTTTATTTATCTTTTTTCTATGTTCTCAGGGTTTATTGTTTTGATCTTCTGATGTCAATTAAAACACTTGGTTATTCATTTTCATCAATCTTTTTACTTATAAAGATTTGAACTTTTAAAGATTCCAGCTCACTTTCAAGTTTCTAAGGGTCCATTCCTCTACACTGTTGCCGGCCTAAGGCTTAGATCAACATATAGCTATGTATATATTGACATATTATCCCCTCGGCTTTCTGTGATTCCCTACATCTCACCTTTCTTTGCAGACAAGCCATTTGAAATACCCTTAACTTATTTCACAGCCAATAAGTCTTTGAAATAATGTGTATTTTTTAGAGAAATCATCTTATATAATTAGGCAGAAAATCTCACCTGCCATAGTTTTCAAAACAGCATAATTTCACCCTTCTCAATGCTTAATCTGTGGTATTAAACAACCTTTGAGTATTTAGGTTTATCAATGACATGTATTTTAAAAATGTTTTAGAGATCCTACCAGCCTTTGAAAACCTCCTTGTTCGTTGTTTCAGTTCCAGTTTTATGTATATTTTCTGCCTTTCACCTGATTATTCCAACATCAGATGGATGGCCTAGGGAATCTCATTCTGGTATTGATTGTTTTTGCTGATTGTCTCCCTTTGTAGCTGATTTCTTCAATATTGTGTAAATTTAGATCATGAGCTCATGTTTAGCTAAACAGCTGACCTTGTAAGAGGCTTAGGTGTGAACGCTGGTACGCTTCAGCAGAAAGTCGGCAAAGATTTATTTGTGTCCCTCCAATGAGTTGCCCGCAAGGACCCCGTTTTCTACAAGTGTTGGTCCAATACTCCTTCGAGAGGCAGTGGACTCAGACATGGCTGCTTTTCAGCCTTCGATCTGGGGCAGGGCCACTGGGCGGCCTGTGGCCCTGGCAGGAGCCTCTCCGCATGAGTCCCAGGGACCCATTTGCCTGCGAACTTCGGTCACCTGGCAGGAAGCTACGATGCCCTGACCTATGGTTAGCTGTGCAGCGAGGTGTACTGCGCGGACAGGTTCCAAACGCACTTCAAATAAGAGGGCGGCCTGAGTGGAAAGGTGAGAGTTTGGGCAGCTGTGCAGACAAAGAAGGCGCCCTTTGGCCTGGGCCTAAATGCTTCTGACACCCCACTGGGTCTGCCGGGCTCTGAGGGCCCTGCCCTGGGCCCCCTGCTCCCCTGCCCTTTGTTCAGTCACAGAAGAGATGGCCACACCCACTCCCTCAGTGATGCCAGTCTTCCAAACTCCCTCAGCCACGCCCCCTCTCCGCAGGTTACCATGGACTACAGATGCTGCATTCTGAGGCCAGGGCGTTCCGAGAATGCCAAGGGCAGACATGATGATCTTAAATGATTACCTCTTGTGTTAGTTTTCGTAAACTGTAGCAGCTAGGAAATGGTCCGCTTTACAGAAATGTTCAAGTTTACTGGCATTTCATATATTCTCTGCTATAACATTGTCCTGATTCTTTCTGCATATTCTTTACTTATGTTTATGTTTTCATTAATCAAAGTGTGTCTTTTAAATCTTTTCAAAGAATATTCTTTGGACTTACTAAATCACCTGAATTTTATACGTTTTCTGTTGTATTAAGTTCTGCTCATATCTTTATTTATCTTTTTTCTATGTTCTCAGGGTTTATAGTTTTGATTTTCTGATGTCAAGTAAAACACTTGGTTATTATTTTTAATAAATCTTTTTACTTATAAAGATTTGAACTTTTAAAGATTCCAGCTTCCTTGTACGTTTCTAAGGGTCCTTTCCTCTACAATGTTGCCGGCCTAAGGCTTAGTTCAACATATGGCTATGTATATATTGACATATTTTCCCCTCGGCTTTCTGTGATTCCCTACATCTCACCTTTCTTTGCAGACAAGACATTTGAAATACCCTTAACTTATTTCACAGCCAATAATTCTTTGAAATAATGTCTATTTTTTAGAGAAATCTTCTTATATAATTAGGCAGAAAATCTCACCTGCCATAGTTTTGAAAAGAGCATAATTTCACTCTTCTCAATGCTTAATCTGTGGTATTAAACAACCTTTGAGTATTTAGGTTTATCAACGAAATGTACTTTAAAAAAGTTTTAGAGATCCTACCAGCCTTTGAAAACCTCCTTGTTCCTTGTTTCAGTTCCAGTTTTATGTATATTTTCTGCCTTGCACCTGATTGCTCCAAAATCAGATGGATGGCCTAGGGAATCTCATTCTGGTATTGATTGTTTTTGCTGATTGTCTCCCTTTGTAGCTGATTTCTTCAATATTGTGTAAATTTAGATCATGAGCTCATGTTTAGCTAAACAGCTGACCTTGTAAGAGGCCTAGGTGTGAACGCTGGTAAGCTTCAGCAGAAAGTCGGCAAAGATTTATTTGTGTCCCTCCAATGAGTTGCCCGCAAGGACCCCGTTTTCTACAAGTGTTGGTCCAATACTTCTTCGAGAGGCAGTGGACTCAGACATGGCTGCTTTTCAGCCTTCGATCTGGGGCAGGGCCAGTGGGCGGCCTGTGGCCCGGGCAGGAGCCTCTCCGCATGTGACCCAGGGACCCATTTGCCTGCGAACTTCGGTCACCTGGCAGGAAGCTACGATGCCTTGACCTATGGTTAGCTGTGCAGCGAATTGTACTGCGCGGACAGGTACCCAACACACTTCAAATAAGAGGGCGGCCTGAGTGGAAAGGTGTGAGTTTGGGCAGCTGTGCAGACAAAGAAAGCGCCCTTTGGCCTGGGCCTAAATGCTTGTGACACCCCACTGGGTCTGCCGGGCTCTGAGGTCCCTGCCCTGGGCCCCCTGTTCCCCTGCCCTTTGTTCAGTCACAGCAGAGATGGCCACACCCACTCCCTCAGTGAGGGCAGTCTTCCAAACTCCCTCAGCCACGCCCCCTCTCCGCAGGTTTTCATGGACTAAAAATGCTGCATTCTGAGGCCAGGGCGTTCCGAGAATGCCAAGGACAGACATGATGACCTTAAATGATTTCCTCTTGTGTCAGTTTTGGTAAACTTTAGGAGCTAGGAAAAGGTCCACTTTACAGAAATATTCAAATTTACTGGCAATTCATATATTCTCCGCTATAACATTGTCCTGATTCTTTCTGTATATTATTTACTTTTTTTTGTTTTCCTAAATCAAAGTGTGTCTTTTAAATCTTTTCAAAGAATATTCTTTGGACTTACTAAATTACCTAAATTTTATACGTTTTCTGTTGTATTAATTACTGCTCATATCTTTATTTATCTTTTTTCTATGTTCTCAGGGTTTATTGTTTTGATTTTCTGATGTCAAGTAAAACACTTGGTTATTATTTTTAATAAATCTTTTTACTTATAACGATTTGAACTTTTAAAGATTCCAGCTTACTTGTACGTTTCTAAGGGTCCATTCCTCTACACTGTTGCCGGCCTAAGGCTTAGTTCACCATATAGCAAAGTATATATTGACATATTATCCCCTCGGCTTTCTGTGATTCAATACATCTCACATTTCTTTGCAGACAATACATTTGAAATACCCTTAACTTATTTCACAGCCAATAAGTCTTTGAAATAATGTGTATTTTTTAGAGAAACCATCTTATATAATTAGGCAGAAAATCTCACCTTCCATAGTTTTCTAAACAACATAATTTCACTCTTCTCACTGCTTAATTTGTTGTATTAAACAACCTTTGAGTATTTAGCTTTATCAATGACATGTACTTTAAAAATGTTTTAGAGACCCTACCAGTCTTTGAAAACATCCTTGTTCCTTGTTTCTTTTCCAGGTTTATGTATATTTTCTGCCTAGCACCTGATTATTCCAACATCTGACGGATGGCCTAGGGAATCTAATTCTGGTATTGATTGTTTTTGCTGATTGTCTCCCTTTGTAGCTGATTTCTTCATTATTGTGTAAATTTAGGTCATGAGCTCATGTTTAGCTAAACAGCTGACCTTGTAAAAGGCTTAGGTGTGAACGCTCGTAATTTTCAGCAAAAAGTCGGCAAAGATTGATTTATGTCCCTCCAATGAGTTGCCCACAAGGACCCCGTTTTCTAGAAGTGTTGGTCCAATACTCCCTCTAGGGGTAGGGGACTTACACAGGGCTGCTTTCGGCCCCCGATCTTGGGCAGGGGCAGTGGGCGGCGTGTGCCCCGGGCAGGAGCCTCTCTGCGTGTGAACCTGGGAATCATCTCTCCTGCGAACTTCGGTCACCTGGCAAGAAGCTACGATGCCCAGACCTATGGTTAGCTGTGCAGCGAGGTATACTGGGTGGACAGGTTCCACACACACTTCAAATAAGTGGGTGGCCTGAGTGGAAAAGTGAGAGTTTGGCCAGCTGTGCAGACAAATAAGGCGCCCTTTGGCCTGGGCCTAAATGCTTGTGACACCCCACTGGGCCTGCCTTGATCTGAGGGCCCTGCCCTGTGCCCCCTGCTCCCCTGCCCTTTGTTCAGTCACAGCAGAGATGGACACACCCACTCCCTCCGTGAGGGCAGTGTTCCAGCCTCCCTCAGCCCCGCCCACTCTCCACAGTTTACCATCGACTACAGATGCTGCATTCTGAGGCCAGGGCGTTCCGAGAATGCCAAGGGCAGACATGATGACCTTAAATGATTTCCTCTTGTGTCAGTTTTGGTAAAGTGTAGGAGCTAGGAAATGGTCCACTTTACAGAAATGTTCAAATTTACTGGCATTTCATATATTCTCTGCTATAACATTGTCCTGATTCTTTCTATATATTCTTTAATTATGTTTGTGCTTTCCTTAATCAAAGCGTGTCTTTTAAATCTTTTCAAAGAATATTCTTTGGACTTACTACCTCACCTGAATTTTATACGTTTTCTGTGGTATTAAGTTCTGCTCATATCTATCTTTATCTTTTTTCTATGTTCTCAGGGTTTATTGTTTTGATCTGATGTCAATTAAAACACTTGGTTATTCATTTTCATCAATCTTTTTACTTATAACGATTTGAACTTTTAAAGATTCCAGCTCACTTTTAAGTTTCTAAGGGTCAGGTCCTCTACATTGTGGCTGGCCTAAGGCTTAGTTCACCATATAGCAATGTATATATTGACATTTTCCCCTCGACTTTCTGTGATTCCCTACATCTCATCTTTCTTTGCAGACAAGCCATTTGAAATACACTTAACTTATTTCACAGCCAATAAGTCTTTGAAATAATGTCTATTTTTTAGAGAAATCTTCTGACATAATTAGGCAGAAAATCTCACCTGCCATAGTTTTCAAAACAGCATAATTTCACTCTTCTCAATGCTTAATCTGTGGTATTAAACAACCTTTGAGTGTTTAGGTTTATCAATGACATGTACTTTAAAAATGTTTTAGAGATCCTACCAGCCTTTGAAAACCTCCTTGTTCCTTGTGTCAGTTCCAGTTTTATGTATATTTTCTGCCTTGCACCTGATTATTCCAACATCAGATGGATGGCCTAGGGAATCTCATTCTGGTATTGATTGTTTTTGCTGATTGTCTCACTTTGTAGCTTATTTCTTCAATATTGTGTAAATTTAGATCATGAGCTCATGTTTAGCTAAACAGCTGACCTTGTAAGAGGCTTAGGTGTGAACGCCGGACGCTTCAGCAGAAAGTCGGCAAAGATTTATTTGTGTCCCTCCAATGAGTTGCCCGCAATGACCCCGTTTTCTACAAATGTTTGTCCAATACTCCTTGGAGAGGCAGTGGACTCAGACATGGCTGCTTTTCAGCCTTCGATCTGGGGCAGGGCCAGTGGGCGGCCTGTGGCCCGGGCAGGAGCCTCTCCGCATGTGTCCCAGGGACCCATTTGCCTGCGAACTTCGGTCACCTGGCAGGAAGCTACGATGCCCTGACATATGGTTAGCTGTGCAGCGAGGTGTACTGCGCGGACAGGTTCCAAACACACTTCAAATAAGAGGGCGGCCTGAGTGGAAAGGTGAGAGTTTGGGCAGCTGTGCAGACAAAGAAGGCGCCCTTTGGCCTGGGCCTAAATGCTTGTGACACCCCACTGGGTCTGCCGGGCTCTGAGGGCCCTGCCCTGGGCCCCCTGCTCCCCTGCCGTTTGTTCAGTCACAGCAGAGATGGCCACACCCACTCCCTCAGTGATGGCAGTCTTCCAACCTCCCTCAGCCACGCCCCCACTCCGCAGGTTACCATGGACTACAGATGCTGCTTTCTGAGGCCAGGGCGTTCCGAGAATGCCTAGGGCAGACATGATGACCTTAAATGATTTCCTCTTGTGTCAGTTTTCGTAAACTGTAGCAGCTAGGAAATGGTCCGCTTTACAGAAATGTTCAAGTTTACTGGCATTTCATATATTCTCTGCTATAACATTGTCCTAATTCTTTCTGCATATTCTTTACTTATGTTTATGTTTTCCTTAATCAAAGTGTGTCTTTTAAATCTTTTCAAAGAATATTCTTTGGACTTACTAAATCACCTGAATTTTATACGTTTTCTGTTGTATTAAGTTCTGCTCATATCTTTATTTATCTTTTTTCTATGTTCTCAGGGTTTATTGTTTTGATTTTCTGATGTCAAGTAAAACACTTGGTTATTCATTTTCATCAATGTTTTTACTTATAAAGATTTGAACTTTTAAAGATTCCAGCTTACTTGTACGTTTCTAAGGGTCCATTCCTCTACACTGTTGCCGGCCTACGGCTTAGATCAACATATAGCTATGTATATATTGACATATTATCCCCTCGGCTTTCTGTGATTCCCTACATCTCACCTTTCTTTGCAGACAAGCCATTGGAAATACCCTTAAAATATTTCACAGCCAATAAGTCTTTGAAATAATGTGTATTTTTTAGAGAAATCGTCTTATATAATTAGGCAGAAAATCTCACGTTCCATAGTTTTCTAAACAGCATAACTTCACTCTTCTCACAGCTTAATTTGCTGTATTAAACAACCTTTGTGTATTTAGCTTTATCAATGACATGTACTTTAAAAATGTTTTAGAGACCCTACCAGTCTTTGAAAACATCCTTGTTCCTTGTTTCTTTTCCAGATTTATGTATATTTTCTGCCTAGCACCTGATTATTCCAACATCTGACGGATGGCCTAGGGAATCTAATTCTGGTATTGATTGTTTTTGCTGATTGTCTCCCTTTGTAGCTGATTTCTTCATTATTGTGTAAATTTAGGTCATGAGCTCATGTTTAGCTAAACAGCTGACCTTGTAAAAGGCTTAGGTGTGAACGCTCGTAAGTTTCAGCAAAAAGTCGGCAAAGATTTATTTGTGTCCCTCCAATGAGTTGCCCACAAGGACCCCGTTTTCTAGAAGTGTTGGTCCAATACTCCCTCTAGGGGTAGGGGACTTAGACAGGGCTGCTTTCGGCCCCCGATCTTGGGCAGGGTCAGTGGGCGGCGTGTGGCCCGGGCAGGAGCCTCTCTGCGTGTGAACCTGGGAATCATCTCTCCTGCGAACTTCGGTCACCTGGCAGGAAGCTACGATGCCCAGACCTATGGTTAGCTGTGCAGCGAGGTATACTGCGTGGACAGGTACAACACACACTTCAAATAAGTGGGTGGCCTCAGTGGAAAAGTGAGAGTTTGGCCAGCTGTGCAGACAAAGAAGGCGCCTTATGGCCTGGGCCTAAATGCTTGCGACACCCCACTGGGCCTGCCTTGCTCTGAGGGTCCTGCCCTGGGCCCCATGCTCCCCTGCCCTTTGTTCAGTCACAGCAGAGATGGCCACACCCACTCCCTCCGTGAGGGCAGTGTTCCAGCCTCCCTCCGACCCGCCCACTCTCCACAGGTTACCATGGACTACAGATGCTGCATTCTGAGGCCCGGGCGTTCCGAGAATGCCAAGGGCAGACATGATGACCTTAAATGATTTCCTCTTGTGTCAGTTTTGGTAAACTGTAGGAGCTAGGAAATGGTCCACTTTACAGAAATATTCATATTTACTGGCATTTCATATATTCTCTGCTATAACATTGTCCTGATTCTTTCTGTATATTCTTTACTTTTTTTTTTTTCCTTAATCAAAGTGTGTCTTTTAAATCTTTTCAAAGAATATTCTTTGGACTTACTACCTCACCTGAATTTTATACGTTTTCTGTTGTATTAAGTTCTGCTCATATCTTTATTTATCTTTTTTCTATGTTCTCAGGGTTTATTGTTTTGATCTTCTGATGTCAATTAAAACACTTGGTTATTCATTTTCATCAATCTTTTTACTTATAAAGATTTGAACTTTTAAAGATTCCAGCTCACTTTCAAGTTTCTAAGGGTCAGGTCCTCTACATTGTGGCTGGCCTAAGGCTTAGTTCACCATATAGCAATGTATATATTGACATTTTCCCCTCGACTTTCTGTGATTCCCTACATCTCACCTTTCTTTGCAGACAAGCCATTTGAAATACACTTAACTTATTTCACAGCCAATAAGTCTTTGAAATAATGTCTATTTTTTAGAGAAGTCTTATTATATAATTAGGCAGATAATCTCACCTGCCATAGATTTGAAAACAGCATAATTTCACTCTTCTCAATGCTTAATCTGTGGTATTAAACAACCTTTGAGTATTTAGGTTTATCAACGAAATGTACTTTAAAAATGTTTTAGAGATCCTACCAGCCTTTGAAAACCTCCTTGTTCCTTGTTTCAGTTCCAGTTTTATGTGTATTTTCTGCCTTGCACCTGATTATTCCAACATCAGATGGATGGCCTAGGGAATCTCATTCTGGTATTGATTGTTTTTGCTGATTGTCTCCCTTTGTAGCTGATTTCTTCAATTTGGTGTAAATTTAGATCATGAGCTCATGTTTAGCTAAACAGCTGACCTTGTAAGATGCTTAGGTGTGAACGCTGGTAAGCTTCAGCAGAAAGTCGGCAAAGATTTATTTGTGTCCCTCCAATGAGTTGCCCGCAAGAACCCCGATTTCTACAAGTGTTGGTCCAATACTCCTTCGAGAGGCAGTGGACTCAGACATGGCTGCTTTTCAGCCTTCGATCTGGGGCAGGGCCAGTGGGCCTCCTGTGGCCCGGGCAGGAGCCTCTCCGTATGTGTCCCAGGGACCCATTTGCCTGCGAACTTCAGTCACCTGGCAGGAAGCTACGATGCCTTGACCTATGGTTAGCTGTGCAGCGAGGTGTACTGCGCGGACAGGTACCCAACACACTTCAAATAAGAGGGCGGCCTGAGTGGAAAGGTGAGAGTTTGGGCAGCTGTGCAGAAAAAGAAAGCGCCCTTTGGCCTGGGCCTAAATGCTTGTGAAACCCCACTGGGTCTGCCGGGCTCTGAGGGCCCTGCCCTTGGCCCCCTGCTCCCCTGCCCTTTGTTAAGTCACAGCAGAGATGACCACACAGACTCCCTCAGTGAGGGCAGTCTTCCAACCTCCCTCAGCCACGCCCCCTTTCCACAGGTTACCATGGACTACAGATGCTGCATTCTGAGGCCAGGGCGTTCCGAGAATGCCAAGGGCAGACATGATGACCTTAAATGATTTCCTCTTGTGTCAGCTTTGGTAAAGTTTAGGAGCTAGGAAATGGTCCACTTTACAGAAATATTCAAATTTACTGGCAATTCATATATTCTCCGCTATAACATTGTCGTGATTCTTTCTGTATATTATTTACTTTTTTTTGTTTTCCTAAATCAAAGTGTGTCTTTTAAATCTTTTCAAAGAATATTCTTTGGACTTACTAAATCACCTAAATTTTATACGTTTTCTGTTGTATTAAGTTCTGCTCATATCTTTATTTATCTTTTTTCTATGTTCTCAGGGTTTATTGTTTTGATTTTCTGATGTCAAGTAAAACACTTGGTTATTATTTTTAATAAATCTTTTTACTTGTAAAGATTTGAACTTTTAAAGATTCCAGCTCACTTTCAAGTTTCTAAGGGTCCATTCCTCTACACTGTTGCCGGCCTAAGGCTTAGTTAACCATATAGCAATGTATATATTGACATATTATCCCCTCGGCTTTCTGTGATTCCCTACATCTCACCTTTCTTTGCAGACAAGACATTTGAAATACCCTTAACTTATTTCACAGCCAATAAGTCTTTGAAATAATGTGTATTTTTTAGAGAAATCATCTTATATAATTAGGCAGAAAATCTCACCTTCCATAGTTTTCTAAACAGCATAATTTCACTCTTCTCACTGCTTAATTTGTTGTATTAAACAACCTTTGAGTATTTAGCTTTATCAATGACATGTACTCGAAAAATGTTTTAGAGATCCTACCAGTCTTTGAAAACATCCTTGTTCCTTGTTTCTTTTCCAGGTTTATGTATATTTTCTGCCTAGCACCTGATTATTCCAACATCTGACGGATGGCCTAGGGAATCTAATTCTGGTATTGATTGTTTTTGCTGATTGTCTCCCTTTGTAGCTGATTTCTTCATTATTGTGTAAATTTAGGTCATGAGCTCATGTTTAGCTAAACAGCTGACCTTGTAAAAGGCTTATGTGTGAACGCTCGTAAGTTTCAGCAAAAAGTCGGCAAAGATTTATTTGTGTCCCTCCAATGAGTTGCCCACAAGGACCCCGTTTTCTGGAAGTGTTGGTCCAATACTCCCTCTAGGGGTAGGGGACTTAGACAGGGCTGCTTTCGGCCCCCGATCTTGGGCAGGGGAAGTGGGCGGCGTGTGGCCCGGGCAGGAGCCTCTCTGCTTGTGAACCTGGGAATCATCTCTCCTGCGAACTTCGGTCACCTGGCAGGAAGCTACGATGCCCAGACCTATGGTTAGCTGTGCAGCGAGGTATACTGCGTGGACAGGTTCCACACACACTTCAAATAAGTGGGTGGCCTCAGTGGAAAAGTGAGAGTTTGGCCAGCTGTGCAGACAACGAAGGTGCCCTTTGGCCTGGGCCTAAATGCTTGTGACACCCCAGTGGGCCTGCCTTGATCTGAGTGCCCTGCCCTTCGCCCCCTGCTCCCCTGCCCTTTGTTCAGTCACAGCAGAGATGGCCACACCAACTCCCTCCGTGAGGACAGTGTTCCAGCCTCCCTCAGACCCGCCCACTCTCCACAGGTTACCATGGACTACAGATGCTGCATTCTGAGGCCAGGGCGTTCCGAGCATGCCAAGGGCAGACATGATGACCTTAAATGATTTCCTCTTGTGTCAGTTTTGGTAAACTGTAGGAGTTAGGAAATGGTCCACTTTACAGAAATGTTCATATTTACTGGCATTTCATATATTCTCTGCTATAACATTGTCCTGATTCTTTCTATATATTCTTTAATTATGTTTGTGCTTTCCTTAATCAAAGTGTGTCTTTTAAATCTTTTCAAAGAATATTCTTTGGACTTACTACCTCACCTGAATTTTATACGTTTTCTGTGGTATTAAGTTCTGCTCATATCTATCTTTATCTTTTTTCTATGTTCTCAGGGTTTATTGTTTTGAACTTCTGATGTCAATTAAAACACTTGGTTATTCATTTTCATCAATCTTTTTACTTATAAAGGTTTGAACTTTTAAAGATTCCAGCTCACTTTTAAGTTTCTAAGGGTCAGGTCCTCCACATTGTGGCTGGCCTAAAGCTTAGTTCACCATATAGCAATGTATATATTGACATATTCCCCTCGACTTTCTGTGATTCCCTACATCTCACCTTTCTTTGCAGACAAGCCATTTGAAATACACTTAACTTATTTCACAGCCAATAAGTCTTTGAAATAATGTCTATTTTTTAGAGAAATCTTCTGACATAATTAGGCAGAAAATCTCACCTGCCATAGTTTTCAAAACAGCATAATTTCACTCTTCTCAATGCTTAATTGTGGTATTAAACAACCTTTGAGTATTTAGGTTTATCAATGACATGTACTTTAAAAATGTTTTAGAGATCCTACCAGCCTTTGAAAACCTCCTTGTTCCTTCATTCAGTTCCAGTTTTATGTATATTTTCTGCCTTGCACCTGATTATTCCAACATCAGATGGATGGCCTAGGGAATCTCATTCTGGTATTGATTGTTTTTGCTGATTGTCTCCCTTTGTAGCTGATTTCTTCAATATTGTGTAAATTTAGATCATGAGCTCATGTTTAGCTAAACAGCTGACCTTGTAAGAGGCTTAGGTGTGAACGCTGGTACGCTTCAGCAGAAAGTCGGCAAAGATTTATTTGTGTCCCTCCAATGAGTTGCCCGCAAGGACCCCATGTTCTACAAGTGTTGGTCCAATACTCCTTCGAGAGGCAGTGGACTCAGACATGGCTGCTTTTCAGCCTTCGATCTGGGGCAGGGCCAGTGGGCGGCCTGTGGCCCGGGCAGGAGCCTCTCCGCATGTGTCCCAGGGACCCATTTGACTGCGAACTTCGGTCACCTGGAGAAGCTACGATGCCCTGACCTATGGTTAGCTGTGCAGCGAGGTGTACTGCGCAGAGAGGTTCCAAACACACTTCAAATAAGAGGGTGGCCTGAGTGGAAAAGTGAGAGTTTGGGCAGCTGTGCAGACAAAGAAGGCGCCCTTTGGCCTGGGCCTAAATGCTTGTGACACCCCTCTGGGTCTGCCGGGCTCTGAGGGCCCTGCCCTGGGCCCCCTGCTACCCTGCCCTTTGTTCAGTCACAACAGAGATGGCCACACCCACTCACTCAGTGATGGCAGGCTTCCAACCTCCCTCAGCCACGCCCCCTCACCGCAGGTTACCATGGACTACAGATGCTGCATTCTGAGGCCAGGGCGTTCCGAGAATGCCAAGGGCAGACATGATGACCTTAAATGATTTCCTCTTGTGTCAGTTTTCGTAAACTGTAGCAGCTAGGAAATGGTCCGCTTTACAGAAATGTTCAAGTTTACTGGCATTTCATATATTCTCTGCTATAACATTGTCCTGATTCTTTCTGCATATTCTTTACTTATGTTTATGTTTTCCTTAATCAAAGTGTGTCTTTTAAATCTTTTCAAAGAATATTCTTTGGACTTACTACCTCACCTTAATTTTATACGTTTTCTGTGGTATTAAGTTCTGCTCATATCTTTATTTATCTTTTTTCTATGTTCTCAGGGTTTATAGTTTTGATTTTCTGATGTCAAGTAAAACACTTGGTTATTCATTTTAATAAATCTTTTAACTTATAAAGATTTGAACTTTTAAAGATTCCAGCTTACTTGTACGTTTCTAAGGGTCCATTCCTCTACACTGTTGCCGGCCTAAGGCTTAGATCAACATATAGCTATGTATATATTGACATATTATCCCCTCGGCTTTCTGTGATTCCCTACATCTCACCTTTCTTTGCAGACAAGCCATTTGAAATACCCTTGACTTACTTCACAGCCAATAAGTCTTTGAAATAATGTGTATTTTTTAGGGAAATCATCTTATATAATTAGGCAGAAAATCTCACGTTCCATAGTTTTCTAAACAGCATAATGTCACTTTCTCACTGCTTAATTTGTTGTATTAAACAACCTTTGAGTATTTAGCTTTATCAATGACATGTACTTTAAAAATGTTTTAGAGACCCTACCAGTCTTTGAAAACATCCTTGTTCCTTGTTTCTTTTCCAGGGTTATGTATATTTTCTGCCTAGAACCTGATTATTCCAACATCTCAAGGATGGCCTAGGGTATCTAATTCTGGTATTGATTGTTTTTGCTGATTGTCTCCCTTTGTAGCTGATTTCTTCATTATTGTGTAAATTTAGATCATGAGCTCATGTTTAGCTAAACAGCTGACCTTGTAAGAGGCTTAGGTGTGAACGCTCGTAGTTTCAGCAAAAAGTCGGCAAAGATTTATTTGTGTCCCTCCAATGCGTTGCCCACAAGGACCCTGTTTTCTAGAAGTGTTGGTCCAATACTTCCTCTAGGGGTAGGGGACTTAGACAGGGCTGCTTTCGGCCCCCTATCTTGGGCAGGGACAGTGGGCGGCCTGTGGCCCGGGCAGGAGCATCTCTGCGTGTGAAACTGGGAATCATCTATCCTGCGAACTTCGGTGACCTGGCAGGAAGCTACCATGCCCAGACCTATGTTTAGCTGTGCAGCGAGTTATACTGCGTGGACAGGTTCCATACTCACTTCAACAAAGTAGGTGGACTGAGTGGAAAAGTGAGAGTTTGGGCAGCTGTGCAGACAAAGAAGGCGCCCTATGGCCTGGGCCTAAATGCTTGTGACACCCCACTGGGCCTGCCGGGCTCTGAGGGTCCTGCCCTGGGCCCCCTGCTCCCCTGCCCTTTGTTCAGTCACAGCAGAGATGGCCACACCCACTCCCTCAGTGAGGGCAGTCTTCCAAGCTCCCTCAGCCACGCCCCCTCTCCGCAGGTTACCATGGACTACAGATGCTGCATTCTGAGGCCAGGGCGTTCCGAGAATGCCAAGGGCAGACATGATGACCTTAAATGATTTCCTCTTGTGTCAGTTTTGGTAAACTGTAGGAGCTAGGAAATGGTCCGCTTTACAGAAATGTTCTAATTTACTGGCATTTCATATATTCTCTGCTATAACATTGTCCTGATTCTTTCTGCATATTCTTTACTTATGTTTATGTTTTCCTTAATCAAAGTGTGTCTTTTAAATCTTTTCAAAGAATATTCTTTGGACTTACTAAATCACCTGAATTTTATACGTTTTCTGTTGTATTAAGTTCTGCTCATATCTATCTTTATCTTTTTTCTATGTTCTCAGGGTTTATTGTTTTGAACTTCTGATGTCAATTAAAACACTTGGTTATTCATTTTCATCAATCTTTTCACTTATAAAGGTTTGAACTTTTAAAGATTCCAGCTCACTTTTAAGTTTCTAAGGGTCAGGTCCTCCACATTGTGGCTGGCCTAAAGCTTAGTTCACCATATAGCAATGTATATATTGACATATTCCCCTCGACTTTCTGTGATTCCCTACATCTCACCTTTCTTTGCAGACAAGCCATTTGAAATACACTTAACTTATTTCACAGCCAATAAGTCTTTGAAATAATGTCTATTTTTTAGAGAAATCTTCTGACATAATTAGGCAGAAAATCTCACCTGCCATAGTTTTCTAAACAGCATAATTTCACTCTTCTCACTGCTTAATTTGTTGTATTAAACAACCTTTGAGTATTTAGCTTTATCAATGACATGTACTCTAAAAATGTTTTAGAGATCCTACCAGTCTTTGAAAACATCCTTCTTCCTTGTTTCTTTTCCAGGTTTATGTATATTTTCTGCCTAGCACCTGATTATTCCAACATCTGACGGATGGCCTAGGGAATCTAATTCTGGTATTGATTATTTTTGCTGATTGTCTCCCTTTGTAGCTGATTTCTTCATTATTGTGTAAATTTAGGTCACGAGCTCATGTTTAGCTAAACAGCTGACCCTGTAAAAGGCTTAGGTGTGAACGCTCGTAAGTTTCAGCAAAAAGTCGGCAAAGATTTATTTGTGTCCCTCCAATGAGTTGCCCACAAGGACCCCGTTTTCTAGAAGTGTTGGTCCAATACTCCCTCTAGGGGTAGGGGAGTTAGAGAGGGCTGCTTTCGGCCCCCGATCTTGGGCAGGGGCAGTGGGCGGCGTGTCGCCCGGGCAGGAGCCTCTCTGCGTGTGAACCTGGGAATCATCTCTCCTGCGAACTTCGGTCACCTGGCAGGAAGCTACGATGCCCAGACCTATGGTTAGCTGTGCAGCGAGGTATACTGCGTGGACAGGTTCCACACACACTTCAAATAAGTGGGTGGCCTCAGTGGAAAAGTGAGAGTTTGGCCAGCTGTGCAGACAAAGAAGGCGCCCTTTGGCCTGGGCCTAAATGCTTGTGATACCCCACTGGGCCTGCCTTGATCTGAGGGCCCTGCCCTGGGCCCCCTGCTCCCCTGCCCTTTGTTCAGTCACAGCAGAGATGGACACACCCACTCCCTCCGTGAGGGCAGTGTTCCAGCCTCCCTCAGCCCCGCCCACTCTCCACAGGTTACCATGGACTGCAGATGCTGCATTCTGAGGCCAGGGCGTTCCGAGAATGCCAAGGGCAGACATGATGACCTTAAATGATTTCCTCTTGTGTCAGTTTTGGTAAACTGTAGGAGCTAGGAAATGGTCCACTTTACAGAAATGTTCAAATTTACTGGCATTTCATATATTCTCTGCTATAACATTGTCCTGATTCTTTCTATATATTCTTTAATTATGTTTGTGCTTTCCTTAATCAAAGTGTGTCTTTTAAATCTTTTCAAAGAATATTCTTTGGACTTACTACCTCACCTGAATTTTATACGTTTTCTGTGGTATTAAGTTCTGCTCATATCTATCTTTATCTTTTTTCTATGTTCTCAGGGTTTATTGTTTGGATCTTCTGATGTCAATTAAAACACTTGGTTATTCATTTTCATCAATCTTTTTACTTATAAAGATTTGAACTTTTTAAGATTCCAGCTCACTTTTAAGTTTCTAAGGGTCAGGTCCTCTACATTGTGGCTGGCCTAAGGCTTAGTTCACCATATAGCAATGTATATATTGACATTTTCCCCTCGACTTTCTGTGATTCCCTACATCTCACCTTTCTTTGCAGACAAGCCATTTGAAATACACTTAACTTATTTCACAGCCAATAAGTCTTTGAAATAATGTCTATTTTTTAGAGAAATCTTCTGACATAATTAGGCAGAAAATCTCACCTGCCATAGTTTTTCAAAACAGCATAATTTCACTCTTCTCAATGCTTAATTTGTGGTATTAAACAACCTTTGAGTATTTAGGTTTATCAATGACATGTACTTTAAAAATGTTTTAGAGATCCTACCAGCCTTTGAAAACCTCCTTGTTACTTCTTTCAGTTCCAGTTTTATGTATATTTTCTGCCTTGCACCTGATTATTCCAACATCAGATGGATGGCCTAGGGAATCTCATTCTGGTATTGATTGTTTTTGCTGATTGTCTCCCTTTGTAGCTGATTTCTCCAATTTGGTGTAAATTTAGATCATGAGCTCATGTTTAGCTAAACAGCTGACCTTGTAAGAGGCTTAGGTGTGAACGCTGGTAAGCTTCAGCAGAAAGTCGGCAAAGATTTATTTGTGTCCCTCCAATGAGTTGCCCGCAGGGACCCCGTTTTCTACAAGTGTTGGTCCAATACTCCTTCGAGAGGCAGTGGACTCAGACATGGCTGCTTTTCAGCCTTCGATCTGGGGCAGGGCCAGTGGGTGGCCTGTGGCCCGGGCAGGAGCCTCTCCGCATGTGTCCCATGGACCCATTTGCCTGCGAAATTCGGTCACATGGCAGGAAGCTACGATGCCATGTCCTATGGTTAGCTGTGCAGTGAGGTGTACTGCGCAGACAGGTTCCAAACACACTTCAAATAAGAGGGTGGCCTGAGTGGAAAGGTGAGAGTTTGGGCAGCTGTGCAGACAAAGAAGGCGCCCTTTGGCCTGGGCCTAAATGCTTGTGACACCCCACTGGGTCTGCCGGGCTCTGAGGGCACTGCCCTGGGCCCCCTGCTCCCCTGCCCTTTGTTCAGTCACAGCAGAGATGGCCACACCCACTCTCTCAGTGATGGCAGGCTTCCAACCTCCCTCAGCCACGCCCCCTCTCCGCAGGTTACCATGGACTACAGATGCTGCATTCTGAGGCCAGGGCGTTCCGAGAATGCCAAGGGCAGACATGATGACCTTAAATGATTTCCTCTTGTGTCAGTTTTCGTAAACTGTAGCAGCTAGGAAATGGTCCGCTTTACAGAAATGTTCAAGTTTACTGGCATTTCATATATTCTCTGCTATAACACTGTCCTGATTCTTTCTGCATATTCTTTACTTATGTTTATGTTTTCCTTATTCAAAGTGTGTCTTTTAAATCTTTTCAAAGAATATTCTTTGGACTTACTAAATCACCTGAATTTTATACGTTTTCTGTTGTATTAAGTTCTGCTCATATCTTTATTTATCTTTTTTCTATGTTCTCAGGGTTTATTGTTTTGATTTTTTGATGTCAAGTAAAACACTTGGTTATTCATTTTAATAAATCTTTTTACTTATAAAGATTTGAACTTTTAAAGATTCCAGCTTACTTGTACGTTTCTAAGGGTCCATTCCTCTACACTGTTGCCGGCCTAAGGCTTAGATCAACATATAGCTATGTATATATTGACATATTATCCCCTCGGCTTTCTGTGATTCCCTACATCTCAACTTTCTTTGCAGACAAGCCATTTGAAATACCCTTGACTTACTTCACAGCCAATAAGTCTTTGAAATAATGTGTATTTTTTAGAGAAATCATCTTATATAATTAGGCAGAAAATCTCACGTTCCATAGTTTTCTAAACAGCATAACTTCACTCTTCTCACAGCTAAATTTGCTGTATTAAACAACCTTTGTGTATTTAGCTTTATCAATGACATGTACTTTAAAAATGTTTTAGAGACCCTACCAGTCTTTGAAAACATCCTTGTTCCTTGTTTCTTTTCCAGGTTTATGTATATTTTCTGCCTAGCACCTGATTATTACAGCTTCTGACGGATGGCCTAGGGAATCTAATTCTGGTATTGATTGTTTTTGCTGATTGTCTCCCTTTGTAGCTGATTTCTTCATTATTGTGTAAATTTAGGTCATGAGCTCATGTTTAGCTAAACAGCTGACCTTGTAAAAGGCTTATATGTGAACGCTCGTAAGTTTCAGCAAAAAGTCGGCAAAGATTTATTTGTGTCCCTCCAATGAGTTGCCCACAAGGACCCCGTTTTCTAGAAGTGTTGGTCCAATACTCCCTCTAGGGGTAGGGGACTTAGACAGGGCTGCTTTCGGCCCCCGATCTTGGGCAGGGGCAGTGGGCGGCGTGTGGCCCGGGCAGGAGCCTCTCTGCGTGTGAACCTGGGAATCATCTATCCTGCGAACTTCGGTCACCTGGCAGGAAGCTACGATGCCCAGACCTATGGTTAGCTGTGCAGCGAGGTATACTGCGTGGACAGGTTCCACACACACTTCAAATAAGTGGGTGGCCTGAGTGGAAAAGTGAGAGTTTGGCCAGCTGTGCAGACAAAGAAGGCTCCCTATGGCCTGGGCCTAAATGCTTGCGACACCCCACTGGGCCTGCCTTGCTCTGAGGGTCCTGCCCTGGGCCCCATGCTCCCCTGCCCTTTGTTCAGTCACAGCAGAGATGGCCACACCCACTCCCTCCGTGAGGGCTGTGTTCCAGCCTCCCTCAGACCCGCCCACTCTCCACAGGTTACCATGGACTACAGATGCTGCATTCTGAGGCCAGGGCGTTCCGAGAATGCCAAGGGCAGACATGATGACCTTAAATGATTTCCTCTTGTGTCAGTTTTGGTAAACAGTAGGAGCTAGGAAATGGTCCACTTTACAGAAATATTCAAATTTACTGGCATTTCATATATTCTCTGCTATAACATTGTCCTGATTCTTTCTGCATATTCTTTACTTATGTTTATGTTTTCCTTAATCAAAGTGTGTCTTTTAAATCTTTTCAAAGAATATTCTTTGGACTTACTACCTCACCTGAATTTTATACGTTTTCTGTGGTATTAAGTTCTGCTCATATCTATCTTTATCTTTTTTCTATGTTCTCAGTGTTTATTGTTTTGATCTTCTGATGTCAATTAAAACACTTGGTTATTCATTTTCATCAATCTTTTTACTTATAAAGATTTGAACTTTTAAAGATTCCAGCTCACTTTCAAGTTTCTAAGGGTCAGGTCCTCTACATTGTGGCTGGCCTAAGGCTTAGTTCACCATATAGCAATGTATATATTGACATTTTCCCCTCGACTTTCTGTGATTCCCTACATCTCACCTTTCTTTGCAGACAAGCCATTTGAAATACACTTAACTTATTTCACAGCCAATAAGTCTTTGAAATAATGTCTATTTTTTAGAGAAATCTTCTTATATAATTAGGCAGAAAATCTCACCTGCCATAGTTTTCAAAACAGCATAATTTCACTCTTCTCAATGCTTAATCTGTGGTATTAAACAACCTTTGAGTATTTAGGTTTATCAACGAAATGTACTTTAAAAATGTTTTAGAGATCCTACCAGCCTTTGAAAACCTCCTTGTTCCTTGTTTCAGTTCCAGTTTTATGTGTATTTTCTGCCTTGCACCTGATTATTCCAACATCAGATGGATGGCCTAGGGAATCTCATTTTGGTATTGATTGTTTTTGCTGATTGTCTTCCTTTGTAGCTGATTTCTTCAATATTGTGTAAATTTAGATCATGAGCTCATGTTTAGCTAAACAGCTGACCTTGTAAGAGGCTTAGGTGTGAACGCTGGTAAGCTTCAGCAGAAAGTCGGCAAAGATTTATTTGTGTCCCTCCAATGAGTTGCCCGCAAGAACCCCGATTTCTACAAGTGTTGGTCCAATACTCCTTCGAGAGGCAGTGGACTCAGACATGGCTGCTTTTCAGCCTTTGATCTGGGGCAGGGCCAGTGGGCGGCCTGTGGCCCGGGCAGGAGCCTCTCCGCATGTGTCCCAGGGACCCATTTGCCTGCAAACTTCAGTCACCTGGCAGGAAGCTACGATGCCTTGACCTATGGTTAGCTGTGCAGCTAGGTGTACTGCGCGGACAGGTACCCAACACACTTCAAATAAGAGGGCGGCCTGAGTGGAAAGGTGAGAGTTTGGGCAGCTGTGCAGACAAAGAAAGCGCCCTTTGGTCTGGGCCTATATGCTTGTGACACCCCACTGGGTCTGCCGGGCTCTGAGGACCCTGCCCTGGGCCCCCTGCTCCCCTGCCCTTTGTTCAGTCACAGCAGAGATGACCACACCGACTCCCTCAGTGAGGGCAGTCTTCTAACCTCCCTCAGCCACGCCCCCTCTCCACAGGTTACCATGGACTACAGATGCTGCATTCTGAGGCCAGGGCGTTCCGAGAATGCCAAGGGCAGACATGATGACCTTAAATGATTTCCTCTTGTGTCAGCTTTGGTAAAGTTTAGGAGCTGGGAAATGGTCCACTTTACAGAAATATTCAAATTTACTGGCAATTCATATATTCTCCGCTATAACATTGTCCTGATTCTTTCTGTATATTATTTACTTTTTTTTGTTTTCCTAAATCAAAGTGTGTCTTTTAAATCTTTTCAAAGAATATTCTTTGGACTTACTAAATCACCTAAATTTTATACGTTTTCTGTTGTATTAAGTTCTGCTCATATCTTTATTTATCTTTTTTGTATGTTCTCAGGGTTTATTGTTTTGATTTTCTGATGTCAAGTAAAACACTTGGTTATTATTTTTAATAAATCTTTTTACTTATAAAGATTTGAACTTTTAAAGATTCCAGCTTCCTTGTACGTTTCTAAGGGTCCATTCCTCTACAGTGTTGCCGGCCTAAGGCTTAGTTAACCATATAGCAATGTATATATTGACATATTATCCCCTCGGCTTTCTGTGATTCCCTACATCTCACATTTCTTTGCAGACAAGACATTTGAAATACCCTTAACTTATTTCACAGCCAATAAGTCTTTGAAATAATGTGTATTTTTTAGAGAAATCATCTTATATAATTAGGCAGAAAATCTCACCTTCCATAGTTTTCTAAACAGCATAATTTCACTCTTCTCACTGCTTAATTTGTTGTATTAAACCACCTTTGAGTATTTAGCTTTATCAATGACATGTACTCTAAAAATGTTTTAGAGATCCTACCAGTCTTTGAAAACATCCTTGTTCCTTGTTTCTTTTCCAGGTTTATGTATATTTTCTGCCTAGCACCTGATTATTCCAACATCTGACGGATGGCCTAGGGAATCTAATTCTGGTATTGATTGTTTTTGCTGATTGTCTCCCTTTGTAGCTGATTTCTTCATTACTGTGTAAATTTAGGTCATGAGCTCATGTTTAGCTAAACAGCTGACCTTCTAAAAGGCTTAGGTGTGAACGCTCGTAAGTTTCAGCAAAAAGTCGGCAAACATTTATTTGTGTCCCTCCAATGAGTTGCCCACAAGGACCCCGTTTTCTAGAAGTGTTGGTCCAATACTCCCTCTAGGGGTAGGGGACTTAGACAGGGCTGCTTTCGGCCCCCGATCTTGGGCAGGGGCAGTGGGCGGCGTGTGGCCCGGGCAGGATCCTCTCTGCGTGTGAACCTGGGAATCATCTCTCCTGCGAACTTCGGTCACCTGGCAGGAAGCTACGATGCCCAGACCTATGGTTAGCTGTGCAGCGAGGTATACTGGGTGGACAGGTTCCACACACACTTCAAATAAGTGGGTGGCCTCAGTGGAAAAGTGAGAGTTTGGCCAGCTGTGCAGACAAAGAAGGTGCCCTTTGGCCTGGGCCTAAATGCTTGTGACACCCCACTGGGCCTGCCTTGATCTGAGGGCCCTGCCCTTGGCCCCCTGCTCCCCTGCCCTTTGTTCAGTCACAGCAGAGATGGCCACACCCACTCCCTCCGTGAGGGCAGTGTTCCAGCCTCCCTCAGACCCGCCCACTCTCCACAGGTTACCATGGACTACAGATGCTGCATTCTGAGGCCAGGGCGTTCCGAGAATGCCAAGGGCAGACATGATGACCTTAAATGATTTCCTCTTGTGTCAGTTTTGGTAAACTGTAGGAGCTAGGAAATGGTCCACTTTACAGAAATGTTCATATTTACTGGCATTTCATATATTCTCTGCTATAACATTGTCCTGATTCTTTCTATATATTCTTTAATTATGTTTGTGCTTTCCTTAATCAAAGTGTGTCTTTTAAATCTTTTCAAAGAATATTCTTTGGACTTACTACCTCACCTGAATTTTATACGTTTTCTGTGGTATTAAGTTCTGCTCATATCTATCTTTATCTTTTTTCTATGTTCTCAGGGTTTATTGTTTTGATCTTCTGATGTCAATTAAAACACTTGGTTATTCATTTTCATCAATCTTTTTACTTATAAAGATTTGAACTTTTAAAGATTCCAGCTCACTTTTAAGTTTCTAAGGGTCAGGTCCTCTACATTGTGGCTGGCCTAAGGCTTAGTTCACCATATAGCAATGTATATATTGACATTTTCCCCTCGACTTTCTGTGATTCCCTACATCTCACCTTTCTTTGCAGACAAGCCATTTGAAATACACTTAACTTATTTCACAGCCAATAAGTCTTTGAAATAATGTCTATTTTTTAGAGAAATCTTCTGACATAATTAGTCAGAAAATCTCACCTGCCATAGTTTTCAAAACAGCATAATTTCACTCTTCTCAATGCTTAATTGTGATATTAAACAACATTTGAGTATTTAGGTTTATCAATGACATGTACTTTAAAAATGTTTTAGAGATCCTACCAGCCTTTGAAAACCTCCTTGTTCCTTCATTCAGTTCCAGTTTTATGTATATTTTCTGCCTTGCACCTGATTATTCCAACATCAGATGGATGGCCTAGGGAATCTCATTCTGGTATTGATTGTTTTTGCTGATTGTCTCCCTTTGTAGCTGATTTCTTCAATATTGTGTAAATTCAGATCATGAGCTCATGTTTAGCTAAACAGCTGACCTTGTAAGAGGCTTAGGTGTGAACGCTGGTACGCTTCAGCAGAAAGTTGGCAAAGATTTATTTGTGTCCCTCCAATGAGTTGCCCGCAAGGACCCCATGTTCTACAAGTGTTGGTCCAATACTCCTTCGAGAGGCAGTGGACTCAGACATGGCTGCTTTTCAGCCTTCGATCTGGGGCAGGGCCAGTGGGCGGCCTGTGGCCCGGGCAGGAGCCTCTCCGCATGTGTCCCAGGGACCCATTTGCCTGCGAACTTCAGTCACCTGGCAGGAAGCTACGATGCCTTGACCTATGTTTAGCTGTGCAGCGAGGTGTACTGCGCGGACAGGTACCCAACACACTTCAAATAAGAAGGCGGCCTGAGTGGAAAGGTGAGAGTTTGGGCAGCTGTGCAGACAAAGAAAGCGCCCTTTGGCCTGGGCGTAAATGCTTGTGACACCCCACTGGTTCTGCCGGGCTCTGAGGGCCCTGCCCTGGGCCCCCTGCTCCCCTGCCCTTTGTTCAGTCACAGCAGAGATGACCACACCCACTCCCTCAGTGATGGCAGGCTTCCAACCTCCCTCAGCCACGCCCCCTCTCCGCAGGTTACCATGGACTACAGATGCTGCATTCTGAGGCCAGGGCGTTCCGAGAATGCCAAGGGCAGACATGATGACCTTAAATGATTTCCTCTTGTTTCAGTTTTGGTAAAGTTTAGGAGCTAGGAAATGGTCCATTTTACAGAAATATTCAATTTTACTGGCAATTCATATATTCTCCGCTATAACATTGTCCTGATTCTTTCTGTATATTATTTACTTTTTTTTGTTTTCCTAAATCAAAGTGTGTCTTTTAAATCTTTTCAAAGAATATTCTTTGGACTTACTAAATCACCTAAATTTTATACGTTTTCTGTTGTATTAAGTTCTGCTCATATCTTTATTTATCTTTTTTCTATGTTCTCAGGGTTTATTGTTTTGATTTTCTGATGTGAAGTAAAACACTTGGTTATTATTTTTAATAAATCTTTTTACTTATAAAGATTAGAACTTTTAAAGATTCCAGCTTCCTTGTACGTTTCTAAGGGTCCATTCCTCTACACTGTTGCCGGCCTAAGGCTTAGTTAACCATATAGCAATGTATATATTGACATATTATCCCCTCGGCTTTCTGTGATTCCCTACATCTCACATTTCTTTGCAGACAAGACATTTGAAATACCCTTAACTTATTTCACAGCCAATAAGTCTTTGAAGTAATGTGTATTTTTTAGAGAAATCATCTTATATAATTAGGCAGAAAATCTCACCTTCCATAGTTTTCTAAACAGCATAATTTCACTCTTCTCACTGCTTAATTTGTTGTATTAAACAACCTTTGAGAATTTAGCTTTATCAATGACATGTACTCTAAAAATGTTTTAGAGAACCTACCAGTCTTTGAAAACATCCTTGTTCCTTGTTTCTTTTCCAGGTTTATGTATATTTTCTGCCTAGCACCTGATTATTCCAACATCTGACGGATGGCCTAGGGAATCTAATTCTGGTATTGATTGTTTTTGCTGATTGTCTCCCTTTGCAGCTGATTTCTTCATTATTGTGTAAATTTAGGTCATGAGCTCATGTTTAGCTAAACAGCTGACCTTGTAAAAGGCTTATGTGTGAACGCTCGTAAGTTTCAGCAAAAAGTCGGCAAAGATTTATTTGTGTCCCTCCAATGAGTTGCCCACAAGGACCCCGTTTTCTAGAAGTGTTGGTCCAATACTCCCCCTAGGGGAAGGGGACTTAGACAGGGCTGCTTTCGGCCCCCGACCTTCGGCAGGGGCAGTGGGCGGCCTGTGG
Source organism: Mesoplodon bidens (assembly GCF_964165515.1). Classification (NCBI taxonomy): domain Eukaryota; kingdom Metazoa; phylum Chordata; class Mammalia; order Artiodactyla; family Ziphiidae; genus Mesoplodon; species Mesoplodon bidens. Next base: position 9,049,237 of record NC_138180.1, read on the forward strand.
CCCGGGCAGGAGCCTCTCTGCGTGTGAACCTGGGAATCATGTCTCCTGCGAACTTCGGTCACCTGGCAGGAAGCTACGATGCCCAGACCTATGGTTAGCTGTGCAGCGAGGTATACTGCGTGGACAGGTTCCACACACACTTCAAATAAGTGGGTGGCCTGAGTGGAAAAGTGAGAGTTTGGCCAGCTGTGCAGACAAAGAAGGCGCCCTATGGCCTGGGCCTAAATGCTTGCGACACCCCACTGGGCCTGCCTTGCTCTGAGGGTCCTGCCCTGGGCCCCATGCTCCCCTGCCCTTTGTTCAGTCACAGCAGAGATGGCCACACCCACTCCCTCCGTGAGGGCAGTGTTCCAGCCTCCCTCAGACCCGCCCACTCTCCACAGGTTACCATGGACTACAGATGCTGCATTCTGAGGCCAGGGCATTCCGAGAATGCCAAGGGCAGACATGATGACCTTAAATGATTTCCTCTTGTGTCAGTTTTGGTAAACTGTAGGAGCTAGGAAATGGTCCACTTTACAGAAATATTCAAGTTTACTGGTATTTCATATATTCTCTGCTATAACATTGTCCTGATTCTTTCTGTATATTCTTTACTTTTTTTGGTTTTCCTTAATCAAAGTGTGTCTTTTAAATCTTTTCAAAGAATATTCTTTGGACTTACTACCTCACCTGAATTTTATACGTTTTCTGTGGTATTAAGTTCTGCTCATATCTTTATTTATCTTTTTTCTATGTTCTCAGGGTTTATTGTTTTGATCTTCTGATGTCAATTAAAACACTTGGTTATTCATTTTCATCAATCTTTTTACTTATAAAGATTTGAACTTTTAAAGATTCCAGCTCACTTTTAAGTTTCTAAGGGTCAGGTCCTCTACATTGTGGCTGGCCTAAGGCTTAGTTCACCATATAGCAATGTATATATTGACATTTTCCCCTCGACTTTCTGTGATTCCCTACATCTCACCTTTCTTTGCAGAGAAGCCATTTGAAATACACTTAACTTATTTCACAGCCAATAAGTCTTTGAAATAATGTCTATTTTTTAGAGAAATCTTCTGACATAATTAGGCAGAAAATCTCACCTGCCATAGTTTTGAAAACAGCATAGTTTCACTCTTCTCAATGCTTAATCTGTGGTATTAAACAACCTTTGAGTATTTAGGTTTATCAACGAAATGTACTTTAAAAATGTTTTAGAGATCCTACCAGCCTTTGAAAACCTCCTTGTTCCTTGTTTCAGTTCCAGTTTTATGTATATTTTCTGCCTTGCACCTGATTATTCCAACATCAGATGGATGGCCTAGGGAATCTCATTCTGGTATTGATTGTTTTTGCTGATTGTCTCCCTTTGTAGCTGATTTCTTCAATATTGTGTAAATTTAGATCATGAGCTCATGTTTAGCTAAACAGCTGACCTTGTAAGAGGCTTAGGTGTGAACGCTGGTAAGCTTCAGCAGAAAGTCGGCAAAGATTTATTTGTGTCCCTCCAATGAGTTGCCCGCAAGGACCCCGTTTTCTACAAGTGTTGGTCCAATACTCCTTCGAGAGGCAGTGGACTCAGACATGGCTGCTTTTCAGCCTTCGATCTGGGGCAGGGCCAGTGGGCGGCCTGTGGCCCGGGCAGGAGCCTCTCCACATGTGTCCCAGGGACACATTTGCCTGCGAACTTCAGTCACCTGGCAGGAAGCTACGATGCCTTGACCTATGGTTAGCTGTGCAGCGAGGTGTACTGCGCGGACAGGTACCCAACACACTTCAAATAAGAGGGCGGCCTGAGTGGAAAGGTGAGAGTTTGGGCAGCTGTGCAGACAAAGAAAGCGCCCTTTGGCCTGGGCGTAAATGCTTGTGACACCCCACTGGTTCTGCCGGGCTCTGAGGGCCCTGCCCTGGGTCCCCTGCTCCCCTGCCCTTTGTTCAGTCACAGCAGAGATGACCACACCCACTCCCTCAGTGATGGCAGGCTTCCAACCTCCCTCAGCCACTCCCCCTCTCCGCAGGTTACCATGGACTACAGATGCTGCATTCTGAGGCCAGGGCGTTCCGAGAATGCCAAGGGCAGACATGATGACCTTAAATGATTTCCTCTTGTTTCAGTTTTGGTAAAGTTTAGGAGCTAGGAAATGGTCCATTTTACAGAAATATTCAATTTTACTGGCAATTCATATATTCTCCGCTATAACATTGTCCTGATTCTTTCTGTATATTATTTACTTTTTTTTGTTTTCCTAAATCAAAGTGTGTCTTTTAAATCTTTTCAAAGAATATTCTTTGGACTTACTAAATCACCTAAATTTTATACGTTTTCTGTTGTATTAAGTTCTGCTCATATCTTTATTTATCTTTTTTCTATGTTCTCAGGGTTTATTGTTTTGATTTTCTGATGTCAAGTAAAACACTTGGTTATTATTTTTAATAAATCTTTTTACTTATAAAGGTTTGAACTTTTAAAGATTCCAGCTTCCTTGTACGTTTCTAAGGGTCCATTCCTCTACACTGTTGCCGGCCTAAGGCTTAGTTAACCATATAGCAATGTATATATTGACATATTATCCCCTCGGCTTTGTGTGATTCCCTACATCTCACCTTTCTTTGCAGACAAGCCATTTGAAATACCCTTAACTTATTTCACAGCCAATAAGTCTTTGAAATAATGTGTATTTTTTAGAGAAATCATCTTATATAATTAGGCAGAAAATCTCACCTTCCATAGTTTTCTAAACAGCATAATTTCACTCTTCTCACTGCTTAATTTGTTGTATTAAACAACCTTTGAGTATTTAGCTTTATCAATGACATGTACTCTAAAAATGTTTTAGAGAACCTACCAGTCTTTGAAAACATCCTTGTTCCTTGTTTCTTTTCCAGGTTTATGTATATTTTCTGCCTAGCACCTGATTATTCCAACATCTGACGGATGGCCTAGAAATCTAATTCTGGTATTGATTGTTTTTGCTGATTGTCTCCCTTTGTAGCTGATTTCTTCATTATTGTGTAAATTTAGGTCATGAGCTCATGTTTAGCTAAACAGCTGACCTTGTAAAAGGCTTATGTGTGAACGCTCGTAAGTTTCAGCAAAAAGTCGGCAAAGATTTATTTGTGTCCCTCCAATGAGTTGCCCACAAGGACCCCGTTTTCTAGAAGTGTTGGTCCAATACTCCCTCTAGGGGTAGGGGACTTAGACAGGGCTGCTTTCGGCCCCCGATCTTCGGCAGGGGCAGTGGGCGGCCTGTGGCCCGGGCAGGAGCCTCTCTGCGTGTGAACCTGGGAATCATCTCTCCTGCGAACTTCGGTCACCTGGCAGGAAGCTACGATGCCCAGACCTATGGTTAGCTGTGCAGCGAGGTATACTGCGTGGACAGGTTCCACACACACTTCAAATAAGTGGGTGGCCTGAGTGGAAAAGTGAGAGTTTGGCCAGCTGTGCAGACAAAGAAGGCGCCCTATGGCCTGGGCCTAAATGCTTGCGACACCCCACTGGGCCTGCCTTGCTCTGAGTGTCCTGCCCTGGGCCCCATGCTCCCCTGCCCTTTGTTCAGTCACAGCAGAGATGGCCACACCCACTCCCTCCGTGAGGGCAGTGTTCCAGCCTCCCTCAGACCCGCCCACTCTCCACAGGTTACCATGGACTACAGATGCTGCATTCTGAGGCCAGGGCATTCCGAGAATGCCAAGGGCAGACATGATGACCTTAAATGATTTCCTCTTGTGTCAGTTTTGGTAAACTGTAGGAGCTAGGAAATGGTCCACTTTACAGAAATATTCAAGTTAACTGGTATTTCATATATTCTCTGCTATAACATTGTCCTGATTCTTTCTGTATATTCTTTACTTTTTTTTGTTTTCCTTAATCAAAGTGTGTCTTTTAAATCTTTTCAAAGAATATTCTTTGGACTTACTAAATCACCTGAATTTTATACGTTTTCTGTGGTATTAAGTTCTGCTCATATCTTTATTTATCTTTTTTCTATGTTCTCAGGGTTTATTGTTTTGATCTTCTGATGTCAATTAAAACACTTGGTTATTCATTTTCATCAATCTTTTTACTTATAAAGATTTGAACTTTTAAAGATTCCAGCTCACTTTCAAGTTTCTAAGGGTCAGGTCCTCTACATTGTGGCTGGCCTAAGGCTTAGTTCACCATATAGCAATGTATATATTGACATTTTCCCCTCGACTTTCTGTGATTCCCTACATCTCACCTTTCTTTGCAGACAAGCCATTTGAAATACACTTAACTTATTTCACAGCCAATAAGTCTTTGAAATAATGTCTATTTTTTAGAGAAATCTTCTTATATAATTAGGCAGAAAATCTCACCTGCCATAGTTTTCAACACAGCATAATTTCACTCTTCTCAATGCTTAATCTGTGGTATTAAACAACCTTTGAGTATTTAGGTTTATCAACGAAATGTACTTTAAAAATGTTTTAGAGATCCTACCAGCCTTTGAAAACCTCCTTGTTCCTTGTTTCAGTTCCAGTTTTATGTGTATTTTCTGCCTTGCACCTGATTATTCCAACATCAGATGGATGGCCTAGGGAATCTCATTCTGGTATTGATTGTTTTTGCTGATTGTCTCCCTTTGTAGCTGATTTCTTCAATATTGTGTAAATTTAGATCATGAGCTCATGTTTAGCTAAACAGCTGACCTTGTAAGAGGCTTAGGTGTGAACGCTGGTAAGCTTCAGCAGAAAGTCGGCAAAGATTTATTTGTGTCCCTCCAATGAGTTGCCCGCAAGAACCCCGATTTCTACAAGTGTTGGTCCAATACTCCTTCGAGAGGCAGTGGACTCAGACATGGCTGCGTTTCAGCCTTCGATCTGGGGCAGGGCCAGTGGGCGGCCTGTGGCCCGGGCAGGAGCCTCTCCGCATGTATCCCAGGGACCCGTTTGCCTGCAAACTTCGGTCACCTGGCAGGAAGCTACGATGCACTGACCTATGGTTAGCTGTGCAGCGAGGTGTACTGCGCGGACAGGTTCCAAACACACTTCAAATAAGAGGGTGGCCTGAGTGGAAAGGTGAGAGTTTGGGCAGCTGTGCAGACAAAGAAGGCGCCCTTTGGCCTGGGCCTAAATGCTTCTGACACCCCACTGGGTCTGCCGGGCTCTGAGGGCCCTGCCCTGGGCCCCCTGCTCCCCTGCCCTTTGTTCAGTCACAGCAGAGATGGCCACACCCACTCCCTCAGTGAGGGCAGTCTTCCAAACTCCCTCAGCCACGCCCCCTCTCCGCAGGTTACCATGGACTACAGATGCTGCATTCTGAGGCCAGGGCGTTCCGAGAATGCCAAGGGCAGACATGACGACCTTAAATGATTTCCTCTTGTGTCAGTTTTCGTAAACTGTAGCAGCTAGGAAATGGTCCGCTTTACAGAAATGTTCAAGTTTACTGGCATTTCATATATTCTCTGCTATAACATTGTCCTGATTCTTTCTGCATATTCTTTACTTATGTTTATGTTTTCCTTAATCAAAGTGTGTCTTTTAAATCTTTTCAAAGAATATTCTTTGGACTTACTAAATCACCTGAATTTTATACGTTTTCTGTGGTATTAAGTTCTGCTCATATCTTTATTTATCTTTTTTCTATGTTCTCAGGGTTTATAGTTTTGATTTTCTGATGTCAAGTAAAACACTTGGTTATTCATTTTAATAAATCTTTTTACTTATAAAGATTTGAACTTTTAAAGATTCCAGCTTCCTTGTACGTTTCTAAGGGTCCATTCCTCTACACTGTTGCCGGCCTATGGCTTAGTTAACCATATAGCAATGTATATATTGACATATTATCCCCTCGGCTTTCTGTGATTCCCTACATCTCACATTTCTTTGCAGACAAGACATTTGAAATACCCTTAACTTATTTCACAGCCAATAAGTCTTTGAAATAATGTGTATTTTTTAGAGAAATCATCTTATATAATTAGGCAGAAAATCTCACCTTCCATAGTTTTCTAAACAGCATAATTTCACTCTCTTAACTGCTTAATTTGTTGTATTAAACAACCTTTGAGTATTTAGCTTTATCAATGACATGTACTCTAAAAATGTTTTAGAGATCCTACCAGTCTTTGAAAACATCCTTGTTCCTTGTTTCTTTTCCAGGTTTATGTATATTTTCTGCCTAGCACCTGATTATTCCAACATCTGACGGATGGCCTAGGGAATCTAATTCTGGTATTGATTGTTTTTGCTGATTGTCTCCCTTTGTAGCTGATTTCTTCATTATTGTGTAAATTTAGGTCATGAGCTCATGTTTAGCTAAACAGCTGACCTTGTAAAAGGATTAGGTGTGAACGCTCGTAAGTTTCAGCAAAAAGTCGGCAAAGATTTATTTGTGTCCCTCCAATGAGTTGCCCACAAGGACCCCGTTTTCTAGAAGTGTTGGCCCAATACTCCCTCTAGGTGTAGGGAACTTAGACAGGGCTGCTTTCGGCCCCCGATCTTGGGCAGGGGCAGTGGGCGGCGTGTGGCCCGGGCAGGAGCCTCTCTGCGTGTGAACCTGGGAATCATCTCTCCTGCGAACTTCGGTCACCTGGCAGGAAGCTACGATGCCCAGACCTATGGTTAGCTGTGCAGCGAGGTATACTGGGTGGACAGGTTCCACACACACTTCAAATAAGTGGGTGGCCTCAGTGGAAAAGAGAGAGTTTGGCCAGCTGTGCAGACAAAGAAGGTGCCCTTTGGCCTGGGCCTAAATGCTTGTGATACCCCACTGGGCCTGCCTTGATCTGAGGGCCCTGCCCTGGGCCCCCTGCTCCCCTGCCATTTGTTCAGTCACAGCAGAGATGCCCACACCCACTCCCTCCGTGAGGGCAGTGTTCCAGCCTCCCTCAGACCCGCCCACTCTCCACAGGTTACCATGGACTACAGATGCTGCATTCTGAGGCCAGGGCGTTCCGAGAATGCCAAGGGCAGACATGATGACCTTAAATGATTTCCTCTTGTGTCAGTTTTGGTAAACTGTAGGAGCTAGGAAATGGTCCACTTTACAGAAATGTTCATATTTACTTGCATTTCATATATTCTCTGCTATAACATTGTCCTGATTCTTTCTATATATTCTTTAATTATGTTTGTGCTTTCCTTAATCAAAGTGTGTCTTTTAAATCTTTTCAAAGAATATTCTTTGGACTTACTACCTCACCTGAATTTTATACGTTTTCTGTGGTATTAAGTTCTGCTCATATCTATCTTTATCTTTTTTCTATGTTCTCAGGGTTTATTGTTTTGATCTTCTGATGTCAATTAAAACACTTGGTTATTCATTTTCATCAATCTTTTTACTTATAAAGATTTGAACTTTTAAAGATTCCAGCTCACTTTTAAGTTTCTAAGGGTCAGGTCCTCTACATTGTGGCTGGCCTAAAGCTTAGTTCACCATATAGCAATGTATATATTGACATTTTCCCCTCGACTTTCTGTGATTCCCTACATCTCACCTTTCTTTGCAGACAAGCCATTTGAAATACACTTAACTTATTTCACAGCCAATAAGTCTTTGAAATAATGTCTATTTTTTAGAGAAATCTTCTGACATAATTAGTCAGAAAATCTCACCTGCCATAGTTTTCAAAACAGCATAATTTCACTCTTCTCAATGCTTAATTGTGATATTAAACAACCTTTGACTATTTAGGTTTATCAATGACATGTACTTTAAAAATGTTTTAGAGATCCTACCAGCCTTTGAAAACCTCCTTGTTCCTTCATTCAGTTCCAGTTTTATGTATATTTTCTGCCTTGCACCTGATTATTCCAACATCAGATGGATGGCCTAGGGAATCTCATTCTGGTATTGATTGTTTTTGCTGATTGTCTCCCTTTGTAGCTGATTTCTTCAATATTGTGTAAATTCAGATCATGAGCTCATGTTTAGCTAAACAGCTGACCATGTAAGAGGCTTAGGTGTGAACGCTGGTACGCTTCAGCAGAAAGTTGGCAAAGATTTATTTGTGTCCCTCCAATGAGTTGCCCGCAAGGACCCCATGTTCTACAAGTGTTGGTCCAATACTCCTTCGAGAGGCAGTGGACTCAGACATGGCTGCTTTTCAGCCTTCGATCTGGGGCAGGGCCAGTGGGCGGCCTGTGGCCCGGGCAGGAGCCTCTCCGCATGTGTCCCAGGGACACATTTGCCTGCGAACTTCAGTCACCTGGCAGGAAGCTACGATGCCTTGACCTATGTTTAGCTGTGCAGCGAGGTGTACTGCGCGGACAGGTACCCAACACACTTCAAATAAGAGGGCGGCCTGAGTGGAAAGGTGAGAGTTTGGGCAGCTGTGCAGACAAAGAAAGCGCCCTTTGGCCTGGGCGTAAATGCTTGTGACACCCCACTGGTTCTGCCGGGCTCTGAGGGCCCTGCCCTGGGCCCCCTGCTCCCCTGCCCTTTGTTCAGTCACAGCAGAGATGACCACACCCACTCCCTCAGTGATGGCAGGCTTCCAACCTCCCTCAGCCACGCCCCCTCTCTGCAGGTTACCATGGACTACAGATGCTGCATTCTGAGGCCAGGGCGTTCCGAGAATGCCAAGGGCAGACATGATGACCTTAAATGATTTCCTCTTGTTTCAGTTTTGGTAAAGTTTAGGAGCTAGGAAATGGTCCATTTTACAGAAATATTCAATTTTACTGGCAATTCATATATTCTCCGCTATAACATTGTCCTGATTCTTTCTGTATATTATTTACTTTTTTTTGTTTTCCTAAATCAAAGTGTGTCTTTTAAATCTTTTCAAAGAATATTCTTTGGACTTACTAAATCACCTAAATTTTATACGTTTTCTGTTGTATTAAGTTCTGCTCATATCTTTATTTATCTTTTTTCTATGTTCTCAGGGTTTATTGTTTTGATTTTCTGATGTCAAGTAAAACACTTGGTTATTATTTTTAATAAATCTTTTTACTTATAAAGATTTGAACTTTTAAAGATTCCAGCTTCCTTGTACGTTTCTAAGGGTCCATTCCTCTACACTGTTGCCGGCCTAAGGCTTAGTTAACCATATAGCAATGTATATATTGACATATTATCCCCTCGGCTTTGTGTGATTCCCTACATCTCACCTTTCTTTGCAGACAAGCCATTTGAAATACCCTTAACTTATTTCACAGCCAATAAGTCTTTGAAATAATGTGTATTTTTTAGAGAAATCATCTTATATAATTAGGCAGAAAATCTCACCTTCCATAGTTTTCTAAACAGCATAATTTCACTCTTCTCACTGCTTAATTTGTTGTATTAAACAACCTTTGAGTATTTAGCTTTATCAATGACATGTACTCTAAAAATGTTTTAGAGAACCTACCAGTCTTTGAAAACATCCTTGTTCCTTGTTTCTTTTCCAGGTTTATGTATATTTTCTGCATAGCACCTGATTATTCCAACATCTGACGGATGGCCTAGGGAATCTAATTCTGGTATTGATTGTTTTTGCTGATTGTCTCCCTTTGTAGCTGATTTATTCATTATTGTGTAAATTTAGGTCATGAGCTCATGTTTAGCTAAACAGCTGACCTTGTAAAAGGCTTATGTGTGAACGCTCGTAAGTTTCAGCAAAAAGTCGGCAAAGATTTATTTGTGTCCCTCCAATGAGTTGCCCACAAGGACCCCGTTTTCTAGAAGTGTTGGTCCAATAATCCCTCTAGGGGTAGGGGACTTAGACAGGGCTGCTTTCGGCCCCCGATCTTCGGCAGGGGCAGTGGGCGGCCTGTGGCCCGGGCAGGAGCCTCTCTGCGTGTGAACCTGGGAATCATCTCTCCTGCGAACTTCGGTCACCTGGCAGGAAGCTACGATGCCCAGACCTATGGTTAGCTGTGCAGCGAGGTATACTGCGTGGACAGGTTCCACACACACTTCAAATAAGTGGGTGGCCTGAGTGGAAAAGTGAGAGTTTGGCCAGCTGTGCAGACAAAGAAGGCGCACTATGGCCTGGGCCTAAATGCTTGCGACACCCCAATGGGCCTTCCTTGCTCTGAGGGTCCTGCCCTGGGCCCCATGCTCCCCTGCCCTTTGTTCAGTCACAGCAGAGATGGCCACACCCACTCCCTCCGTGAGGGCAGTGTTCCAGCCTCCCTCAGACCCGCCCACTCTCCACAGGTTACCATGGACTACAGATGCTGCATTCTGAGGCCAGGGCATTCCGAGAATGCCAAGGGCAGACATGATGACCTTAAATGATTTCCTCTTGTGTCAGTTTTGGTAAACTGTAGGAGCTAGGAAATGGTCCACTTTACAGAAATATTCAAGTTAACTGGTATTTCATATATTCTCTGCTATAACATTGTCCTGATTCTTTCTGTATATTCTTTACTTTTTTTTGTTTTCCTTAATCAAAGTGTGTCTTTTAAATCTTTTCAAAGAATATTCTTTGGACTTACTACCTCTCCTGAATTTTATACGTTTTCTGTGGTATTAAGTTCTGCTCATATCTTTATTTATCTTTTTTCTATGTTCTCAGGGTTTATTGTTTTGATCTTCTGATGTCAATTAAAACACTTGGATATTCATTTTCATCAATCTTTTTACTTATAAAGATTTGAACTTTTAAAGATTCCAGCTCACTTTCAAGTTTCTAAGGGTCAGGTCCTCTACATTGTGGCTGGCCTAAGGCTTAGTTCACCATATAGCAATGTATATATTGACATTTTCCCCTCGACTTTCTGTGATTCCCTACATCTCACCTTTCTTTGCAGACAAGCCATTTGAAATACACTTAACTTATTTCACAGCCAATAAGTCTTTGAAATAATGTCTATTTTTTAGAGAAATCTTCTTATATAATTAGGCAGAAAATCTCACCTGCCATAGTTTTCAAAACAGCATAATTTCACTCTTCTCAATGCTTAATCTGTGGTATTAAACAACCTTTGAGTATTTAGGTTTATCAACGAAATGTACTTTAAAAATGTTTTAGAGATCCTACCAGCCTTTGAAAACCTCCTTGTTCCTTGTTTCAGTTCCAGTTTTATGTGTATTTTCTGCCTTGCACCTGATTATTCCAACATCAGATGGATGGCCTAGGGAATCTCATTCTGGTATTGATTGTTTTTGCTGATTGTCTCCCTTTGTAGCTGATTTCTTCAATATTGTGTAAATTTAGATCATGAGCTCATGTTTAGCTAAACAGCTGACCTTGTAAGAGGCTTAGGTGTGAACGCTGGTAAGCTTCAGCAGAAAGTCGGCAAAGATTTATTTGTGTCCCTCCAATGAGTTGCCCGCAAGAACCCCGATTTCTACAAGTGTTGGTCCAATACTCCTTCGAGAGGCAGTGGACTCAGACATGGCTGCGTTTCATCCTTCGATCTGGGGCAGGGCCAGTGGGCGGCCTGTGGCCCGGGCAGGAGCCTCTCCGCATGTATCCCAGGGACCCGTTTGCCTGCAAACTTCGGTCACCTGGCAGGAAGCTACGATGCCCTGACCTATGGTTAGCTGTGCAGCGAGGTGTACTGCGCGGACAGGTTCCAAACACACTTCAAATAAGAGGGTGGCCTGAGTGGAAAGGTGAGAGTTTGGGCAGCTGTGCAGACAAAGAAGGCGCCCTTTGGCCTGGGCCTAAATGCTTCTGACACCCCACTGGGTCTGCCGGGCTCTGAGGGCCCTGCCCTGGGCCCCCTGCTCCCCTGCCCTTTGTTCAGTCACAGCAGAGATGGCCACACCCACTCCCTCAGTGAGGGCAGTCTTCCAAACTCCCTCAGCCACGCCCCCTCTCCGCAGGTTACCATGGACTACAGATGCTGCATTCTGAGGCCAGGGCGTTCCGAGAATGCCAAGGGCAGACATGACGACCTTAAATGATTTCCTCTTGTGTCAGTTTTCGTAAACTGTAGCAGCTAGGAAATGGTCCGCTTTACAGAAATGTTCAAGTTTACTGGCATTTCATATATTCTCTGCTATAACATTGTCCTGATTCTTTCTGCATATTCTTTACTTATGTTTATGTTTTCCTTAATCAAAGTGTGTCTTTTAAATCTTTTCAAAGAATATTCTTTGGACTTACTAAATCACCTGAATTTTATACGTTTTCTGTTGTATTAAGTTCTGCTCATATCTTTATTTATCTTTTTTCTATGTTCTCAGGGTTTATAGTTTTGATTTTCTGATGTCAAGTAAAACACTTGGTTATTCATTTTAATAAATCTTTTTACTTATAAAGATTTGAACTTTTAAAGATTCCAGCTTCCTTGTACGTTTCTAAGGGTCCATTCCTCTACACTGTTGCCGGCCTATGGCTTAGTTAACCATATAGCAATGTATATATTGACATATTATCCCCTCGGCTTTCTGTGATTCCCTACATCTCACATTTCTTTGCAGACAAGACATTTGAAATACCCTTAACTTATTTCACAGCCAATAAGTCTTTGAAATAATGTGTATTTTTTAGAGAAATCATCTTATATAATTAGGCAGAAAATCTCACCTTCCATAGTTTTCTAAACAGCATAATTTCACTCTCTTAACTGCTTAATTTGTTGTATTAAACAACCTTTGAGTATTTAGCTTTATCAATGACATGTACTCTAAAAATGTTTTAGAGATCCTACCAGTCTTTGAAAACATCCTTGTTCCTTGTTTCTTTTCCAGGTTTATGTATATTTTCTGCCTAGCACCTGATTATTCCAACATCTGACGGATGGCCTAGGGAATCTAATTCTGGTATTGATTGTTTTTGCTGATTGTCTCCCTTTGTAGCTGATTTCTTCATTATTGTGTAAATTTAGGTCATGAGCTCATGTTTAGCTAAACAGCTGACCTTGTAAAAGGATTAGGTGTGAACGCTCGTAAGTTTCAGCAAAAAGTCGGCAAAGATTTATTTGTGTCCCTCCAATGAGTTGCCCACAAGGACCCCGTTTTATAGAAGTGTTGGTCCAATACTCCCTCTAGGGGTAGGGGACTTAGACAGGGCTGCTTTCGGCCCCCGATCTTGGGCAGGGTCAGTGGGCGGCGTGTGGCCCGGGCAGGAGCCTCTCTGCGTGTGAACCTGGGAATCATCTCTCCTGCGAACTTCGGTCACCTGGCAGGAAGCTACGATGCCCAGACATATGGTTAGCTGTGCAGCGATGTATACTGGGTGGACAGGTTCCACACACACTTCAAATAAGTGGGTGGCCTCAGTGGAAAAGTGAGAGTTTGGCCAGCTGTGCAGACAAATAAGGCGCCCTTTGGCCTGGGCCTAAATGCTTGTGACACCCCACTGGGCCTGCCTTGATCTGAGGGCCCTGCCCTGGGCCCCCTGCTCCCCTGCCCTTTGTTCAGTCACAGCAGAGATGGCCACACCCACTCCCTGCGTGAGGGCAGTCTTCCAAGCTCCCTCAGCCACGCCCCCTCTCCGCAGGTTACCATGGACTACAGATGCTGCATTCTGAGGCCAGGGCGTTCCGAGAATGCCAAGGGCAGACATGATGACCTTAAATGATTTCCTCTTGTGTCAGTTTTGGTAAACTGTAGGAGCTAGGAAATGGTCCACTTTACAGAAATGTTCAAATTTACTGGCATTTCATATATTCTCTGCTATAACATTGTCCTGATTCTTTCTATATATTCTTTAATTATGTTTGTGCTTTCCTTAATCAAAGTGTGTCTTTTAAATCTTTTCAAAGAATATTCTTTGGACTTACTACCTCACCTGAATTTTATACGTTTTCTGTGGTATTAAGTTCTGCTCATATCTATCTTTATCTTTTTTCTATGTTCTCAGGGTTTATTGTTTTGATCTTCTGATGTCAATTAAAACACTTGGTTATTCATTTTCATCAATCTTTTTACTTATAAAGATTTGAACTTTTAAAGATTCCAGCTCACTTTCAAGTTTCTAAGGGTCAGGTCCTCTACATTGTGGCTGGCCTAAGGCTTAGTTCACCATATAGCAATGTATATATTGACATTTTCCCCTCGACTTTCTGTGATTCCCTACATCTCACCTTTCTTTGCAGACAAGCCATTTGAAATACACTTAACTTATTTCACAGCCAATAAGTCTTTGAAATAATGTCTATTTTTTAGAGAAATCTTCTTATATAATTAGGCAGAAAATCTCACCTGCCATAGTTTTCAAAACAGCATAATTTCACTCTTCTCAATGCTTAATCTGTGGTATTAAACAACCTTTGAGTATTTAGGTTTATCAACGAAATGTACTTTAAAAATGTTTTAGAGATCCTACCAGCCTTTGAAAACCTCCTTGTTCCTTGTTTCAGTTCCAGTTTTATGTGTATTTTCTGCCTTGCACCTGATTATTCCAACATCAGATGGATGGCCTAGGGAATCTCATTCTGGTATTGATTGTTTTTGCTGATTGTCTCCCTTTGTAGCTGATTTCTTCAATATTGTGTAAATTTAGATCATGAGCTCATGTTTAGCTAAACAGCTGACCTTGTAAGAGGCTTAGGTGTGAACGCTGGTAAGCTTCAGCAGAAAGTCGGCAAAGATTTATTTGTGTCCCTCCAATGAGTTGCCCGCAAGAACCCCGATTTCTACAAGTGTTGGTCCAATACTCCTTCGAGAGGCAGTGGACTCAGACATGGCTGCGTTTCAGCCTTCGATCTGGGGCAGGGCCAGTGGGCGGCCTGTGGCCCGGGCAGGAGCCTCTCCGCATGTATCCCAGGGACCCGTTTGCCTGCAAACTTCGGTCACCTGGCAGGAAGCTACGATGCCCTGACCTATGGTTAGCTGTGCAGCGAGGTGTACTGCGCGGACAGGTTCCAAACACACTTCAAATAAGAGGGTGGCCTGAGTGGAAAGGTGAGAGTTTGGGCAGCTGTGCAGACAAAGAAGGCGCCCTTTGGCCTGGACCTAAATGCTTCTGACACCCCACTGGGTCTGCCGGGCTCTGAGGGCCCTGCCCTGGGCCCCCTGCTCCCCTGCCCTTTGTTCAGTCACAGCAGAGATGGCCACACCCACTCCCTCAGTGAGGGCAGTCTTCCAACCTCCCTCAGCCACGCCCCCTCTCCGCAGGTTACCATGGACTACAGATGCTGCATTCTGAGGCCAGGGCGTTCCGAGAATGCCAAGGGCAGACATGACGACCTTAAATGATTTCCTCTTGTGTCAGTTTTCGTAAACTGTAGCAGCTAGGAAATGGTCCGCTTTACAGAAATGTTCAAGTTTACTGGCATTTCATATATTCTCTGCTATAACATTGTCCTGATTCTTTCTGCATATTCTTTACTTATGTTTATGTTTTCCTTAATCAAAGTGTGTCTTTTAAATCTTTTCAAAGAATATTCTTTGGACTTACTAAATCACCTGAATTTTATACGTTTTCTGTGGTATTAAGTTCTGCTCATATCTTTATTTATCTTTTTTCTATGTTCTCAGGGTTTATAGTTTTGATTTTCTGATGTCAAGTAAAACACTTGGTTATTCATTTTAATAAATCTTTTTACTTATAAAGATTTGAACTTTTAAAGATTCCAGCTTCCTTGTACGTTTCTAAGGGTCCATTCCTCTACACTGTTGCCGGCCTATGGCTTAGTTAACCATATAGCAATGTATATATTGACATATTATCCCCTCGGCTTTCTGTGATTCCCTACATCTCACATTTCTTTGCAGACAAGACATTTGAAATACCCTTAACTTATTTCACAGCCAATAAGTCTTTGAAATAATGTGTATTTTTTAGAGAAATCATCTTATATAATTAGGCAGAAAATCTCACCTTCCATAGTTTTCTAAACAGCATAATTTCACTCTCTTAACTGCTTAATTTGTTGTATTAAACAACCTTTGAGTATTTAGCTTTATCAATGACATGTACTCTAAAAATGTTTTAGAGATCCTACCAGTCTTTGAAAACATCCTTGTTCCTTGTTTCTTTTCCAGGTTTATGTATATTTTCTGCCTAGCACCTGATTATTCCAACATCTGACGGATGGCCTAGGGAATCTAATTCTGGTATTGATTGTTTTTGCTGATTGTCTCCCTTTGTAGCTGATTTCTTCATTATTGTGTAAATTTAGGTCATGAGCTCATGTTTAGCTAAACAGCTGACCTTGTAAAAGGATTAGGTGTGAACGCTCGTAAGTTTCAGCAAAAAGTCGGCAAAGATTTATTTGTGTCCCTCCAATGAGTTGCCCACAGGGACCCCGTTTTCTAGAAGTGTTGGTCCAATACTCCCTCTAGGGGTAGGGGACTTAGACAGGGCTGCTTTCGGCCCCCGATCTTGGGCAGGGGCAGTGGGCGGCGTGTGGCCCGGGCAGGAGCCTCTCTGCGTGTGAACCTGGGAATCATCTCTCCTGCGAACTTCGGTCACCTGGCAGGAAGCTACGATGCCCAGACCTATGGTTAGCTGTGCAGCGAGGTATACTGGGTGGACAGGTTCCACACACACTTCAAATAAGTGGGTGGCCTCAGTGGAAAAGTGAGAGTTTGGCCAGCTGTGCAGACAAAGAAGGTGCCCTTTGGCCTGGGCCTAAATGCTTGTGACACCCCACTGGGCCTGCCTTGATCTGAGGGCCCTGCCCTGGGCCCACTGCTCCCCTGCCCTTTGTTCAGTCACAGCAGAGATGGCCACACCCACTCCCTCCGTGAGGGCAGTGTTCCAGCCTCCCTCAGACCCGCCCACTCTGCACAGGTTACCATGGACTACAGATGCTGCATTCTGAGGCCAGGGCGTTCCGAGAATGCCAAGGGCAGACATGATGACCTTAAATGATTTCCTCTTGTGTCAGTTTTGGTAAACTGTAGGAGCTAGGAAATGGTCCACTTTACAGAAATGTTCAAATATACTGGCATTTCATATATTCTCTGCTATAACATTGTCCTGATTCTTTCTATATATTCTTTAATTATGTTTGTGCTTTCCTTAATCAAAGTGTGTCTTTTAAATCTTTTCAAAGAATATTCTTTGGACTTACTACCTCACCTGAATTTTATACGTTTTCTGTGGTATTAAGTTCTGCTCATATCTATCTTTATCTTTTTTCTATGTTCTCAGGGTTTATTGTTTTGATCTTCTGAGGTCAATTAAAACACTTGGTTATTCATTTTCATCAATCTTTTTACTTATAAAGATTTGAACTTTTAAAGATTCCAGCTCACTTTTAAGTTTCTAAGGGTCAGGTCCTCTACATTGTGGCTGGCCTAAAGCTTAGTTCACCATATAGCAATGTATATATTGACATTTTCCCCTCGACTTTCTGTGATTCCCTACATCTCACCTTTCTTTGCAGACAAGCCATTTGAAATACACTTAACTTATTTCACAGCCAATAAGTCTTTGAAATAATGTCTATTTTTTAGAGAAATCTTCTGACATAATTAGTCAGAAAATCTCACCTGCCATAGTTTTCAAAACAGCAAAATTTCACTCTTCTCAATGCTTAATTGTGATATTAAACAACCTTTGAGTATTTAGGTTTATCAATGACATGTACTTTAAAAATGTTTTAGAGATCCTACCAGCCTTTGAAAACCTCCTTGTTCCTTCATTCAGTTCCAGTTTTATGTATATTTTCTGCCTTGCACCTGATTATTCCAACATCAGATGGATGGCCTAGGGAATCTCATTCTGGTATTGATTGTTTTTGCTGATTGTCTCCCTTTGTAGCTGATTTCTTCAATATTGTGTAAATTCAGATCATGAGCTCATGTTTAGCTAAACAGCTGACCTTGTAAGAGGCTTAGATGTGAACGCTGGTACGCTTCAGCAGAAAGTTGGCAAAGATTTATTTGTGTCCCTCCAATGAGTTGCCCGCAAGGACCCCATGTTCTACAAGTGTTGGTCCAATACTCCTTCGAGAGGCAGTGGACTCAGACATGGCTGCTTTTCAGCCTTCGATCTGGGGCAGGGCCAGTGGGCGGCCTGTGGCCCGGGCAGGAGCCTCTCCGCATGTGTCCCAGGGACACATTTGCCTGCGAACTTCAGTCACCTGGCAGGAAGCTACGATGCCTTGACCTATGTTTAGCTGTGCAGCGAGGTGTACTGCGCGGACAGGTACCCAACACACTTCAAATAAGAGGGCGGCCTGAGTGGAAAGGTGAGAGTTTGGGCAGCTGTGCAGACAAAGAAAGCGCCCTTTGGCCTGGGCGTAAATGCTTGTGACACCCCACTGGTTCTGCCGGGCTCTGAGGGCCCTGCCCTGGGCCCCCTGCTCCCCTGCCCTTTGTTCAGTCACAGCAGAGATGACCACACCCACTCCCTCAGTGATGGCAGGCTTCCAACCTCCCTCAGCCACGCCCCCTCTCCGCAGGTTACCATGGACTACAGATGATGCATTCTGAGGCCAGGGCGTTCCGAGAATGCCAAGGGCAGACATGATGACCTTAAATGATTTCCTCTTGTTTCAGTTTTGGTAAAGTTTAGGAGCTAGGAAATGGTCCATTTTACAGAAATATTCAATTTTACTGGCAATTCATATATTCTCCGCTATAACATTGTCCTGATTCTTTCTGTATATTATTTACTTTTTTTTGTTTTCCTAAATCAAAGTGTGTCTTTTAAATCTTTTCAAAGAATATTCTTTGGACTTACTAAATCACCTAAATTTTATACGTTTTCTGTTGTATTAAGTTCTGCTCATATCTTTATTTATCTTTTTTCTATGTTCTCAGGGTTTATTGTTTTGATTTTCTGATGTCAAGTAAAACACTTGGTTATTATTTTTAATAAATCTTTTTACTTATAAAGATTAGAACTTTTAAAGATTCCAGCTTCCTTGTACGTTTCTAAGGGTCCATTCCTCTACACTGTTGCCGGCCTAAGGCTTAGTTAACCATATAGCAATGTATATATTGACATATTATCCCCTCGGCTTTCTGTGATTCCCTACATCTCACATTTCTTTGCAGACAAGACATTTGAAATACCCTTAACTTATTTCACATCCAATAAGTCTTTGAAATAATGTGTATTTTTTAGAGAAATCATCTTATATAATTAGGCAGAAAATCTCACCTTCCATAGTTTTCTAAACAGCATAATTTCACTCTTCTCACTGCTTAATTTGTTGTATTAAACAACCTTTGAGTATTTAGCTTTATCAATGACATGTACTCTAAAAATGTTTTAGAGAACCTACCAGTCTTTGAAAACATCCTTGTTCCTTGTTTCTTTCCCAGGTTTATGTATATTTTCTGCCTAGCACCTGATTATTCCAACATCTGACAGATGGCCTAGGGAATCTAATTCTGGTATTGATTGTTTTTGCTGATTGTCTCCCTTTGCAGCTGATTTCTTAATTATTGTGTAAATTTAGGTCATGAGCTCATGTTTAGCTAAACAGCTGACCTTGTAAAAGGCTTATGTGTGAACGCTCGTAAGTTTCAGCAAAAAGTCGGCAAAGATTTATTTGTGTCCCTCCAATGAGTTGCCCACAAGGACCCCGTTTTCTAGAAGTGTTGGTCCAATACTCCCCCTAGGGGAAGGGGACTTAGACAGGGCTGCTTTCGGCCCCCGATCTTCGGCAGGGGCAGTGGGCGGCCTGTGGCCCGGGCAGGAGCCTCTCTGCGTGTGAACCTGGGAATCATCTCTCCTGCGAACTTCGGTCACCTGGCAGGAAGCTACGATGCCCAGACCTATGGTTAGCTGTGCAGCGAGTTATACTGCGTGGACAGGTTCCACACACACTTCAAATAAGTGGGTGGCCTGAGTGGAAAAGTGAGAGTTTGGCCAGCTGTGCAGACAAAGAAGGCGCCCTATGGCCTGGGCCTAAATGCTTGCGACACCCCACTGGGCCTGCCTTGCTCTGAGGGTCCTGCCCTGGGCCCCATGCTCCCCTGCCCTTTGTTCAGTCACAGCAGAGATGGCCACACCCACTCCCTCCGTGAGGGCAGTGTTCCAGCCTCCCTCAGACCCGCCCACTCTCCACAGGTTACCATGGACTACAGATGCTGCATTCTGAGGCCAGGGCATTCCGAGAATGCCAAGGGCAGACATGATGACCTTAAATGATTTCCTCTTGTGTCAGTTTTGGTAAACTGTAGGAGCTAGGAAATGGTCCACTTTACAGAAATATTCAAGTTTACTGGTATTTCATATATTCTCTGTTATAACATTGTCCTGATTCTTTCTGTATATTCTTTACTTTTTTTGGTTTTCCTTAATCAAAGTGTGTCTTTTAAATCTTTTCAAAGAATATTCTTTGGACTTACTACCTCACCTGAATTTTATACGTTTTCTGTGGTATTAAGTTCTGCTCATATATTTATTTATCTTTTTTCTATGTTCTCAGGGTTTATTGTTTTGATCTTCTGATGTCAATTAAAACACTTGGTTATTCATTTTCATCAATCTTTTTACTTATAAAGATTTGAACTTTTAAAGATTCCAGCTCACTTTTAAGTTTCTAAGGGTCAGGTCTTCTACATTGTGGCTGGCCTAAGGCTTAGTTCACCATATAGCAATGTATATATTGACATTTTCCCCTCGACTTTCTGTGATTCCCTACATCTCACCTTTCTTTGCAGAGAAGCCATTTGAAATACACTTAACTTATTTCACAGCCAATAAGTCTTTGAAATAATGTCTATTTTTTAGAGAAATCTTCTGACATAATTAGGCAGAAAATCTCACCTGCCATAGTTTTGAAAACAGCATAATTTCACTCTTCTCAATGCTTAATCTGTGGTATTAAACAACCTTTGAGTATTTAGGTTTATCAACGAAATGTACTTTAAAAATGTTTTAGAGATCCTACCAGCCTTTGAAAACCTCCTTGTTCCTTGTTTCAGTTCCTAGTTTTATGTATATTTTCTGCCTTGCACCTGATTATTCCAACATCAGATGGATGGCCTAGGGAATCTCATTCTGGTATTGATTGTTTTTGCTGATTGTCTCCCTTTGTAGCTGATTTCTTCAATATTGTGTAAATTTAGATCATGAGCTCATGTTTAGCTAAACAGCTGACCTTGTAAGAGGCTTAGGTGTGAACGCTGGTAAGCTTCAGCAGAAAGTCGGCAAAGATTTATTTGTGTCCCTCCAATGAGTTGCCCGCAAGGACCCCGTTTTCTACAAGTGTTGGTCCAATACTCCTTCGAGAGGCAGTGGACTCAGACATGGCTGCTTTTCAGCCTTCGATCTGGGGCAGGGCCAGTGGGCGGCCTGTGGCCCGGGCAGGAGCCTCTCCACATGTGTCCCAGGGACACATTTGCCTGCGAACTTCAGTCACCAGCAGGAAGCTACGATGCCTTGACCTATGGTTAGCTGTGCAGCGAGGTGTACTGCGCGGACAGGTACCCAACACACTTCAAATAAGAGGGCGGCCTGAGTGGAAAGGTGAGAGTTTGGGCAGCTGTGCAGACAAAGAAAGCGCCCTTTGGCCTGGGCGTAAATGCTTGTGACACCCCACTGGTTCTGCCGGGCTCTGAGGGCCCTGCCCTGGGTCCCCTGCTCCCCTGCCCTTTGTTCAGTCACAGCAGAGATGACCACACCCACTCCCTCAGTGATGGCAGGCTTCCAACCTCCCTCAGCCACGCCCCCTCTCCGCAGGTTACCATGGACTACAGATGCTGCATTCTGAGGCCAGGGCGTTCCGAGAATGCCAAGGGCAGACATGATGACCTTAAATGATTTCCTCTTGTTTCAGTTTTGGTAAAGTTTAGGAGCTAGGAAATGGTCCATTTTACAGAAATATTCAATTTTACTGGCAATTCATATATTCTCCGCTATAACATTGTCCTGATTCTTTCTGTATATTATTTACTTTTTTTTGTTTTCCTAAATCAAAGTGTGTCTTTTAAATCTTTTCAAAGAATATTCTTTGGACTTACTAAATCACCTAAATTTTATACGTTTTCTGTTGTATTAAGTTCTGCTCATATCTTTATTTATCTTTTTTCTATGTTCTCAGGGTTTATTGTTTTGATTTTCTGATGTCAAGTAAAACACTTGGTTATTATTTTTAATAAATCTTTTTACTTATAAAGATTTGAACTTTTAAAGATTCCAGCTTCCTTGTACATTTCTAAGGGTCCATTCCTCTACACTGTTGCCGGCCTAAGGCTTAGTTAACCATATAGCAATGTATATATTGACATATTATCCCCTCGGCTTTGTGTGATTCCCTACATCTCACCTTTCTTTGCAGACAAGCCATTTGAAATACCCTTAACTTATTTCACAGCCAATAAGTCTTTGAAATAATGTGTATTTTTTAGAGAAATCATCTTATATAATTAGGCAGAAAATCTCACCTTCCATAGTTTTCTAAACAGCATAATTTCACTCTTCTCACTGCTTAATTTGTTGTATTAAACAACCTTTGAGTATTTAGCTTTATCAATGACATGTACTCTAAAAATGTTTTAGAGAACCTACCAGTCTTTGAAAACATCCTTGTTCCTTGTTTCTTTTCCAGGTTTATGTATATTTTCTGCCTAGCACCTGATTATTCCAACATCTGACGGATGGCCTAGGGAATCTAATTCTGGTATTGATTGTTTTTGCTGATTGTCTCCCTTTGTAGCTGATTTATTCATTATTGTGTAAATTTAGGTCATGAGCTCATGTTTAGCTAAACAGCTGACCTTGTAAAAGGCTTATGTGTGAACGCTCGTAAGTTTCAGCAAAAAGTCGGCAAAGATTTATTTGTGTCCCTCCAATGAGTTGCCCACAAGGACCCCGTTTTCTAGAAGTGTTGGTCCAATAATCCCTCTAGGGGTAGGGGACTTAGACAGGGCTGCTTTCGGCCCCCGATCTTCGGCAGGGGCAGTGGGCGGCCTGTGGCCCGGGCAGGAGCCTCTCTGCGTGTGAACCTGGGAATCATCTCTCCTGCGAACTTCGGTCACCTGGCAGGAAGCTACGATGCCCAGACCTATGGTTAGCTGTGCAGCGAGGTATACTGCGTGGACAGGTTCCACACACACTTCAAATAAGTGGGTGGCCTGAGTGGAAAAGTGAGAGTTTGGCCAGCTGTGCAGACAAAGAAGGCGCCCTATGGCCTGGGCCTAAATGCTTGCGACACCCCACTGGGCCTGCCTTGCTCTGAGGGTCCTGCCCTGGGCCCCATGCTCCCCTGCCCTTTGTTCAGTCACAGCAGAGATGGCCACACCCACTCCCTCCGTGAGGGCAGTGTTCCAGCCTCCCTCAGACCCGCCCACTCTCCACAGGTTACCATGGACTACAGATGCTGCATTCTGAGGCCAGGGCATTCCGAGAATGCCAAGGGCAGACATGATGACCTTAAATGATTTCCTCTTGTGTCAGTTTTGGTAAACTGTAGGAGCTAGGAAATGGTCCACTTTACAGAAATATTCAAGTTTACTGGTATTTCATATATTCTCTGTTATAACATTGTCCTGATTCTTTCTGTATATTCTTTACTTTTTTTGGTTTTCCTTAATCAAAGTGTGTCTTTTAAATCTTTTCAAAGAATATTCTTTGGACTTACTACCTCACCTGAATTTTATACGTTTTCTGTGGTATTAAGTTCTGCTCATATATTTATTTATCTTTTTTCTATGTTCTCAGGGTTTATTGTTTTGATCTTCTGATGTCAATTAAAACACTTGGTTATTCATTTTCATCAATCTTTTTACTTATAAAGATTTGAACTTTTAAAGATTCCAGCTCACTTTTAAGTTTCTAAGGGTCAGGTCTTCTACATTGTGGCTGGCCTAAGGCTTAGTTCACCATATAGCAATGTATATATTGACATTTTCCCCTCGACTTTCTGTGATTCCCTACATCTCACCTTTCTTTGCAGAGAAGCCATTTGAAATACACTTAACTTATTTCACAGCCAATAAGTCTTTGAAATAATGTCTATTTTTTAGAGAAATCTTCTGACATAATTAGGCAGAAAATCTCACCTGCCATAGTTTTGAAAACAGCATAATTTCACTCTTCTCAATGCTTAATCTGTGGTATTAAACAACCTTTGAGTATTTAGGTTTATCAACGAAATGTACTTTAAAAATGTTTTAGAGATCCTACCAGCCTTTGAAAACCTCCTTGTTCCTTGTTTCAGTTCCTAGTTTTATGTATATTTTCTGCCTTGCACCTGATTATTCCAACATCAGATGGATGGCCTAGGGAATCTCATTCTGGTATTGATTGTTTTTGCTGATTGTCTCCCTTTGTAGCTGATTTCTTCAATATTGTGTAAATTTAGATCATGAGCTCATGTTTAGCTAAACAGCTGACCTTGTAAGAGGCTTAGGTGTGAACGCTGGTAAGCTTCAGCAGAAAGTCGGCAAAGATTTATTTGTGTCCCTCCAATGAGTTGCCCGCAAGGACCCCGTTTTCTACAAGTGTTGGTCCAATACTCCTTCGAGAGGCAGTGGACTCAGACATGGCTGCTTTTCAGCCTTCGATCTGGGGCAGGGCCAGTGGGCGGCCTGTGGCCCGGGCAGGAGCCTCTCCACATGTGTCCCAGGGACACATTTGCCTGCGAACTTCAGTCACCTGGCAGGAAGCTACGATGCCTTGACCTATGGTTAGCTGTGCAGCGAGGTGTACTGCGCGGACAGGTACCCAACACACTTCAAATAAGAGGGCGGCCTGAGTGGAAAGGTGAGAGTTTGGGCAGCTGTGCAGACAAAGAAAGCGCCCTTTGGCCTGGGCGTAAATGCTTGTGACACCCCACTGGTTCTGCCGGGCTCTGAGGGCCCTGCCCTGGGTCCCCTGCTCCCCTGCCCTTTGTTCAGTCACAGCAGAGATGACCACACCCACTCCCTCAGTGATGGCAGGCTTCCAACCTCCCTCAGCCACGCCCCCTCTCCGCAGGTTACCATGGACTACAGATGCTGCATTCTGAGGCCAGGGCGTTCCGAGAATGCCAAGGGCAGACATGATGACCTTAAATGATTTCCTCTTGTTTCAGTTTTGGTAAAGTTTAGGAGCTAGGAAATGGTCCATTTTACAGAAATATTCAATTTTACTGGCAATTCATATATTCTCCGCTATAACATTGTCCTGATTCTTTCTGTATATTATTTACTTTTTTTTGTTTTCCTAAATCAAAGTGTGTCTTTTAAATCTTTTCAAAGAATATTCTTTGGACTTACTAAATCACCTAAATTTTATACGTTTTCTGTTGTATTAAGTTCTGCTCATATCTTTATTTATCTTTTTTCTATGTTCTCAGGGTTTATTGTTTTGATTTTCTGATGTCAAGTAAAACACTTGGTTATTATTTTTAATAAATCTTTTTACTTATAAAGATTTGAACTTTTAAAGATTCCAGCTTCCTTGTACATTTCTAAGGGTCCATTCCTCTACACTGTTGCCGGCCTAAGGCTTAGTTAACCATATAGCAATGTATATATTGACATATTATCCCCTCGGCTTTGTGTGATTCCCTACATCTCACCTTTCTTTGCAGACAAGCCATTTGAAATACCCTTAACTTATTTCACAGCCAATAAGTCTTTGAAATAATGTGTATTTTTTAGAGAAATCATCTTATATAATTAGGCAGAAAATCTCACCTTCCATAGTTTTCTAAACAGCATAATTTCACTCTTCTCACTGCTTAATTTGTTGTATTAAACAACCTTTGAGTATTTAGCTTTATCAATGACATGTACTCTAAAAATGTTTTAGAGAACCTACCAGTCTTTGAAAACATCCTTGTTCCTTGTTTCTTTTCCAGGTTTATGTATATTTTCTGCCTAGCACCTGATTATTCCAACATCTGACGGATGGCCTAGGGAATCTAATTCTGGTATTGATTGTTTTTGCTGATTGTCTCCCTTTGTAGCTGATTTATTCATTATTGTGTAAATTTAGGTCATGAGCTCATGTTTAGCTAAACAGCTGACCTTGTAAAAGGCTTATGTGTGAACGCTCGTAAGTTTCAGCAAAAAGTCGGCAAAGATTTATTTGTGTCCCTCCAATGAGTTGCCCACAAGGACCCCGTTTTCTAGAAGTGTTGGTCCAATAATCCCTCTAGGGGTAGGGGACTTAGACAGGGCTGCTTTCGGCCCCCGATCTTCGGCAGGGGCAGTGGGCGGCCTGTGGCCCGGGCAGGAGCCTCTCTGCGTGTGAACCTGGGAATCATCTCTCCTGCGAACTTCGGTCACCTGGCAGGAAGCTACGATGCCCAGACCTATGGTTAGCTGTGCAGCGAGGTATACTGCGTGGACAGGTTCCACACACACTTCAAATAAGTGGGTGGCCTGAGTGGAAAAGTGAGAGTTTGGCCAGCTGTGCAGACAAAGAAGGCGCCCTATGGCCTGGGCCTAAATGCTTGCGACACCCCACTGGGCCTGCCTTGCTCTGAGGGTCCTGCCCTGGGCCCCATGCTCCCCTGCCCTTTGTTCAGTCACAGCAGAGATGGCCACACCCACTCCCTCCGTGAGGGCAGTGTTCCAGCCTCCCTCAGACCCGCCCACTCTCCACAGGTTACCATGGACTACAGATGCTGCATTCTGAGGCCAGGGCATTCCGAGAATGCCAAGGGCAGACATGATGACCTTAAATGATTTCCTCTTGTGTCAGTTTTGGTAAACTGTAGGAGCTAGGAAATGGTCCACTTTACAGAAATATTCAAGTTAACTGGTATTTCATATATTCTCTGCTATAACATTGTCCTGATTCTTTCTGTATATTCTTTACTTTTTTTTGTTTTCCTTAATCAAAGTGTGTCTTTTAAATCTTTTCAAAGAATATTCTTTGGACTTACTACCTCTCCTGAATTTTATACGTTTTCTGTGGTATTAAGTTCTGCTCATATCTTTATTTATCTTTTTTCTATGTTCTCAGGGTTTATTGTTTTGATCTTCTGATGTCAAATAAAACACTTGGTTATTCATTTTCATCAATCTTTTTACTTATAAAGATTTGAACTTTTAAAGATTCCAGCTCACTTTCAAGTTTCTAAGGGTCAGGTCCTCTACATTGTGGCTGGCCTAAGGCTTAGTTCACCATATGGCAATGTATATATTGACATTTTCCCCTCGACTTTCTGTGATTCCCTACATCTCACCTTTCTTTGCAGACAAGCCATTTGAAATACACTTAACTTATTTCACAGCCAATAAGTCTTTGAAATAATGTCTATTTTTTAGAGAAATCTTCTTATATAATTAGGCAGAAAATCTCACCTGCCATAGTTTTCAAAACAGCATAATTTCACTCTTCTCAATGCTTAATCTGTGGTATTAAACAACCTTTGAGTATTTAGGTTTATCAACGAAATGTACTTTAAAAATGTTTTAGAGATCCTACCAGCCTTTGAAAACCTCCTTGTTCCTTGTTTCAGTTCCAGTTTTATGTGTATTTTCTGCCTTGCACCTGATTATTCCAACATCAGATGGATGGCCTAGGGAATCTCATTCTGGTATTGATTGTTTTTGCTGATTGTCTCCCTTTGTAGCTGATTTCTTCAATATTGTGTAAATTTAGATCATGAGCTCATGTTTAGCTAAACAGCTGACCTTGTAAGAGGCTTAGGTGTGAACGCTGAAAGCTTCAGCAGAAAGTCGGCAAAGATTTATTTGTGTCCCTCCAATGAGTTGCCCGCAAGAACCCCGATTTCTACAAGTGTTGGTCCAATACTCCTTCGAGAGGCAGTGGACTCAGACATGGCTGCGTTTCAGCCTTCGATCTGGGGCAGGGCCAGTGGGAGGCCTGTGGCCCGGGCAGGAGCCTCTCCGCATGTATCCCAGGGACCCGTTTGCCTGCAAACTTCGGTCACCTGGCAGGAAGCTACGATGCCCTGACCTATGGTTAGCTGTGCAGCGAGGTGTACTGCGCGGACAGGTTCCAAACACACTTCAAATAAGAGGGTGGCCTGAGTGGAAAGGTGAGAGTTTGGGCAGCTGTGCAGACAAAGAAGGCGCCCTTTGGCCTGGGCCTAAATGCTTCTGACACCCCACTGGGTCTGCCGGGCTCTGAGGGCCCTGCCCTGGGCCCCCTGCTCCCCTGCCCTTTGTTCAGTCACAGCAGAGATGGCCACACCCACTCCCTCAGTGAGGGCAGTCTTCCAAACTCCCTCAGCCACGCCCCCTCTCCGCAGGTTACCATGGACTACAGATGCTGCATTCTGAGGCCAGGGCGTTCCGAGAATGCCAAGGGCAGACATGACGACCTTAAATGATTTCCTCTTGTGTCAGTTTTCGTAAACTGTAGCAGCTAGGAAATGGTCCGCTTTACAGAAATGTTCAAGTTTACTGGCATTTCATATATTCTCTGCTATAACATTGTCCTGATTCTTTCTGCATATTCTTTACTTATGTTTATGATTTCCTTAATCAAAGTGTGTCTTTTAAATCTTTTCAAAGAATATTCTTTGGACTTACTAAATCACCTGAATTTTATACGTTTTCTGTGGTATTAAGTTCTGCTCATATCTTTATTTATCTTTTTTCTATGTTCTCAGGGTTTATAGTTTTGATTTTCTGATGTCAAGTAAAACACTTGGTTATTCATTTTAATAAATCTTTTTACTTATAAAGATTTGAACTTTTAAAGATTCCAGCTTCCTTGTACGTTTCTAAGGGTCCATTCCTCTACACTGTTGCCGGCCTATGGCTTAGTTAACCATATAGCAATGTATATATTGACATATTATCCCCTCGGCTTTCTGTGATTCCCTACATCTCACATTTCTTTGCAGACAAGACATTTGAAATACCCTTAACTTATTTCACAGCCAATAAGTCTTTGAAATAATGTGTATTTTTTAGAGAAATCATCTTATATAATTAGGCAGAAAATCTCACCTTCCATAGTTTTCTAAACAGCATAATTTCACTCTCTTAACTGCTTAATTTGTTGTATTAAACAACCTTTGAGTATTTAGCTTTATCAATGACATGTACTCTAAAAATGTTTTAGAGATCCTACCAGTCTTTGAAAACATCCTTGTTCCTTGTTTCTTTTCCAGGTTTATGTATATTTTCTGCCTAGCACCTGATTATTCCAACATCTGACGGATGGCCTAGGGAATCTAATTCTGGTATTGATTGTTTTTGCTGATTGTCTCCCTTTGTAGCTGATTTCTTCATTATTGTGTAAATTTAGGTCATGAGCTCATGTTTAGCTAAACAGCTGACCTTGTAAAAGGATTAGGTGTGAACGCTCGTAAGTTTCAGCAAAAAGTCGGCAAAGATTTATTTGTGTCCCTCCAATGAGTTGCCCACAGGGACCCCGTTTTCTAGAAGTGTTGGTCCAATACTCCCTCTAGGGGTAGGGGACTTAGACAGGGCTGCTTTCGGCCCCCGATCTTGGGCAGGGGCAGTGGGCGGCGTGTGGCCCGGGCAGGAGCCTCTCTGCGTGTGAACCTGGGAATCATCTCTCCTGCGAACTTCGGTCACCTGGCAGGAAGCTACGATGCCCAGACCTATGGTTAGCTGTGCAGCGAGGTATACTGGGTGGACAGGTTCCACACACACTTCAAATAAGTGGGTGGCCTCAGTGGAAAAGTGAGAGTTTGGCCAGCTGTGCAGACAAAGAAGGTGCCCTTTGGCCTGGGCCTAAATGCTTGTGACACCCCACTGGGCCTGCCTTGATCTGAGGGCCCTGCCCTGGGCCCCCTGCTCCCCTGCCCTTTGTTCAGTCACAGCAGAGATGGCCACACCCACTCCCTCCGTGAGGGCAGTGTTCCAGCCTCCCTCAGACCCGCCCACTCTCCACAGGTTACCATGGACTACAGATGCTGCATTCTGAGGCCAGGGCGTTCCGAGAATGCCAAGGGCAGACATGATGACCTTAAATGATTTCCTCTTGTGTCAGTTTTGGTAAACTGTAGGAGCTAGGAAATGGTCCACTTTACAGAAATGTTCAAATATACTGGCATTTCATATATTCTCTGCTATAACATTGTCCTGATTCTTTCTATATATTCTTTAATTATGTTTGTGCTTTCCTTAATCAAAGTGTGTCTTTTAAATCTTTTCAAAGAATATTCTTTGGACTTACTACCTCACCTGAATTTTATACGTTTTCTGTGGTATTAAGTTCTGCTCATATCTATCTTTATCTTTTTTCTATGTTCTCAGGGTTTATTGTTTTGATCTTCTGAGGTCAATTAAAACACTTGGTTATTCATTTTCATCAATCTTTTTACTTATAAAGATTTGAACTTTTAAAGATTCCAGCTCACTTTTAAGTTTCTAAGGGTCAGGTCCTCTACATTGTGGCTGGCCTAAAGCTTAGTTCACCATATAGCAATGTATATATTGACATTTTCCCCTCGACTTTCTGTGATTCCCTACATCTCACCTTTCTTTGCAGACAAGCCATTTGAAATACACTTAACTTATTTCACAGCCAATAAGTCTTTGAAATAATGTCTATTTTTTAGAGAAATCTTCTGACATAATTAGTCAGAAAATCTCACCTGCCATAGTTTTCAAAACAGCATAATTTCACTCTTCTCAATGCTTAATTGTGATATTAAACAACCTTTGAGTATTTAGGTTTATCAATGACATGTACTTTAAAAATGTTTTAGAGATCCTACCAGCCTTTGAAAACCTCCTTGTTCCTTCATTCAGTTCCAGTTTTATGTATATTTTCTGCCTTGCACCTGATTATTCCAACATCAGATGGATGGCCTAGGGAATCTCATTCTGGTATTGATTGTTTTTGCTGATTGTCTCCCTTTGTAGCTGATTTCTTCAATATTGTGTAAATTCAGATCATGAGCTCATGTTTAGCTAAACAGCTGACCTTGTAAGAGGCTTAGGTGTGAACGCTGGTACGCTTCAGCAGAAAGTTGGCAAAGATTTATTTGTGTCCCTCCAATGAGTTGCCCGCAAGGACCCCATGTTCTACAAGTGTTGGTCCAATACTCCTTCGAGAGGCAGTGGACTCAGACATGGCTGCTTTTCAGCCTTCGATCTGGGGCAGGGCCAGTGGGCGGCCTGTGGCCCGGGCAGGAGCCTCTCCGCATGTGTCCCAGGGACACATTTGCCTGTGAACTTCAGTCACCTGGCAGGAAGCTACGATGCCTTGACCTATGTTTAGCTGTGCAGCGAGGTGTACTGCGCGGACAGGTACCCAACACACTTCAAATAAGAGGGCGGCCTGAGTGGAAAGGTGAGAGTTTGGGCAGCTGTGCAGACAAAGAAAGCGCCATTTGGCCTGGGCGTAAATGCTTGTGACACCCCACTGGTTCTGCCGGGCTCTGAGGGCCCTGCCCTGGGTCCCCTGCTCCCCTGCCCTTTGTTCAGTCACAGCAGAGATGACCACACCCACTCCCTCAGTGATGGCAGGCTTCCAACCTCCCTCAGCCACGCCCCCTCTCCGCAGGTTACCATGGACTACAGATGCTGCATTCTGAGGCCAGGGCGTTCCGAGAATGCCAAGGGCAGACATGATGACCTTAAATGATTTCCTCTTGTTTCAGTTTTGGTAAAGTTTAGGAGCTAGGAAATGGTCCATTTTACAGAAATATTCAATTTTACTGGCAATTCATATATTCTCCGCTATAACATTGTCCTGATTCTTTCTGTATATTATTTACTTTTTTTTGTTTTCCTAAATCAAAGTGTGTCTTTTAAATCTTTTCAAAGAATATTCTTTGGACTTACTAAATCACCTAAATTTTATACGTTTTCTGTTGTATTAAGTTCTGCTCATATCTTTATTTATCTTTTTTCTATGTTCTCAGGGTTTATTGTTTTGATCTTCTGATGTCAATTAAAACACTTGGTTATTCATTTTCATCAATCTTTTTACTTATAAAGATTTGAACTTTTAAAGATTCCAGCTCACTTTCAAGTTTCTAAGGGTCAGGTCCTCTACATTGTGGCTGGCCTAAGGCTTAGTTCACCATATAGCAATGTATATATTGACATTTTCCCCTCGACTTTCTGTGATTCCCTACATCTCACCTTTCTTTGCAGACAAGCCATTTGAAATACACTTAACTTATTTCACAGCCAATAAGTCTTTGAAATAATGTCTATTTTTTAGAGAAATCTTCTTATATAATTAGGCAGAAAATCTCACCTGCCATAGTTTTCAAAACAGCATAATTTCACTCTTCTCAATGCTTAATCTGTGGTATTAAACAACCTTTGAGTATTTAGGTTTATCAACGAAATGTACTTTAAAAATGTTTTAGAGATCCTACCAGCCTTTGAAAACCTCCTTGTTCCTTGTTTCATTTCCAGTTTTATGTGTATTTTCTGCCTTGCACCTGATTATTCCAACATCAGATGGATGGCCTAGGGAATCTCATTCTGGTATTGATTGTTTTTGCTGATTGTCTCCCTTTGTAGCTGATTTCTTCAATATTGTGTAAATTTAGATCATGAGCTCATGTTTAGCTAAACAGCTGACCTTGTAAGAGGCTTAGGTGTGAACGCTGGTAAGCTTCAGCAGAAAGTCGGCAAAGATTTATTTGTGTCCCTCCAATGAGTTGCCCGCAAGAACCCCGATTTCTACAAGTGTTGGTCCAATACTCCTTCGAGAGGCAGTGGACTCAGACATGGCTGCGTTTCAGCCTTCGATCTGGGGCAGGGCCAGTGGGCGGCCTGTGGCCCGGGCAGGAGCCTCTCCGCATGTATCCCAGGGACCCGTTTGCCTGCAAACTTCGGTCACCTGGCAGGAAGCTACGATGCCCTGACCTATGGTTAGCTGTGCAGCGAGGTGTACTGCGCGGACAGGTTCCAAACACACTTCAAATAAGAGGGTGGCCTGAGTGGAAAGGTGAGAGTTTGGGCAGCTGTGCAGACAAAGAAGGCGCCCTTTGGCGTGGGCCTAAATGCTTCTGACACCCCACTGGGTCTGCCGGGCTCTGAGGGCCCTGCCCTGGGCCCCCTGCTCCCCTGCCCTTTTTCAGTCACAGCAGAGATGGCCACACCCACTCCCTCAGTGAGGGCAGTCTTCCAAACTCCCTCAGCCACGCCCCCTCTCCGCAGGTTACCATGGACTACAGATGCTGCATTCTGAGGCCAGGGCGTTCCGAGAATGCCAAGGGCAGACATGACGACCTTAAATGATTTCCTCTTGTGTCAGTTTTCGTAAACTGTAGCAGCTAGGAAATGGTCCGCTTTACAGAAATGTTCAAGTTTACTGGCATTTCATATATTCTCTGCTATAACATTGTCCTGATTCTTTCTGCATATTCTTTACTTATGTTTATGTTTTCCTTAATCAAAGTGTGTCTTTTAAATCTTTTCAAAGAATATTCTTTGGACTTACTAAATCACCTGAATTTTATACGTTTTCTGTGGTATTAAGTTCTGCTCATATCTTTATTTATCTTTTTTCTATGTTCTCAGGGTTTATAGTTTTGATTTTCTGATGTCAAGTAAAACACTTGGTTATTCATTTTAATAAATCTTTTTACTTATAAAGATTTGAACTTTTAAAGATTCCAGCTTCCTTGTACGTTTCTAAGGGTCCATTCCTCTACACTGTTGCCGGCCTATGTCTTAGTTAACCATATAGCAATGTATATATTGACATATTATCCCCTCGGCTTTTTGTGATTCCCTACATCTCACATTTCTTTGCAGACAAGACATTTGAAATACCCTTAACTTATTTCACAGCCAATAAGTCTTTGAAATAATGTGTATTTTTTAGAGAAATCATCTTATATAATTAGGCAGAAAATCTCACCTTCCATAGTTTTCTAAACAGCATAATTTCACTCTCTTAACTGCTTAATTTGTTGTATTAAACAACCTTTGAGTATTTAGCTTTATCAATGACATGTACTCTAAAAATGTTTTAGAGATCCTACCAGTCTTTGAAAACATCCTTGTTCCTTGTTTCTTTTCCAGGTTTATGTATATTTTCTGCCTAGCACCTGATTATTCCAACATCTGACGGATGGCCTAGGGAATCTAATTCTGGTATTGATTGTTTTTGCTGATTGTCTCCCTTTGTAGCTGATTTCTTCATTATTGTGTAAATTTAGGTCATGAGCTCATGTTTAGCTAAACAGCTGACCTTGTAAAAGGATTAGGTGTGAACGCTCGTAAGTTTCAGCAAAAAGTCGGCAAAGATTTATTTGTGTCCCTCCAATGAGTTGCCCACAAGGACCCCGTTTTATAGAAGTGTTGGTCCAATACTCCCTCTAGGGGTAGGGGACTTAGACAGGGCTGCTTTCGGCCCCCGATCTTGGGCAGGGGCAGTGGGCGGCGTGTGGCCCGGGCAGGAGCCTCTCTTTGTGTGAACCTGGGAATCATCTCTCCTGCGAACTTCGGTCACCTGGCAGGAAGCTACGATGCCCAGACCTATGGATAGCTGTGCAGCGAGGTACACTGGGTGGACAGGTTCCACACACACTTCAAATAAGTGGGTGGCCTCAGTGGAAAAGTGAGAGTTTGGCCAGCTGTGCAGACAAATAAGGCGCCCTTTGGCCTGGGCCTAAAAGCTTGTGACACCCCACTGGGACTGCCTTGATCTGAGGGCCCTGCCCTGGGCCCCTGCTCCCCTGCCCTTTGTTCAGTCACAGCAGAGATGGCCACACCCACTCCCTGCGTGAGGGCAGTCTTCCAAGCTCCCTCAGCCACGCCCCCTCTCCGCAGGTTACCATGGACTACAGATGCTGCATTCTGAGGCCAGGGCGTTCCGAGAATGCCAAGGGCAGACATGATGACCTTAAATGATTTCCTCTTGTGTCAGGTTTGGTAAACTGTAGGAGCTAGGAAATGGTCCACTTTACAGAAATGTTCAAATTTAATGGCATTTCATATATTCTCTGCTATAACATTGTCCTGATTCTTTCTATATATTCTTTAATTATGTTTGTGCTTTCCTTAATCAAAGTGTGTCTTTTAAATCTTTTCAAAGAATATTCTTTGGACTTACTACCTCACCTGAATTTTATACGTTTTCTGTGGTATTAAGTTCTGCTCATATCTATCTTTATCTTTTTTCTATGTTCTCAGGGTTTATTGTTTTGATCTTCTGATGTCAATTAAAACACTTGGTTATTCATTTTCATCAATCTTTTTACTTATAAAGATTTGAACTTTTAAAGATTCCAGCTCACTTTCAAGTTTCTAAGGGTCAGGTCCTCTACATTGTGGCTGGCCTAAGGCTTAGTTCACCATATAGCAATGTATATATTGACATTTTCCCCTCGACTTTCTGTGATTCCCTACATCTCACCTTTCTTTGCAGACAAGCCATTTGAAATACACTTAACTTATTTCACAGCCAATAAGTCTTTGAAATAATGTCTATTTTTTAGAGAAATCTTCTGACATAATTAGGCAGAAAATCTCACCTGCCATAGTTTTCAAAACAGCATAATTTCACTCTTCTCAATGCTTAATCTGTGGTATTAAACAACCTTTGAGTATTTAGGTTTATCAATGACATGTACTTTAAAAATGTTTTAGATATCCTACCAGCCTTTGAAAACCTCCTTGTTCCTTCTTTCAGATCCAGTTTTATGTATATTTTCTGCCTTGCACCTGATTATTCCAACATCAGATGGATGGCCTAGGGAATCTCATTCTGGTATTGATTGTTTTTGCTGATTGTCTCCCTTTGTAGCTGATTTCTTCAATATTGTGTAAATTTAGATCATGAGCTCATGTTTAGCTAAACAGCTGACCTTGTAAGAGGCTTAGGTGTGAACGCTGGTACGCTTCAGCAGAAAGTCGGCAAAGATTTATTTGTGACCCTCCAATGAGTTGCCCGCAAGGACCCCGTTTTCTACAAGTGTTCGTCCAATACTCCTTCGAGAGGCAGTGGACTCAGACATGGCTGCTTTTCAGCCTTCGATCTGGGGCAGGGCCAGTGGGCGGCCTGTGGCCCGGGCAGGAGCCTCTCCGCATGTGTCCCAGGGACCCATTTGCCTGCAAACTTCGGTCACCTGGCAGGAAGCTACGATGCCCTGACCTATGGTTAGCTGTGCAGCGAGGTGTACTGCGTGGACAGCTTCCAAACACACTTCAAATAAGAGGTAGGCCTGAGTGGAAAGGTGAGAGTTTGGGCAGCTGTGCAGACAAAGAAGGCGCCCTTTGGCCTGGGCCTAAATGCTTGTGACACCCCACTGGGTCTGCCGGGCTCTGAGGGCCCTGCCCTGGGCCCCCTGCTCCCCTGCCCTTTGTTCACTCACAGCAGAGATGGCCACACCCACTCCCTCAGTGAGGGCAGTCTTCCAAACTCCCTCAGCCACGCCCCCTCTCCGCAGGTTACCATGGACAACAGATGCTGCATTCTGAGGCCAGGGCTTTCCGAGAATGCCAAGGGCAGACATGATGACTTAAATGATTTCCTCTTGTGTCAGTTTTCGTAAACTGTAGCAGCTAGGAAATGGTCCGCTTTACAGAAATGTTCAAGTTTACTGGCATTTCATATATTCTCTGCTATAACATTGTCCTGATTCTTTCTGCATATTCTTTACTTATGTTTATGTTTTCCTTAATCAAAGTGTGTCTTTTAAATCTTTTCAAAGAATATTCTTTGGATTTACTAAATCACCTGAATTTTATATGTTTTCTGTTGTATTAAGTTCTGCTCATATCTTTATTTATCTTTTTTCTATGTTCTCAGGGTTTATTGTTTTGATTTTCTGATGTCAAGTAAAACACTTGGTTATTCATTTTAATAAATCGTTTTACTTATAAAGATTTGAACTTTTAATGATTCCAGCTTACTTGTACGTTTCTAAGGGTCCATTCCTCTACACTGTTGCCGGCCTAAGGCTTAGATCAACATATAGCTATGTATATATTGACATATTATCCCCTCGGCTTTCTGTGATTCCCTACATCTCCCCTTTCTTTGCAGACAAGCCGTTTGAAATACCCTTAACTTACGTCACAGCCAATAAGTCATTGAAATAATGTTTATTTTTTAGAGAAATCATCTTATATAATTAGGCAGAAAATCTCACGTTCCATAGTTTTCTAAACAGCATAATTTCACTCTCTTAACTGCTTAATTTGTTGTATTAAACAACCTTTGAGTATTTAGCTTTATCAATGACATGTACTCTAAAAATGTTTTAGAGATCCTACCAGTCTTTGAAAACATCCTTGTTCCTTGTTTCTTTTCCAGGTTTATGTATATTTTCTGCCTAGCACCTGATTATTCCAACATCTGACGGATGGCCTAGGGAATCTAATTCTGGTATTGATTGTTTTTGCTGATTGTCTCCCTTTGTAGCTGATTTCTTCATTATTGTGTAAATTTAGGTCATGAGCTCATGTTTAGCTAAACAGCTGACCTTGTAAAAGGCTTATGTGTGAACGCTCGTAAGTTTCAGCAAAAAGTCGGCAAAGATTTATTTGTGTCCCTCCAATGAGTTGCCCACAAGGACCCCGTTTTCTAGAAGTGTTGGTCCAATACTCCCTCTAGGGGTAGGGGACTTAGACAGGGCTGCTTTCGGCCCCCGATCTGGGCAGGGGCAGTGGGCGGCGTGTGGCCCGGGCAGGAGCCTCTCTGCGTGTGAACCTGGGAATCATCTCTCCTGCGAACTTCGGTCACCTGGCAGGAAGCTACGATGCCCAGACCTATGGTTAGCTGTGCAGCGATGTATACTGGGTGGACAGGTTCCACACACACTTCAAATAAGAGGGTGGCCTCACTGGAAAAGTGAGAGTTTGGCCAGCTGTGCAGACAAAGAAGGCGCCCTTTGGCCTGGGCCTAAATGCTTGTGACACCCCACTGTGCCTGCCTTGCTCTGAGGGCCCTGACCTGGGCCCCCTGCTCCTCTGCACTTTGTTCAGTCACAGCAGAGATGGCCGCACCCACTCCCTCAGTGAGGGCAGTGTTCCAGCCTTCCTCAGCCCCGCCCACTCCCCACAGGTTACCATGGACTACAGATGCTGCATTCTGAGGCCAGGGCGTTCCGAGAATGCCAAGGGCAGACACGATGACCTTAAATGATTTCCTCTTGTGTCAGTTTTGGTAAACTGTAGGAGCTATGAAATGGTCCACTTTACAGAAATGTTCAAATTTACTGGCATTTCATATATTCTCTGCTATAACATTGTCCTGATTCTTTCTATATATTCTTTAATTATGTTTGTGCTTTCCTTAATCAAAGTGTGTCTTTTAAATCTTTTCAAAGAATATTCTTTGGACTTACTACCTCACCTGAATTTTATACGTTTTCTGTGGTATTAAGTTCTGCTCATATCTTTATTTATCTTTTTTCTATGTTCTCAGGGTTTATTGTTTTGATCTTCTGATGTCAATTAAAACACTTGGTTATTCATTTTCATCAATCTTTTTACTTATAAAGATTTGAACTTTTAAAGATTCCAGCTCACTTTTAAGTTTCTAAGGGTCAGGTCCTCTACATTGTGGCTGGCCTAAGGCTTAGTTCACCATATAGCAATGTATATATTGACATTTTCCCCTCGACTTTCTGTGATTCCCTACATCTCACCTTTCTTTGCAGACAAGCCATTTGAAATACACTTAACTTATTTCACAGCCAATAAGTCTTTGAAATAATGTCTATTTTTTAGAGAAATCTTCTGACATAATTAGGCAGAAAATCTCACCTGCCATAGTTTTCAAAGCAGCATAATTTCACTCTTCTCAATGCTTAATCTGTGGTATTAAACAACATTTGAGTATTTAGGTTTATCAATGACATGTACTTTAAAAATGTTTTAGAGATCCTACCAGCCTTTGAAAACCTCCTTGTTCCTTCTTTCAGTTCCAGTTTTATGTATATTTTCTGCCTTGCACCTGATTATTCCAACATCAGATGGATGGCCTAGGGAATCTCATTCTGGTATTGATTGTTTTTGCTGATTGTCTCCCTTTGTAGCTGATTTCTTCAATATTGTGTAAATTTAGATCATGAGCTCATGTTTAGCTAAACAGCTGACCTTGTAAGAGGCTTAGGTGTGAACGCTGGTAAGCTTCAGCAGAAAGTCGGCAAAGATTTATTTGTGTCCCTCCAATGAGTTGCCCGCAAGAACCCCGATTTCTACAAGTGTTGGTCCAATACTCCTTCGAGAGGCAGTGGACTCAGACATGGCTGCTTTTCAGCCTTCGATCTGGGGCAGGGCCAGTGGGCGGCCTGTGGCCCGGGCAGGAGCCTCTCCGCATGTGTCCCAGGGACCCATTTGACTGCGAACTTCGGTCACCTGGCAGGAAGCTACGATGCCCTGACCTATGGTTAGCTGTGCAGCGAGGTGTACTGCGCGGACAGGTTCCAAACACACTTCAAATAAGAGGGTGGCCTGAGTGGAAAGGTGAGAGTTTGGGAAGCTGTGCAGACAAAGAAGGCGCCCTTTGGCCTGGGCCTAAATGCTTGTGACACCCCACTGGGTCTGCCGGGCTCTGAGGGCCCTGCCCTGGGCCCCCTGCTCCCCTGCCCTTTGTTCACTCACAGCAGAGATGGCCACACCCACTCCCTCAGTGAGGGCAGTCTTCCAAACTCCCTCAGCCACGCCCCCTCTCCGCAGGTTACCATGGACTACAGAAGCTGCATTCTGAGGCCAGGGCGTTCCGAGAATGCCAAGGGCAGACATGATGACCTTAAATGATTTCCTCTTGTGTCAGTTTTCGTAAACTGTGGCAGCTAGGAAATGGTCCGCTTTACAGAAATGTTCAAGTTTACTGGCATTTCATATATTCTCTGCTATAACATTGTCCTGATCCTTTCTGTATATTATTTACTTTTTTTTGTTTTCCTAAATCAAAGTGTGTCTTTTAAATCTTTTCAAAGAATATTCTTTGGACTTACTAAATTACCTAAATTTTATACGTTTTCTGTTGTATTAAGTTCTGCTCATGTCTTTATTTATCTTTTTTCTATGTTCTCAGGGTTTATTGTTTTGATTTTCTGATGTCAAGTAAAACACTTGGTTATTATTTTTAATAAATCTTTTTACTTATAAAGATTTGAACTTTTAAAGATTCCAGCTTCCTTCTACGTTTCTAAGGGTCCATTCCTCTACACTGTTGCCGGCCTAAGGCTTAGTTCACCATATAGCAATGTATATATTGACATATTATCCCCTCGGCTTTCTGTGATTCCCTACATCTCACATTTCTTTGCAGACAAGACATTTGAAATACCCTTAACTTATTTCACAGCCAATAAGTCTTTGAAATAATGTGTATTTTTTAGAGAAATCATCTTATATAATTAGGCAGAAAATCTCACCTTCCATAGTTTTCTAAACAGCATAATTTCACTCTTCTCACTGCTTAATTTGTTGTATTAAACAACCTTTGAGTATTTAGCTTTATCAATGACATGTACTTTAAAAATGTTTTAGAGATCCTACCAGTCTTTGAAAACATTCTTGTTCCTTGTTTCTTTTCCAGTTTTATGTATATTTTCTGCCTAGCACCTGATTATTCCAACATCTGACGGATGGCCTAGGGAATCTAATTCTGGTATTGATTGTTTTTGCTGATTGTCTCCCTTTGTAGCTGATTTCTTCATTATTGTGTAAATTTAGGTCATGAGCTCATGTTTAGCTAAACAGCTGACCTTGTAAAAGGCTTATGTGTGAACGCTCGTAAGTTTCAGCAAAAAGTCGGCAAAGATTTATTTGTGTCCCTCCAATGAGTTGCCCACAAGGACCCCGTTTTCTAGAAGTGTTGGTCCAATACTCCCTCTAGGGGTAGGGGACTTAGACAGGGATGCTTTCGGCCCCCGATCTGGGCAGGGGCAGTGGGCGGCGTGCGGCCCGGGCAGGAGCCTCTCTGCGTGTGAACCTGGGAATCATCTCTCCTGCGAACTTCGGTCACCTGGCAGGAAGCTACGATGCCCAGACCTATGGTTAGCTGTGCAGCGAGGTATACTGGGTGGACAGGTTCCACACACACTTCAAATAAGAGTGTGGCCTCACTGGAAAAGTGAGAGTTTGGCCAGCTGTGCAGACAAAGAAGGCGCCCTTTGGCCTGGGCCTAAATGCTTGTGACACCCCACTGGGCCTGCCTTGCTCTGAGGGCCCTGTCCTGGGCCCCCTGCTCCTCTGCACTTTGTTCAGTCACAGCAGAGATGGCCGCACCCACTCCCTCAGTGAGGGCAGTGTTCCAGCCTTCCTCAGCCCCGCCCACTCCCCACAGGTTACCATGGACTACAGATGCTGCATTCTGAGGCCAGGGCGTTCCGAGAATGCCAAGGGCAGACACGATGACCTTAAATGATTTCCTCTTGTGTCAGTTTTGGTAAACTGTAGGAGCTAGGAAATGGTCCACTTTACAGAAATATTCAAATTTACTGGCATTTCATATATTCTCTGCTATAACATTGTCCTGATTCTTTCTATATATTCTTTAATTATGTTTGTGCTTTCCTTAATCAAAGTGTGTCTTTTAAATCTTTTCAAAGAATATTCTTTGGACTTACTACCTCACCTGAATTTTATACGTTTTCTGTGGTATTAAGTTCTGCTCATATCTATCTTTATCTTTTTTCTATGTTCTCAGGGTTTATTGTTTGGATCTTCTGATGTCAATTAAAACACTTGGTTATTCATTTTCATCAATCTTTTTACTTATAAAGATTTGAACTTTTAAAGATTCCAGCTCACTTTTAAGTTTCTAAGGGTCAGGTCCTCTACATTGTGGCTGGCCTAAGGCTTAGTTCACCATGTAGCAATGTATATATTGACATTTTCCCCTCGACTTTCTGTGATTCCCTACATCTCACCTTTCTTTGCAGACAAGCCATTTGAAATACACTTAACTTATTTCACAGCCAATAAGTCTTTGAAATAATGTCTATTTTTTAGAGAAATCTTCTGACATAATTAGGCAGAAAATCTCACCTGCCATAGTTTTCACAACAGCATAATTTCACTCTTCTCAATGCTTAATCTGTGGTATTAAACAACCTTTGAGTATTTAGGTTTATCAATGACATGTACTTTAAAAATGTTTTAGACATCCTACCAGCCTTTGAAAACCTCCTTGTTCCTTCTTTCAGATCCAGTTTTATGTATATTTTCTGCCTTGCACCTGATTATTCCAATATCAGATGGATGGCCTAGGGAATCTCATTCTGGTATTGATTGTTTTTGCTGATTGTCTCCCTTTGTAGCTGATTTCTTCAATATTGTGTAAATTTAGATCATGAGCTCATGTTTAGCTAAACAGCTGACCTTGTAAGAGGCTTAGGTGTGAACGCTGGTAAGCTTCAGCAGAAAGTCGGCAAAGATTTATTTGTGTCCCTCCAATGAGTTGCCCGCAAGAACCCCGATTTCTACAAGTGTTGGTCCAATACTCCTTCGAGAGGCAGTGGACTCAGACATGGCTGCTTTTCAGCCTTCGATCTGGGGCAGGGCCAGTGGGCGGCCTGTGGCCCGGGCAGGAGCCTCTCCGCATGTGTCCCAGGGACCCATTTGACTGCGAACTTCGGTCACCTGGCAGGAAGCTACGATGCCCTGACCTATGGTTAGCTGTGCAGCGAGGTGTACTGCGCGGACAGGTTCCAAACACACTTCAAATAAGAGGGTGGCCTGAGTGGAAAGGTGAGAGTTTGGGAAGCTGTGCAGACAAAGAAGGCGCCCTTTGGCCTGGGCCTAAATGCTTGTGACACCCCACTGGGTCTGCCGGGCTCTGAGGGCCCTGCTCTGGGCCCCCTGCTCCCCTGCCCTTTGTTCACTCACAGCAGAGATGGCCACACCCACTCCCTCAGTGAGGGCAGTCTTCAAAACTCCCTCAGCCACGCCCCCTCTCCGCAGGTTACCATGGACTACAGATGCTGCATTCTGAGGCCAGGGCGTTCCGAGAATGCCAAGGGCAGACATGATGACCTTAAATGATTTCCTCTTGTGTCAGTTTTCGTAAACTGTGGCAGCTAGGAAATGGTCCGCTTTACAGAAATGTTCAAGTTTACTGGCATTTCATATATTCTCTGCTATAACATTGTCCTGATCCTTTCTGTATATTATTTACTTTTTTTTGTTTTCCTAAATCAAAGTGTGTCTTTTAAATCTTTTCAAAGAATATTCTTTGGACTTACTAAATTACCTAAATTTTATACGTTTTCTGTTGTATTAAGTTCTGCTCATGTCTTTATTTATCTTTTTTCTATGTTCTCAGGGTTTATTGTTTTGATTTTCTGATGTCAAGTAAAACACTTGGTTATTATTTTTAATAAATCTTTTTACTTATAAAGATTTGAACTTTTAAAGATTCCAGCTTCCTTGTACGTTTCTAAGGGTCCATTCCTCTACACTGTTGCCGGCCTAAGGCTTAGTTCACCATATAGCAATGTATATATTGACATATTATCCCCTCGGCTTTCTGTGATTCCCTACATCTCACATTTCTTTGCAGAAAAGACATTTGAAATACCCTTAACTTATTTCACAGCCAATAAGTCTTTGAAATAATGTATATTTTTTAGAGAAATCATCTTATATAATTAGGCAGAAAATCTCACCTTCCATAGTTTTCTAAACAGCATAATTTCACTCTTCTCACTGCTTAATTTGTTGTATTAAACAACCTTTGAGTATTTAGCTTTATCAATGACATGTACTTTAAAAATGTTTTAGAGATCCTACCAGTCTTTGAAAACATCCTTGTTCCTTGTTTCTTTTCCAGGTTTATGTATATTTTCTGCCTAGCACCTGATTATTCCAACATCTGACGGATGGCCTAGGGAATCTAATTCTGGTATTGATTGTTTTTGCTGATTGTCTCCCTTTGTAGCTGATTTCTTCATTATTGTGTAAATTTAGGTCATGAGCACATGTTTAGCTAAACAGCTGACCTTGTAAAAGGCTTATGTGTGAACGCTCGTAAGTTTCAGCAAAAAGTCGGCAAAGATTTATTTGTGTCCCTCCAATGAGTTGCCCACAAGGACCCCGTTTTCTAGAAGTGTTGGTCCAATACTCCCTCAAGGGGTAGGGGACTTAGACAGGGCTGCTTTCGGCCCCCGATCTGGGCAGGGGCAGTGGGCGGCGTGTGGCCCGGGCAGGAGCCTCTCTGCGTGTGAACCTGGGAATCATCTCTCCTGCGAACTTCGGTCACCTGGCAGGAAGCTACGATGCCCAGACCTATGGTTAGCTGTGCAGCGAGGTATACTGGGTGGACAGGTTCCACACACACTTCAAATAAGAGGGTGGCCTCACTGGAAAAGTGAGAGTTTGGCCAGCTGTGCAGACAAAGAAGGCGCCCTTTGGCCTGGGCCTAAATGCTTGTGACACCCCACTGGGCCTGCCTTGCTCTGAGGGCCCTGACCTGGGCCCCCTGCTCCTCTGCACTTTGTTCAGTCACAGCAGAGATGGCCACACCCACTCACTCAGTGAGGGCAGTGTTCCAGCCTTCCTCAGCCCCGCCCACTCTCCACAGGTTACCATGGACTACAGATGCTGCATTCTGAGGCCAGGGCGTTCCGAGAATGCCAAGGGCAGACACGATGACCTTAAATGATTTCCTCTTGTGTCAGTTTTGGTAAACTGTAGGAGCTAGGAAATGGTCCACTTTACAGAAATGTTCAAATTTACTGGCATTTCATATATTCTCTGCTATAACATTGTACTGATTCTTTCTATATATTCTTTAATTATGTTTGTGCTTTCCTTAATCAAAGTGTGTCTTTTAAATCTTTTCAAAGAATATTCTTTGGACTTACTACCTCACCTGAATTTTATACGTTTTCTGTGGTATTAAGTTCTGCTCATATCTATCTTTATCTTTTTTCTATGTTCTCAGGGTTTATTGTTTGGAT
Organism: Mesoplodon bidens; assembly: GCF_964165515.1. Classification (NCBI taxonomy): domain Eukaryota; kingdom Metazoa; phylum Chordata; class Mammalia; order Artiodactyla; family Ziphiidae; genus Mesoplodon; species Mesoplodon bidens. The sequence goes on from NC_138180.1 coordinate 9,093,700, forward strand.
CTTCTGATGTCAATTAAAACACTTGGTTATTCATTTTCATCAATCTTTTTACTTATAAAGATTTGAACTTTTAAAGATTCCAGCTCACTTTTAAGTTTCTAAGGGTCAGGTCCTCTACATTGTGGCTGGCCTAAGGCTTAGTTCACCATATAGCAATGTATATTGACATTTTCCCCTCGACTTTCTGTGATTCCCTACATCTCACCTTTCTTTGCAGACAAGCCATTTGAAATACACATAACTTATTTCACAGCCAATAAGTCTTTGAAATAATGTCTATTTTTTAGAGAAATCTTCTGACATAATTAGGCAGAAAATCTCACCTGCCATAGTTTTCAAAACAGCATAATTTCACTCTTCTCAATGCTTAATCTGTGGTATTAAACAACCTTTGAGTATTTAGGTTTATCAATGACATGTACTTTAAAAATGTTTTAGACATCCTACCAGCCTTTGAAAACCTCCTTGTTCCTTCTTTCAGATCCAGTTTTATGTATATTTTCTGCCTAGCACCTGATTATTCCAACATCAGATGGATGGCCTAGGGAATCTCATTCTGGTATTGATTGTTTTTGCTGATTGTCTCCCTTTGTAGCTGATTTCTTCAATATTGTGTAAATTTAGATCATGAGCTCATGTTTAGCTAAACAGCTGACCTTGTAAGAGGCTTAGGTGTGAACGCTGATACGCTTCAGCAGAAAGTCGGCAAAGATTTATTTGTGTCCCTCCAATGAGTTGCCCGCAAGGACCCCGTTTTCTACAAGTGTTGGTCCAATACTCCTTCGACAGGCAGTGGACTCAGACATGGCTGCTTTTCAGCCTTCGATCTGGGGCATGGCCAGTGGGCGGCCTGTGGCCCGGGCAGGAGCCTCTCTGCATGTGTCCCAGGGACCCATTTGCCTGCGAACTTCGGTCACCTGGCAGGAAGCTACGATGCCCTGACCTATGGTTAGCTGTGCAGCGAGGTGTACTGCGTGGACAGGTTGCAATCACACTTCAAATAAGAGGGTGGCCTGAGTGGAAAGGTGAGAGTTTGGGCAGCTGTGCAGACAAAGAAGGCGCCCTTTGGCCTGGGCCTAAATGCTTGTGACACCCCACTGGGTCTGCCGGGCTCTGAGGGCCCTGCCCTGGGCCCCCTGCTCCCCTGCCCTTTGTTCAGTCACAGCAGAGATGGCCACACCCACTCCCTCAGTGAGGGCAGTGTTCCAAACTCCCTCAGCCACGCCCCCTCTCCGCAGGTTACAATGGACAACAGATGCTGCATTCTGAGGCCAGGGCTTTCCGAGAATGCCAAGGGCAGACATGATGACCTTAAATGATTTCCTCTTGTGTCAGTTTTCGTAAACTGTAGCAGCTAGGAAATGGTCCGCTTTACAGAAATGTTCAAGTTTACTGGCATTTCATATATTCTCTGCTATAACATTGTCCTGATTCTTTCTGCATATTCTTTACTTATGTTTATGTTTTCCTTAATCAAAGTGTGTCTTTTAAATCTTTTCAAAGAATATTCTTTGGACTTACTAAATCACCTGAATTTTATACGTTTTCTGTTGTATTAAGTTCTGCTCATATCTTTATTTATCTTTTTTCTATGTTCTCAGGGTTTATAGTTTTGATTTTCTGATGTCAAGTAAAACACTTGGTTATTCATTTTAATAAATCGTTTAACTTATAAAGATTTGAACTTTTAAAGATTCCAGCTTACTTGTACGTTTCTAAGGGTCCATTCCTCTACACTGTTGCCGGCCTAATGCTTAGATCAACATATAGCTATGTATATATTGACATATTATCCCCTCGGCTTTCTGTGATTCCCTACATCTCCACTTTCTTTGCAGACAAGCCATTTGAAATACCCTTAACTTACTTCACAGCCAATAAGTCTTTGAAATAATGTGTATTTTTTAGAGAAATCATCTTATATAATTAGGCAGAAAATCTCACCTTCCATAGTTTTCTAAACAGCATAACTTCACTCTTCTCACAGCTTAATTTGCTGTATTAAACAACCTTTGTGTATTTAGCTTTATCAATGACATGTACTTTAAAAATGTTTTAGAGACCCTACCAGTCTTTGAAAACATCCTTGTTCCTTGTTTCTTTACCAGGTTTATGTATATTTTCTGCCTAGCACCTGATTATTCCAACATCTGACGGATGGCCTAGGGAATCTAATTCTGGTATTGATTGTTTTTGCTGATTGTCTCCCTTTGTAGCTGATTTCTTCATTATTGTGTAAATTTAGGTCATGAGCTCATGTTTAGCTAAACAGCTGACCTTGTAAAAGGCTTATGTGTGAACGCTCGTAAGTTTCAGCAAAAAGTCGGCAAAGATTTATTTGTGTCCCTCCAATGAGTTGCCCACAAGGACCCCGTTTTCTAGAAGTGTAAGTCCAATACTCCCTCTAGGGGTAGGGGACTTAGACAGGGCTGCTTTCGGCTCTGGATCTTGGGCAGCGGCAGTGGGCGGCATGTGGCCCGGGCAGGAGCCTCTCTGCGTGTAACCTGGGAATCATCTCTCCTGCGAACTTCGGTCACCTGGCAGGAAGCTACGATGCCCAGACATATGGTTAGCTGTGCAGCGAGGTATACTGCGTGGACAGGTTCCACACACACTTCAAATAAGTGGGTGGCCTGAGTGGAAAAGTGAGAGTTTGGCCAGCTGTGCAGACAAAGAAGGCGCCCTATGGCCTGGGCCTAAATGCTTGCGACACCCCACTGGGCCTGCCTTGCTCTGAGTGTCCTACCCTGGGCCCCATGCTCCCCTGCCCTTTGTTCAGTCACAGCAGAGATGGCCACACCCACTCCCTCCGTGAGGGCAGTGTTCCAGCCTCCCTCAGCCCCGCCCACTCTCCACAGGTTACCATGGACTACAGATGCTGCATTCTGAGGCCAGGGCGTTCCGAGAATGCCAAGGGCAGACATGATGACCTTAAATGATTTCCTCTTGTGTCAGTTTTCGTAAACTGTAGCAGCTAGGAAATGGTCCGCTTTACAGAAATATTCAAGTTTACTGGCATTTCATATATTCTCTGCTATAACATTGTCCTGATCCTTTCTGTATATTATTTACTTTTTTTGTTTTCCTAAATCAAAGTGTGTCTTTTAAATCTTTTCAAAGAATATTCTTTGGACTTACTAATTTACCTAAATTTTATACGTTTTCTGTTGTATTAAGTTCTGCTCATGTCTTTATTTATCTTTTTTCTATGTTCTCAGTGTTTATTGTTTTGATCTTCTGATGTCAATTAAAACACTTGGATATTCATTTTCATCAATCTTTTTACTTATAAAGATTTGAACTTTTAAAGATTCCAGCTCACTTTCAAGTTTCTAAGGGTCAGGTCCTCTACATTGTGGCTGGCCTAAGGCTTAGTTCACCATATAGCAATGTATATATTGACATTTTCCCCTCGACTTTCTGTGATTCCCTACATCTCACCTTTCTTTGCAGACAAGCCATTTGAAATACCCTTAACTTATTTCACAGCCAATAAGTCTTTGAAATAATGTCTATTTTTTATAGAAATCTTCTTATATAATTAGGCAGAAAATCTCACCTGCCATAGTTTTGAAAACAGCATAATTTCACTCTTCTCAATGCTTAATCTGTGGTATTAAACAACTTTTGAGTATTTAGGTTTATCAACGAAATGTACTTTAAAAATGTTTTAGAGATCCTACCAGCCTTTGAAAACCTCCTTGTTCCTTGTTTCAGTTCCAGGTTTATGTATATTTTCTGCCTTGCACCTGATTATTCCAACATCAGATGGATGGCCTAGGGAATCTCATTCTGGTATTGATTGTTTTTGCTGATTGTCTCCCTTTGTAGCTGATTTCTTCAATATTGTGTAAATTTAGATCATGAGCTCATGTTTAGCTAAACAGCTGACCTTGTAAGAGGCTTAGGTGTGAACGCTGGTAAGCTTCAGCAGAAAGTCGGCAAAGATTTATTTGTGTCCCTCCAATGAGTTGCCCGCAAGGACCCCGTTTTCTACAAGTGTTGGTCCAATACTCCTTCGAGAGGCATTGGACTCAGACATGGCTGCTTTTCAGCCTTCGATCTGGGGCAGGGCCAGTGGGCGGCCTGTGGCCCGGGCAGGAGCCTGTCCGCATATGTCCCAGGGACACATTTGTCTGCGAACTTCAGTCACCTGGCAGGAAGCTACGATGCCTTGACCTATGGTAAGCTGTGCAGCGAGGTGTACTGCACGGACAGATACCCAACACACTTCAAATAAGAGGGCGGCCTGAGTGGAAAGGTGAGAGTTTGGGCAGCTGTGCAGACAAAGAAAGCGCCCTTTGGCCTGGGCCTAAATGCTTGTGACACCCCACTGGGTCTGCCGGGCTCTGAGGGCCCTGCCCTGGGCCCCCTGCTCCCCTGCCCTTTGTTCAGTCACAGCAGAGATGGCCACACCCACTCCCTCAGTGAGGGCAGTCTTCCAACCTCCCTCAGCCACGCCCCCTCTCCGCAGGTTACCATGGACTTCAGATTCTGCATTCTGAGGCCAGGGCGTTCCGAGAATGCCAAGGGCAGACATGATGACCTTAAATGATTTCCTCTTGTGTCAGTTTTGGTAAACTTTAGGAGCTAGGAAATGGTCCGCTTTACAGAAATATTCAAATTTACTGGCAATTCATATATTCTCCGCTATAACATTGTCCTGATTCTTTCTGTATATTATTTACTTTTTTTTGTTTTCCTAAATCAAAGTGTGTCTTTTAAATCTTTTCAAAGAATATTCTTTGGACTTACTAAATTACCTAAATTTTATACGTTTTCTGTTGTATTAAGTTCTGCTCATATCTTTATTTATCTTTTTTCTATGTTCTCAGGGTTTATTGTTTTGATTTTCTGATGTCAAGTAAAACACTTGGTTATTATTTTTAATAAATCTTTTTACTTATAACGATTTGAACTTTTAAAGATTCCAGCTTCCTTGTACGTTTCTAAGGGTCCATTCCTCTACACTGTTGCCGGCCTAAGGCTTAGTTCACCATATAGCAATGTATATATTGACATATTATCCCCTCGGCTTTCTGTGATTCCCTACATCTCACATTTCTTTGCAGACAAGACATTTGAAATACCCTTAACTTATTTCATAGCCAATAAGTCTTTGAAATAATGTGTATTTTTTAGAGAAATCATCTTATATAATTAGGCAGAAAATCTCACCTTCCATAGTTTTCTAAACAGCATAATTTCACTCTTCTCACTGCTTAATTTGTTGTATTAAACAACCTTTGAGTATTTAGCTTTATCAATGACATGTACTTTAAAAATGTTTTAGAGATCCTTCCAGTCTTTGAAAACATCCTTGTTCCTTGTTTCTTTTCCAGGTTTATGTATATTTTCTGCCTAGCACCTGATTATTCCAACATCTGACGGATGGCCTAGGGAATCTAATTCTGGTATTGATTGTTTTTGCTGATTGTCTCCCTTTGTAGCTGATTTCTTCATTATTGTGTAAATTTAGGTCATGAGCTCATGTTTAGCTAAACAGCTGACCTTGTAAAAGGCTTATGTGTGAACGCTCGTAAGTTTCAGCAAAAAGTCGGCAAAGATTTATTTGTGTCCCTCCAATGAGTTGCCCACAAGGACCTCGTTTTCTTGTAGTGCTGGTCCAATACTCCCTCTAGGGGTAGGGGACTTAGACAGGGCTGCTTTCGGCCCCCGATCTTGGGCAGGGGCAGTGGGCGGCGTGTGGCCCGGGCAGGAGCCTCTCTGCGTGTGAACATGAGAATCATCTCTCCTGCGAACTTCGAACACATGGCAGGAAGCTACGATGCCCAGACCTATGTTTAGCTGTGCAGCGAGGTATACTGGGTGGACAGGTTCCACACACACTTTAAATAAGTGGGTGGCCTCAGTGGAAAAGTGAGAGTTTGGCCAACTGTGCACACAAAGAAGGCGCCCTTTGGCCTGGGCCTAAATGCTTGTGACACCCCACTGGGCCTGCCTTGCTCTGAGGGCCCTTCCCTGGGCCCCCTGCTCCCCTGCACTTTGTTCAGTCACAGCAGAGATGGCCACACCCACTCCCTCAGTGAGGGCAGTGTTCCAGCCTCCCTCAGCTCCGCCCACTCTCCACAGGTTACCATGGACTACAGATGCTGCATTCTGAGGCCAGGGCGTTCCGAGAATGCCAAGGGCAGACATGATGACCTTAAATGATTTCCTCTTGTGTCAGTTTTGGTAAACTGTAGGAGCTAGGAAATGGTCCACTTTACAGAAATGTTCAAATTTACTGGCATTTCATATATTCTCTGCTATAACATTGTCCTGATTCTTTCTATATATTCTTTAATTATGTTTGTGCTTTCCTTAATCAAAGTGTGTCTTTTAAATCTTTTCAAAGAATATTCTTTGGACTTACTACCTCACCTGAATTTTATACGTTTTCTGTGGTATTATGTTCTGCTCATATCTATCTTTATCTTTTTTCTATGTTCTCAGGGTTTATTGTTTTGATCTTCTGATGTCAATTAAAACACTTGGGTATTCATTTTCATCAATCTTTTTACTTATAAATATTTGAACTTTTAAAGATTCCAGCTCACTTTTAAGTTTCTAAGGGTCAGGTCCTCTACATTGTGGCTGGCCTAAGGCTTAGTTCACCATATACTAATGTATATATTGAAATTTTCCCCTCGACTTTCTGTGATTAACTACATCTCACCTTTCTTTGCAGACAAGCCATTTGAAACACACTTAACTTATTTCACAGCCAATAAGTCTTTGAAATAATGTCTATTTTTTAGAGAAATCTTCTGACATAATTAGGCAGAAAATCTCACCTGCCATAGTTTTCAAAACAGCATAATTTCACTCTTCTCAATGCTTAATCTGTGGTATTAAACAACCTTTGAGTATTTAGGTTTATCAATGACATGTACTTTAAAAATGTTTTAGAGATCCTACCAGCCTTTGAAAACCTCCTTGTTCCTTGTTTCAGTTCCAGTTTTATGTATATTTTCTGCCTTGCACCTGATTATTCCAACATCAGATGGATGGCCTAGGGAATCTCATTCTGGTATTGATTGTTTTTGCTGATTGTCTCACTTTGTAGCTGATTTCTTCAATATTGTGTAAATTTAGATCATGAGCTCATGTTTAGCTAAACAGCTGACCTTGTAAGAGGCTTAGGTGTGAACGCTGGTACGCTTCAGCAGAAAGTCGGCAAAGATTTATTTGTGTCCCTCCAATGAGTTGCCTGCAAGGACCCCGTTTTCTACAAGTGTTGGTCCAATACTCTTTCGAGAGGCAGTGGACTCAGACATGGCTGCTTTTCAGCCTTCTATCTGGGGCAGGGCCAGTGGGCGGCCTGTGGCCCGGGCAGGAGCCTCTCCGCATGTGTCCCAGGGACCCATTTGCCTGCGAACTTCGGTCACCTGGCAGGAAGCTACGATGCCCTGACCTATGGTTAGCTGTGCAGCGAGGTGTACTGCGTGGACATGTTCCAAACACACTTCAAATAAGAGGGTGGCCTGAGTGGAAAGGTGAGAGTTTGGGCAGCTGTGCAGACAAAGATGGCGCCCTTTGGCCTGGGCCTAAATGCTTGTGACACCCCACTGGGTCTGCCGGGCTCTGAGGGCCCTGCCCTGGGCCCCCTGCTCCCCTGACCTTTGTTCAGTCACAGCAGAGATGGCCACACCCACTCCCTCAGTGATGGCAGTCTTCCAACCTCCCTCAGCCACGCCCCCTCTCCGCAGGTTACCATTGACAACATATGCTGCATTCTGAGGCCAGGGCGTTCCGAGAATGCCATGGGCAGACATGATGACCTTAAATGATTTCCTCTTGTGTCAGTTTTCGTAAACTGTAGCAGCTAGGAAATGGTCCGCTTTACAGAAATGTTCAAATTTACTGGCATTTCATATATTCTCTGCTATAACATTGTCCTGATTCTTTCTGCATATTCTCTACTTATGTTTATGTTTTCCTTAATCAAAGTGTGTCTTTTAAATCTTTTCAAAGAATATTCTTTGGACTTACTAAATCACCTGAATTTTATACGTTTTCTGTTGTATTAAGTTCTGCTCATATATTTATTTATCTTTTTTCTATGTTCTCAGGGTTTATAGTTTTGATTTTCTGATGTCAAGTAAAACACTTGGTTATTCATTTTAATAAATCTTTTACTTATAAAGATTTGAACTTTTAAAGATTCCAGCTTACTTGTACGTTTCTAAGGGTCCATTCCTCTACACTGTTGCCGGCCTAAGGCTTACATCAACATATAGCTATGCATATATAGACATAATATCCCCTCGGCTTTCTGTGATTCCCTACATCTCCCCTTTCTTTGCAGACAAGCCATTTGAAATACCCTTAACTTACTTCACAGCCAATAAGTCTTTGAAATAATGTGTATTTTTTAGAGAAATCATCTTATATAATTAGGCAGAAAATCTCACGTTCCATAGTTTTCTAAACAACATAACTTCACTCTTCTCACAGCTTAATTTGCTGTATTAAACAACCTTTGTGTATTTAGCTTTATCAATGACATGTACTTTAAAAATGTTTTAGAGACCCTACCAGTCTTTGAAAACATCCTTGTTCCTTGTTTCTTTTCCAGGTTTATGTATATTTTCTGCCTAGCACTTGATTATTCCAACATCTGACGGATGGCCTAGGGAATCTAATTCTGTTATTGATTGTTTTTGCTGATTGTCTCCCTTTGTAGCTGATTTTTTCATTATTGTGTAAATTTAGGTCATGAGCTCATGTTTAGCTAAACAGCTGACCTTGTAAAAGGCTTATGTGTGAACGCTCGTAAGTTTCAGCAAAAAGTCGGCAAAGATTTATTTGTGTCCCTCCAATGAGTTGCCCACAAGGACCCCGTTTTCTAGAAGTGTTGGTCCTATACTCCCTCTAGGGTTAGGGGACTTAGACAGGGCTGCTTTCGGCCCCCGATATTGGGCAGGGGCAGTGGGCGGCGTGTGGCCCGCGCAAGAGCCTCTCTGCGTGTGAACCTGGGAATCATCTCTCCTGCGAACTTCGGTCACCTGGCAGGAAGCTACGATACCCAGACCTATGGTTAGCTGTGCAGCGAGGTATACTGCGTGGACAGGTTCCACACACACTTCAAATAAGTGGGTGGCCTGAGTGGAAAAGTGAGAGTTTGGCCAGCTGTGCAGAGAAAGAAGGCGCCCTATGTCCTGGGCCTAAATGCTTGCGACACCCCACTGGGCCTGCCTTGCTCTGAGGGTCCTGCCCTGGGCCCCATGCTCCCCTGCCCTTTGTTCAGTCCCAGCAGAAATGGCCACACCCACTCCCTCCGTGAGGGCAGTGTTCCAGCCTCCCTCAGACCCGCCCACTCTCCACAGGTTACCATGGACTACAGATGCTGCATACTGAGGCCAGGGCGTTCCGAGAATGCCAAGGGCAGACATGATGACCTTAAATGATTTCCTCTTGTGTCAGTTTTGGTAAACTGTAGGAGCTAGGAAATGGTCCACTTTACAGAAATATTCAAATTTACTGGCATTTCATATATTCTCTGCTATAACATTGTCCTGATTCTTTCTGTATATTCTTTACTTTTTTTGTTTTCCTTAATCAAAGTGTGTCTTTTAAATCTTTTCAAAGAATATTCTTTGGACTTACTACCTCACCTGAATTTTATACGTTTTCTGTGGTATTAAGTTCTGCTTATATCTTTATTTATCTTTTTTCTATGTTCTCAGGGTTTATTGTTTTGATCTTCTGATGTCAATTAAAACACTTGGTTATTCATTTTCATCAATCTTTTTTCTTATAAAGATTTGAACTTTTAAAGATTCCAGCTCACTTTCAAGTTTCTAAGGTTCATGTCCTCTACATTGTGGCTGGTCTAAGGCTTAGTTCACCATATAGCAATGTATATATTGACATTTTCCCCTCGACTTTCTGTGATTCCCTACATCTCACCTTTCTTTGCAGACAAGCCATTTGAAATACAGTTAACTTATTTCACAGCCAATAAGTCTTTGAAATAATGTCTATTTTTTAGAGAAATCTTCTTATATAATTAGGCAGAAAATCTCACCTGCCATAGTTTTGAAAACAGCATAATTTCACTCTTCTCAATGCTTAATCTGTGGTATTAAACAACCTTTGAGTATTTAGGTTTATCAATGACAGGTACATTAAAAATGTTTTAGAGATCCTACCAGCTTTTGAAAACCTCCTTGTTCCTTGTTTCAGTTCCAGTTTTATGTATATTTTCTGCCTTGCACCTGATTATTCCAACATCAGATGGATGGCCTAGGGAATCTCATTCTGGTATTGATTGTTTTTGCTGATTGTCTCCCTTTGTAGCTGATTTCTTCAATATTGTGTAAATTTAGATCATGAGCTCATGTTTAGCTAAACAGCTGACCTTGTAAGAGGCTTAGGTGTGAACGCTGGTAAGCTTCAGCAGAAAGTCGGCAAAGATTTATTTGTGTCCCTCCAATTAGTTGCACGCAAGAACCCCGTTTTCTACAAGTGTTGGTCCAATACTCCTTCGAGAGGCAGTGGACTCAGACATGGCTGCTTTTCAGCCTTCGATCTGGGGCAGGGCCAGTGGGCGGCCTGTGGCCTCGGCAGGAGCCTCTCCGCATGTGTCCCAGGGACCCATTTGCCTGCGAACTTCAGTCACCTGGCAGGAAGCTACGATGCCTTGACCTATGGTTAGCTGTGCAGCGAGGTGTACTGCGCGGACAGGTACCCAACACACTTCAAATAAGAGGGCGGCCTGAGTGGAAAGGTGAGAGTTTGGGCTGCTGTTCAGACAAAGAAAGCGCCCTTTGGCCTGGGCCTAAATGCTTGTGACACCCCACTGGGTCTGCCGGGCTCTGAGGGCCCTGCCCTGGGCCCCCTGCACCACTGCCCTTTGTTGAGTCACAGCAGAGATGACCACACCCACTCCCTCAGTGAGGGCAGTCTTCCAACCTCCCTCAGCCACGCCCCCTCTCCGCAGGTTACCATGGACTACAGATGCTGCATTCTGAGGCCAGGGCGTTCCGAGAATGCCAAGGGCAGACATGATGACATTAAATGATTTCCTCTTGTGTCAGTTTTGGTAAACTTTAGGAGCTAGGAAATGGTCCACTTTACAGAAATATTCAAATTTACTGGCAATTCATATATTCTCCGCTATAACATTGTCCTGATTCTTTCTGTATATTATTTACTTTTTTTTGTTTTCCTTAATCAAAGTGTGTCTTTTAAATATTTTCAAAGAATATTCTTTGGACTTACTAAATCACCTAAATTTTATACGTTTTCTGTTGTATTAAGTTCTGCTCATATCTTTATTTATCTTTTTTCTATGTTCTCAGGGTTTATTGTTTTGATTTTCTGATGTCAAGTAAAACACTTGGTTATTATTTTTAATAAATCTTTTTACTTATAAAGATTTGAACTTTTAAAGATTCCAGCTTCCTTGTACGTTTTTAAGGGTCCATTCCTCTACACTGTTGCCGGCCTAAGGCTTAGTTCACCATATAGCAATGTATATATTGACATATTATCCCCTCGGCTTTCTGTGATTCCCTACATCTCACATTTCTTTGCAGACAAGACATTTGAAATACCCTTAACTTATTTCATAGCCAATAAGTCTTTGAAATAATGTGTATTTTTTAGAGAAATCATCTTATATAATTAGGCAGAAAATCTCACCTTCCATAGTTTTCTAAACAGCATAATTTCAATCTTCTCACTGCTTAATTTGTTGTATTAAACAACCTTTGAGTATTTAGCATTATCAATGACATGTACTTTAAAAATGTTTTAGAGATCCTACCAGTCTTTGAAAACATCCTTGTTCCTTGTTTCATTTCCAGGTTTATGTATATTTTCTGCCTAGCACCTGATTATTCCAACATCTGAAGGATGGCCTAGGGAATCTAATTCTGGTATTGATTGTTTTTGCTGATTGTCTCCCTTTGTAGCTGATTTCTTCATTATTGTGTAAATTTAGGTCATGAGCTCATGTTTAGCTAAGCAGCTGACCTTGTAAAAGGCTTATGTGTGAACGCTCGTAAGTTTCAGCAAAAAGTCGGCAAAGATTTATTTGTGTCCCTCCAATGAGTTGCCCACAAGGACCCCGTTTTCTAGAAGTGTTGGTCCAATACTCCCTCTAGGGGTAGGGAACTTAGACAGGGCTGCTTTCGGCCCCCGATCTTGGGCAGGGGCAGTGGGCGGCGTGTGGCCCGGGCAGGAGCCTCTCTGCGTGTGAACCTGGGAATCATCTCTCCTGCGAACTTCGAACACATGGCAGGAAGCTACGATGCCCAGACCTATGGTTAGCTGTGCAGCGAGGTATACTGGGTGGACAGGTTCCACACACACTTTAAATAAGTGGGTGGCCTCAGTGGAAAAGTGAGAGTTTGGCCAACTGTGCACACAAAGAAGGCGCCCTTTGGCCTGGGCCTAAATGCTTTTGACACCCCACTGGGCCTGCCTTGCTCTGAGGGCCCTTCCCTGGGCCCCCTGCTCCCCTGCACTTTGTTCAGTCACAGCAGAGATGGCCACACCCACTCCCTCAGTGAGGGCAGTGTTCCAGCCTCCCTCAGCCCCGCCCACTCTCCACAGGTTACCATGGACTACAGATGCTGCATTCTGAGGCCAGGGCGTTCCGAGAATGCCAAGGGCAGACATGATGACCTTAAATGATTTCCTCTTGTGTCAGTTTTGGTAAACTGTAGGAGCTAGGAAATGGTCCACTTTACAGAAATGTTCAAATTTACTGGCATTTCATATATTCTCTGCTATAACATTGTCCTGATTCTTTCTATATATTCTTTAATTATGTTTGTGCTTTCCTTAATCAAAGTGTGTCTTTTAAATCTTTTCAAAGAATATTCTTTGGACTTACTACCTCACCTGAATTTTATACGTTTTCTGTCGTATTAAGTTCTGCTCATATCTATCTTTATCTTTTTTCTATGTTCTCAGGGTTTATTGTTTTGATCTTCTGATGTCAATTAAAACACTTGTTTATTCATTTTCATCAATCTTTTTACTTATAAAGATTTGAACTTTTAAAGATTCCAGCTCACTTTCAAGTTTCTAAGGGTTAGGTCCTCTACATTGTGGCTGGCCTAAGGCTTAGTTCACCATATAGCAATGTATATATTGACATTTACCCCTCGACTTTCTGTGATTCCCTACATCTCCCCTTTCTTTGCCGACAAACCATTTGAAATACACTTAACTTATTTCACAGCGAATAAGTCTTTGAAATAATGTCTATTTCTTAGAGAAATCTTCTGACATAATTAGGCAGAAAATCTCACCTGCCATAGTTTTGAAAACAGCATAATTTCACTCTTCTCAATGCTTAATCTGTGGTATTAAACAACCTTTGAGTATTTAGGTTTATCAATGACATGTACTTTAAAAATGTTTTAGAGATCCTACCAGCCTTTGAAAACCTCCTTGTTCCTTGTTTCAGTTCCAGTTTTATGTATATTTTCTGCCTTGCACCTGATTATTCCAACATCAGATGGATGGCCTAGGGAATCTCATTCTGGTATTGATTGTTTTTGCTGATTGTCTCACTTTGTAGCTGATTTCTTCAATATTGTGTAAATTTAGATCATGAGCTCATGTTTAGCTAAACAGCTGACCTTGTAAGAGGCTTAGGTGTGAACGCTGGTACTCTTCAGCAGAAAGTCGGCAAAGATTTATTTGTGTCCCTCCAATGAGTTGCCCGCAAGGACCCCGTTTTCTACAAGTGTTGGTCCAATACTCCTTCGAGAGGCAGTGGACTCAGACATGGCTGCTTTTCAGCCTTCGATCTGGGGCAGGGCCAGTGGGCGGCCTGTGGCCCGGGCAGAGCCTCTCCGCATGTGTCCCAGGGACCCATTTGCCTGCGAACTTCGGTCACCTGGCAGGAAGCTACGATGCCCTGACCTATGGTTAGCTGTGCAGCGAGGTGTACTGCGTGGACATGTTCCAAACACACTTCAAATAAGAGGGTGGCCTGAGTGGAAAGGTGAGAGTTTGGGCAGCTGTGCAGACAAAGAAGGCGCCCTTTGGCCTGGGCCTAAATGCTTGTGACACCCCACTGGGTCTGCCGGGCTCTGAGGGCCCTGCCCTGGGCCCCCTGCTCCCCTGCCCTTTGTTCAGTCACAGCAGAGATGGCCACACCCACTCCCTCAGTGATGGCAGGCTTCCAACCTCCCTCAGCCACGCCCCCTCTCCGCAGTTTACCATGGACTACAGAAGCTGCATTCTGAGGCCAGGGCGTTCCGAGAATGCCATGGGCAGACATGGTGACCTTAAATGATTTCCTCTTGTGTCAGTTTTCGTAAACTGTAGCAGCTAGGAAATGGTCCGCTTTACAGAAATGTTCAAATTTACTGGCATTTCATATATTCTCTGCTATAACATTGTCCTGATTCTTTCTGCATATTCTCTACTTATGTTTATGTTTTCCTTAATCAAAGTGTGTCTTTTAAATCTTTTCAAAGAATATTCTTTGGACTTACTAAATCACCTGAATTTTATACGTTTTCTGTTGTATTAAGTTCTGTTCATATATTTATTTATCTTTTTTCTATGTTCTCAGGGTTTATAGTTTTGATTTTCTGATGTCTAGTAAAACCCTTCGTTATTCATTTTAATAAATCTTTTTACTTATAAAGATTTGAAGTTTTAAAGATTCCAGCTTACTTGTACGTTGCTAAGGGTCCATTCCTCTACACTGTTGCCGGCCTAAGGCTTACATCAACATATAGCTATGCATATATTGACATATAATCCCCTCGGCTTTCTGTGATTCCCTACATCTCCCCTTTCTTTGCAGACAAGCCATTTGAAATATCCTTAACTTACTTCACAGCCAATAAGTCTTTGAAATAATGTGTATTTTTTAGAGAAATCATCTTATATAATTAGGCAGAAAATCTCACGTTCCATAGTTTTCTAAACAACATAACTTCACTCTTCTCACAGCTTAATTTGCTGTATTAAACAACCTTTGTGTATTTAGCTTTATCAATGACATGTACTTTAAAAAGGTTTTAGAGACCCTACCAGTCTTTGAAAACATCCTTGTTCCTTGTTTCTTTTCCAGGTTTATGTATATTTTCTGCCTAGCACCTGATTATTCCAACATCTGACGGATGGCCTAGGGAATCTAATTCTGGTATTGATTGTTTTTGCTGATTGTCTCCCTTTGTAGCTGATTTTTTCATTATTGTGTAAATTTAGGTCATGAGCTCATGTTTAGCTAAACAGCTGACCTTCTAAAAGGCTTATGTGTGAACGCTCGTAAGTTTCAGCAAAAAGTCGGCAAAGATTTATTTGTGTCCCTCCAATGAGTTGCCCACAAGGACCCCGTTTTCTAGAAGTGTTGGTCCTATACTCCCTCTAGGGATAGGGGACTTAGACAGGGCTGCTTTCGGCCCCCGATATTGGGCAGGGGCAGTGGGCGGCGTGTGGCCCGGGCAAGAGCCTCTCTGCGTGTGAACCTGGGAATCATCTCTCCTGCGAACTTCGGTCACCTGGCAGGAAGCTACGATACCCAGACCTATGGTTAGCTGTGCAGCGAGGTATACTGCGTGGACAGGTTCCACACACACTTCAAATAAGTGGGTGGCCTGAGTGGAAAAGTGAGAGTTTGGCCAGCTGTGCAGAGAAAGAAGGCGCCCTATGGCCTGGGCCTAAATGCTTGCGACACCCCACTGGGCCTGCCTTGCTCTGAGGGTCCTGCCCTGGGCCCCATGCTCCCCTGCCCTTTGTTCAGTCACAGCAGTAATGGCCACACCCACTCCCTCCGTGAGGGCAGTGTTACAGCCTCCCTCAGACCCGCCCACTCTCCACAGGTTACCATGGACTACAGATGCTGCATTCTGAGGCCAGGGCGTTCCGAGAATGCCAAGGGCAGACATGATGACCTTAAATGATTTCCTCTTGTGTCAGTTTTGGTAAACTGTAGGAGCTAGGAAATGGTCCACTTTACAGAAATGTTCAAATATACTGGCATTTCATATATTTTCTGCTATAACATTGTCCTGATTCTTTCTGTATATTCTTTACTTTTTTTTGTTTTCCTTAATCAAAGTGTGTCTTTTAAATCTTTTCAAAGAATATTCTTTGGACTTACTACCTCACCTGAATTTTATACGTTTTCTGTGGTATTAAGTTCTGCTTATATCTTTATTTATCTTTTTTCTATGTTCTCAGGGTTTATTGTTTTGATCTTCTGATGTCAATTAAAACACTTGGTTATTCATTTTCATCAATCTTTTTTCTTATAAAGATTTGAACTTTTAAAGATTCCAGCTCACTTTCAAGTTTCTAAGGGTCATGTCCTCTACATTGTGGCTGGTCTAAGGCTTAGTTCACCATATAGCAATGTATATATTGACATTTTCCCCTCGACTTTCTGTGATTCCCTACATCTCACCTTTCTTTGCAGACAAGCCATTTGAAATACACTTAACTTATTTCACAGCCAATAAGTCTTTGAAATAATGTCTATTTTTTAGAGAAATCTTCTTATATAATTAGGCAGAAAATCTCACCTGCCATAGTTTTGAAAACAGCATAATTTAACTCTTCTCAATGGTTAATCTGTGGTATTAAACAACCTTTGAGTATTTAGGTTTATCAATGACATGTATATTAAAAATGTTTTAGAGATCCTACCAGCCTTTGAAAACCTCCTTGTTCCTTGTTTCAGTTCCAGTTTTATGTATATTTTCTGCCTTGCACCTGATTATTCCAACATCAGATGGATGGCCTAGGGAATCTCATTCTGGTATTGATTGTTTTTGCTGATTGTCTCCCTTTGTAGCTGATTTCTTCAATATTGTGTAAATTTAGATCATGAGCTCATGTTTAGCTAAACAGCTGACCTTGTAAGAGGCTTAGGTGTGAACGCTGGTAAGCTTCAGCAGAAAGTCGGCAAAGATTTATTTGTGTCCCTCCAATTAGTTGCACGCAAGAACCCCGTTTTCTACAAGTGTTGGTCCAATACTCCTTCGAGAGGCAGTGGACTCAGACATGGCTGCTTTTCAGCCTTCGATCTGGGGCAGGGCCAGTGGGCGGCCTGTGGCCTGGGCAGGAGCCTCTCCGCATGTGTCCCAGGGACCCATTTGCCTGCGAACTTCAATCACCTGGCAGGAAGCTACGATGCCTTGACCTATGGTTAGCTGTGCAGCGAGGTGTACTGCGCGGACAGGTACCCAACACACTTCAAATAAGAGGGCGGCCTGAGTGGAAAGGTGAGAGTTTGGGCAGCTGTTCAGACAAAGAAAGCGCCCTTTGGCCTGGGCCTAAATGCTTGTGACACCCCACTGGGTCTGCCGGGCTCTGAGGGCCCTGCCCTGGGCCCCCTGCACCACTGCCCTTT
Source organism: Mesoplodon bidens (assembly GCF_964165515.1). Lineage (NCBI taxonomy): Eukaryota > Metazoa > Chordata > Mammalia > Artiodactyla > Ziphiidae > Mesoplodon > Mesoplodon bidens. Next base: position 9,111,038 of record NC_138180.1, read on the forward strand.
GTTCAGTCACAGCAGAGATGACCACACCCACTCCCTCAGTGAGGGCAGTCTTCCAACCTCCCTCAGCCACGCCCCCTCTCCGCAGGTTACCATTGACTACAGATGCTGCATTCTGAGGCCAGGGCGTTCCGAGAATGCCAAGGGCAGACATGATGACCTTAAATGATTTCCTCTTGTGTCAGTTTTGGTAAACTTTAGGAGCTAGGAAATGGTCCGCTTTACAGAAATATTCAAATTTACTGGCAATTCATATATTCTCCGCTATAACATTGTCCTGATTCTTTCTGTATATTATTTACTTTTTTTTTGTTTTCCTAAATCAAAGTGTGTCTTTTAAATCTTTTCAAAGTATATTCTTTGGACTTACTAAATTACCTAAATTTTATACGTTTTCTGTTGTATTAAGTTCTGCTCATATCTTTATTTATCTTTTTTCTATGTTCTCAGGGTTTATTGTTTTGATTTTCTGATGTCAAGTAAAACACTTGGTTATTATTTTTAATAAATCTTTTTACTTATAAAGATTTGAACTTTTAAAGATTCCAGCTTCCTTGTACGTTTTTAAGGGTCCATTCCTCTACACTGTTGCCGGCCTAAGGCTTAGTTCACCATATAGCAATGTATATATTGACATATTATCCCCTCGGCTTTCTGTGATTCCCTACATCTCACATTTCTTTGCAGACAAGACATTTGAAATACCCTTAACTTATTTCATAGCCAATAAGTCTTTGAAATAATGTGTATTTTTTAGAGAAATCATCTTATATAATTAGGCAGAAAATCTCACCTTCCATAGTTTTCTAAACAGCATAATTTCACTCTTCTCACTGCTTAATTTGTTGTATTAAACAACCTTTGAGTATTTAGCTTTATCAATGACATGTACCTTAAAAATGTTTTAGAGATCCTACCAGTCTTTGAAAATATCCTTGTTCCTTGTTTCTTTTCCAGGTTTATGTATATTTTCTGCCTAGCACCTGATTATTCCAACATCTGACGGATGGCCTAGGGAATCTAATTCTGGTATTGATTGTTTTTGCTGATTGTCTCCCTTTGTAGCTGATTTCTTCATTATTGTGTAAATTTAGGTCATGAGCTCATGTTTAGCTAAACAGCTGAACTTGTAAAAGGCTTAGGTTTGAACGCTCGTAAGTTTCAGCAAAAAGTCGGCAAAGATTTATTTGTGTCCCTCCAATGAGTTGCCCACAAGGACCCCGTTTTCTAGAAGTGTTGGTCCAATACTCCCTCTAGGGGTAGGGAACTTAGACAGGGCTGCTTTCGGACCCCGATCTTGGGCAGGGTCAGTGGGCGGCGTGTGGCCCGGGCAGGAGCCTCTCTGCGTGTGAACCTGGGAATCATCTCTCCTGCGAACTTCGGTCACCTGGCAGGAAGCTACGATGCCCAGACCTATGGTTAGCTGTGCAGCGAGGTATACTGGGTGGACAGGTTCCACACACACTTCAAATAAGTGGGTGGCCTCAGTGGAAAAGTGAGAGTTTGGCCAGCTGTGCAGACAAAGAAGGCGCCCTTTGGCCTGGGCCTAAATGCTTGTGACACCCCACTGGGCCTGCCTTGATCTGAGGGCCCTGCCCTTGGCCCCCTGCTCCCCTGCCCTTTGTTCAGTCACAGCAGAGATGGCCACACGCACTCTTTCCGTGAGGGCAGTGTTCCAGCCTCCCTCAGCCCCGCCCACTCTCCACAGGTTACCATGGACTACAGATGCTGCATTCTGAGGCCAGGGCGTTCCGAGAATGCCAAGGGCAGACATGATGACCTTAAATGATTTCCTCTTGTGTCAGTTTTGGTAAACTGTAGGAGCTAGGAAATGGTCCACTTTACAGAAATGTTCAAATTTACTGGCATTTCATATATTCTCTGCTATAACATTGTCCTGATTCTTTCTATATATTCTTTAATTATGTTTGTGCTTTCCTTAATCAAAGTGTGTCTTTTAAATCTTTTCAAAGAATATTCTTTGGACTTACTACCTCACCTGAATTTTATACGTTTTCTGTGGTATTAAGTTCTGCTCATATCTATCTTTATCTTTTTTCTATGTTCTCAGGGTTTATTGTTTTGATCTTCTGATGTCAATTAAAACACTTGGTTATTCATTTTCATCAATCTTTTTACTTATAAAGATTTGAACTTTTAAAGATTCCAGCTCACTTTTAAGTTTCTAAGGGTCAGGTCCTCTACATTGTGGCTGGCCTAAGGCTTGGTTCACCATATAGCAATGTATTTATTGACATTTTCCCCTCGACTTTCTGTGATTCCCTACATCTCACCTTTCTTTGCAGACAAGCCATTTGAAATACACTTAACTTATTTCACAGCCAATATGTCTTTGAAATAATGTCTATTTTTTAGAGAAATCTTCTTATATAATTAGGCAGAAAATCTCACCTGCCATAGTTTTCAAAACAGCATAATTTCACTCTTCTCAATGCTTAATCTGTGGTATTAAACAACCTTTGAGTATTTAGGTTTATCAACGACATGTACTTTAAAAATGTTTGAGAGATCCTACCAGCCTTTGAAAACCTCCTTGTTCCTTGTTTCAGTTCCAGTTTTATGTATATTTTCTGCCTTGCACCTGATTATTCCAACATCAGATGGATGGCCTAGGGAATCTCATTCTGGTATTGATTGTTTTTGCTGATTGTCTCCCTTTGTAGCTGATTTCTTCAATATTGTGTAAATTTAGATCATGAGCTCATGTTTAGCTAAACAGCTGACCTTGTAAGAGGCTTAGGTGTGAACGCTGGTAAGCTTCAGCAGAATGTCGGCAAAGATTTATTTGTGTCCCTCCAATGAGTTGCCCGCAAGAACCCCGTTTTCTACAAGTGTTGGTCCAATACTCCTTCGAGAGGCAGTGGACTCAGACATGGCTGCTTTTCAGGCTTCGATCTGGGGCAGGGCCAGTGGGCGGCCTGTGGCCCGGGCACGAGCCTCTCCGCATGTGTCCCAGGGACCCATTTGCCTGCGAACTTCAGTCACCTGGCAGGAAGCTACGATGCCTTGACCTATGGTTAGCTGTGCAGCGAGGTGTACTGTGCGGACAGGTTCCCAACACACTTCAAATAAGAGTGTGGCCTGAGTGGAAAGGTGAGAGTTTGGGCAGCTGTGCAGACAAAGAAGGCGCCCTTTGGACTGGGCCTAAATGCTTGTGACACCCCACTGGGTCTGCCGGGCTCTGAGGGCCCTGCCCTGGGCCCCCTGCTCCCCTGCCCTTTGTTCAGTCACAGCAGAGATGGCCACACCCACTCCCTCAGTGAGGGCAGTCTTCCAACCTCCCTCAGCCACGCCCCCTCTCCGCAGGTTACCATGGACTACAGATGCGGCATTCTGAGGCCAGGGCGTTCCGAGAATGCCAAGGGCAGACATGATGACCTTAAATGATTTCCTCTTGTGTCAGTTTTGGTAAACTTTAGGAGCTAGGAAATGGTCCACTTTACAGAAATATTCAAATTTACTGGCAATTCATATATTCTCCGCTATAACTTTGTCCTGATTCTTTCTGTATATTATTTACTTTTTTTTCTTTTCCTAAATCAAAGTGTGTCTTTTAAATCTTTTCAAAGAATATTCTTTGGACGTACTAATTCACCTAAATTTTATACGTTTTCTGTTGTATTAGGTTCTGCTCATATCTTTATTTATCTTTTTTCTATGTTATCAGGGTTTATTGTTTTGATTTTCTGATGTCAAGTAAAACACTTGGTTATTCATTTTAATAAATCTTTTTACTTATAAAGATTTGAATTTTTAAATATTCCAGCTTACTTGTACGTTTCTAAGGGTCTATTCCTCTACACTGTTGCCGGCCTAAGGCTTAGATCATCATATAGCTATGTATATATTGACATATTTTCCCCTCGGCTTTCTGTGATTCCCTACATTTCACCTTTCTTTGCAGACAAGCCATTTGAAATACCCTTAACTTATTTCACAGCCAATAAGTCTTTGAAATAATGTGTATTTTTTAGAGAAATCATCTTATATAATTAGGCAGAAAATCTCACCTTCCATAGTTTTCTAAGCAGCATAATTTCACTCTTCTCATTGCTTAATTTGTTGTATTAAACAACCTTTGTGTATTTAGCTTTATCAATGACATGTACTTTAAAAATGTTTTAGAGACCCTACCAGTCTTTGAAAACATCCTTGTTCCTTGTTTCTTTTCCAGGTTTATGTATATTTTCTGCCTAGCACCTGATTATTCCATCATCTGACGGATGGCCTAGGGAATCTAATTCTGGTTTTGATTGTTTTTGCTGATTGTCTCCCTTTGTAGTTGATTTCTTCATTATTGTGTAAATTTAGGTCATGAGCTCATGTTTAGCTAAACAGCTGACCTTGTAAAAGCCTTAGGTGTGAACGCTCGTAAGTTTCAGCAAAAAGTCGGCAAAGATTTATTTTTGTCCCTCCAATGAGTTGCCCACAAGGACCCCGTTTTCTAGAAGTGTTGGTCCAATACTCCCTCTAGGTGTAAGGGACTTAGACAGGGCTGCTTTCGGGCCCCGAACTTGGGCAGAGGCAGTGGGCGGCGTGTGGCCCGGGCAGGAGTCTCTCTGCGTGTGAACATGGGAATCATCTCTCCTGCGAACTTCGGTCACCTGGCAGGAAGCTACGATGCCCAGACCTATGGTTAGCTGTGCAGCGAGGTATACTGCGTGGACAGGTTCCACACACACTTCAAATAAGTGGGTGGACTCAGTGGAAAAGTGAGAGTTTGGCCAGCTGTGCAGACAAAGAAGGCGCCCTATGGCCAGGGCCTAAATGCTTGTGACAACCCACTGGGCCTGCCTTGCTCGGAGGGACCTGCCCAGGGCCCCCTGCTCCCCGGCCCTTTGTTCAGTCACAGCAGAGATGGCCACACCCACTCCCTCAGTGAGGGCAGTCTTCCAACCTCCCTCAGCCACGCCCCGTCTCCGCAGGTTACCATGGACTACAGATGCTGCATTCTGAGGCCAGGGCGTTCCGAGAATGCCAAGGGCAGACATGATGACCTTAAATGATTTCCTCTTTTGTCAGTTTTGGTAAACTTTAGGAGCTAGGAAATGGTCCGCTTTACAGAAATGTTCAAATTTACTGGCATTTCATATATTCTCTGCTATAACATTGTCCTGATTCTTTCTGTATATTCTTTACTTATGTTTATGTTTTCCTTAATCAAAGTGTGTCTTTTAAATCCTTTCAAAGAATATTCTTTGGACTTACTAAATCACCTGAATTTTATACGTTTTCTGTGGTATTAAGTTCTGCTCATATCTTTATTTATCTTTTTTCTCTGTTCTCAGGGTTTATAGTTTTGATTTTCTGATGTCAAGTAAAACACTTGGTTATTCATTTTAATAAATCTTTGTCCTTATAAAGATTTGAACTTTTAAAGATTCCAGCTTACTTGTACGTTTCTAAGGGTCCATTCCTCTACACTGTTGCCGGCCTAAGGCTTAGTTCACCATATAGCAATGTATATATTGACATATTATCCCCTCGGCTTTCTGTGATCCCCTACATCTCACCTTTCTTTGCAGACAAGCCATTTGAAATACACATAACTTATTTCACAGCCAATAAGTTTTTGAAATAATGTGTATTTTTAGGAGAAAACATCTTATATAATTAGGCAGAAAATCTCACCTTCCATAGTTTTCTAAACATCATAATGTCACTTTCTCACTGCTTAATTTGTTGTATTAAACAACCTTTGAGTATTTAGCTTTATCAATGACATGTACTTTAAAAATGTTTTAAAGACCCTGCCAGTATTTGAAAACATCCTTGTTCCTTGTTTCATTTCCAGGTTTATGTATATTTTCTGCCTAGCACCTGATTATTCCAACATCTCAAGGATGGCCTAGGGTATCTAATTCTGGTATTGATTGTTTTTGCTGATTGTCTCCCTTTGTAGCTGATTTCTTCATTATTGTGTAAATTTAGATCATGAGCTCATGTTTAGCTAAACAGCTGACCTTGTAAGAGGCTTAGGTGTGAACGCTCGTAAGTTTCAGCAAAAAGTCGGCAAAGATTTATTTGTGTCCCTCCAATGAGTTGCCCACAAGGACCCCTTTTTCTAGAAGTGTTGGTCCAATACTTCCTCTAGGTGTAGGGGACTTAGACAGGGCTGCTTTCGGCCCCCGATCTTGGGCAGGGACAGTGGGCGGCCTGTGGCCCGGGCAGGAGCCTCTCTGCGTGTGAACCTGGGAATAATCTATCCTGCGAACTTCGGTGACCTGGCAGGAAGCTACCATGCCCAGACCTATGTTTAGCTGTGCAACGAGGTATACTGCGTGGACAGGTTCCATACACACTTCAACAAAGTAGGTGGACTGAGTGGAAAAGTGAGAGTTTGGGCAGCTGTGCAGACAAAGAAGGCGCCCTATGGCCTGGGCCTAAATGCTTGTGACACCCCACTGGGCCTGCCGGGCTCTGAGGGCCCAGCCCTGGGCCCCCTGCTCCCCTGCCCTTTGTTCAGTCACAGCAGAGATGGCCACACCCACTCCCTCATGTGAGGGCAGTGTTCCAGCCTCCCTCAGCCCCGCCCCCTCTCCGCAAGTTACCATGGACTACAGATGCTGCATTCTGAGGACAGGGCGTTCCGAGAATGCCAAGGGCAGACATGATGACCTTAAATGATTTCCTCTTGTGTCAGTTTTCGTAAACTGTAGGAGCTAGGAAATGGACCGCTTTACAGAAATGTTCTAATTTACTGGCATTTCATATATTCTCTGCTATAACATTGTCCTGATTCTTTCTATATATTCTTTAATTATATTTGTGTTTTCCTTAATCAAAGTGTGTCTTTTAAATCTTTTCAAAGAATATTCTTTGGACTTACTACCTCACCTGAATTTTATACGTTTTCTGTGGTATTAAGTTCTGCTCATATCTATCTTTATCTTTTTTCTATGTTCTCAGGGTTTATTGTTTTGATCTTCTGATGTCAATTAAAACACTTGGTTATTCATTTTCATCAATCTTTTTACTTATAAAGATTTGAACTTTTAAAGATTCCAGCTCACTTTTAAGTTTCTAAGGGTCAGGTCCTCTACATTGTGGCTGGCCTAAGGCTTGGTTCACCATATAGCAATGTATTTATTGACATTTTCCCCTCGACTTTCTGTGATTCCCTACATCTCACCTTTCTTTGCCGACAAGCCATTTGAAATACACTTAACTTATTTCACAGCCAATATGTCTTTGAAATAATGTCTATTTTTTAGAGAAATCTTCTTATATAATTAGGCAGAAAATCTCACCTGCCATAGTTTTCAAAACAGCATAATTTCACTCTTCTCAATGCTTAATCTGTGGTATTAAACAACCTTTGAGTATTTAGGTTTATCAACGACATGTACTTTAAAAATGTTTGAGAGATCCTACCAGCCTTTGAAAACCTCCTTGTTCCTTGTTTCAGTTCCAGTTTTATGTATATTTTCTGCCTTGCACCTGATTATTCCAACATCAGATGGATGGCCTAGGGAATCTCATTCTGGTATTGATTGTTTTTGCTGATTGTCTCCCTTTGTAGCTGATTTCTTCAATATTGTGTAAATTTAGATCATGAGCTCATGTTTAGCTAAACAGCTGACCTTGTAAGAGGCTTAGGTGTGAACGCTGGTAAGCTTCAGCAGAATGTCGGCAAAGATTTATTTGTGTCCCTCCAATGAGTTTCCCGCAAGAACCCCGTTTTCTACAAGTGTTGGTCCAATACTCCTTCGAGAGGCAGTGGACTCAGACATGGCTGCTTTTCAGGCTTCGATCTGGGGCAGGGCCAGTGGGCGGCCTGTGGCCCGGGCACGAGCCTCTCCGCATGTGTCCCAGGGACCCATTTGCCTGCGAACTTCAGTCACCTGGCAGGAAGCTACGATGCCTTGACCTATGGTTAGCTGTGCAGCGAGGTGTACTGCGCGGACAGGTTCCCAACACACTTCAAATAAGAGTGTGGCCTGAGTGGAAAGGTGAGAGTTTGGGCAGCTGTGCAGACAAAGAAGGCGCCCTTTGGACTGGGCCTAAATGCTTGTGACACCCCACTGGGTCTGCCGGGTTCTGAGGGCCCTGCCCTGGGCCCCCTGCTCCCCTGCCCTTTGTTCAGTCACAGCAGAGATGGCCACACCCACTCCCTCAGTGAGGGCAGTCTTCCAACCTCCCTCAGCCACGCCCCCTCTCCGCAGGTTACCATGGACTACAGATGCGGCATTCTGAGGCCAGGGCGTTCCGAGAATGCCAAGGGCAGACATGATGACCTTAAATGATTTCCTCTTGTGTCAGTTTTGGTAAACTTTAGGAGCTAGGAAATGGTCCACTTTACAGAAATATTCAAATTTACTGGCAATTCATATATTCTCCGCTATAACTTTGTCCTGATTCTTTCTGTATATTATTTACTTTTTTTTGTTTTCCTAAATCAAAGTGTGTCTTTTAAATCTTTTCAAAGAATATTCTTTGGACGTACTAATTCACCTAAATTTTATACGTTTTCTGTTGTATTAGGTTCTGCTCATATCTTTATTTATCTTTTTTCTATGTTATCAGGGTTTATTGTTTTGATTTTCTGATGTCAAGTAAAACACTTGGTTATTCATTTTAATAAATCTTTTTACTTATAAAGATTTGAACTTTTAAATATTCCAGCTTACTTGTACGTTTCTAAGGGTCTATTCCTCTACACTGTTGCCGGCCTAAGGCTTAGATCATCATATAGCTATGTATATATTGACATATTTTCCCCTCGGCTTTCTGTGATTCCCTACATTTCACCTTTCTTTGCAGACAAGCTATTTGAAATACCCTTAACTTATTTCACAGCCAATAAGTCTTTGAAATAATGTGTATTTTTTAGAGAAATCATCTTATATAATTAGGCAGAAAATCTCACGTTCCATAGTTTTCTAAACAGCATAACTTCACTCTTCTCACAGCTTAATTTGCTGTATTAAACAACCTTTGTGTATTTAGCTTTATCAATGACATGTACTTTAAAAATGTTTTAGAGACCCTACCAGTCTTTGAAAACATCCTTGTTCCTTGTTTCTTTTCCAGGTTTATGTATATTTTCTGCCTAGCACCTGATTATTCCAACATCTGACGGATGGCCTAGGGAATCTAATTCTGGTTTTGATTGTTTTTGCTGATTGTCTCCCTTTGTAGTTGATTTCTTCATTATTGTGTAAATTTAGGTCATGAGCTCATGTTTAGCTAAACAGCTGACCTTGTAAAAGCCTTAGGTGTGAACGCTCGTAAGTTTCAGCAAAAAGTCGGCAAAGATTTATTTGTGTCCCTCCAATGAGTTGCCCACAAGGACCCCGTTTTCTAGAAGTGTTGGTCCAATACTCCCTCTAGGTGTAAGGGACTTAGACAGGGCTGCTTTCGGGCCCCGAACTTGGGCAGAGGCAGTGGGCGGCGTGTGGCCCGGGCAGGAGTCTCTCTGCGTGTGAACATGGGAATCATCTCTCCTGCGAACTTCGGTCACCTGGCAGGAAGCTACGATGCCCAGACCTATGGTTAGCTGTGCAGCGAGGTATACTGCGTGGACAGGTTCCACACACACTTCAAATAAGTGGGTGGCCTCAGTGGAAAAGTGAGAGTTTGGCCAGCTGTGCAGACAAAGAAGGCGCCCTATGGCCAGGGCCTAAATGCTTGTGACAACCCACTGGGCCTGCCTTGCTCGGAGGGACCTGCCCAGGGCCCCCTGCTCCCCGGCCCTTTGTTCAGTCACAGCAGAGATGGCCACACCCACTCCCTCAGTGAGGGCAGTCTTCCAACCTCCCTCAGCCACGCCCCGTCTCCGCAGGTTACCATGGACTACAGATGCTGCATTATGAGGCCAGGGCGTTCCGAGAATGCCAAGGGCAGACATGATGACCTTAAATGATTTCCTCTTTTGTCAGTTTTGGTAAACTTTAGGAGCTAGGAAATGGTCCGCTTTACAGAAATGTTCAAATTTACTGGCATTTCATATATTCTCTGCTATAACATTGTCCTGATTCTTTCTGTATATTCTTTACTTATGTTTATGTTTTCCTTAATCAAAGTGTGTCTTTTAAATCCTTTCAAAGAATATTCTTTGGACTTACTAAATCACCTGAATTTTATACGTTTTCTGTTGTATTAAGTTCTGCTCATATATTTATTTATCTTTTTTCTCTGTTCTCAGGGTTTATAGTTTTGATTTTCTGATGTCAAGTAAAACACTTGGTTATTCATTTTAATAAATCTTTGTCCTTATAAAGATTTGAACTTTTAAAGATTCCAGCTTACTTGTACGTTTCTAAGGGTCCATTCCTCTACACTGTTGCCGGCCTAAGGCTTAGTTCACCATATAGGAATGTATATATTGACATATTATCCCCTCGGCTTTCTGTGATCCCCTACATCTCACCTTTCTTTGCAGACAAGCCATTTGAAATACACATAACTTATTTCACAGCCAATAAGTTTTTGAAATAATGTGTATTTTTAGGAGAAAACATCTTATATAATTAGGCAGAAAATCTCACCTTCCATAGTTTTCTAAACATCATAATGTCACTTTCTCACTGCTTAATTTGTTGTATTAAACAACCTTTGAGTATTTAGCTTTATCAATGACATGTACTTTAAAAATGTTTTAAAGACCCTACCAGTATTTGAAAACATCCTTGTTCCTTGTTTCATTTCCAGGTTTATGTATATTTTCTGCCTAGCACCTGATTATTCCAACATCTCAAGGATGGCCTAGGGTATCTAATTCTGGTATTGATTGTTTTGGCTGATTGTCTCCCTTTGTAGCTGATTTCTTCATTATTGTGTAAATTTAGATCATGAGCTCATGTTTAGCTAAACAGCTGACCTTGTAAGAGGCTTAGGTGTGAACGCTCGTAAGTTTCAGCAAAAAGTCGGCAAAGATTTATTTGTGTCCCTCCAATGAGTTGCCCACAAGGACCCCTTTTTCTAGAAGTGTTGGTCCAATACTTCCTCTAGGTGTAGGGGACTTAGACAGGGCTGCTTTCGGCCCCCGAACTTGGGCAGGGACAGTGGGCGGCCTGTGGCCCGGGCAGGAGGCTCTCTGCGTGTGAACCTGGGAATAATCTATCCTGCGAACTTCGGTGACCTGGCAGGAAGCTACCATGCCCAGACCTATGTTTAGCTGTGCAACGAGGTATACTGCGTGGACAGGTTCCATACACACTTCAACAAAGTAGGTGGACTGAGTGGAAAAGTGAGAGTTTGGGCAGCTGTGCAGACAAAGAAGGCGCCCTATGGCCTGGGCCTAAATGCTTGTGACACCCCACTGGGCCTGCCGGGCTCTGAGGGCCCAGCCCTGGGCCCCCTGCTCCCCTGCCCTTTGTTCAGTCACAGCAGAGATGGCCACACCCACTCCCTCATGTGAGGGCAGTGTTCCAGCCTCCCTCAGCCCCGCCCCCTCTCCGCAAGTTACCATGGACTACAGATGCTGCATTCTGAGGACAGGGCGTTCCGAGAATGCCAAGGGCAGACATGATGACCTTAAATGATTTCCTCTTGTGTCAGTTTTGGTAAACTGTAGGAGCTAGGAAATGGACCGCTTTACAGAAATGTTCTAATTTACTGGCATTTCATATATTCTCTGCTATAACATTGTCCTGATACTTTCTATATATTCTTTAATTATATTTGTGTTTTCCTTAATCAAAGTGTGTCTTTTAAATCTTTTCAAAGAATACTCTTTGGACTTACTACCTCACCTGAATTTTATACGTTTTCTGTGGTATTAAGTTCTGCTCATATCTTTATGTATCTTTTTTTTATGTTCTCAGCGTTCATTGTTTTGATCTTCTGATGTCAATTAAAACACTTGGTTATTCATTTTCATCAATCTTTTTACTTATAAAGATTTGAACTTTTAAAGATTCCAGCTCACTTTCAAGTTTCTAAGGGTCAGGTCCTCTACATTGTGGCTGGCCTAAGGCTTAGTTCACCATATAGCAATGTATATATTGACATTTTCCCCTCGACTTTCTGTGATTCCCTACATCTCACCTTTCTTTGCAGACAAGCCATTTGAAATACACTTAACTTATTTCACAGCCAATAAGTCTTTGAAATAATGTCTATTTTTTAGAGAAATCTTCTTATATAATTAGGCAGAAAATCTCACCTGCCATAGTTTTGAAAACAGCATAATTTCACTCTTCTCAATGCTTAATCTGTGGTATTAAACAACCTTTGAGTATTTAGGTTTATCAACGACATGTACTTTAAAAATGTTTTAGTGATCCTACCAGCCTTTGAAAACCTCCTTGTTCCTTGTTTCAGTTCCAGTTTTATGTATATTTTCTGCCTTGCACCTGATTATTCCAACAGCAGATGGATGGCCTAGGGAATCTCATTCTGGTATTGATTGTTTTTGCTGATTGTCTCCCTTTGTAGCTGATTTCTTCAATATTGTGTAAATTTAGATCATGAGCTCATGTTTAGCTAAACAGCTGACCTTGTAAGAGGCTTAGGTGTGAACGCTGGTAAGCTTCAGCAGAAAGTCGGCAAAGATTTATTTGTGTCCCTCCAATGAATTGCCCGCATGGACCCCGTTTTCTACAAGTGTTGGTCCAATACTCCTTCGAGAGGCAGTGGACTCAGACATGGCTGCTTTTCAGCCTTCGATCTGGAGCAGGGACAGTGGGCGGCCTGTGGCCCGGACAGGAGCCTCTCCGCATGTGTCCCAGGGACCCATTTGCCTGCGAACTTCGGTCACCTGGCAGAAAGCTACGATGCCCTGACCTATGGTTAGCTGTGAAGCCAGGTGTACTGCACGGACAGGTTCCAAACACACTTCAAATAAGAGGGCGGCCTGAGTGGCAAGATGAGAGTTTGGGCAGCTGTGCAGACAAAGAAGGCGCCCTTTGGCCTGGGCCTAAATGCTTGTGACACCCCACTGGGTCTGCCGGACTCTGAGGGCCCTGCCCTGGGCCCCCTGCTCCCCTGCCCTTTGTTCAGTCACAGCAGAGATGGCCTCACCCACTCCCTCAGTGATGGCAGTCTTCCAACCTCCCTCAGCCACGCCCCCTCTCCGCAGGTTACCATGGGCTACAGATGCTGCATTCTGAGGCCAGGGCGTTCCGAGAAGGCCAAGGGCAGCCATGACGACCTTAAATGATTTCCTCTTGTGTCAGCTTCCGTAAACTGTAGCAGCTAGGAAATGGTCCGCTTTACAGAAATGTTCAAGTTTACTGGCATTTCATATATTCTCTGCTATAACATTGTCCTGATTCTTTCTGCATATTCTTTACTTATGTTTATGTTTTCCTTAATCAAAGTGTGTCTTTTAAATCTTTTCAAAGAATATTCTTTGGACTTACTAAATCACCTCAATTTTATACGTTTTCTGTTGTATTAAGTTCTGCTCATATCTTTATTTATCTTTTTTCTATGTTCTCAGGGTTTATAGTTTTGATTTTCTGATGTCTATTAAAACACTTGGTTATTCATTTTCATCAATCTTTTTACTTATAAAGATTTGAACTTTTAAAGATTCCAGCTCACTTTTAAGTTTCTAAGGGTCAGGTCCTCTATATTGTGGCTGGCCTAAGGCTTAGTTCAGCATGTAGCAATGTATATCTTGACATTTTCCCTCGACTTTCTGTGATTCCTTACATCTCACCTTTCTTTGCAGACAAGCCATTTGAAATACACTTAACTTATTTCACAGCCAATAAGTCTTTGAAATAATGTGTATTTTTTAGAGAAATCATCTTGTATAATTAGGCAGAAAATCTCACGTTCCATAGTTTTCTAAACAGCATAACTTCACTCTTCTCACTGCTTAATTTGTTGTATTAAACAACCTTTGTGTATTTAGCTTTATCAATGACATGTACTTTAAAAATGTTTTAGAGACACTACCAGTCTTTGAAAACATCCTTGTTCCTTGTTTCTTTTCCAGGTTTATGTATATTTTCTGCCTAGCACCTGATTATTCAACATCTGACGGGTGGCCTAGGGAATCTAATTCTGGTATTGATTGTTTTTGCTGATTGTCTCCCTTTGTAGCTGATTTCTTCATTATTGTGTAAATTTAGATCATGTGCTCATGTTTATCTAAACAGCTGACCGTTTAAGAGGCTTAGGTGTGAACGCTCGTAAGTTTCAGCAAAATGTCGCCAAAGATTTATTTGTGTCCCTCCAATGAGTTGCCCACAAGGACCCCGTTTTCTAGAAGTGTTGGTCCAATACTCCCTCTAGGGGTAGGGGACTTAGACAGGGCTGCTTTCGGCCCCCGATCTTGGGCAGGGGCAGTGGGCGGCCTGTGGCCCGGGAAGGAGCCTCTCTGCGTGAGAACCTGGAAGTCATTTCTCCTTGCAAACTTCGGTCACCTGGCAGGAAGCTACGATGCCCAGACCTATGGTTAGCTGTGCAGCGAGGTATACTGCGTGGACAGGTTCCACACACACTTCAAATAAGTGGGAGGCCTCAGTGGAAAAGTGTGAGTTTGGCCAGCTGTGCAGACAAAGAAGGCGCCCTATGGCCTGGGCCTAAATGCTTGTGACACCCCACTGGGCCTGCCTTGCTCTGAGGGCCCTGCCCTGGGCCCCGTGCTCCCCTGCCCTTTGTTCAGTCACAGCAGAGATGTCCACACCCACTCCCTCAGTGAGGGCAGTGCTCCAGCCTCCCTCAGCCCCGCCCACTCTCCGCAGTTTACCATGGACTACAGATGCTGCATTCTGAGGCCAGGGCGTTCCGAGAATGCCAAGGGCAGACATGATGACCTTAAATGATTTCCTCTTGTGTCAGTTTTGGTAAATTGTAGGAGCTAGGAAATGGTCCACTTTACAGAAATATTCAAATTTACTGGCATTTCATATATTCTCTGCTATAACATTGTCCTGATTCTTTCTGTATATTCTTTATTTTTTTTTGTTTTCCTTAATCAAAGTGTGTCTTTTAAATCTTTTCAAAGAATATTCTTTGGACTTACTACCTCACCTGAATTTTATACGTTTTCTGTTGTATTAAGTTCTGCTCATATCTTTATTAATCTTTTTTCTATATTCTCAGTGTTTATTCTTTTGATTTTCTGATGTCAAGTAAAACACTTGGTTATTCATTTTCATCAATCTTTTTACTTATAAAGATTTGAACTTTTAAAGATTCCAGCTCACTTTCAAGTTTCTAAGGGTCAGGTCCTCTACATTGTGGCTGGCCTAAGGCTTAGATCAACATATAGCTATGTATATATTGACATATTATCCCCTCGGCTTTCTGTGATTCCCTACATCTCACCTTTCTTTGCAGACAAGCAATTTGAAATACCCTTAACTTATTTCACAGCCAATAAGTCTTTGAAATAATGTCTATTTTTTAGAGAAATCTTCTTATATAATTAGGCAAAAAATCTGACCTGCCATAGTTTTCAAAACAGCATAATTTCACTCTTCTCAATGCTTAATCTGTGGTATTAAACAACCTTTGAGTATTTAGGTTTATCAACGACATGTACTTTAAAAATGTTTTAGAGATCCTACCAGCCTTTGAAAACCTCCTTGTTCCTTGTTTCAGTTCCAGTTTTATTTATATTTTCTGCCTTGCACCTGATTATTCCAACATCAGATGGATGGCCTAGGGAATCTCATTCTGGTATTGATTGTTTTTGCTGATTGTCTCCCTTTGTAGCTGATTTCTTCAATATTGTGTAAATTTAGATCATGAGCTCATGTTTAGCTAAACAGCTGACCTTGTAAGAGGCTTAGGTGTGAACGCTGGTAAGCTTCAGCAGAAAGTCGGCAAAGATTTATTTGTGTCCCTCCAAAGAGTTGCCCTCAAGGACCCCGATTTCTACAAGTGTTGGTCCAATACTCCTTCGAGAGGCAGTGGACTCAGACATGGCTGCTTTTCAGGCTTCGATCTGGGGCAGGGCCAGTGGGCGGCCTGTGGCCCGGGCAGGAGCCTCTCCGCATGTGTCCCAGGGACCCATTTGCCTGCGAACTTTGGTCACCTGGCAGGAAGCTATGATGACCTGACCTATGGTTAGCTGTGCAGCGAGGTGTACTGCACGGACAGGTTCCAAACACACTTCAAATAAGAGGGCGGCCTGAGTGGAAAGGTGAGAGTTTGGGCAGCTGTGCAGACAAAGAAGGCGCCCTTTGGCATGGGCCTAAATGCTTGTGACACCCCACTGTGTCTGCCGGGTTCTGAGGGCCATGCCCTGGGCCCCCTGCTCCCCTGCCCTTTGTTCAGTCACAGCAGAGATGGCCACACCCTCTCCGTCAGTGAGGGCTGTCTTCCAAGCTCCCTCAGCCACGCCCCCTCTACGCATGTTACCATGGACTACAGATGCTGCATTCTGAGACCAGGGCGTTCCGAGAATGCCAAGGGCAGACATGATTAACTTACATGATTTCCTCTTGTGTCAGTTTTGGTAAACTGTAGGAGCTAGGAAATGGTCCGCTTTACAGAAATGTTCTAATTTACTAGCATTTCATATATTCTCTGCTATAACATTGTCCTGATTCTTTCTATATATTCTTTAATTATGTTTGTGTTTTCCTTAATCAAAGTGTGTCTTTTAAATCTTTTCAAAGAATACTCTTTGGACTTACTACCTCACCTGAATTTTATACGTATTCTGTGGTAATAAGTTCTGCTCATATCTTTATTTATCTTTTTTCTATGTTCTCAGCGTTTATTGTATTGATCTTCTGATGTCAATTAAAAACACTTGGTTATTCATTTTCATCAAACTTTTTACTTATAAAGATTTGAACTTTTAAAGATTCCAGCTCACTTTTAAGTTTCTAAGGGTCAGGTCCTCTACATTGTGGCTGGCCTAAGGCTTAGTTCACCATGTAGCAATGTATATATTGACATTTTCCCCTCGACTTTCTGTGATTCCCTACATCTCACCTTTCTTTGCAGACAAGCCATTTGAAATACACTTAACTTATTTCACAGCCAATAAGTCTTTGAAATAATGTGTATTTTTTAGAGAAATCATCTTATATAATTAGGCAGAAAATCTCTCCTTCCATAGTTTTCTAAACAGCATAATTTCACTCTTCTAACTGCTTAATTTGTTGTATTAAACAACCTTTGAGTATTTAGCTTTATCAATGACATGTACTTTAAAAATGTTTTAGAGTCCCTACCAGTCATTGAAAACATCATTGTTCCTTGTTTCATTTCCAGGTTTAGTATATTTTCTGCCTAGCACCTGATTAATCCAACATCTGACGGGTGGCCTAGGGAATCTAATTCTGGTATTGATTGTTTTTGCTGATTGTCTCCCTTTGTAGCTGATTTCTTCATTATTGTGTAAATTTTGATCATGTGCTAATGTTTAGCTAAAAAGCTGATCTTGTAAGAGGCTTAGGTGTGAACGCACGTAAGTTTCAGCAAAATGTCGCCAAAGATTTATTTGAGTCCCTCCAATGAGTTGCCCACATGGACCCCGTTTTCTAGAAGTGTTGGTCCAATACTCCCTCTAGGGGTAGGGGACTTAGACAGGGCTTCTTTCGGCCCCCGATCTTGGGCAGGGGCAGTGGGCGGCCTGTGGCCCGGGCAGGAGCCTCTCTGCGTGTGAACCTGGGAGTCATCTCTCCTGCGAACTTCGGTCACCTGGCAGGAAGCTACGATGCCTTGACCTATGGTTAGTTGTGCAGCGAGATGTACTGCGCGGACAGGTACCCAACACACTTCAAATAAGAGGGCGGCCTGAGTGGAAAGGTGAGAACTTGTGCAGCTGTGCAGACAATGAAGGCGCCCTTTGGCCTGGGCCTAAATGCTTGTGACACCCCACTGGGTCTGACGGGCTCTGAGGGCCCTGCCCTGGGCCCCCTGCTCCCCTGCCCTTTGTTCAGTCACAGCAGAGATGGCTACACCCACTCCCTCAGTGAGGGCATTCTTCCAACCTCCCTCAGCCACGCCCCCTCTCCGCAGGTTACCATGGACTACAGATGCTGCATTCTGAGGCCAGGGCGTTCCGAGAATGCCAAGGGCAGACATGATGACCTTAAATGATTTCCTCTTGTGTCAGTTTTGGTAAACTTTAGGAGCTAGGAAATGGTCCACTTTACAGAAATATTCAAATTTACTGGCAATTCATATATTCTCCACTGTAACATTGTCCTGATTCTTTCTGTGTATTATTTACTTTTTTTTGTTTTCCTAAATCAAAGTGTGTCTTTTAAATCTTTTCAAAGAATATTCTTTGGACTTATTAAATCACCTAAATTTTATACGTTTTCTGTTGTATTAAGTTCTGCTCATATCTTTATTTATCTTTTTTCTATGTTCTCAGGGTTTATTGTTTTGATTTTCTGATGTCAAGTAAAACACTTGGTTATTATTTTTAATAAATCTTTTTACTTATAAAGATTTGAACTTTTAAAGATTCCAGCTTACTTGTACGTTTCTAAGGGTCCATTCCTCTACACTGTTGCAGGCCTAAGGCTTAGTTCACCATATAGCAATGTATATATTGACATATTATACCCTCGGCTTTCTGTGATTCCCTACATCTCACATTTCTTTGCAGACAAGACATTTGAAATACCCTTAACTTATTTCACAGCCAATAAGTCTTTGAAATAATGTGTATTTTTTAGAGAAATCATCTTATATAATTAGGCAGAAAATCTCACCTTCCATAGTTTTCTAAACAGCATAATTTCACTCTTCTCACTGCTTAATTTGTTGTATTAAACAACCTTTGAGTATTTAGCTTTATCAATGATATGTCCTTTAAAAAGGTTTTAGAGATCCTACCAGTCTTTGAAAACATCCTTGTTCCTTGTTTCTTTTCCAGGTTTATGTATATTTTCTGCCTAGCACCTGATTATTCCAACATCTGACGGATGGCCTAGGGAATCTAATTCTGGTATTGATTGTTTTTGCTGATTGTCTCCCTTTGTAGCTGATTTCTTCATTATTGTGTAAATTTAGATCATGAGCTCATGTTTACCTAAACAGCTGACCTTGTAAAAGGCTTAGGTGTGAACGCTCGTAAGTTTCAGCAAAAAGTCGGCAAAGATTTATTTGTGTCCCTCCAATGAGTTGCCCACAAGGACCCCGTTTTCTAGAAGTGTTGGTCCAATACTCCCTCCAGGGTTAGGGGAATTAGACAGGGCTGCTTTCGGCCCCCGATCTCGGGCAGGGGCAGTGGGCCGCCTGTGGCCCGGGCAGGAGCCTCTCTGCATGTGAACCTTGGAATCATCTCTCCTGCGAACTTCGGTCACCTGGCAGGAAGCTATGATGCCCAGACCTATGGTTAGCTGTGCAGCGAGGTATAATGTGCGGACAGGATCCACACTCACTGCAACTAAGTGGGCGGCCTGAGTGGAAAAGTGAGAGTTTGGGCAACTGTGCAGACAAAGAAGGCGCCCAAAGGCCAGGGCCTAAATGCTTGTGACACCCCACTAGGCCTGCCGGGCTCTGAGGGCCCTGCCCAGGGACCGCTGATCCCCTGCCCTTTGTTCAGTCACAGCAAAGATGGCCACACCCACTCCCTCTGTGAGGGCAGTGTTCCAGCCTTCCTCAGCCCCGCCCACTCTCCACAGGTTACCATGGACTACAGATGCTGCATTCTGAGGCCAGGGCGTTCCGAGAATGCCAAGGGCAGACATGATGACCTGAAATGATTACCTCTTGTGTCAGGAGGAGCTGTAGGAGCTAGGAAATGGTCCACTTTACAGAAATGTTCAAATTTACTGGCATTTCATATATTCTCTGCTATAACATTGTCCTGATTCTTTCTATATATTCTTTAATTATGTTTGTGCTTTCCTTAATCAAAGTGTGTCTTTTAAATCTTTTCAAAGAATATTCGTTGGACTTACTACCTCACCTGAATTTTATACGTTTTCTGTGGTATTAAGTTCTGCTCATATCTATCTTTATCTTTTTTCTATGTTCTCAGGGTTTATTGTTTGGATCTTCTGATGTCCATTAAAACACTTGGTTATTCATTTTCATCAATCTTTTTACTTATAAAGATTTGAACTTTTAAAGATTCCAGCTCACTTTTAAGTTTCTAAGGGTCAGGTCCTCTACATTGTGGCTGGCCTAAGGCTTAGTTCACCATATAGCAATGTATATATTGACATTTTCCCCTCGACTTTCTGTGATTCCCTACATCTCACCTTTCTTTGCAGACAAGCCATTTGAAATACACTTAACTTATTTCACAGCCAATAAGTCTTTGAAATAATGTCTATTTTTTAGAGAAATCTTCTGACATAATTAGGCAGAAAATCTCACCTGCCATAGTTTTCAAAACAGCATAATTTCACTCTTCTCAATGCTTAATCTGTGGTATTAAACAACCTTTGAGTATTTAGGTTTATCAATGACATGTACTTTAAAAATGTTTTAGAGATCCTACCAGCCTTTGAAAACCTCCTTTTTCCTTCTTTCAGTTCCAGTTTTATGTATATTTTCTGCCTTGCACCTGATTATTCCAACATCAGATGGATGGCCTAGGGAATCTCATTCTGGTATTGATTGTTTTTGCTGATTGTCTCACTTTGTAGCTGATTTCTTCAATATTGTGTAAATTTAGATCATGAGCTCATGTTTCGTTAAACAGCTGACCTTGTAAGAGGCTTAGGTGTGAACGCTGGTAAGCTTCAGCAGAAAGTCGGCAAAGATTTATTTGTGTCCCTCCAATGAGTTGCCCTCAAGAACCACGATTTCTACAAGTGTTGGTCCAATACTCCTTCGAGAGGCAGTGGACTCAGACATGGCTGCTTTTCAGCCTTCGATCTGGGGCAGGGCCAGTGGGCGGCCTGTGGCCCAGGCAGGAGCCTCTCCGCATGTGTCCCAGGGACCCATTTGACTGCGAACTTCGGTCACCTGGCAGGAAGCTACGATGCCCTGACCTATGGTTAGCTGTGCAGCGAGGTGTACTGCGCGGACAGGTTCCAAACACACTTCCAATAAGAGGGTGGCCTGAGTGGAAAGGTGAGAATTTGGGCAGCTGTGCAGACAAAGAAGGCGCCCTTTGGCCTGGGCCTAAATGCTTGTGACACCCCACTGGGTCTGCCGGGCTCTGAGGGCCCTGCCCTGTGGCCCCCTGCTCCCCTGCCCTTTGTTCAGTCACAGCAGAGATGTCCACACCCACTCCCTCAGTGAGGGCAGTCTTCCAACCTCCCTCAGCCACGCCCCCTCTCCGCAGGTTACCATGGACTACAGATGCTGCATTCTGAGGCAAGGGCGTTCCGAGAATGCCAAGGGCAGACATGATGACCTTAAATGATTTCCTCTTGTGTCAGTTTTGGTAAACTGTAGGAGCTAGGAAATGGTCCGCTTTACAGAAATGTTCAAATTTACTGGCATTTCATATATTCTCTGCTATAACATTGTCCTGATTCTTTCTGCATATTCTTTACTTATGTTTATGTTTTCCTTAATCAAAGTGTGTCTTTTAAATCTTTTCAAAGAATATTCTTTGGACTTACTACCTCACCTGAATTTTATACGTTTTCTGTGGTATTAAGTTCTGCTCATATCTATCTTTATCTTTTTTCTATGTTCTCAGGGTTTATTGTTTTGATCTTCTGATGTCAATTAAAACACTTGGTTATTCATTTTCATCAATCTTTTTACTTATAAAGATTTGAACTTTTAAAGATTCCAGCTCACTTTCAAGTTTCTAAGGGTCAGGTCCTCTACATTGTGGCTGGCCTAAGGCTTAGTTCACCATATAGCAATGTATATATTGACATTTTCCCCTCGACTTTCTGTGATTCCCTACATCTCACCTTTCTTTGCAGACAAGCCATTTGAAATACACTTAACTTATTTCACAGCCAATAAGTCTTTGAAATAATGTCTATTTTTTAGAGAAATCTTCTTATATAATTAGGCAGAAAATCTCACCTGCCATAGTTTTGAAAACAGCATAATTTCACTCTTCTCAATGCTTAATCTGTGGTATTAAACAACCTTTGAGTATTTAGCTTTATCAATGACATGTACTTTAAAAATGTTTTAGAGATCCTACCAGCCTTTGAAAACCTCCTTGTTCCTTGTTTCAGTTCCAGTTTTATGTATATTTTCTGCCTTGCACCTGATTATTCCAACATCAGATGGATGGCCTAGGGAATCTCATTCTGTTATTGATTGTTTTTGCTGATTGTCTCCCTTTGTAGCTGATTTCTTCAATATTGTGTAAATTTAGATCATGAGCTCATGTTTAGCTAAACAGCTGACCTTGTAAGAGGCTTAGGTGTGAACGCTGGTAAGCTTCAGCAGAAAGTCGGCAAAGATTTATTTGTGTCCCTCCAATGAGTTGCCCGCAAGGACCCCGTTTTCTACAAGTGTTGGTCCAATACTCCTTCGAGAGGCAGTGGACTCAGACATTGCTGCTTTTCAGCCTTCGATCTGGGGCAGGGCCAGTGGGCGGCCTGTGGCCCGGGCAGGAGGCTCTCCGCATGTGTCCCAGGGACCCATTTGCCTGCGAACTTCAGTCACCTGGCAGGAAGCTACGATGCCTTGACCTATGGTTAGCTGTGCAGTGAGGTGTACTGCGTGGACAGGTACCCAACACACTTCAAATAAGAGGGCGGCCTGAGTGGAAAGGTGAGAGTTTGGGCAGCTGTGCAGACAAAGAAGGCGCCCTTTGGCCTGGGCCTAAATGCTTGTGACACCCCACTGGTTCTGCCGGGCTCTGAGGGCCCTGCCCTGGGCCCCCTGCTCCCCTGCCCTTTGTTCAGTCACAGCAGAGATGGCCACACCCACTCACTCAGTGAGGGCAGTCTTCCAACCTCCCTCAGCCACGCCCCCTCTCCGCAGGTTACCATGGACTACAGATGCTGCATTCTGAGGCCAGGGCGTTCCGAGAATGCCAAGGGCAGACATGATGACGTTAAATGATTTCCTCTTGTGTCAGTTTTGGTAAACTGTAGGAGCTAGGAAATGGTCCACTTTACAGAAATATTCAAATTTACTGGCAATTCATATATTCTCCGCTATAACATTGTCCTGATTCTTTCTGTATATTATTTACTTTTTTTGTTTTCCTAAATCAAAGTGTGTCTTTTAAATCTTTTCAAAGAATATTCTTTGGACTTACTAAATCACCTAAATTTTATACGTTTTCTGTTTTATTAAGTTCTGCTCATATCTTTATTTATCTTTTTTCTATGTTCTCAGGGTTTATTGTTTTGATTTTCTGATGTCAAGTAAAACACTTGGTTATTATTTTTAATAAATCTTTTTACTTATAAAGATTTGAACTTTTAAAGATTCCAGCTTCCTTGTACGTTTCTAAGGGTCCATTCCTCTACACTGTTGCCGGCCTAAGGCTTAGTTCACCATATAGCAATGTATATATTGACATATTATCCCCTCGACTTTCTGTGATTCCCTACATCTCACCTTTCTTTGCAGACAAGACATTTGAAATACCCTTAACTTATTTCACAGCCAATACGTCTTTGAAATAATGTGTATTTTTTAGAGAAATCATCTTATATAATTAGGCAGAAAATCTCACCTTCCATAGTTTTCTAAACAGCATAATTTCACTCTTCTCACTGCTTAATTTGTTGTATTAAACAACCTTTGAGTATTAAGCTTTGTCAATGATATGTACTTTAAAAATGTTTTAGAGATCCTACCAGTCTTTGAAAACATCCTTGTTCCTTGTTTCTTTTCCAGGTTTATGTATATTATCTGCCTAGCACCTGATTATTCCAAGATCTGACGGATGGCCTAGGGAATCTAATTCTGGTATTGATTGTTTTTGCTGATTGTCTCCCTTTGTAGCTGATTTCTTCATTATTGTGTAAATTTAGATCATGAGCTCATGTTTAGCTAAACAGCTGACCTTGTAAAAGGCTTAGGAGTGAACGCTCGTAAGTTTCAGCAAAAAGTCGGCAAAGATTTATTTGTGTCCCTCCAATGAGTTGCCCACAAGGACGCCGTTTTCTAGAAGTGTTGGTCCAATACCCCTCTAGGGGTAGGGGAATTAGACAGGGCTGCTTTCGGCCGCCGATCTTGAGCAGGGGCAGTGGGCCGCCTGTGGCCCGGGCAGGAGCCTCTCTGCATGTGAACCTGGGAATCATCTCTCCTGCGAACTTCGGTCACCTGGCAGTAAGCTACGATGCACAGACCTATGGTTAGCTGTGCAGCGAGGTATACTGGGTGGACAGGTTCCACACACACTTCAAATAAGTGGGTGGCCTCAGTGGAAAAGTGAGAGTTTGGCCAGCTGTGCAGACAAAGAAGGCGCCCTTTGGCCTGGGCCTAAATGCTTGTGACACCCCACTGGGCCTGCCTTGCTCTGAGGGCCCTGCCCTGGGCCCGCTGCTCCCCTGCCCTTTTTCAGTCACAGCAGAGATGGCCACACCCACTCCCTCAGTGAGGGCAGTGTTCCAGCCTCCCTCAGCCCCGCCCACTCTCCACAGGTTACCATGGACTACAGATGCTGCATTCTGAGGCCAGGGCGTTCCGAGAATGCCAAGGGCAGACATGATGACCTTAAATGATTTCCTCTTGTGTCAGTTTTGGTAAACTGTAGGAGCTAGGAAATGGTCCAATTACAGAAATGTTCAAATTTACTGGCATTTCATATATTCTCTGCTATAACATTGTCCTGATTCTTTCTATATATTCTTTAATTATGTTTGTGCTTTCCTTAATCAAAGTGTGTCTTTTAAATCTTTTCAAAGAATATTCGTTGGACTTACTACCTCACCTGAATTTTATACGTTTTCTGTGGTATTAAGTTCTGCTCATATCTATCTTTATCTTTTTTCTATGTTCTCAGGGTTTATTGTTTTGATCTTCTGATGTCAATTAAAACACTTGGTTATTCATTTTCATCAATCTTTTTACTTATAAAGATTTGAACTTTTAAAGATTCCAGCTCACTTTTAAGTTTCTAAGGGTCAGGTCCTCTACATTGTGGCTGGCCTAAGGCTTAGTTCACCATATAGCAATGTATATATTGACATTTTCCCCTCGACTTTCTGTGATTCCCTACATCTCACCTTTCTTTGCAGACAAGCCATTGGAAATACACTTAACTTATTTCACAGCCAATAAGTCTTTGAAATAATGTCTAGTTTTTAGAGAAATCTTCTGACATAATTAGGCAGAAAATCTCACCTGCCATAGTTTTCAAAACAGCATAATTTCACTCTTCTCAATGCTTAATCTGTGGTATTAAACAACCTTTGAGTATTTAGGTTTATCAATGACATGTACTTTAAAAATGTTTTAGAGATCCTACCAGCCTTTGAAAACCTCCTTGTTCCTTCTTTCAGTTCCAGTTTTATGTATATTTTCTGCCTTGCACCTGATTATTCCAACATCAGATGGATGGCCTAGGGAATCTCATTCTGGTATTGATTGTTTTTGCTGATTGTCTCACTTTGTAGCTGATTTCTTCAATATTGTGTAAATTTAGATCATGAGCTCATGTTTAGCTAAACAGCTGACCTTGTAAGAGGCTTAGGTGTGAACGCTGGTACGCTTCAGCAGAAAGTCGGCAAAGATTTATTTGTGTCCCTCCAATGAGTTGCCCGCAAGGACCCCGTTTTCTACAAGTGTTGGTCCAATACTCCTTCGAGAGGCAGTGGACTCAGACATGGCTGCTTTTCAGCCTTCGATCTGGGGCAGGGCCAGTGGGCGGCCTGTGGCCCGGGCAGGAGCCTCTCCGCATGTGTCCCAGGGACCCATTTGACTGCGAACTTCGGTCACCTTGCAGGAAGCTACGATGCCCTGACCTATGGTTAGCTGTGCAGCGAGGTGTACTGCGCGGACAGGTTCCAAACACACTTCAAATAAGAGGGTGGCCTGAGTGGATAGGTGAGAGTTTGGGCAGCTGTGCAGACAAAGAAGGCGCCCTTTGGCCTGGGCCTAAATGCTTGTGACACCCCACTGGGTCTGCCGGGCTCTGAGGGCCCTGCCCTGGGCCCCCTGCTCCCCTGCCCTTTGTTCAGTCACAGCAGAGATGGCCACACCCACTCCCTCAGTGAGGGCAGTCTTCCAACCTCCCTCAGCCACGCCCCCTCTCCGCAGGTTACCATGGACTACAGATGCTGCATTCTGAGGCCAGGGCGTTCCGAGAATGCCAAGGGCAGACATGATGACGTTAAATGATTTCCTCTTGTGTCAGTTTTGGTAAACTGTAGGAGCTAGGAAATGGTCCACTTTACAGAAATATTCAAATTTACTGGCAATTCATATATTCACCTCTATAACATTGTCCTGATTCTTTCTGTATATTATTTACTTTTTTTGTTTTCCTAAATCAAAGTGTGTCTTTTAAATCTTTTCAAAGAATATTCTTTGGACTTACTAAATCACCTAAATTTTATACGTTTTCTGTGGTATTAAGTTCTGCTCATATCTTTATTTATCTTTTTTCTATGTTCTCAGGGTTTATTGTTTTGATTTTCTGATGTCAAGTAAAACACTTGGTTATTATTTTTAATAAATCTTTTTACTTATAAAGATTTGAACTTTTAAAGATTCCAGCTTCCTTGTACGTTTCTAAGGGTCCATTCCTCTACACTGTTGCCGGCCTAAGGCTTAGTTCACCATATAGCAATGTATATATTGACATATTATCCCCTCGACTTTCTGTGATTCCCTACATCTCACCTTTCTTTGCAGACAAGACATTTGAAATACCCTTAACTTATTTCACAGCCAATACGTCTTTGAAATAATGTGTATTTTTTAGAGAAATCATCTTATATAATTAGGCAGAAAATCTCACCTTCCATAGTTTTCTAAACAGCATAATTTCACTCTTCTCACTGCTTAATTTGTTGTATTAAACAACCTTTGAGTATTTAGCTTTATCAATGACATGTACTTTAAAAATGTTTTAGAGATCCTACCAGTCTTTGAAAACATCCTTGTTCCTTGTTTCTTTTCCAGTTTTATGTATATTATCTGCCTAGCACCTGATTATTCCAAGGTCTGACGGATGGCCTAGGGAATCTAATTCTGGTATTGATTGTTTTTGCTGATTGTCTCCCTTTGTAGCTGATATCTTCATTATTGTGTAAATTTAGATCATGAGCTCATGTTTAGCTAAACAGCTGACCTTGTAAAAGGCTTAGGAGTGAACGCTCGTAAGTTTCAGCAAAAAGTCGGCAAAGATTTATTTGTGTCCCTCCAATGAGTTGCCCACAAGGACGCCGTTTTCTAGAAGTGTTGGTCCAATACTCCCTCTAGGGGTAGGGGAATTAGACAGGGCTGCTTTCGGCCGCCGATCTTGGGCAGGGGCAGTGGGCCGCCTGTGGCCCGGGCAGGAGCCTCCCTGCATGTGAACCTGGGAATCATCTCTCCTGCGAAATTCGGTCACTTGGCAGTAAGCTACGATGCCCAGACCTATGGTTAGCTGTGCAGCGAGGTATACTGGGTGGACAGGTTCCACACACACTTCAAATAAGTGGGTGGCCTCAGTGGAAAAGTGAGAGTTTGTGTAGCTGTGCAGACAAAGAAGGCTCCCTTTGGCCTGGGCCTAAATGCTTGTGACACCCCACTGGGCCTGCCTTGCTCTGAGGGCCCTGCCCTGGGCCCGCTGCTCCCCTGCCCTTTTTCAGTCACAGCAGAGATGGCCACACCCACTCCCTCAGTGAGGGCAGTGTTCCAGCCTCCCTCAGCCCCGCCCACTCTCCACAGGTTACCATGGACTACAGATGCTGCATTCTGAAGCCAGGGCGTTCCGAGAATTCCAAGGGCAGACATGATGACCTTAAATGATTTCCTCTTGTGTCAGTTTTGGTAAACTGTAGGAGCTAGGAAATGGTCCACTTTACAGAAATGTTCAAATTTACTGGCATTTCATATATTCTCTGCTATAACATTGTCCTGATTCTTTCTATATATTCTTTAATTATGTTTGTGCTTTCCTTAATCAAAGTGTGTCTTTTAAATCTTTTCAAAGAATATTCGTTGGACTTACTACCTCACCTGAATTTTATACGTTTTCTGTGGTATTAAGTTCTGCTCATATCTATCTTTATCTTTTTTCTATGTTCTCAGGGTTTATTGTTTTGATCTTCTGATGTCAATTAAAACACTTGGTTATTCATTTTCATCAATCTTTTTACTTATAAAGATTTGAACTTTTAAAGATTCCAGCTCACTTTTAAGTTTCTAAGGGTCAGGTCCTCTACATTGTGGCTGGCCTAAGGCTTAGTTCACCATATAGCAATGTATATATTGACATTTTCCCCTCGACTTTCTGTGATTCCCTACATCTCACCTTTCTTTGCAGACAAGCCATTGGAAATACACTTAACTTATTTCACAGCCAATAAGTCTTTGAAATAATGTCTAGTTTTTAGAGAAATCTTCTGACATAATTAGGCAGAAAATCTCACCTGCCATAGTTTTCAAAACAGCATAATTTCACTCTTCTCAATGCTTAATCTGTGGTATTAAACAACCTTTGAGTATTTAGGTTTATCAATGACATGTACTTTAAAAATGTTTTAGAGATCCTACCAGCCTTTGAAAACCTCCTTGTTCCTTCTTTCAGTTCCAGTTTTATGTATATTTTCTGCCTTGCACCTGATTATTCCAACATCAGATGGATGGCCTAGGGAATCTCATTCTGGTATTGATTGTTTTTGCTGATTGTCTCACTTTGTAGCTGATTTCTTCAATATTGTGTAAATTTAGATCATGAGCTCATGTTTAGCTAAACAGCTGACCTTGTAAGAGGCTTAGGTGTGAACGCTGGTACGCTTCAGCAGAAAGTCGGCAAAGATTTATTTGTGTCCCTCCAATGAGTTGCCCGCAAGGACCCCGTTTTCTACAAGAGTTGGTCCAATACTCCTTCGAGAGGCAGTGGACTCAGACATGGCTGCTTTTCAGCCTTCGATCTGGGGCAGGGCCAGTGGGCGGCCTGTGGCCCGGGCAGGAGCCTCTCCGCATGTGTCCCAGGGACCCATTTGACTGCGAACTTCGGTCACCTTGCAGGAAGCTACGATGCCCTGACCTATGGTTAGCTGTGCAGCGAGGTGTACTGCGCGGACAGGTTCCAAACACACTTCAAATAAGAGGGTGGCCTGAGTGGATAGGTGAGAGTTTGGGCAGCTGTGCAGACAAAGAAGGCGCCCTTTGGCCTGGGCCTAAATGCTTGTGACACCCCACTGGGTCTGCCGGGCTCTGAGGGCCCTGCCCTGGGCCCCCTGCTCCCCTGCCCTTTGTTCAGTCACAGCAGAGATGGCCACACCCACTCCCTCAGTGAGGGCAGTCTTCCAACCTCCCTCAGCCACGCCCCCTCTCCGCAGGTTACCATGGACTACAGATGCTGCATTCTGAGGCCAGGGCGTTCCGAGAATGCCAAGGGCAGACATGATGACGTTAAATGATTTCCTCTTGTGTCAGTTTTGGTAAACTGTAGGAGCTAGGAAATGGTCCACTTTACAGAAATATTCAAATTTACTGGCAATTCATATATTCACCTCTATAACATTGTCCTGATTCTTTCTGTATATTATTTACTTTTTTTGTTTTCCTAAATCAAAGTGTGTCTTTTAAATCTTTTCAAAGAATATTCTTTGGACTTACTAAATCACCTAAATTTTATACGTTTTCTGTGGTATTAAGTTCTGCTCATATCTTTATTTATCTTTTTTCTATGTTCTCAGGGTTTATTGTTTTGATTTTCTGATGTCAAGTAAAACACTTGGTTATTATTTTTAATAAATCTTTTTACTTATAAAGATTTGAACTTTTAAAGATTCCAGCTTCCTTGTACGTTTCTAAGGGTCCATTCCTCTACACTGTTGCCGGCCTAAGGCTTAGTTCACCATATAGCAATGTATATATTGACATATTATCCCCTCGACTTTCTGTGATTCCCTACATCTCACCTTTCTTTGCAGACAAGACATTTGAAATACCCTTAACTTATTTCACAGCCAATACGTCTTTGAAATAATGTGTATTTTTTAGAGAAATCATCTTATATAATTAGGCAGAAAATCTCACCTTCCATAGTTTTCTAAACAGCATAATTTCACTCTTCTCACTGCTTAATTTGTTGTATTAAACAACCTTTGAGTATTTAGCTTTATCAATGACATGTACTTTAAAAATGTTTTAGAGATCCTACCAGTCTTTGAAAACATCCTTGTTCCTTGTTTCTTTTCCAGTTTTATGTATATTATCTGCCTAGCACCTGATTATTCCAAGGTCTGACGGATGGCCTAGGGAATCTAATTCTGGTATTGATTGTTTTTGCTGATTGTCTCCCTTTGTAGCTGATATCTTCATTATTGTGTAAATTTAGATCATGAGCTCATGTTTAGCTAAACAGCTGACCTTGTAAAAGGCTTAGGAGTGAACGCTCGTAAGTTTCAGCAAAAAGTCGGCAAAGATTTATTTGTGTCCCTCCAATGAGTTGCCCACAAGGACGCCGTTTTCTAGAAGTGTTGGTCCAATACTCCCTCTAGGGGTAGGGGAATTAGACAGGGCTGCTTTCGGCCGCCGATCTTGGGCAGGGGCAGTGGGCCGCCTGTGGCCCGGGCAGGAGCCTCCCTGCATGTGAACCTGGGAATCATCTCTCCTGCGAAATTCGGTCACTTGGCAGTAAGCTACGATGCC
Source organism: Mesoplodon bidens (assembly GCF_964165515.1). Lineage (NCBI taxonomy): Eukaryota > Metazoa > Chordata > Mammalia > Artiodactyla > Ziphiidae > Mesoplodon > Mesoplodon bidens. The sequence goes on from NC_138180.1 coordinate 9,141,578, forward strand.
CAGACCTATGGTTAGCTGTGCAGCGAGGTATACTGGGTGGACAGGTTCCACACACACTTCAAATAAGTGGGTGGCCTCAGTGGAAAAGTGAGAGTTTGTGTAGCTGTGCAGACAAAGAAGGCTCCCTTTGGCCTGGGCCTAAATGCTTGTGACACCCCACTGGGCCTGCCTTGCTCTGAGGGCCCTGCCCTGGGCCCGCTGCTCCCCTGCCCTTTTTCAGTCACAGCAGAGATGGCCACACCCACTCCCTCAGTGAGGGCAGTGTTCCAGCCTCCCTCAGCCCCGCCCACTCTCCACAGGTTACCATGGACTACAGATGCTGCATTCTGAAGCCAGGGCGTTCCGAGAATTCCAAGGGCAGACATGATGACCTTAAATGATTTCCTCTTGTGTCAGTTTTGGTAAACTGTAGGAGCTAGGAAATGGTCCACTTTACAGAAATGTTCAAATTTACTGGCATTTCATATATTCTCTGCTATAACATTGTCCTGATTCTTTCTATATATTCTTTAATTATGTTTGTGCTTTCCTTAATCAAAGTGTGTCTTTTAAATCTTTTCAAAGAATATTCGTTGGACTTACTACCTCACCTGAATTTTATACGTTTTCTGTGGTATTAAGTTCTGCTCATATCTATCTTTATCTTTTTTCTATGTTCTCAGGGTTTATTGTTTTGATCTTCTGATGTCAATTAAAACACTTGGTTATTCATTTTCATCAATCTTTTTACTTATAAAGATTTGAACTTTTAAAGATTCCAGCTCACTTTTAAGTTTCTAAGGGTCAGGTCCTCTACATTGTGGCTGGCCTAAGGCTTAGTTCACCATATAGCAATGTATATATTGACATTTTCCCCTCGACTTTCTGTGATTCCCTACATCTCACATTTCTTTGCAGACAAGCCATTTGAAATACACTTAACTTATTTCAGAGCCAATAAGTCTTTGAAATAATGTCTATTTTTTAGAGAAATCTTCTGACATAATTAGGCAGAAAATCTCACCTGCCATAGTTTTCAAAGCAGCATAATTTCACTCTTCTCAATGCTTAATCTGTGGTATTAAACAACATTTGAGTATTTAGGTTTATCAATGACATGTACTTTAAAAATGTTTTAGAGATCCTACCAGCCTTTGAAAACCTCCTTGTTCCTTCTTTCAGTTCCAGTTTTATGTATATTTTCTGCCTTGCACCTGATTATTCCAACATCAGATGGATGGCCTAGGGAATCTCATTCTGGTATTGATTGTTTTTGCTGATTGTCTCCCTTTGTAGCTGATTTCTTCAATATTGTGTAAATTTAGATCATGAGCTCATGTTTAGCTAAACAGCTGACCTTGTAAGAGGCTTAGGTGTGAACGCTGGTACGCTTCAGCAGAAAGTCGGCAAAGATTTATTTGTGTCCCTCCAATGAGTTGCCCGCAAGGACCCCGTTTTCTACAAGTGTTGGTCCAATACTCCTTCGAGAGGCAGTGGACTCAGACATGGCTGCTTTTCAGCCTTCGATCTGGGGCAGGGCCAGTGGGCGGCCTGTGGCCCGGGCAGGAGCCTCTCCGCATGTGTCCCAGGGACCCATTTGACTGCGAACTTCGGTCACCTTGCAGGAAGCTACGATGCCCTGACCTATGGATAGCTGTGCAGCGAGGTGTACTGCGCGGACAGGTTCCAAACACACTTCAAATAAGAGGGTGGCCTGAGTGGAAAGGTGAGAGTTTGGGCAGCTGTGCAGACAAAGAAGGCGCCCTGTGGCCTGGGCCTAAATGCTTGTGACACACCACTGGGTCTGCCGGGCTCTGAGGGCCCTGCCCTGGGCCCCCTGCTCCCCTGCTCTTTGTTCAGTCACAGCAGAGATGGCCACACCCACTCCCTCAGTGATGGCAGGCTTCCAACCTCCCTCAGCCACGCCCCCTCTCCGCAGTTTACCATGGACTACAGAAGCTGCATTCTGAGGCCAGGGCGTTCCGAGAATGCCAAGGGCAGACATGATGACCTTAAATGATTTCCTCTTGTGTCAGTTTTTGTAAACTGTAGCAGCTAGGAAATGGTCGCTTTACAGAAATGTTCAAGTTTTCTGGCATTTCATATATTCTCTGCTATAACATTGTCCTGATTCTTTCTGCATATTCTTTACTTATGTTTATGTTTTCCTTAATCAAAGTGTGTCTTTTAAATCTTTTCAAAGAATATTCTTTGGACTTACTAAATCACTTGAATTTTATACGTTTTCTGTTGTATTAAGTTCTGCTCATACCTTTATTTATGTTTTTTCTATGTTCTCAGGGTTTATAGTTTTGATTTTCTGATGTCAAGTAAAACACTTGGTTATTCATTTTCATCAATCTTTTTACTTATAAAGATTTGAACTTTTAAAGATTCCAGCTTACTTGTACGTTTCTAAGGGTCCATTCCTCTACACTGTTGCCGGCCTAAGGCTTAGATCAACATATAGCTATGTATATATTGACATATTATCCCCTCGGCTTTCTGTGATTCCCTACATCTCACCTTTCTTTGCAGACAAGCCATTTGAAATACCCTTAACTTACTTCACAGCCAATAAGTCTTTGAAATAATGTGTATTTTTTAGAGAAATCATCTTATATAATTAGGCAGAAAATCTCACCTTCCATAGTTTTCTAAACAGCATAACTTCACTCTTCTCACAGCTTAATTTGCTGTATTAAACAACCTTTGTGTATTTAGCTTTATCAATGACATGTACTTTAAAAATGTTTTAGAGACCCTACCAGTCTTTGAAAACATCCTTGTTCCTTGTTTCTTTTCCAGGTTTATGTATATTTTCTGCCTAGCACCTGATTATTCCAACATCTGACGGATGGCCTAGGGAATCTAATTCTGGTATTGATTGTTTTTGCTGATTGTCTCCCTTTGTAGCTGATTTTTTCATTATTGTGTAAATTTAGGTCATGAGCTCATGTTTAGCTATACACCTGACCTTGTAAAAGGCTTATGTGTGAACGCTCGTAAGTTTCAGCAAAAGGTCGGCAAAGATTTATTTGTGTCCCTCCAATGAGTTGCCCACAAGGACCCCGTTTTCTAGAAGTGTTGGTCCAATATTACCTCTAGGGGTAGGGGACTTAGACAGGGCTGCTTTCGGCCCCCGATCTTGGGCAGGGGCAGTGGGCGGCGTGTGGCCCGGGCAGGAGCCTCTCTGCGTGTGAACCTGGGAATCATCTCTCCTGCGAACTTCGGTCACCTGGCAGGAAGCTACGATGCCCAGACCTATGGTTAGCTGTGCAGCGAGGTATACTGCGTGGACAGGTTCCACACACACTTCAAATAAGTGGGTGGCCTCAGTGGAAAAGTGAGAGTTTGGCCAGCTGTGCAGACAAAGAAGGCGGCCTATGGCCTGGGCCTAAATGCTTGTGACACCCCACTGGGACTGCCTTGCTCTGAGGGTCCAGCCCTGGGCCCCATGCTCCCCTGCCCTTTGTTCAGTCACAGCAGAGATGGCCACACCCACTCCCTCCATGAGGGCAGTGTTCCAGCCTCCCTCAGACCCGTCCACTCTCCACAGGTTACCATGAACTACAGATGCTGCATTCTGAGGCCAGGGCGTTCCGAGAATGCCAAGGGCAGACATGATGACCTTAAATGATTTCCTCTTGTGTCAGTTTTGGTAAACTGTAGGAGCTAGGAAATGGTCCACTTTACAGAAATCTTCAAATTTACTAGCATTTCATATATTCTCTGCTATAACATTGTCCTGATTCTTTCTGTATATTCTTTACTTTTTTTTGTTTTCCTTATTCAAAGTGTGTCTTTTAAATCTTTTCAAAGAATATTCTTTGGACTTACTACCTCACCTGAATTTTATACGTTTTCTGTGGTATTAAGTTCTGCTTATATCTTTATTTATCTTTTTTCTATGTTCTCAGGGTTTATTGTTTTGATCTTCTGATGTCAATTAAAACACTTGGTTATTCATTTTCATCAATCTTTTTACTTATAAAGATTTGAACTTTTAAAGATTCCAGCTCACTTTCTAGTTTGTAAGGGTCAGGTCCTCTACATTGTGGCTGGTCTACGGCTTAGTTCACCATATAGCAATGTATATATTGACATTTTCCCCTCGACTTTCTGTGATTCCCTACATCTCACCTTCCTTTGCAGACAAGCCATTTGAAATACACTTAACTTATTTCACAGCCAATAAGTCTTTGAAATAATGTCTATTTTTTAGAGAAATCTTCTTATATAATTAGGCAGAAAATCTCACCTGCCATAGTTTTGAAAACAGCATAATTTCACTCTTCTCAATGCTTAATCTGTGGTATTAAACAACTTTTGAGTATTTAGGTTTATCAACGAAATGTACTATAATAATGTTTTAGAGATCCTACCAGCCTTTGAAAACCTCCTTGTTCCTTGTTTCAGTTCCAGGTTTATGTATATTTTCTGCCTTGCACCTGATTATTCCAAAATCAGATGGATGGCCTAGGGAATCTCATTCTGGTATTGATTGTTTTTGCTGATTGTCTCCCTTTGTAGCTGATTTCTTCAATATTGTGTAAATTTAGATCATGAGCTCATGTTTAGCTAAACAGCTGACCTTGTAAGAGGCTTAGGTGTGAACGCTGGTAAGCTTCAGCAGAAAGTCGGCAAAGATTTATTTGTGTCCCTCCAATGAGTTGCCCGCAAGGACCCCGTTTTCTACAAGTGTTGGTCCAATACTCCTTCGAGAGGCAGTGGACTCACACATGGCTGATTTTCAGCCTTCGATCTGTGGCAGGGCCAGTGGGCGGCCTGTGGCCCGGGCAGGAGCCTCTCCGCATGTGTCCCAGGGACACATTTGCCTGCGAACTTCAGTCACCTGGCAGGAAGCTACGATGCCTTGACCTATGGTAAGCTGTGCAGCGAGGTGTACTGCACGGACAGGTACCCAACACACTTCAAATAAGAGGGCGGCCTGAGTGGAAAGGTGAGAGTTTGGGCAGCTGTGCAGACAAAGAAAGCGCCCTTTGGCCTGGGCCTAAATGCTTGTGACACCCCACTGGGTCTGCCGGGCTCTGAGGGCCCTGCCCTGGGCCCCCTGCTCCCCTGCCCTTTGTTCAGTCACAGCAGAGATGGCCACACCCACTCCCTCAGTGAGGGCAGTCTTCCAACCTCCCTCAGCCACGCCCCCTCTCCTCAGGTTACCGTGGACTTCAGATTCTGCATTCTGAGGCCAGGGCGTTCCAAGAATGCCAAGGGCAGACATGATGACCTTAAATGATTTCCTCTTGTGTCAGTTTTGGTAAACTTTAGGAGCTAGGAAATGGTCCACTTTACAGAAATATTCAAATTTACTGGCAATTCATATATTCTCCGCTATAACATTGTCCTGATTCTTTCTGTATATTATTTACTTTTTTTTGTTTTCCTAAATCAAAGTGTGTCTTTTAAATCTTTTCAAAGAATATTCTTTGGACTTACTAAATTACCTAAATTTTATACGTTTTCTGTTGTATTAAGTTCTGCTCATAACTTTATTTATCTTTTTTTCTATGTTCTCAGGGTTTATTGTTTTGATTTTCTGATGTCAAGTAAAACCCTTGGATATTATTTTTAATAAATCTTTTTACTTATAAAGATTTGAACTTTTAAAGATTCCAGCTTCCTTGTACGTTTCTAAGGGTCCATTCCTCTACACTGTTGCCGGCCTAAGGCTTAGTTCACCATATAGCAATGTATATATTGACATATTATCCCCTCGGCTTTCTGTGATTCCCTACATCTCACATTTCTTTGCAGACAAGACATTTGAAATACCCTTAACTTATTTCACAGCCAGTAAGTCTTTGAAATAATGTGTAATTTTTAGAGAAATCATCTTATATAATTAGGCAGAAAATCACTCCTTCCATAGTTTTCTAAACAGCATAATTTCACTCTTCTCACTGCTTAATTTGTTGTATTAAACAACCTTTGAGTATTTAGCTTTATCAATGACATGTACTTTAAAAATGTTTTAGAGATCCTACCAGTCTTTGAAAACTTCCTTGTTCCTTGTTTCAGTTCCAGGTTTATGTATATTTTCTGCCTAGCACCTGATTATTCCAACATCTGACGGATGGCCTAGGGAATCTAATTCTGGTATTGATTGTTTTTGCTGATTGTCTCCGTTTGTAGCTGATTTCTTCATTATTGTGTAAATTTAGGTCATGAGCTCATGTTTAGCTAAACAGCTGACCTTGTAAAAGGCTTATGTGTGAACGCTCGTAAGTTTCAGCAAAAAGTCGGCAAAGATTTATTTGTGTCCCTCCAATGAGTTGCCCACAAGGACCCCGTTTTCTAGAAGTGTTGGTCCAATACTCCCTCTAGGGGTAGGGGACTTAGACAGGGCTGCTTTCGGCTCCCGATCTTGGGCAGGTGCAGTGGGCGGCGTGTGGCCCGGGCAGGAGCCTCTCTGCGTGTGAACCTGGGAATCATCTCTCCTGCGAACTTCGGTCACCTGGCAGGAAGCTACGATGCCCAGACCTATGTTTAGCTGTGCAGCGAGGTATACTGGGTGGACAGGTTCCACACACACTTCAAATAAGTGGGTGGCCTCAGTGAAAAAGTGAGAGTTTGGCCAGCTGTGCACACAAAGAAGGCGCCCTTTGGCCTGGGCCTAAATGCTTGTGAAACCCCACTGGGCCTGCCTTGCTCTGAGGGCCCTTCCCTGGGCCCCCTGCTCCCCTGCACTTTGTTCAGTCACAGCAGAGATGGCCACACCCACTCCCTCAGTGAGGGCAGTGTTCCAGCCTCCCTCAGCCCCGCCCACTCTCCTCAGGTTACCATGGACTACAGATGCTGCATTCTGAGGCCAGGGCGTTCCGAGAATGCCAAGGGCAGACATGATGACCTTAAATGATTTCCTCTTGTGTCAGTTTTGGTAAACTGTAGGAGCTAGGAAATGGTCCACTTTACAGAAATGTTCAAATTTACTGGCATTTCATATATTCTCTGCTATAACATTGTCCTGATTCTTTCTATATATTCTTTAATTATGTTTGTGCTTTCCTTAATCAAAGTGTGTCTTTTAAATCTTTTCAAAGAATATTCTTTGGACTTACTACCTCACCTGAATTTTATACGTTTTCTGTGGTATTAAGTTCTGCTCATATCTATCTTTATCTTTTTTCTATGTTCTCAGGGTTTATTGTTTTGATCTTCTGATGTCAATTAAAACACTTGGTTATTCATTTTCATCAATCTTTTTACTTATAAAGATTTGAACTTTTAAAGATTCCAGCTCACTTTTAAGTTTCTAAGGGTCAGGTCCTCTACATTGTGGCTGGCCTAAGGCTTAGTTCACCATATAGCAATGTATATATTGACATTTTCCCCTCGAATTTCTGTGATTCCCTACATCTCACCTTTCTTTGCAGACAAGCCATTGGAAATACACTTAACTTATTTCACAGCCAATAAGTCTTTGAAATAATGCCTATTTTTTAGAGAAATCTTCCGACATAATTAGGCAGAAAATCTCACCTGCCATAGTTTTCAAAGCAGCATAATTTCACTCTTCTCAATGTTTATTCTGTGGTATTAAACAACCTTTGAGTATTTAGGTTTATCAATGACATGTACTTTAAAAATGTTTTAGAGATACTACCAGCCTTTGAAAACCTCCTTGTTCCTTCTTTCAGTTCCAGTTTTATGTATATTTTCTGCCTTGCACCTGATTATTCCAACATCAGATGGATGGCCTAGGGAATCTCATTCTGGTATTGATTGTTTTTGCTGATTGTCTCACTTTGTAGCTGATTTCTTCAATATTGTGTAAATTTAGATCATGAGCTCCTGTTTAGCTAAACAGCTGACCTTGTAAGAGGCTTAGGTGTGAACGCTGGTACGCTTCAGCAGAAAGTCGGCAAAGATTTATTTCTGTCCCTCCAATGAGTTGCCCGCAAGGACCCCGTTTTCTACAAGAGTTGGTCCAATACTCCTTCGAGAGGCAGTGGACTCAGACATGGCTGCTTTTCAGCCTTCGATCTGGGGCAGGGCCAGTGGGCGCCCTTGGCCCGGGCAGGAGCCTCTCCGCATGTGTACCAGGGACCCATTTGCTGCGAACTTCGGTCACCTGGCAGGAAGTTACGATGCCCTGACCTATGGTTAGCTGTGCAGCGAGGTGTACTGCGTGGACAGGTTCCAAACACACTTCAAATAAGATGGTGGCCTGAGTGGAAAGGTGAGAGTTTGGGCAGCTGTGCAGACAAAGAAGGCGCCCTTTGGCCTGGGCCTAAATGCTTGTGACACCCCACTGGGTCTGCCGGACTCTGAGGGCCCTGCCCTGGGCCCCCTGCTCCCCTGCCCTTTGTTCAGTCACAGCAGAGATGGCCACACCCACTCCCTCAGTGATGGCAGTCTTCCAACCTCCCTCAGCCACGCCCCCTCTCCGCAGGATACCATGGACAACATATGCTGCATTCTGAGGCCAGGGCGTTCCGAGAATGCCAAGGGCAGACATGATGACCTTAAATGATTTCCTCTTGTGTCAGTTTTCGTAAACTGTAGCAGCTAGGAAATGGTCCGCTTTACAGAAATGTTCAAGTTTACTGGCATTTCATATGTTCTCTGCTATAACATTGTCCTGATTCTTTCTGCATATTCTTTACTTATGTTTATGTTTTCCTTAATCAAAGTGTGTCTTTTAAATCTTTTCAAAGAATATTCTTTGGACTTACTAAATCACCTGAATTTTATACGTTTTCTGTTGTATTAAGTTCTGCTCATATATTTATTTACCTTTTTTCTATGTTCTCAGTGTTTATAGTTTTGATTTTCTGATGTCAAGTAAAACACTTGGTTATTCATTTTAATAAATCTTTTTACTTATAAAGATTTGAACTTTTAAAGATTCCAGCTTACTTGTACGTTTCTAAGGGTCCATTCCTCTACACTGTTGCCGGCCTAAGGCTTAGATCAACATATATCTATGTATATATTGACATATTATCCCCTCGGCTTTCTGTGATTCCCTACATCTCCCCTTTCTTTGCAGACAAGCCATTTGAAATACCCTTAACTTACTTCACAGCCAATAAGTCTTTGAAATAATGTGTATTTTTTAGAGAAATCATCTTATATAATTAGGCAGAAAATCTCACCTTCCATAGTTTTCTAAACAGCATAACTTCACTCTTCTCACAGCTTAATTTGCTGTATTAAACAACCTTTGTGTATTTAGCTTTATCAATGACATGTACTTTAAAAATGTTTTAGAGACCCTACCAGTCTTTGAAAACATCCTTGTTCCTTGTTTCTTTTCCAGGTTTATGTATATTTTCTGCCTAGCACCTGATTATTCCAACATCTGACGGATGGCCTAGGGAATCTAATTCTGGTATTGATTGTTTTTGCTGATTGTCTCCCTTTGTAGCTGATTTTTTCATTATTGTGTAAATTTAGGTCATGAGCTCATGTTTAGCTATACAGCTGACCTTGTAAAAGGCTTATGTGTGAACGCTCATAAGTTTCAGCAAAAGGTCGGCAAAGATTTATTTGTGTCCCTCCAATGAGTTGCCCACAAGGACCCCGTTTTCTAGAAGTGTTGGTCCAATATTACCTCTAGGGGTAGGGGACTTAGACAGGGCTGCTTTCGGCCCCCGATCTTGGGCAGGGGCAGTGGGCGGCGTGTGGCCCGGGCAGGAGCCTCTCTGCGTGTGAACCTGGGAATCATCTCTCCTGCGAACTTCGGTCACCTGGCAGGAAACTACGATGCCCAGACCTATGGTTAGCTGTGCAGCGAGGTATACTGCGTGGACAGGTTCCACACACACTTCAAATAAGTGGGTGGCCTCAGTGGAAAAGTGAGAGTTTGGCCAGCTGTGCAGACAAAGAAGGCGCCCTATGGCCTGGGCCTAAATGCTTGTGACACCCCACTGGGCCTGCCTTGCTCTGAGGGTCCAGCCCTGGGCCCCATGCTCCCCTGCCCTTTGTTCAGTCACAGCAGAGATGGCCACACCCACTCCCTCCATGAGGGCAGTGTTCCAGCCTCCCTCAGACCCGCCCACTCTCCACAGGTTACCATGGACTACAGATGCTGCATTCTGAGGCCAGGGCGTTCCGAGAATGCCAAGGGCAGACATAATAACCTTAAATGATTTCCTCTTGTGTCAGTTTTGGTAAACTGTAGGAGCTAGGAAATGGTCCACTTTACAGAAATATTCAAATTTACTAGCATTTCATATATTCTCTGCTATAACATTGTCCTGATTCTTTCTGTATATTCTTTACTTTTTTTTGTTTTCCTTATTCAAAGTGTGTCTTTTAAATCTTTTCAAAGAATATTCTTTGGACTTACTACCTCACCTGAATTTTCTACGTTTTCTGTGGTATTAAGTTCTGCTTATATCTTTATTTATCTTTTTTCTATGTTCTCAGGGTTTATTGTTTTGATCTTCTGATGTCAATTAAAACACTTGGTTATTCATTTTCATCAATCTTTTTACTTATAAAGATTTGAACTTTTAAAGATTCCAGCTCACTTTCTAGTTTCTAAGGGTCAGGTCCTCTACATTGTGTCTGGTCTACGGCTTAGTTCACCATATAGCAATGTATATATTGACATTTTCCCCTCGACTTTCTGTGATTCCCTACATCTCACCTTCCTTTGCAGACAAGCCAGTTGAAATACACTTAACTTATTTCACAGCCAATAAGTCTTTGAAATAATGTCTATTTTTAAGAGAAATCTTCTTATATAATTAGGCAGAAAATCTCACCTGCCATAGTTTTGAAAACAGCATAATTTCACTCTTCTCAATGCTTAATCTGTGGTATTAAACAACTTTTGAGTATTTAGGTTTATCAACGAAATGTACTATAAAAATGTTTTAGAGATCCTACCAGCCTTTGAAAACCTCCTTGTTCCTTGTTTCAGTTCCAGGTTTATGTATATTTTCTGCCTTGCACCTGATTATTCCAACATCAGATGGATGTCCTAGGGAATCTCATTCTGGTATTGATTGTTTTTGCTGATTGTCTCCCTTTGTAGCTGATTTCTTCAATATTGTGTAAATTTAGATCATGAGCTCATGTTTAGCTAAACAGCTGACCTTGTAAGAGGCTTAGGTGTGAACGCTGGTAAGCTTCAGCAGAAAGTCGGCAAAGATTTATTTGTGTCCCTCCAATGAGTTGCCCGCAAGGACCCCGTTTTCTACAAGTGTTGGTCCAATACTCCTTCGAGAGGCAGTGGACTCACACATGGCTGATTTTCAGCCTTCGATCTGTGGCAGGGCCAGTGGGCGGCCTGTGGCCCGGGCAGGAGCCTCTCCGCATGTGTCCCAGGGACACATTTGCCTGCGAACTTCAGTCACCTGGCAGGAAGCTACGATGCCTTGACCTATGGTAAGCTGTGCAGCGAGGTGTACTGCGCGGACAGGTACCCAACACACTTCAAATAAGAGGGCGGCCTGAGTGGAAAGGTGAGAGTTTGGGCAGCTGTGCAGACAAAGAAAGCGCCCTTTGGCCTGGGCCTAAATGCTTGTGACACCCCACTGGGTCTGCCGGGCTCTGAGGGCCCCGCCCTGGGCCCCCTGCTCCCCTGCCCTTTGTTCAGTCACAGCAGAGATGGCCACACCCACTCCCTCAGTGAGGGCAGTCTTCCAACCTCCCTCAGCCACGCCCCCTCTCCTCAGGTTACCGTGGACTTCAGATTCTGCATTCTGAGGCCAGGGCGTTCCAAGAATGCCAAGGGCAGACATGATGACCTTAAATGATTTCCTCTTGTGTCAGTTTTGGTAAACTTTAGGAGCTAGGAAATGGTCCACTTTACAGAAATATTCAAATTTACTGGCAATTCATATATTCTCCGCTATAACATTGTCCTGATTCTTTCTGTATATTATTTACTTTTTTTTGTTTTCCTAAATCAAAGTGTGTCTTTTAAATCTTTTCAAAGAATATTCTTTGGACTTACTAAATTACCTAAATTTTATACGTTTTCTGTTGTATTAAGTTCTGCTCATAACTTTATTTATCTTTTTTTCTATGTTCTCAGGGTTTATTGTTTTGATTTTCTGATGTCAAGTAAAACCCTTGGTTATTATTTTTAATAAATCTTTTTACTTATAAAGATTTGAACTTTTAAAGATTCCAGCTTCCTTGTACGTTTCTAAGGGTCCATTCCTCTACACTGTTGCCGGCCTAAGGCTTAGTTCACCATATAGCAATGTATATATTGACATATTATCCCCTCGGCTTTCTGTGATTCCCTACATCTCACATTTCTTTGCAGACAAGACATTTGAAATACCCTTAACTTATTTCACAGCCAATAAGTCTTTGAAATAATGTGTAATTTTTAGAGAAATCATCTTATATAATTAGGCAGAAAATCACTCCTTCCATAGTTTTCTAAACAGCATAATTTCACTCTTCTCACTGCTTAATTTGTTGTATTAAACAACCTTTGAGTATTTAGCTTTATCAATGACATGTACTTTAAAAATGTTTTAGAGATCCTACCAGTCTTTGAAAACATCCTTGTTCCTTGTTTCTTTTCCAGGTTTATGTATATTTTCTGCCTAGCACCTGATTATTCCAACATCTCAAGGATGGCCTAGGGAATCTAATTCTGGTATTGATTGTTTTTGCTGATTGTCTCCCTTTGTAGCTGATTTCTTCATTATTGTGTAAATTTAGGTCATGAGCTCATGTTTAGCTAAACAGCTGACCTTGTAAAAGGCTTATGTGTGAACGCTCGTAAGTTTCAGCAAAAAGTCGGCAAAGATGTATTTGTGTCCCTCCAATGAGTTGCCCACAAGGACCCCGTTTTCTAGAAGTGTTGGTCCAATACTCCCTCTAGGGGTAGGGGACTTAGACAGGGCTGCTTTCGGCCCCCGATCTTGGGCAGGTGCAGTGGGCGGCGTGTGGCCCGGGCAGGAGCCTCTCTGCGTGTGAACCTGGGAATCATCTCTCCTGCGAACTTCGGTCACCTGGCAGGAAGCTACGATGCCCAGACCTATGGTTAGCTGTGCAGCGAGGTATACTGGGTGGACAGGTTCCACACACACTTCAAATAAGTGGGTGGCCTCAGTGGAAAAGTGAGAGTTTGGCCAGCTGTGCAGACAAAGAAGGCGCCCTTTGGCCTGGGCCTAAATGCTTGTGACACCCCACTGGGCCTGCCTTGCTCTGAGGGCCCTTCCCTGGGCCCCCTGCTCCCCTGCACTTTGTTCAGTCACAGCAGAGATGGCCACACCCACTCCCTCAGTGAGGGCAGTGTTCCAGCCTCCCTCAGCCCCGCCCACTCTCCGCAGGTTACCATGGACTACAGATGCTGCATTCTCAGGCCAGGGCGTTCCGAGAATGCCAAGGGCAGACATGATGACCTTAAATGATTTCCTCTTGTGTCAGTTTTGGTAAACTGTAGGAGGTAGGAAATGGTCCACTTTACAGAAATGTTCAAATTTACTGGCATTTCATATATTCTCTGCTATAACATTGTCCTGATTCTTTCTATATATTCTTTAATTATGTTTGTGCTTTCCTTAATCAAAGTGTGTCTTTTAAATCTTTTCAAAGAATATTCTTTGGACTTACTACCTCACCTGAATTTTATACGTTTTCTGTGGTATTAAGTTCTGCTCATATCTATCTTTATCTTTTTTCTATGTTCTCAGGGTTTATTGTTTTGATCTTCTGATGTCAATTAAAACACTTGGTTATTCATTTTCATCAATCTTTTTACTTATAAAGATTTGAACTTTTAAAGATTCCAGCTCACTTTTAAGTTTCTAAGGGTCAGGTCCTCTACATTGTGGCTGGCCTAAGGCTTAGTTCACCATATAGCAATGTATATATTGACATTTTCCCCTCGACTTTCTGTGATTCCCTACATCTCACCTTTCTTTGCAGACAAGCCATTGGAAATACACTTAACTTATTTCACAGCCAATAAGTCTTTGAAATTATGTCTATTTTTTAGAGAAATCTTCTGACATAATTAGGCAGAAAATCTCACCTGCCATAGTTTTCAAAGCAGCATAATTACACTCTTCTCAATGCTTAATCTGTGGTATTAAACAACCTTTGAGTATTTAGGTTTATCAATGACATGTACTTTAAAAATGTTTTAGAGATCCTACCAGCCTTTGAAAACCTCCTTGTTCCTTCTTTCACTTCCAGTTTTATGTATATTTTCTGCCTTGCATCTGATTATTCCAACATCAGATGGATGGCCTAGGGAATCTCATTCTGGTATTGATTGTTTTTGCTGATTGTCTCCCTTTGTAGCTGATTTCTTCAATATTGTGTAAATTTAGATCATGAGCTCATGTTTAGCTAAACAGCTGACCTTGTAAGAGGCTTAGGTGTGAACGCTGGTACGCTTCAGCAGAAAGTCGGCAAAGATTTATTTGTGTCCCTCCAATGAGTTGCCCGCAAGGACCCCGTTTTCTACAAGAGTTGGTCCAATACTCCTTCGAGAGGCAGTGGACTCAGACATGGCTGCTTTTCAGCCTTCGATCTGGGGCAGGGCCAGTGGGCGCCCTTGGCCCAGGCAGGAGCCTCTCCGCATGTGTCCCAGGGACCCATTTGCCTGCGAACTTCGGTCACCAGGCAGGAAGTTACGATGCCCTGACCTATGGTTAGCTGTGCAGCGAGGTGTACTGCGTGGACAGGTTCCAAACACACTTCAAATAAGAGGGTGGCCTGAGTGGAAAGGTGAGAGTTTGGGCAGCTGTGCAGACAAAGAAGGCGCCCTTTGTCCTGGGCCTAAATGCTTGTGACACCCCACTGGGTCTGCCGGGCTCTGAGGGCCCTGCCCTGGGCCCCCTGCTCCCCTGCCCTTTGTTCAGTCACAGCAGAGATGGCCACACCCACTCCCTCAGTGATGGCAGTCTTCCAACCTCCCTCAGCCACGCCCCCTCTCCGCAGGTTACCATGGACAACATATGCTGCATTCTGAGGCCAGGGCGTTCCGAGAATGCCAAGGGCAGACATGATGACCTTAAATGATTTCCTCTTGTGTCAGTTTTCGTAAACTGTAGCAGCTAGGAAATGGTCCGCTTTACAGAAATGTTCAAGTTTACTGGCATTTCATATATTCTCTGCTATAACATTGTCCTGATTCTTTCTGCATATTCTTTACTTATGTTTATGTTTTCCTTAATCAAAGTGTGTCTTTTAAATCTTTTCAAAGAATATTCTTTGGACTTACTAAATCACCTGAATTTTATACGTTTTCTGTTGTATTAAGTTCTGCTCATATATTTATTTACCTTTTTTCTATGTTCTCAGTGTTTATAGTTTTGATTTTCTGATGTCAAGTAAAACACTTGGTTATTCATTTTAATAAATCTTTTTATTTATAAAGATTTGAACTTTTAAAGATTCCAGCTTACTTGTACGTTTCTAAGGGTCCATTCCTCTACACTGTTGCCGGCCTAAGGCTTAGATCAACATATATCTATGTATATATTGACATATTATCCCCTCGGCTTTCTGTGATTCCCTACATCTCCCCTTTCTTTGCAGACAAGCCATTTGAAATACCCTTAACTTACTTCACAGCCAATAAGTCTTTGAAATAATGTGTATTTTTTAGAGAAATCATCTTATATAATTAGGCAGAAAATCTCACCTTCCATAGTTTTCTAAACAGCATAACTTCACTCTTCTCACAGCTTAATTTGCTGTATTAAACAACCTTTGTGTATTTAGCTTTATCAATGACATGTACTTTAAAAATGTTTTAGAGACCCTACCAGTCTTTGAAAACATCCTTGTTCCTTGTTTCTTTTCCAGGTTTATGTATATTTTCTGCCTAGCACCTGATTATTCCAACATCTGACGGATGGCCTAGGGAATCTAATTCTGGTATTGATTGTTTTTGCTGATTGTCTCCCTTTGTAGCTGATTTTTTCATTATTGTGTAAATTTAGGTCATGAGCTCATGTTTAGCTATACAGCTGACCTTGTAAAAGGCTTATGTGTGAACGCTCGTAAGTTTCAGCAAAAAGTCGGCAAAGATTTATTTGTGTCCCTCCAATGAGTTGCCCACAAGAACCCCGTTTTCTAGAAGTGTTGGTCCAATACTCCTTCGAGAGGCAGTGGAGTCAGACATGGCTGCTCTTCTGCCTTCGATCTGGGGCAGGGCCAGTGGGCGGCCTGTGGCACGGGCAGGATCCTAGCCGCATGTGTCCCAGGGACCCATTTGCCTGCGAACTTCAGTCACCTGGCAGGAAGCTACGATGCCTTGACCTATGGTTAGCTGTGCAGCGAGGTGTACTGCGCGGACAGGTACCCAACACACTTCAAATAAGAGGGCGGCCTGAGAGGAAAGGTGAGAGTTTGGTCAGCTGTGCAGACAAAGAAGGCGCCCTTTGGCCTGGGCCTAAATGCTTTGACACCCCACTGGGTCTGCCGAGCTCTGAGGGCCCTGCCCTGGTCCCACTGCTCCCCTGCCCTTTGTTCAGTCACAGCAGAGATGGCAACACCCACTCCCTCAGTGAGGGCAGTCCTCCAACCTCCCTCAGCCACGCCCCCTCTCCGCAGGTTACCATGGACTACAGATGCTGCATTCTGAGGCCAGGGCGTTCCGAGAATGCCAAGGGCAGACATGATGACCTTAAATGATTTCCTCTTGTGTCAGTTTTGGTAAAGTTTAGGAGCTAGGAAATGGTCCACTTTACAGAAATATTCAAATTTACTGGCAATTCATATATTCTCCGCTATAACATTGTCCTGATTCTTTCTGTATATTATTTAGTTTTTTTTGTTTTCCTAAATCAAAGTGTGTCTTTTAAATCTTTTCAAAGAATATTCTTTGGACTTATTAAATCACCTAAATTTTATACGTTTTCTGTTGTATTAAGTTCTGCTCATATCTTTATTTATCTTTTTTCTATGTTCTCAGGGTTTATTGTTTTGATTTTCTGATGTCAAGTAAAACACTTGGTTATTATTTTTAATAAATCTTTTTACTTATAAAAATTTGAACTTTTAAAGATTCCAGCTTACTTGTACGTTTCTAAGGGTACATTCTTCTACACTGTTGCCGGCCTAAGGCTTAGTTCACCATATAGCAATGTATATATTGACATATTATCCCCTCGGCTTTCTGTGATTCCCTACATCTCACATTTCCTTGCAGACAAGACATTTGAAATACCCTTAACTTATTTCACAGCCAATAAGTCTTTGAAATAATGTGTATTTTTTAGAGAAATCATCTTATATAATTAGGCAGAAAATCTCACCTTCCATAGTTTTCTAAGCAGCATAATTTCACTCTTCTCATTGTCTAATTTGTTGTATTAAACAACCTTTGAGTATTTAGCTTTATCAATGACATGTACTTTAAAAATGTTTTAGAGACCCTACCAGTCTTTGAAAACATCCTTGTTCCTTGTTTCTTTTCCAGGTTTATGTATATTTTCTGCCTAGCACCTGATTATTCCAACATCTGACGGATGGCCTAGGGAAAATAATTCTTGTATTGATTGTTTTTGCTGATTTTCTCCCTTTGTAGCTGATTTCTTCATTATTGTGTAAATTTAGATCATGAGCTCATGTTTAGCTAAACAGCTGACCTTGTAAAAGGCTTAGGTGTGAACGCTCGTAAGTTTCAGCAAAAAGTCGGCAAAGATTTATATGTGTCCCTCCAATGAGTTGCCCACAAGGACCCCGTTTTCTAGAAGTGTTGGTCCAATACTCCCTCTAGGGGTAGGGGAATTAGACAGGGCTACTTTCGGCCCCCGATCTTGGGCAGGGGCAGTGGGCCTCCTGTGGCCCGGGCAGGAGCCTCTCTGCATGTGAACCTGGGAATCATCTCTCCTGCGAACTTCGGTCACCTGGCAGGAAGCTATGATGCCCAGACCTATGGTTAGCTGTGCAGCGAGGTATACTGCGTGGACAGGTTCCACACTCACTGCAACTAAGTGGGCGGCCTGAGTGGAAAAGTGAGAGTTTGGGCAGCTGTGCAGACAAAGAAGGCGCCCTAAGGCCTTGGCCTAAATGCTTGTGACACCCCACTAGGCCTGCCGGGCTCTGAGTGTCCTGCCCAGGGCCCGCTGCTCCCCTGCCCTTTGTTTAGTCACAGCAGAGATGGCCACACCCACTCCCTCTGTGAGGGCAGTGTTCCAGCCTTCCTCAGTCCCGCCCAATCTCCGCAGGTTACCATGGACTACAGATGCTGCATTCTGAGGTCAGGGCGTTCCGAGAATGCCAAGGGCAGACATGATGACCTTAAATGATTTCCTCTTGTGTCAGTTTTGGTAAACTGTAGGAGCTAGGAAATGGTCCACTTTACAGAAATGTTCAAATTTACTGGCATTTCATATATTCTCTGCTATAACATTGTCCTGATTCTTTCTATATATTCTTTAAATATGTTTGTGCTTTCCTTAATCAAAGTGTGTCTTTTACATCTTTTCAAAGAATATTCTTTGGACTTACTACCTCACCTGAATTTTGTACGTTTTCTGTGGTATTAACTTCTGCTCATATCTATCTTTATCTTTTTTCTATGTTCTCAGGGTTTATTGTTTTCATCTTCTGATGTCAATTAAAACACTTGGGTATTCATTTTCATCAATCTTTTTACTTATAAAGATTTGAACTTTTAAAGATTCCAGCTCACTTTTAAGTTTCTAAGGGTCAGGTCCTCTACATTGTGGCTGGCCTAAGGCTTAGTTCACCATATAGCAATGTATATATTGACATTTTCCCCTCGACTTTCTGTGATTCCCTACATCTCCCCTTTCTTTGCAGACAAGCCATTTGAAATACACTTAACTTATTTCACAGCAAATAAGTCTTTGAAATAATGTGTATTTTTTAGAGAAATCATCTTATATAATTAGGCAGAAAATCTCTCCTTCCATAGTTTTCTAAACAGCATAATTTCACTCTTCTCACTGCTTAATTTGTTGTATTAAACAACCTTTGAGTATTTAGGTTTATCAATAACATGTACTTTAAAAATGTTTTAGAGATCCAACCAGCCTTTGAAAACCTCCTTGTTCCTTGTTTCAGTTCCAGTTTTATGTATATTTTCTGCCTTGCACCTGATTATTCCAACATCAGATGGATGGCCTAGGGAGTCTCATTCTGGTATTGATTGTTTTTGCTGATTGTCTCACTCTGTAGCTGATTTCTTCAATATTGTGTAAATTTAGATCATGAGCTCATGTTTAGCTAAACAGATGACCTTGTAAGAGGCTTAGGTGTGAACGCTGGTAAGCTTCAGCAGAAAGTCGGCAAAGATTTATTTGTGTCCCTCCAATGAGTTGCCCGCAAGGACCCCGTTTTCTACAAGTGTTGGTCCAATACTCCTTCGAGAGGCAGTGGACACAGACATGGCTGCTTTCCAGCCTTCGATCTGGGGCAGGGCCAGTGGGCGGCCTGTGGCCCGGGCAGGAGCCTCTCCGATGTGTCCCAGGGACCCATTTGCCTGCGAACTTCGGTCACCTGGCAGGTAGCTACGATGCCCTGACCTATGGTTAGCTGTGCAGCGAGGTGTACTGCGCGGACAGGTTCCAAACACACTTCAAATAAGAGGGCGGCCTGAGTGGAAAGGTGAGAGTTTGTGCAGCTGTGCAGACAAAGAAGGCGCCCTTTGGCCTGGGCCTAAATGCTTGTGACACCCCACTGGGTCTGCCGGGCTCTGAGGGCCCTGCCCTGGGCCCCCTGCTCCCCTGCCCTTTGTTCAGTCACAGCAGAGATGGCCATACACACTCCCTCAATGATGGCAGTCTTCCAACCTCCCTCAGCCACGCCCACTCTCCGCAGGTTACCATGGACTACAGATGCTGCATTCTGAGGCCGGGGCGTTCCGAGAATTCCAAGGGCAGACATGATGACCTTAAATGATTTCCTCTTGTGTCAGTTTTCGTAAACTGTAGCAGCTAGGAAATGGTCCGCTTTACAGAAATGTTCAAATTTACTGGCATTTCATATATTCTCTGCTATATCATTGTCCTGATTCTTTCTGCATATTCTTTACTTATGTTTATGTTTTCCTTAATCAAAGTGTGTCTTTTAAATCTTTTCAAAGAATATTCTTTGGACTTACTAAATCACCTGAATTTTATACGTTTTCTGTTGTATTAAGTTCTGCTCATATCTTTATTTATCTTTTTTCTATGTTCTCAGAGTTTATAGTTTTGATTTTCTGATGTCAAGTAAAACACTTGGTTATTCATTTTAATAAATCTTTTTACTTATAAAGATTTGAACTTTTAAAGATTCCAGCTTACTTGTACGTTTCTAAGGGTCCATTCCTCTACACTGTTGCCGGCCTAAGGCTTAGATCAACATATAGCTATGTATATATTGACATATTATCCCCTCGGCTTTCTGTGATTCCCTACATCTCACATTTCTTTGCAGACTAGACATTTGAAATACCCTTAACTTATTTCACAGCCAATAAGTCTTTGAAATAATGTGTATTTTTTAGAGAAATCATCTTATATAATTAGGCAGAAAATCACTCCTTCCATAGTTTTCTAAACAGCATAATTTCACTCTTCTCACTGCTTAATTTGTTGTATTAAACTACCTTTGAGTATTTAGCTTTATCAATGACATGTACTTTAAAAATATTTTAGAGATCCTACCAGTCTTTGAAAACATCCTTGTTCCTTGTTTCTTTTCCAGGTTTATGTATATTTTCTGCCTAGCACCTGATTATTCCAACATCTGACGGATGGCCTAGGGAATCTAATTCTGGTATTGATTGTTTTTGCTGATTGTCTCCCTTTGTAGCTGATTTCTTCATTATTGTGTAAATTTAGATCATGAGCTCATGTTTAGCTAAACAGCTGACCTTGTAAAAGGCTTAGGTGTGAACGCTCGTAAGTTTCAGCAAAAATTCGGCAAAGACTTATTTGTGTCCCTCCAATGAGTTGCCCACAAGGACCCCGTTTTCTAGAAGTGTTGGTCCAATACTCCCTCTAGGTTTAGGGGAATTAGACAGGGCTGCTTTCGGCCCCCGATCTTGGGCAGGGGCAGTAGGCCGCCTTTGGCCCGGGCAGGAGCCTCTCTGCATGTGAACCTGGGAATCATCTCTCCTGCGAACTTCGGTCACCTGGCAGGAAGCTATGATGCCCTGACCTATGGTTAGCTGTGCAGCGAGGTATACTGCGCGGACAGGTTCCACACTCACTGCAACTAAGTGGGCGGCCTGAGTGGAAAAGTGAGAGTTTGGTCAGCTGTGCAGACAAAGAAGGCGCCCTAAGGCCTTGGCCTAAATGCTGGTGACACCCCACTAGGCCTGCCGGGCTCTGAGGTCCCTGCCCAGGGCCCGCTGCTCCCCTGCCCTTTGTTCAGTCACAGCAGAGATGGCCACACCACTCCCTCTGTGAGGGAAGTGTTCCAGCCTCCCTCAGTCCCGCCCACTCTCCGCAGGTTACCATGGACTACAGATGCTGCATTCTGAGGCCAGGGCGTTCCGAGAATGCCAAGGGCAGACATGATGACCTTAAATGATTTCCTCTTGTGTCAGTTTTGGTAAACTGTAGGAGCTAGGAAATGGTCCACTTTACAGAAATGTTCAAATTTACTGGCATTTCATATATTCTCTGCTATAACATTGTCCTGATTCTTTCTATATATTCTTTAATTATGTTTGTGCTTTCCTTAATCAAACTGTGTCTTTTAAATCTTTTCAAAGAATATTCTTTGGACTTACTAAATTACCTAAATTTTATACGTTTTCTGTTGTATTAAGTTATGCTCATATCTTTATTTATCTTTTTTCTATGTTCTCAGGGTTTATTGTTTTGATTTTCTGATGTCAAGTAAAACACTTGGTTATTATTTTTAATAAATCTTTTTACTTATAAAGATTTGAACTTTTAAAGATTCCAGCTTCCTTGTACGTTTCTAAGGGTCCATTCCTCTACACTGTTGCCAGCCTAAGGCTTAGTTCACCATATAGCAATGTATATATTGACATATTATCCCCTCGGCTTTCTGTGATTCCCTACATCTCACCTTTCTTTGCAGACTAGACATTTGAAATACCCTTAACTTATTTCACAGCCAATAAGTCTTTGAAATAATGTGTATTTTTTAGAGAAATCATCTTATATATTTAGGCAGAAAATCTCACCTGCCATAGTTTTCTAAACAGCATAATTTCACTCTTCTCACTGCTTAATTTGTTGTATTAAACAACCTTTGAGTATTTAGCTTTATCAATGACAAGTACTTTAAAAATGTTTTAGAGATACTACCAGTCTTTGAAAACATCCTTGTTCCTTGTTTCTTTTCCAGGTGTATGTATATTTTCTGCCTAGCACCTGATTATTCCAACATCTGACGGATGGCCTAGGGAATCTAATTCTGGTATTGATTGTTTTTGCTGATTGTCTGCCTTTGTAGCTGATTTCTTCATTATTGTGTAAATTTAGATCATGAGCTCATGTTTAGCTAAACAGCTGACCTTGTAAAAGGCTTAGGTGTAAACGCTCCTAAGTTTCAGCAAAAAGTCGGCAATGATTTATTTGTGTCCCTCCAATGAGTTGCCCACAATGACCCCGTTTTCTAGAAGTGTTGGTCCAATACTCCCTCTAGGGGTAGGGGAATTAGACAGGGCTGCTTTCGGCCCCCGAACTTGGGCAGGGGCAGTGGGCCGCCTGTGGCCCGGGCAGGAGCCTCTCTGCATGTGAACCTGGGAATCATCTATCCTGCGAACTTCGGTCACCTGGCAGGAAGCTATGATGCCCAGACCTATGGTTAGCTGTGCAGCGAGGTATACTGCGTGTACAGGTTCCACACTCACTGCAACTAAGTGGGCGGCCTGAGTGGAAAAGTGAGAGTTTGGGCAGCTGTGCAGACAAAGAAGGCGCCCTAAGGCCTGGGCCTAAATGCTTGTGACACCACACTAGGCCTGCCGGGCTCTGAGGGCCCTGCCCAGGGCCCGCTGCTCCCCTGACCTTTGTTCAGTAACAGCAGAGATGGCCACACCCACTCCCTCTGTGAGGGCAGTGTTCCCGCCTCACTCAGTCCCGCCCACTCTCCGCAGGTTACCAGGGACTAAAGATGCTGCATTCTGAGGCCAGGGCGTTCCGAGAATGGCAAGGGCAGACATGATGACCTTAAATGATTTCCTCTTGTGTCAGTTTTGGTAAACTGTAGGAGCTAGTAAATGGTCCACTTTACAGAAATGTTCAAATTTACTGGCATTTCATATATTCTCTGTTATAACATTGTCCTGATTCTTTCTATATATTCTTTAATTATGTTTGTGCTTTCCTTAATTAAAGTGAGTCTTTTAAATCTTTTCAAAGAATATTCTTTGGACTTACTACCTCACCTGAATTTTATACCTTTTCTGTGGTATTAAGTTCTGCTCATATCTATCTTTATCTTTTTTCTATGTTCTCAGGGTTTATTGTTTTGATCTTCTGATGTCAATTAAAACACTTGGGTATTCATTTTCATCAATCTTTTTACTTATAAAGATTTGAACTTTTAAAGATTCCAGCTCACTTTTAAGTTTCTAAGGGTCAGGTCCTCTACATTGTGGCTGGCCTAAGGCTTAGTTCACCATATAGCAATGTATATATTGACATTTTCCCCTCGACTTTCTGTGATTCCCTACATCTCACCTTTCTTTGCAGACAAGCCATTGGAAATACACTTAACTTATTTCACAGCCAATAAGTCTTTGAAATAATGTCTATTTTTTAGAGAAATCTTCTGACATAATTAGGCAGAAAATCTCACCTCCCATAGTTTTGAAAACAGCATAATTTCACTCTTCTCAATGCTTAATCTGTGGTATTAAACAACCTTTGAGTATTTAGGTTTATCAATGACATGTACTTTAAAAATGTTTTAGAGATCCTACCAGCCTTTGAAAACCTCCTTGTTCCTTGTTTCAGTTCCAGTTTTATGTATATTTTCTGCCTTGCACCTGATTATTCCAACATCAGATGGATGGCCTAGGGAATCTCATTCTGGTATTGATTGTTTTTGCTGATTGTCTCCCTTTGTAGCTGATTTCTTCAATATTGTGTAAATTTAGATCATGAGCTCATGTTTAGCTAAACAGCTGACCTTGTAAGAGGCTTAGGTGTGAACGCTGGTACGCTTCAGCAGAAAGTCGGCAAAGATTTATTTGTGTCCCTCCAATGAGTTGCCCGCAAGGATCCCGTTTTCTACAAGAGTTGGTCCAATGCTCCTTCGAGAGGCAGTGGACGCAGACATGGATGCTTTTCAGGCTTCGATCTGGGGCAGGGCCAGTGGGCGGCCTGTGGCCCGGGCAGGAGGCTCTCCGCATGTGTCCCAGGGACCCATTTGCCTGCGAACTTCTGTCACGTGGCAGGAAGCTACGATGCCCTGACCTATGGTTAGCTGTGCAGCGAGGTGTACCGTGCGGACAGGTTCCAAACACACTTCAAATAAGAGGGCGGCCTGAGTGGAAAGGTGAGAGTTTGGGCAGCTGTGCAGACAAAGAAGGCGCCCTTTGGCCTGGGCCTAAATGCTTGTGACACCCCACTGGGTCTGCCGGGCTCTGAGGGCCCTGCCCTGGGCCCCCTGCTCCCCTGCCCTTTGTTCAGTCACAGCAGAGATGGCCACACCCACTCCCTCCGTGATGGCAGTCTTCCAACCTCCCTCAGCCACGCCCCCTCTCCGCAGGTTACCATGGACTACAGATGCTGCATTCTGAGGCCAGGGCGTTCCGAGAATGCCAAGGGCAGACATGACGACATTAAATGATTTCCTCTTGTGTCAGTTTTCGTAAACTGTAGCAGCTAGGAAATGGTCCGCTTTACAGAAATGTTCAAGTTTACTGGCATTTCATATATTCTCTGCTATAACATTGTCCTGATTCTTTCTGCATATTCTTTACTTAGGTTTATGTTTTCCTTAATCAAAGTGTGTCTTTTAAATCTTTTCAAAGAATATTCTTTGGACTTACTAAATCACCTGAATTTTATACGTTTTCTGTTGTATTCAGTTCTGCTCATAACTTTAGTTATCTTTTTTCTATGTTCTCAGGGTTTATAGTTTTGATTTTCTGATGTCAAGTAAAACACTTGGTTATTCATTTTAATAAATCTTTTTACTAATAAAGATTTGAACTTTTAAAGATTCCAGCTTTCTTGTACGTTTCTAAGGGTCCATTCCTCTACACTGTTGCCGGCCTAAGGCTTAGATCAACATATAGCTATGTATATATTGACATATTATCCCCTCGGCTTTCTGTGATTCCCTACATCTCACCTTTCTTTGCAGACAAGCCATTTGAAATACCCTTAACTTATTTCACAGCCAATAAGTCTTTGAAATAATGTGTATTTTTTAGAGAAATCATCTTATATAATTAGGCAGGAAATCTCACCTTCCATAGTTTTCTAAACAGCATAACTTCACTCTTCTCACCGCTTAATTTGCTGTATTAAACAACCTTTGTGTTTTTAGCTTTATCAATGACATGTACTTTAAAAATGTTTTAGAGACCCTACCAGTCTTTGAAAACATCCTTGTTCCTTGTTTCTTTTCCATGTTTATGTATATTTTCTGCCTAGCACCTGATTATTCCAACATCTCAAGGATGGCCTAGGGAATCTAATTCTGGTATTGATTGTTTTTGCTGATTGTCTCCCTTTGTAGCTGATTTCTTCATTATTGTGTAAATTTAGGTCATGAGCTCATGTTTAGCTAAACAGCTGACCTTGTAAAAGGCTTAGGTGTGAACGCTCGTAAGTTTCAGCAAAAAGTCGGCAAAGATTTATTTGTGTCCCACCAATGAGTTGCCCACAAGGACCCCGTTTTCTAGAAGTGTTGGTCCAATACTCCCTCTAGGGGTAGGGGACTTAGACAGGGCTGCTTTCGGGCCCCGATCTTGGGCAGGAGACTCTCTGCGTGTGAACATGGGAATCATCTGTCCTGCGAACTTCGGTCACCTGGCAGGAAGCTACGATGCCCAGACCTATGGTTAGCTGTGCAGCGAGGTATACTGCGTGGACAGGTTCCACACACACTTCAAATAAGTGGGTGGCCACAGTGGAAAAGTGAGAGTTTGGCCAGCTGTGCAGACAAAGAAGGCGCCCTATGGCCTGGGCCTAAATGCTTGTGACACCTCACTGGGCCTGCCTTGCTCTGAGGGCCCTGCCCTGGGACCCATGCTCCCCTGCCCTTTGTTCAGTCACAGCAGAGATGGCCACAACCACTCCCTCCGTGAGGGCAGTGTTCCAGCCTCCATCAGCCCCGCCCACTCTCCACAGGTTACCATGGACTACAGACGCTGCATTCTGACGCCAGGGCATTCCGAGAATGCCAAGGGCAGACATGATGACCTTAAATGATTTCCTCTTGTGTCAGTTTTGGTAAACTGTAGGAGCTAGGAAATGGTCCACTTTACAGAAATGTTCAAATTTCCTGGCATTTCATATATTCTCTGCTATAACATTGTCCTGATTCTTTCTGTATATTCTTTACTTTTTTTTGTTTTCCTTAATCAAAGTGTGTCTTTTAAATCTTTTCAAAGAATATTCTTTGGACTTACTACCTCACCTGAATTTTATACGTTTTCTGTGGTATTAAGTTCTGCTCATATCTTTATTTATCTTTTTTCTATGTTCTCAGGGTTTATTGTTTTGATCTTCTGATGTCAATTAAAACACTTGGTTATTCATTTTCATCAATCTTTTTACTTATAAAGATTTGAACTTTTAAAGATTCCAGCTCACTTTCAAGTTTCTAAGGGTCAGGTCCTCTACATTGTGGCTGGCCTAAGGCTTAGTTCACCATATAGCAATGTATATATTGACATTTTCCCCTCGACTTTCTGTGATTCCCTACATCTCACCTTTCTTTGCAGAAAAGCCATTTGAAATACACTTAACTTATTTCACAGCCAATAAGTCTTTGAAATAATGTCTATTTTTTAGAGAAATCTTCTTATATAATTAGGCAGAAAATCTCACCTGCCATAGTTTTGAAAACAGCATAATTTCACTCTTCTCAATGCTTAATCTGTGGTATTAAACAACCTTTGAGTATTTAGGTTTATCAACGACATGTATTTTAAAAATGTTTTAGAGATCCTACCAGCCTTTGAAAACCTCCTTGTTCCTTGTTTCAGTTCCAGTTTTATGTATATTTTCTGCCTTGCACCTGATTATTCCAACATCAGATGGATGGCCTAGGGAATCTCATTCTGGTATTGATTGTTTTTGCTGATTGTCCCACTTTGTAGCTGATTTCTTCAATATTGTGTAAATTTAGATCATGAGCTCATGTTTAGCTAAACAGCTGACCTTGTAAGAGGCTTAGGTGTGAACGCTGGTATGCTTCAGCAGAAAGTCGGCAAAGATTTATTTGTGTTCCTCCAATGAGTTGCCCGCAAGGACCCCGTTTTCTACAAGTGTTGGTCCAATACTCCTTCGAGAGGCAGTGGTTTCAGACATGGCTGCTTTTCAGCCTTCGATCTGGAGCAGGGCCAGTGGGCGGCCTGTGGCCCGGGCAGGAGCCTCTCCGCATGTGTCCCAGGGACCCATTTGCCTGCGAACTTCGGTCACCTGACAGGAAGCTACGATGCCCTGACCTATGGTTAGCTGTGCAGCGAGGTGTACTGCACGGACAGGTTCCAAACACATTTCAAATAAGAGGGTGGCCTGAGTGGAAAGTTGAGAGTTTGGGCAGCTGTGCAGACAAAGAAGGCGCCCTTTCGCCTGGGCCTAAATGCTTGTGACACCCCACTGGGTCTGCCGGGCTCTGAGGGCCCTGCCCTGGGCCCCCTGCTCCCCTGCCCTTTGTTCAGTCACAGTAGAGATGGCCACACCCACTCCCTCAGTGATGGCAGTCTTCCAACCTCCCTCAGCCACGCCCCCTCTCCGCAGGTTACCATGGACTACAGATGCTGCATTCTGAGGCCAGGGCGTTCCGAG
Organism: Mesoplodon bidens; assembly: GCF_964165515.1. Lineage (NCBI taxonomy): Eukaryota > Metazoa > Chordata > Mammalia > Artiodactyla > Ziphiidae > Mesoplodon > Mesoplodon bidens. Next base: position 9,169,420 of record NC_138180.1, read on the forward strand.
AATGCCAAGGGCAGACATGACGACCTTAAATGATTTCCTCTTGTGTCACTTTTCGTAAACTGTAGCAGCTAGGAAATGGTCCGCTTTACAGAAATGTTCAAGTTTACTGGCATTTCATATGTTCTCTGCTATAACATTGTCCTGATTCTTTCTGCATATTCTTTACTTATGTTTATGTTTTCCTTAATCAAAGTGTGTCTTTTAAATCTTTACAAAGAATATTCTTTGGACTTACTAAATCACCTGAATTTTATACGTTTTCTGTTGTATTAAGTTCTGCTCATATATTTATTTACCTTTTTTCTATGTTCTCAGTGTTTATAGTTTTGATTTTCTGATGTCAAGTAAAACACTTGGTTATTCATTTTAATAAATCTTTTTACTTATAAAGATTTGAACTTTTAAAGATTCCAGCTTACTTGTACGTTTCTAAGGGTCCATTCCTCTACACTGTTGCCGGCCTAAGGCTTAGATCAACATATATCTATGTATATATTGACATATTATCCCCTCGGCTTTCTGTGATTCCCTACATCTCCCCTTTCTTTGCAGACAAGCCATTTGAAATACCCTTAACTTACTTCACAGCCAATAAGTCTTTGAAATAATGTGTATTTTTTAGAGAAATCATCTTATATAATTAGGTAGAAAATCTCACCTTCCATAGTTTTCTAAACAGCATAACTTCACTCTTCTCACAGCTTAATTTGCTGTATTAAACAACCTTTGTGTATTTAGCTTTATCAATGACATGTACTTTAAAAATGTTTTAGAGACCCTACCAGTCTTTGAAATCATCCTTGTTCCTTGTTTCTTTTCCAGGTTTATGTATATTTTCTGCCTAGCACCTGATTATTCCAACATCTGACGGATGGCCTAGGGAATCTAATTCTGGTATTGATTGTTTTTGCTGATTGTCTCCCTTTGTAGCTGATTTTTTCATTATTGTGTAAATTTAGGTCATGAGCTCATGTTTAGCTATACAGCTGACCTTGTAAAAGGCTTATGTGTGAACGCTCGTAAGTTTCAGCAAAAAGTCGGCAAAGATTTATTTGTGTCCCTCCAATGAGTTGCCCACAAGGACCCCGTTTTCTAGAAGTGTTGGTCCAATATTACCTCTAGGGGTAGGGGACTTAGACAGGGCTGCTTTCGGCCCCCGATCTCGGGCAGGGGCAGTGGGCGGCGTGTGGCCCGGGAAGGAGCCTCTCTGCGTGTGAACCTGGGAATCATCTCTCCTGCGAAATTCGGTCACCTGGCAGGAAGCTACGATGCCCAGACCTATGGTTAGCTGTGCAGCGAGGTATACTGCGTGGACAGGTTCCACACACACTTCAAATAAGTGGGTGGCCTGAGTGGAAAAGTGAGAGTTTGGCCAGCTGTGCAGACAAAGAAGGCGCCCTTTGGCCTGGGCCTAAATGCTTGTGACACCCCACTGGGCCTGCCTTGCTCTGAGGGTCCAGCCCAGGGCCCCATGCTCCCCTGCCCTTTGTTCAGTCACAGCAGAGATGGCCACACCCACTCCCTCCATGAGGGCAGTGTTCCAGCCTCCCTCAGACCCGCCCACTCTCCACAGGTTACCATGGACTACAGATGCTGCATTCTGAGGCCAGGGCGTTCCAAGAATGCCAAGGGCAGACATGATGACCTTAAATGATTTCCTCTTGTGTCAGTTTTGGTAAACTGTAGGAGCTAGGAAATGGTCCACTTTACCGAAATATTCAAATTTACTAGCATTTCATATATTCTCTGCTATAACATTGTCCTGATTCTTTCTGTATATTCTTTACTTTTTTTTGTTTTCCTTATTCAAAGTGTGTCTTTTAAATCTTTTCAAAGAATATTCTTTGGACTTACTACCTCACCTGAATTTTATACGTTTTCTGTGGTATTAAGTTCTGCTTATATCTTTATTTATCTTTTTTCTATGTTCTCAGGGTTTATTGTTTTGATCTTCTGATGTCAATTAAAACACTTGGTTATTCATTTTCATCAATCTTTTTACTTATAAAGATTTGAACTTTTAAAGATTCCAGCTCACTTTCAAGTTTCTAAGGGTCAGGTCCTCTACATTGTGGCTGGTCTACGGCTTAGTTCACCATATAGCAATGTATATATTGACATTTTCCCCTCGACTTTCTGTGATTCCCTACATCTCACCTTTCTTTGCAGACAAGCCATTTGAAATACACTTAACTTATTTCACAGCCAATAAGTCTTTGAAATAATGTCTATTTTTTAGAGAAATCTTCTTCTATAATTAGGCAGAAAATCTCACCTGCCATAGTTTTGAAAACAGCATAATTTCACTCTTCTCAATGCTTAATCTGTGGTATTAAACAACTTTTGAGTGTTTAGGTTTATCAATGACATGTACTTTAAAAATGTTTTAGAGATCCTACCAGCCTTTGAAAACCTCCTTGTTCCTTGTTTCAGTTCCAGTTTTATGTATATTTTCTGCCTTGCACCTGATTATTCCAACATCAGATGGATGGCCTAGGGAATCTCATTCTGGTATTGATTGTTTTTGCTGATTGTCTCCCTTTGTAGCTGATTTCTTCAATATTGTGTAAATTTAGATCATGAGCTCATGTTTAGCTAAACAGCTGACCTTGTAAGAGGCTTAGGTGTGAACGCTGGTAAGCTTCAGCAGAAAGTCGGCAAAGATTTATTTGTGTCCCTCCAATTAGTTGCACGCAAGAACCCCGTTTTCTACAAGTGTTGGTCCAATACTCCTTCGAGAGGCAGTGGACTCAGACATGGCTGCTTTTCAGCCTTCGATCTGGGGCAGGGCCAGTGGGCAGCCTGTGGCCCGGGCAGGAGCCTCTCCGCATGTGTCCCAGGGACCCATTTGCCTGCGAACTTCAGTCAGCTGGCAGGAAGCTACGATGCCTTGACCTATGGTTAGCTGTGCAGCGAAGTGTACTGTGCGGACAGGTACCCAACACACTTCAAATAAGAGGGCGGCCTGAGTGGAAAGGTGAGAGTTTGGGCAGCTGTGCAGACAAAGAAAGCGCCCTTTGGCCTGGGCCTAAATGCTTGTGACACCCCACTGGGTCTGCCGGGCTCTGAGGGCCCTGCCCTGGGCCCCCTGCACCCCTGCCCTTTGTTCAGTCACCGCAGAGATGACCACACCCACTCCCTCAGTGAGGGCAGTCTTCCTACCTCCCTCAGCCACGCCCCCTCTCCGCAGGTTACCATGGACTACAGATGCTGCATTCTGAGGACAGGGCATTCCGAGAATGCCAAGGGCAGACATGATGACCTTAAATGATTTCCTCTTGTGTCAGTTTTGGAAAGTTTAGGAGCTAGGAAATGGTCCACTTTACAGATATATTCAAATTTACTGGCAATTCATATATTCTCCGCTATAACATAGTCCTGATTCTTTCTGAATATTATTTACTTTTTTTTGTTTTCCTAAATCAAAGTGTGTCTTTTAAATCTTTTCAAAGAATATTCTTTGGACTTACTAAATCACCTAAATTTTATACGTTTTCTGTTGTATTAAGTTCTGCTCTTATCTTTATTTTTCTTTTTTCTATGTTCTCAGGGTTTATTGTTTTGATTTTCTGATGTCAAGTAAAACACTTGGTTATTATTTTTAATAAATCTTTTTACTTATAAAGATTTGAACTTTTAAAGATTCCAGCTTCCTTGTACGTTTCTAAGGGTCCATTCCTCTACACTGTTGCCGGCCTAAGGCTTAGTTAACCATATAGCAATGTATATATTGACATATTATCCCCTCGGCTTTCTGTGATTCCCTACATCTCACATTTCATTGCAGACAAGACATTTGAAATACCCTTAACTTATTTCACAGCCAGTAAGTCTTTGAAATAAAGTGTATTTTTTAGAGAAATCATCTTATATAATTAGGCAGAAAATCTCACCTGCCATAGTTTTCTAAACAGCATAATTTCACTCTTCTCACTGCTTAATTTGTTGTATTAAACAACCTTTGAGTATTTAGCTTTATCAATGACATGTACTCTAAAAATGTTTTAGAGATCCTACCAGTATTTGAAAACATCCTTGTTCCTTGTTTCTTTTCCAGGTTTATGTATATTTTCTGCCTAGCACCTGATTATTCCAACATCTGACGGATGGCCTAGGGAATCTAATTCTGGTATTGATTGTTTTTGCTGATTGTCTCCCTTTGTAGCTGATTTCTTCATTATTGTGTAAATTTAGGTCATGAGCTCATGTTTAGCTAAACAGCTGACCTTGGAAAAGGCTTATGTGTGAACGCTCGTAAGTTTCAGCAAAAAGTCGGCAAAGATTTATTTGTGTCCCTCCAATGAGTTGCCCACAAGGAGCCCGTTTTCTAGAAGTGTTGGTCCAATACTCCCTCTAGGGGTAGGGGACTTAGACAGGGCTGCTTTCGGCCCCCGATCTTGGGCAGGGGCAGTGGGCGGGGTGTGGCCCGGGCAGGAGCCTCTCTGCGTGTGAACCTGTGAATCATCTCTACTGCGAACTTCGGTCACCTGGCAGGAAGCTACGATGCCCAGACCTATGGTTAGCTGTGCAGCGAGGTATACTGGGTGGACAGGTTCCACACACACTTCAAATAAGTGGGTGGCCTCAGTGGAAAAGTGAGAGTTTGGCCAGCTGTGCAGACAAAGAAGGCGCCCTTTGGCCTGGTCCTAAATGCTTGTGACACCCCACTGGGCCTGCCTTGCTCTGAGGGCCCTGCCCTGGGCCCCCTGCTCCCCTGCCCTTTGTTCAGTCACAGCAGAGATGGCCACACCCACTCCCTCCGTGAGGGCAGTGTTCCAGCCTCCCTCAGCCCCGCAAACTCTCCACAGGTTACCATGGACTACAGATGCTGCATTCTGAGGCCAGGTCGTTCCGAGAATGCCAAGGGCAGACATGATGACCTTAAATGATTTCCTCTTGTGTCAGTTTTGGTAAACTGTAGGAGCTAGGAAATGGTCCACTTTACAGAAATGTTCAAATATACTGGCATTTCATATATTCTCTGCTATAACATTGTCCTGATTCTTTCTATATATTCTTTAATTATGTTTGTGCTTTCCTTAATCAAAGTGTGTCTTTTAAATCTTTTCAAAGAATATTCGTTGGACTTACTACCTCACCTGAATTTTATACGTTTTCTGTGGTATTAAGTTCTGCTCATATCTATCTTTATCTTTTTTCTATGTTCTCAGGGTTTATTGTTTTGATCTTCTGATGTCCATTAAAACACTTGGTTATTCATTTTCATCAATCTTTTTACTTATAAAGATTTGAACTTTTAAAGATTCCAGCTCACTTTTAAGTTTCTAAGGGTCAGGTCCTCTACATTGTGGCTGGCCTAAGGCTTAGTTCACCATATAGCAATGTATATATTGACATTTTCCCCTCGACTTTCTGTCATTCCCTACATCTCACCTTTCTTTGCAGACAAGCCATTTGAAATACACTTAACTTATTTCACAGCCAATAAGTCTTTGAAATAATGTCTATTTTTTAGAGAAATCTTCTGACATAATTAGGCAGAAAATCTCACCTGCCATAGTTTTCAAAACAGCATAATTTCACTCTTCTCAATGCTTAATCTGTGGTATTAAACAACCTTTGAGTATTTAGGTTTATCAATGACATGTACTTTAAAAATGTTTTAGAGATCCTACCAGCCTTTGAAAACCTCCTTGTTCCTTCTTTCAGATCCAGTTTTATGTATATTTTCTGCCTTGCACCTGATTATTCCAACATCAGATGGATGGCCTAGGGAATCTCATTCTGGTATTGATTGTTTTTGCTGATTGTCTCACTTTGTAGCTGATTTCTTCAATATTGTGTAAATTTAGATCATGAGCTCATGTTTAGCTAAACAGCTGACCTTGTAAGAGGCTTAGGTGTGAACGCTGGTACGCTTCAGCAGAAAGTCGGCAAAGATTTATTTGTGTCCCTCCAATGAGTTGCCCGCAAGGACCCCGTTTTCTACAAGTGTTGGTCCAATACTCCTTCGAGAGGCAGTGGACTCAGACATGGCTGCTTTTCAGGCTTCGATCTGGGGCAGGGCCTGTGGGCGGCCTGTGGCCCGGGCAGGAGCCTCTCCGCATGTGTCCCAGGGACCCATTTGCCTGCGAACTTCGGTCACCTGGCAGGAAGCTACGATGCCCTGACCTATGGTTAGCTGTGCAGCGAGGTGTACTGCGTGGACAGGTTCCATACACACTTCAAATAAGAGGGTGGCCTGAGTGGTAAGGTGAGAGTTTGGGCAGCTGTGCAGACAAAGAAGGCGCCCTTTGGCCTGGGCCTAAATGCTTGTGACACCCCACTGGGTCTGCCGGGCTCTGAGGGCCCTGCCCTGGGCCCCCTGCTCCCCTGCCCTTTGTTCAGTCACAGCAGAGATGGCCACACCCACTCCCTCAGTGATGGCAGGCTTCCAAACTCCCTCAGCCACGCCCCCTCTCCGCAGGATACCATGGACAACATATGCTGCATTCTGAAGCCAGGGCGTTCCGAGAATGCCAAGGGCAGACATGATGACCTTAAATGATTTCCTCTTGTGTCAGTTTTCGTAAACTGTAGCAGCTAGGAAATGGTCCGCTTTACAGAAATGTTCAAGTTTACTGGCATTTCATATATTCTCTGCTATAACATTGTCCTGATTCTTTCTGTATATTCTTTACTTTTTTTTGTTTTCCTTAATCAAAGTGTGTCTTTTACATCTTTTCAAAGAATATTCTTTGGACTTACTACCTCACCTGAATTTTATACGTTTTCTGTGGTATTAAGTTCTGCTCATATCTTTATTTATCTTTTTTCTATGTTCTCAGGGTTTATTGTTTTGATCTTCTGATGTCAAGTAAAACACTTGGTTATTCATTTTAATAAATCTTATTACTTATAAAGATTTGAACTTTTAAAGATTGCAGCTTACTTGTACGTTTCTAAGGGTCCATTCCTCTACAGTGTTTCCGGCCTAAGGCTTAGATCAACATATAGCTATGTATATATTGACATATTATCCCCTCGGCTTTCTGTGATTCCCTACATCTCACCTTTCTTTGCAGACAAGCTATTTGAAATACCCTTAACTTACTTCACAGCCAATAAGTCTTTGAAATAATGTGTAATTTTTATAGAAATCATCTTATATAATTAGGCAGAAAATCTCACGTTCCATAGTTTTCTAAACAGCATAACTTCACTCTTCTCACAGCTTAATTTGCTGTATTAAACAACCTTTGTGTATTTAGCTTTATCAATGACATGTACTTTAAAAATGTTTTAGAGACCCTACCAGTCTTTGAAAACATCCTTGTTCCTTGTTTCTTTTCCAGGTTTATGTATATTTTCTGCCTAGCACCTGATTATTCCAACATCTGACGGATGGCCTAGGGAATCTAATTCTGGTATTGATTGTTTTTGCTGATTGTCTCCCTTTGTAGTTGATTTCTTCATTATTGTGTAAATTTAGGTCATGAGCTCATGTTTAGCTAAACAGCTGACCTTGTAAAAGGCTTAGGTGTGAACGCTCGTAAGTTTCAGCAAAAGTCGGCAAAGATTTATTTGTGTCCCTCCAATGAGTTGGCCACAAGGACCCCGTTTTCTAGAAGTGTTGGTCCAATACTCCCTCTAGGGGTAGGGGACTTAGACAGGGCTGCATTCGGCCCGCGATCTTGGGCAGGGGCAGTGGGGGGCGTGTGGCCCGGGCAGGATCCTCTCTGCGTGTGAACCTGGAATCATCTCTCCTGCGAACTTCGGTCACCTGGCAGGAAGCTACGATGCCCAGACCTATGGTTAGCTGTGCAGCGAGGTATACTGCATGGACAGGTTCCACACACACTTCAAATAAGTGGGTGGCCTGAGTTGAAAAGTGAGAGTTTGGCCAGCTGTGCAGACAATGGAGGCGCCCTATGGCATGGGCCTAAATGCTTGTGACACCCCACTGGGCCTGCCTTGCTCTGAGGGCCCTGCCATGTGCCCCATGCTCCCCTGCCTTTTGTTCAGTCACAGCAGAGATGGCCACACCCACTCCCTCCGTGAGGGCAGTGTTCCAGCCTCCCTCAGCCCCGCCCACTCTCCACAGGTTACCATGGACTACAGATGCTGCATTCTGAGGCCAGGGCGTTCCGAGAATGCCAAGGGCAGACATGATGACCTTAAATGATTTCCTCTTGTGTCAGTTTTGGTAAACTGTAGGAGCTATGTAATGGTCCACTTTACAGAAATGTTCAAATTTCCTGGCATTTCATATATTCTCTGCTATAACATTGTCCTGATTCTTTCTGTATATTCTTTACTTTTTTTTTTTTCCTTAATCAAAGTGTGTCTTTTAAATCTTTTCAAAGAATATTCTTTGGACTTACTACCTCACCTGAATTTTATACGTTTTCTGTGGTTTTAAGTTCTGCTCATATCTTTATTTATCTTTTTTCTATGTTCTCAGGGTTTATTGTTTTGATCTTCTGATGTCAATTAAAACACTTGGTTATTCATTTTCATCAAACTTTTTACTTATAAAGATTTGAACTTTTAAAGATACCAGCTCACTTTCAAGTTTCTAAGGGTCAGGTCCTCTACATTGTGGCTGGCCTAAGGCTTAGTTCACCATATAGCAATGTATATATTGACATTTTCCCCTCGACTTTCTGTGATTCCCTACATCTCACCTTTCTTTGCCGACAAGCCATTTGAAATACACTTAACTTATTTCACAGCCAATAAGTCTTTGAAATAATGTCTATTTTTTAGAGAAATCTTCTTATATAATTAGGCAGAAAATCACACCTGCCATAGTTTTCAAAACAGCATAATTTCACTCTTCTCAATGCTTAATCTGTGGTATTAAACAACCTTTGAGTATTTAGGTTTATCAACGACATGTACTTTAAAAATGTTTTAGAGATCCTACCAGCCTTTGAAAACCTCCTTGTTCCTTGTTTCAGTTCCAGTTTTATGTATATTTTCTGCCTTGCACCTGATTATTCCAACATCAGATGGATGGCCTAGGGAATCTCATTCTGGTATTGATTGTTTTTGCTGATTGTCTCCATTTTTAGCTGATTTCTTCAATATTGTGTAAATTTAGATCATGAGCTCATGTTTAGCTAAACAGCTGACCTTGCAAGAGGCTTAGGTGTGAACGCTGGTAAGCTTCAGCAGAATGTCGGCAAAGATTTATTTGTGTCCCTCCAATGAGTTGCCCGCAAGAACCCCGTTTTCTACAAGTGTTGGTCGAATACTCCTTCGAGGGGCAGTGGACTCAGACATGGCTGCTTTTCAGCCTTCGATCTGGGGCAGGGCCAGTGGGCGGCCTGTGGCCCGGGCAGGGGCCTCTCCGCATGTGTGCCAGGGACCCATTTGCCTGCGAACTTCACTCACCTGGCAGGAAGCTACGATGCCCAGACCTATGGTTAGCTGTGCAGCGAGGTATACTGCGTGGACAGGTTCCACACACACTTGAAATAAGTGGGAGGCCTCAGTGGAAAAGTGAGAGTTTGGCCAGCTGTGCAGACAAAGAAGGCGCCCTTTGGCCTGGGCCTAAATGCTTGTGACACCCGACTGGGCCTGCCGGGCTCTGATGGCCCTGCCCTGGGCCCCCTGCTCCCCTGCCCTTTGTTCAGTCACAGCAGAGATGTCCACACCCACTCCCTCAGTGAGGGCAGAGCTCCAGCCTCCCTCAGCCCCGCCCACTCTCCGCAGGTTACCATGGACTACAGATGCTGCATTCTGAGGCCAGGGCATTCCGAGAATGCCAAGGGCAGACATGATGACCTTAAAAGATTTCCTCTTGTGTCAGTTTTGGTAAATTGTAGGAGCTAGGAAATGGTCCACTTTACAGAAATGTTCCAATTTACTGGCATTTCATATATTCTCTGCTATAACATTGTCCTGATTCTTTCTGTATATTCTTTATTTTTTTTTGTTTTCCTTAATCAAAGTGTGTCTTTTAAATCTTTTCAACGAATATTCTTTGGACTTACTACCTCACCTGAATTTTATACGTTTTCTGTTGTATTAAGTTCTGCTCATATCTTTATTTATCTTTTTTCTATGTTCTCAGTGTTTATTCTTTTGATTTTCTGATGTCAAGTAAAACACTTGGATATTCATTTAATAAATCTTTTTACTTATAAAGATTTGAACTTTTAAAGATTCCAGCTCACTTTCAAGTTTCTAAGGGTCAGGTACTCTACATTGTGGCTGGCCTAAAGCTTAGATCAACATATAGCTATGTATATATTGACATATTATCCCCTCGGCTTTCTGTGATTCCCTACATCTCACCTTTCTTTGCAGACAAGACATTTGAAATACCCTTAACTTATTTCACAACCAATAAGTCTTTGAAATAATGTCTATTTTTTAGAGAAATCTTCTTATATAATTAGGCAGAAAATCTGACCTGCCATAGTTTTCAAAACAGCATAATTTCACTCTTCTCAATGCTTAATCTGTGGTATTAAACAACCTTTGAGTATTTAGGTTTATCAACGACATGTACTTTAAAAATGTTTTAGAGATCCTACCAGCCTTTGAAAACCTCCTTGTTCCTTGTTTCAGTTCCAGTTTTATTTATATTTTCTGCCTTGCACCTGATTATTCCAACATCAGATGGATGGCCTAGGAAATCTCATTCTGGTATTGATTGTTTTTGCTGATTGTCTCCCTTTGAAGCTGATTTCTTCAATATTGTGTAAATTTAGATCATGAGCTCATGTTTAGCTAAACAGCTGACCTTGTAAGAGGCTTAGGTGTGAACGCTGGTAAGCTTCAGCAGAAAGTCGGCAAAGATTTATTTGTGTCCCTCCAATGAGTTGCCCGCAAGGACCCCGTTTTCTACAAGTGTTGGTCCAATACTCCTTCGAGAGGCAGTGGACTCAGACATGGCTGCTTTTCAGCCTTCGATCTGGGGCAGGGCCAGTGGGCGGCCGTGGCCCGGGCAGGAGCCTCTCCGCATGTGTCCCAGGGACCCATATGCCTGCGAACTTCGGTCACCTGGCAGGAAGCTACGATGCCCTGACCTATGGTTAGCTGTGCAGCGAGGTGTACTGTGCGGACAGGTTCCAAACACACTTCAAGTAAGAGGGCGGCCTGGGTGGAAAGGTGAGAGTTTGGGCAGCTGTGCAGACAAAGAAGGCGCCCTTTGGCCTGGGCCTAAATGCTTGTGACACCCCACTGTGTCTGACGGGCTCTGAGGGCCCTGCCCTTGGCCCCCTGCTCCCCTGCCCTTTGTTCAGTCACAGCAGAGATGGCCACACCCACTCCCTCAGTGAGGGCAGTCTTCCAACCTCCCTCAGCCACGCCCCCTCTCCGCAGGTTACCATGGACTACAGATGCTGCATTCTGAGGCCAGGGCGTTCCGAGAATGCCAAGGGCAGACATGATGACCTTAAATGATTTCCTCTTGTGTCAGTTTTGGTAAATTGTAGGAGCTAGGAAATGGTCCTTTTTACAGAAATGTTCTAATTTACTGGCATTTCATATATTCTCTGCTATAACATTGTCCTGATTCTTTCTATATATTCTTTAATTATGTTTGTGTTTTCCTTAATCAAACTGTGTCTTTTAAATATTTTCAAAGAATACTCTTTGGACTTACTACCTCACCTGAATTTTATACGTTTCTGTGGTATTAAGTTCTGCTCATATCTTTATTTATCTTTTTTCTATGTTCTCAGGGTTTATTGTTTTGATCTTCTGATGTCAATTAAAACACTTGGTTATTCATTTTCATCAATCTTTTTACTTATAAAGCTTTGAACTTTTAAAGATTCCAGCTCACCTTTAAGTTTCTAAGGTTCAGGTCCTCTACATTGTGGCTGGCCTAAGGCTTAGTTCACCATGTAGCAATGTATATATTGACATTTTCCCCTCGACTTTCTGTGATTCCCTACATCTCACCTTTCTTTGCCGACAAGCCATTTGAAATACACTTAACTTATTTCACAGCCAATAAGTCTTTGAAATAATGTCTATTTTTTAGAGAAATCTTCTTATATAATTAGGCAGAAAATCACACCTGCCATAGTTTTCAAAACAGCATAATTTCACTCTTCTCAATGCTTAATCTGTGGTATTAAACAACCTTTGAGTATTTAGGTTTATCAACGACATGTACTTTAAAAATGTTTTAGAGATCCTACCAGCCTTTGAAAACCTCCTTGTTCCTTGTTTCAGTTCCAGTTTTATGTATATTTTCTGCCTTGCACCTGATTATTCCAACATCAGATGGATGGCCTAGGGAATCTCATTCTGGTATTGATTGTTTTTGCTGATTGTCTCCATTTTTAGCTGATTTCTTCAATATTGTGTAAATTTAGATCATGAGCTCATGTTTAGCTAAACAGCTGACCTTGTAAGAGGCTTAGGTGTGAACGCTGGTAAGCTTCAGCAGAATGTCGGCAAAGATTTATTTGTGTCCCTCCAATGAGTTGCCCGCAAGAACCCCGTTTTCTACAAGTGTTGGTCGAATACTCCTTCGAGGGGCAGTGGACTCAGACATGGCTGCTTTTCAGCCTTCGATCTGGGGCAGGGCCAGTGGGCGGCCTGTGGCCCGGGCAGGGGCCTCTCCGCATGTGTGCCAGGGACCCATTTGCCTGCGAACTTCAGTCACCTGGCAGGAAGCTACGATGCCCAGACCTATGGTTAGCTGTGCAGCGAGGTATACTGCGTGGACAGGTTCCACACACACTTGAAATAAGTGGGAGGCCTCAGTGGAAAAGTGAGAGTTTGGCCAGCTGTGCAGACAAAGAAGGCGCCCTTTGGCCTGGGCCTAAATGCTTGTGACACCCGACTGGGCCTGCCGGGCTCTGATGGCCCTGCCCTGGGCCCCCTGCTCCCCTGCCCTTTGTTCAGTCACAGCAGAGATGTCCACACCCACTCCCTCAGTGAGGGCAGAGCTCCAGCCTCCCTCAGCCCCGCCCACTCTCCGCAGGTTACCATGGACTACAGATGCTGCATTCTGAGGCCAGGGCGTTCCGAGAATGCCAAGGGCAGACATGATGACCTTAAAAGATTTCCTCTTGTGTCAGTTTTGGTAAATTGTAGGAGCTAGGAAATGGTCCACTTTACAGAAATGTTCCAATTTACTGGCATTTCATATATTCTCTGCTATAACATTGTCCTGATTCTTTCTGTATATTCTTTATTTTTTTTTGTTTTCCTTAATCAAAGTGTGTCTTTTAAATCTTTTCAACGAATATTCTTTGGACTTACTACCTCACCTGAATTTTATACGTTTTCTGTTGTATTAAGTTCTGCTCATATCTTTATTTATCTTTTTTCTATGTTCTCAGTGTTTATTCTTTTGATTTTCTGATGTCAAGTAAAACACTTGGATATTCATTTAATAAATCTTTTTACTTATAAAGATTTGAACTTTTAAAGATTCCAGCTCACTTTCAAGTTTCTAAGGGTCAGGTACTCTACATTGTGGCTGGCCTAAAGCTTAGATCAACATATAGCTATGTATATATTGACATATTATCCCCTCGGCTTTCTGTGATTCCCTACATCTCACCTTTCTTTGCAGACAAGACATTTGAAATACCCTTAACTTATTTCACAACCAATAAGTCTTTGAAATAATGTCTATTTTTTAGAGAAATCTTCTTATATAATTAGGCAGAAAATCTAACCTGCCATAGTTTTCAAAACAGCATAATTTCACTCTTCTCAATGCTTAATCTGTGGTATTAAACAACCTTTGAGTATTTAGGTTTATCAACGACATGTACTTTAAAAATGTTTTAGAGATCCTACCAGCCTTTGAAAACCTCCTTGTTCCTTGTTTCAGTTCCAGTTTTATTTATATTTTCTGCCTTGCACCTGATTATTCCAACATCAGATGGATGGCCTAGGAAATCTCATTCTGGTATTGATTGTTTTTGCTGATTGTCTCCCTTTGAAGCTGATTTCTTCAATATTGTGTAAATTTAGATCATGAGCTCATGTTTAGCTAAACAGCTGACCTTGTAAGAGGCTTAGGTGTGAACGCTGGTAAGCTTCAGCAGAAAGTCGGCAAAGATTTATTTGTGTCCCTCCAATGAGTTGCCCGCAAGGACCCCGTTTTCTACAAGTGTTGGTCCAATACTCCTTCGAGAGGCAGTGGACTCAGACATGGCTGCTTTTCAGCCTTCGATCTGGGGCAGGGCCAGTGGGCGGCCGTGGCCCGGGCAGGAGCCTCTCCGCATGTGTCCCAGGGACCCATATGCCTGCGAACTTCGGTCACCTGGCAGGAAGCTACGATGCCCTGACCTATGGTTAGCTGTGCAGCGAGGTGTACTGTGCGGACAGGTTCCAAACACACTTCAAGTAAGAGGGCGGCCTGGGTGGAAAGGTGAGAGTTTGGGCAGCTGTGCAGACAAAGAAGGCGCCCTTTGGCCTGGGCCTAAATGCTTGTGACACCCCACTGTGTCTGCCGGGCTCTGAGGGCCCTGCCCTTGGCCCCCTGCTCCCCTGCCCTTTGTTCAGTCACAGCAGAGATGGCCACACCCACTCCCTCAGTGAGGGCAGTCTTCCAACCTCCCTCAGCCACGCCCCCTCTCCGCAGGTTACCATGGACTACAGATGCTGCATTCTGAGGCCAGGGCGTTCCGAGAATGCCAAGGGCAGACATGATGACCTTAAATGATTTCCTCTTGTGTCAGTTTTGGTAAATTGTAGGAGCTAGGAAATGGTCCTTTTTACAGAAATGTTCTAATTTACTGGCATTTCATATATTCTCTGCTATAACATTGTCCTGATTCTTTCTATATATTCTTTAATTATGTTTGTGTTTTCCTTAATCAAGGTTTGTCTTTTAAATATTTTCAAAGAATACTCTTTGGACTTACTACCTCACCTGAATTTTATACGTTTCTGTGGTATTAAGTTCTGCTCATATCTTTATTTATCTTTTTTCTATGTTCTCAGGGTTTATTGTTTTGATCTTCTGATGTCAATTAAAACACTTGGTTATTCATTTTCATCAATCTTTTTACTTATAAAGCTTTGAACTTTTAAAGATTCCAGCTCACCTTTAAGTTTCTAAGGTTCAGGTCCTCTACATTGTGGCTGGCCTAAGGCTTAGTTCACCATGTAGCAATGTATATATTGACATTTTCCCCTCGACTTTCTGTGATTCCCTACATCTCACCTTTCTTTGCAGACAAGCCATTTGAAATACACTTAACTTATTTCACAGCCAATAAGTCTTTGAAATAATGTCTATTTTTTAGAGAAATCTTCTTCTATAATTAGGCAGAAAATCTCACCTGCCATAGTTTTCAAAACAGCATAATTTCACTCTTCTCAATGCTTAATCTGTGGTATTAAACAACATTTGAGTATTTAGGTTTATCAACGACATGTACTTTAAAAATGTTTTAGTGATCCTACCAGCCTTTGAAAACCTCCTTGTTCCTTGTTTCAGTTCCAGTTTTATGTATATTTTCTGCCTTGCGCCTGATTATTCCAACATCAGATGGATGGCCTAGGGAATCTCATTCTGGTATTGATTGTTTTTGCTGATTGTCTCCCTTTGTAGCTGATTTCTTCAATATTGTGTAAATTTAGATCATGAGCTCATGTTTAGCTAAACAGCTGACCTTGTAAGAGGCTTAGGTGTGAACGCTGGTAAGCTTCAGGAGAAAGTCGGCAAAGATTTATTTGTGTCCCTCCAATGAGTTGCCCGCAAGGACCCCGTTTTCTACAAGTGTTGGTCCAATACTCCTTCGAGAGGCAGTGGACTCAGACATGGCTGCTTTTCAGCCTTCGATCTGGTGCAGGGACAGTGGGCGGCCTGTGGCCCGGGCAGGAGCCTCTCCGCATGTGTCCCAGGGACCCATTTGCCTGCGAACTTCGGTCACCTGGCAGAAAGCTTCCATGCCCTGACCTATGGTTAGCTGTGCAGCGAGGTATACTGCGTGGACAGGTTCCACACACACTTCAAATAATTGGGAGGCCTCAGTGGAAAAGTGAGAGTTTGGCCAGCTGTGCAGACAAAGAAGGCGCCCTATGGCCTGGGCCTAAAAGCTTGTGACACACCACTGGGCCTGCCGGGCTCTGAGGGCCCTGCCCTGGGCCACCTGCTCCCCTGCCCTTTGTTCAGTCACAGCAGACATGACCACACCCTCTCGCTCAGTGAGGGCAGTGTTCCAGCCTCCCTCAGCCCCGCCCACTCTCCGCAGGTTACCATGGACTACAGATGCTGCATTCTGAGGCCAGTGCATTCCGAGAATGCCAAGGGCAGAGATGATGACCTTAAATGATTTCCTCTTGTGTCAGTTTTGGTAAACTGTAGGAGCTAGGAAATGGTCCACTTTACAGAAATGTTCAAATTTACTGGCATTTCATATATTCTCTGCTATAACATTGTCCTGATTCTTTCTATATATTCTTTAATTATGTTTGTGTTTTCCTTAATCAAAGTGTGTCTTTTAAATATTTTCAAAGAAAATTCTTTCGACTTACTACCTCACCTGAATTTTATACGTTTTCTGTGGTATTAAGTTCTGCTCATATCTTTATTTATCTTTTTTCTATGTTCTCAGGGTTTATTGTTTTGATCTTCTGATGTCAATTAAAACACTTGGTTATTCATTTTCATCAATCTTTTTACTTATAAAGATTTGAACTTTTAAAGATTCCAGCTCACTTTTAAGTTTCTAAGGGTCAGTTCCTCTACATTGTGGCTGGTCTAAGGATTAGTTAACCATATAACAATGTATATATTGACATTTTCCCCTCGACTTTCTGTGATTCACTACATCTCACCTTTCTTGGCAGACAAGCCATTGGAAATACCCTTAACTTATTTCACAGCAAATAAGTCTTTGAAATAATGTGTATTTTTTAGAGAAATCCTCTTATATAATTAGGCAGAAAATCTCACCTTCCATAGTTTTCTAAACAGCATAACTTCAGTCTTCTCACTGCTTAATTTACTGTATTAAACAACCTTTGTGTATTTAGCTTTATCAATGACATGTACTTTAAAAATGTTTTAGAGACCCTACCAGTCTTTGAAAACATCCTTGTTCCTTGTTTCATTTCCAGGTTTATGTATATTTTCTGCCTAGCACCTGATTATTTCAACATCTGCCGGGTGGCCTAGGGAATCTAATTCTGGTATTGATTGTTTTTGCTGATTGTCTCCCTTTGTAGCTGATTTCTTCATTATTGTGTAAATTTAGATCATGAGCTCATGTTTATCTAAACAGCTGACCTTGTAAGAGGCTTAGGTGTGAACCCTCGTAAGTTTCAGCAAAAAGTCGGCAAAGATTTATTTGTGTCCCTCCACTGAGTTGCCCACAAGGACCCCGTTTACTAGAAGTGTTGGTCCAATACTCCCTCTAGGGGTAGGGTACTTAGACAGGGCTGCTTTCGGCCCCCGAACTTTGGCAGGGGCAGTGGGCGGCCTGTGGCCCGCGCAGGAGCCTCTCTGCGTGTGAACCTGTGAATCATCTCTCCTGCGAACTTCGGTCACCTGGCAGGAAGCTACGATGCCCAGACCTATGGTTAGCTGTTCAGCGAGGTATACTGCGTGGACAGGTTCCACACACACTTCAAATAAGTGGGTGGCCTGAGTTGAAAAGTGAGAGTTTGTGCAGCTGTGCAGACAAAGAAGGCGCCCTATGGCCAGAGCCTAAATGCTTGTGACACCCCAATGGGACTGCCTGGCTCTGAGGGCCCTGCCCTCGGACCCCTGCTCCCCTGCCATTTGTTCAGTCACAGCAGAGATGGCCACACCCACTCCCTCAGTGAGGGCAGTGCTCCAGCCTCCCTCAGCCCTGCCCACTCTCCGCAGTTTACCATGGACTACAGATGCTGCATTCTGTGGCCAGGGCGTTCCGAGAATGCCAAGGGCAGACATGATGACCTTAAATGATTTCCTCTTGTGTCAGGATTGGTAAATTGTAGGAGCTAGGAAATGGTCCACTTTACAGAAATGTTCCAATTTACTGGCATTTCATATATTCTGTGCTATAACATTTTCCTGATTCTTTCTGTATATTCTTTATTTTTTTTTGTTTTCCTTAATCAAAGTGTGTCTTTTAAATCTTTTCAAAGAATATTCTTTGGACTTACTACCTCACCTGAATTTTATACGTTTTCTGTTGTATTAAGTTCTGCTCAAATCTTTATTTATCTTTTTTCTATGTTCTCAGTGTTTATTGTTTTGATTTTCTGATGTCAAGTAAAACACTTGGTTATTAATTTTAATAAATCTTTTTACTTATAAAGATTTGAACTTTTAAAGATTCCAGCTCACTTTTAAGTTTCTAAGTGTCAGGTCCTCTACACTGTGGCTGGCCTATGGCTTAGTTCACCATGTAGCAATGTATATATTGACATATTCCCCTCGACTTTCTGTGATTCCCTACATCTCACCTTTCTTTTCAGACAAGCCATTTGAAATACACTTAACTTATTTCACAGCCTATAAGTCTTTGAAATAATGTCTATTTTTTAGAGAAATCTTCTGACATAATTAGGCAGAAAATCTCACCTGCCATAGTTTTCAAAGCAGCATAATTTCACTCTTCTCAATGTTTAATCTGTGGTATTAAACAACCTTTGAGTATTTAGGTTTATCAACGACATGTACTTTAAAAATGTTTTAGAGATCCTACCAGCCTTTGAAAACCTCCTTGTTCCTTCTTTCAGTTCCAGTTTTATGTATATTTTCTGCCTTGCACCTGATTATTCCAACATCAGATGGATGGCCTTGGGAATCTCATTCTGGTATTGATTGTTTTTGCTGATTGTCTCCCTTTGTAGCTGATTTCTTCAATATTGTGTAAATCTAGATCATGAGCTCATGTTTAGCTAAACAGCTGACCTTGTAAGAGGCATAGGTGTAAACGCTGGTAAGCTTCAGCAGAAAGTCGGCAAAGATTTATTTGTGTCCCTCCAATGAGTTGCCCGCAAGAACCCCGTTTTCTACAAGTGTTGGTCCAATACTCCTTCGAGAGGCAGTGGAGTCAGACATGGCTGCTCTTCTGCCTTCGATCTGGGGCAGGGTCAGTGGGCGGCCTGTGGCACGGGCAGGATCCTAGCCGCATGTGTCCCAGGGACCCATTTGCCTGCGAACTTCAGTCACCTGGCAGGAAGCTACGATGCCTTGACCTATGGTTAGCTGTGCAGCGAGGTGTACTGCGCGGACAGGTACCCAACACACTTCAAATAAGAGGGCGGCCTGAGAGGAAAGGTGAGAGTTTGGTCAGCTGTGAAGACAAAGAAGGCGCCCTTTGGCCTGGGCCTAAATGCTTGTGACACCCCACTGGGTCTGCCGAGCTCTGAGGGCCCTGCCCTGGTCCCACTGCTCCCCAGCCCTTTGTTCAGTCACAGCAGAGATGGCAACACCCACTCCCTCAGTGAGGGCAGTCCTCCAACCTCCCTCAGCCACGCCCCCTCTCCGCAGGTTACCATGGACTAAAGATGCTGCATTCTGAGGCCAGGGCATTCCGAGAATGCCAAGGGCAGACATGATGACCTTAAATGATTTCCTCTTGTGTCAGTTTTGGTAAACTTTAGGAGCTAGGAAATGGTCCACTTTACAGAAATATTCAAATTTACTGGCAATTCATATATTCTCCGCTATAACATTGTCCTGATTCTTTCTGTATATTATTTAGTTTTTTTTTGTTTTCCTAAATCAAAGTGTGTCTTTTAAATCTTTTCAAAGAATATTCTTTGGACTTATTAAATCACCTAAATTTTATACGTTTTCTGTTGTATTAAGTTCTGCTCATATCTTTATTTATCTTTTTTCTATGTTCTCAGGGTTTATTGTTTTGATTTTCTGATGTCATCTAAAACACTTGGTTATTATTTTTAATAAATCTTTTTACTTATAAAAATTTGAACTTTTAAAGATTCCAGCTTACTTGTACGTTTCTAAGGGTACATTCTTCTACACTGTTGCCGGCCTAAGGCTTAGTTCACCATATAGCAATGTATATATTGACATATTATCCCCTCGGCTTTCTGTGATTCCCTACATCTCACATTTCCTTGCAGACAAGACATTTGAAATACCCTTAACTTATTTCACAGCCAATAAGTCTTTGAAATAATGTGTATTTTTTAGAGAAATCATCTTATATAATTAGGCAGAAAATCTCACCTTCCATAGTTTTCTAAGCAGCATAATTTCACTCTTCTCATTGCTTAATTTGTTGTATTAAACAACCTTTGAGTATTTAGCTTTATCAATGACATGTACTTTAAAAATGTTTTAGAGACCCTACCAGTCTTTGAAAATATCCTTGTTCCTTGTTTCTTTTCCAGGTTTATGTATATTTTCTGCCTAGCACCTGATTATTCCAACATCTGACGGATGGCCTAGGGAAAATAATTCTTGTATTGATTGTTTTTGCTGATTTTCTCACTTTGTAGCTGATTTCTTCATTATTGTGTAAATTTAGATCATGAGCTCATGTTTAGCTAAACAGCTGACCTTGTAAAAGGCTTAGGTGTGAACGCTCGTAAGTTTCAGCAAAAAGTCGGCAAAGATTTATATGTGTCCCTCCAATGAGTTGCCCACAAGGACCCCGTTTTCTAGAAGTGTTGGTCCAATACTCCCTCTAGGGGTAGGGGAATTAGACAGGGCTGCTTTCGGCCCCCGATCTTGGGCAGGGGCAGTGGGCCGCCTGTGGCCCGGGCAGGAGCCTCTCTGCATGTGAACCTGGGAATCATCTCTCCTGCGAACTTCGGTCACCTGGCAGGAAGCTATGATGCCCAGACCTATGGTTAGCTGTGCAGCGAGGTATACTGCGTGGACAGGTTCCACACTCACTGCAACTAAGTGGGCGGCCTGAGTGGAAAAGTGAGAGTTTGGGCAGCTGTGCAGACAAAGAAGGCGCCCTAAGGCCTTGGCCTAAATGCTTGTGACACCCCACTAGGCCTGCCGGGCTCTGAGTGTCCTGCCCAGGGCCCGCTGCTCCCCTGCCCTTTGTTTAGTCACAGCAGAGATGGCCACACCCACTCCCTCAGTGAGGGCAGTGTTCCAGCCTTCCTCAGTCCCGCCCAATCTCCGCAGGTTACCATGGACTACAGATGCTGCATTCTGAGGTCAGGGCGTTCCGAGAATGCCAAGGGCAGACATGATGACCTTAAATGATTTCCTCTTGTGTCAGTTTTGGTAAACTGTAGGAGCTAGGAAATGGTCCACTTTACAGAAATGTTCAAATTTACTGGCATTTCATATATTCTCTGCTATAACATTGTCCTGATTCTTTCTATATATTCTTTAAATATGTTTGTGCTTTCCTTAATCAAAGTGTGTCTTTTAAATCTTTTCAAAGAATATTCTTTGGACTTACTACCTCACCTGAATTTTGTACGTTTTCTGTGGTATTAACTTCTGCTCATATCTATCTTTATCTTTTTTCTATGTTCTCAGGGTTTATAGTTTTCATCTTCTTATGTCAATTAAAACACATGGTTATTCATTTTCATCAATTTTTTACTTATAAAGATTTGAACTTTTAAAGATTCCAGCTCACTTTTAAGTTTCTAAAGGTCAGGTCCTCTACATTGTGGCTGGCCTAAGGCTTAGTTCACCATATAGCAATGTATATATTGACATTTTCCCCTCGACTTTCTGTGATTCCCTACATCTCACCTTTCTTTGCAGACAAGCCATTTGAAATACACTTAACTTATTTCACAGCAAATAAGTCTTTGAAATAATGTGTATTTTTTAGAGAAATCATCTTATATAATTAGGCAGAAAATCTCTCCTTCCATAGTTTTCTAAACAGCATAATTTCACTCTTCTCACTGCTTAATTTGTTGTATTAAACAACCTTTGAGTATTTAGGTTTATCAATGACATGTACTTTAAAAATGTTTTAGAGATCCTACCACCCTTTGAAAACCTCCTTGTTCCTTGTTTCAGTTCCAGTTTTATGTATATTTTCTGCCTTGCACCTGATTATTCCAACATCAGATGGATGGCCTAGGGAATCTCATACTGGTATTGATTGTTTTTGCTGATTGTCTCACTCTGTAGCTGATTTCTTCAATATTGTGTAAATTTAGATCATGAGCTCATGTTTAGCTAAACAGCTGACCTTGTAAGAGGCTTAGGTGTGAACGCTGGTAAGCTTCAGCAGAAAGTCGGCAAAGATTTATTTGTGTCCCTCCAATGAGTTGCCCGCAAGGACCCCGTTTTCTACAAGTGTTGGTCCAATACTCCTTCGAGAGGCAGTGGACACAGACATGGCTGCTTTCCAGCCTTCGATCTGGGGCACGGCCAGTGGGCGGCCTGTGGCCTGGGCAGGATCCTCTCCGATGTGTCCCAGGGACCCATTTGCTGCGAACTTCGGTCACCTGGCAGGTAGCTACGATGCCCTGACCTATGGTTAGCTGTGCAGCGAGGTGTACTGCGCGGACAGGTTCCAAACACACTTCAAATAAGAGGGCGGCCTGAGTGGAAAGGTGAGAGTTTGTGCAGCTGTGCAGACAAAGAAGGCGCCCTTTGGCCTGGGCCTAAATGCTTGTGACACCCCACTGGGTCTGCCGGGCTCTGAGGGCCTGCCCTGGGCCCCCTGCTCCCCTGCCCTTTGTTCAGTCACAGCAGAGATGGCCATACACACTCCCTCAATGATGGCAGTCTTCCAACCTCCCTCAGCCACGCCCACTCTCCGCAGGTTACCATGGACTACAGATGCTGCATTCTGAGGCCGGGGCGTTCCGAGAATTCCAAGGGCAGACATGATGACCTTAAATGATTTCCTCTTGTGTCAGTTTTCGTAAACTGTAGCAGCTAGGAAATGGTCCGCTTTACAGAAATGTTCAAATTTACTGGCATTTCATATATTCTCTGCTATATCATTGTCCTGATTCTTTCTGCATATTCTTTACTTATGTTTATGTTTTCCTTAATCAAAGTGTGTCTTTTAAATCTTTTCAAAGAATATTCTTTGGACTTACTAAATCACCTGAATTTTATACGTTTTCTGTTGTATTAAGTTCTGCTCATATCTTTATTTATCTTTTTTCTATGTTCTCAGAGTTTATAGTTTTGATTTTCTGATGTCAAGTAAAACACTTGGTTATTCATTTTAATAAATCTTTTTACTTATAAAGATTTGAACTTTTAAAGATTCCAGCTTACTTGTACGTTTCTAAGGGTCCATTCCTCTACACTGTTGCCGGCCTAAGGCTTAGATCAACATATAGCTATGTATATATTGACATATTATCCCCTCGGCTTTCTGTGATTCCCTACATCTCACATTTCTTTGCAGACTAGACATTTGAAATACCCTTAACTTATTTCACAGCCAATAAGTCTTTGAAATAATGTGTATTTTTTAGAGAAATCATCTTATATAATTAGGCAGAAAATCACTCCTTCCATAGTTTTCTAAACAGCATAATTTCACTCTTCTCACTGCTTAATTTGTTGTATTAAACTACCTTTGAGTATTTAGCTTTATCAATGACATGTACTTTAAAAATATTTTAGAGATCCTACCAGTCTTTGAAAACATCCTTGTTCCTTGTTTCTTCTCCAGGTTTATGTATATTTTCTGGCTAGCACCTGATTATTCCAACATCTGACGGATGGCCTAGGGAATCTAATTCTGGTATTGATTGTTTTTGCTGATTGTCTCCCTTTGTAGCTGATTTCTTCATTATTGTGTAAATTTAGATCATGAGCTCATGTTTAGCTAAACAGCTGACCTTGTAAAAGGCTTAGGTGTGAACGCTCGTAAGTTTCAGCAAAAATTCGGCAAAGACTTATTTGTGTCCCTCCAATGAGTTGCCCACAAGGACCCCGTTTTCTAGAAGTGTTGGTCCAATACTCCCTCTAGGGATAGGGGAATTAGACAGGGCTGCTTTCGGCCCCCGATCTTGGGCAGGGGCAGTAGGCCGCCTTTGGCCCGGGCAGGAGCCTCTCTGCATGTGAACCTGGGAATCATCTCTCCTGCGAACTTCGGTCACCTGGCAGGAAGCTATGATGCCCTGACCTATGGTTAGCTGTGCAGCGAGGTATACTGCGCGGACAGGTTCCACACTCACTGCAACTAAGTGGGCGGCCTGAGTGGAAAAGTGAGAGTTTGGTCAGCTGTGCAGACAAAGAAGGCGCCCTAAGGCCTTGGCCTAAATGCTGGTGACACCCCACTAGGCCTGCTGGGCTCTGAGGTCCCTGCCCAGGGCCCGCTGCTCCCCTGCCCTTTCTTCAGTCACAGCAGAGATGGCCACACCCACTCCCTCTGTGAGGGAAGTGTTCCAGCCTCCCTCAGTCCCGCCCACTCTCCGCAGGTTACCATGGACTACAGATGCTGCATTCTGAGGCCAGGGCGTTCCGAGAATGCCAAGGGCAGACATGATGACCTTAAATGATTTCCTCTTGTGTCAGTTTTGGTAAACTGTAGGAGCTAGGAAATGGTCCACTTTACAGAAATGTTCAAATTTACTGGCATTTCATATATTCTCTGCTATAACATTGTCCTGATTCTTTCTATATATTCTTTAATTATGTTTGTGCTTTCCTTAATCAAAGTGTGTCTTTTAAATCTTTTCAAAGAATATTCTTTGGACTTACTAAATTACCTAAATTTTATACGTTTTCTGTTGTATTAAGTTCTGCTCATATCTTTATTTATCTTTTTTCTATGTTCTCAGGGTTTATTGTTTTGATTTTCTGATGTCAAGTAAAACACTTGGTTATTATTTTTAATAAAACTTTTTACTTATAAAGATTTGAACTTTTAAAGATTCCAGCTTCCTTGTACGTTTCTAAGGGTCCATTCCTCTACACTGTTGCCAGCCTAAGGCTTAGTTCACCATATAGCAATGTATATATTGACATATTATCCCCTCGGCTTTCTGTGATTCCCTACATCTCACCTTTCTTTGCAGACTAGACATTTGAAATACCCTTAACTTATTTCACAGCCAATAAGTCTTTGAAATAATGTGTATTTTTTAGAGAAATCATCTTATATATTTAGGCAGAAAATCTCACCTGCCATAGTTTTCTAAACAGCATAATTTCACTCTTCTCACTGCTTAATTTGTTGTATTAAACAACCTTTGAGTATTTAGCTTTATCAATGACAAGTACTTTAAAAATGTTTTAGAGATACTACCAGTCTTTGAAAACATCCTTGTTCCTTGTTTCTTTTCCAGGTTTATGTATATTTTCTGCCTAGCACCTGATTATTCCAACATCTGATGGATGGCCTAGGGAATCTAATTCTGGTATTGATTGTTTTTGCTGATTGTCTGCCTTTGTAGCTGATTTCTTCATTATTGTGTAAATTTAGATCATGAGCTCATGTTTAGCTAAACAGCTGACCTTGTAAAAGGCTTAGGTGTAAACGCTCCTAAGTTTCAGCAAAAAGTCGGCAATGATTTATTTGTGTCCCTCCAATGAGTTGCCCACAAGGACCCCGTTTTCTAGAAGTGTTGGTCCAATACTCCCTCTAGGGGTAGGGGAATTAGACAGGGCTGCTTTCGGCCCCCGAACTTGGGCAGGGGCAGTGGGCCGCCTGTGGCCCGGGCAGGAGCCTCTCTGCATGTGAACCTGGGAATCATCTCTCCTGCGAACTTCGGTCACCTGGCAGGAAGCTATGATGCCCAGACCTATGGTTAGCTGTGCAGCGAGGTATACTGCGTGTACAGGTTCCACACTCACTGCAACTAAGTGGGCGGCCTGAGTGGAAAAGTGAGAGTTTGGGCAGCTGTGCAGACAAAGAAGGCGCCCTAAGGCCTGGGCCTAAATGCTTGTGTCACCCCACTAGGCCTGCCGGGCTCTGAGGGCCCTGCCCAGGGCCCGCTGCTCCCCTGACCTTTGTTCAGTAACAGCAGAGATGGCCACACCCACTCCCTCTGTGAGGGCAGTGTTCCCGCCTCACTCAGTCCCGCCCACTCTCCGCAGGTTACCAGGGACTAAAGATGCTGCATTCTGAGGCCAGGGCGTTCCGAGAATGGCAAGGGCAGACATGATGACCTTAAATGATTTCCTCTTGTGTCAGTTTTGGTAAACTGTAGGAGCTAGGAAATGGTCCACTTTACAGAAATGTTCAAATTTACTGGCATTTCATATATTCTCTGTTATAACATTGTCCTGATTCTTTCTATATATTCTTTAATTATGTTTGTGCTTTCCTTAATCAAAGTGAGTCTTTTAAATCTTTTCAAAGAATATTCTTTGGACTTACTACCTCACCTGAATTTTATACGTTTTCTGTGGTATTAAGTTCTGCTCATATCTATCTTTATCTTTTTTCTATGTTCTCAGGGTTTATTGTTTTGATCTTCTGATGTCAATTAAAACACTTGGGTATTCATTTTCATCAATCTTTTTACTTATAAAGATTTGAACTTTTAAAGATTCCAGCTCACTTTTAAGTTTCTAAGGGTCAGGTCCTCTACATTGTGGCTGGCCTAAGGCTTAGTTCACCATATAGCAATGTATATATTGACATTTTCCCCTCGACTTTCTGTGATTCCCTACATCTCACCTTTCTTTGCAGACAAGCCATTTGAAATACACTTAACTTATTTCACAGCCAATAAGTCTTTGAAATAATGTCTATTTTTTAGAGAAATCTTCTGACATAATTAGGCAGAAAATCTCACCTGCCATAGTTTTCAAAACAGCATAATTTCACTCTTCTCAATGCTTAATCTGTGGTATTAAACAACCTTTGAGTATTTAGGTTTATCAATGACATGTACTTTAAAAATGTTTTAGAGATCCTACCAGCCTTTGAAAACCTCCTTGTTCCTTGTTTCAGTTCCAGTTTTATGTATATTTTCTGCCTTGCACCTGATTATTCCAACATCAGATGGATGGCCTAGGGAATCTCATTCTGGTATTGATTGTTTTTGCTGATTGTCTCACTTTGTAGCTGATTTCTTCAATATTGTGTAAATTTAGATCATGAGCTCATGTTTAGCTAAACAGCTGACCTTGTAAGAGGCTTAGGTGTGAACGCTGGTACGCTTCAGCAGAAAGTCGGCAAAGATTTATTTGTGTCCCTCCAATGAGTTGCCCGCAAGGATCCCGTTTTCTACAAGAGTTGGTCCAATGCTCCTTCGAGAGGCAGTGGACGCAGACATGGATGCTTTTCAGGCTTCGATCTGGGGCAGGGCCAGTGGGCGGCCTGTGGCCCGGGCAGGAGCCTCTCCGCATGTGTCCCAGGGAACCATTTGCCTGCGAACTTCTGTCACGTGGCAGGAAGCTACGATGCCCTGACCTATGGTTAGCTGTGCAGCGAGGTGTACTGAGCGGACAGGTTCCAAACACACTTCAAATAAGAGGGCGGCCTGAGTGGAAAGGTGAGAGTTTGGGCAGCTGTGCAGACAAAGAAGGCGCCCTTTGGCCTGGGCCTAAATGCTTGTGACACCCCACTGGGTCTGCCGGGCTCTGAGGGCCCTGCCCTGGGCCCCCTGCTCCCCTGCCCTTTGTTCAGTCACAGCAGAGATGGCCACACCCACTCCCTCCGTGATGGCAGTCTTCCAACCTCCCTCAGCCACGCCCCCTCTCCGCAGGTTACCATGGACTACAGATGCTGCATTCTGAGGCCAGGGCGTTCCGAGAATGCCAAGGGCAGACATGACGACATTAAATGATTTCCTCTTGTGTCAGTTTTCGTAAACTGTAGCAGCTAGGAAATGGTCCGCTTTACAGAAATGTTCAAGTTTACTGGCATTTCATATATTCTCTGCTATAACATTGTCCTGATTCTTTCTGCATATTCTTTACTTAGGTTTATGTTTTCCTTAATCAAAGTGTGTCTTTTAAATCTTTTCAAAGAATATTCTTTGGAGTTACTAAATCACCTGAATTTTATACGTTTTCTGTTGTATTCAGTTCTGCTCATAACTTTAGTTATCTTTTTTCTATGTTCTCAGGGTTTATAGTTTTGATTTTCTGATGTCAAGTAAAACACTTGGTTATTCATTTTAATAAATCTTTTTACTAATAAAGATTTGAACTTTTAAAGATTCCAGCTTTCTTGTACGTTTCTAAGGGTCCATTCCTCTACACTGTTGCCGGCCTAAGGCTTAGATCAACATATAGCTATGTATATATTGACATATTATCCCCTCGGCTTTCTGTGATTCCCTACATCTCACCTTTCTTTGCAGACAAGCCATTTGAAATACCCTTAACTTATTTCACAGCCAATAAGTCTTTGAAATAATGTGTATTTTTTAGAGAAATCATCTTATATAATTAGGCAGGAAATCTCACCTTCCATAGTTTTCTAAACAGCATAACTTCACTCTTCTCACCGCTTAATTTGCTGTATTAAACAACCTTTGTGTTTTTAGCTTTATCAATGACATGTACTTTAAAAATGTTTTAGAGACCCTACCAGTCTTTGAAAACATCCTTGTTCCTTGTTTCTTTTCCATGTTTATGTATATTTTCTGCCTAGCACCTGATTATTCCAACATCTCAAGGATGGCCTAGGGAATCTAATTCTGGTATTGATTGTTTTTGCTGATTGTCTCCCTTTGTAGCTGATTTCTTCATTATTGTGTAAATTTAGGTCATGAGCTCATGTTTAGCTAAACAGCTGACCTTGTAAAAGGCTTAGGTGTGAACGCTCGTAAGTTTCAGCAAAAAGTCGGCAAAGATTTATTTGTGTCCCACCAATGAGTTGCCCACAAGGACCCCCTTTTCTAGAAGTGTTGGTCCAATACTCCCTCTAGGGGTAGGGGACTTAGACAGGGCTGCTTTCGGGCCCCGATCTTGGGCAGGGGCAGTGGGCGGCGTGTGGCCCGGGCAGGAGCCTCTCTGCGTGTGAACATGGGAATCATCTCTCCTGCGAACTTCGGTCACCTGGCAGGAAGCTACGATGCCCAGACCTATGGTTAGCTGTGCAGCGAGGTATACTGCGTGGACAGGTTCCACACACACTTCAAATAAGTGGGTGGCCACAGTGGAAAAGTGAGAGTTTGGCCAGCTGTGCAGACAAAGAAGGCGCCCTATGGCCTGGGCCTAAATGCTTGTGACACCTCACTGGGCCTGCCTTGCTCTGAGGGCCCTGCCCTGGGACCCATGCTCCCCTGCCCTTTGTTCAGTCACAGCAGAGATGGCCACAACCACTCCCTCCGTGAGGGCAGTGTTCCAGCCTCCATCAGCCCCGCCCACTCTCCACAGGTTACCATGGACTACAGACGCTGCATTCTGACGCCAGGGCATTCCGAGAATGCCAAGGGCAGACATGATGACCTTAAATGATTTCCTCTTGTGTCAGTTTTGGTAAACTGTAGGAGCTAGGAAATGGTCCACTTTACAGAAATGTTCAAATTTCCTGGCATTTCATATATTCTCTGCTATAACATTGTCCTGATTCTTTCTGTATATTCTTTACTTTTTTTTGTTTTCCTTAATCAAAGTGTGTCTTTTAAATCTTTTCAAAGAATATTCTTTGGACTTACTACCTCACCTGAATTTTATACGTTTTCTGTGGTATTAAGTTCTGCTCATATCTTTATTTATCTTTTTTCTATGTTCTCAGGGTTTATTGTTTTGATCTTCTGATGTCAATTAAAACACTTGGTTATTCATTTTCATCAATCTTTTTACTTATAAAGATTTGAACTTTTAAAGATTCCAGCTCACTTTCAAGTTTCTAAGGGTCAGGTCCTCTACATTGTGGCTGGCCTAAGGCTTAGTTCACCATATAGCAATGTATATATTGACATTTTCCCCTCGACTTTCTGTGATTCCCTACATCTCACCTTTCTTTGCAGAAAAGCCATTTGAAATACACTTAACTTATTTCACAGCCAATAAGTCTTTGAAATAATGTCTATTTTTTAGAGAAATCTTCTTATATAATTAGGCAGAAAATCTCACCTCCCATAGTTTTGAAAACAGCATAATTTCACTCTTCTCAATGCTTAATCTGTGGTATTAAACAACCTTTGAGTATTTAGGTTTATCAACGACATGTACTTTAAAAATGTTTTAGAGATCCTACCAGCCTTTGAAAACCTCCTTGTTCCTTGTTTCAGTTCCAGTTTTATGTATATTTTCTGCCTTGCCCCTGATTATTCCAACATCAGATGGATGGCCTAGGGAATCTCATTCTGGTATTGATTGTTTTTGCTGATTGTCCCACTTTGTAGCTGATTTCTTCAATATTGTGTAAATTTAGGTCATGAGCTCATGTTTAGCTAAACAGCTGACCTTGTAAGAGGCTTAGGTGTGAACGCTGGTATGCTTCAGCAGAAAGTCGGCAAAGATTTATTTGTGTTCCTCCAATGAGTTGCCCGCAAGGACCCCGTTTTCTACAAGTGTTGGTCCAATACTCCTTCGAGAGGCAGTGGTTTCAGACATGGCTGCTTTTCAGCCTTCGATCTGGAGCAGGGCCAGTGGGCGGCCTGTGGCCCGGGCAGGAGCCTCTCCGCATGTGTCCCAGGGACCCATTTGCCTGCGAACTTCGGTCACCTGGCAGGAAGCTACGATGCCCTGACCTATGGTTAGCTGTGCAGCGAGGTGTACTGCACGGACAGGTTCCAAACACATTTCAAATAAGAGGGTGGCCTGAGTGGAAAGTTGAGAGTTTGGGCAGCTGTGCAGACAAAGAAGGCGCCCTTTGGCCTGGGCCTAAATGCTTGTGACACCCCACTGGGTCTGCCGGGCTCTGAGGGCCCTGCCCTGGGCCCCCTGCTCCCCTGCCCTTTGTTCAGTCACAGTAGAGATGGCCACACCCACTCCCTCAGTGATGGCAGTCTTCCAACCTCCCTCAGCCACGCCCCCTCTCCGCAGGTTACCATGGACTACAGATGCTGCATTCTGAGGCCAGGGCGTTCCGAGAATGCCAAGGGCAGACATGACGACCTTAAATGATTTCCTCTTGTGTCAGTTTTCGTAAACTGTAGCAGCTAGGAAATGGTCCGCTTTACAGAAATGTTCAAGTTTACTGGCATTTCATATGTTCTCTGCTATAACATTGTCCTGATTCTTTCTGCATATTCTTTACTTATGTTTATGTTTTCCTTAATCAAAGTGTGTCTTTTAAATCTTTACAAAGAATATTCTTTGGACTTACTAAATCACCTGAATTTTATACGTTTTCTGTTGTATTAAGTTCTGCTCATATCTTTATTTATCTTTTTTCTATGTTCTCAGGGTTTATAGTTTTGATTTTCTGATGTCAAGTAAAACACTTGGTTATTCATTTTAATAAATCTTTTTACTTATAAAGATTTGAACTTTTAAAGATTCCAGCTTTCTTGTACGTTTCTAAGGGTCCATTCCTCTACACTGTTGCCGGCCTAAGGCTTAGATCAACATATAGCTATGTATATATTGACATATTATCCCCTCGGCTTTCTGTGATTCCCTACATCTCACCTTTCTTTGCAGACAAGCCATTTGAAATACCCTTAACTTATTTCACAGCCAATAAGTCTTTGAAATAATGTGTATTTTTTAGAGAAATCATCTTATATAATTAGGCAGGAAATCTCACCTTCCATAGTTTTCTAAACAGCATAACTTCACTCTTCTCACCGCTTAATTTGCTGTATTAAACAACCTTTGTGTTTTTAGCTTTATCAATGACATGTACTTTAAAAATGTTTTAGAGACCCTACCAGTCTTTGAAAACATCCTTGTTCCTTGTTTCTTTTCCATGTTTATGTATATTTTCTGCCTAGCACCTGATTATTCCAACATCTCAAGGATGGCCTAGGGAATCTAATTCTGGTATTGATTGTTTTTGCTGATTGTCTCCCTTTGTAGCTGATTTCTTCATTATTGTGTAAATTTAGGTCATGAGCTCATGTTTAGCTAAACAGCTGACCTTGTAAAAGGCTTAGGTGTGAACGCTCGTAAGTTTCAGCAAAAAGTCGGCAAAGATTTATTTGTGTCCCACCAATGAGTTGCCCACAAGGACCCCGTTTTCTAGAAGTGTTGGTCCAATACTCCCTCTATGGGTAGGGGACTTAGACAGGGCTGCTTTCGGCCCCCGATCTTGGGCAGGGGCAGTGGGCGGCGTGTGGCCCGGGCAGGAGCCTCTCTGCGTGTGAACCTGGGAATCATCTCTCCTGCGAACTTCGGTCACCTGGCAGGAAGCTACGATGCCCAGACCTATGGTTAGCTGTGCAGCGAGGTATACTGCGTGGACAGGTTCCACACACACTTCAAATAAGTGGGTGGCCACAGTGGAAAAGTGAGAGTTTGGCCAGCTGTGCAGACAAAGAAGGCGCCCTATGGCCTGGGCCTAAATGCTTGTGACACCTCACTGGGCCTGCCTTGCTCTGAGGGCCCTGCCCTGGGACCCATGCTCCCCTGCCCTTTGTTCAGTCACAGCAGAGATGGCCACAACCACTCCCTCCGTGAGGGCAGTGTTCCAGCCTCCATCAGCCCCGCCCACTCTCCACAGGTTACCATGGACTACAGACGCTGCATTCTGACGCCAGGGCATTCCGAGAATGCCAAGGGCAGACATGATGACCTTAAATGATTTCCTCTTGTGTCAGTTTTGGTAAACTGTAGGAGCTAGGAAATGGTCCACTTTACAGAAATGTTCAAATTTCCTGGCATTTCATATATTCTCTGCTATAACATTGTCCTGATTCTTTCTGTATATTCTTTACTTTTTTTTGTTTTCCTTAATCAAAGTGTGTCTTTTAAATCTTTTCAAAGAATATTCTTTGGACTTACTACCTCACCTGAATTTTATACGTTTTCTGTGGTATAAAGTTCTGCTCATATCTTTATTTATCTTTTTTCTATGTTCTCAGGGTTTATTGTTTTGATCTTCTGATGTCAATTAAAACACTTGGTTATTCATTTTCATCAGTCTTTTTACTTATAAAGATTTGAACTTTTAAAGATTCCAGCTCACTTTCAAGTTTCTAAGGGTCAGGTCCTCTACATTGTGGCTGGCCTAAGGCTTAGTTCACCATATAGCAATGTATATATTGACATTTTCCCCTCGACTTTCTGTGATTCCCTACATCTCACCTTTCTTTGCAGAAAAGCCATTTGAAATACACTTAACTTATTTCACAGCCAATAAGTCTTTGAAATAATGTCTATTTTTTAGAGAAATCTTCTTATATAATTAGGCAGAAAATCTCACCTCCCATAGTTTTGAAAACAGCATAATTTCACTCTTCTCAATGCTTAATCTGTGGTATTAAACAACCTTTGAGTATTTAGGTTTATCAACGACATGTACTTTAAAAATGTTTTAGAGATCCTACCAGCCTTTGAAAACCTCCTTGTTCCTTGTTTCAGTTCCAGTTTTATGTATATTTTCTGCCTTGCACCTGATTATTCCAACATCAGATGGATGGCCTAGGGAATCTCATTCTGGTATTGATTGTTTTTGCTGATTGTCCCACTTTGTAGCTGATTTCTTCAATATTGTGTAAATTTAGATCATGAGCTCATGTTTAGCTAAACAGCTGACCTTGTAAGAGGCTTAGGTGTGAACGCTGGTATGCTTCAGCAGAAAGTCGGCAAAGATTTATTTGTGTTCCTCCAATGAGTTGCCCTCAAGGACCCCGTTTTCTACAAGTGTTGGTCCAATACTCCTTCGAGAGGCAGTGGTTTCAGACATGGCTGCTTTTCAGCCTTCGATCTGGAGCACGGCCAGTGGGCGGCCTGTGGCCCGGGCAGGAGCCTCTCCGCATGTGTCCCAGGGACCCATTTGCCTGCGAACTTCGGTCACCTGGCAGGAAGCTACGATGCCCTGACCTATGGTTAGCTGTGCAGCGAGGTGTACTGCACGGACAGGTTCCTAACACATTTCAAATAAGAGGGTGGCCTGAGTGGAAAGTTGAGAGTTTGGGCAGCTGTGCAGACAAAGAAGGCGCCCTTTGGCCTGGGCCTAAATGCTTGTGACACCCCACTGTGTCTGCCGGGCTCTGAGGGCCCTGCCCTGGGCCCCCTGCTCCCCTGCCCTTTGTTCAGTCACAGTAGAGATGGCCACACCCACTCCCTCAGTGATGGCAGTCTTCCTACCTCCCTCAGCCACGCCCCCTCTCCGCAGGTTACCATGGACTACAGATGCTGCATTCTGAGGCCAGGGCGTTCCGAGAATGCCAAGGGCAGACATGACGACCTTAAATGATTTCCTCTTGTGTCAGTTTTCGTAAACTGTAGCAGCTAGGAAATGGTCCACTTTACAGAAATGTTCAAGTTTACTGGCATTTCATATGTTCTCTGCTATAACATTGTCCTGATTCTTTCTGCATATTCTTTACTTATGTTTATGTTTTCCTTAATCAAAGTGTGTCTTTTAAATCTTTACAAAGAATATTCTTTGGACTTACTAAATCACCTGAATTTTATACGTTTTCTGTTGTATTAAGTTCTGCTCATATCTTTATTTATCTTTTTTCTATGTTCTCAGGGTTTATAGTTTTGAGTTTCTGATGTCAAGTAAAACACTTGGTTATTCATTTTAATAAATCTTTTTACTTATAAAGATTTGAACTTTTAAAGATTCCAGCTTACTTGTACGTTTCTAAGGGTCGATTCCTCTACACTGTTGCCGGCCTAAGGCTTAGATCAACATATAGCTATGTATATATTGACATATTATCCCCTCGGCTTTCTGTGATTCCCTACATCTCACCTTTCTTTGCAGACAAGCCATTTGAAATACCCTTAACTTATTTCACAGCCAATAAGTCTTTGAAATAATGTGTATTTTTTAGAGAAATCATCTTATATAATTAGGCAGAAAATCTCACCTTCCATAGTTTTCTAAGCAGCATAATTTCACTCTTCTCATTGCTTAATTTGTTGTATTAAACAACCTTTGAGTATTTAGCTTTATCAATGACATGTACTTTAAAAATGTTTTAGAGACCCTACCAGTCTTTGAAAACATCCTTGTTCCTTGTTTCTTTTCCAGGTTTATGTATATTTTCTGCCTAACACCTGATTATTCCAACATCTGACGGATGGCCTAGGGAAAATAATTCTTGTATTGATTGTTTTTGCTGATTTTCTCCCTTTGTAGCTGATTTCTTCAATATTGTGTAAATTTTGATCATGAGCTCATGTTTAGCTAAACAGCTGACCTTGTAAGAGGCTTAGGTGTGAACGCTCGTAAGTTTCAGCAAAAAGTCGGCAAAGATTTATTTGTGTCCCTCCAATGAGTTGCCCACAAGGACCCCGTTTTCTAGAAGTGTTGGTCCAATACTCCCTCTAGGGTTAGGGGAATTAGACCGGGCTGCTTTCGGCCCCCGATCTTGGGCAGGGGCTGTGGGCGGCCTGTGGCCCGGGAAGGAGCCTCTCTGCGTGTGAACCTGGGAATCATCTATCCTGCGAACTTCGGTAACCTGGCAGGAAGCTACCATGCCCAGACCTATGGTTAGCTGTGCAGCGAGGTATACTGCGCGGACAGGTTCCACACTCACTGCAACTAAGTGGGCGGCCTGAGTGGAAAAGTGAGAGTTTGGGCAGCTGTGCAGACAAAGAAGGCGCCCTAAGGCCTGGGCCGAAATGCTTCTGACACCCCACTAGGCCTGCCGGGCTCTGAGGGCCCTGCCCAGGGCCCGCTGCTCCCCTGCTCTTTGTTCAGTCACAGCAGAGATGGCCACACCCACTCCCTCTGTGAGGGCAGTGTTCCAGCCTCCCTCAGTCCCGCCCACTCTCCGCAGGTTACCATGGACTACAGATGCTGCATTCTGAGGCCAGGGCGTTCCGAGAATGCCAAGGGCAGACATGATGACCTTAAATGATTTCCTCTTGTGTCAGTTTTGGTAAACTGTAGGAGCTAGGAAATGGTCCACTTTACAGAAATGTTCAAATTTACTGTCATTTCATATATTTTCTGCTATAACATTGTCCTGATTCTTTCTATATATTATTTACTTTTTTTGTTTTCCTAAATCAAAGTGTGTCTTTTAAATCTTTTCAAAGAATATTCTTTGGACTTACTAAATCACCTAAATTTTATACGTTTTCTGTTGTATCAAGTTCTGCTCATATCTTTATTTATCTTTTTTCTATGTTCTCAGGGTTTATTGTTTTGATTTTCTGATGTCAAGTAAAACACTTGGTTATTCATTTTCATCAATCTTTTTACTTATAAAGATTTGAACTTTTAAAGATTCCAGCTTCCTTGTACGTTTCTAAGGGTCCATTCCTCTACACTGTTGCCGGCCTAAGGCTTAGTTCACCATATAGCAATGTATATATTGACATATTATACCCTCGGCTTTCTGTGATTCCCTACATCTCACCTTTCTTTGCAGACAAGATATTTGAAATACCCTTAACTTATTTCACAGCCAATAAGTCTTTGAAATAATGTGTATTTTTTAGAGAAATAATCTTATATAATTAGGCAGAAAATCTCACCTGCCATAGTTTTCAAAACAGCATAATTTCACTCTTCTCAATGCTTAATTTGATGTATTAAACAACCTTTGAGTATTTAGCTTTATCAATGACATGCACTTTAACTTACTTCACAGCCAATAAGTCTTTGAAATAATGTCTATTTTTTAGAGAAATCTTCTGACATAATTAGGCAGAAAATCTCACCTGCCATAGTTTTCAAAACAGCATAATTTCACTCTTCTCAATGCTTAATCTGTGGTATTAAACGACCTTTGAGTATTTAGGTTTATCAATGACATGTACTTTAAAAATGTTTTAGAGATCCTACCAGCCTTTGAAAACCTCCTTGTTCCTTGTGTCAGTTCCAGTTTTTTGTATATTTTCTGCCTTGCACCTGATTATTCCAACATCAGATGGATGGCCAAGGGAATCTCATTCTGGTATTGATTGTTTTTGCTGATTGTCTCACTTTGTAGCTGATTTCTTCAATATTGTGTAAATTTAGATAATGAGCTCATGTTTTGCTAAACAGCTGACCTTGTAAGAGGCTTAGGTGTGAACGCTGGTACGCTTCAGCAGAAAGTCGGCAAAGATTTATTTGTGTCCCTCCAATGAGTTGCCCGCAAGGACCCCGTTTTCTACAAGAGTTGGTCCAATACTCCTTCGAGAGGCAGTGGACTCAGACATGGCTGCTTTTCAGCCTTCGATCTGGGGCAGGGCCAATGGGCGGCCTGTGGCCCGGGCAGGAGCCTCTCCGCATGTGTCCCAGGGACCCATTTGCCTGCGAACTTCGGTCACCTGGCAGGAAGCTACGATGCCCTGACCTATGGTTAGCTGTGCAGCGAGGTGTACTGCGCGGACAGGTTCCAAACACACTTCAAATAAGAGGGCGGCCTGAGTGGAAAGGTGAGAGTTTGGGCAGCTGTGCAGACAAAGAAGGCGCCCTTTGGCCTGGGCCTAAATGCTTGTGACACCCCACTAGGTCTGCCGGGCTCTGAGGGACCTGCCCTGGGCCCCCTGCTCCGCTGCCCTTTGTTCAGTCACAGCAGAGATGGCCACACCCACTCCCTCCGTGATGGCAGACTTACAAACCACCCTCAGCCACGCCCCCTCTCCGCAGGTTACCATGGACTACAGATTCTGCATTCTGAGGCAAGGGCGTTCTGAGAATGCCAAGGGCAGACATGATGACCTTAAATGATTTCCTCTTGTGTCAGTTTTCGTAAACTGTAGCAGCTAGGAAATGGTCCGCTTTACAGAAATGTTCAAGTTTACTGGCATTTCATATATTCTCTGCTATAACATTGTCCTGATTCTTTCTGCATATTCTTTACTTATGTTT
Organism: Mesoplodon bidens; assembly: GCF_964165515.1. Classification (NCBI taxonomy): domain Eukaryota; kingdom Metazoa; phylum Chordata; class Mammalia; order Artiodactyla; family Ziphiidae; genus Mesoplodon; species Mesoplodon bidens. The sequence goes on from NC_138180.1 coordinate 9,207,006, forward strand.
ATGTTTTCCTTAATCAAAGTGTGTCTTTTAAATCTTTTCAAAGAATATTCTTTGGACTTACTAAATCACCTGAATTTTATACGTTTTCTGTTGTATTAAGTTCTGCTCATATCTTTATTTATCTTTTTTCTATGTTCTCAGGGTTAATAGTTTTGATTTTCTGATGTCAAGTAAAACACTTGGTTATTCATTTTAATAAATCTTTTTACTTATAAAGATTTGAACTTTTAAAGATTCCAGCTTACTTGTACGTTTCTAAGGGTCCTTTCCTCTACACTGTTTCCGGCCTAAGGCTTAGTTCAACATATAGCTATGTATATATGGACATATTTTCCCCTCTGCTTTCTGTGACTCCCTACATCTCACCTTTCTTTGCAGACAAGACATTTGAAATACCCTTAACTTATTTCACAGCCAATAAGTCTTTGAAATAATGTGTATTTTTTAGAGAAATCATCTTGTATAATTAGGCAGAAAATCTCACGTTCCATAGTTTTCTAAACAGCATAACTTCACTCTTCTCACTGCTTAATTTGCTGTATTAAACAACCTTTGTGTATTTAGCTATATCAATGACATGTACTTTAAAAATGTTTTAGAGACCCTACCAGTCTTTGAAAATATCCTTGTTCCTTGTTTCTTTTCCAGGTTTATGTATATTTTCTGCCTAGCACCTGATAATTCCAACATCTGACGGATGGCCTAGGGAATCTAATTCTGGTATTGATTGTTTTTGCTGATTGTCTCCCTTTGTAGCTGATTTCTTCATTATTGTGTAAATTTAGGTCATGAGCTCATGTTTAGCTAAACAGCTGACCTTGTAAAAGGCTTAGGTGTGAACGCTCGTAAGTTTCAGCAAAAAGTCGGCAAAGATTTATTTGTGTCCCTCCAATGAGTTGCCCACAAGGACCCCGTTTTCTAGAAGTGTTGGTCCAATACTCCCTCTAGGGGTAGGGGACGTAGACAGGGCTGCTTTCGGCCCCCGATCTTGGGCAGGGGCAGTGAGCGGCGTGTGGCCCGGGCAGGAGCCTCTCTGCGTGTGAACATGGGAATCATCTCTCCTGCGAACTTCAGTCACCTGGCAGGAAGCTACGATGCCCAGACCTATGGTTAGCTGTGCAGCGAGGTATACTACGTGGACAGGTTCCACACACACTTCAAATAAGTGGGTGGCCTGAGTGGAAAAGTGAGAGTTTGGCCAGCTGTGCAGACAAAGAAGGCGCCCTATGGCCTGGGCCTAAATGCTTGTGACACCCCACTGCGCCTGACTTGCTCTGAGGGCCCTGCCCTGGGCCCCCTGCTCCCCTGCCCTTTGTTCAGTCACAGCAGAGATGGCCACACCCACTCCCTCAGTGAGGGCAGTGTTCCAGCCTCCCTCAGCCCCGCCCACTCTCCACAGGTTACCATGGACTACCGATGCTGCATTCTGAGGCCAGGGCGTTCCGAGAATGCCAAGGGCAGACATGATGACCTTAAATGATTTCCTCTTGTGTCAGTTTTGGTAAACTGTAGGAGCTAGGAAATGGTCCACTTTACAGAAATGTTCAAATTTACTGGCATTTCATATATTCTCTGCTATAACATTGTCCTGATTCTTTCTGTATATTCTTTACTTTTTTTTGTTTTCCTTAATCAAACTGAGTCTTTTAAATCTTTTCAAAGAATATTCTTTGGACTTACTACCTCACCCGAATTTTATACGTTTTCTGTGGTATTAAGTTCTGCTCATATCTTTATTTATCTTTTTTCTATGTTCTCAGGGTTTATTGTTTTGATCTTCTGATGTCAATTAAAACACTTGGTTATTCATTTTCATCAATCATTTTACTTATAAAGATTTGAACTTTTAAAGATTCCAGCTCACTTTCAAGTTTCTAAGGGTCAGGTCCCCTACATTGTGGCTGGCCTTAGGCTTAGTTCACCATATAGCAATGTATATATTGACATTTTCCCCTCGACTTTCTGTGATTCCCTACATCTCACCTTTCTTTGCAGACAAGCCATTTGAAATACACTTAACTTATTTCACAGCCAATAAGTCTTTGAAATAATGTCTATTTTTTAGAGAAATCTTCTTATATAATTAGGCAGAAAATCTCACCTGCCATAGTTTTCAAAACAGCATAATTTCACTCTTCTCAATGCTTAATCTGTGGTATTAAACAACCTTTGAGTATTTAGGTTTATCAACGACATGTACTTTAAAAATGTTTTAGAGATCCTACCAGCCTTTGAAAACCTCCTTGTTCCTTGATTCATTTCCAGTTTTATGTATATTTTCTGCCTTGCACCTGATTATTCCAACATCAGATGGATGGCCTAGGGAATCTCATTCTGGTATTGATTGTTTTTGCTGATTGTCTCCCTTTGTAGCTGATTTCTTCAATATTGTGTAAATTTAGATCATGAGCTCATGTTTAGCTAAACAGCTGACCTTGTAAGAGGCTTAGGTGTGAACGCTGGTAAGCTTCAGCAGAAAGTCGGCAAAGATTTATTTGTGTCCCTCCAATGAGTTGCCCGCAAGAACCCCGTTTTCTACAAGTGTTGGTCCAATACTCCTTCGAGAGGCAGTGGACTCAGACATGGCTGCTTTTCAGCCTTCGATCTGGGGCAGGGCCAGTGGGCGGCCTGTGGCCCGGGCAGGAGCCTCTCCGCATGTGTCCCAGGGACCCATTTGCCTGCGAACTTCAGTCACCTGGCAGGAAGCTACGATGCCTTGACCTATGGTTAGCTGTGCAGCGAGGTGTACTGCGCGGACAGGTACCCAACACACTTCAAATAAGAGGGCGGCCTGAGTGGAAAGGTGAGAGTTTGGGCAGCTGTGCAGACAAAGAAGGCGCCCTTTGGCCTGGGCCTAAATGCTTGTGACACCCCACTGGGTCTGCCGTGCTCTGAGGGACCTGCCCTGGGCCCCCTGCTCCCCTGCCATTTGTTCAGTCACAGCAGAGATGGCCACACCCACTCCCTCAGTGAGGGCAGTCTTCCAACCTCCCTCAGCCACGCCCCCTCTCCGCAGGTTACCATGGACTACAGATGCTGCATTCTGAGGCCAGGGCGTTCCGAGAATGCCAAGGGCAGACATGATGACCTTAAATGATTTCCTCTTGTGTCAGTTTTGGTAAACTTAGGAGCTAGGAAATGGTCCACTTTACAGAAATATTCAAATTTACTGGCAATTCATATATTCTCCGCTATAACATTGTCCTGATTCTTTCTGTATATTATTTACTTTTTTTTGTTTTCCTAAATCAAAGTGTGTCTTTTAAATCTTTTCAAAGAATATTCTTTGGACTTACTAAATCACCTAAATTTTATACGTTTTCTGTTGTATTAAGTTCTGCTCATATCTTTATTTATCTTTTTTCTATGTTCTCAGGGTTTATTGTTTTGATTTTCTGATGTCAAGTAAAACACTTGGTTATTATTTTTAATAAATATTTTTACTTAAAAAGATTTGAACTTTTAAAGATTCCAGCTTCCTTGTACGTTTCTAAGGGTCCATTCCTCTACACTGTGGCCGGCCTAAGGCTTAGTTCACCATATAGCAATGTATATATTGACATATTATCGCCTCGGCTTTCTGTGATTCCCTACATCTCACATTTCTTTGCAGACAAGACATTTGAAATACCCTTAACTTATTTCACAGCCAATAAGTCTTTGAAATAATGTGTATTCTTTAGAGAAATCTCAATTTAGGTCATGAGCTCATGTTTAGCTAAACAGCTGACCTTGTAAAAGGCTTAGGTGTGAACGCTCGTAAGTTTCAGCAAAAAGTCGGCAAAGAATTATTTGTGTCCCTCCAATGAGTTGCCCACAAGGACCCCGTTTTCTAGAAGTGTTGGTCCAATACTCCCTCTAGGGGTAGGGAACTTAGACAGGGCGGCTTTCGGCCCCCGATCTTGGGCAGGGGCAGTGGGCGGCATGTGGCCCGGGCTGGAGCCTCTCTGCGTGTGAACCTGGGAATCATCTCTCCTGTGAACTTCGGTCACCTGGCAGGAAGCTACGATGCCCAGACCTATGGTTAGCTGTGCAGCGAGGTATACTGCGTGGACAGGTTCCACACACACTTCAAATAAGTGGGTGGCCTCAGTGGAAAATTGAGAGTTTGGCCAGCTGTGCAGACAAAGAAGGCGCCCTATGGCCTGGGCCTAAATGCTTGTGACACCCCACTGGGCCTGCCTTGCTCTGAGGGCCCTGCCCTGGGCCCCCTGCTCCCCTGCCCTTTGTTCAGTCACAGCAGAGATGGCCACACACACTCCCTCAGTGAGGGCAGTGTTCCAGCCTCCCTCAGCCCCGTCCACTCTCCACAGTTTACCATGGACTACAGATTCTGCATTCTGAGGCAAGGGCGTTCTGAGAATGCCAAGGGCAGACATGATGACCTTAAATGATTTCCTCTTGTGTCAGTTTTCGTAAACTGTAGCAGCTAGGAAATGGTCCGCTTTACAGAAATGTTCAAGTTTACTGGCATTTCATATATTCTCTGCTATAACATTGTCCTGATTCTTTCTGCATATTCTTTACTTATGTTTATGTTTTCCTTAATCAAAGTGTGTCTTTTAAATCTTTTCAAAGAATATTCTTTGGACTTACTAAATCACCTGAATTTTATACGTTTTCTGTTGTATTAAGTTCTGCTCATATCTTTATTTATCTTTTTTCTATGTTCTCAGGGTTAATAGTTTTGATTTTCTGATGTCAAGTAAAACACTTGGTTATTCATTTTAATAAATCTTTTTACTTATAAAGATTTGAACTTTTAAAGATTCCAGCTTACTTGTACGTTTCTAAGGGTCCTTTCCTCTACACTGTTTCCGGCCTAAGGCTTAGTTCAACATATAGCTATGTATATATGGACATATTTTCCCCTCTGCTTTCTGTGACTCCCTACATCTCACCTTTCTTTGCAGACAAGACATTTGAAATACCCTTAACTTATTTCACAGCCAATAAGTCTTTGAAATAATGTGTATTTTTTAGAGAAATCATCTTGTATAATTAGGCAGAAAATCTCACGTTCCATAGTTTTCTAAACAGCATAACTTCACTCTTCTCACTGCTTAATTTGCTGTATTAAACAACCTTTGTGTATTTAGCTATATCAATGACATGTACTTTAAAAATGTTTTAGAGACCCTACCAGTCTTTGAAAATATCCTTGTTCCTTGTTTCTTTTCCAGGTTTATGTATATTTTCTGCCTAGCACCTGATAATTCCAACATCTGACGGATGGCCTAGGGAATCTAATTCTGGTATTGATTGTTTTTGCTGATTGTCTCCCTTTGTAGCTGATTTCTTCATTATTGTGTAAATTTAGGTCATGAGCTCATGTTTAGCTAAACAGCTGACCTTGTAAAAGGCTTAGGTGTGAACGCTCGTAAGTTTCAGCAAAAAGTCGGCAAAGATTTATTTGTGTCCCTCCAATGAGTTGCCCACAAGGACCCCGTTTTCTAGAAGTGTTGGTCCAATACTCCCTCTAGGGGTAGGGGACGTAGACAGGGCTGCTTTCGGCCCCCGATCTTGGGCAGGGGCAGTGAGCGGCGTGTGGCCCGGGCAGGAGCCTCTCTGCGTGTGAACATGGGAATCATCTCTCCTGCGAACTTCAGTCACCTGGCAGGAAGCTACGATGCCCAGACCTATGGTTAGCTGTGCAGCGAGGTATACTACGTGGACAGGTTCCACACACACTTCAAATAAGTGGGTGGCCTGAGTGGAAAAGTGAGAGTTTGGCCAGCTGTGCAGACAAAGAAGGCGCCCTATGGCCTGGGCCTAAATGCTTGTGACACCCCACTGCGCCTGACTTGCTCTGAGGGCCCTGCCCTGGGCCCCCTGCTCCCCTGCCCTTTGTTCAGTCACAGCAGAGATGGCCACACCCACTCCCTCAGTGAGGGCAGTGTTCCAGCCTCCCTCAGCCCCGCCCACTCTCCACAGGTTACCATGGACTACCGATGCTGCATTCTGAGGCCAGGGCGTTCCGAGAATGCCAAGGGCAGACATGATGACCTTAAATGATTTCCTCTTGTGTCAGTTTTGGTAAACTGTAGGAGCTAGGAAATGGTCCACTTTACAGAAATGTTCAAATTTACTGGCATTTCATATATTCTCTGCTATAACATTGTCCTGATTCTTTCTGTATATTCTTTACTTTTTTTTGTTTTCCTTAATCAAACTGAGTCTTTTAAATCTTTTCAAAGAATATTCTTTGGACTTACTACCTCACCCGAATTTTATACGTTTTCTGTGGTATTAAGTTCTGCTCATATCTTTATTTATCTTTTTTCTATGTTCTCAGGGTTTATTGTTTTGATCTTCTGATGTCAATTAAAACACTTGGTTATTCATTTTCATCAATCATTTTACTTATAAAGATTTGAACTTTTAAAGATTCCAGCTCACTTTCAAGTTTCTAAGGGTCAGGTCCCCTACATTGTGGCTGGCCTTAGGCTTAGTTCACCATATAGCAATGTATATATTGACATTTTCCCCTCGACTTTCTGTGATTCCCTACATCTCACCTTTCTTTGCAGACAAGCCATTTGAAATACACTTAACTTATTTCACAGCCAATAAGTCTTTGAAATAATGTCTATTTTTTAGAGAAATCTTCTTATATAATTAGGCAGAAAATCTCACCTGCCATAGTTTTCAAAACAGCATAATTTCACTCTTCTCAATGCTTAATCTGTGGTATTAAACAACCTTTGAGTATTTAGGTTTATCAACGACATGTACTTTAAAAATGTTTTAGAGATCCTACCAGCCTTTGAAAACCTCCTTGTTCCTTGATTCATTTCCAGTTTTATGTATATTTTCTGCCTTGCACCTGATTATTCCAACATCAGATGGATGGCCTAGGGAATCTCATTCTGGTATTGATTGTTTTTGCTGATTGTCTCCCTTTGTAGCTGATTTCTTCAATATTGTGTAAATTTAGATCATGAGCTCATGTTTAGCTAAACAGCTGACCTTGTAAGAGGCTTAGGTGTGAACGCTGGTAAGCTTCAGCAGAAAGTCGGCAAAGATTTATTTGTGTCCCTCCAATGAGTTGCCCGCAAGAACCCCGTTTTCTACAAGTGTTGGTCCAATACTCCTTCGAGAGGCAGTGGACTCAGACATGGCTGCTTTTCAGCCTTCGATCTGGGGCAGGGCCAGTGGGCGGCCTGTGGCCCGGGCAGGAGCCTCTCCGCATGTGTCCCAGGGACCCATTTGCCTGCGAACTTCAGTCACCTGGCAGGAAGCTACGATGCCTTGACCTATGGTTAGCTGTGCAGCGAGGTGTACTGCGCGGACAGGTACCCAACACACTTCAAATAAGAGGGCGGCCTGAGTGGAAAGGTGAGAGTTTGGGCAGCTGTGCAGACAAAGAAGGCGCCCTTTGGCCTGGGCCTAAATGCTTGTGACACCCCACTGGGTCTGCCGTGCTCTGAGGGACCTGCCCTGGGCCCCCTGCTCCCCTGCCATTTGTTCAGTCACAGCAGAGATGGCCACACCCACTCCCTCAGTGAGGGCAGTCTTCCAACCTCCCTCAGCCACGCCCCCTCTCCGCAGGTTACCATGGACTACAGATGCTGCATTCTGAGGCCAGGGCGTTCCGAGAATGCCAAGGGCAGACATGATGACCTTAAATGATTTCCTCTTGTGTCAGTTTTGGTAAACTTAGGAGCTAGGAAATGGTCCACTTTACAGAAATATTCAAATTTACTGGCAATTCATATATTCTCCGCTATAACATTGTCCTGATTCTTTCTGTATATTATTTACTTTTTTTTGTTTTCCTAAATCAAAGTGTGTCTTTTAAATCTTTTCAAAGAATATTCTTTGGACTTACTAAATCACCTAAATTTTATACGTTTTCTGTTGTATTAAGTTCTGCTCATATCTTTATTTATCTTTTTTCTATGTTCTCAGGGTTTATTGTTTTGATTTTCTGATGTCAAGTAAAACACTTGGTTATTATTTTTAATAAATATTTTTACTTAAAAAGATTTGAACTTTTAAAGATTCCAGCTTCCTTGTACGTTTCTAAGGGTCCATTCCTCTACACTGTGGCCGGCCTAAGGCTTAGTTCACCATATAGCAATGTATATATTGACATATTATCGCCTCGGCTTTCTGTGATTCCCTACATCTCACATTTCTTTGCAGACAAGACATTTGAAATACCCTTAACTTATTTCACAGCCAATAAGTCTTTGAAATAATGTGTATTCTTTAGAGAAATCTCAATTTAGGTCATGAGCTCATGTTTAGCTAAACAGCTGACCTTGTAAAAGGCTTAGGTGTGAACGCTCGTAAGTTTCAGCAAAAAGTCGGCAAAGAATTATTTGTGTCCCTCCAATGAGTTGCCCACAAGGACCCCGTTTTCTAGAAGTGTTGGTCCAATACTCCCTCTAGGGGTAGGGAACTTAGACAGGGCGGCTTTCGGCCCCCGATCTTGGGCAGGGGCAGTGGGCGGCATGTGGCCCGGGCTGGAGCCTCTCTGCGTGTGAACCTGGGAATCATCTCTCCTGTGAACTTCGGTCACCTGGCAGGAAGCTACGATGCCCAGACCTATGGTTAGCTGTGCAGCGAGGTATACTGCGTGGACAGGTTCCACACACACTTCAAATAAGTGGGTGGCCTCAGTGGAAAATTGAGAGTTTGGCCAGCTGTGCAGACAAAGAAGGCGCCCTATGGCCTGGGCCTAAATGCTTGTGACACCCCACTGGGCCTGCCTTGCTCTGAGGGCCCTGCCCTGGGCCCCCTGCTCCCCTGCCCTTTGTTCAGTCACAGCAGAGATGGCCACACACACTCCCTCAGTGAGGGCAGTGTTCCAGCCTCCCTCAGCCCCGTCCACTCTCCACAGTTTACCATGGACTACAGATGCTGCATACTGAGGCCAGGGCGTTCCGAGAATGCCAAGGGCAGACATGATGACCTTAAATGATTTCCTCTTGTGTCAGGAGGAGCTGTATGAGCTAGAAAATGGTCCACTTTACAGAAATGTTCAAATTTACTGGGATTTCATATATTCTCTGCTATAACATTGTCCTGATTCTTTCTATATATTCTTTAATTATGTTTGTGCTTTCCTTAATCAAAGTGTGTCTTTTAAATCTTTTCAAAGAATATTCTTTGGACTTACTACCTCAGCTGAATTTTATACGTTTTCTGTGGTATTAAGTTCTGCTCATATCTATCTTTATCTTTTTTCTATGTTCTCAGGGTTTATTATTTTGATCTTCTGATGTCAATTAAAACACTTGGTTATTCATTTTCATCAATCTTTTTACATATAAAGTTTTGAACTTTTAAAGATTCCAGCTCACTTTTAAGTTTCTAAGGGTCAGGTCCTCTACATTGAGGCTGGCTTAAGGCTTAGTTCACCATATAGCAATGTATATATTGACATTTTCCCCTCGACTTTCTGTGATTCCCTACATCTCACCTTTCTTTGCGAACAAGCAATTTGAAATACACATATCTTATTTCACAGCCAATAATTCTTTGAAATAATGTCTATTTTTTAGAGAAATCTTCTGACATAATTAGACAGAAAATCTCACCTGCCATAGTTTTCAAAACAGCATAATTTCACTCTTCTCAATGCTTAATCTGTGGTATTAAACAACCTTTGAGTATTTAGGTTTATCAATGACATGTACTTTAAAAATGTTTTAGAGATCCTACCAGCCTTTGAAAACCTCCTTGTTCCTTCTTTCAGTTCCAGTTTTATGTATATTTTCTGCCTTGCACCTGATTATTCCAACATCAGATGGATGGCCTAGGGAATCTCATTCTGGTATTGATTGTTTTTGCTGATTGTCTCACTTTGTAGCTGATTTCTTCAATATTGTGTAAATTTAGATCATGAGCTCATGTTTAGCTAAACAGCTGACCTTGTAAGAGGCTTAGGTGTGAACGCTGGTACGCTTCAGCAGAAAGTCGGCAAAGATTTATTTGTGTCCCTCCAATGAGTTGCCCGCAAGGACCACGTTTTCTACAAGTGTTGGTCCAATACTCCTTCGAGAGGCAGTCGACTCAGACATGGCTGCTTTTCAGCCTTCGATCTGGAGCAGGGCCAGGGGGCGGCCTGTGGCCCGGGCAGGAGCCTCTCCGCATGTGTCCCAGGGACCCATTTGCCTGCGAACTTGGGTCACCTGGCAGGAAGCTACGATGCCATGACCTATGGTTAGCTGTGCAGCGAGGTGTACTGCGCAGACAGGTTCCAAACACACTTCAAATAAGAGGGCAGCCTGAGTGGAAAGGTGAGAGTTTGGGCAGCTGTGCAGACAAAGAAGGCGCCCTTTGGCCTGGGCCTAAATGCTTGTGACACCCCACTGTGTCTGCCGGGCTCGGAGGGCCCTGACCTGGGACCCCTGCTCCCCTGCCCTTTGTTCAGTCACAGCAGAGATGGCCACACCCACTCCCTCAGTGATGGCAGACTTCCCACCTCCCTCAGCCACGCCCCCTCTCCGCAGGTTACCATGGACTACAGAGGCTGCATTCTGAGGCCAGGGCGTTCCGAGAATGCCAAGGGCAGACATGATGACCTTAAATGATTTCCTCTTGTGTCAGTTTTCGTAAACTGTAGCAGCTAGGAAATGGTCCGCTTTACAGAAATGTTCAAGTTTACTGGCATTTCATATATTCTCTGCTATAACATTGTCCTGATTCTTTCTGCATATTCTTTACTTATGTTTATGTTTTCCTTAATCAAAGTGTGTCTTTTAAATCTTTTCAAAGAATATTCTTTGGACTTACTAAATCACCTGAATTTTATACGTTTTCTGTTGTATTAAGTTCTGCTCATATCTTTATTTATCTTTTTTCTATGTTCTCAGGGTTTATAGTTTTGATTTTCTGATGTCAAGTAAAACACTTGGTTATTCATTTTAATAAATCTTTTTACTTATAAAGATTTGAACTTTTAAAGATTCCAGCTTACTTGTACGTTTCTAAGGGTCCTTTCCTCTACACTGTTGCCGGCCTAAGGCTTAGTTCAACATATAGCTATGTATATATTGACATATTATCCCCTCGGCTTTCTGTGATTCCCTACATCTCACCTTTCTTTGCAGACAAGCCATTTGAAATACCCTTAATTTATTTCACAGGCAATAAGTCTTTGAAATAATGTGTATTTTTTAGAGAAATCATCTTATATAATTAGGCAGAAAATCTCACCCTCCATAGTTTTCTAAACAGCATAACTTCACTCTTCTCACAGCTTAATTTGCTGTATTAAACAACCTTTGTGTATTTAGCTTTATCAATGACATGTACTTTAAAAATGTTTTAGAGACCCTACCAGTCTTTGAAAACATCCTTGTTCCTTGTTTCATTTCCAGGTTTATGAATATTTTCTGCCTAGCACCTGATTATTCCAACATCTGAAGGGTTCCCTTGGGAATCTAATTCTAGTATTGATTGCTTTCGCTGATTGTCTCCCTTTGTAGCTGATTTCTTCATTATTGTGTAAATTTAGATCATGAGCTCATGTTTAGCTAAACAGCTGACCTTGTAAGACGCTTAGGTGTGAACGCTCGTAAGTTTCAGCAAAAAGTCAGCAAAGATTTATTTGTGTCCCTCCAATGAGTTGCTCACTAGGACCCCGTTTTCAAGAAATGTTGGTCCAATACTCCCTCTAGGGGTAGGGGACTTAGACAGGGCTGCTTTCGTCCCCCGATCTTGGGCAGGGGCAGTGGGCGGCGTGTGGCCCGGGCAGGAGCCTCTCTGCGTGTGAACCTCGGAATCATCTCTCCTGAGAACTTCGGTCACCTGGCAGGATGCTACGATGCCAAGACCTATGGTTAGCTGTGCAGCGAGGTATACTGCGTGGACAGGTTCCACACACACTTCAAATAAGTGGGTGGCCTGAGTGGAAAAGTGAGAGTTTGGGCAGCTGTGCAGACAAAGAAGGCGCCCTATAGCCTGGGCCTAAATGCTTGTGACACCCCACTGGCCCTGCCTTGCTCTGAGGGCCCTGCTCTGGACCCCTGCTCCTCTGCCCTTGGTTCAGTCACAGCAGAGATGGCCACACCCACTCCCTCAGTGAGGGCAGTGTTCCAGCCTCCCTCAGCCCCGCCCACTCTCCGCAGGTTACCATGGACTACAGATGCTGCATTCTGAGCCCAGGGCATTCCGAGAATGCCAAGAGCAGACATGATGACCTAAAATGATTTCCTCTTGTGTCAGTTTTGGTAAACTGTAGGAGCTAGGAAATGGTCCACTTTACAGAAATGTTCAAATTTACTGGCATTTCATACATTCTCAGATATAACATTGTCCTGATTCTTTCTGTATATTCTTTACTTTTTTTTGTTTTCCTTAATCAAAGTGTGTCTTTTAAATCTTTTCAAAGAATATTCTTTGGACTTACTACCTCACCTGAATTTTATACGTTTTCTGTGGTATTAAGTTCTGCTCATATCTTTATTTATCTTTTTTCTATGTTCTCAGGGTTTATTGTTTTGATCTTCTGATGTCAATTAAAACACTTTGTTATTCATTTTCATCAATCTTTTTACTTATAAAGATTTGAACTTTTAAAGATTCCAGCTCACTTTCAAGTTTCTAAGGGTCAGGTCCTCTACATTGTGGCTGGCCTAAGGCTTAGTTCACCATATAGCAATGTATATATTGACATTTTCCCCTCGACTTTCTGTGATTCCCTACATCTCACCTTTCTTTGCAGACAAGCCATTTGAAATACACTTAACTTATTTCACAGCCAATAAGTCTTTGAAATAATGTCTATTTTTTAGAGAAATCTTCTTATATAATTAGGCAGAATATCTCACCTGCCATAGTTTTCAAAACAGCATAATTTCACTCTTCTCAATGCTTAATCTGTGGTATTAAACAACCTTTGAGTATTTAGGTTTATCAACGACATGTACTTTAAAAATGTTTTAGAGATCCTACCAGCCTTTGAAAACCTCCTTGTTCCTTCTTTCAGTTCCAGTTTTATGTATATTTTCTGCCTTGCACCTGATTATTCCAACATCAGATGGATGGCATAGGGAATCTCATTCTGGTATTGATTGTTTTTGCAGAATGTATCAATTTGTAGCTGATTTCTTCAAGATTGTGTAAATTTAGATCATGAGCTCATGTTTAGCTAAACAGCTGACCTTGTAAGAGGCTTAGGTGTGAACGCTGGTAAGCTTCAGCATAAAGTCAGCAAAGATTTATTTGTGTCCCTCCAATGAGTTGCCCGCAAGGACCCCGTTTTCTACAAGTGTTGGTCCAATACTCCTTCGAGAGGCAGTGGACTCAGACATGGCTGCTTTTCAGGCTTCGATCTGGGGCAGGGCCAGTGGGCGGCCTGTTTCCCGGGAAGGAGCCTCTCCGCATGTGTCCCAGGGACCCATTTGCCTGCGAACTTCGGTCACCTGGCAGGAAGCTACGATACCCTGACCTATGGTTAGCTGTGCAGCGAGGTGTACAGCGCGGACAGGTTCCAAACACACTTCAAATAAGAGGGCGGCCAGAGTGGAAAGGTGAGAGTTTGGGCAGCTGTGCAGACAAAGAAGGCGCCCTTTGGCATGGGCCTAAATGCTTGTGACACCCCACTGGGTCTGCTGGGCTCTGAGGGCCCTGCCCTGGGCCCCTGCTCCCCTGCCCTTTGTTCAGTCACAGCAGAGATGGCCACACCCACTGTCTCACTGAGGGCAGTCTTCCAAGCTCCCTCAGCCACGCCCCCTCTCCGCAGGTTACCATAGACTACTGATGCTGCATTCTGAGGCCAGGGCGTTCCGAGAATGCCAAGGGCAGACCTGATGACCTTAAATGATTTCCTCTTGTTTCAGTTTTGGTAAACTGTAGGAGCTAGGAAAAGGTCCGCTTTACAGAAATGTTCAAATTTACTGGCATTTCATATATTCTCTGCTATAACATTGTCCTGATTCTTTCTGTATATTCTTTACTTATGTTTATGTTTTCCTAAATCAAAGTGTGTCTTTTAAATCTTTTCAAAGAATATTCTTTGGACTTACTAAATCACCTGAATTTTATACGTTTTCTGTTGTATTAAGTTCTGCTCATATCTTTATTTATCTTTTTTCTCTGTTCTCAGGGTTTATAGTTTTGATTTACTGATGTCAAGTAAAACACTTGGTTATTCATTTTAATAAATCTTTGTACTTATAAAGATTTGAACTTTTAAAGATTCCAGCTTACTTGTACGTTTCTAAGGGTCCATTCCTCTACACTGTTGCTGGCCTAAGACTTAGTTCATCATATAGCTATGTATATATTGACATATTATCCCCTCGGGTTCCTGTGATTCCCTACATCTCACCTTTCTTTGCAGACAAGCCATTTAAAATACCCTTAACTTATTTCACAGCCAATAAGTCTTTGAAATAATGTGTATTTTTAGAGAAAACATCTTGTATAATTAGGCAGAAAATCTCAACTTCCATAGTTTTCTAAACAGCATAATGTCACTCTTCTCACTGCTTAATTTGTTGTATTAAACAACCTTTGAGTATTTAGCTTTATCAATGACATGTACTTTAAAAATATTTTAGAGACCCTACCAGTCTTTGAAAACATCCTTGTTCATTGTTTCATTTCCAGGATTATGTATATTTTCTGCCTAGCACCTGATTATTCCAACATCTCAAGGATGGCCTAGGGAATGTAATTCTGGTATTGATTTTTTTTGCTGATTGTCTCACTTTGTAGCTGATTTCTTCATTACTGTGTAAATTTTGATCATGAGCTCATGTTTAGCTAAACAGCTGACCTTGTAAGAGGCTTAGGTGTGAACGCTCGTAAGTTTCAGCAAAAAGTCGGCAAAGATTTATTTGTGTCCCTCCAATGAGTTGCCCACAAGGACCCCGTTTTCTAGAAGTGTTGGTCCAATACTCCCTCTAGGGGTAGGGTAATTAGACAGGGCTGCTTTCGGCCCCCGATCTTGGGCAGGGACAGTGGGCGGCCTGTGGCCCGGGCAGGAGCCTCTCTGCGTGTGAACCTGGGAATCATCTCTCCTGCGAACTTCGGTTACCTGGCAGGAAGCTACCATGCCCAGACCTATGTTTAGCTGTGCAGCGAGGTATACTGCGTGGACAGGTTCCATACACACTTCAACAAAGTGGGTGGCCTGAGTGGAAAAGTTAGAGTTTGGGCAGCTGTGCAGACAAAGAAGGCACCCTATGGCCTGGGCCTAAATGCTTGTGACACACCACTGGCCCTGCCGGGCTCTGAGGGCCCAGCCCTGGGCCCCCTGCTCCCCTGCCCTTTGTTCAGTCACAGCAGAGATGGCCACACCCACTCCCTCAGTGAGGGCAGTGTTCCAGCCTCCCTCAGCCCCGCCCACTCTCCGCAGTTTTCCATGGACTACAGATGCTGCATTCTGAGGCCAGGGCGTTCCGAGAATTCCAAGGGCAGACATAATGACCTTAAATGATTTCCTCTTGTGTCAGTTTTGGTAAACTGTAGGAGCTAGGAAATGGTCATCTTTACAGAAATGTTCAAATTTACTGGCATTTCATATATTCTCTGCTATAACATTGTCCTGATTCTTTCTATATATTCTTTAATTATGTTTGTGCTTTCCTTAATCAAAGTGTGTCTTTTAAATCTTTTCAAAGAATATTCTTTGGACTTACTACCTCACCTGAATTTTATACGTTTTCTGTGGTATTAAGTTCTGCTCATATCTTTATTTATCTTTTTTCTATGTTCTCAGGGTTTATTGTTTTGATCTTCTGATGTCAATTAAAACACTTGGTTATTCATTTTCATCAATCTTTTTACTTATAAATATTTGAACTTTTAAAGATTCCAGCTTCCTTGTACGTTTCTAAGGGTCCTTTCCTCTACACTGTTGCCGGACTAAGGCTTAGTTCAACATATAGCTATTTATATATTGACATATTTTCCCCTCTGCTTTCTGTGACTCCCTACATCTCACCTTTCTTTGCAGACAAGACATTTGAAATACCCTTATTTATTTCACAGCCAATAAGTCTTTGAAATAATGTGTATTATTTAGAGAAATCATCTTATATAATTAAGCAGAAAATCTCACGTTACATAGTTTTCTAAACAGCATAACTTCACTCTTCTCACAGCTTAATTTGCTGTGTTAAACAACCTTTGTGTATTTAGCTTTATCAATGACATGTACTTTAAAAATGTTTTAGAGACCCTACCAGTCTTTGAAAACATCCTTGTTCCTAGTTTCTTTTCCAGGTTTATGTATATTGTCTGCCTAGCACCTGATTATTCCAACATCTGACGGATGGCCTAGGGAATCTAATTCTGGTATTGATTGTTTTTGCTGATTGTCTCCCTTTGTAGCTGATTTCTTCATTATTGTGTAAATTTAGGTCATGAGCTCATGTTTAGCTAAACAGCTGACCTTGTAAAAGGCTTAGGTGTGAACGCTCGTAAATTTCAGCAAAAAGTCGGCAAAGATTTATTTGTGTCCCTCCAATGAGTTGCCCACAAGTACCCCGTTTTCTAGAAGTGTTGGTCCAATACTCCCTCTAGGGGTAGGGGACTTAGACAGGGCTGCTTTCGGCCCCCGATCTTGGGCAGGGGCAGGGGGAGGCGTGTGGCCCGGGCCGGAGCCTCTCTGCGTGTGAACCTGGGAATCATCTCTCCTGCGAACTTCAGTCACCTGGCAGGAAGCTACGATGCCCAGACCTATGGTTAGCTGTGCAGCGAGGTATACTGCGTGGACAGGTTCCACACACACTTCAAATAAGTGGGTGGCCACAGTGGAAAAGTGAGAGTTTGGCCAGCTGTGCAGACAAAGAAGGCGCCCTATGGCCTGGGCCTAAATGCTTGTGACACCCCACTGCGCCTGCTTTGCTCTGAGGGCCCTGCCCTGGGCCCCATGCTCCCCTGCCCTTGTTCAGTCACAGCAGAGATGGCCACACCCACTCCCTCAGTGAGGGCAGTGTTCCAGCCTCCCTCAGCCCCGCCCACTCTCCACAGGTTACCATGGACTACAGATGCTGCATTCTGAGGCCAGGGCGTTCAGAGAATGCCAAGGGCAGACATGATGACGTTAAATGATTTCCTCTTGTGTCAGTTTTGGTAAACTGTAGGAGCTAGGAAATGGTCCACTTTACAGAAATGTTCAAATTTACTGGCATTTCATATATTCTCTGCTATAACATTGTCCTGATTCTTTCTGTATATTCTTTACTTTTTTTTTGTTTTCCTTAATCAAAGTGTGTCTTTTAAATCTTTTCAAAGAATATTCTTTGGACTTACTACCTCACCTGAATTTTATATGTTTTCTGTGGTATTAAGTTCTGCTCATATCTATCTTTATCTTTTTTCTATGTTCTCAGGGTTTATTGTTTTGATTTTCTGATGTCAAGTAAAACACTTGGTTATTATTTTTAATAAATCTTTTTACTTATAAAGATTTGAACTTTTAAAGATTCCAGCTTCCTTGTACGTTTCTAAGGGTCCATTCCTCTACACTGTTGCCGGCCTAAGGCTTAGTTCACCATATAGCAATGTATATATTGACATATTATCCCCTCGGCTTTCTGTGATTCCCTACATCTAACCTTTCCTTGCAGACAAGACATTTGAAATAACCTTAACTTATTTCACAGCCAATAAGTCTTTGAAATAATGTGTATTTTTTAGAGAAATCATCTTATATAATTAGGCAGAAAATCTCACATTCCATCGTTTTCTATACAGCATAATTTCACTCTTCTCACTGCTTAATTTGTTGTATTAAACAACCTTTGAGTATTTAGCTTTATCAATGACATGTACTTTAAAAATGTTTTAGAGATCCTACCAGTCTTTGAAAACATCCTTGTTCCTTGTTTCTTTTCCAGGTTTATGTATATTTTCTGCCTAGCACCTGATTATTCCAACATCTGACGGATGGCCTAGGGAATCTAATTCTGGTATTGATTGATTTTGCTGATTGTCTCCCTTTGTAGCTGATTTCTTCATTATTGTGTAAATTTAGGTCATGAGCTCATGTTTAGCTAAACAGCTGACCTTGTAAAAGGCTTAGGTGTGAACGCTCGTAAGTTTCAACAAAAAGTCGGCAAAGATTTATTTGTGTCCCTCCAATGAGTTGCCCACAAGGACCCCGTTTTCTAGAAGTGCTGGTCCAATACTCCCTCTAGGGTTAGGGGAATTAGACAGGGCTGCTTTCGGCCCCCGATCTTGGGCAGGGGCAGTGGGCCGCCTGTGGCCCGGGCAGGAGCCTCTCTGCATGTGAACCTGGGAATCATCTCTCCTGCGAACTTCGGTCACCTGGCAGGAAGCTATGATGCCCAGACCTATGGTTAGCTGTGCAGCGAGGTATACTGCGTGGACAGGTTCCACACTAACTGCAACTAAGTGGGCGGCCTGAGTGGAAAAGTGAGAGTTTGGGCAGCTGTGCAGACAAAGAAGGCGCCCTAAGGCCTGGGCCTAAATGCTTGTGACACCCCACTAGGCCTGCCGGGCTCTGAGGGCCCTGGCCGGGGTCCGCTGCTCCCCTGCCCTTTGTTCAATCACAGCAGAGATGTCCACACCCACTCCCTCTGTGAGGGCAGTGTTCCAGCCTCACTCAGTCCCGCCCACTCTCCGCAGGTTACCATGGACTACAGATGCTGCATTCTGAGGCCAGGGCGTTCCGAGAATGCCAAGGGCAGACATGATGACCTTAAATGATTTCCTCTTGTGTCAGGAGGAGCTGTAGGAGCTAGGAAATGGTCCACTTTACAGAAATGTTCAAATTTACTGGCATTTCATATATTCTCTGCTATAACATTGTCCTGATTCTTTCTATATATTCTTTAATTATGTTTGTGCTTTCCTTAATCAAAGTGTGTCTTTTAAATCTTTTCAAAGAATATTCTTTGGACGTACAACCTCACCTGAATTTTATACGTTTTCTGTGGTATTAAGTTCTGCTCATATCTATCTTTATCTTTTTTCTATGTTCTCAGGGTTTATTGTTTTGATCTTCTGATGTCAATTAAAACACTTGGTTATTCATTTTCATCAATCTTTTTCTTATAAAGATTTGAACTTTTAAAGATTCCAGCTCACTTTTAAGTTTCTAAGTGTCAGGTCCTCTACATTGTGGCTGGCCTAAGGCTTAGTTCACCATATAGCAATGTATATATTGACATTTTCCCCTCGACTTTCTGTGATTCCCTACATCTCACCTTTCTTTGCAGACAAGCCATTGGAAATACACTTAACTTATTTCACAGCCAATAAGTCTTTGAAATAATGTCTATTTTTTAGAGAAATCTTCTGACATAGTTAGGCAGAAAATCTCACCTGCCATAGTTTTCAAAACAGCATAATTTCACTCTTCTCAATGCTTAATCTGTGGTATTAAACAACCTTTGAGTATTTAGGTTTATCAATGACATGTACTTTAAAAATGTTTTAGAGATCCTACCAGCCTTTGAAAAACTCCTTGTTCCTTGTTTCAGTTCCAGTTTTATGTATATTTTCTGCCTTGCACCTGATTATTCCAACATCAGATGGATGGCCTAGGGAATCTCATTCTGGTATTGATTGTTTTTGCTGATTGTCTCACTTTGTAGCTGATTTCTTCAATATTGTGTAAATTTAGATCATGAGCTCATGTTTAGCTAAACAGCTGACCTTGTAAGAGGCTTAGGTGTGAACGCTGGTACGCTTCAGCAGAAAGTCGGCAAAGATTTATTTGTGTCCCTCCAATGAGTTGCCCGCAAGGACCCCGTTTTCTACAAGTGTTGGTCCAATACTCCTTCGAGAGGCAGTGGACTCAGACATGGCTGCTTTTCAGCCTTCGATCTGGAGCAGGGCCAGGGGGCGGCCGGTGGCCCGGGCAGGAGCCTCTCCGCATGTGTCCCAGGGACCCATTTGCCTGCGAACTTGGGTCACCTGGCAGGAAGCTCCGATGCCATGACCTATGGTTAGCTGTGCAGCGAGGTGTACTGCGCAGACAGGTTCCAAACACACTTCAAATAAGAGGGCAGCCTGAGTGGAAAGGTGAGAGTTTGGGCAGCTGTGCAGACAAAGAAGGCGCCCTTTGTCCTGGGCCTAAATGCTTGTGACACCCCACTGGGTCTGCCGGGCTCGGAGGGCCCTGATCTGGGACCCCTGCTCCCCTGCCCTTTGTTCAGTCACAGCAGAGATGGCCACACCCACTCCCTCAGTGATGGCAGACTTCCCACCTCCCTCAGCCACGCCCCCTCTCCGCAGGTTACCATGGACTACAGATGCTGCATTCTGAGGCCAGGGCGTTCCGAGAATGCCAAGGGCAGACATGATGACCTTAAATGATTTCCTCTTGTGTCAGTTTTCGTAAACTGTAGCAGCTAGGAAATGGTCCGCTTTACAGAAATGTTCAAGTTTACTGGCATTTCATATATTCTCTGCTATAACATTGTCCTGATTCTTTCTGCATATTCTTTACTTATGTTTATGTTTTCCTTAATCAAAGTGTGTCTTTTAAATCTTTTCAAAGAATATTCTTTGGACTTACTAAATCACCTGAATTTTATACGTTTTCTGTTGTATTAAGTTCTGCTCATATCTTTATTTATCTTTTTTCTATGTTCTCAGGGTTTATAGTTTTGATTTTCTGATGTCAAGTAAAACACTTGGTTATTCATTTTAATAAATCTTTTTCTTATAAAGATTTGAACTTTTAAAGATTCCAGCTTACTTGTACGTTTCTAAGGGTCCTTTCCTCTACACTGTTGCCGGCCTAAGGCTTAGTTCAACATATAGCTATGTATATATTGACATATTATACCCTCGGCTTTCTGTGATTCCCTACATCTCACCTTTCTTTGCAGACAAGCCATTTGAAATACCCTTAACTTATTTCACAGGCAATAAGTCTTTGAAATAATGTGTATTTTTTAGAGAAATCATCTTATATAATTAGGCAGAAACTCTCACCTTCCATAGTTTTCTAAACAGCATAACTTCACTCTTCTCACAGCTTAATTTGCTGTATTAAACAACCTTTGTGTATTTAGCTTTATCAATGACATGTACTTTAAAAATGTTTTAGAGACCCTACCAGTCTTTGAAAACATCCTGGTTCCTTGTTTCATTTCCAGGTTTATGAATATTTTCTGCCTAGCACCTGATTATTCCAACATCTGAAGGGTTCCCTTGGGAATCTAATTCTAGTATTGATTGCTTTCGCTGATTGTCTCCCTTTGTAGCTGATTTCTTCATTATTGTGTAAATTTAGATCATGAGCTCATGTTTACCTAAACAGCTTACCTTATAAGACGCTTAGGTGTGAACGCTCATAAGTTTCAGCAAAAAGTCGGCAAAGATTTATTTGTGTCCCTCCAATGAGTTGCTCACAAGGACCCCGTTTTCAAGAAATGTTGGTCCAATACTCCCACTAGGGGTAGGGGACTTAGACAGGGCTGCTTTCGTCCCCCGATCTTGGGCAGGGGCAGTGGGCGGCGTGTGGCCCGGGCAGGAGCCTCTCTGCGTGTGAACCTCGGAATCATCTCTCCTGAGAACTTCGGTCACCTGGCAGGATGCTACAATGCCAAGACCTATGGTTAGCTGTGCAGCGAGGTATACTGCGTGGACAGGTTCCACACACACTTCAAATAAGTGGGTGGCCTGAGTGGAAAAGTGAGAGTTTGGGCAGCTGTGCAGACAAAGAAGGCGCCCTATAGCCTGGGCCTAAATGCTTGTGACACCCCACTGGCCCTGCCTTGCTCTGAGGGCCCTGCTCTGGACCCCTGCTCCTCTGCCCTTGGTTCAGTCACAGCAGAGATGGCCACACCCACTCCCTCAGTGAGGGCAGTGTTCCAGCCTCCCTCAGCCCCGCCCACTCTCCGCAGGTTACCATGGACTACAGATGCTGCATTCTGAGCCCAGGGCATTCCGAGAATGCCAAGAGCAGACATGATGACCTAAAATGATTTCCTCTTGTGTCAGTTTTGGTAAACTGTAGGAGCTAGGAAATGGTCCACTTTACAGAAATGTTCAAATTTACTGGCATTTCATATATTCTCAGATATAACATTGTCCTGATTCTTTCTGTATATTCTTTACTTTTTTTTGTTTTCCTTAATCAAAGTGTGTCTTTTAAATCTTTTCAAAGAATATTCTTTGGACTTACTACCTCACCTGAATTTTATACGTTTTCTGTGGTATTAAGTTCTGCTCATATCTTTATTTATCTTTTTTCTATGTTCTCAGGGTTTATTGTTTTGATCTTCTGATGTCAATTAAAACACTTTGTTATTCATTTTCATCAATCTTTTTACTTATAAAGATTTGAACTTTTAAAGATTCCAGCTCACTTTCAAGTTTCTAAGGGTCAGGTCCTCTACATTGTGGCTGGCCTAAGGCTTAGTTCACCATATAGCAATGTATATATTGACATTTTCCCCTCGACTTTCTGTGATTCCCTACATCTCACCTTTCTTTGCAGACAAGCCATTTGAAATACACTTAACTTATTTCACAGCCAATAAGTCTTTGAAATAATGTCTATTTTTTAGAGAAATCTTCTTATATAATTAGGCAGAATATCTCACCTGCCATAGTTTTCAAAACAGCATAATTTCACTCTTCTCAATGCTTAATCTGTGGTATTAAACAACCTTTGAGTATTTAGGTTTATCAACGACATGTACTTTAAAAATGTTTTAGAGATCCTACCAGCCTTTGAAAACCTCCTTGTTCCTTCTTTCAGTTCCAGTTTTATGTATATTTTCTGCCTTGCACCTGATTATTCCAACATCAGATGGATGGCATAGGGAATCTCATTCTGGTATTGATTGTTTTTGCAGAATGTATCACTTTGTAGCTGATTTCTTCAAGATTGTGTAAATTTAGATCATGAGCTCATGTTTAGCTAAACAGCTGACCTTGTAAGAGGCTTAGGTGTGAACGCTGGTAAGCTTCAGCATAAAGTCAGCAAAGATTTATTTGTGTCCCTCCAATGAGTTGCCCGCAAGGACCCCGTTTTCTACAAGTGTTGGTCCAATACTCCTTCGAGAGGCAGTGGACTCAGACATGGCTGCTTTTCAGGCTTCGATCTGGGGCAGGGCCAGTGGGAGGCCTGTGGCCCGGGAAGGAGCCTCTCCGCATGTGTCCCAGGGACCCATTTGCCAGCGAACTTCGGTCACCTGGCAGGAAGCTACGATACCCTGACCTATGGTTAGCTGTGCAGCGAGGTGTACAGCGCGGACAGGTTCCAAACACACTTCAAATAAGAGGGCGGCCAGAGTGGAAAGGTGAGAGTTTGGGCAGCTGTGCAGACAAAGAAGGCGCCCTTTGGCCTGGGCCTAAATGCTTGTGACACCCCACTGGGTCTGCTGGGCTCTGAGGGCCCTGCCCTGGGCCCCTGCTCCCCTGCCCTTTGTTCAGTCACAGCAGAGATGGCCACACCCACTGTCTCACTGAGGGCAGTCTTCCAAGCTCCCTCAGCCACGCCCCCTCTCCGCAGGTTACCATAGACTACTGATGCTGCATTCTGAGGCCAGGGCGTTCCGAGAATGCCAAGGGCAGACATGATGACCTTAAATGATTTCCTCTTGTTTCAGTTTTGGTAAACTGTAGGAGCTAGGAAAAGGTCCGCTTTACAGAAATGTTCAAATTTACTGGCATTTCATATATTCTCTGCTATAACATTGTCCTGATTCTTTCTGTATATTGTTTACTTTTGTTTATGTTTTCCTAAATCAAAGTGTGTCTTTTAAATCTTTTCAAAGAATATTCTTTGGACTTACTAAATCACCTGAATTTTATACGTTTTCTGTTGTATTAAGTTCTGCTCATATCTTTATTTATCTTTTTTATATGTTCTCAGGGTTTATAGTTTTGATTTACTGATGTCAAGTAAAACACTTGGTTATTCATTTTAATAAATCTTTGTACTTATAAAGATTTGAACTTTTAAAGATTCCAGCTTACTTGTACGTTTCTAAGGGTCCATTCCTCTACACTGTTGCTGGCCTAAGGCTTAGTTCATCATATAGCTATGTATATATTGACATATTATCCCCTCGGGTTCCTGTGATTCCCTACATCTCACCTTTCTTTGCAGACAAGCCATTTAAAATACCCTTAACTTATTTCACAGCCAATAAGTCTTTGAAATAATGTGTATTTTTTAGAGAAAACATCTTGTATAATTACGCAGAAAATCTCAAATTCCATAGTTTTCTAAACAGCATAATGTCACTCTTCTCACTGCTTAATTTGTTGTATTAAACAACCTTTGAGTATTTAGCTTTATCAATGACATGTACTTTAAAAATATTTTAGAGACCCTACCAGTCTTTGAAAACATCCTTGTTCATTGTTTCATTTCCAGGATTATGTATATTTTCTGCCTAGCACCTGATTATTCCAACATCTCAAGGATGGCCTAGGGAATGTAATTCTGGTATTGATTTTTTTTGCTGATTGTCTCACTTTGTAGCTGATTTCTTCATTACTGTGTAAATTTTGATCATGAGCTCATGTTTAGCTAAACAGCTGACCTTGTAAGAGGCTTAGGTGTGAACGCTCGTAAGTTTCAGCAAAAAGTCGGCAAAGATTTATTTGTGTCCCTCCAATGAGTTGCCCACAAGGACCCCGTTTTCTAGAAGTGTTGGTCCAATACTCCCTCTAGGGGTATGGTAATTAGACAGGGCTGCTTGCGGCCCCCGAACTTGGGCAGGGACAGTGGGCGGCCTGTGGCCCGGGCAGGAGCCTCTCTGCGTGTGAACCTGGGAATCATCTATCCTGCGAACTTCGGTGACCTGGCAGGAAGCTACCATGCCCAGACCTATGTTTAGCTGTGCAGCGAGATATACTGCGTGGACAGGTTCCATACACACTTCAAGAAAGTGTGTGGCCTGTGTGGAAAAGATAGAGTTTGGGCAGCTGTGCAGACAAAGAAGGCGCCCTTTGGCCTGGGCCTAAATGCTTGTGACACCCCACTGGGTCTGCCTGGCTCTGAGGGCACTGCCCTGGGCCCCCTGCTCCCCTGCCCTTTGTTCAGTCACAGCAGAGATGGCCACACCCACTCCCTCAGTGAGGGCAGTCTTCCAACCTCCCTCAGCCACGCCCCCTCTCCGCAGGTTACCATGGACTACAGATGCTGCATTCTGAGGCCAGGGCGTTCCGAGAATGCCAAGGGCAGACATGATGACCTTAAATGATTTCCTCTTGTGTCAGTTTTGGTAAATTTTAGGAGCTAGGAAATGGTCCACTTTACAGAAATATTCAAATTTACTGGCAATTCATATATTTTCCACTATAACATTGTCCTGATTCTTTCTGTATATTATTTACTTTTTTTTGTTTAACTAAATCAAAGTGTGTCTTTTAAATCTTTTCAAAGAATATTCTTTGGACTTATTAAATCACCTAAATTTTATACGTTTTCTGTTGTATTAAGTTCTGCTCATATCTTTATTTATCTTTTTTCTATGTTCTCAGGGTTTATTGTTTTGATTTTCTGATGTCAAGTAAAACACTTGGTTATTATTTTTAATAAATCTTTTTACTTATAAAGATTTGAACTTTTGAAGATTCCAGCTTACTTGTACGTTTCTAAGGGTCCATTCCTCTACACTGTTGCAGGCCTAAGCCTTAGTTCACCATATAGCAATGTATATATTGACATATTATCCCCTCGGCTTTCTGTGATTCCCTACATCTCACATTTCTTTGCAGACAAGACATTTGAAATACCCTTAACTTATTTCACAGCCAATAAGTCTTTGAAATAATGTGTATTTTTTAGAGAAATCATCTTATATAATTAGGCAGAAAATCTCACCTTCCATAGTTTTCTAAACAGCATAATTTCACTCTTCTGACTGCTTAATTTGTTGTATTAAACATCCTTTGAGTATTTAGCTTTATCAATGACATGTACTTTAAAAATGTTTTAGAGATCCTACCAGTCTTTGAAAACATCCTTGTTCCTTGTTTCTTTTCCAGGTTTATGTATATTTTCTGCCTAGCACCTGATTATTCCAACATCTGACGGATGGCCTAGGGAATCTAATTCTGGTATTGATTGTTTTTGCTGATTGTCTCCCTTTGTAGCTGATTTCTTCATTATTGTGTAAATTTAGATCATGAGCTCATGTTTAGCTAAACAGCTGACCTTGTAAAAGGCTTAGGTGTGAATGCTCGTAAGTTTCAGCAAAAATTCGGCAAAGACTTATTTGTGTCCCTCCAATGAGTTGCCCACAAGGACCCCGTTTTCTAGAAGTGTTGGTCCAATACTCCCTCTAGGGTTAGGGGAATTAGACAGGGCTGCTTTCGGCCCCCGAACTTGGGCAGGGGCAGTGGGCCGCCTGTGGCCCGGGCAGGAGCCTCTCTGCATGTGAACCTTGGAATCATCTCTCCTGCGAACTTCGGTCACCTGGCAGGAAGCTATGATGCCCAGACCTATGGTTAGCTGTGCAGCGAGGTATACTGTGCGGACAGGTTCCACACTCACTGCAACTAAGTGGGCGGCCTGAGTGGAAAAGTGAGAGTTTGGGCAGCTGTGCAGACAAAGAAGGCGCCCAAAGGCCTGGGCCTAAATGCTTGTGACACCCCACTAGGCCTGCCGGTCTCTGAGGGCCCTGCCCAGGGCCCGCTGCTCCCCTTCCCTTTGTTCAGTCACAGCAGAGATGGCCACACCCACTCCCTCTGTGAGGGCAGTGTTCCAGCCTCCCTCAGTCCCGCCCACTCTCCACAGGTTACCATGGACTACAGATGCTGCATACAGAGTCCAGGGCGTTCCGAGAATGCCAAGGGCAGACATGATGACCTGAAATGATTTCCTCTTGTGTCAGGAGGAGCTGTAGGAGCTAGGAAATGGTCCACTTTACAGAAATGTTCAAATTTACTGGCATTTCATATATTCTCTGCTATAACATTGTCCTGATTCTTTCTATATATTCTTTAATTATGTTTGTGCTTTCCTTAATCAAAGTGTGTCTTTTAAATCTTTTCAAAGAATATTCTTTGGACTTACTACCTCACCTGAATTTTATACGTTTTCTGTGGTATTAAGTTCTGCTCATATCTATCTTTATCTTTTTTCTATGTTCTCAGTGTTTATTGTTTTGATCTTCTGATGTCAATTAAAACACTTGGTTATTCATTTTCATCAATCTTTTTACTTATAAAGATTTGAACTTTTAAAGATTCCAGCTCACTTTTAAGTTTCTAAGGGTCAGGTCCTCTACATTGTGGCTGGCCTAAGGCTTAGTTCACCATATAGCAATGTATATATTGACATTTTCCCCTCGACTTTCTGTGATTCCCTACATCTCACCTTTCTTTGCAGACAAGCCATTTGAAATACACTTAACTTATTTCACAGCCAATAAGTCTTTGAAATAATGTCTATTTTTTAGAGAAATCTTCTGACATAATTAGGCAGAAAATCTCACCTGCCATAGTTTTCAAAACAGCATAATTTCACTCTTCTCAATGCTTAATCTGTGGTATTAAACAAACTTTGAGTATTTAGGTTTATCAATGACATGTACTTTAAAAATGTTTTAGAGATCCTACCAGCCTTGAAAACCTCCTTTTTCCTTCTTTCAGTTCCAGTTTTTTGTATATTTTCTGCCTTGCACCTGATTATTCCAACATCAGATGGATGGCCTAGGGAATCTCATTCTGGTATTGATTGTTTTTGCTGATTGTCTCACTTTGTAGCTGATTTCTTCAATATTGTGTAAATTTAGATCATGAGCTCATGTTTAGCTAAACAGCTGACCTTGTAAGAGGCTTAGGTGTGAACGCTGGTACGCTTCAGCAGAAAGTCGGCAAAGATTTATTTGTGTCCCTCCAATGAGTTGCCCGCAAGGACACCGTTTTCTACAAGTGTTGGTCCAATACTCCTTCGAGAGGCAGTGGACTCAGACATGGCTGCTTTTCAGCCTTCGATCTGGGGCAGGGCCAGTGGGCAGCCTGTGGCCCGGGCAGGAGCCTCTCCGCATGTGTCCCAGGGACCCATTTGCCTGCGAACTTCGGTCACCTGGCAGGAAGCTACGATGCCATGACCTATGGTTAGCTGTGCAGCGAGGTGTACTGCGCGGACAGGTTCCAAACACACTTCAAATCAGAGGGCGGCCTGAGTGGAAAGGTGAGAGTTTGGGCAGCTGTGCAGACAAAGAAGGCGCCCTTTGGCCTGGGCCTAAATGCTTGTGACACCCCACTGGGTCTGCCAGGCTCGGAGGGCCCTGACCTGGGCCCCGTGCTCCCCTGCCCTTTGTTCAGTCACAGCAGAGATGGCCACACCCACTCCCTCAGTGATGGCAGTCTTCCAACCTCCCTCAGCCACGCCCCCTCTCCGCAGGTTACCATGGACTACAGATGCTGCATTCTGAGGCCAGGGCGTTCCGAGAATGCCAAGGTCAGACATGATGACCTTAAATGATTTCCTCTTGTGTCAGTGTTCGTAAACTGTAGCAGCTAGGAAATGGTCCGCTTTACAGAAATGTTCAAATTTACTGGCATTTCATATATTCTCTGCTATAACATTGTCCTGATTCTTTCTGCATATTCTTTACTTATGTTTATGTTTTCCTTAATCAAAGTGTGTCTTTTAAATCTTTTCAAAGAATATTCTTTGGACTTACTAAATCACCTGAATTTTATACGTTTTCTGTTGTATTAAGTTCTGCTCATATCTTTATTTATCTTTTTTCTATGTTCTCAGGGTTTATAGTTTTGATTTTCTGATGTCAAGTAAAACACTTGGTTATTCATCTTAATAAATCTTTTTACTTATAAAGATTTGAACTTTTAAAGATTCCAGCTTACTTGTACGTTTCTAAGGGTCCTTTCCTCTACACTGTTGCCGGCCTAAGGCTTAGTTCAACATATAGCTATTTATATATTGACATATTTTCCCCTCTGCTTTCTGTGACTCCCTACATCTCACCTTTCTTTGCAGACAAGACATTTGAAATACCCTTATTTATTTCACAGCCAATAAGTCTTTGAAATAATGTGTATTATTTAGAGAAATCATCTTATATAATTAGGCAGAAAATCTCACGTTACATAGTTTTCTAAACAGCATAACTTCACTCTTCTCACAGCTTAATTTGCTGTGTTAAACAACCTTTGTGTATTTAGCTTTATCAATGACATGTACTTTAAAAATGTTTTAGAGACCCTACCAGTCTTTGAAAACATCCTTGTTCCTTGTTTCTTTTCCAGTTTTATGTATATTGTCTGCCTAGCACCTGATTATTCCAACATCTGACGGATGGCCTAGGGAATCTAATTCTGGTATTGATTGTTTTTGCTGATTGTCTCCCTTTGTAGCTGATTTCTTCATTATTGTGTAAATTTAGGTCATGAGCTCATGTTTAGCTAAACAGCTGACCTTGTAAAAGGCTTAGGTGTGAACGCTCGTAAGTTTCAGCAAAAAGTCGGCAAAGATTTATGTGTGTCCCTCCAATGAGTTGCCCACAAGGACCCCGTTTTCTAGAAGTGTTGGTCCAATACTCCCTCTAGGGGTAGGGGACTTAGACAGGGCTGCTTTCGGCCCCCGATCTTGGGCAGGGGCAGGGGGAGGCGTGTGGCCCGGGCCGGAGCCTCTCTGCGTGTGAACCTGGGAATCATCTCTCCTGCGAACTTCAGTCACCTGGCAGGAAGCTACGATGCCCAGACCTATGGTTAGCTGTGCAGCGAGGTATACTGCGTGGACAGGATCCACACACACTTCAAATAAGTGGGTGGCCTCAGTGGAAAAGTGAGAGTTTGGCCAGCTGTGCAGACAAAGAAGGCGCCCTATGTCCTGGGCCTAAATGCTTGTGACACCCCACTGCGCCTGCCTTGCTCTGAGGGCCCTGCCCTGGGCCCCATGCTCCCCTGCCCATTGTTCAGTCACAGCAGAGATGGCCACACCCACTCCCTCAGTGAGGGCAGTGTTCCAGCCTCCCTCAGCCCCGCCCACACTCCACAGCTTACCATGGACTACAGATGCTGCATTCTGAGGCCAGGGCGTTCAGAGAATGCCAAGGGCAGACATGATGACCTTAAATGATTTCCTCTTGTGTCAGTTTTGGTAAACTGTAGGAGCTAGGAAATGGTCCACTTTACAGAAATGTTCAAATTTACTGGCATTTCATATATTCTCTGCTATAACATTGTCCTGATTCTTTCTGTATATTCTTTACTTTTTTTTGTTTTCTTTAATCAAAGTGTGTCTTTTAAATCTTTTCAAAGAATATTCTTTGGACTTACTACCTCACCTGAATTTTATACGTTTTCTGTGGTATTAAGTTCTGCTCATATCTATCTTTATCTTTTTTCTATGTTCTCAGGGTTTATTGTTTTGATCTTCTGATGTCAATTAAAACACTTGGTTATTCATTTTCATCAATCTTTTTACTTTTAAAGATTTGAACTTTTAAAGATTCCAGCTCACTTTCAAGTTTCTAAGGGTCAGGTCCTCTACATTGTGGCTGGCCTAAGGCTTAGTTCACCATATAGCAATGTATATATTGACATTTTCCCCTCGACTTTCTGTGATTCCCTACATCTCACCTTTCTTTGCAGACAAGCCATTTGAAATACACTTAACTTATTTCACAGCCAATAAGTCTTTGAAATAATGTCTATTTTTTAGAGAAATCTTCTTATATAATTAGGCAGAAAATCTCACCTGCCATAGTTTTCAAAACAGCATAATTTCACTCTTCTCAATGCTTAATCTGTGGTATTAAACAACCTTTGAGTATTTAGGTTTATCAACGACATGTACTTTAAAAATGTTTTAGAGATCCTACCAGCCTTTGAAAACCTCCTTGTTCCTTGTTTCAGTTCCAGTTTTATGTATATTTTCTGCCTTGCGCCTGATTATTCCAACATCAGATGGATGGCCTAGGGAATCTCATTCTGGTATTGATTGTTTTTGCTGATTGTCTCCCTTTGTAGTTGATTTCTTCATTATTGTGTAAATTTAGATCATGAGCTCATGTTTAGCTAAACAGCTGACCTTGTAAGAGGCTTAGGTGTGAACGCTGGTAAGCTTCAGCAGAAAGTCGGCAAAGATTTATTTGTGTCCCTCCAATGAGTTGCCCGCAAGAACCCCGTTTTCTACAAGTGTTGGTCCAATACTCCTTCGAGAGGCAGTGGACTCAGACATGGCTGCTTTTCAGGCTTCGATCTGGGGCAGGGCCAGTGGGCGGCCTGTGGCCCGGGAAGGAGCCACTCCGCATGTGTCCCAGGGACCCATTTGCCTGAGAACTTCAGTCACCTGGCAGGAAGCTACGATGCCTTGACCTATGGTTAGCTGTGCAGCGAGGTGTAATGCGCGGACAGGTACCGAACACACTTCAAATAAGAGGGCGGCCTGAGTGGAAAGGTGAGAGTTTGGGCAGCTGTGCAGACAAAGAAAGCGCCCTTTGGCCTGGGCCTAAATGCTTGTGACACCCAACAGGGTCTGCCGGGCTCTGAGGGCCCTGCCCTGGGCCCCCTGCTCCCCTGCTCTTTGTTCAGTCACAGCAGAGATGGCCACACCCACTCCCTCAGTGAGGGCAGTCTTCCAAGCTCCCTCAGCCACGCCCCCTCTCCGCAGGTTACCATGGACTACAGATGCTGCATTCTGAGGCCAGGGCGTTCCGAGAATGCCAAGGGCAGACATGATGACCTTAAATGATTTCCTCTTGTGTCAGTTTTGGTAAACTTTAGGAGCTAGGAAAAGGTCCACTTTACAGAAATATTCAAATTTACTGGCAATTCATATATTCTCCGCTATAACATTGTCCTGATTCTTTCTGTATATTATTTACTTTTTTTTGTTTTCCTAAATCAAAGTGTGTCTTTTAAATCTTTTCAAAGAATATTCTTTGGACTTACTAAATCACCTAAATTTTATTCGTTTTCTGTTGTATTAAGTTCTGCTCATATCTTTATTTATCTTTTTTCTATGTTCTCAGGGTTTATTGTTTTGATTTTCTGATGTCAAGTAAAACACTTGGTTATTATTTTTAATAAATCTTTTTACTTAAAAAGATTTGAACTTTTAAAGATTCCAGCTTCCTTGTACGTTTCTAAGGGTCCATTCCTCTACACTGTTGCCGGCCTAAGGCTTAGTTCACCATATAGCAATGTATATATTGACATATTATCGCCTCGGCTTTCTGTGATTCCCTACATCTCACATTTCTTTGCAGACAAGACATTTGAAATACCCTTAACTTATTTCACAGCCAATAAGTCTTTGAAATAATGTGTATTTTTTAGAGAAATCTAAATTTAGGTCATGAGCTCATGTTTAGCTAAACAGCTGACCTTGTAAAAGGCTTAGGTGTGAACGCTCGTAAGTTTCAGCAAAAAGTCGGCAAAGAATTATTTGTGTCCCTCCAATGAGTTGCCCACAAGGACCCTGTTTTCTAGAAGTGTTGGTCCAATACTCCCTCTAGGGGTAGGGGACTTAGAGAGGGCTGCTTTCAGCCCCCGATCTTGGGCAGGGTCAGTGGGCGGCGTGTGGCCCGGGCTGGAGCCTCGCTGCGTGTGAACCTGGGAATCATCTCCCCTGCGAACTTCGGTCACCTGGCAGGAAGCTACGATGCCCAGACCTATGGTTAGCTGTGCAGCGAGGTATACTGCGTGGACAGATTCCACACACACTTCAAATAAGTGGGTGGCTTGAGTGGAAAAGTGAGAGTTTGGCCAGCTGTGCAGACAAAGAAGGCGACCTATGGCCTGTGCCTTAATGCTTGTGACACCCCACTGGGCCTGCCTTGCTCTGAGGGCCCTGCCCTGGGCCCCCTGCTCCCCTGCCCTTTGTTCAGTCACAGCAGAGATGGCCACACCCACTCCCTCATTGAGGGCAGTGTTCCAGCCTCCCTCAGCCCCGCCCACTCTCCTCAGGTTACCATGGACTACAGATGCTGCATTCTGAGGCCAGGGCGTTCCGAGAATGCCAAGGGCAGACATGATGACCTTAAATGATTTCCTCTTGTGTCAGTTTTGGTAAACTGTAGGAGCTAGGAAATGGTCAACTTTACAGAAATGTTCAAATTTACTGGAATTTCATATATTCTCTGCTATAACATTGTCCTGATTCTTTCTGTATATTCTTTACCTTTTTTTGTTTTCCTTAATCAAAGTGTGTCTTTTAAATCTTTTCAAAGAATATTCTTTGGACTTACTAAATCACCTAAATTTTATACGTTTTCTGTTGTATTAAGTTCTGCTCATATCTTTATTTATCCTTTTTCTATGTTCTCAGGGTTTATTGATTTGATTTTCTGATGTCAAGTAAAACACTTGGTTATTATTTTTAATAAATCTTTTTACTTATAAAGATTTGAACTTTTAAAGATTCCAGCTTCCTTGTACGTTTCTAAGGGTCCACTCCTCTACACTGTTGCCGGCCTAAGGCTTAGTTCACCATATAGCAATGTATATATTGACATATTATCCCCTCGGCTTTCTGTGATTCCCTACATCTCACCTTTCTTTGCAGACAAGACATTTGAAATACCCTTAACTTATTTCACAGCCAATAAGTCTTTGAAATAATGTGTATTTTTTAGAGAAATCATCTTATATAATTAGGCAGAAAATCTCACCTTCCATAGTTTTCTAAACAGCATAATTTCACTCTTCTGACTGCTTAATTTGTTGTATTAAACAACCTTTGAGTATTTAGCTTTATCAATGACATGTACTTTAAAAATGTTTTAGAGATCCTACCAGTCTTTGAAAACATCCTTGTTCCTTGTTTCTTTTCCAGGTTTATGTATATTTTCTGCCTAGCACCTGATTATTCCAACATCTGAAGGATGGCCTAGGGAATCTAATTCTGGTATTGATTGTTTTTGCTGATTGTCTCCCTTTGTAGCTGATTTCTTCATTATTGTGTAAATTTAGATCATGAGCTCATGTTTAGCTAAACAGCTGACCTTGTAAAAGGCTTAGGTGTGAACGCGCGTAAGTTTCAGCAAAAAGTCGGCAAAGATTTATTTGTGTCCCTCCAATGAGTTGCCCACAAGGTCCCCGTTTTCTAGAAGTGTTGGTCCAATACTCCCTCAAGGGGTAGGGGAATTAGACAGGGCTGCTTTCGGCCCCCGATCTTGGGCAGGGACAGTGGGCCGCCTGTGGCCCGGGCAGGAGCCTCTCTGCATGTGAACCTGGGAATCATCTCTCCTGCGAACTTCGGTCACCTGGCAGGAAGCTATGATGCCCAGACCTATGGTTAGCTGTGCAGCGAGGTATACTGTGCGGACAGGTTCCACACTCACTGCAACTAAGTGGGCGGCTAGAGTGGAAAACTGAGAGTTTGGGCAGCTGTGCAGACAAAGAAGGCGCCCTATGGCCTAGGCCTAAATGCTTGTGACACCACACTAGGCCTGCCGCGCTCTGAGGGCCCTGCCCAGGGCCCGCTGCTCCCCTGCCCTTTGTTCAGTCACAGCAGAGATGACCACAACCACTCCCTCCGTGAGGGCAGTGTTCCTGCCTCCCTCAATCCCGCCCACTCTCCACAGGTTACCATTGACTACAGATGCTGCATTCTGAGGCCAGGGCGTTCCGAGAATGCCAAGGGCAGACATGATGACCTTAAATGATTTCCTCTTGTGTCAGTTTTGGTAAACTGTAGGAGCTAGGAAATGGTCCACTTTACAGAAATGTTCAAATTTACTGGCATTTCATATATTCTCTGCTATAACATTGTCCTGATTCTTTCTATATATTCTTTAATTATGTTTGTGCTTTCCTTAATCAAAGTGTGTCTTTTAAATCTTTTCAAAGAATATTCTTTGGACTTACTACCTCACCTGAATTTTATACGTTTTCTGTGGTATTAAGTTCTGCTCATATCTATCTTTATCTTTTTTCTATGTTCTCAGGGTTTATTGTTTTGATCTTCTGATGTCAATTAAAACACTTGGTTATTCATTTTCATCAATCTTTTTACTTATAAAGATTTGAACTTTTAAAGATTTCAGCTCACTTTTAAGTTTCTAAGGGTCAGGTCCTGTACATTGTGGCTGGCCTAAGGCTTAGTTCACCATATAGCAATGTATATATTGACATTTTCCCCTCGACTTTCTGTGATTCCCTACATCTCACCTTTCCTTGCAGACAAGCCACTTGAAATACACTTAACTTATTTCACAGCCAATAAGACTTTGAAATAATGTCTATTTTTTAGAGAAATCTTCTGACATAATTAGGTAGAAAATCTCACCTGCCAAAGTTTTCAAAACAGCATATTTTCACTCTTCTCAATGCTTAATCTGTGGTATTAAACAACCTTTGAGTATTTAGGTTTATCAATGACATGTACTTTAAAAATGTTTTAGAGATCCTACCAGCCTTTGAAAACCTCCCTGTTCCTTGTTTCAATTCCAGTTTTATGTATATTTTCTGCCTTGCACCTGATTATTCCAACATCAGATGGATGGCCTAGGGAATCTAATTCTGGTATTGATTGTTTTTGCTGATTGTCTCCCTTTGTAGCTGATTTCTTCAATATTGTGTAAATTTAGATCATGAGCTCATGTTTAGCTAAACAGCTGACCTTGTAAGAGGCTTAGGTGTGAATGCTGGTAAGCTTCAGCAGAAAGTCGGCAAAGATTTATTTGTGTCCCTCCAATGAGTTGCCCGCAAGGACCCCGTTTTCTACAAGTGTTGGTCCAATACTCCTTCGAGAGGCAGTGGACTCAGACATGGCTGCTTTTCAGGCTTCGATCTGGGGCAGGGCCAGTGGGCGGCCTGTAGCCCGGGCAGGAGCCTCTCCGCATGTGTCCCAGGGACCCATTTGCCTGTGAACTTCGGTCAACTGGCAGGAAGCTACGATGCCCTGACCTATGGTTAGCTGTGCAGCGAGGTGTACTGCGCAGACAGGTTCCAAACACACTTCAAATAAGAGGGCGGCCTGAGTGGAAAGGTGAGAGTTTGGGCAGCTGTGCAGACAAAGAAGGCGACCTTTCTCCTGGGCCTAAATGCGTGTGACACCCCACTGTGTCTGCCGGGCTCTGAGGGCCCTGCCCTGGGCCCCCTGCTCCCCTGCCCTTTGTTCAGTCACAGCAGAGATGGCCACACCCTCTCCGTCAGTGAGGGCTGTCTTCCAAGCTCCCTCAGCCACGCCCCCTCTACGCAGGTTACCATGGACTACAGATGCTGCATTCTGAGGCCAGGGAGTTCCGAGAATGCCAAGGGCAGACATGATGACGTTAAATGATTTCCTCTTGTGTCAGTTTTGGTAAACTGTAGGAGCTAGGAAATGGTCCGCTTTACAGAAATGTTCAAATTTACTGGCATTTCATATATTCTCTGCTATAACATTGTCCTGATTCTTTCTATATATTCTTTAATTATGTGTGTGTTTTCCTTAATCAAAGTGTGTGTTTTAAATCTTTTCAAAGAATACTCTTTGGACTTACTACCTTACCTGAATTTTATACGTTTTCTGTGTTATTATGTTCTGCTCATATCTTTATTTATCCTTTTTCTATGTTCTCAGGGTTTATTGTTTTGATTTTCTGATGTCAAGTAAAACACTTGGTTATTATTTTTAATAAATCTTTTTACTTATAAAGATTTGAACTTTTAAAGATTCCAGCTTCCTTTTACGTTTCTAAGGGTCCACTCCTCTACACTGTGGCCGGCCTAAGGCTTAGTTCACCATATAGCAATGTATATATTGACATATTATCCCCTCGGCTTTCTGTGATTCCCTACATCTCACCTTTCTTTGCAGACAAGACATTTGAAATACCCTTAACTTATTTCACAGCCAATAAGTCTTTGAAATAATGTGTATTTTTTAGAGAAATCATCTTATATAATTAGGCAGAAAATCTCACCTTCCATAGTCTTCTAAGCAGCATAATTTCACTGTTCTCATTGCTTAATATGTTGTATTAAGCAACCTTTGAGTATTTAGCTTTATCAATGACATGTACTTTAAAAATGTTTTAGAGATCCTACCAGTCTTTGAAAACATCCTTGTTCCTTGTTTCTTTTCCAGGTTTATGTATATTTTCTGCCTAGCACCTGATTATTCCAACATCTGAAGGATGGCCTAGGGAATCTAATTCTGGTATTGATTGTTTTTGCTGATTGTCTCCCTTTGTAGCTGATTTCTTCATTATTGTGTAAATTTAGATCATGAGCTCATGTTTAGCTAAACAGCTGACCTTGTAAAAGGCTTAGGTGTGAACGCTCGTATGTTTCAGCAAAAAGTCGGCAAAGATTTATTTGTGTCCCTCCAATGAGTTGCCCACAAGGACCCCGTTTTCTAGAAATGTTGGTGCAATACTCCCTCCAGGGGTAGGGGACTTAGACAGGGCTGCTTTCGTCCCCCGATCTTGGGCAGGGGCAGTGGGCGGCGTGTGGCCCGGGCAGGAGCCTCTCTGCGTGTGAACCTCGGAATCATCTTTCCTGAGAACTTCGGTCACCTGGCAGGATGCTACGATGCCCAGACCTATGGTTAGCTGTGCAGCGAGGTATACTGCATGGACAGGTTGCACACACACTTCAAATAAGTTGGTGGCCTGAGTGGAATAGTGAGAGTTTGGGCAGCTGTGCAGACAAAGAAGGCGACATATGGCCTGGGCCTAAATGCTTGTGACACACCACTGGGCCTGCCTTGCTCTGAGGGCCCTGCTCTGGGCCCCCTGCTCCCCTGCCCTTGGTTCAGTCACAGCAGAGATGGCCACACCCACTCCCTCAGTGAGGGCAGTGTTCCAGCCTCCCTCAGCCCCGCCCACTCTCCGCAGGTTACCATGGACTACAGATGCTGCATTCTGAGGCCAGGGCATTCCGAGAATGCCAAGGGCAGACATGATGACCTTAAATGATTTCCTCTTGTGTCAGTTTTCGTAAACTGTAGGAGCTAGGAAATGGTCCACTTTACAGAAATGTTCAAATTTACTGGCATTTCATATATTCTCAGATATAACATTGTCCTGATTCTTTCTGTATATTCTTTACTTTTTTTTGTTTTCCTTAATCAAAGTGTGTCTTTTAAATCTTTTCAAAGAATATTCTTTGTACTTACTACCTAACCTGAATTTTATACGTTTTCTGTGGTATTAAGTTCTGCTCATATCTTTATTTATCTTTTTTCTATGTTCTCAGGGTTTATTGTTTTGATCTTCTGATGTCAATTAAAACACTTGGTTATTCATTTTCATCAATCTTTTTACTTATAAAGATTTGAACTTTTAAAGATTCCAGCTCACTTTCAAGTTTCTAAGGGTCAGGTCCTCTACATTGTGGGTGGCCTAAGGCTTAGTTCACCATATAGCAATGTATATATTGACATTTTCCCCTCGACTTTCTGTGATTCCCTACATCTCACCTTTCTTTGCAGACACGCCATTTGAAATACACTTAACTTATTTCACAGCCAATAAGTCTTTGAAATAATGTCTATTTTTTAGAGAAATCTTCTTATATAATTAGGCAGAAAATCTCACCTGCCATAGTTTTCAAAACAGCATAATTTCACTCTTCTCAATGCTTAATCTGTGGTATTAAACAACCTTTGAGTATTTTGGTTTATCAACGACATGTACTTTAAAAATGTTTTAGAGATCCTACCAGCCTTTGAAAACCTCCTTGTTCCTTGTTTCAGTTCCAGTTTTATGTATATTTTCTGCCTTGCACCTGATTATTCCAACATCAGATGGATGGCCTAGGGAATCTCATTCTGGTATTGATTGTTTTTGCAGATTGTATCACTTTGTAGCTGATTTCTTCAAGATTGTGTAAATTTAGATCATGAGCTCATGTTTAGCTAAACAGCTGACCTTGTAAGAGGCTTAGGTGTGAACGCTGGTAAGCTTCAGCATAAAGTCAGCAAAAATTTATTTGTGTCCCTCCAATGAGTTGCCCGCAAGGACCCCGTTTTCTACAAGTGTTGGTCCAATACTCCTTCGAGAGGCAGTGGACTCAGACATGGCTGCTTTTCAGGCTTCGATCTGGGGCAGGGCCAGTGGGCGGCCTGTGGCCCGGGAAGGAGCCTCTCCGCATGTGTCCCAGGGACCCATTTGCCTGCGAACTTCGGTCACCTGGCAGGAAGCTACGATACCCTGACCTATGGTTAGCTGTGCAGCGTGGTGTACAGCGCGGACAGGTTCCAAACACACTTCAAATAAGAGGGCGGCCAGAGTGGAAAGGTGAGAGTTTGGGCAGCTGTGCAGACAAAGAAGGCGCCCTTTAGCCTGGGCCTAAATGCTTGTGACACCCCACTGTGTCTGCCGGGCTCTGAGGGCCCTGCCCTGGGCCCCCTGCTCCCCTGCCCTTTGTTCAGTCACAGCAGAGATGGCCACACCCACTCCCTCAGTGAGGGCAGTCTTCCAAGCTCCCTCAGCCACGCCCCCTGTCCGCAGGTTACCATAGACTACCAATGCTGCATTCTGAGGCCAGGGCGTTACGAGAATGCCAAGGGCAGACATGATGACCTTAAATGATTTCCTCTTGTTTCAGTTTTGGTAAACTGTAGGAGCTAGGAAATGGTCCGCTTTACAGAAATGTTCAAATTTACTGGCATTTCATATATTCTCTGCTATAACATTGTCCTGATTCTTTCTGTATATTCTTTACTTATGTTTATGTTTTCCTTAATCAAAGTGTGTCTTTTAAATCTTTACAAAGAATATTGTTTGGACTTACTAAATCACCTGAATTTTATACGTTTTCTGTTGTATTAAGTTCTGCTCATATCTTTATTTATCTTTTTTCTATGTTCTCAGGGTTTATAGTTTTGATTTTCTGATGTCAAGTAAAACACTTGGTTATTCATTTTAATAAATCTTTGTACTTATAAAGATTTGAACTTTTAAAGATTCCAGCTTACTTGTACGTTTCTAAGGGTCCTTTCCTCTACACTGTTGCCGGCCTAAGGCTTAGTTCAACATATAGCTATGTATATATTGACATATTTTCCCCTCGGCTTTCTGTGACTCCCTACATCTCACCTTTCTTTGCAGAAAAGACATTTGAAATACCCTTAACTTATTTCACAGCCAATAAGTCTTTGAAATAATGTGTATTTTTTAGAGAAATCATCTTGTATAATTAGGCAGAAAATCTCACGTTCCATAGTTTTCTAAACAGTATAACTTCACTCTTCTCACTGCTTAATTTGCTGTATTAAACAACCTTTGTGTATTTAGCTTTATCAATGACATGTACTTTAAAAATGTTTTAGAGATCCTACAAGTCTTTGAAAACATCCTTGTTCCTTGTTTCTTTTCCAGGTTTATGTATATTTTCTGCCTAGCACCTGATTATTCCAACATCTCACGGATGGCCTAGGGAATCTAATTCTGGTATTGATTGTTTTTGCTGATTGTCTCCCTTTGTAGCTGATTTCTTCATTATTGTGTAAATTTAGATCATGAGCTCATGTTTAGCTAAACAGCTGACCTTGTAAAAGGCTTAGGTGTGAACGCTCGTAAGTTTCAGCAAAAAGTCGGCAAAGATTTATTTGTGTCCCTCCAATGAGTTGCCCACAAGGACCCCGTTTTCTAGAAGTGTTGGTCCAATACTCCCTCTAGGGGTAGGGGACTTAGACAGGGCTGCTTTCGGCCCACGATCTTGGGCAGGGGCAGTGGGCCGCCTGTGGCCCGGGCAGGAGCTTCTCTGCATGTGAACCTGGGAATCATCTCTCCTGCGAACTTCGGTCACCTGGCAGGAAGCTATGATGCCCAGACCTATGGTTAGCTGTGCAGCGAGGTATACTGCGTGGACAGGTTCCACACACACTTCAAATAAGTGGGTGGCCTGAGTGGAAAAGTGAGATTTTGGCCAGCTGTGCAGAAAAAGAAGGCGCCCTATGGCCTGGGCCTAAATGCTTGTGACAACCCACTGGGCCTGCCTTGCTCTGAGGGCCCTGCCCTGGGCCCCCTGCTCCCCTGCCCTTTGTTCAGTCACAGCAGAGATGGCCACACACACTCCCTCAGTGAAGGCAGTGTTCCAGCCTCCCTCAGCCCCGCCCACTCTCCACAGGTTACCATGGACTACAGATGCTGCATTCTGAGGCCAGGGCGTTCCGAGAATGCCAAGGGCAGACATGATGACCTTAAATGATTTCCTCTTGTGTCAGTTTTCGTAAACTGTAGGAGCTAGGAAATGGTCCACTTTACAGAAATATTCAAATTTACTGGCAATTCATATATTCTCCGCTATAACATTGTCCTGATTCTTTCTGTATATTATTTACTTTTTTTTGTTTTCCTAAATCAAAGTGTGTCTTTTAAATCTTTTCAAAGAAAATTCTTTGGACTTACTACCTCACCTGAATTTTATATGTTTCCTGTGGTATTAAGTTCTGCTCATATCTATCTTTATCTTTTTTCTATGTTCTCAGGGTTTATTGTTTTGATTTTCTGATGTCAAGTAAAACACTTGGTTATTATTTTTAATAAATCTTTTTACTTATAAAGATTTGAAATTTTAAAGATTCCAGCTTCCTTGTACGTTTCAAGGGTCCATTCCTCTACACTGTTGCCGGCCTAAGGCTTAGTTCACCATATAGCAATGTATATATTGACATATTATTCCCTCGGCTTTCTGTGATTCCCTACATCTCACCTTTCTTTGCAGACAAGACATTTGAAATAACCTTAACTTATTTCACAGCCAATAAGTCTTTGAAATAATGTGTATTTTTTAGAGAAATCATCTTATATAATTAGGCAGAAAATCTCACCTTCCATAGTTTTCTAAACAGCATAATTTCACTCTTCTCACTGCTTAATTTGTTGTATTAAACAACCTTTGAGTATTTAGCTTTATCAATGACATGTACTTTAAAAATGTTTTAGAGATCCTACCAGTCTTTGAAAACATCCTTGTTCCTTGTTTCTTTTCCAGGTGTATGTATATTTTCTGCCTAGCACCTGATTATTCCAATATCTGACGGATGGCCTAGGGAATCTAAATCTGGTATTGATTGTTTTTGCTGATTGTCTCCCTTTGTAGCTGATTTCTTCATTATTGTGTAAATTTAGATCATGAGCTCATGTTTAGCTAAACAGCTGACCTTGTAAAAGGCTTAGGTGTGAACGCTCGTAAGTTTCAGCAAAAAGTCGGGAAAGATTTATGTGTCCCTCCAATGAGTTGCCCACAAGGACCAAGTTTTCTAGATGTGTTGGTCCAATACTCCCTCTAGGGTTAGGGGAATTAGACAGGGCTGCTTTCGGCCCCCGATCTTGGGCAGGGGCAGTGGGCCGCCTGTGGCCCGGGCAGGAGCCTCTCTGCATGTGAACCTGGGAATCATCTCTCCTGCAAACTTCGGTCACCTGGCAGGAAGCTATGATGCCCAGACCTATGGTTAGCTGTGCAGCGAGGTATACTGCGCGGACAGGTTCCACACTCACTGCAACTAAGTGGGCGGCCTGAGTGGAAAAGTGA
Source organism: Mesoplodon bidens (assembly GCF_964165515.1). Taxonomy (NCBI): domain Eukaryota; kingdom Metazoa; phylum Chordata; class Mammalia; order Artiodactyla; family Ziphiidae; genus Mesoplodon; species Mesoplodon bidens. Next base: position 9,249,306 of record NC_138180.1, read on the forward strand.
GAGTTTGGGCAGCTGTGCTGACAAAGAAGGCGCTCTAAGGCCTGGGCCTAAATGCTTGTGACACCCCACTAGGCCTGCCGGTCTCTGAGGGCCCTGCCCATGGCCCGCTGCTCCCCTGCCCTTTGTTCAATCACAGCAGAGATGGCCACACCCACTCCCTCTGTGAGGGCAGTGTTCCAGCCTCACTCAGTCCCGCCCACTCTCCGCAGGTTACCATGGACTACAGATGCTGCATTCTGAGGCCAGGGCGTTCCGAGAATGCCAAGGGCAGACATGATGACCTTAAATGATTTCCTCTTGTGTCAGGAGGAGCTGTAGGAGCTAGGAAATGTTCCACATTACAGAAATGTTCAAATTTACTAGCATTTCATATATTCTCTGCTATAACATTGTCCTGATTCTTTCTATATATTCTTTAATTATGTTTGTGCTTTCCTTAATCAAAGTGTGTCTTTTAAATCTTTTCAAAGAATATTCTTTGGACTTACTACCTCACCTGAATTTTATACGTTTTCTGTGGTATTAAGTTCTGCTCATATCTATCTTTATCTTTTTTCTATGTTCTCAGGGTTTATTGTTTTGATCTTCTGATGTCAATTAAAACACTTGGTTATTCATTTTCATCAATCTTTTTACTTATAAAGATTTGAACTTTTAAAGATTCCAGATCACTTTTAAGTTTCTAAGGGTCAGGTCCTCTACAATGTGGCTGGCCTAAGGCTTAGTTCACCATATAGCAATGTATATATTGACATTTTCCCCTCGACTTTCTGTGATTCCCTACATCTCACCTTTCTTTGCAGACAAGCCATTGGAAATACACTTAACTTATTTCACAGCCAATAAGTCTTTGAAATAATGTCTATTTTTTAGAGAAATCTTCTTATATAATTAGGCAGAAAATCTCACCTGCCATAGTTTTCAAAACAGCATAATTTCACTCTTCTCAATGCTTAATCTGTGGTATTAAACAACCTTTGATTATTTAGGTTTATCAATGACATGTACTTTAAAAATGTTTTAGAGATCCTACCAGCCTTTGAAAACCTCCTTGTTCCTTGTTTCAGTTCCAGTTTTATGTATATTTTCTGCCTTGCACCTGATTATTCCAACATCAGATGGATGGCCTAGGGAATCTCATTCTGGTATTGATTGTTGTTGCTGATTGTCTCCCTTTTTAGCTGATTTCTTCAATATTGTGTAAATTTAGATCATGAGCTCCTGTTTAGCTAAACAGCTGACCTTGTAAGAGGCTTAGGTGTGAACGCTGGTACGCTTCAGCAGAAAGTCGGCAAAGATATATTTGTGTCCCTCCAATGAGTTGCCCGCAAGGACCCCATTTTCTACAAGAGTTGGTCCAATACTCCTTCGAGAGGCAGTGGACTCAGACATGGCTGCTTTTCAGGCTTCGATCTGGGGCAGGGCCAGTGGGCGGCCTGTGGCCCGGGCAGGAACCTCTCCGCATGTGTCCCAGGGACCCATTTGCCTGCGAAATTCAGTCACCTGGCAGGAAGCTACGATGCCTTGAACTATGGTTAGCTGTGCAGCGAAGTGTACTGCGCGGACAGGTACCGAACACACTTCAAATAAGAGGGCGGCCTGAGTGGAAAGGTGAGAGTTTGGGCTGCTGTGCAGACAAAGAAGGCGCCCTTTGGCCTGGGCCTAAATGCTTGTGACACCGCACTGGGTCTGCCGGGCTCGGAGGGCCCTGACCTGGGCCCCCTGCTCCCCTGCCCTTTGTTCAGTCACAGCAGAGATGGCCACACCCAATCCCTCAGTGATGGCAGACTTCCCACCTCCCTCAGCCACGCCCCCTCTCCTCAGGTTACCATGGACTACAGATGCTGCATTCTGAGGCCAGGGCGTTCCGAGAATGCCAAGGGCAGACATGATGACCTTAAATGATTTCCTCTTGTGTCAGTTTTCGTAAACTGTAGCAGCTAGGAAATGGTCCGCTTTACAGAAATTTTCAAGTTTACTGGCTTTTCATATATTCTCTGCTATAACATTGTACTGATTCTTTCTGCATATTCTTTACTTATGTTTATGTTTTCCTCAATCAAATTGTGTCTTTTAAATCTTTTCAAAGAATATTCTTTGGACTTACTAAATCACCTGAATTTTATACGTTTTCTGTTGTACTAAGTTCTGTTCATATCTTTATTTATCTTTTTTCTATGTTCTCAGGGTTTATAGTTTTGATTTTCTGATGTCAAGTTAAACACTTGGTTATTCATCTTAATAAATCTTTTTACTTATAAAGATTTGAACTTTTAAAGATTCCAGCTTACTTGTACGTTTCTAAGGGTCCTTTCCTCTACACTGTTGCCGGCCTAAGGCTTAGTTCAACATATAGCTATTTATATATTGACATATTTTCCCCTCTGCTTTCTGTGACTCCCTACATCTCACCTTTCTTTGCAGACAAGACATTTGAAATACCCTTAACTTATTTCACAGCCAATAAGTCTTTGAAATAATGTGTATTATTTAGAGAAATCATCTTATATAATTAGGCAGAAAATCTCACGTTCCATAGTTTTCTAAACAGCATAACTTCACTCTTCTCACAGCTTAATTTGCTGTGTTAAAGAACCTTTGTGTATTTAGCTTTATCAATGACATGTACTTTAAAAATGTTTTAGAGACCCTACCAGTCTTTGAAAACATCCTTGTTCCTTGTTTCTTTTCCAGGTTTATGTATATTTTCTGCCTAGCACCTGATTATTCCAACATCTGACGGATGGCCTAGGGAATCTAATTCTGGTATTGATTGTTTTTGCGGATTGTCTCCCTTTGTAGCTGATTTCTTCATTATTGTGTAAATTTAGGTCATGAGCTCATGTTTAGCTAAACAGCTGACCTTGTATAAGGCTTAGGTGTGAACGCTCGTAAGTTTCAGCAAAAAGTCGGCAAAGATTTATTTGTGTCCCTCCAATGAGTTGCCCACAAGGACCCCGTTTTCTAGAAGTGTTGGTCCAATACTCCCTCTAGGGGTAGGGGACTTAGACAGGGCTGCTTTCGGCCCCCGATCTTGGGCAGGGGCAGTGGGCGGCGTGTGGCCCGGGCAGGAGCCTCTCTGCGTATGAACCTGGGAATCATCTCTCCTGCGAACTTCAGTCACTTGGCAGGAAGCTACGATGCCCAGACCTATGGTTAGCTGTGCAGCGAGGTATACTGCGTGGACAGGTTCCACACACACTTCAAATAAGTGGGTGGCCTGAGTGGAAAAGTGAGAGTTTGGCCAGCTGTGCAGACAAAGAAGGCGCCCTTTGGCCTGGGCCTAAATGCTTGTGACACCCCACTGCGCCTGCCTTGCTCTGAGGGCCCTGCCCTGGGCCCCATGCTCCCCTGCCCTTTGTTCAGTCAAAGCAGAGATGGCCACACCCACTCCCTCAGTGAGGGCAGTGTTCCAGCCTCCCTCAGCCCCGCCCACTCTGCACAGGTTACCATGGACTACAGATGCTGCATTCTGAGGCCAGGGCGTTCCGAGAATGCCAAGGGCAGACATGATGATCTTAAATGATTTCCTCTTGTGTCAGTTTTGGTAAAGTGTAGGAGCTAGGAAATGGTCCACTTTACAGAAATTTTCAAATTTACTGGCATTTCATATATTCTCTGCTATAACATTGTCCTGATTCTTTCTGTATATTCTTTACTTTTTTTTGTTTTCCTTAATCAAAGTGTGTCTTTTAAATCTTTTCAAAGAATATTCTTTGGACTTACTACCTCACCTGAATTTTATACGTTTTCTGTGGTATTAAGTTCTGCTCATATCTATCTTTATCTTTTTTCTACGTTCTCAGGGTTTATTGTTTTGATCTTCTGATGTCAATTAAAACACTTGGTTATTCATTTTCATCAATCTTTTTACTTTTAAAGATTTGAACTTTTAAAGATTCCAGCTCACTTTCAAGTTTCTAAGGGTCAGGTCCTCTACATTGTGGCTGGCCTAAGGCTTAGTTCACCATATAGCAATGTATATATTGACATTTTCCCCTCGACTTTCTGTGATTCCCTACATCTCACCTTTCTTTGCAGACAAGCCATTTGAAATACACTTAACTTATTTCACAGCCGGTTAGTCTTTGAAATAATGTCTATTTTTTAGAGAAATCTTCTTATATAATTAGGCAGAATATCTCACCTGCCATAGTTTTCAAAACAGCATAATTTCACTCTTCTCAATGCTTAATATGTGGTATTAAACAACCTTTGAGTATTTAGGTTTATCAACGAAATGTACTTTAAAAATGTTTTAGAGATCCTACCAGCCTTTGAAAACCTCCTTGTTCCTTGTTTCAGTTCCAGTTTTATGTATATTTTCTGCCTTGCACCTGATTATTCCAACATCAGATGGATGGCCTAGGGAATCTCATTCTGGTATTGATTGTTTTTGCTGATTGTCTCCCTTTGTAGCTGATTTCTTCAATATTGTGTAAATTTAGATCATGAGCTCATGTTTAGCTAAACAGCTGACCTTGTAAGAGGCTTAGGTGTGAACGCTGGTAAGCTTCAGCAGAAAGTCGGCAAAGATTTATTTGTGTCCCTCCAATGAGTTGCCCGGAAGAACCCCGTATTCTACAAGTGTTGGTCCAATACTCCTTCGAGAGGCAGTGGACTCAGACATGGCTGCTTTTCAGGCTTCGATCTGGGGCAGGGCCAGTGGGCGGCCTGTGGCCCGGGAAGGAGCCTCTCCGCATGTGTCCCAGGGACCCATTTGCCTGAGAACTTCAGTCACCTGGCAGGAAGCTACGATGCCTTGACCTATGGTTAGCTGTGCAGCGAGGTGTACTGCGCGGACTGGTACCCAACACACTTCAAATAAGAGGGCGGCCTGAGTGGAAAGGTGAGAGTTTGGGTAGCTGTGCAGACAAATAAAGCGCCCTTTGGCCTGGGCCTAAATGCTTGTGACACCCCACTGGGTCTGCCGGGCTCTGAGGGCCCTGCCCTGGGCCCCCTGCTCCCCTGCCATTTGTTCAGTCACAGCAGAGATGGCCACACCCACTCCCTCAGTGAGGGCAGTCTTCCAACCCCCCTCAGCCACGTCCCCTCTCCGCAGGTTACCATGAACTACAGATGCTGCATTCTGAGGCCAGGGCGTTCCGAGAATGCCAAGGGCCGACATGATGACCTTAAATGATTTCCTCTTGTGTCAGTTTTGGTAAATTTTAGGAGCTAGGAAAAGGTCCACTTTACAGAAATATTCAAATTTACTGGCAATTCATATATTCTCCGCTATAACATTGTCCTGATTCTTTCTGTATATTATTTACTTTTTTTTGTTTTCCTAAATCAAAGTGTTTCTTTTAAATCTTTTCAAAGAATATTCTTTGGACTTACTAAATCACCTAAATTTTATACGTTTTCTGTTGTATTAAGTTCTGCTCATATCTTTATTTATCTTTTTTCTATGTTCTCAGGGTTTATTGTTTGATTTTCTGATGTCAAGTAAAACACTTGGTTATTATTTTTAATAAATCTTTTTACTTATAAAGATTTGAACTTTTAAAGATTCCAGCTTCCTTGTACGTTTCTAAGGGTCCATTCCTCTACACTGTTGCTGGCCTAAGGCTTAGTTCACCATATAGCAATGTATATATTGACATATTATCGCCTCGGCTTTCTGTGATTCCCTACATCTCACATTTCTTTGCAGACAAGACATTTGAAATACCCTTAACTTATTTCACAGCCAATAAGTCTTTGAAATAATGTGTATTTTTTAGAGAAATCATCTTATATAATTAGGCAGAAAATCTCACCTTCCATAGTTTTCTAAACAGCATAATTTCACTCTTCTCACTGCTTAATTTGTTGTATTAAACAACCATTGAGTATTTAGCTTTATCAATGACATGTACTTTAAAAATGTTTTAGAGACCCTACCAGTCTATGAAAACATCCTTGTTCCTTGTTTCTTTTCCAGGTTTATGTATATTTTCTGCCTAGCACCTGATTATTCCAACATCTCACGGATGGCCTAGGCAATCTAATTCTGGTATTGATTGTTTTCGCTGATTGTCTCCCTTTGTAGCTGATTTCTTCATTATTGTGTAAATTTAGGTCATGAGCTCATGTTTAGCTAAACAGCTGACCTTGTAAAAGGCTTAGGTGTGAACGCTCGTAAGTTTCAGCAAAAATTCGGCAAAGATTTATTTGTGGCCCTCCAATGAGTTGCCCACAAGGACCCCGTTTTCTAGAAGTGTTGGTCCAATACTCGCTCTAGGGGTAGGGGACTTAGACAGGGCTGCTTTCGGCCCCCGATCTTGGGCAGGTGCAGTGGGCAGCGTGTGGCCCGGGCAGGAGCCTCTCTGCGTGTGAACCTGGGAATCATCTCTCCTGCGAACTTCGGTCACCTGGCAGGAAGCTACGATGCCCAGACCTATGGTTAGCTGTGCAGCGAGGTATACTGCGTGGACAGGTTCCACACACACTTCAAATAAGTGGGTGGCCTCAGTGGAAAAGTGAGAGTTTGGCCAGCTGTACAGACAAAGAAGGCGCCCTATGGCCTGGGCCTAAATGCTTGTGACACCCCACTGGGCCTGCCTTGCTCTGATTGCCCTGCCCTGGGCCCCCTGCTCCCCTGCCCTTTGTTCAGTCACAGCAGAAATGGCCACACCCACTCCCTCCATGAGGGCAGTGTTCCAGCCTCCCTCAGCCCCGCCCACTCTCCACAGGTTACCATGGACTACAGATGCTGCATTCTGAGGCCAGGGCGTTCCGAGATAGCCAAGGGCAGACATGATGACCTTAAATGATTTCCTCTTGTATCAGTTTTGGTAAACTGTAGGAGCTAGGAAATGGTCCACTTTACAGAAATGTTCGAATTTACTGGCATTTCATATATTCTCTGCTATAACATTGTCCTGATTCTTTCTGTATATTCTTTACATTTTTTTTGTTTTCCTTAATCAAACTGAGTCTTTTAAATCTTTTCAAAGAATATTCTTTGGACTTACTACCTCACCTGAATTTTATACGTTTTCTGTGGTATTAAGTTCTGCTCATACCTTTATTTATCTTTTTTCTATGTTCTCAGGGTTTATTGTTTTGATCTTCTGATGTCAATTAAAACACTTGGTTATTCATTTTCATCAATCTTTTTACTTTTAAAGATTTGAACTTTTAAAGATTCCAGCTCACTTTCAAGTTTCTAAGGGTCAGGTCCTCTACATTGTGGCTGGCCTAAGGCTTATTTCACCATATAGCAATGTATATATTGACATTTTCCCCTCGACTTTCTGTGATTCCCTACATCTCACCTTTCTTTGCAGACAAGCCATTTGAAATACACTTAACTTATTTCACAGCCAATAAGTCTTTGAAATAATGTCTATTTTTTAGAGAAATCTTCTTATATAATTAGGCAGAAAATCTCACCTGCCATAGTTTTGAAAACAGCATAATTTCACTCTTCTCAATGCTTAATCTTTGGTATTAAACAACCTTTGAGGATTTAGGTTTATCAACGACATGTACTTTAAAAATGTTTTAGAGATCCTACCAGCCTTTGAAAACCTCCTTGTTCCTTGTTTCAGTTCCAGTTTTATGTATATTTTCTGCCTTGCACCTGATTATTCCAACATCAGATGGATGGCCTAGGAAATCTCATTCTGGTATTGATTGTTTTTGCTGATTGTCTCCCTTTGTAGCTGATTTCTTCAATATTGTGTAAATTTAGATCATGAGCTCATGTTTAGCTAAACAGCTGACCTTGTAAGAGGCTTAGGTGTGAACGCTGGTAAGCTTCAGCAGAAAGTCGGCAAAGATTTATTTGTGTCCCTACAATGAGTTGCCCGCAAGAACCCCGTTTTCTACAAGTGTTGGTCCAATACTCCTTCGAGAGGCAGTGGAATCAGACATGGCTGCTTTTCAGCCTTCGATCTGGGGCAGGGCCAGTGGGCGGCCTGTGGCCAGGGAAGGAGCCTCTCCGCATGTGTCCCAGGGACCCATTTGCCTGAGAACTTCAGTCACCTGGCAGGAAGCTACGATGCCTTGACCTATGGTTAGCTGTGCAGCGAGGTGTACTGCGCGGTCAGGTACCGAACACACTTCAAATAAGAGGGCGGCCTGAGTGGAAAGGTGAGTGTTTGGGCAGCTGTGCAGACAAAGAAAGTGCCCTTGGCCTGGGCCTAAATGCTTGTGACACCCCACTGGGTCTGCCGGGCTCTGAGGGCCTAGCCCTGGGCCCCCTGCTCCCCTGCCCTTTGTTCAGTAACAGCAGAGATGGCCACACCCACTCCCTCAGTGAGGGCCGTCTTCCAACCTCCCTCAGCCACATCCCCTCTCCGCAGGTTACCATGGACTACAGATGCTGCATTCTGAGGCCAGGTCGTTCAGAGATTGCCAAGGGCAGACATGATGACCTTAAATTATTTCCTCTTGTGTCAGTTTTGGTAAACTTTAGGAGCTAGGAAAAGGTCCACTTTACAGAAATATTCAAATTTACTGGCAATTCATATATTCTCCGCTATAACATTGTCCTGATTCTTTCTGTATATTATTTACTTTTTTTTGTTTTCCTAAATCAAAGTGTGTCTTTTAAATCTTTTCAAAGAATAGTCTTTGGACTTACTAAATCACCTAAATTTTATACGTTTTCTGTTGTATTAAGTTCGGCTCATATCTTTATTTATCTTTTTTCTATGTTCTCAGGGTTTATTGTTTTGATTTTCTGATGTCAAGTAAAACACTTGGTTATTATTTTTAATAAATCTTTTTACTTAAAAAATTTGAACTTTTAAAGATTCCTGCTTCCTTGTACGTTTCTAAGGGTCCATTCCTCTACACTGTTGCCGGCCTAAGGCTTAGTTCACCATATAGCAATGTATATATTGACATATTATCGCCTCGGCTTTCTGTGATTCCCTACATCTCACATTTCTTTGCAGACAAGACATTTGAAATACCCTTAACTTATTTCACAGCCAATAAGTCTTTGAAATAATGTGTATTTTTTAGAGAAATCATCTTATATAATTAGGCAGAAAATCTCACCTTCCATAGTTTTCTAAACAGCATAATTTCACACTTCTCACTGCTTAATTTGTTGTATTAAACAACCTTTGAGTATTTAGCTTTATCAATGACATGTACTTTAAAAATGTTTTAGAGATCCTACCAGTCTTTGAAAACATTCTTGTTCCTTGTTTCTTTTCCAGGTTTATGTATATTTTCTGCCTAGCACCTGATTATTCCAACATCTGACGGATGGCCTAGGGAATCTAATCCTGGTTTTGATTGTTTTTGCTGATTGTCTCCCTTTGTAGTTGATTTCTTCATTACTGTGTAAATTTAGGTCATGAGCTCATGTTTAGCTAAACAGCTGACCTTGTAAAAGGCTTAGGTGTGAACGCTCGTAAGTTTCAGCAAAAAGTCGGCAAAGATTTATTTGTGTCCCTCAAATGAGTTGCCCACAATGACCCCGTTTTCTAGAAGTGTTGGTCCAATACTCCCTCTAGGGGTAGGGGACTTAGACAGGGCTGCTTTCGGCCCCCGATCTTGGGCAGGGGCAGTGGGCGGCGTGTGGCCCGGGCAGGAGCCTCTCTGCGTGTGAACCTGGGAATCATCTCTCCTGCGAACTTCGGTCACCTGGCAGGAAGCTACGATGCCCAGACCTATGGTTAGCTGTGCAGATAGTTATACTGCGTGGACAGGTTCCACACCCACTTCAAATAAGTGGGTGGCCTCAGTGGAAAAGTGAGAGTTTGGCCAGCTGTGCAGACAAAGAAGGCGCCCTATGGCCTGGGCCTAATTGCTTGTGACAACCCACTGGGCCTGCCTTGCTCTGAGGGCCCTTCCCTGGGCCCCATGCTCCCCTGCCCTTTGTTCAGTCACAGCAGAGATGGCCACACACACTCCCTCAGTGAGGGCAGTGTTCCAGCCTCCCTCAGCCCCGCCCACTCTCCACAGATTACCATGGACTACAGATGCTGCATTCTGACGCCAGGGCGTTCTGAGAATGCCAAGGGCAGACATGATGACCTTAAATGATTTCCTCTTGTGTCAGGAGGAGCTGTAGGAGCTAGGAAATGGTCCACTTTACAGAAATGTTCAAATTTACTGGCATTTCATATATTCTCTGCTATAACATTGTCCTGATTCTTTCTGTATATTCTTTACTTTTTTTCGTTTTCCTTAATCAAACTGAGTCTTTTAAATCTTTTCAAAGAATATTCTTTGGACTTACTACCTCACCTGAATTTTATACGTTTTCTGTGGTATTAAGTTCTGCTCATATCTATCTTTATCTTTTTTCTATGTTCTCAGGGTTTATTGTTTTGATCTTCTGATGTCAATTAAAACACTTGGTTATTCATTTTCATCAATCTTTTTACTTATAAAGATTTGAACTTTTAAAGATTCCAGCTCACTTTCAAGTTTCTAAGTGTCAGGTCCCCTACATTGTGGCTGGCCTAAGGCTTAGTTCACCATATAGCAATGTATATATTGACATTTTCCCCTCGACTTTCTGTGATTCCCTACATCTCACCTTTCTTTGCAGACAAGCCATTTGAAATACACTTAACTTATTTCACAGCCAATAAGTCTTTGAAATAATGTCTATTTTTTAGAGAAATCTTCATATATAATTAGGCAGAAAATCTCACCTGCCATAGTTTTCAAAACAGCATAATTTCACTCTTCTCAATGCTTAATCTGTGGTATTAAAAAACCTTTGAGGATTTAGGTTTATCATCGACATGTACTTTAAAAATGTTTTAGAGATCCTACCAGCCTTTGAAAACCTCCTTGTTCCTTGTTTCAGTTCCAGTTTTATGTATATTTTCTGCCTTGCACCTGATTATTCCAACATCAGATGGATGGCCTAGGGAATCTCATTCTGGTATTGATTGTTGTTGCTGATTGTCTCCCTTTTTAGCTGATTTCTTCAATATTGTGTAAATTTAGATCATGAGCTCCTGTTTAGCTAAACAGCTGACCTTGTAAGAGGCTTAGGTGTGAACGCTGGTACGCTTCAGCAGAAAGTCGGCAAAGATATATTTGTGTCCCTCCAATGAGTTGCCCGCAAGGACCCCATTTTCTACAAGAGTTGGTCCAATACTCCTTCGAGAGGCAGTGGACTCAGACATGGCTGCTTTTCAGGCTTCGATCTGGGGCAGGGCCAGTGGGCGGCCTGTGGCCCGGGCAGGAACCTCTCCGCATGTGTCCCAGGGACCCATTTGCCTGCGAAATTCAGTCACCTGGCAGGAAGCTACGATGCCTTGAACTATGGTTAGCTGTGCAGCGAAGTGTACTGCGCGGACAGGTACCGAACACACTTCAAATAAGAGGGCGGCCTGAGTGGAAAGGTGAGAGTTTGGGCTGCTGTGCAGACAAAGAAGGCGCCCTTTGGCCTGGGCCTAAATGCTTGTGACACCGCACTGGGTCTGCCGGGCTCTGAGGGCCCTGCCCTGGGCCCCCTGCTCCCCTGCCCTTTGTTCAGTCACAGCAGAGATGGCCACACACACTCCCTCAGTGAAGGCAGTCTTCCAACCTCCCTCAGCCACGCCCCCTCTCCGCAGGTTACCATGGACTATAGATGCTGCATTCTGAGGCCAGGGCGTTCCGAGAATGCCAAGGGCAGACATGATGACCTTAAATGATTTCCTCTTGTGTCAGTTTTGGTAAAATGTAGGAGCTAGCAAATGGTCCACTTTACAGAAATATTCAAATTTACTGGCATTTCATATATTCTCCGCTATAACATTGTCCTGATTCTTTCTGTATATTATTTACTTTTTTTTGTTTTCCTAAATCAAAGTGTGTCTTTTAAATCTTTTCAAAGAATATTCTTTGGACTTACTAAATCACCTAAATTTTATACGTTTTCTGTTGTATTAAGTTCTGCTCATATCTTTATTTATCTTTTTTCTATGTTCTCAGGGTTTAATGTTTTGTTTTCCTGATGTCAAGTAAAACACATGGTTATTATTTTTAATAAATCTTTTTACTTAAAAAGATTTGAACTTTTAAAGATTCCAGCTTCCTTGTACGTTTCTAAGGGTCCATTCCTCTACACTGTTGCCGGCCTATGGCTTAGTTAACCATATACCAATGTATATATTGACATATTATCGCCTCGGCTTTCTGTGATTCCCTACATCTCACATTTCTTTGCAGACAAGACATTTGAAATACCCTTACCTTATTTCACAGCCAATAAGTCTTTGAAATAATGTGTATTTTTTAGAGAAATCATCTTATATAATTAGGCAGAAAATCTCACCTTCCATAGTTTTCTAAACAGCATAATTTCACTCTTCTTACTGCTTAATTTGTTGTATTAAACAACCTTTGAGTATTTAGCTTTATCAATGACATGTACTTTAAAAATGTTTTAGAGATCCTACCAGTCTTTGAAAACATCCTTGTTCCTTGTTTCTTTTCCAGGTTTATGTATATTTTCTGCCTAGCACCTGATTATTCCAACATCTGACGGATGGCCTAGGGAATCTAATTCTGGTATTGATTGTTTTTGCTGATTGTCTCCCTTTGTAGCTGATTTCTTCATTATTGTGTAAATTTAGATCATGAGCTCATGTTTAGCTAAACAGCTGACCTTGTAAAAGGCTTAGGTGTGAACGCTCGTAAGTTTCAGCAAAAAGTCGGCAAAGATTTATTTGTGTCCCTCCAATGAGTTGCCCACAAGGACCCCGTTTTCTAGAAGTGTTGGTCCAATACTCCCTCTAGGGTTAGGGGAATTAGACAGGGCTGCATTCGGCCCCCGATCTTGGGCAGGGGCAGTGGGCCGCCTGTGGCCCGGGCAGGAGCCTCTCTGCATGTGAACCTGGGAATCATCTCTCCTGCGAACTTCGGTCACCTGGCAGGAAGCTACGATGCCCAGACCTATGGTTAGCTGTGCAGCGAGGTATACTGCGTGGACAGGTTCCACACACACTTCAAATAAGTTGGTGGCCTCAGTGGAAAAGTGAGAGTTTGGCCAGCTGTGCAGACAAAGAAGGCGCCCTATGGCCTGGGCCTAAATGCTTGTGACACCCCACTGGGCCTGCCTTGCTCTGAGGGCCCTGCCCTGGGACCCTGCTCCCCTGCCCTTTGTTCAGTCACCTCAGAGATGACCACACACACTCCCTCTGTGAGGGCAGTGTTCCAGCCTCCCTCAGCCCCGCCCACTCTCCACAGGTTACCATGGACTACAGATGCTGCATTCTGAGGCCAGGGCATTCCGAGAATGCCAAGGGCAGACATGATGACCTTAAATGATTTCCTCTTGTGTCAGGAGGAGCTGTAGGAGCTAGGAAATGGTCCACTTTACAGAAATGTTCAAATTTACTGGCATTTCATATATTCTCTGCTATAACATTGTCCTGATTCTTTCTATATATTCTTTAATTATGTTTGTGCTTTCCTTAATCAAAGTGTGTCTTTTAAATCTTTTCAAAGAATATTCTTTGGACTTACTACCTCACCTGAATTTTATACGTTTTCTGTGGTATTAAGTTCTGCTCATATCTATCTTTATCTTTTTTCTATGTTCTCAGGGTTTATTGTTTTGATCTTCTGATGTCAATTAAAACACTTGGTTATTCATTTTCATCAATCTTTTTACTTTTAAAGATTTGAACTTTTAAAGATTCCAGCTCACTTTTAAGTTTCTAAGGGTCAGGTCCTCTACATTGTGGCTGGCTTAAGGCTTAGTTCACCATATAGCAATGTATATATTGACATTTTCCCCTCGACTTTCTGTGATTCCCTACATCTCACCTTTCTTTGCAGACAAGCCATTTGAAATACACATAACTTATTTCACAGCCAATAAGTCTTTGAAATAATGTCTATTTTTTAGAGAAATCTTCTGACATAATTAGGCAGAAAATCTCACCTGCCATAGTTTTCAAAACAGCATAATTTCACTCTTCTCAATGCTTAATCTGTGGTATTAAACAACCTTTGAGTATTTAGGTTTATCAATGACATGTACTTTAAAAATGTTTTAGAGATCCTACCAGCCTTTGAAAACCTCCTTGTTCCTTGTTTCAGTTCCAGTTTTATGTATATTTTCTGCCTTGCACCTGATTATTCCAACATCAGATGGATGGCCTAGGGAATCTCATTCTTGTATTGATTGTTTTTGCTGATTGTCTCACTTTGTAGCTGATTTCTTCAATATTGTGTAAATTTAGATCATGAGCTCATGATTAGCTAAAGAGCTGACCTTGTAAGAGGCTTAGGTGTGAACGCTGGTATGCTTCAGCAGAAAGTCGGCAAAGATTTATTTGTGTTCCTCCAATGAGTTGCCCGCAAGGACCCCGTTTTCTACAAGTGTTGGTCCAATACACCTTCGAGAGGCAGTGGACTCAGACATGGCTGCTTTTCAGGCTTCGATCTGGGGCAGGGCCATTGGGCGGCCTGTGGCCCGGGCAGGATCCTCTCCGCATGTGTCCCAGGGACCCATTTGCCTGCGAACTTCGGTCACCTGGCAGGAAGCTATGATGCCCTGACCTATGGTTAGCTGTGCAGCGAGGTGTACTGCGCGGAGAGGTTCCAAACACATTTCAAATAAGAGGGTGGCCTTAGTGGAAAGGTGAGAGTTTGGGCAGCTGTGCAGACAAAGAAGGCGCCCTTTGGCCTGGGCCTAAATGCTTGTGACACCCCACTGGGTCTGCCGGGCTCTGAGGGCCCTGCCCTGGGCCCACTGCTCCCCTGCCCTTTGTTCAGTCACAGCAGAGATGGCCACACCCACTCCCTCAGTGATGGCAGTCTTCCAACCTCCCTCAGCCACGCCCCCTCTCCGCTGGTTACCATGGGCTACAGATGCTGCATTCTGAGGCCAGGGCGTTCCGAGAATGCCAAGGGCAGACATGACGACCTTAAATGATTTCCTCTTGTGTCAGTTTTCGTAAACTGTAGCAGCTAGGAAATGGTCCGCTTTACAGAAATGTTCAAGTTTACTGGCATTTCATATATTCTCTGCTATAACATTGTCCTGATTCTTTCTGCATATTCTTTACTTATGTTTATGTTTTCCTTAATCAAAGTGTGTCTTTTAAATCTTTTCAAAGAATATTCTTTGGACTTACTAAATCACCTTAATTTTATACGTTTTCTGTTGTATTAAGTTCTGCTCATATCTTTATTTATCTTTTTTCTATGTTCTCAGGGTTTATAGTTTTGATTTTCTGATGTCAAGTAAAACACTTGGTAATTCATTTTAATAAATCTTTTTACTTATAAAGATTTGAACTTTTAATGATTCCAGCTTACTTGTACGTTTCTAAGGGTCCATTCCTCTACACTGTTGCCGGCCTAAGGCTTTTATCAACATATAGCTATGTATATATTGACATATTATCCCCTCGGCTTTGTGTGATTCCCTACATCTCACCTTTCTTTGCAGACAAGCCATTTGAAATACCCTTAACTTACTTCACAGCCAATAAGTCTTTGAAATAATGTGTATTTTTTAGAGAAATGATCTTATATAATTAGGCAGAAAATCTCACCTTCCATAGTTTTCTAAACAGCATAACTTCACTCTTCTCACAGCTTAATTTGCTGTATTAAACAACCTTTGAGTATTTAGCTTTATCAATGACATGTACTTTAAAAATGTTTTAGAGACCCTACCAGTCTTTGAAAACATCCTTGTTCCTTGTTTCTTTTCCAGGTTTATGTATATTTTCTGCCTAGCACCTGATTATTCCAGCATCTCACGGATGGCCTAGGGAATCTAATTCTGGTATTGATTGCTTTTGCTGATTGTCTCCCTTTGTAGCTGATTTCTTCATTATTGTGTAAATTTAGGTCATGAGCTCATGTTTAGCTAAACAGCTGACCTTGTAAAAGGCTTAGGTGTGAACGCTCGTAAGTTTCAGCAAAAAGTCGGCAAAGATTTATTTGTGTCCCTCCAATGAGTTGCCCACAAGGACCCCGTTTTCTAGAAGTGTTGGTCCAATACTCCCTCTAGGGGTAGGGGATTTAGAGAAGGCTGCTTTCGGCCCCCGATCTTGGGCAGGGGCAGTGGGCGGCGTGTGGCCCGGGCAGGAGCCTCTCTGCGTGTGAACCTGGGAATCATCTCTCCTGCGAACTTTGGTAACCTGGCAGGAAGCTACGATGCCCAGACCTATGGTTAGCTGTGCAGCGAGGTATACTGCGTGGACAGGTTCCACACACACTTCAAATAAGTGGGTGGCCTGAGTGGAAAAGTGAGAGTTTGGCCAGCTGTGCAGACAAAGAAGGCGCCCTATGGCCTGGGGCTAAATGCTTGTGACACCCCACTAGGCCTGCCTTGCTCTGAGGGCCCTGCCCTGGGCCCACTGCTCCCCTGCCCTTTGTTCAGTCACAGCAGAGATGGCCACACACACTCCCTCAGTGAGGGCAGTGTGCCAGCCTCCCTCAGCCCCGCCCACTCTCCACAGGTTACCATGGACTACAGATGCTGCATTCTGAGGCCAGGGCGTTCCGAGAATTCCAAGGGCAGACATGATGACCTTAAATGATTTCCTCTTGTGTCAGTTTTGGTAAACTGTAGGAGCTAGGAAATGGTCCACTTTACAGAAATGTTCAAATTTACTGGCAATTCATATATTCTCTGCTATAACATTGTCCTGATTCTTTCTGTATATTCTTTACTTTTTTTCGTTTTCCTTAATCAAAGTGTGTCTTTTAAATCTTTTCGAAGAATATTCTTTGGACTTACTACCTCACCTGAATTTTATACGTTTTCTGTGGTATTAAGTTCTGCTCATATCTTTATTTATCTTTTTTCTATGTTCTCAGGGTTTATTGTTTTGATCTTCTGATGTCAATTAAAATACTTGGTTATTCAATTTCATCAATCTTTTTACTTATAAAGATTTGAACTTTTAAAGATTCCAGCTCACTTTCAAGTTTCTAAGGGTCAGGTCCCCTACATTGTGGCTGGCTTAAGGCTTAGTTCACCATATAGCAATGTATATATTGACATTTTCCCAACGACTTTCTGTGATTCCCTACATCTCACCTTTCTTTGCAGACAAGCCATTTGAAATACACTTAACTTATTTCACAGCCAATAAGTCTTTGAAATAATGTCTATTTTTTAGAGAAATCTTCTTATATAATTAGGCAGAAAATCTCACCTGCCATAGTTTTCAAAACAGCATAATTTCACTCTTCTCAATGCTTAATCTTGGTATTAAACAACCTTTGAGGATTTAGGTTTATCAACGACATGTACTTTAAAAATGTTTTAGAGATCCTACCAGCCTTTGAAAACCTCCTTGTTCCTTCTTTCAGTTCCAGTTTTATATATATTTTCTGCCTTGCACCTGATTATTCCAACATCAGATGGATGGCCTAGGGAATCTCATTCTGGTATTGATTGTTTTTGCTGATTGTCTCCCTTTGTAGATGATTTCTTCAATATTGTGTAAATTTAGATCATGAGCTCATGTTTAGCTAAACAGCTGACCTTGTAAGAGGCTTAGGTGTGAACGCTGGTAAGCTTCAGCAGAAAGTCGGCAAAGATTTATTTGTGTCCCTCCAATGAGTTGCCCGCAAGAACCCCGTTTTCTACAAGTGTTTGTCCAATACTCCTTCGAGAGGCAGTGGACTCAGACATGGCTGCTTTTCAGCCTTCGATCTGGGGCAGGGCCAATGGGCGGGCTGTGGTCCGGGCAGGAGCCTCTCCGCATGTGTCCCAGGGCCCCATTAGCCTGCGAACTTCAGTCACCTGGCAGGAAGCTACGATGCCTTGACCTATGGTTAGCTGTGCAGAGAGGTGTACTGCGCAGACAGGTACCCAACACACTTGAAATAAGAGGGCGGCCTGAGTGGAAAGGTGAGAGTTTGGGCAGCTGTGCAGACAAAGACGGCGCCCTTTGGCCTGGGCCTAAATGCTTGTGACACCCCACTGGGCCTGCCGGGCTCTGAGGGCCCTGCCCTGGGCCCCCTGCTCCCCTGCCCTTTGTTCAGTCACAGCAGAGATGGCCACACCCACTCCCTCAGTGAGGGGTGTCTTCCAACCTCACTCAGCCACGCCCCCTCTCCGCAGGTTACCATGGACTACAGATGCTGCATTCTGAGGCCAGGGCGTTCCGAGAATGCCAAGGGCAGACATGATGACCTTAAATGATTTCCTCTTGTGTCAGTTTTGGTAAACTTTAGGAGCTAGGAAATGGTCCACTTTACAGAAATATTCAAATTTACTGGCAATTCATATATTCTCCGCTATAACATTGTCCTGATTCTTTCTGTATATTATTTACTTTATTTTGTTTTCCTAAATCAAAGTGTGTCTTTTAAATCTTTTCAAAGAATATTCTTTGGACTTACTAAATCACCTAAATTTTATACGTTTTCTGTTGTATTAAGTTCTGCTCATGTCTCTATTTATCTTTTTTCTATGTTCTCAGGGTTTATTGTTTTGATTTTCTGATGTCAAGTAAAACACTTGGTTATTATTTTTAATAAATCTTTTTACTTATAAAGATTTGAACTTTTAAAGATTCCAGCTTCCTTGTACGTTTCTAAGGGTCCATTCCTCTACACTGTTTCCCGGCCTAAGGCTTAGTTCACCTTATAGCAATGAATATATTGACATATTATCGCCTCGGCTTTCTGTGATTCCCTACATCTCACATTTCTTTGCAGACAAGACATTTGAAATACCCTTAACTTATTTCGCAGCCAATAAGTCTTTGAAATAATGTGTATTTTTTAGAGAAATCATCTTATATAATTAGGCAGAAAATCTCACCTTCCATAGTTTTCTAAACAGCATAATTTCACTCTTCTCACTGCTTAATTTGTTGTATTAAACAACCTTTGAGTATTTAGCTTTATCAATGACATGTACTTTAAAAATGTTTTAGAGATCCTTCCAGTCTTTGAAAACATCCTTGTTCCTTGTTTCTTTTCCAGGTTTATGTA
Source organism: Mesoplodon bidens (assembly GCF_964165515.1). NCBI lineage: Eukaryota > Metazoa > Chordata > Mammalia > Artiodactyla > Ziphiidae > Mesoplodon > Mesoplodon bidens. The sequence continues at coordinate 9,268,182 of NC_138180.1, forward strand.
TATTTTCTGCCTAGCACCTGATTATTCCAACATCTGACGGATGGCCTAGGGAATCTAAATCTGGTATTGATTGTTTTTGCTGATTGTCTCCCTTTGTAGCTGATTTCTTCATTATTGTGTAAATTTAGGTCATGAGCTCATGTTTAGCTAAACAGCTGACCTTGTAAAAGGCTTAGGAATGAACGGTCGTAAGTTTCAGCAAAGAGTCGGCAAAGAATTATTTGTGTCCCTCCAATGAGTTGCCCACAAGGACCCCGTTTTCTAGAAGTGTTGGTCCAATACTCCCTCTAGGGGTAGGGGACTTAGACAAGGCTGCTTTCGGCCCCCGATCTTGGGCAGGGGCAGTGGGCGGCATGTGGCCGGGGCAGGAGCCTCTCTGCGTGTGAACCTGGGAATCATCTCTCCTGCGAACTTCGGTCACCTGGCAGGAAGCTACGATGCCCAGACCTATGGTTAGCTGTGCAGCGATGTATACTGCGTGGACAGGTTCCACACACACTTCAAATAAGTGGGTGGCCTCAGTGGAAAAGTGAGAGTTTGGCCAGCTGTGCAGACAAAGAAGGCGCCCTAAGGCCTGGGCCTAAAAGCTTGTGACACCCCACTGGGCCTGCCTTGCTCTGAGGGTCCTGCACTGGGACCCCTGCTCCCCTGCCTTTTGTTCAGTCACAGCAGAGATGGCCACACACACTCCCTCAGTGAGGGCAGTGTTCCAGCCTCCCTCAGCCCCGCCCACTCTCCACAGGTTACCATGGACTACAGATGCTGCATTCTGAGGCCAGGGCGTTCCGAGAATGCCAAGGGCAGACATGATGACCTTAAATGATTTCCTCTTTTGTCAGTTTTGGTAAACTGTAGGAGCTAGGAAATGGTCCACTTTACAGAAATGTTCAAATTTACTGGCATTTCATATATTCTCTGCTATAACATTGTCCTGATTCTTTCTATATATTCTTTAATTATGTTTGTGCTTTCCTTAATCAAAGTGTGTCTTTTAAATCTTTTCAAAGAATATTCTTTGGACTTACTACCTCACCTGAATTTTATACGTTTTCTGTGGTATTAAGTTCTTCTCATATCTATCTTTATCTTTTTTCTATGTTCTCAGCGTTTATTGTTTTGATCTTCTGATGTCAATTAAAACACTTGGTTATTCATTTTCATCAATCTTTTTACTTATAAAGATTTGAACTTTTAAAGATTCCAGCTCACTTTTAAGTTTCTAAGGGTCAGGTCCTCTACATTGCGGCTGGCCTAAGGCTTAGTTCACCATATAGCAATGTATATATTGACATTTTCCCCTCGACTTTCTGTGATTCCCTACATCTCACCTTTCTTTGCAGACAAGCCATTTGAAATACACTTAACTTATTTCACAGTCAATAAGTCTTTGAAATAATGTCTATTTTTTAGAGAAATCTTCTGACATAATTAGGCAGAAAATCTCACCTGCCATAGTTTTGAAAACAGCATAATTTCACTCTTCTCAATGCTTAATCTGTGGTATTAAACAACCTTTGAGTATTTAGGTTTATCAATGACATGTACTTTAAAAATGTTTTAGAGATCCTACCAGCCTTTGAATTCCTCCTTGTTCCTTCTTTCAGTTCCAGTTTTATGTATAATTTCTGCCTTGCAACTGATTATTCCAACATCAGATGGATGTCCTAGGGAATCTCATTCTGGTATTGAGTGTTTTTGCTGATTGTCTCCCTTTGTAGCTGATTTCTTCAATATTGTGTAAATTTAGATCATGAGCTCATGTTTAGCTAAATAGCTGACCTTGTAAGAGGCTTAGGTGTGAACGCTGGTACGCTTCAGCAGAAAGTCGGCAAACATTTATTTGTGTTCCTCCAATGAGTTGCCCGCAAGGACCACGTTTTCTACAAGTGTTCGTCCAATAGTCTTTCGAGAGGCAGTGGACTCAGACATGGCTGCTTTTCAGCCTTCGACCTGGGTCAGGGCCAGTGGGCGGCCTGAGGCCCGGGCAGGAGCCTCTCCGCATGTGTCCCAGGGACCCATTTGCCTGCGAACTTCGGTCACCTGGCAGGAAGCTACGATGCCCTGACCTATGGTTAGCTGTGCAGTGAGGTGTACTGCGCGGAGAGGTTCCAAACACACTTCAAATAAGAGGGCGGCCTGAGTGGAAAGGTGAGAGTTTGGGCAGCTGTGCAGACAAAGAAGGCGCACTTTGGCCTGGACCTAAATGCTTGTGACACCCCACTGGGTCTGCCGGGCTCTGAGGGCCCTGCCCTGGGCACACTGCTCCCCTGCCCTTTGTTCAGTCACAGCAGAGATGGCCACACCCACTCCCTCAGTGATGGCAGTCTTCCAACCTCCCTCAGCCACGCCCCCTCTCCGCAGGTTACCATGGGCTACAGATGCTGCATTCTGAGGCCAGGGCGTTCCGAGAATGCCAAGGGCAGACCTGACGACCTTAAATGATTTCTTCTTGTGTCAGTTTCCGTAAACTGTAGCAGCTAGGAAATGGTCCGCTTTACAGAAATGTTCAAGTTTACTGGCATTTCATATATTCTCTGCTATAACATTGTCCTGATTCTTTCTGCATATTCTTTACTTATGTTTATGTTTTCCTTAATCAAAGTGTGTCTTTTAAATCTTTTCAAAGAATATTCTTTGGACTTACTAAATCACCTGAATTTTATACGTTTTCTGTTGTATTAAGTTCTGCTCATATCTTTATTTATCTTTTTTCTATGTTCTCAGGGTTTATAGTTTTGATTTTCTGATGTCAAGTAAAACACTTGGTTATTCATTTTAATAAATCGTTTAACTTATAAAGATTTGAACTTTTAAAGATTCCAGCTTACTTGTTCGTTTCTAAGGGCCCATTCCTCTACACTGTTGCTGGCCTAAGGCTTAGTTCACCATATAGCAATGTATATATTGACATATTATCCCCTCGGCTTTCTGTGATTCCCTACATCTCACCTTTCTTTGCAGACAAGCCATTTGAAATACTCTTAACTTATTTCACAGCCAATAAGTCTTTGAAATAATGTGTATTTTTTAGAGAAATCATCTTATATAATTAGGCAGAAAATCTCACCTTCCATAGTTTTCTAAACAGCACAATTTCACTCTTCTCACTGCTTAATTTGTTGTATTAAACAACCTTTGAGTATTTAGCTTTATCAATGACATGTACTTTAAAAATGTTTTAGAGATCCTACCAGTCTTTGAAAACATCCTTGTTCCTTGTTTCTTTTCCAGGTTTATGTATATTTTCTGCCTAGCACCTGATTATTCCAACATCTGACGGATGGCCTAGGGAATCTAATTCTGGTATTGATTGTTTTTGCTGATTGTCTCCCTTTGTAGCTGATTTCTTCATTATTGTGTAAATTTAGATCATGAGCTCATGTTTAGCTAAACAGCTGACCTTGTAAAAGGCTTAGGTGTGAACGCTCGTAAGTTTCAGCAAAAAGTCGGCAACGATTTATTTGTGTCCCTCCAATGAGTTGCCCACAAGGACCCCGTTTTCTAGAAGTGTTGGTCCAATACTCCCTCTAGGGTTAGGGGAATTAGACAGGTCTGCTTTCGGCCCCCGATCTTGGGCAGGGGCTGTGGGACGCCTGTGGCCCGGGCAGGAGCCTCCTTGCATGTGAACCTGGGAATCATCTCTCCTGCGAACTTCGGTCACCTGGCAGAAAGCTATGATGCCCAGACCTATGGTTAGCTGTGCAGCGAGGTATACTGCGCGGACAGGTTCCACACTCACTGCAACTAAGTGGGCGGCCTGAGTGGAAAAGTGAGAGTTTGGGCAGCTGTGCAGACAAAGAAGGCGCCCTAAGGCCTGGCCTAAATGCTTGTGACACCCCACTAGGCCTGCCGGGCTCTGAGGGCCCTGCCCAGGGCCCGCTGCTCCCCTGCCCTTTGTTCAGTCACAGCAGAGATGGCCACACTCACTCCCTCTGTGAGGGCAGTGTTCCAGCCTCCCTCAGTCCCGCCCACTCTCCGCAGGTTACCATGGGCTACAGATGCTGCATTCTGAGGCCAGGGTGTTCCGAGAATGCCAAGGGCAGACATGATGACCTTAAATGATTTCCTCTTTTGTCAGGAGGAGCTGTAGGAGCTAGGAAATGGTCCACTTTATAGAAATGTTCAAATTTACTGGCATTTCATATATTCTCTGCTATAACATTGTCCTGATTCTTTCTATATATTCTTTAATTATGTTTGTGCTTTCCTTAATCAAAGTGTGTCTTTTAAATCTTTTCAAAGAATATTCTTTGGACTTACTACCTCACCTGAATTTTATACGTTTTCTGTGGTATTAAGTTCTGCTCATATCTATCTTTATCTTTTTTCTATGTTCTCAGGGTTTATTGTTTTGATCTTCTGATGTCAATTAAAACACTTGGTTATTCATTTTCATCAATCTTTATACTTATAAAGATTTGAACTTTTAAAGATTCCAGCTCACTTTTAAGTTTCTAAGGGTCAGGTCCTCTACATTGTGGCTGGCCTAAGGCTTAGTTCACCATATAGCAATGTATATATTGACATTTTCCCCTCGACATTCTGTGATTCCCTACATCTCACCTTTCTTTGCAGACAAGCCATTTGAAATACACTTAACTTATTTCACAGCCAATAAGTCTTTGAAATAATGTCTATTTTTTAGAGAAATCTTCTGACATTATTAGGCAGAAAATCTCACCTGCCATAGTTTTCAAAACAGCATAATTTCACTCTTCTCAATGCTTAATCTGTGGTATTAAACAACCTTTGAGTATTTAGGTTTATCAATGACATGTACTTTAAAAATGTTTTAGAGATTCTACCAGCCTTTGAAAACCTCCTTGTTCCTTGTTTCAGTTCCAGTTTTATGTATATTTTCTGCCTTGCACCTGATTATTCCAACATCAGATGGATGGCCTAGGGAATCTCATTCTGGTATTGATTGTTTTTGCTGATTGTCTCCCTTTGTAGCTGATTTCTTCAATATTGTGTAAATTTAGATCATGAGCTCATGTTTAGCTAAACAACTGACCTTGTAAGAGGCTTAGGTGTGAACGCTGGTACGCTTCAGCAGAAAGTCGGCAAAGATTTATTTGTGTCCCTCCAATGAGTTGCCCGCAAGGACCCCGTTTTCTACAAGTGTTGGTCCAATACTCCTTCGAGAGGCAGTGGACTCAGACATGGCTGCTTTTCAGGCTTCGTTCTGGGGCAGGGCCAGTGGGCGGCCCGTGGCCCGGGCAGGAGCCTCTCCGCATGTGTACCAGGGACCAATTTTCCTGCGAACATCGGTCACCTGGCAGGAAGCTACGATGCCATGACCTATGGTTAGCTGTGCAGCGAGGTGTACTGCGCAGACAGGTTCCAAACACACTTCAAATAAGAGGGCAGCCTGAGTGGAAAGGTGAGAGTTTGGGCAGCTGTGCAGACAAAGAAGGCGCCCTTTGGCCTGGGCCTAAATGCTTGTGACACCCCACTGTGTCTGCCGGGCTCGGAGGGCCCTGCCCTGGGCCCCCTGCTCCCCTGCCCTTTGTTCAGTCACAGCAGAGATGGCCACACCCACTCCCTCAGTGATGGTAGTCTTCCAACCTCCCTCAGCCACGCCCCCTCTCCGCAGGTTACCATGGACTACAGATGCTGCATTCTGAGGCCAGGGCGTTCCGAGAATGCCAAGGGCAGACATGATGACCTTAAATGATTTCCTCTTGTGTCAGTTTTCGTAAACTGTAGAAGCTAGGAAATGGTCCGCTTTACAGAAATGTTCAAGTTTACTGGCATTTCATATATTCTCTGCTATAACATTGTCCTGATTCTTTCAGCATATTCTTTACTTATGTTTATGTTTTCCTTAATCAAAGTGTGTCTTTTAAATCTTTTCAAAGAATATTCTTTGGACTTACTAAATCACCTGAATTTTATACGTTTTCTGTTGTATTAAGTTCTGCTCATATCTTTATTTATCTTTTTTCTATGTTCTCAGGGTTTATAGTTTTGATTTTCTGATGTCAAGTAAAACACTTGGTTATTCATTTTAATAAATCTTTTTACTTATAAAGATTTGAACTTTTAAAGATTCCAGCTTACTTGTACGTTTCTAGGGGTCCGTTCCTCGACACTGTTGCCGGCCTAAGGCTTAGTTCACCATATAGCAATGTATATATTGACATATTATCCCCTCGGCTTTCTGTGATTCCCTACATCTCACCTTTCTTTGCAGACAAGCCATTTGAAATACCCTTAACTTATTTCACAGCCAATAATTCTTTGAAATAATGTGTATTTTTTAGAGAAATCATCTTATATAATTAGGCAGAAAATCTCACGTTCCATAGTTTTCTAAACAGCATAACTACACTCTTCTCACAGCTTAATTTGCTGTATTAAACATCGTTTGAGTATTTAGCTTTATCAATGACATGTACTTTAAAAATGTTTTAGAGACCCTACCAGTCTTTGAAAACATCCTTGTTCCTTGTTTCTTTTCCAGGTTTATGTATATTTTCTGCCTTGCACCTGATTATTCCAACATCAGATGGATGGCCTAGGGAATCTCATTCTGGTATTGATTGTTTTTGCTGATTGTCTCACTTTGTAGCTGATTTCTTCAATATTGTGTAAATTTAGATCATGAGCTCATGTTTACCTAAACAGCTGACCTTGTAAGAGGCTTAGGTGTGAACGCTGGTACGCTTCAGCAGAAAGTCGGCAAAGATTTATTTGTGTCCCTCCAATGAGTTGCCCGCAAGGACCCCGTTTTCTACAAGTGTTGGTCCAATTCTCCTTCGAGAGGCAGTGGACTCAGACATGGCTGCTTTTCAGCCTTCGATCTGGGGCAGGGACAGTGGGCGGCCTGTGGCCCGGGCAGGAGCCTCTCCGCATGTGTCCCAGGGACCCATTTGCCTGCGAACTTCGGTCACCTGACAGGAAGCTACGATGCCATGACCTATGGTTAACTGTGCAGCGAGGTGTACTGCGCAGACAGGTTCCAAACACACTTCAAATAAGAGGGCAGCCTGAGGGGAAAGGTGAGAGTTTGGGCAGCTGTGCAGACAATGAAGGCGCCCTTTGGCCTGGGCCTAAATGCTTGTGACACCCCACTGGGTCTGCCGGGCTCGGAGGGCCCTGACCTGGGCCCCCTGCTCCCCTGCCCTTTGTTCAGTCACAGCAGAGATGGCCACACCCACTCCCTCAGTGATGGCAGTCTTCCAACCTCCCTCAGCCACGCCCCCTCTCCGCAGGTTACCATGGGCTACAGATGCTGCAGTCTGAGGCCAGGGCGTTCCGAGAATGCCAAGGGCAGACATGACGACCTTAAATGATTTCCTCTTGTGTCAGTTTCCGTAAACTGTAGCAGCTAGGAAATGGTCCGCTTTACAGAAATGTTCAAGTTTACTGGCATTTCATATATTCTCTGCTATAACATTGTCCTGATTCTTTCTGCATATTCTTTACATATGTTTATGTTTTCCTTAATCAAAGTGTGTCTTTTAAATCTTTTCAAAGAATATTCTTTGGACTTACTAAATCACCTGAATTTTATACGTTTTCTGTTGTATTAAGTTCTGCTCATATCTTTATTTATCTTTTTTCTATGTTCTCAGTGTTTATAGTTTTGATTTTCTGATGTCATGTAAAACACTTGGTTATTCATCTTAATAAATCTTTTTACTTATAAAGATTTGAACTTTTAAAGATTCCAGCTTACTTGTACGTTTCTAAGGGTCCTTTCCTCTACACTGTTGCCGGCCTAAGGCTTAGTTCAACATATAGCTATTTATATATTGACATATTTTCCCCTCTGCTTTCTGTGACTCCCTACATCTCACCTTTCTTTGCGGACAAGACATTTGAAATACCCTTAACTTATTTCACTGCCAATAAGTCTTTGAAATAATGTGTATTATTTAGAGAAATCATCTTATATAATTAGGCAGAAAGTCTCACGTTCCATAGTTTTCTAAACAGCATAACTTCACTCTTCTCACAGCTTAATTTGCTGTGTTAAAGAACCTTTGTGTATTTAGCTTTATCAATGACATGTACTTTAAAAATGTTTTAGAGACCCTACCAGTCTTTGAAAACATCCTTGTTCCTTGTTTCTTTTCCAGGTTTATGTATATTTTCTGCCTAGCACCTGATTATTCCAACATCTGACGGATGGCCTAGGGAATCTAATTCTGGTATTGATTGTTTTTGCTGATTGTCTCCCTTTGTAGCTGATTTCTCCATTATTGTGTATATTTAGGTCATGAGCTCATGTTTAGCTAAACAGCTGACCTTGTAAAAGGCTAAGGTGTGAACGCTCGTAAGTTTCAGCAAAAAGTCGGCAAAGATTTATTTGTGTCCCTCCAATGAGTTGCCCACAAGGACCCCGTTTTCTAGAAGTGTTGGTCCAATACTTCCTATAGGGGTAGGGGACTTAGAGAGGGCTGCTTTCGGCCCCCGATCTTGGGCAGGGGCAGTGGGCGGCTTGTGGCCCGGGCAGGAGCCTCTCTGCGTGTGAACCTGGGAATCATCTCTCCTGCGAACTTCACTCACATGGCAGGAGGCTACGATGCCCAGACCTATGGTTAGCTGTGCAGCGAGGTATACTGCGTGGACAGGTCCCACACACAATTCAAATAAGTGGGTGGCCTGAGTGGAAAAGTGAGAGTTTGGCCAGCTGTGCAGACAAAGAAGGCGCACTATGGCCTGGGCCTATATGCTTGTGACACCGCACTGGGCCTGCCTTGCTCTGAGGGCCCTGCCCTGGGCCCCATGCTCCCCTGCCCTTTGTTCAGTCACAACAGAGATGGCCACACCCACTCCCTCAGTGAGGGCAGTGTTCCAGCCTCCCTCAGCCCCGCCCACACTCCACAGGTTACCATGGACTACAGATGCTGCATTCTGAGGCCAGGGCGTTCCGAGAATGCCAAGGGCAGACATGATGACCTTAAATGATTTCCTCTTGTGTCAGTTTTGGTAAACTGTAGGAGCTAGGAAATGGTCCACTTTACAGAAATTTTCAAATTTACTGGCATTTCATATATTCTCTGCTATAACATTGTCCTGATTCTTTCTGTATATTCTTTACTTTTTTTTGTTTTCCTTAATCAAAGTGTGTCTTTTAAATCTTTTCAAAGAATATTCTTTGGACTTACTACCTCACCTGAATTTTATACGTTTTCTGTGGTATTAAGTTTTGCTCATATCTATCTTTATCTTTTTTCTATGTTCTCAGGGTTTATTGTTTTGATCTTCTGATGTCAATTAAAACACTTGGTTATTCATTTTCATCAATCTATTTACTTTTAAATATTTGAACTTTTAAAGATTCCAGCTCACTTTCAAGTTTCTAAGGGTCAGGTCCTCTACATTGTGGCTGGCCTAAGGCTTAGTTCACCATATAGCAATGTATATATTGACATTTTCCCCTCGACTTTCTGTGATTCCCTACATCTCACCTTTCTTTGCAGACAAGCCATTTGAAATACACTTAACTTATTTCACAGCCAATAAATCTTTGAAATAATGTCTATTTTTTAGAGAACTCTTCTTATATAATTAGGCAGAAAATCTCACCTGCCATAGTTTTGAAAACAGCATAATTTCACTCTTCTCAATGCTTAATCTGTGGTATTAAACAACCTTTGAGTATTTAGGTTTATCAACGAAATGTACTTTAAAAATGTTTTAGAGATCCTACCACCCTTTGAAAACCTCCTTGTTCCTTGTTTCAGTTCCAGTTTTATGTATATTTTCTGCCTTGCACCTGATAATTCCAACATCAGATGGATGGCCTAGGGAATCTCATTCTGGTATTGATTGTTTTTGCTGATTGTCTCAGTTTGTAGCTGATTTCTTCAATATTGTGTAAATTTAGATCATGAGCTCATGTTTAGCTAAACAGCTGACCTTGTAAGAGGCTTAGGTTTGAACGCTGGTAAGCTTCAGCAGAAAGTCGGCAAATATTTATTTGTGTCCCTCCAATGAGTTGCCCGCAAGAATCCCGATTTCTACAAGTGTTGGTCCAATACTCCTTCGAGAGGCAGTGGACTCAGACATGGCTGCTTTTCAGACTTCGATCTGGGGCAGGGCCAGTGGGCGGCCTGTGGCCCGGGAAGGAGCCTCTCCGCATGTGTCCCAGGGACCCATTTGCCTGCGAACTTCAGTCACCTGGCAGGAAGCTACGATGCCTTGACCTATGGTTAGCTGTGCAGCGAGGTGTACTGCGCGGACAGGTACCGAACACACTTCAAATAAGAGGGCGGCCTGAGTGGAAAGGTGAGAGTTTGGGCAGCTGTGCAGACAAAGAAAGCGCCCTTTGGACTGGGCCTAAATGCTTGTGACACCCCACTGGGTCTGCCGGGCTCTGAGGGCCCTGCCCTGGGCCCCGTGCTCCCCTGCCCTTGGTTCAGTCACAGCAGAGATGGCCACACCCACTCCCTCAGTGAGGGCAGTCTTCCAACCTCCCTCAGCCACGCCCCCTCTCCGCAGGTTACCATGGACTACAGATGCTGCATTCTGAGTCCAGGGCGTTCCGAGAATGCCAATGGCAGACAGGATGACCTTAAATGATTTCCTCTTGTGTCAGTTTTGGTAAACTTTAGGAGCTAGGAAATGGTCCACTTTACAGAAATATTCAAATTAACTGGCAATTCATATATTCTCCGCTATAACATTGTCCTGATTCTTTCTGTATATTATTTACTTTTTTTTGTTTTCCTAAATCAAAGTGTGTCTTTTAAATCTTTTCAAAAAATATTCTTTGGACTTACTAAATTACCTAAATTTTATACGTTTTCTGTTGTATTAAGTTCTGCTCATATCTTTATTTATCTTTTTTCTATGTTCTCAGGGTTTATTGTTTTGATTTTCTGATGTCAAGTAAAACACTTGGTTATTATTTTTAATAAACCTTTTTACTTATAAGATTTGAACTTTTAAAGATTCCAGCTTACTTGTACGTTTCTAAGGGTCCATTCCTCTACACTGTTGCCGGCCTAAGGCTTAGTTCACCATATAGCAAAGTATATATTGACATATTATCACCTCGGCTTTCTGTGATTCCCTACATCTCACATTTCTTTGCAGACAAGACATTTGAAATACCCTTAACTTATTTCACAGCCAATAAGTCTTTGAAATAATGTGTATTTTTTAGAGAAATCATCTTATATAATTAGGCAGAAAATCTCACCTTCCATAGTTTTCTAAACAGCATAATTTCACACTTCTTACTGCTTAATTTGTTGTATTAAACAACCATTGAGTATTTAGCTTTATCAATGACATGTACTTTAAAAATGTTTTAGAGATCCTACCAGTCTTTGAAAACATCCTTGTTCCTTGTTTCTTTTCCAGGTTTCTGTATATTTTCTGCCTAGCACCTGATTATTCCAACATCTGACGGATGGCCTAGGGAATCTAATTCTGGTATTGATTGTTTTTGCTGATTGTCTCCCTTTGTAGCTGATTTCTTCATTATTGTGTAAATTTAGGTCATGATCTCATGTTTAGCTAAACAGCTGACCTTATAAAAGGCTTAGGTGTGAACGCTCGTAAGTTTCAGCAAAAAGTCGGCAAAGATTTATTTGTGTCCCTCCAATGAGTTGCCCACAAGGACCCCGTTTTCTAGAAGTGTTGGTCCAATACTCCCTCTAGGGGTAGGGGATTTAGAGAGGGCTGCTTTCGGCCCCCGATCTTGGGCAGGGGCAGTGGGCGGCGTGTGGTCCGGGCAGGAGCCTCTCTGCGTGTGAACCTGGGAATCATCTCTCCTGCGAACTTCGGTCACCTGGCAGGAAGCTACGATGCCCAGACCTATGGTTAGCTGTGTAGCGAGGTATACTGCGTGGACAGGTTCCACACACACTTCAAATAAGTGGGTGGCCTCAGTGGAAAAGTGAGAGTTTAGCCAGCTGTGCAGACAAAGAAGGCGCCCTATGGCCTGGGCCTAAATGCTTGTGACACCCCACTGGGCCTGCCTTGCTCTGAGGGCGCTGCCCTGGGCCCACTGCTCCCCTGCCCTTTGTTCAGTCACAGCAGAGATGGCCACACACACTCCCTCAGTGAGGGCAGTGTTCCAGCCTCCCTCAGACCCGCCCACTCTCCACAGGTTACCATGGACTACAGATGCTGCATTCTGAGGCCAGGGCGTTCCGAGAATGCCAAGGGCAGCCATGATGACCTTAAATGATTTCCTCTTGTGTCAGTTTTGGTAAACTGTAGGAGCTAGGAAATGGTCCACTTTACAGAAATGTTCAAATTTACTGGCATTTCATATATTCTCTGCTATAACATTGTCCTGATTCTTTCTGTATATTCTTTACTTTTTTTTGTTTTCCTTAATCAAAGTGTGTCTTTTAAATCTTTTCAAAGAATATTCTTTGGACTTACTACCTCACCTGAATTTTATACGTTTTCTGTGGTATTAAGTTTTGCTCATATCTTTATTTATCTTTTTTCTATGTTCTCAGGGTTTATTGTTTTGATCTTCTGATGTCAATTAAAACACTTGGTTATTCATTTTCATCAATCTTTTTACTTATAAAGATTTGAACTTTTAAAGATTCCAGCTCACTTTCAAGTTTCTAAGGGTCAGGTCCCCTACATTGTGGCTGGCCTAAGGCTTAGTTCACCATATAGCAATGTATATATTGACATTTTCCCAACGACTTTCTGTGATTCCCTACATCTCACCTTTCTTTGCAGACAAGCCATTTGAAATACACTTAACTTATTTCACAGCCAATAAGTCTTTGAAATAATGTCTATTTTTTAGAGAAATCTTCTTATATAATTAGGCAGAAAATCTCACCTGCCATAGTTTTCAAAACAGCATAATTTCACTCTTCTCAATGCTTAATCTGTGGTATTAAACAACCTTTGAGGATTTAGTTTTATCAACGACATGTACTTTAAAAATGTTTTAGAGATCCTACCAGCCTTTGAAAACCTCCTTGTTCCTTCTTTCAGTTCCAGTTTTATGTATATTTTCTGCCTTGCACCTGATTATTCCAACATCAGATGGATGGCCTAGGGAATCTCATTCTGGTATTGATTGTTTTTGCTGATTGTCTCCCTTTGTAGCTGATTTCTTCAATATTGTGTAAATTTAGATCATGAGCTCATGTTTAGCTAAACAGCTGACCTTGTAAGAGGCTTAGGTGTGAACGCTGGTAAGCTTCAGCAGAAAGTCGGCAAAGATTTATTTGTGTCCCTCCAATGAGTTGCCCACAAGAACCCCGTTTTCTACAAGTGTTTGTCCAATACTCCTTCGAGAGGCAGTGGACTCAGACATGGCTGCTTTTCAGCCTTCGATCTGGGGCAGGGCCAATGGGCGGGCTGGGGTCCGGGCAGGAGCCTCTCCGCATGTGTCCCAGGGACCCATTTGCCTGCGAACTTCGGTCACCTGACAGGAAGCTACGATGCCATGACCTATGGTTAACTGTGCAGCGAGGTGTACTGCGCAGACAGGTTCCAAACACACTTCAAATAAGAGGGCAGCCTGAGGGGAAAGGTGAGAGTTTGGGCAGCTGTGCAGACAATGAAGGCGCCCTTTGGCCTGGGCCTAAATGCTTGTGACACCCCACTGGGTCTGCCGGGCTCGGAGGGCCCTGACCTGGGCCCCCTGCTCCCCTGCCCTTTGTTCAGTCACAGCAGAGATGGCCACACCCACTCCCTCAGTGATGGCAGTCTTCCAACCTCCCTCAGCCACGCCCCCTCTCCGCAGGTTACCATGGGCTACAGATGCTGCAGTCTGAGGCCAGGGCGTTCCGAGAATGCCAAGGGCAGACATGACGACCTTAAATGATTTCCTCTTGTGTCAGTTTCCGTAAACTGTAGCAGCTAGGAAATGGTCCGCTTTACAGAAATGTTCAAGTTTACTGGCATTTCATATATTCTCTGCTATAACATTGTCCTGATTCTTTCTGCATATTCTTTACATATGTTTATGTTTTCCTTAATCAAAGTGTGTCTTTTAAATCTTTTCAAAGAATATTCTTTGGACTTACTAAATCACCTGAATTTTATACGTTTTCTGTTGTATTAAGTTCTGCTCATATCTTTATTTATCTTTTTTCTATGTTCTCAGTGTTTATAGTTTTGATTTTCTGATGTCATGTAAAACACTTGGTTATTCATCTTAATAAATCTTTTTACTTATAAAGATTTGAACTTTTAAAGATTCCAGCTTACTTGTACGTTTCTAAGGGTCCTTTCCTCTACACTGTTGCCGGCCTAAGGCTTAGTTCAACATATAGCTATTTATATATTGACATATTTTCCCCTCTGCTTTCTGTGACTCCCTACATCTCACCTTTCTTTGCGGACAAGACATTTGAAATACCCTTAACTTATTTCACTGCCAATAAGTCTTTGAAATAATGTGTATTATTTAGAGAAATCATCTTATATAATTAGGCAGAAAGTCTCACGTTCCATAGTTTTCTAAACAGCATAACTTCACTCTTCTCACAGCTTAATTTGCTGTGTTAAAGAACCTTTGTGTATTTAGCTTTATCAATGACATGTACTTTAAAAATGTTTTAGAGACCCTACCAGTCTTTGAAAACATCCTTGTTCCTTGTTTCTTTTCCAGGTTTATGTATATTTTCTGCCTAGCACCTGATTATTCCAACATCTGACGGATGGCCTAGGGAATCTAATTCTGGTATTGATTGTTTTTGCTGATTGTCTCCCTTTGTAGCTGATTTCTCCATTATTGTGTATATTTAGGTCATGAGCTCATGTTTAGCTAAACAGCTGACCTTGTAAAAGGCTAAGGTGTGAACGCTCGTAAGTTTCAGCAAAAAGTCGGCAAAGATTTATTTGTGTCCCTCCAATGAGTTGCCCACAAGGACCCCGTTTTCTAGAAGTGTTGGTCCAATACTTCCTATAGGGGTAGGGGACTTAGAGAGGGCTGCTTTCGGCCCCCGATCTTGGGCAGGGGCAGTGGGCGGCTTGTGGCCCGGGCAGGAGCCTCTCTGCGTGTGAACCTGGGAATCATCTCTCCTGCGAACTTCACTCACATGGCAGGAGGCTACGATGCCCAGACCTATGGTTAGCTGTGCAGCGAGGTATACTGCGTGGACAGGTCCCACACACACTTCAAATAAGTGGGTGGCCTGAGTGGAAAAGTGAGAGTTTGGCCAGCTGTGCAGACAAAGAAGGCGCACTATGGCCTGGGCCTATATGCTTGTGACACCGCACTGGGCCTGCCTTGCTCTGAGGGCCCTGCCCTGGGCCCCATGCTCCCCTGCCCTTTGTTCAGTCACAACAGAGATGGCCACACCCACTCCCTCAGTGAGGGCAGTGTTCCAGCCTCCCTCAGCCCCGCCCACACTCCACAGGTTACCATGGACTACAGATGCTGCATTCTGAGGCCAGGGCGTTCCGAGAATGCCAAGGGCAGACATGATGACCTTAAATGATTTCCTCTTGTGTCAGTTTTGGTAAACTGTAGGAGCTAGGAAATGGTCCACTTTACAGAAATTTTCAAATTTACTGGCATTTCATATATTCTCTGCTATAACATTGTCCTGATTCTTTCTGTATATTCTTTACTTTTTTTTGTTTTCCTTAATCAAAGTGTGTCTTTTAAAGCTTTTCAAAGAATATTCTTTGGACTTACTACCTCACCTGAATTTTATACGTTTTCTGTGGTATTAAGTTTTGCTCATATCTATCTTTATCTTTTTTCTATGTACTCAGGGTTTATTGTTTTGATCTTCTGATGTCAATTAAAACACTTGGTTATTCATTTTCATCAATCTATTTACTTTTAAATATTTGAACTTTTAAAGATTCCAGCTCACTTTCAAGTTTCTAAGGGTCAGGTCCTCTACATTGTGGCTGGCCTAAGGCTTAGTTCACCATATAGCAATGTATATATTGACATTTTCCCCTCGACTTTCTGTGATTCCCTACATCTCACCTTTCTTTGCAGACAAGCCATTTGAAATACACTTAACTTATTTCACAGCCAATAAATCTTTGAAATAATGTCTATTTTTTAGAGAAATCTTCTTATATAATTAGGCAGAAAATCTCACCTGCCATAGTTTTGAAAACAGCATAATTTCACTCTTCTCAATGCTTAATCTGTGGTATTAAACAACCTTTGAGTATTTAGGTTTATCAACGAAATGTACTTTAAAAATGTTTTAGAGATCCTACCACCCTTTGAAAACCTCCTTGTTCCTTGTTTCAGTTCCAGTTTTATGTATATTTTCTGCCTTGCACCTGATAATTCCAACATCAGATGGATGGCCTAGGGAATCTCATTCTGGTATTGATTGTTTTTGCTGATTGTCTCAGTTTGTAGCTGATTTCTTCAATATTGTGTAAATTTAGATCATGAGCTCATGTTTAGCTAAACAGCTGACCTTGTAAGAGGCTTAGGTGTGAACGCTGGTAAGCTTCAGCAGAAAGTCGGCAAAGATTTATTTGTGTCCCTCCAATGAGTTGCCCGCAAGAACCCCGATTTCTACAAGTGTTGGTCCAATACTCCTTCGAGAGGCAGTGGACTCAGACATGGCTGCTTTTCAGACTTCGATCTGGGGCAGGGCCAGTGGGCGGCCTGTGGCCCGGGAAGGAGCCTCTCCGCATGTGTCCCAGGGACCCATTTGCCTGCGAACTTCAGTCACCTGGCAGGAAGCTACGATGCCTTGACCTATGGTTAGCTGTGCAGCGAGGTGTACTGCGCGGACCGGTACCCAACACACTTCAAATAAGAGGGCGGCCTGAGTGGAAAGGTGAGAGTTTGGGCAGCTGTGCAGACAAAGAAAGCGCCCTTTGTCCTGGGCCTAAATGCTTGTGACACCCCACTGGGTCTGCCGGGCTCTGAGGGCCCTGCCCTGGGCCCCGTGCTCCCCTGCCCTTGGTTCAGTCACAGCAGAGATGGCCACACCCACTCCCTCAGTGAGGGCAGTCTTCCAACCTCCCTCAGCCACGCCCCCTCTCCGCAGGTTACCATGGACTACAGATGCTGCATTCTGAGTCCAGGGCGTTCCGAGAATGCCAATGGCAGACAGGATGACCTTAAATGATTTCCTCTTGTGTCAGTTTTGGTAAACTTTAGGAGCTAGGAAATGGTCCACTTTACAGAAATATTCAAATTTACTGGCAATTCATATATTCTCCGCTATAACATTGTCCTGATTCTTTCTGTATATTATTTACTTTTTTTTGTTTTCCTAAATCAAAGTGTGTCTTTTAAATCTTTTCAAAAAATATTCTTTGGACTTACTAAATTACCTAAATTTTATACGTTTTCTGTTGTATTAAGTTCTGCTCATATCTTTATTTATCTTTTTTCTATGTTCTCAGGGTTTATTGTTTTGATTTTCTGATGTCAAGTAAAACACTTGGTTATTATTTTTAATAAACCTTTTTACTTATAAGATTTGAACTTTTAAAGATTCCAGCTTACTTGTACGTTTCTAAGGGTCCATTCCTCTACACTGGTGCCGGCCTAAGGCTTAGTTCACCATATAGCAAAGTATATATTGACATATTATCACCTCGGCTTTCTGTGATTCCCTACATCTCACATTTCTTTGCAGACAAGACATTTGAAATACCCTTAACTTATTTCACAGCCAATAAGTCTTTGAAATAATGTGTATTTTTTAGAGAAATCATCTTATATAATTAGGCAGAAAATCTCACCTTCCATAGTTTTCTAAACAGCATAATTTCACACTTCTTACTGCTTAATTTGTTGTATTAAACAACCATTGAGTATTTAGCTTTATCAATGACATGTACTTTAAAAATGTTTTAGAGATCCTACCAGTCTTTGAAAACATCCTTGTTCCTTGTTTCTTTTCCAGGTTTCTGTATATTTTCTGCCTAGCACCTGATTATTCCAACATCTGACGGATGGCCTAGGGAATCTAATTCTGGTATTGATTGTTTTTGCTGATTGTCTCCCTTTGTAGCTGATTTCTTCATTATTGTGTAAATTTAGGTCATGATCTCATGTTTAGCTAAACAGCTGACCTTATAAAAGGCTTAGGTGTGAACGCTCGTAAGTTTCAGCAAAAAGTCGGCAAAGATTTATTTGTGTCCCTCCAATGAGTTGCCCACAAGGACCCCGTTTTCTAGAAGTGTTGGTCCAATACTCCCTCTAGGGGTAGGGGATTTAGAGAGGGCTGCTTTCGGCCCCCGATCTTGGGCAGGGGCAGTGGGCGGCGTGTGGCCCGGGCAGGAGCCTCTCTGCGTGTGAACCTGGGAATCATCTCTCCTGCGAACTTCGGTCACCTGGCAGGAAGCTACGATGCCCAGACCTATGGTTAGCTGTGTAGCGAGGTATACTGCGTGGACAGGTTCCACACACACTTCAAATAAGTGGGTGGCCTCAGTGGAAAAGTGAGAGTTTAGCCAGCTGTGCAGACAAAGAAGGCGCCCTATGGCCTGGGCCTAAATGCTTGTGACACCCCACTGGGCCTGCCTTGCTCTGAGGGCGCTGCCCTGGGCCCACTGCTCCCCTGCCCTTTGTTCAGTCACAGCAGTGATGGCCACACACACTCCCTCAGTGAGGGCAGTGTTCCAGCCTCCCTCAGACCCGCCCACTCTCCACAGGTTACCATGGACTACAGATGCTGCATTCTGAGGCCAGGGCGTTCCGAGAATGCCAAGGGCAGCCATGATGACCTTAAATGATTTCCTCTTGTGTCACTTTTGGTAAACTGTAGGAGCTAGGAAATGGTCCACTTTACAGAAATGTTCAAATTTACTGGCATTTCATATATTCTCTGCTATAACATTGTCCTGATTCTTTCTGTATATTCTTTACTTTTTTTTGTTTTCCTTAATCAAAGTGTGTCTTTTAAATCTTTTCAAAGAATATTCTTTGGACTTACTACCTCACCTGAATTTTATACGTTTTCTGTGGTATTAAGTTTTGCTCATATCTTTATTTATCTTTTTTCTATGTTCTCAGGGTTTATTGTTTTGATCTTCTGATGTCAATTAAAACACTTGGTTATTCATTTTCATCAATCTTTTTACTTATAAAGATTTGAACTTTTAAAGATTCCAGCTCACTTTCAAGTTTCTAAGGGTCAGGTCCCCTACATTGTGGCTGGCCTAAGGCTTAGTTCACCATATAGCAATGTATATATTGACATTTTCCCAACGACTTTCTGTGATTCCCTACATCTCACCTTTCTTTGCAGACAAGCCATTTGAAATACACTTAACTTATTTCACAGCCAATAAGTCTTTGAAATAATGTCTATTTTTTAGAGAAATCTTCTTATATAATTAGGCAGAAAATCTCACCTGCCATAGTTTTCAAAACAGCATAATTTCACTCTTCTCAATGCTTAATCTGTGGTATTAAACAACCTTTGAGGATTTAGTTTTATCAACGACATGTACTTTAAAAATGTTTTAGAGATCCTACCAGCCTTTGAAAACCTCCTTGTTCCTTCTTTCAGTTCCAGTTTTATGTATATTTTCTGCCTTGCACCTGATTATTCCAACATCAGATGGATGGCCTAGGGAATCTCATTCTGGTATTGATTGTTTTTGCTGATTGTCTCCCTTTGTAGCTGATTTCTTCAATATTGCGTAAATTTAGATCATGAGCTCATGTTTAGCTAAACAGCTGACCTTGTAAGAGGCTTAGGTGTGAACGCTGGTAAGCTTCAGCAGAAAGTCGGCAAAGATTTATTTGTGTCCCTCCAATGAGTTGCCCACAAGAACCCCGTTTTCTACAAGTGTTTGTCCAATACTCCTTCGAGAGGCAGTGGACTCAGACATGGCTGCTTTTCAGCCTTCGATCTGGGGCAGGGCCAATGGGCGGGCTGGGGTCCGGGCAGGAGCCTCTCCGCATGTGTCCCAGGGACCCATTTGCCTGCGAACTTCAGTCACCTGGCAGGAAGCTACGATGCCTTGACCTATGGTTAGCTGTGCAGCGAGGTGTACTGCGCAGACAGGTACCCAACACACTTCAAATAAGAGGGCGGCCTGAGTGGAAAGGTGAGAGTTTGGGCAGCTGTGCAGACAAAGAAGGCGCCCTTTGGCCTGGGCCTAAATGCTTGTGACACCCCACTGGCTCTGCCGGGCTCTGAGGGCCCTGCCCTGGGCCCCCTGCTCTCCTGCCCTTTGTTCAGTCACAGCAGAGATGGCCACACCCACTCCCTCAGTGAGGGGTGTCTTCCAACCTCACTCAGCCACGCCCCCTCTCCGCAGGTTACCATGGACTACAGATGCTGCATTCTGAGGCCAGGGCGTTCCGAGAATGCCAAGGGCAGACATGATGACCGTAAATGATTTCCTCTTGTGCCAGTTTTGGTAAACTTTAGGAGCTAGGAAATGGTCCACTTTACAGAAATATTCAAATTTACTGACAATTCATATATTCTCCGCTATAACATTGTCCTGATTCTTTCTGTATATTATTTACTTTTTTTTGTTTTCCTAAATCAAAGTGTGACTTTTAAATCTTTTCAAAGAATATTCTTTGGACTTACTAAATCACCTAAATTTTATACGTTTTCTGTTGTATTAAGTTCTGCTCATATCTTTATTTATCTTTTTTCTATGTTCTCAGGGTTTACTGTTTTGATTTTCTGATGTCAAGTAAAACACTTGGTTATTATTTTTAATAAATCTTTTTACTTATAAAGATTTGAACTTTTAAAGATTCCAGCTTCCTTGTACGTTTCTAAGGGTCCATTCCTCTACACTGTTTCCCGGCCTAAGGCTTAGTTCACCATATAGCAATGAATATATTGACATATTATCGCCTCGGCTTTCTGTGATTCCCTACATCTCACATTTCTTTGCAGACAAGACATTTGAAATACCCTTAACTTATTTCGCAGCCAATAAGTCTTTGAAATAATGTGTATTTTTTAGAGAAATCATCTTATATAATTAGGCAGAAAATCTCACCTTCCATAGTTTTCTAAACAGCATAATTTCACTCTTCTCACTGCTTAATTTGTTGTATTAAACAACCTTTGAGTATTTAGCTTTATCAATGACATGTACTTTAAAAATGTTTTAGAGATCCTACCAGTCTTTGAAAACATCCTTGTTCCTTGTTTCTTTTCCAGGTTTATGTATATTTTCTGCCTAGCACCTGATTATTCCAACATCTGACGGATGGCCTGGGGAATCTAAATCTGGTATTGATTGTTTTTGCTGATTGTCTCCCTTTGTAGCTGATTTCTTCATTATTGTGTAAATTTAGGTCATGAGCTCATGTTTAGCTAAACAGCTGACCTTGTAAAAGGCTTAGGTGTGAACGGTCGTAAGTTTCAGCAAAAAGTCGGCAAAGAATTATTTGTGTCCCTCCAATGAGTTGCCCACAAGGACCCCGTTTGCTAGAAGTGTTGGTCCAATACTCCCTCTAGGGGTAGGGGACTTAGACAAGGCTGCTTTCGGCCCCCGATCTTGGGAAGGGGCAGTGGGTGGCGTGTGGCCCGGGCAGGAGCCTCTCTGCGTGTGAACCTGGGAATCATCTCTCCTGCGAACTTCGGTCACCTGGCAGGAAGCTACGATGCCCAGACCTATGGTTAGCTGTGCAGCGAGGTATACTGCGTGGACAGGTTCCACACTCAGTGCAACTAAGTGGGCGGCCTGAGTGGAAAAGTGAGAGTTTGGCCAGCTGTGCAGACAAAGAAGGCGCCCTAAGGCCTGGGCCTAAATGCTTGTGACACCCCACTAGGCCTGCCGGGCTCGGAGGGCCCTGCCCAGGGCCCGCTGCTCCCCTGCCCTTTGTTCAGTCACAGCAGAGATGGCCACACCCACTCCCTCTGT
Organism: Mesoplodon bidens; assembly: GCF_964165515.1. NCBI lineage: Eukaryota > Metazoa > Chordata > Mammalia > Artiodactyla > Ziphiidae > Mesoplodon > Mesoplodon bidens. The sequence goes on from NC_138180.1 coordinate 9,289,920, forward strand.
GAGGGCAGTGTTCCAGCCTCCCTCAGTCCCGCCCACTCTCCGCAGGTTACCATGGACTACAGATGCTGCATTCTGAGGCCAGGGCGTTCCGAGATTGCCAAGGGCAAACATGATGACCTTAAATGATTTCCTCTTGTGTGAGTTTTGGTAAACTGTAGGACATAGGAAATGCTCCACTTTACAGAAATGTTCAAATTTACTGGCATTTCATATATTCTCTGCTATAACATTGTCCTGATTCTTTCTATATATTCTTTAATTATGTTTGTGCTTTCCTTAATCAAAGTGTGTCTTTTAAATCTTTTCAAAGAATATTCTTTGGACTTACTACCTCACCTGAATTTTATACGTTTTCTGTGGTATTAAGTTCTGCTCATATCTATCTTTATCTTTTTTCTATGTTCTCAGGGTTTATTGTTTTGAACTTCTGATATCAATTAAAACACTTGGTTATTCATTTTCATCAATATTTTACTTATAAAGATTTGAACTTTTAAAGATTCCAGCTCACTTTTCAGTTTCTAAGGGTCAGGTCCTCTACATTGTGGCTGGCCTAAGGCTTAGTTCACCTTATAGCAATGTATATATTGACATTTTCCCCTCGACTTTCTGTGATTCCCTACATCTCACCTTTCTTTGCAGACAAGCCATTTGAAATACACTTAACTTATTTCACAGCCAATAAGTCTTTGAAATAATGTCTATTTTTTAGAGAAATCTTCTGACATAATTAGGCAGAAAATCTCACCTGCCATAGTTTTCAAAACAGCATAATTTCACTCTTCTCAATGCTTAATCTGTGGTATTAAACAACCTTTGAGTATTTAGGTTTATCAATGACATGTACTTTAAAAAGGTTTTAGAGATCCTACCAGCCTTTGAAAACCTCCTCGTTCTTTGTTTCAGTTCCAGTTTTATGTATATTTTCTGCCTAGAACCTGATTATTCCAACATCTGACGGATGGCCTAGGGAATCTAATTCTGGTATTGATTGTTTTTGCTGATTGTCTCCCTTTGTAGATGATTTCTTCTTTATTGTGTAAATTTAGATCATGTGCTAATGTTTAGCTAAACAGCTGACCTTGTAAGAGGCTTAGGTGTGAACGCACGTAAGTTTCAGCAAAATGTCGCCAAAGATTTATTTGTGTCCCTCCAATGAGTTGCCCACATGGTCCCCGTTTTCTAGAAGTGTTGGTCCAATACTCCCTCTAGGTGTAGGGGACTTAGACAGGGCTGCTTTCGGCCCCCGATCTTGGGCAGGGGCAGTGGGCGGCCTGTGGCCCGGGCAGGAGCCTCTCTGCATGTGAACCTGGGAGTCATCTCTCCTGCGAACTTCGGTCACCTGGCAGGAAGCTACGATGCCCAGACCTATGGTTAGCTGAGCAGCGAGTTATACAGCGTGGACAGGGTCAACACACACTTCAAATAAGTGGGTGGCCTGAGTGGAATAGTGAGAGTTTGGCCAGCTGTGCAGACAAAGAAGGCGCCCTATGGCCTGGGCCTAAATGCTTGTGACACCCCACCTGGCCTGCCAGGCTCTGAGGGCCCTGCCCTGGGCCCCCTGCTCCCCTGCCCTTTGTTCAGTCACAGCAGAGATGGCCACACCCACTCCCTCAGTGAGGGCCGTGTTCCAGCCTCCCTCAGCCCCGCCCCCTCTCCGCAGGTTACCATGGACTACAGATGCTGCATTCTGAGGCCAGGGCGTTCCGAGAATGCCAAGGGCAGACATGATGACCTTAAATGATTTCCTCTTGTGTCAGTTTTGGTAAACTGTAGGAGCTAGGAAATGGTCCACTTTACAGAAATGTTCAAATTTACTGGCATTTCATATATTCTCTGCTATAACATTGTCCTGATTCTTTCTGTATATTCTTTACTTTTTTTTGTTTTCCTTAATCAAAGTGTGTCTTTTAAATCTTTTCAAAGAATATTCTTTGGACTTACTACCTCACCTGAATTTTATACGTTTTCTGTGGTATTAATTTCTGCTCATATCTATCTTTATCTTTTTTATATGTTCTCAGGGTTTATTGTTTTGATCTTCTGATGTCAATTAAAACACTTGGTTATTCATTTTCATCAATCTTTTTACTTATAAAGATTTGAACTTTTAAAGATTCCAGCTCACTTTCAAGTTTCTAAGGGTCAGGTCCTCTACATTGAGGCTGGCCTAAGGCTTAGTTCACCATATAGCAATGTATATATTGACATTTTCCCCTCGACTTTCTGTGATTCCCTACATCTCACCTTTCTTTGCAGACAAGCCATTTGAAATACACTTAACTTATTTCTCAGCCAATAAGTCTTTGAAATAATGTCTATTTTTTAGAGAAATCTTCTGACATAATTAGGCAGAAAATCTCACCTGCCATAGTTTTCAAAACAGCATAATTTCACTCTTCTCAATGCTTAATCTGTGGTATTAAACAACCTTTGAGTATTTAGGTTTATCAATGACATGTACTTTAAAAATGTTTTAGAGATCCTACCAGCCTTTGAAAACCTCGTTGTTCTTTGTTTCAGTTCCAGTTTTATGTATATTTTCTGCCTGGCACCTGATTATTCCAACATCTGACGGATGGCCTAGGGAATCTAATTCTGGTATTGATTGTTTTTGCTGATTGTCTCCCTTTGTAGCTGATTTCTTCATTATTGTGTAAATTTAGGTCATGAGCTCATGTTTAGCTAAACAGCTGACCTTGTAAAATGCTTAGGTGTGAACGCTCGTAAGTTTCAGCAAAAAGTCGGCAAAGATTTATTTGTGTCCCTCCAATGAGTTGCCCACAAGGACCCCGTTTTCTTGAAGTGTTGGTCCAATACTCCCTCTAGGGGTAGGGGACTTAGAGAGGGCTGCTTTCGGCCCCCGATCTTGGGCAGGGGCAGTGGGCGGCGTGTGGCCTGGGCAGGAGCCTCTCTGCGTGTGAACCTGGGAATCATCTCTCCTTCGAACTTCGGTCACCTGGCAGGAAGCTACGATGCCCAGACCTATGGTTAGCTGTGCAGCGAGGTATACTACGTGGACAGGTTCCACACACTCTTCAAATAAGTGGGTGGCCTCAGTTTAAAAGTGAGAGTTTGGCCAGCTGTGCAGACAAAGAAGGCGCCCTATGGCCTGGGCCTAAATGCTTGTGACACAACACTGGGCCTGCCTTGCTCTGAGGGCCCTTCCCTGGGCCCCATGCTCCCCTGCCCTTTGTTCAGTCACAGCAGAGATGGCCACACCCACTCCCTCAGTGAGGTTAGTGTTCCAGCCTCCCTCAGCCCCGCCCACTCTCCACATGTTACCATGGACTACAGATGCTGCATTCTGAGGCCAGGGCGTTCCGAGAATGCCAAGGGCATACATGATGACCTTAAATGATTTCCTCTTGTGTCAGTTTTGGTAAACTGTAGGACCTAGGAAATGGTCCACTTTACAGAAATGTTCAAATTTACTGGCATTTCATATATTCTCTGCTCTAACATTGTCCTGATTCTTTCTGTATATTCTTTAATTTTTTTTGTTTTCCTTAATCAAAGTGTGTCTTTTAAATCTTTTCAAAGAATATTCTTTGGACTTACTAAATCACCTGAATTTTATACGTTTTCTGTTGTATTAAGTTCTGCTCATATCTTTATTTATCTTTTTTCTATGTTTTCAGGGTTTAAAGTTTTGATTTTCTGATGTCAAGTAAAACACTTGGTTATTCATTTTAATAAATCTTTTACTTATAAAGATTTGAACTTTTAAAGATTCCAGCTTACTTGTACGTTTCTAAGGGTCCTTTACTCTACACTGTTGCCGGCCTACGGCTTAGTTCAACATATAGCTATGTATATTTTGACATATTATCCCCTCGGCTTTCTGTGATTCCCTACATCTCACCTTTCTTTGCAGACAAGCCATTTGAAATACACATAACTTATTTCACAGCCAATAAGTTTTTGAAATAATGTGTATTTTTAGGAGAAAACATCTTATATAATTAGACAGAAAATCTCACCTTCCATAGTTTTCTAAACAGCATAATGTCACTTTCTCACTGCTTAATTTGTTGTATTAAACAACCTTTGAGTATTTAGCTTTATCAATGACATGTACTTTAAAAATGTTTTAGAGACCCTACCAGTCTTTGAAAACATCCTTGTTCCTGTTTCATTTCCAGGTTTATGTATATTTTCTGCCTAGCACCTGATTATTCCAACATCTCAACGATGGCCTAGGGTATCTAATTCTGGTATTGATTGTTTTTGCTGATTGTCTCCCTTTGTAGCTGATTTCTTCATTATTGTGTAAATTTAGATCATGAGCTCATGTTTAGCTAAACAGCTGACCTTGTAAGAGGCTTAGGTGTGAACGCTCCTAAGTTTCAGCAAAAAGTCGGCAAAGATTTATTTGTGTCCCTCCAATGAGTTGCCCACAAGGACCCCGTTTTCTAGAAGTGTTGGTCCAATACTTCCTCTAGGGATAGGGGACTTAGACAGGGCTGCTTTCGGCCCCCGATCTTGGGCAGGGACAGTGGGCGGCCTGTGGCCCGGGCAGGAGCCTCTCTGCGTGTGAACCTGGGAATCATCTATCCTGCGAACTTCGGTGACCTGGCAGGAAGCTACCATGCCCAGACCTATGTTTAGCTGTGCAGCGAGGTGTACTGCGCGGACAGTTTCCAAACACACTTCAAATAAGAGGGCGGCCTGAGTGGAAAGGTGAGAGTTTGGGCAGCTGTGCAGACAAAGAAAGCGCCCTATGGCCTGGGCCTAAATGCTTGTGACACCCCACCGGGCCTGCCGGGCTCTGAGGGCCCAGCCCTGGGCCCCCTGCTCGCCTGCCCTTTGTTCAGTCACAGCAGGGATGGCCACACCCACTCCCTCATGTGAGGGCAGTGTTCCAGCCTCCCTCAGCCCCGCCCCCTCTCCGCAGGTTACCATGGACTACAGATGCTGCATTCTGAGGACAGGGCATTCCGAGAATGCCAAAGGCATACATGATGACCTTAAATGATTTCCTCTTGTGTCAGTTTTGGTAAACTGTAGGAGCTAGGAAATGGTCCGCTTTACAGAAATGTTCTAATTTACTGGCATTTCATATATTCTCTGCTATAACATTGTCCTGATTCTTTCTATATATTCTTTAATTATGTTTGTGTTTTCCTTAATCAAACTGTGTCTTTTAAATCTTTTCAAAGAATACTCTTTGGACTTACTACCTCACCTGAATTTTATACGTTTTCTGTGGTATTAAGTTCTGCTCATATCTTTATTTATCTTTTTTCTATGTTCTCAGCGTTTATTGTTTTGATCTTCTGATGTCAATTAAAACACTTGGTTATTCATTTTCATCAATCTTTTTACTTATAAAGATTTGAACTTTTAAAGATTACAGCTCACTTTTAAGTTTCTAAGGGTCAGGTCCTCTACATTGTGGCTGGCCTAAGGCTTAGTTCACCATGTAGCAATGTATATATTGACATTTTCCTCTCGACTTTCTGTGATTCCCTACATCTCACCTTTCTTTGCAGACAAGCCATTTGAAATACACTTAACTTATTTCACAGCCAATAAGTCTTTGAAATAATGTCTATTTTTTAGAGAAATCTTCTTATATAATTAGGCAGAAAATCTCACCTGCCATAGTTTTCAAACATCATAATTTCACTCTTCTCAATGCTTAATCTGTGGTATTAAACAACCTTTGAGTATTTAGCTTTATCAACGACATGTACTTTAAAAATGTTTTAGTGATCCTACCAGCCTTTGAAAACCTCCTTGTTCCTTGTTTCATTTCCAGTTTTATGTATATTTTCTGCCTTGCACCTGATTATTCCAACATCAGATGGATGGCCTAGGGAATCTCATTCTGGTATTGATTGTTTTTGCTGATTGTCTCCCTTTGTAGCTGATTTCTTCAATATTGTGTAAATTTAGATCATGAGCTCATGTTTAGCTAAACAGCTGACCTTGTAAGAGGCTTAGGTGTGAACGCTGGTAAGCTTCAGCAGAACGTCGGCAAAGATTTATTTGTGTCCCTCCAATGAGTTGCCCGCAAGGACCCCGTTTTCTACAAGTGTTGGTCCAATACTCCTTCGAGAGGCAGTGGACTCAGACATGGCTGCTTTTCAGCCTTCGATCTGGGGCAGGGACAGTGGGCGGCCTGTGGCCCGGGCAGGAGCCTCTCCGCATGTGTCCCAGGGACCCATTTGCGTGCGAACTTCGGTCACCTGGCAGAAAGCTACGATGCCCTGACCTATGGTTAGCTGTGCAGCGAGGTGTACTGCGCCGGCAGGTTCCAAACACACTTCAAATAAGAGGGGGGCCTGAGTGGAAAGATGAGAGTTTGGGCAGCTGTGCAGACAAAGAAGGCGCCCTTTGGCCTGGGCCTAAATGCTTGTGACACCCCACTGGGTCTGCCGGGCTCTGAGGGCCCTGCCCTGGGCCCCCTGCTCCCCTGCCCTTTGTTCAGTCACAGCAGAGATGGCCACACCCACTCCCTCAGTGAGGGCAGTCTTCCAAGCTCCCTCAGCCACGCCCCCTCTCCGCAGGTTACCATGGACTACAGATGCTGCATTCTGAGGCCAGGGCGTTCCGAGAATGCCAAGGGCAGACATGATGACCTTAAATGATTTCCTCTTGTGTCAGTTTTGGTAAACTTTAGGAGCTATGAAATGGTCCACTTTACAGAAATGTTCTAATTTACTGGAATTTCATATATTCTCTGCTATAACATTGTCCTGATTCTTTCTGCATATTCTTTACTTATGTTTATGTTTTCCTTAATCAAAGTGTGTCTTTTAAATCTTTTCATAGAATATTATTTGGACTTACTAAATCACCTGAATTTTATACGTTTTCTGTTGTATTAAGTTCTGCTCAAATCTTTATTTATCTTTTTTCTATGTTCTCAGGGTTTATAGTTTTGATTTTCTGATGTCAAGTAAAACACTTGGTTATTCATTTTCATCAATCTTTTTACTTATAAAAATTTGAACTTTTAAAGATTCCAGCTCACTTTTAAGTTTCTAAGGGTCAGGTCCTCTACATTGTGGCTGGCCTAAGGCTTAGTTCACCATGTAGCAATGTATATATTGACATTTTCCCTCGAATTTCTGTGATTCCCTACATCTCACCTTTCTTTGCAGACAAGCCTTTTGAAATACACTTAACTTATTTCACAGCCAGTAAGTCTTTGAAATAATGTGTATTTTTTAGAGAAATCATCTTACATAATTAGGCAGAAAATCTCTCCTTCCATTGTTTTCTAAACAGCATAATTTCACTCTTCTCTCTGCTTAATTTGTTGTATTAAACAACCTTTGAGTATTTAGCTTTATCAATGACATGTACTTTAAAAATGTTTTAGAGACCCTACCAGTCTTTGAAAACATCCTTGTACCTTGTTTCATTTCCAGGTTTATGTATATTTTCTTCCTAGCACCTGATTATTCCAAGATCTGACGGGTGGCCTAGGGATTCTAATTCTGGTATTGATTGTTTTTGCTGATTGTCTCCCTTTGTAGCTGATTTCTTCATTATTGTGTAAATTTAGATCATGTGCTCATGTTTAGCTAAACAGCTGACCGTTTAAGAGGCTTAGGTGTGAACGCTCATAAGTTTCAGCAAAATGTCGCCAAAGATTTATTTGTGTCCCTCCAATGAGTTGCCCACAAGGACCCCGTTTTCTAGAAGTGTTGGTCCAATACTCCCTCTAGGGGTAGGGGACTTAGACAGGGCTGCTTTGGCCCACGATCTTGGGCAGGGGCAGTGGGCGGCCTGTGGCCCGGGCAGGAGCCTCTCTGCGTGTGAACCTGGGAGTCATTTCTCCTGCGAACTTCGGTCACCTGGCAGGAAGCTACAATGCCCAGACCAATGGTTAGCTGTGCAGCGAGGTATACTGCGTGGACAGGTTCCACACACACTTCAAATAAGTGGGAGGCCTCAGTGGAAAAGTGAGAGTTTGGCCAGCTGTGCAGACAAAGAAGGCGCCCTATGGCCTGGGCCTAAATGCTTGTGACACCACACTGGGCCTGCCGGGCTCTGAGGGCCCTGCCCTGGGCCCCCTGCTCCCCTGCCCTTTGTTCAGTCACAGCAGAGATGGCCACACCCACTCCCTCAGTGAGAGCAGTGCTCCAGCCTCCATCAGCCCCGCCCACTCTCCGCAGGTTACCATGGACTACAGATGCTGCATTCTGAGGCCAGGGCGTTCCGAGAATGCCAAGGGCAGACATGATGACCTTAAATGATTTCCTCTTGTGTCAGTTTTGGTAAATTGTAGGAGCTAGGAAATGGTCCACTTTACAGAAATGTTCAAATTTACTGGCATTTCATATATTCTCTACTATAACATTGTCCTGATACTTTCTGTATATTCTTTATTTTTTTTTGGTTTCCTTAATCAAACTGAGTCTTTTAAATCTTTTCAAAGAATATTCTTTGGACTTACTACCTCACCTGAATTTTATACGTTTTTTGTTGTATTAAGTTCTGCTCATATCTTTATTTATCTTTTTTCTATGTTCTCAGTGTTTATTCTTTTGATTTTCTGATGTCAAGTAAAACACTTGGTTATTCATTTTAATAAATTTTTTACTTATAAAGATTTGAACTTTTAAAGATTCCAGCTCACTTTCAAGTTTCTAAGGGTCAGGTCCTCTACATTGTGGCTGGCCTAAGGCTTAGATCAACATATAGCTATGTATATATTGACATATCATCCCCTCGGCTTTCTGTGATTCCCTACATCTCACCTTTCTTTGCAGACAAGCCATTTGAAATACACTTAACTTATTTCACAGCCAATAAGTCTTTGAAATAATGTCTATTTTTTAGAGAAATCTTCTTATATAATTAGGCAGAAAATCTCACCTGCCATAGTTTTCAAAGCAGCATAATTTCACTCTTCTCAATGTTTAATCTGTGGTATTAAACAACCTTTGAGTATTTAGGTTTATCAACGACATGTACTTTAAAAATGTTTTAGAGATCCTACCAGCCTTTGAAAACCTCCTTGTTCCTTGTTTCAGTTCCAGTTTTATATATATTTTCTGCCTTGCACCTGATTATTCCAACATCAGATGGATGGCCTAGGGAATCTCATTCTGGTATTGATTGTTTTTGCTGATTGTCTCCCTTTGAAGCTGATTTCTTCAATATTGTGTAAATTTAGATCATGAGCTCATGTTTAGCTAAACAGCTGACCTTGTAAGAGGCTTAGGTGTGAACGCTGGTACGCTTCAGCAGAAAGTCGGCAAAGATTTATTTGTGTCCCTCCAATGTGTTGCCCGCAAGGACCCCGTTTTCTACAAGTGTTGTTCCAATACTCCTTCGAGAGGCAGTGGACTCAGACATGGCTGCTTTTCAGGCTTCGATCTGGGGCAGGGCCAGTGAGCGGCCTGTGGCCCGGGCAGGAGCCTCTCCGCATGTGTCCCAGGGACCCATTTGCCTGTGAACTTCGGTCACCTGGCAGGAAGCTACGATGCCCTGACCTATGGTTAGCTGTGCAGCGAGGTGTACTGTGCGGACAGGTTCCAAACACACTTCAAGTAAGAGGGCGGCCTGGGTGGAAAGGTGAGAGTTTGGGCAGCTGTGCAGACAAAGAAGGCGCCCTTTGGCCTGGGCCTAAATGCTTGTGACACCCCACTGTGTCTGCCGGGCTCTGAGGGCCCGGCCCTGGGCCCCCTGCTCCCCTGCCCTTTGTTCAGTCACAGCAGAGATGGCCACACCCACTCCCTCAGTGATGGCAGTCTTCCAGGCTCCCTCAGCCACGCCCCCTCTCCCCAGGTTACCATGGACTACAGATGCTGCATTCTGAGGCCAGGGCGTTCCGAGAATGCCAAGGGCAGACATGATGACCTTAAATGATTTCCTCTTGTGTCAGTTTTGGTAAACTGTAGGAGCTAGGAAATGGTCCGCTTTACAGAAATGTTCTAATTTACTGGCATTTCATATATTCTCTGCTATAACATTGTCCTGATTCTTTCTATATATTCTTTAATTATGTTTGTGTTTTCCTTAATCAAAGTTTGTCTTTTAAATCTTTTCAAAGAATACTCTTTAGACTTACTACCTCACCTGAATTTTATACGTTTTCTGTGGTACTAAGTTCTGCTCATATCTTTATTTATCTTTTTTCTATGTTCTCAGCGTTTATTGTTTTGATCTTCTGATGTCAATTAAAACACTTGGTTATTCATTTTCATCAATTTTTTACTTATAAAGATTTGAACTTTTAAAGATTCCAGCTCACTTTCAAGTTTCTAAGGGTCAGGTCCTCTACATTGTGGCTGGCCTAAGGCTTAGTTCACCATGTAGCAATGTATATATTGACATTTTCCCCTCGACTTTCTGTGATTCCCTACATCTCACCTTTCTTTGCAGACAAGCCATTTGAAATACACTTAACTTATTTCACAGCCAATAAGTCTTTGAAATAATGTCTATTTTTTAGAGAAATCTTCTTATATAATTAGGCAGAAAATCTCACCTGCCATAGTTTTCAAAACAGCATAATTTCACTCTTCTCAATGCTTAATCTGTGGTATTAAACAACCTTTGAGTATTTAGGTTTATCAACGACATGTACTTTAAAAATGTTTTAGTGATCCTACCAGCCTTTGAAAACCTCCTTGTTCCTTGTTTCAGTTCCAGTTTTATGTATATTTTCTGCCTTGCACCTGATTATTCCAACATCAGATGGATGGCCTAGGGAATCTCATTCTGGTATTGATTGTTTTGCTGATTGTCTCACTTTGCAGCTGATTTCTTCAATATTGTGTAAATTTAGATCATGAGCTCATGTTTAGCTGAATAGCTGACCTTGTAAGAGGCTTAGGTGTGAACGCTGGTAAGCTTCAGCAGAAAGTCGGCAAAGATTTATTTGTGTCCCTCCAATGAGTTGCCCGCAAGGACCCCGTTTTCTACAAGTGTTGGTCCAATACTCCTTCGAGAGGCAGTGGACTCAGACATGGCTGCTTTTCAGCCTTCGATCTGGGGCAGGGACAGTGGGCGGCCTGTGGCCCGGGCAGGAGCCTCTTCGCATGTGTCCCAGGGACCCATTTGCCTGCGAACTTCGGTCACCTGGCAGAAAGCTACCATGCCCTGACCTATGGTTAGCTGTGCAGCGAGGTATACTGCGTGGACAAGTTCCACACACACTTCAAATAAGTGGGAGGCCTCAGTGGAAAAGTGAGAGTTTGGCCAGCTGTGCAGACAAAGAAGGCGCCCTAAGGCCTGGGCCTAAATGCTTGTGACACCCCACTAGGCCTGCCGGGCTCTGAGGGCCCTGCCCAGGGCCCGCTGCTCCCCTGCCCTTTGTTCAGTAACAGCAGAGATGGCCACACACACTCCCTCTGTGAGGGCAGTGTTCCCGCCTCCCTCAGTCCCGCCCACTCTCCGCAGGTTACCATGGACTAAAGATGCTGCATTCTGAGGCCAGGGCGTTCCGAGAATGCCAAGGGCAGACATGATGACCTTAAGTGATTTCCTCTTGTGTCAGTTTTGGTAAACTGTAGGAGCTAGGAAATGGTCCACTTTACAGAAATGTTCAAATTTACTGACATTTCATATATTCTCTGTTATAACATTTTCCTGATTCTTTCTATATATTCTTTAATTATGTTTGTGCTTTCCTTAATCAAAGTGTGTCTTTTAAATCTCTTCAAAGAATATTCTTTGGACTTACTACCGCACCTGAATTTTATACGTTTTCTGTGGTATTAAGTTCTGCTCACATCTATCTTTATCTTTTTTCTATGTTCTCAGGGTTTATTGTTTTGATCTTCTGATGTCAATTAAAACACTTGGTTATTCATTTTCATCAATCTTTTTACTTATAAAGATTTGAACTTTTAAAGATTCCAGCTCACTTTTAAGTTTCTAAGGGTCAGGTCCTCTACATTGTGGCTGGCCTAAGGCTTAGTTCACCATATAGCAATGTATATATTGACATTTTCCCCTCGAATTTCTGTGATTCCCTACATCTCACCTTTCTTTGCAGACAAGCCATTTGAAATACACTTAACTTATTTAACAGCCAATAAGTCTTTGAAATAATGTCTATTTTTTAGAGAAATCTTCTGACATAATTAGGCAGAAAATCTCACCTGCCATAGTTTTCAAAACAGCATAATTTCACTCTTCTCAATGCTTAATCTGTGGTATTAAACAACCTTTGAGTATTTAGGTTTATCAATGACATGTACTTTAAAAATGTTTTAGCGATCCTACCAGCCTTTGAAAACCTCCTTGTTCCTTGTTTCAGTTCCAGTTTTATGTATATTTTCTGCCTTGCACCTGATTATTCCAACATCAGATGGATGGCCTAGGGAATCTCATTCTGGTATTGATTGTTTTTGCTGATTGTCTCCCTTTGTAGCTGATTTCTTCAATATTGTGTAAATTTAGATCATGAGCTCATGTTTAGCCAAACAGCTGACCTTGTAAGAGGCTTAGGTGTGAACGCTGGTAAGCTTCAGCAGAAAGTCGGCAAAGATTTATTTGTGTCCCTCCAATGAGTTGCCCGCAAGGATCCCGTTTTCTACAAGAGTTGGTCCAATCCTCCTTCGAGAGGCAGTGGACTCAGACATGGATGCTTTTCAGGCTTCGATCTGGGGCAGGGCCAGTGGGCGGCCTGTGGCCCGGGCTGGAGCCTCTCCGCATGTGTCCCAGGGACCCATTTGCCTGCGAACTTCTGTCACCTGGCAGGAAGCTACGATGCCCTGACCTATGGTTAGCTGTGCAGCGAGGTGTACTGCGCGGACAGGTTCCAAACACACTTCAAATAAGAGGGCGGCCTGAGTGGAAAGGTGAGAGTTTGGGCAGCTGTGCAGACAAAGAAGGTGCCATTTGTCCTGGGCCTAAATGCTTGTGACACCCCACTGGGTCTGCCGGGCTCTGAGGGCCCTTCCCTGGGCCCTCTGCTCCCCTGCCCTTTGTTCAGTCACAGCAGAGATGGCCACACCCACTCCCTCAGTGATGGCAGTCTTTCAACCTCCCTCAGCCATGCCCCCTCTCCGCAGGTTACCATGGACTACAGATGCTGCATTCTGAGGCCAGGGCGTTCCGAGAATGCCAAGGGCAGACATGACGACCTTAAATGATTTCCTCTTGTGTCAGTTTTCGTAAACTGTAGTAGCTAGGAAATGGTCCGCTTTACAGAAATGTTCAAGTTTACTGGCATTTCATATATTCTCTGCTATAACATTGTCCTGATTCTTTCTGCATATTCTTTACTTATGTTTATGTTTTCCTTAATCAAAGTGTGTCTTTTAAATCTTTTCAAAGAATATTCTTTGGACTTACTAAATCCCCTGAATTTTATACGTTTTCTGTTGTATTCAGTTCTGCTCATAACTTTAGTTATCTTTTTTCTATGTTCTCAGGGTTTATAGTTTTGATTTTCTGATGTCAAGTAAAACACTTGGTTATTCATTTTAATTAATCTTTTTACTTATAAAGATTTGAAATTTAAAGATTCCAGCTTACTTGTACGTTTCTAAGGGTCCATTCCTCTACACTGTTGCCGGCCTAAGGCTTAGATCAACATATAGCTATGTATATATTGACATATTATCCCCTCGGCTTTCTGTGATTCCCTACATCTCACCTTTCTTTGCAGACAAGCCATTTGAAATACCCTTAACTTATTTCACAGCCAATAAGTCTTTGAAATAATGTGTATTTTTTAGAGAAATCATCTTATATAATTAGGCAGAAAATCTCACCTTCCATAGTTTTCTAAACAGCATAACTTCACTCTTCTCAATGCTTAATTTGTTGTATTAAACAACCTTTGAGTATTTAGCTTTATCAATGACATGTACTTTAAAAATGTTTTAGAGATCCTACCAGTCTTTGAAAACATCCTTGTTCCTTGTTTCTTTTCCATGTTTATGTATATTTTCTGCCTAGCACCTGATTATTCCAACATCTCAAGGATGGCCTAGGGAATCTAATTCTGGTATTGATTGTTTTTGCTGATTGTCTCCCTTTGTAGCTGATTTCTTCATTATTGTGTAAATTTAGGTCATGAGCTCATGTTTAGCTAAACAGCTGACCTTGTAAAAGGCTTAGGTGTGAACGCTCGTAAGTTTCAGCAAAAAGTCGGCAAAGATTTATTTGTGTCCCTCCAATGAGTTGCCCACAAGGACCCCGTTTTCGAGAAGTGTTGGTCCAATACTCCCTCTAGGGGTAGGGGACTTAGACAGGGCTGCTTTCGGCCCCCGATCTTGGGCAGGGGCAGTGGGCGGCGTGTGGCCCGGGCAGGAGCCTCTCTGCGTGTGAACATGGGAATCATCTCTCCTGCGAACTTCGGTCACCTGGCAGGAAGCTACGATGCCCAGACCTATGGTTAGCTGTGCAGCGAGGTATACTGCGTGGACAGGTTCCACACACACTTCAAATAAGTGGGTGGCCTCAGTGGAAAAGTGAGAGTTTGGCCAGCTGTGCAGACAAAGAAGGCGCCCTATGGCCTGGGCCTAAATGCTTGTGACAACCCACTGGGCCTGCCTTGCTCTGAGGGACCTGCCCTGGGCCCCATGCTCCCCTGCCCTTTGTTCAGTCACAGCAGAGATGGCCAAACACACTCCCTCCGTGAGGGCAGTGTTCCAACCTCCCTCAGCCCCGCCCACACTCCACAGGTTACCATGGACTACAGATGCTGCATTCTGAGGCCAGGGCTTTCCGAGAATGCCAAGGGCAGACATGATGACCTTAAATGATTTCCCCTTGTGTCAGTTTTGGTAAACTGTAGGAGCTAGGAAATGGTACACTTTACAGAAATATTCAAATTTACTGGCAATTCATATATTCTCCGTTATAACATTGTCCTGATTCTTTCTGTATATTATTTACTTTTTTTTGTTTTCCTTAATCAAAGTGTGTCTTTTAAATCTTTTCAAAGAATATTCTTTGGACTTACTAAATCACCTAAATTTTATACGTTTTCTGTTGTATTAAGTTCTGCTCATATCTTTATTTATCTTTTTTCTATGTTCTCAGGGTTTATTGTTTTGATTTTCTCATGTCAAGTAAAACACTTGGTTATTATTTTTAATAAATCTTTTTACTTATAAAGATTTGAACTTTTAAAGATTCCAGCTTCCTTGTACGTTTCTAAGGGTCCACTCCTCTACACTGTTGCCGGCCTAAGGCTTAGTTCACCATATAGCAATGTATATATTGACATATTATCCCCTCGGCTTTCTGTGATTCCCTACATCTCACCTTTCTTTGCAGACAAGACATTTGAAATACCCTTAACTTATTTCACAGCCAATAAGTCTTTGAAATAATGTGTATTTTTTAGAGAAATCATCTTATATAATTAGGCAGAAAATCTCACCTTCCATAGTTTTCTAAACAGCAAAATTTCACTCTTCTCACTGCTTAATTTGTTGTATTAAACAACCTTTGAGTATTTAGCTTTATCAATGACATGTACTTTAAAAATGTTATAGAGATCCTACCAGTCTTTGAAAACATCCTTGTTCCTTGTTTCTTTTCCAGGTTTATGTATATTTTCTGCCTAGCACCTGATTATTCCAACATCTGACGGATGGCCTAGGGAATCTAATTCTGGTATTGATTGTTTTTGCTGATTGTCTCCCTTTGTAGCTGATTTCTTCATTATTGTGTAAATTTAGATCATGAGCTCATATTTAGCTATACAGCTGACCATGTAAAAGGCTTAGGTGTGAACGCTCCTAAGTTTCAGCAAAAAGTCGGCAAAGATTTATTTGTGTCCCTCCAATGAGTTGCCCACAAGGACCCCGTTTTCTAGAAGTGTTGGTCCAATACTCCCTCTAGGGTTAGGGGAATTAGACAGGGCTGCTTTCGGCTCCCGATCTTGGGCAGGGGCAGTGGGCCGCCTGTTGCCCGGGCAGGAGCCTCTCTGCATGTGAACCTGGGAATCATCTCTCCTGCGAACTTCGGTCACCTGGCAGGAAGCTATGATGCCCAGACCTATGGTTAGCTGTGCAGCGAGGTATACTGCGCGGACAGGTTCCACACTCACTGCAACTAAGTGGGCGGCCTGAGTGGAAAAGTGAGAGTTTGGGCAGCTGTGCAGACAAAGAAGGCGCCCTAAGGCCTGGGCCTAAATGCTTGTGACACCCCAATAGGCCTGCCGGGCTCTGAGGGCCCTGCCCAGGGCCCGCTGCTCCCCTGCCCTTTGTTAAGTCACAGCAGAGATGGCCAAACCCACTCCCTCTGTGAGGGCAGTGTTCCAGCCTCCCTCAGTCCCGCCCACTCTCCACAGGTTACCATGGACTACAGATGCTGCATTCTGAGGCCAGGGCGTTCCGAGAATGCCAAGGGCAGACATGATGACCTTAAATGATTTCGTCTTGTGTCAGTTTTGGTAAACTGTAGGAGCTAGGAAATGGTCCACTTTACAGAAATGTTCAAATTTACTGGCATTTCATATATTCTCTGCTATAACATTGTCCTAATTCTTTCTGTATATTCTTTACTTTTTTTTGCTTTCCTTAATCAACCTGAGTCTTTTAAATCTTTTCAAAGAATATTCTTTGGACTTACTACCTCACCTGAATTTTATACGTTTTCTGTGGTATTAAGTTCTGCACATATCTTTATTTATCTTTTTTCTATGTTCTCAGGGTTTATTGTTTTGATCTTCTGATGTCAATTAAAACACTTGGTTATTCATTTTCATCAATCTTTTTACTTATAAAGATTTGAACTTTTAAAGATTCCAGCTCACTTTCAAGTTTCTAAGGGTCAGGTCCCCTACATTGTGGCTGGCCTAAGGCTTAGTTCACCATATAGCAATGTATATATTGTCATTTTCCCCTCGACTTTCTGTGATTCCCTACATCTCACCTTTCTTTGCAGACAAGCCATTTGAAATACACTTAACTTATTTCACAGCCAATAAGTCTTTGAAATAATGTCTATTTTTTAGAGAAATCTTCTTATATAATTAGGCAGAAAATCTCACCTGCCATAGTTTTCAAAACAGCATAATTTCACTCTTCTCAATGCTTAATCTGTGGTATTAAACAACCTTTGAGTATTTAGGTTTATCAACGACATGTACTTTAAAAATATTTTAGAGATCCTACCAGCCTTTGAAAACCTCCTTGTTCCTTGTTTCAGTTCCAGTTTTATGTATATTTTCTGCATTGCACCTGATTATTCCAACATCAGATGGATGGCCTAGGGAATCTCATTCTGGTATTGATTGTTTTTGCTTATTGTCTCCCTTTTTAGCTGATTTCTTCAATATTGTGTAAATTTAGATCATGAGCTCATGTTTAGCTAAACAGCTGACCTTGTAAGAGGCTTAGGTGTGAACGCTGGTAAGCTTCAGCAGAAAGTCGGCAAAGATTTATTTGTGTCCCTCCAATGAGTTGCCCGCAAGAACCCCATTTTCTACAAGTGTTTGTCCAATACTCCTTCGAGAGGCAGTGGACTCAGACATGGCTGCTTTTCAGCCTTCGATCTGGGGAAGGGCCAGTGGGCGGCCCGTGGCCCGGGCAGGAACCTCTCCGCATGTGTCCCAGGGACCCATTTGCCTGCGAACTTCAGTCACCTGGCAGGAAGCTACGAAGCCTTGACGTATGGTTAGCTGTGCAGCGAGGTGTACTGCGCGGACAGGTACCCAACACACTTCAAATAAGAGGGCGGCCTGAGTGGAAAGGTGAGAGTTTGGGCAGCTGTGCAGACAAAGAGGGCGCCCTTTGGCCTGGGCCTAAATGCTTGTGACACCCCACTGGGTCTGCCGGGCTCTGAGGGCCCTGCCCTGGGCCCCCTGCTCCCCTGCCCTTTGTTCAGTCACAGCAGATTTGGCCACACACACTCCCTCAGTGAGGGCAGTCTTCCAACTTCCCTAAACCACGCCCCCTCTCCGCAGGTTACCATGGACTACAGATGCTGCATTCAGAGGCCAGGGCGTTCCGAGAATGCCAAGGGCAGACATGATGACCTTAAATGATTTCCTCTTGTGTCAGTTTTGGTAAACTTTAGGAGCTAGGAAATGGTCCACTTTACAGAAATATTCAAATTTACTGGCAATTCATATATTCTCCGCTATAACATTGTCCTGATTCTTTCTGTATATTATTTACTTTTTTTTGTTTTCCTAAATCAAAGTGTGTCTTTTAAATCTTTTCAAAGAATATTCTTTGGACTTACTAAATCACCTAAATTTTATACGTTTTCTGTTGTATTAAGTTCTGCTCATATCTTTATTTATCTTTTTTCTATGTTCTCAGGGTTTATTGTTTTGATTTTCTGATGTCAAGTAAAAGACTTGGTTATTATTTTTAATAAATCTTTTTACTTAAAAAGATTTGAACTTTTAAAGATTCCAGCTTCCTTGTACGTTTCTAAGGGTCCATTCCTCTACACTGTGGCCGGCCTAAGGCTTAGTTCACCATATAGCAATGTATATATTGACATATTATCGCCTCGGCTTTCTGTGATTCCCTACATCTCACATTTCTTTGCAGACAAGACATTTGAAATACCCTTAACTTATTTCACAGCCAATAAGTCTTTGAAATAATGTGTATTTTTTAGAGAAATCTAAATTTAGGTCATGAGCTCATGTTTAGCTAAACAGCTGACCTTGTAAAAGGCTTAGGTGTGAACGCTCGTAAGTTTCAGCAAAAAGTCGGCAAAGAATTATTTGTGTCCCTCCAATGAGTTGCCACAAGGACCCCGTTTTCTAGAAGTGTTGGTCCAATACTCCCTCTAGGGGTAGGGGACTTAGACAGGGCTGCTTTCAGCCCCCGATCTTGGGCAGGGGCAGTGGGCGGCGTGAGGCCCGGGCTGTAGCCTCTCTGCGTGTGAACCTGGGAATCATCTCTCCTGCGAACTTCGGTCACCTGGCAGGAAGCTACGATGCCCAGACCTATGGTTAGCTGTGCAGCGAGGTATACTGCGTGGACAGGTTCCACACACACTTCAAATAAGTGGGTGGCCTCAGTGGAAAAGTGAGAGTTTGGCCAGCTGTGCAGACAAAGAAGGCGACCTATGGCCTGGGCCTAAATGCTTGTGACACCCCACTGGGCATGCCTTGCTCTGAGGGCCCTGCCCTGGGCCCCCTGCTCCCCTGCCCTTTGTTCAGTCACAGCAGAGATGGCCACACACACTCCCTCAGTGAGGGCAGTGTTCCAGCCTCCCTCAGCCCCGCAAACTCTCCACAGGTTACCATGGACTACAGTTGCTGCATTCTGAGGCCAGGGCGTTCCGAGAATGCCAAGGGCAGACATGATGACCTTAAATGATTACCTCTTGTGTGAGGAGGAGCTGTAGGAGCTAGGAAATGGTCCACTTTACAGAAATGTTCAAATTTACTGGCATTTCATATATTCTCTGCTATAATATTGTCCTGATTCTTTCTATATATTCTTTAATTATGTTTGTGCTTTCCTTAATCAAAGTGTGTCTTTTAAATCTTTTCAAAGAATATTCTTTGGACTTACTACCTCACCTGAATTTTATACGTTTTCTGTTGTATTAAGTTCTGCTCATATCTATCTTTATCTTTTTTCTATGTTCTCAGGGTTTATTGTTTTGATCTTCTGATGTCAATAAAAACACTTGGTTATTCATTTTCATCAATCTTTTTACATATAAAGATTTGAACTTTTAAAGATTCCAGCTCACTTTTAAGTTTCTAAGGGTCAGGTCCTCTACATTGTGGCTGGCTTAAGGCTTAGTTCACCATATAGCAATGTATATATTGACATTTTCCCCTCGACTTTCTGTGATTCCCTACATCTCACCTTTCTTTGCGAACAAGCTATTTGAAATACACATAACTTATTTCACAGCCAATAAGTCTTTGAAATAATGTCTATTTTTTAGAGAAATCTTCTGACATAATTAGGCAGAAAATCTCACCTGCCATAGTTTTCAAAACAGCATAATTTCACTCTTCTCAATGCTTAATCTGTGGTATTAAACAACCTTTGAGTATTTAGGTTTATCAATGACATGTACTTTAAAAATGTTTTAGAGATCCTACCAGCCTTTGAAAACCTCCTTGTTCCTTGTTTCAGTTCCAGTTTTATGTATATTTACTGCCTTGCACCTGATTATTCCAACATCTGATGGATGGCCTAGGGAATCTCATTCTGGTATTGATTGTTTTTGCTGATTGTCTCACTTTGTAGCTGATTTCTTCAATATTGTGTAAATTTAGATCATGAGCTCATGTTTAGCTAAACAGCTGACCTTGTAAGAGGCTTAGGTGTGAACGCTGGTACGCTTCAGCAGAAAGTCGGCAAAGATTTATTTGTGTTCCTCCAATGAGTTGCCCGCAAGGACCCCGTTTTCTACAAGTGTTGGTCCAATACTCCTTCGAGAGGCAGTGGACTCAGACATGGCTGCTTTTCAGGCTTCGTTCTGGGGCAGGGCCAGTGGGTGGCCTGTGGCCCGGGCAGGAGCCTCTCCGCATGTGTCCCAGGGACCCATTTGCCTGCGAACTTCGGTCACCTGGCAGGAAGCTACGATGCCCTGACCTATGGTTAGCTGTACAGCGAGGTGTACTGCGCGGACAGGTTCCACACACACTTCAAATAAGTGGATGGCCTCAGTGGAAAAGTGAGAGTTTGGCCAGCTGTGCAGACAAAGAAGGCGCCCTTTGGCCTGGGCCTAAATGCTTGTGACACCCCACTGTGCCTGCCTTGCTCTGAGGGCCCTGCCCTGGGCCCCCTGCTCCCCTGCCCTTTGTTGAGTCACAGCAGAAATGGCCACACCCACTCCCTCAGTGATGGCAGTCTTCCAACCTCCCTCAGCCACGCCCCCTCTCCGCAGGTTACCATGGGCTACAGATGCTGCATTCTGAGGCCAGGGCGTTCCGAGAATGCCAGGGGCAGACATGACGACCTTAAATGATTTCCTCTTGTGTCAGTTTTCGTAAACTGTAGCAGCTAGGGAATGGTCCGCTTTACAGAAATGTTCAAGTTTACTGGCATTTCATATATTCTCTGCTATAACATTGTCCTGATTCTTTCTGCATATTATTTACGTATGTTTATGTTTTCCTTAATCAAAGTGTGTCTTTTAAATCTTTTTAAAGAATATTCTTTGGACTTACTACCTCACCTGAATTTTATACGTTTTCTGTTGTATTAAGTTCTGCTCATATCTTTATTTATCTTTTTTCTATGTTCTCAGGGTTTATAGTTTTGATTTTCTGATGTCAAGTAAAACACTTTGTTATTCATTTTAATAAATCTTTTTACTTATAAAGATTTGAACTTTTAAAGATTCCAGCTTACTTGTACGTTTCTAAGGGTCCATTCCTCTACACTGTTGCCGGCCTAAGGCTTAGATCAACATATAGCTATGTATATATTGACCTATTATCCCCTCGGCTTTCTGTGATTCCCTACATCTCACCTTTCTTTGCAGACAAGCCATTTGAAATACCCTTAACTTATTTCACAGCCAATAAGTCTTTGAAATAATGTGTATTTTTTAGAGAAATCATCTTATATAATTAGGCAGAAAATCTCAAGTTCCATAGTTTTCTAAACAGCATAACTTCACTCTTCTCACAGCTTAATTTGCTGTATTAAACAACCTTTGAGTATTTAGCTTTATCAATGACACGTACTTTAAAAATGTTTTAGAGACCCTACCAGTCTTTGAAAACATCCTTGTTCCTTGTTTCTTTTCCAGGTTTATGTATATTTTCTGCCTAGCACCTGATTATTCCAACATCTGACGGATGGCCTAGGGAATCTAATTCTGGTATTGATTGTTTTTGCTGATTGTCTCCCTTTGTAGTTGATTTCTTCATTGCTGTGTAAATTTAGGTCATGAGCTCATGTTTAGCTAAACAGCTGACCTTGTAAAAGGGTTAGGTGTTAAAGCTCGTAAGTTTCAGCAAAAAGTCGGCAAAGATTTATTTGTGTCCCTCCAATGAGTTGCCCACAAGGACCCCGTTTTCTAGAAGTGTTGGTCCAATACTCCCACTAGGGTAGGGGACTTAGACAGGGCTGCTTTCGGCCCAAGATCTTGGGCAGGGGCAGTGGGCGGCGTGTGGCCCGGGCAGGAGCCTCTCTGCGTGTGAACCTGGGAATCATCTCTCCTGCGAACTTCGGTCACATGGCAGGAAGCTACGATGCCCAGACCTATGGTTAGCTGTGCAGCGAGGTATACTGCGTGGACAGGTTCCACACATACTTCAAATAAGTGGGTGGCCTCAGTGGAAAAGTGAGAGTTTGGCCAGCTGTGCAGACAAAGAAGGTGCCCTATGGCCTGGGCCTAAATGCTTGTGACACCCCACTGGGCCTGCCTTGCTCTGAGGGCCCTGCCCCGGGCCCCCTGCTCCCCTGCCCTTTGTTCAGTCACAGCAGAGATGGCCACACACACTCCCTCAGTGAGGGCAGTGTTCCAGCCCCCCTCAGCCCCGCCCACTCTCCACAGGTTACCATGGACTACAGATGCTGCATTCTGAGGCCAGGGCGTTCCGAGAATCCCAAGGCAGACATGATGACCTTAAATGATTTCCTCTTGTGTCAGTTTTGGTAAACTGTAGGAGTTAGAAATTTTCCACTTTACAGAAATATGCAAATATACTGGCAATTCATATATTCTCCGCTATAACATTGTCCTGATTCTTTCTGTATATTATTTACTTTTTTTTGTTTTCCTAAATCAAAGTGTGTCTTTTAAATCTTTTCAAAGAATATTCTTTGGACTTACTAAATCACCTGAATTTTATACGTTTTCTGTTGTATTAAGTTCTGCTCATATCTTTATTTATCTTTTTTCTATGTTCTCAGGTTTTATAGTTTTGATTTTCTGATGTCAAGTAAAACACTTGGTTATTCATTTTAATAAATCTTTTTACTTATAAAGATTTGAACTTTTAAAGATTCCAGCTTACTTGTACGTTTCGAAGGGTCCATTCCTCTACACTGTTGCCGGCCTAAGGCTTAGTTCACCATATAGCAATGAATATATTGACATATTATCCCCTCGGCTTTCTGTGATTCCCTACATCTCACCTTTCTTTGCAGACAAGCCATTTGAAATACTCTTAACTTATTTCACAGCCAATAAGTCTTTGAAATAATGTGTATTTTTTAGAGAAATCATCTTATATAATTAGGCAGAAAATCTCACCTTCCATAGTTTTCTAAACAGCATAATTTCACTCTTCTCACTGCTTAATTTGTTGTATTAAACAACCTTTGAGTATTTAGCTTTATCAATGACATGTACTTTAAAAATGTTTTAGAGATCCTACCAGTCTTTGAAAACATCCTTGTTCCTTGTTTCTTTTCCAGGTTTATGTATATTTTCTGCCTAGCACCTGATTATTCCAACATCTGACGGATGGCCTAGGGAATCTAATTCTGGTATTGATTGTTTTTGCTGATTGTCTCCCTTTGTAGCTGATTTCTTCATTATTGTGTAAATTTAGATCATGAGCTCATGTTTAGCTAAACAGCTGACCTTGTAAGAGGCTTAGGTGTGAACGCTCGTAAGTTTCAGCAAAAAGTCGGCAACGATTTATTTGTGTCCCTCCAATGAGTTGCCCAAAAGGACCCCGTTTTCTAGAAGTGTTGGTCCAATACTCCCTCTAGGGTTAGGGGAATTAGACAGGTCTGCTTTCGGCCCCCGATCTTGGGCAGGGGCAGTGGGCCGCCTGTGGCCCGGGCAGGAGCCTCTCTGCATGTGAAACTGGGAATCATCTCTCCTGCGAACTTCGGTCACCTGGCAGGAAGCTATGATGCCCAGACCTATGGTTAGCTGTGCAGCGAGGTATACTGCGCGGACAGGTTCCACACTCACTGCAACTAAGTGGGCGGCCTGAGTGGAAAAGTGAGAGTTTGGGCAGCTGTGCAGACAAAGTAGGCGCCCTAAGGCCTGGCCTAAATGCTTGTGACACCCCACTAGGCCTGCCGGGCTCTGAGGGCCCTGCCCAGTGCCCGCTGCTCCCCTGCCCTTTGTTCAGTCACAGCAGAGATGGCCACACCCACTCCCTCTGTGAGGGCAGTGTTCCAGCCTCCCTCAGTCCCGCCCACTCTCAGCAGGTTACCATGGACTACAGATGCTGCATTCTGAGGCCAGGGCTTTCCGAGAATGACAAGGGCAGACATGATGACCTTAAATGATTTCCTCTTGTGTCAGGAGGAGCTGTAGGAGCTAGGAAATGGTCCACTTTACATAAATGTTCAAATTTACTGGCATTTCATATATTCTCTGCTATAACATTGTCCTGATTCTTTCTATATATTCTTTAATTATGTTTGTGCTTTCCTTAATCAAAGTGTGTCTTTTAAATCTTTTCAAAGAATATTCTTTGGACTTACTACCTCACCTGAATTTTATACGTTTTCTGTGGTATTAAGTTCTGCTCATATCTATCTTTATCTTTTTTCTATGTTCTCAGGGTTTATTGTTTTGATCTTCTGATGTCAATTAAAACACTTGGTTATTCATTTTCATCAATCTTTTCACTTATAAAGATTTGAACTTTTAAAGACTCCAGCTCACTTTTAAGTTTCTAAGGGTCAGGTCCTCTACATTGTGGCTGGCCTAAGGCTTAGTTCACCATATAGCAATGTATATATTGACATTTTCCCCTCGACTTTCTGTGATTCCCTACATCTCACCTTTCTTTGCAGACAAGCCATTTGAAATACACTTAACTTATTTCACAGCCAATAAGTCTTTGAAATAATGTCTATTTTTTAGAGAAATCTTCTGACATAATTAGGCAGAAAATCTCACCTGCCATAGTTTTGAAAACAGCATAATTTCACTCTTCTCAATGCTTAATCTGTGCTATTAAACAACCTTTGAGTATTTAGGTTTATCAATGACATGTACTTTAAAAATGTTTTAGAGATCCTACCAGCCTTTGAAAACCTCCTTGTTCCTTGTTTCAGTTCCAGTTTTATGTATATTTTCTGCCTTGCACCTGATTATTCAAACATCAGATGGATGGCCTAGGGAATCTCATTCTGGTATTGATTGTTTTTGCTGATTGTCTCCCTTTGTAGCTGATTTCTTCAATATTGTGTAAATTTAGATCATGAGCTCATGTTTAGCTAAACAGCTGACCTTGTAAGAGGCTTAGGTGTGAACGCTGGTACGCTTCAGCAGAAAGTCGGCAAAGATTTATTTGTGTCCCTCCAATGAGTTGCCCGCAAGGACCCCGTTTTCTACAAGTGTTGGTCCAATACTCCTTCGAGAGGCAGTGGACTCAGACATGGCTGCTTTTCAGCCTTCGATCTGGGGCAGGGCCAGTGGGCGGCCTGTGGCCCGGGCAGGAGCCTCTCCGCATGTGTCCCAGGGACCCATTTGCCTGCGAACTTTGGTCACCTGGCAGGAAGCTACGATGCCATTACCTATGGTTAGCTGTGCAGCGAGGTGTACTGCGCGGACAGGTTCCAAACACACTTCAAATAAGAGGGCGGCCTGAGTGGAAAGGTGAGAGTTTGGGCAGCTGTGCAGACAAAGAAGGCGCCCTTTGGCCTGGGCCTAAATGCTTGTGACACCCCACTGGGTCTGCCGGGCTCGGAGGGCCATGCCCTGGGCCCCCTGCTCCCCTGCCCTTTGTTAAGTCACAGCAGAGATGGCCACACCCACTCCCTCAGTGATGGCAGTCTTCCAACCTCCCTCAGCCACGCCCCTCTCCGCAGGTTACCATGGACTACAGATGCTGCATTCTGAGGCCAGGGCGTTCCGAGAATGCCAAGGGCAGACATGATGACCTTAAATGATTTCCTCTTGTGTCAGTTTTCGTAAACTGTAGCAGCTAGGAAATGGTCCGCTTTACAGAAATGTTCAAGTTTACTGGCATTTCATATATTCTCTGCTATAACATTGTCCTGATTCTTTCTGCATATTCTTTACTTATGTTTATGTTTTCCTTAATCAAAGTGTGTCTTTTAAATCTTTTCAAAGAATATTCTTTGGACTTACTAAATCACCTGAATTTTATACGTTTTCTGTTGTATTAAGTTCTGCTCATATCTTTATTTATCTTTTTTCTATGTTCTCAGGGTTTATAGTTTTGATTTTCTGATGTCAAGTAAAACACTTGGTTATTCATCTTAATAAATCTTTTTACTTATAAAGATTTGAACTTTTAAAGACTCCAGCTTACTTGTACGTTTCTAAGGGTCCTTTCCTCTACACTGTTGCCGGCCTAAGGCTTAGTTCAACATATAGCTATTTATATATTGACATATTTTCCCCTCTGCTTTCTGTGACTCCCTACATCTCACCTTTCTTTGCAGACAAGACATTTGAAATACCCTTAACTTATTTCACAGCCAATAAGTCTTTGAAATAATGTGTATTTTTTAGAGAAATCATCATATAATTAGGCAGAAAATCTCACGTTCCATAGTTTTCTAAACAGCATAACTTCACTCTTCTCACAGCTTAATTTGCTGTGTTAAACAACCTTTGTGTATTTAGCTTTATCAATGACATGTACTTTAAAAATGTTTTAGAGACCCTACCAGTCTTTGAAAACATCCTTGTTCCTTGTTTCTTTTCCAGGTTTATGTATATTTTCTGCCTAGCACCTGATTATTCCAACATCTGACGGATGGCCTAGGGAATCTAATTCTGGTATTGATTGTTTTTGCTGATTGTCTCCGTTTGTAGCTGATTTCTTCATTATTGTGTAAATTTAGGTCATGAGCTCATGTTTAGCTAAACAGCTGACCTTGTAAATGGCTTAGGTGTGAACGCTCGTAAGTTTCAGCAGAAAGTCGGCAAAGATTTATTTGTGTCCCTCCAATAAGTTGCCCACAAGGACCCCGTTTTCTAGAAGTGTTGGTCCAATACTCCCTCTAGGGTTAGGGGACTTAGACAGGGCTGCTTTCGGCCCCCGATCTTGGGCAGGGGCAGTGGGCGGCGTGTGGCTCGGGCAGGAGCCTCTCTGCGTGTGAACCTGGGAATCATCTCTCCTGCGAACTTCAGTCACCTGGCAGGAAGCTACGGTGCACAGACCTATGGTTAGCTGTGCAGCGAGGTATACTGCGTGGACAGGTCCCACACACACTTCAAATAAGTGGGCGGCCTGAGTGGAAAAGTGAGAGTTTGGGCAGCTGTTCAGACAATGAAGGCGCACTATGGCCTGGGCCTAAATGCTTGTGACACCCCACTGGGCCTGCCTTGCTCTGAGGGCCCTGCCCTGGGCCCCATGCTCCCCTGCCCTTTGTTCAGTCACAGCAGAGATGGCCACACCCACTCCCTCAGTGAGGGCAGTGTTCCAGCCTCCCTCAGCCCCGCCCACTCTCCACAGGTTACCATGGATTACGGATGCTGCATTCTGAGGCCAGGGCGTTCCGAGAATGCCAAGAGCAGACATGATGACCTTAAATGATTTCCTCTTGTGTCAGTTTTGGTAAACTGTAGGAGCTAGGAAATGGTCCACTTTACAGAAATTTTCAAATTTACTGGCATTTCATATATTCTCTGCTATAATATTGTCCTGATTCTTTCTGTATATTCTTTTCTTTTTTTTGTTTTCCTTAATCAACCTGAGTCTTTTAAATCTTTTCAAAGAATATTCTTTGGACTTACTACCTCACCTGAATTTTATATGTTTTCTGTTGTATTAAGTTCTGCTCATATCTTTATTTATCTTTTTTCTATGTTCTCAGGGATTATTGTTTTCATTTTCTGATGTCAAGTAAAACACTTGGTTATTATTTTTAATAAATTTTTTACTTATAAAGATTTGAACTTTTAAAGATTCGAGCTTCCTTGTACGTTTCTATGGGTCCATTCCTCCACACTGTTGCCGGCCTAAGGCTTAGTTCACCATATAGCAATGTATATATTGACATATTATCGCCTCGGCTTTCTGTGATTCCCTACATCTCACATTTCTTTGCGGACAAGACATTTGAAATACCCTTAACTTATTTCACAGCCAATAAGTCTTTGAAATAATGTGTATTTTTTAGAGAAATCTAAATTTAGGTCATGAGCTCATGTTTAGCTAAACAGCTGACCTTGTAAAAGGCTTAGGTGTGAACGCTCGTAAGTTTCAGCAAAAAGTCGGCAAAGAATTATTTGTGTCCCTCCAATGAGTTGCCCACAAGGACCCCGTTTTCTAGAAGTGTTGGTCCAATACTCCCTCTAGGGGTAGGGGACTTAGACAGGGCTGCTTTCGGCCCCCGATCTTGGGCAGGGGCAGTGGGCGGCGTGTGGCCCGGGCTGGAGCCTCTCTGCGTGTGAACCTGGGAATCATCTCTCCTGCGAACTTCGGTCACCTGGCAGGAAGCTACGATGCCCAGACCTATGGTTAGCTGTGCAGCGAGGTATACTGCGTGGACAGGTTCCACACACACTTCAAATAAGTGGGTGGCCTCAGTGGAAAAGTGAGAGTTTGGCCAGCTGTGCAGACAAAGAAGGCGCCCTATGGCCTGGGCCTAAATGCTTGTGACACCCCACTGGGCCTGCCTTGCTCTGAGGGCCCTGCCCTGGGCCCCCTGCTCCCCTGCCCTTTGTTCAGTCACAGCAGAGATGGCCACACACACTCCCTCAGTGAGGGCAGTGTTCCAGCCTCCCTCAGCCCCGCCCACTCTCCGCAGGTTACCATGGACTACAGATGCTGCATTCTGAGGCCAGGGCGTTCCGAGAATGCCAAGGGCAGACATGATGACCTTAATTGATTTCCTCTTGTGTCAGTTTTGGTAAACTGTAGGAGCTAGGAAATGGTCCACTTTACAGAAATGTTCAAATTTACTGGCATTTCATATATTCTCTGCTATAACATTGTCCTGATTCTTTCTATATATTCTTTAATTATGTTTGTGCTTTCCTTAATCAAAGTGTGTCTTTTAAATCTTTTCAAAGAATATTCTTTGGACTTACTACCTCACCTGAATTTTATACGTTTTCTGTGGTATTAAGTTCTGCTCATATCTATCTTTATCTTTTTTCTATGTTCTCAGGGTTTATTGTTTTGATCTTCTGATGTCAATTAAAACACTTGGTTATTCATTTTCATCAATCTTTTTACATATAAAGATTTGAACTTTTAAAGATTCCAGCTCACTTTCAAGTTTCTAAGGGTCAGGTCCTCTACATTGTGGCTGGCTTAAGGCTTAGTTCACCATATAGCAATGTATATATTGACATTTTCCCCTCGACTTTCTGTGATTCCCTACATCTCACCTTTCTTTGCAGACAAGCCATTTGAAATACACATAACTTATTTCACAGCCAATAAGTCTTTGAAATAATGTCTATTTTTTAGAGAAATCTTCTGACATAATTAGGCAGAAAATCTCACCTGCCATAGTTTTCAAAACAGCATAATTTCACTCTTCTCAATGCTTAATCTGTGGTATTAAACAACCTTTGAGTATTTAGGTTTATCAATGACATGTACTTTAAAAATGTTTTAGAGATCCTACCAGCCTTTGAAAACCTCCTTGTTCCTTGTTTCAGTTCCAGTTTTATGTATATTTTCTGCCTTGCACCTGATTATTCCAACATCAGATGGATGGCCTAGGGAATCTCATTCTGGTATTTATTGTTTTTGCTGATTGTCTCACTTTGTAGCTGATTTCTTCAATATTGTGTAAATTTAGATCATGAGCTCATGTTTAGCTAAACAGCTGACCTTGTAAGAGGCTTAGGTGTGAACGCTGGGACGCTTCAGCAGAAAGTCGGCAAAGATTTATTTGTGTTCCTCCAATGAGTTGCCCGCAAGGACCCCGTTTTCTACAAGTGTTTGTCCAATACTCCTTCGAGAGGCAGTGGACCCAGACATGGCTGCTTTTCAGGCTTCGATCTTGGGTAGGGCCAGTGGGAGGCCTGTGGCCCGGGCAGGAGCCTCTCCGCATGTGTCCCAGGGACACATTTGCCTGCGAACTTCGGTCACCTGGCAGGAAGCTACGATGCCCTGACCTATGGTTAGCTGTGCAGCGAGGTGTACTGCGCGGACAGGTTCCAAACACATTTCAAATAAGAGGGTGGCCTTAGTGGAAACGTGAGAGTTTGGGCAGCTGTGCAGACAAAGAAGGCGCCCTTTGGCCTGGGCCTAAATGCTTGTGACACCCCACTGGGTCTGCCGGGCTCTGAGGGCCCTGCCCTGGGCCCACTGCTCCCCTGCCCTTTGTTCAGTCACAGCAGAGATGGCCACACCCACTTCCTAAGTGATGGCAGTCTTCCAACCTCCCTCAGCCACGCCCCTCTCCGCTGGTTACCATGGGCTACAGATGCTGCATTCTGAGGCCAGGGCGTTCCGAGAATGCCAAGGGCAGACATGACGACATTAAATGATTTCCTCTTGTGTCAGTTTTCGTAAACTGTAGCAGCTAGGAAATGGTCCGCTTTACAGAAATGTTCAAGTTTACTGGCATTTCATATATTCTCTGCTATAACATTGTCCTGATTCTTTCTGCATATTCTTTACGTATGTTTATGTTTTCCTTAATCGAAGTGTGTCTTTTAAATCTTTTCAAAGAATATTCTTTGGACTTACTAAATCACCTGAATTTTATACGTTTTCTGTTGTATTAAGTTCTGCTCATATCTTTATTTATCTTTTTTCTATGTTCTCAGGGTTTATTGTTTTGATTTTCTGATGTCAAGTAAAACACTTGGTTATTATTTTTAATAAACCTTTTTACTTATAAGATTTGAACTTTTAAAGATTCCAGCTTACTTGTACGTTTCTAAGGGTCCATTCCTCTACACTGTTGCCGGCCTAAGGCTTAGATCAACATATATCTATGTATATATTGACATATTATCCCCTCGGCTTTCTGTGATTCCCTACATCTCCCCTTTCTTTGCAGACAAGCCATTTGAAATACCCTTAACTTACTTCACAGCCAATAAGTCTTTGAAATAATGTGTATTTTTTAGAGAAATCATCTTATATAATTAGGCAGAAAATCTCACGTTCCATAGTTTTCTAAACAGCATAACTTCACTCTTCTCACAGCTTAATTTGCTGTATTAAACAACCTTTGACTATTTAGCATTATCAATGACATGTACTTTAAAAATGTTTTAGAGACCCTACCAGTCTTTCAAACATCCTTGTTCCTTGTTTCTTTTCCAGGTTTATGTATATTTTCTGCCTAGCACCTGATTATTCCAACATCTGACGGATGGCCTAGGGAATCTAATTCTGGTATTGATTGTTTTTGCTGATTGTCTCCCTTTGTAGTTGATTTCTTCATTACTGTGTAAATTTAGGTCATGAGCTCATGTTTAGCTTAACAGCTGACCTTGTAAAAGGCTTAGGTGTGAACGCTCGTAAGTTTCAGCAAAAAGTCGGCAAAGATTTATTTGTGTCCCTCCAATGAGTTGCCCACAAGGACCCCGTTTTCTAGAAGTGTTGGTCCAATACTCCCTCTAGGGGTAGGGGACTTAGAGAGGGCTGCTTTCGGCCCCCGATCTTGGGCACGGGCAGTGGGCGGCGTGTGGCCCGGGCAGGAGCCTCTCTGCGTGTGAACCTGGGAATCATCTCTCCTGCGAACTTCGGTCACCTGGCAGGAAGCTACGATGCCTTGACCTATGGTTAGCTGTGCAGCGAGGTATACTGCGTGGACAGGTTCCACACCCACTTCAAATAAGTGGGTGGCCTGAGTGGAAAAGTGAGAGTTTGGCCAGCTGTGCAGACAAAGAAGGCGCCCTATGGCCTGGGCCTAAATGCTTGTGACAACCCACTGGGCCTGCCTTGCTCTGAGGGCCCTGCCCTTGGCCCCCTGCTCCCCTGCCCTTTGTTCAGTCACAGCAGAGATGGCCACACACACTCCCTCAGTGACGGCAGTCTTCCAACCTCCCTCAGCCACGCCCCCTCTCCGCAGGTTACCATGGGCTACAGATGCTGCATTCTGAGGCCAGGGCGTTCCGAGAAGGCCAAGGGCAGACATGACGACCTTAAATGACTTTCTCTTGTGTCAGTTTCCGTAAACTGTAGCAGCTAGGAAATGGTCCACTTTACAGAAATGTTCAAGTTTACTGGCATTTCATATATTCTCTGCTATAACATTGTCCTGATTCTTTCTGCATATTCTTTACTTATGTTTATGTTTTCCTTAATCAAAGTGTGTCTTTTAAATCTTTTCAAAGAATATTCTTTGGACTTACTAAATCAACTAAATTTTATACGTTTTCTGTTGTATTAAGTTCTGCTCATATCTTTATTTATCTTTTTTCTATGTTCTCAGGGTTTATAGTTTTGATTTTCTGATGTCAAGTAAAACACTTGGTATTCATTTTAATAAATCTTTTTACTTATAAAGATTTGTACTTTTAAAGATTCCAGCTTACTTGTACGTTTCTAAGGGTCCATTCCTCTACACTGTTGCCGGCCTAAGGCTTAGTTCACCATATAGCAATGTATATATTGACATATTATCCCCTCGGCTTTCTGTGATTCCCTACATCTCACCTTTCTTTGCAGACAAGCCATTTGAAATACTCTTAACTTATTTCACAGCCAATAAGTCTTTGAAATAATGTGTATTTTTTAGAGAAATCATCTTATATAATTAGGCAGAAAATCTCACCTTCCATAGTTTTCTAAACAGCATAATTTCACTCTTCTCACTGCTTAATTTGTTGTATTAAACAACCTTTGAGTATTTAGCTTTATCAATGACATGTACTTTAAAAATGTTTTAGAGATCCTACCAGTCTTTGAAAACATCCTTGTTCCTTGTTTCTTTTCCAGGTTTATGTATATTTTCTGCCTAGCACCTGATTATTCCAACATCTGACGGATGGCCTAGGGAATCTAATCCTGGTATTGATTGTTTTTGCTGATTGTCTCCCTTTGTAGCTGATTTCTTCATTATTGTGTAAATTTAGATCATGAGCTCATGTTTAGCTAAACAGCTGACCTTGTAAAAGGCTTAGGTGTGAACGCTCGTAAGTTTCAGCAAAAAGTCGGCCAAGATTTATTTGTGTCCCTCCAATGAGTTGCCCACAAGGACCCCGTTTTCTAGAAGTGTTGGTCCAATACTCCCTCTAGGGTTAGGGGAATTAGACCGGGCTGCTTTCGGCCCCCGATCTTGGGCAGGGGCTGTGGGCCGCCTGTGGCCCGGGCAGGAGCCTCTCTGCATGTCAACCTGGGAATCATCTCTCCGGCGAACTTCGGTTACCTGGCAGGAAGCTATGATGCCCAGACCTATGGTTAGCTGTGCAGCGAGGTATACTGCGCGGACAGGTTCCACACTCACTGCAACTAAGTGGGCGGCCTGAGTGGAAAAGTGAGAGTTTGGGCAGCTGTGCAGACAAAGAAGGCGCCCTAAGGCCTGGGCCTAAATGCTTGTGACACCCCACTAGGCCTGCCGGGCTCTGAGGGCCCTGCCCAGGGCCCGCTGCTCCCCTGCCCTTTGTTCAGTCACAGCAGAGATGGCCACACCCACTCCCTCTGTGAGGGCAGTGTTCCAGCCTCCCTCAGTCCCGCCCACTCTCCGCAGGTTACCATGGACTACAGATGCTGCATTCTGAGGCCAGGGCGTTCCGAGAATGCCAAGGGCAGACATGATGACCTTAAATGATTTCCTCTTGTGTCAGTTTTGGTAAACTGTAGGAGCTAGGAAATGGTCCACTTTACAGAAATGTTCAAATTTACTGGCATTTCATATATTCTCTGCTATAACATTGTCCTGATTCTTTCTGTATATTCTTTTTGTTTTCCTTAATCAAACTGAGTCTTTTAAATCTTTTCAAAGAATATTCTTTGGACTTACTACCTCACCTGAATTTTATACGTTTTCTGTGGTATTAATTTCTGCTCATAACTTATTTATCTTTTCTCTATGTTCTCAGGGTTTATTGTTTTGATCTTCTGATGTCAATTAAAACACTTGGTTATTCATTTACATCAATCTTTTTACTTATAATGATTTGAACTTTTAAAGATTCCAGCTCACTTTCAAGCTTCTAAGGGTCAGGTCCCCTACATTGTGGCTGGCCTAAGGCTTAGTTCACCATATAGCAATGTATATATTGACATTTTCCCCTCGACTTTCTGTGATTCCCTACTTCTCACCTTTCTTTGCAGACAAGCCATTTGAAATACACTTAACTTATTTCACAGCCAATTAGTCTTTGAAATAATGTCTATTTTTTAGAGAAATCTTCTTATATAATTAGGCAGAAAATCTCACCTGCCATAGTTTTCAAAACAGCATAATTTCACTCTTCTCAATGCTTAATCTGTGGTATTAAACAACCTTTGAGTATTTAGGTTTATCAACGAAATGTACTTTAAAAATGTTTTAGAGATCCTACCAGCCTTTGAAAACCTCCTTGTTCCTTGTTTCAGTTCCAGTTTTATGTATATTTTCTGCCTTGCACCTGATTATTCCAACATCAGATGGATGGCCTAGGGAATCTCATTCTGGTATTGATTGTTTTTGCTGATTGTCTCACTTTGTAGCTGATTTCTTCAATATTGTGTAAATTTAGATCATGAGCTCATGTTTAGCTAAACAGCTGACCTTGTAAGAGGCTTAGGTGTGAACGCTGGGACGCTTCAGCAGAAAGTCGGCAAAGATTTATTTGTGTTCCTCCAATGAGTTGCTCACAAGGACCCCGTTTTCTAGAAGTGTTGGTCCAATACTCCCTCTAGGGGTAGGGGACTTAGAGAGGGCTGCTTTCGGCCCCCGATCTTGGGCAGGGGCAGTGGGCGGCGTGTGGCCCGGGCAGGAGCCTCTCTGCGTGTGAACCTGGGAATCATCTCTCCTGCGAACTTCAGTCACCTGGCAGGAAGCTACGATGCCCAGACTTATGGTTAGCTGTGCAGCGAGGTATACTGCGTGGACAGGTTCCACACACACTTGAAATAAGTGGGTGGCCTGAGTGGAAAAGTGAGAGTTTGGCCAGCTGTGCAGACAAAGAAGGCGCCCTATGGCCTGGGCCTAAATGCTTGTGACAACCCACTGCACCTGCGTTGCTCTGAGGGCCCTGCCCTGGGCCCCATGCTCCCCTGCCTTTGTTCAGTCACAGCAGAGATGGCCACACACACTCCCTCAGTGAGGGCAGTGTTCCAGCCTCCCTCAGCCCCGCCCACTCTCCACAGGTTACCATGGACTACAGATGCTGCATTCTGAGGCCAGGGCGTTCCGAGAATGCCAAGGGCAGACATGATGACCTTAAATGATTTCCTCTTGTGTCAGTTTTGGTAAACTGTAGGAGCAAGGAAATGGTCCACTTTACAGAAATTTTCAAATTTACTGGCATTTCATATATTCTCTGCTATAACATTGTCCTGATTCTTTCTATATATTCTTTAATTATGTTTGTGCTTTCCTTAATCAAAGTGTGTCTTTTAAATCTTTTCAAAGAATATTCTTTGGACTTACTACCTCACCTGAATTTTATACGTTTTCTGTGGTATTAAGTTCTGCTCATATCTTTATTTATCTTTTTTCTATGTTCTCAGGGTTTCTTGTTTTGATCTTCTGATGTCAATTAAAACACTTGGTTATGCATTTTCATCAATCTTTTTACTTTTAAAGATTTGAACTTTTAAAGATTCCAGCTCACTTTCAAGTTTCTAAGGGTCAGGTCCTCTACATTGTGGCTGGCCTAAGGCTTAGTTCACCATATAGCAATGTATATATTGACATTTTCCCCTCGACTTTCTGTGATTCCCTACATCTCACCTTTCTTTGCAGACAAGCCATTTGAAATACACTTAACTTATTTCACAGCCAATAAGTCTTTGAAATAATGTCTATTTTTTAGAGAAGTCTTCTTATATAATTAGGCAGAAAATCTCACCTGCCATAGTTTTGAAAACAGCATAATTTCACTCTTCTCAATGCTTAATCTGTGGTATTAAACAACCTTTGAGTATTTAGGTTTATCAACGAAATGTACTTTAAAAATGTTTTAGAGATCCTACCAGCCTTTGAAAACCTCCTTGTTCCTTGTTTCAGTTCCAGTTTTATGTATATTTTCTGCCTTGCACCTGATTATTCCAACATCAGATGGATGGCCTAGGGAATCTCATTCTGGTATTGATTGTTTTTGCTGATTGTCTCCCTGTGTAGCTGATTTCTTCAATATTGTGTAAATTTAGATCATGAGCTCATTTTTAGCTAAACAGCTGACCTTGTAAGAGGCTTAGGTGTGAACGCTGGTAAGCTTCAGCAGAAAGTCGGCAAAGATTTATTTGTGTCCCTCCAATGAGTTGCCCGCAAGAACCCCGTTTTCTACAAGTGTTGGTCCAATACTCCTTCGAGAGGCAGTGGACTCAGACATGGCTGCTTTTCAGGCTTCGATCTGGGGCAGGGCCAGTGGGCGGCCTGTGGCCCGGGAAGGAGCCTCTCCGCATGTGTCCCAGGGACCCATTTGCCTGCGAACTTCAGTCACCTGGCAGGAAGCTACGATGCCTTGACCTATGGTTAGCTGTGCAGCGAGGTTTACTGCGCGGACAGGTACCCAACACACTTCAAATAAGAGGGCAGCCTGAGTGGAAAGGTGAGAGTTTGGGCAGCTGTGCAGACAAAGAAAGCGCCCTTTGGCCTGGGCCTAAATGCTTGTGACACCCCACTGGGTCTGCCGGGCTCTGAGGGCCCTGCCCTGGGCCCCCTGCTCCCCTGCCCTTTGTTCAGTCACAGCAGAGATGGCCACACGCACTCCCTCAGTGAGGGCAGTTTTCCAACCTCCCTCAGCCACGCCCCCTCTCCGCATGTTACCATGGACTACAGATGCTGCATTCTGAGTCCAGGGCGTTCCGAGAATGCCAAGGGCAGACATGATGACCTTAAATGATTTCCTCTTGTGTCAGTTTTAGTAAACTTTAGGAGCTAGGAAATGGTCCACTTTACAGAAATATTCAAATTTACTGGCAATTCATATATTCTCCGCTATAACATTGTCCTGATTCTTTCTGTATATTATTTACTTTTTTTTGTTTTCCTAAATCAAAGTGTGTCTTTTAAATCTTTTCAAAGAATATTCTTTGGACTTACTAAATTACCTAAATTTTATACGTTTTCTGTTGTATTAAGTTCTGCTCATATCTTTATTTATCTTTTTTCTATGTTCTCAGGGTTTATTGTTTTGATTTTCTGATGTCAAGTAAAACACTTGGTTATTATTTTTAATAAATCTTTTTACTTATAAAGATTTGAACTTTTAAAGATTCCAGCTTACTTGTACGCTTCTAAGGGTCCATTCCTCTACACTGTTGCCGGCCTAAGGCTTAGTTCACCATATAGCAAAGTATATATTGACATATTATCCCGTCGGCTTTCTGTGATTCCCTACATCTCACATTTCTTTGCAGACAAGACATTTGAAATACCCTTAACTTATTTCACAGCCAATAAGTCTTTGAAATAATGTGTATTTTTTAGAGAAATCATCTTATATAATTAGGCAGAAAATCACACCTTCCATAGTTTTCTAAAGAGCATAATTTCACTCTTCTCACTGCTTAATTTGTTGTATTAAACAACCTTTGAGTATTTAGCTTTATCAATGACATGTACTTTAAAAATGTTTTACAGATCCTACCAGTCTTTGAAAACATCCTTGTTCCTTGTTTCTTTTCCAGGTTTATGTATATTTTCTGCCTAGCACCTGATTATTCCAACATCTGTCGGATGGCCTAGGGAATCTAATTCTGGTATTGATTGTTTTTGCTGATTGTCTCCCTTTGTAGCTGATTTCTTCATTATTGTGTAAATTTAGGTCATGAGCTCATGTTTACCTAAACAGCTGACCTTGTAAAAGGCTTAGGTGTGAACGCTCGTAAGTTTCAGCAAAAAGTCGGCAAAGATTTATTTGTGTCCCTCCAATGAGTTGCCCTCAAGGACCCCGTTTTCTAGAAGTGTTGGTCCAATACTCCCTCTAGGGGTAGGGGACTTAGAGAGGGATGCTTTCGGCCCCCGATCTTGGGCAGGGGCAGTGGGCGGCGTGTGGCCCGGGCAGGAGCCTCTCTGCGTGTGAACCTGGGAATCATCTCTCCTGCGAACTTCCGTCACCTGGCAGGAAGCTACGATGCCCAGACTTATGGTTAGCTGTGCAGCGAGGTATACTGCGTGGACAGGTTCCACACACACTTCAAATAAGTGGGTGGCCTGAGTGGAAAAGTGAGAGCTTGGCCAGCTGTGC
Source organism: Mesoplodon bidens (assembly GCF_964165515.1). Taxonomy (NCBI): domain Eukaryota; kingdom Metazoa; phylum Chordata; class Mammalia; order Artiodactyla; family Ziphiidae; genus Mesoplodon; species Mesoplodon bidens. The sequence goes on from NC_138180.1 coordinate 9,327,951, forward strand.
AGACAAAGAAGGCGCCCTATGGCCTGGGCCTAAATGCTTGTGACAACCCACTGTGCCTGCGTTGCTCTGAGGGCCCTGCCCTGGGCCCCATGCTCCCCTGCCCTTTGTTCAGTCACAGCAGCGATGGCCACACACACTTCCTCAGTGAGGGCAGTGTTCCAGCCTCCCTCAGCCCCGCCCACTCTCCACAGGTTACCATGGACTACAGATGCTGCATTCTGAGGCCAGGGCGTTCCGAGAATGCCAAGGGCAGACATGATGACCTTAAATGATTTCCTCTTGTGTCAGTTTTGGTAAACTGTAGGAGCTAGGAAATGGTCCACTTTACAGAAATTTTCAAATTTACTGGCATTTCATATATTCTCTGCTATAACATTGTCCTGATTCTTTCTGTATATTCTTTACTTTTTTTTGTTTTCCTTAATCAAAGTGTGTCTTTTAAATCTTTTCAAAGAATATTCTTTGGACTTACTACCTCACCTGAATTTTATACGTTTTCTGTGGTATTAAGTTCTGCTCATATCTTTATTTATCTTTTTTCTATGTTCTCAGGGTTTATTGTTTTGATCTTCTGATGTCAATTAAAACACTTGGTTATGCATTTTCATCAATCTTTTTACTTTTAAAGATTTGAACTTTTAAAGATTCCAGCTCACTTTCAAGTTTCTAAGGGTCAGGTCCTCTACATTGTGGCTGGCCTAAGGCTTAGTTCACCATATAGCAATGTATATATTGACATTTTCCCCTCGACTTTCTGTGATTCCCTACATCTCACCTTTCTTTGCAGACAAGCCATTTGAAATACACTTAACTTATTTCACAGCCAATAAGTCTTTGAAATAATGTCTATTTTTTAGAGAAATCTTCTTATATAATTAGGCAGAAAATCTCACCTGCCATAGTTTTGAAAACAGCATAATTTCACTCTTCTCAATGCTTAATCTGTGGTATTAAACAACCTTTGAGTATTTAGGTTTATCAACGAAATGTACTTTAAAAATGTTTTAGAGATCCTACCAGCCTTTGAAAACCTCCTTGTTCCTTGTTTCAGTTCCAGTTTTATGTATATTTTCTGCCTTGCACCTGATTATTCCAACATCAGATGGATGGCCTAGGGAATCTCATTCTGGTATTGATTGTTTTTGCTGATTTTCTCCCTTTTTAGCTGATTTCTTCAATATTGTGTAAATTTAGATCATGAGCTCATTTTTAGCTAAACAGCTGACCTTGTAAGAGGCTTAGGTGTGAACGCTGGGACGCTTCAGCAGAAAGTCGGCAAAGATTTATTTGTGTCCCTCCAATGAGTTGCCCGCAAGAACCCCGTTTTCTACAAGTGTTGGTCCAATACTCCTTCGAGAGGCAGTGGACTCAGACATGGCTGCTTTTCAGGCTTCGATCTGGGGCAGGGCCAGTGGGCGGCCTGTGGCCCGGGAAGGAGCCTCTCCGCATGTGTCCCAGGGACCCATTTGCCTGCGAACTTCAGTCACCTGGCAGGAAGCTACGATGCCTTGACCTATGGTTAGCTGTGCAGCGAGGTTGACTGTGCGGACAGGTACCCAACACACTTCAAATAAGAGGGCAGCCTGAGTGGAAAGGTGAGAGTTTGGGCAGCTGTGCAGACAAAGAAAGCGCCCTTTTGTCTGGGCCTAAATGCTTGTGACACCCCACTGGTTCTGCCGGGCTCTGAGGGCCCTGCCCTGGGCCCCCTGCTCCCCTGCCCTTTTTTCTGTCACAGCAGGGATGGCCACACGCACTCCCTCAGTGAGGGCAGTCTTCCAACCTCCCTCAGCCACGCCCCCTCTCCGCAGGTTACCATGGACTACAGATGCTGCATTCTGAGTCCAGGGCGTTCCGAGAATGCCAAGGGCAGACATGATGACCTTAAATGATTTCCTCTTGTGTCTGTTTTAGTAAACTTTAGGAGCTAGGAAATGGTCCACTTTACAGAAATATTCAAATTTACTGGCAATTCATATATTCTCCGCTATAACATTGTCCTGATTCTTTCTGTATATTATTTACTTTTTTTTGTTTTCCTAAATCAAAGTGTGTCTTTTAAATCTTTTCAAAGAATATTCTTTGGACTTACTAAATTACCTAAATTTTATACGTTTTCTGTTGTATTAAGTTCTGCTCATATCTTTATTTATCTTTTTCCTATGTTCTCAGGGTTTATTGTTTTGATTTTCTGATGTCAAGTAAAACACTTGGTTATTATTTTTAATAAATCTTTTTACTTATAAAGATTTGAACTTTTAAAGATTCCAGCTTACTTGTACACTTCTAAGGGTCCATTCCTCTACACTGTTGCCGGCCTAAGGCTTAGTTCACCATATAGCAAAGTATATATTGACATATTATCCCCTCGGCTTTCTGTGATTCCCTACATCTCACATTTCTTTGCAGACAAGACATTTGAAATATCCTTAACTTATTTCACAGCCAATAAGTCTTTGAAATAATGTGTATTTTTTAGAGAAATCATCTTATATAATTAGGCAGAAAATCTCACCTTCCATAGTTTTCTAAACAGCATAATTTCACTCTTCTCACTGCTTAATTTGTTGTATTAAACAACCTTTGAGTATTTAGCTTTATCAATGACATGTACTTTAAAAATGTTTTAGAGATCCTACCAGTGTTTGAAAACATCCTTGTTCCTTGTTTCTTTTCCAGGTTTATGTATATTTTCTGCCTAGCACCTGATTATTCCAACATCTGTCGGATGGCCTAGGGAATCTAATTCTGGTATTGATTGTTTTTGCTGATTGTCTCCCTTTGTAGCTGATTTCTTCATTATTGTGTAAATTTAGGTCATGAGCTCATGTTTAGCTAAACAGCTGACCTTGTAAAAGGCTTAGGTGTGAACGCTCGTAAGTTTCAGCAAAAAGTCGGCAAAGATATTTTTGTGTCCCTCCAATGAGTTGCCCGCAAGGACCCCGTTTTCTACAAGTGTTGGTCCAATACTCCTTCGAGAGGCAGTGGAATCAGACATGGCTGCTTTTCAGCCTTCGATCTGGGACAGGGCCAGTGGGCGTCCTGTGGCCCGGGAAGGAGCCTCTCCGCATGTGTCCCAGGGACCCATTTGCCTGCGAACTTCAGTCACCTGGCAGGAAGCTACGATGCCTTGACCTATGGTTAGCTGTGCAGCGAGGTGTACTGCGCGGACAGGTACCGAACACACTTCAAATAACAGGGCGGCCTGAGTGGAAAGGTGAGAGTTTGGGCAGCTGTGCAGACAAAGAAAGCGCCCTTTGGCCTGGGCCTAAATGCTTGTGACACCCCACTGGGTCTGCCGGGCTCTGAGGGCCCTGCCCTGGGCCCCCTGCTCCCGTGCCCTTTGTTCAGTCACAGCAGAGATGGCCACACCCACTCCCTCAGTGAGGGCTGTCTTCCAACCTCCCTCAGCCACATCCCCTCTCCGCAGGTTACCATGGACTACAGATGCTGCATTCTGAGGCCAGGGCGTTCCGAGAATGCCAAGGGCAGACATGATGACCTTAAATGATTTCCTCTTGTGTCAGTTTTGGTAAACTTTAGGAGCTAAGAAAAGGTCCACTTTACAGAAATATTCAAATTTACTGGCAATTCATATATTCTCCGCTATAACATTGTCCTGATTCTTTCTGTATATTATTTACTTTTTTTTGTTTTCCTAAATCAAAGTGTGTCTTTTAAATCTTTTCAAAGAATATTCTTTGGACTTACTAAATCATCTAAATTTTATACGTTTTCTGTTGTATTAAGTTCTGCTCATATCTTTATTTATCTTTTTTCTATGTTCTCAGGGTTTATTGTTTTGATTTTCTGATGTCAAGTAAAACACTTGGTTATTATTTTTAATAAATCTTTTTACTTATAAAGATTTGAACTTTTAAAGATTCCAGCTTCCTTGTACGTTTCTAAGGGTCCATTCCTCTACACTGTTGCCGGCCTAAGGCTTAGTTCACCATATAGCAATGTATATATTGACATATTATCGCCTCGGCTTTCTGTGATTCCCTACATCTCACATTTCTTTGCAGACAAGACATTTGAAATACCCTTAACTTATTTCACAGCCAATAAGTCTTTGAAATAATGTGTATTTTTTAGAGAAATCTAAATTTAGGTCATGAGCTCATGTTTAGCTAAACAGCTGACCTTGTAAAAGGCTTAGGTGTGAACGCTCGTAAGTTTCAGCAAAAAGTCGGCAAAGAATTATTTGTGTCCCTCCAATGAGTTGCCCACAAGGACCCCGTTTTCTAGAAGTGTTGGTCCAATACTCCCTCTAGGGGTAGGGGACTTAGACAGGGCTGCTTTCGGCCCCCAATCTTGGGCAGGGGCAGTGGGCGGTGTGTGGCCCGGGCTGGAGCCTCTCTGCGTGTGAACCTGGGAATCATCTCTCCTGCGAACTTCGGTCAACTGGCAGGAAGCTACGATGCCCAGACCTATGGTTAGCTGTGCAGCGAGGTATACTGCGTGGACAGGTTCCACACACACTTCAAATAAGTTGGTGGCCTCAGTGGAAATGTGAGAGTTTGGCCAGCTGTGCAGACAAAGAAGGCGCCCTATGGCCTGTGCCTAAATGCTTGTGACACCCCACTGGGCCTGCCTTGCCCTGAGGGCCATGCCCTGGGCCCCCTGCTCCCCTGACCTTTGTTCAGTCACAGCAGAGATGGCCACACACACTCCCTCAGTGAGGGCAGTGTTCCAGCCTCCCTCAGCCCCGCCCACTCTCCGCAGGTTACCATGGACTACAGATGCTGCATTCTGAGGCCAGGGCGTTCCGAGAATGCCAAGGGCAGACATGATGACCTTAAATGATTTCCTCTTTTGTCAGGAGGAGCTGTAGGAGGTAGGAAATGGTCCACTTTACAGAAATGTTCAAATTTACTGGCATTTCATATATTCTCTGCTATAACATTGTCCTGATTCTTTCTATATATTCTTTAATTATGTTTGTGCTTTCCTTAATCAAAGTGTTTCTTTTAAATCTTTTCAAAGAATATTCTTTGGACTTACTACCTCACCTGAATTTTATACGTTTTCTGTGGTATTAAGTTCTGCTCATATCTATCTTTATCTTTTTTCTATGTTCTCAGGGTTTATTGTTTTGATCTTCTGATGTCAATTAAAACACTTGGTTATTCATTTTCATCAATCTTTTTACATATAAAGATTTGAACTTTTAAAGATTCCAGCTCACTTTCAAGTTTCTAAGGGTCAGGTCCTCTACATTGTGGCTGGCTTAAGGCTTAGTTCACCATATAGCAATGTATATATTGACATTTTCCCCTCGACTTTCTGTGATTCCCTACATCTCACCTTTCTTTGCAGACAAGCCATTTGAAATACACATAACTTATTTCACAGCCAATAAGTCTTTGAAATAATGTCTATTTTTTAGAGAAATCTTCTGACATAATTAGGCAGAAAATCTCACCTGCCATAGTTTTCAAAACAGCATAATTTCACTCTTCTCAATGCTTAATCTGTGGTATTAAACAACCTTTGAGTATTTAGGTTTATCAATGACATGTACTTTAAAAATGTTTTAGAGATCCTACCAGCCTTTGAAAACCTCCTTGTTCCTTGTTTCAGTTCCAGTTTTATGTATATTTTCTGCCTTGCACCTGATTATTCCAACATCAGATGGATGGCCTAGGGAATCTCATTCTGGTATTGATTGTTTTTGCTGATTGTCTCACTTTGTAGCTGATTTCTTCAATATTGTGTAAATTTAGATCATGAGCTCATGTTTAGCTAAACAGCTGACCTTGTAAGAGGCTTAGGTGTGAACGCTGGGACGCTTCAGCAGAAAGTCGGCAAAGATTTATTTGTGTCCCTCCAATGAGTTGCCCGCAAGGACCCCGTTTTCTACAAGTGTTGGTCCAATACTCCTTCGAGAGGCAGTGGACCCAGACATGGCTGCTTTTCAGGCTTCGATCTGGGGCAGGGCCAGTGGGCGGCCTGTGGCCCGGGCAGGAGCCTCTCCGCATGTGTCCCAGGGACACATTTGCCTGCGAACTTCGGTCACCTGGCAGGAAGCTACGATGCCCTGACCTATGGTTAGCTGTGCAGCGAGGTGTACTGCGCGGACAGGTTCCATACACATTTCAAATAAGAGGGTGGCCTTAGTGGAAACGTGAGAGTTTGGGCAGCTGTGCAGACAAAGAAGGCGCCCTTTGGCCTGGGCCTAAATGCTTGTGACACCCCACTGGGTCTGCCGGGCTCTGAGGGCCCTGCCCTGGGCCCACTGCTCCCCTGCCCTTTGTTCAGTCACAGCAGAGATGGCCACACCCACTTCCTAAGTGATGGCAGTCTTCCAACCTCCCTCAGCCACGCCCCTCTCCGCTGGTTACCATGGGCTACAGATGCTGCATTCTTAGGCCAGGGCGTTCCGAGAATGCCAAGGGCAGACATGACGACATTAAATGATTTCCTCTTGTGTCAGTTTCGTAAACTGTAGCAGCTAGGAAATGGTCCGCTTTACAGAAATGTTCAAGTTTACTGGCATTTCATATATTCTCTGCTATAATATTGTCCTGATTCTTTCTGCATATTCTTTACGTATGTTTATGTTTTCCTTAATCAAAGTGTGTCTTTTAAATCTTTTCAAAGAATATTCTTTGGACTTACTAAATCACCTGAATTTTATACGTTTTCTGATGTATTAAGTTCTGCTCATATCTTTATTTATCTTTTTTCTATGTTCTCAGGTTTTATAGTTTTGATTTTCTGATGTCAAGTAAAACACTTTGTTATTCATTTTAATAAATCTTTTTACTTATAAAGATTTGAACTTTTAAAGATTCCAGCTTACTTGTACGTTTCTAAGGGTCCATTCCTCTACACTGTTGCCGGCCTAAGGCTTAGATCAACATATAGCTATGTATATATTGACATATTTTCCCCTCGGCTTTCTGTGATTCCCTACATCTCACCTTTCTTTGCAGACAAGCCATTTGAAATACCCTTAACTTATTTCACAGCCAATAAGTCTTTGAAATAATGTGTATTTTTTAGAGAAATCATCTTATATAATTAGGCAGAAAATCTCACGTTCCATAGTTTTCTAAACAGCATAACTTCACTCTTCTCACAGCTTAATTTGCTGTATTAAACAACCTTTGAGTATTTAGCTTTATCAATGACATGTACTTTAAAAATGTTTTAGAGACCCTCCAGTCTTTGAAAACATCCTTGTTCCTTGTTTCTTTTCCAGGTTTATGTATATTTTCTGCCTAGCACCTGATTATTCCAACATCTGACGGATGGCCCAGGGAATCTAATTCTGGTATTGATTGTTTTTGCTGATTGTCTCCCTTTGTAGTTGATTTCTTCATTACTGTGTAAATTTAGGTCATGAGCTCATGTTTAGCTAAACAGCTGACCTTGTAAAAGGCTTAGGTGTGAACGCTCGTAAGTTTCAGCAAAAAGTCGGCAAAGATTTATTTGTGTCCCTCCAATGAGTTGCCCACAAGGACCCCGTTTTCTAGAAGTGTTGGTCCAATACTCCCTCTAGGGGTAGGGGACTTAGAGAGGGCTGCTTTCGGCCCCCGATCTTGGGCAGGGGCAGTGGGCGGCGTGTGGCCCGGGCAGGAGCCTCTCTGCGTGTGAACCTGGGAATCATCTCTCCTGCGAACTTCGGTCACCTGGCAGGAAGCTACGATGCCCAGACCTATGGTTAGCTGTGCAGCGAGGTATACTGCGTGGACAGGTTCCACACACACTTCAAATAAGTGGGTGGCCTGAGTGGAAAAGTGAGAGTTTGGCCAGCTGTGCAGACAAAGAAGGCGCCCTTTGGCCTGGGCCTAAATGCTTGTGACACCCCACTGGGTCTGCCGGGCTCGGAGGGCCCTGACCTGGGACCCCTGCTCCCCTGCCCTTTGTTCAGTCACAGCAGAGATGGCCACACCCACTCCCTCAGTGATGGCAGACTTCCCACCTCCCTCAGCCACGCCCCCTCTCCGCAGGTTACCATGGGCTACAGATGCTGCATTCTGAGGCCAGGGCGTTCCGAGAAGGCCAAGGGCAGACATGATGACCTTAAATGATTTCCTCTTGTGTCAGTTTTCGTAAACTGTAGCAGCTAGGAAATGGTCCGCTTTACAGAAATGTTCAAGTTTACTGGCATTTCATATATTCTCTGCTATAACATTGTCCTGATTCTTTCTGCATATTCTTTACTTATGTTTGTGTTTTCCTTAATCAAAGTGTGTCTTTTAAAACTTTTCAAAGAATATTCTTTGGACTTACTAAATCACCTGAATTTTATACGTTTTCTGTTGTATTAAGTTCTGCTCATATCTTTATTTATCTTTTTTCTATGTTCTCAGGGTTTATAGTTTTGATTTTCTGATGTCAAGTAAAACACTTGGTTATTCATTTTAATAAATCTTTTTACTTATAAAGATTTGAACTTTTAAAGATTCCAGCTTACTTGTACGTTTCTAAGGGTCCTTTCCTCTACACTGTTGCCGGCCTAAGGCTTAGTTCAACATATAGCTATGTATATATTGACATATTATCCCCTCGGCTTTCTGTGATTCCTTACATCTCACCTTTCTTTGCAGACAAGCCATTTGAAATACTCTTAACTTATTTCACAGCCAATAAGTCTTTGAAATAATGTGTATTATTTAGAGAAATCATCTTATATAATTAGGCAGAAAATCTCACGTTCCATAGTTTCTAAACAGCATAACTTCACTCTTCTCACAGCTTAATTTGCTGTATTAAACAACCTTTGTGTATTTAGCTTTATCAATGACATGTACTTTAAAAATGTTTTAGAGACCCTACCAGTCTTTGAAAACATCCTTGTTCCTTGTTTCATTTCCAGGTTTATGAATATTTTCTGCCTAGCACCTGATTATTCCAACATCTGACGGATGGCCTAGGGAATCTATTTCTAGTATTGATTGCTTTCGCTGATTGTCTCCCTTTGTAGCTGATTTCTTCATTATTGTGTAAATTTATATCATGAGCTCATGTTTAGCTAAACAGCTGACCTTGTAAAAGGCTTAGGTGTGAACGCTCGTAAGTTTCAGCAAAAAGTCAGCAAAGATTTATTTGTGTCCCTCCAATGAGTTGCCCACAAGGACCCCGTTTTCTACAAGTGTTGGTCCAATACTCCCTCTAGGGGTAGGGGACTTAGACAGGGCTGCTTTCGGCCCCCGATCTTGGGCAGGGGCAGTGGGCGGCGTGTGCCCCGGGCAGGAGCCTCTCTGCGTGTGAACCTGGGAATCATCTCTCCTGCGAACTTCAGTCACCTGGCAGGAAGCTACGATGCAAAGACCTATGGTTAGCTGTGCAGCGAGGTATACTGCGTGGACAGGTCCCACACACACTTCAAATAAGTGGGTGGCCTGAGTGGAAAAGTGAGAGTTTGGGCAGCTGTGCAGACAAAGAAGGCGCCCTATAGCCTGGGCCTAAATGCTTGTGACACCCCACTGGCCCTGCCTTGCTCTGAGGGCCCTGCTCTGGACCCCATGCTCCCCTGCCCTTTGTTCAGTCACAGCAGAGATGGCCACACCCACTCCCTCAGTGAGGGCAGTGTTCCAGCCTCCCTCAGCCCCGCCCACTCTCCGCAGGTTACCATGGACTACAGATGCTGCATTCTGAGCCCAGGGCATTCCGAGAATGCCAAGGGCAGACATGATGACCTAAAATGATTTCCTCTTGTGTCAGTTTTGGTAAACTGTAGGAGCTAGGAAATGGTCCACTTTACAGAAATGTTCAAATTTACTGGCATTTCATATATTCTCAGATATAACATTGTCCTGATTCTTTCTGTATATTCTTTACTTTTTTTTGTTTTCCTTAATCAAAGTGTGTCTTTTAAATCTTTTCAAAGAATATTCTTTGGACTTACTACCTCACCTGAATTTTATACGTTTTCTGTGGTATTAAGTTCTGCTCATATCTTTATTTATCTTTTTTCTATGTTCTCAGGGTTTATTGTTTTGATCTTCTGATGTCAATTAAAACACTTTGTTATTCATTTTCATCAATCTTTTTACTTATAAAGATTTGAACTTTTAAAGATTCCAGCTCACTTTCAAGTTTCTAAGGGTCAGGTCCTCTACATTGTGGCTGGCCTAAGGCTTAGTTCACCATATAGCAATGTATATATTGACATTTTCCCCTCGACTCTCTGTGATTCCCTACATCTCACCTTTCTTTGCAGACAAGCCATTTGAAATACACTTAACTTATTTCACAGCCAATAAGTCTTTGAAATAATGTCTATTTTTTAGAGAAATCTTCTTATATAATTAGGCAGAATATCTCACCTGCCATAGTTTTCAAAACAGCATAATTTCACTCTTCTCAATGCTTAATCTGTGGTATTAAACAACCTTTGAGTATTTAGGTTTATCAACGAAATGTACTTTAAAAATGTTTTAGAGATCCTACCAGCCTTTGAAAACCTCCTTGTTCCTTGTTTCAGTTCCAGTTTTATGTATATTTTCTGCCTTGCACCTGATTATTCCAACATCAGATGGATGGCCTAGGGAATCTCATTCTGGTATTGATTGTTTTTGCTGATTGTCTCACTTTGTAGCTGATTTCTTCAATATTGTGTAAATTTAGATCATGAGCTCATGTTTAGCTAAACAGCTGACCTTGTAAGAGGCTTAGGTGTGAACGCTGGGACGCTTCAGCAGAAAGTCGGCAAAGATTTATTTGTGTTCCTCCAATGAGTTGCTCACAAGGACCCCGTTTTCTAGAAGTGTTGGTCCAATACTCCCTCTAGGGGTAGGGGACTTAGAGAGGGCTGCTTTCGGCCCCCGATCTTGGGCAGGGGCAGTGGGCGGCGTGTGGCCCGGGCAGGAGCCTCTCTGCGTGTGAACCTGGGAATCATCTCTCCTGCGAACTTCAGTCACCTGGCAGGAAGCTACGATGCCCAGACTTATGGTTAGCTGTGCAGCGAGGTATACTGCGTGGACAGGTTCCCCACACACTTGAAATAAGTGGGTGGCCTGAGTGGAAAAGTGAGAGTTTGGCCAGCTGTGCAGACAAAGAAGGCGCCCTATGGCCTGGGCCTAAATGCTTGTGACAACCCACTGCGCCTGCGTTGCTCTGAGGGCCCTGCCCTGGGCCCCATGCTCCCCTGCCTTTGTTCAGTCACAGCAGAGATGGCCACACACACTCCCTCAGTGAGGGCAGTGTTCCAGCCTCCCTCAGCCCCGCCCACTCTCCACAGGTTACCATGGACTACAGATGCTGCATTCTGAGGCCAGGGCGTTCCGAGAATGCCAAGGGCAGACATGATGACCTTAAATGATTTCCTCTTGTGTCAGTTTTGGTAAACTGTAGGAGCAAGGAAATGGTCCACTTTACAGAAATTTTCAAATTTACTGGCATTTCATATATTCTCTGCTATAACATTGTCCTGATTCTTTCTATATATTCTTTAATTATGTTTGTGCTTTCCTTAATCAAAGTGTGTCTTTTAAATCTTTTCAAAGAATATTCTTTGGACTTACTACCTCACCTGAATTTTATACGTTTTCTGTGGTATTAAGTTCTGCTCATATCTTTATTTATCTTTTTTCTATGTTCTCAGGGTTTCTTGTTTTGATCTTCTGATGTCAATTAAAACACTTGGTTATGCATTTTCATCAATCTTTTTACTTTTAAAGATTTGAACTTTTAAAGATTCCAGCTCACTTTCAAGTTTCTAAGGGTCAGGTCCTCTACATTGTGGCTGGCCTAAGGCTTAGTTCACCATATAGCAATGTATATATTGACATTTTCCCCTCGACTTTCTGTGATTCCCTACATCTCACCTTTCTTTGCAGACAAGCCATTTGAAATACACTTAACTTATTTCACAGCCAATAAGTCTTTGAAATAATGTCTATTTTTTAGAGAAGTCTTCTTATATAATTAGGCAGAAAATCTCACCTGCCATAGTTTTGAAAACAGCATAATTTCACTCTTCTCAATGCTTAATCTGTGGTATTAAACAACCTTTGAGTATTTAGGTTTATCAACGAAATGTACTTTAAAAATATTTTAGAGATCCTACCAGCCTTTGAAAACCTCCTTGTTCCTTGTTTCAGTTCCAGTTTTATGTATATTTTCTGCCTTGCACCTGATTATTCCAACATCAGATGGATGGCCTAGGGAATCTCATTCTGGTATTGATTGTTTTTGCTGATTGTCTCCCTGTGTAGCTGATTTCTTCAATATTGTGTAAATTTAGATCATGAGCTCATTTTTAGCTAAACAGCTGACCTTGTAAGAGGCTTAGGTGTGAACGCTGGTAAGCTTCAGCAGAAAGTCGGCAAAGATTTATTTGTGTCCCTCCAATGAGTTGCCCGCAAGAACCCCGTTTTCTACAAGTGTTGTTCCAATACTCCTTCGAGAGGCAGTGGACTCAGACATGGCTGCTTTTCAGGCTTCGATCTGGGGCAGGGCCAGTGGGCGGCCTGTGGCCCGGGAAGGAGCCTCTCCGCATGTGTCCCAGGGACCCATTTGCCTGCGAACTTCAGTCACCTGGCAGGAAGCTACGATGCCTTGACCTATGGTTAGCTGTGCAGCGAGGTTTACTGCGCGGACAGGTACCCAACACACTTCAAATAAGAGGGCAGCCTGAGTGGAAAGGTGAGAGTTTGGGCAGCTGTGCAGACAAAGAAAGCGCCCTTTGGCCTGGGCCTAAATGCTTGTGACACCCCACTGGGTCTGCCGGGCTCTGAGGGCCCTGCCCTGGGCCCCCTGCTCCCCTGCCCTTTGTTCAGTCACAGCAGAGATGGCCACACGCACTCCCTCAGTGAGGGCTGTTTTCCAACCTCCCTGAGCCACGCCCCCTCTCCGCATGTTACCATGGACTACAGATGCTGCATTCTGAGTCCAGGGCGTTCCGAGAATGCCAAGGGCAGACATGATGACCTTAAATGATTTCCTCTTGTGTCAGTTTTAGTAAACTTTAGGAGCTAGGAAATGGTCCACTTTACAGAAATATTCAAATTTACTGGCAATTCATATATTCTCCGCTATAACATTGTCCTGATTCTTTCTGTATATTATTTACTTTTTTTTGTTTTCCTAAATCAAAGTGTGTCTTTTAAATCTTTTCAAAGAATATTCTTTGGACTTACTAAATTACCTAAATTTTATACGTTTTCTGTTGTATTAAGTTCTGCTCATATCTTTATTTATCTTTTTTCTATGTTCTCAGGGTTTATTGTTTTTATTTTCTGATGTCAAGTAAAACACTTGGTTATTATTTTTAATAAATCTTTTTACTTATAAAGATTTGAACTTTTAAAGATTCCAGCTTACTTGTACGCTTCTAAGGGTCCATTCCTCTACACTGTTGCCGGCCTAAGGCTTAGTTCACCATATAGCAAAGTATATATTGACATATTATCCCGTCGGCTTTCTGTGATTCCCTACATCTCACATTTCTTTGCAGACAAGACATTTGAAATACCCTTAACTTATTTCACAGCCAATAAGTCTTTGAAATAATGTGTATTTTTTAGAGAAATCATCTTATATAATTAGGCAGAAAATCACACCTTCCATAGTTTTCTAAACAGCATAATTTCACTCTTCTCACTGCTTAATTTGTTGTATTAAACAACCTTTGAGTATTTAGCTTTATCAATGACATGTACTTTAAAAATGTTTTACAGATCCTACCAGTCTTTGAAAACATCCTTGTTCCTTGTTTCTTTTCCAGGTTTATGTATATTTTCTGCCTAGCACCTGATTATTCCAACATCTGTCGGATGGCCTAGGGAATCTAATTCTGGTATTGATTGTTTTTGCTGATTGTCTCCCTTTGTAGCTGATTTCTTCATTATTGTGTAAATTTAGGTCATGAGCTCATGTTTACCTAAACAGCTGACCTTGTAAAAGGCTTAGGTGTGAACGCTCGTAAGTTTCAGCAAAAAGTCGGCAAAGATTTATTTGTGTCCCTCCAATGAGTTGCCCTCAAGGACCCCGTTTTCTAGAAGTGTTGGTCCAATACTCCCTCTAGGGGTAGGTTACTTAGAGAGGGATGCTTTCGGCCCCCGATCTTGGGCAGTGGCAGTGGGCGGCGTGTGGCCCGGGCAGGAGCCTCTCTGCGTGTGAACCTGGGAATCACCTCTCCTGCGAACTTCCGTCACCTGGCAGGAAGCTACGATGCCCAGACTTATGGTTAGCTGTGCAGCGAGGTATACTGCGTGGACAGGTTCCACACACACTTCAAATAAGTGGGTGGCCTGAGTGGAAAAGTGAGAGCTTGGCCAGCTGTGCAGACAAAGAAGGCGCCCTATGGCCTGGGCCTAAATGCTTGTGACAACCCACTGTGCCTGCGTTGCTCTGAGGGCCCTGCCCTGGGCCCCATGCTCCCCTGCCCTTTGTTCAGTCACAGCAGAGATGGCCACACACACTTCCTCAGTGAGGGCAGTGTTCCAGCCTCCCTCAGCCCCGCCCACTCTCCACAGGTTACCATGGACTACAGATGCTGCATTCTGAGGCCAGGGCGTTCCGAGAATGCCAAGGGCAGACATGATGACCTTAAATGATTTCCTCTTGTGTCAGTTTTGGTAAACTGTAGGAGCTAGGAAATGGTCCACTTTACAGAAATTTTCAAATTTACTGGCATTTCATATATTCTCTGCTATAACATTGTCCTGATTCTTTCTGTATATTCTTTACTTTTTTTTGTTTTCCTTAATCAAAGTGTGTCTTTTAAATCTTTTCAAAGAATATTCTTTGGACTTACTACCTCACCTGAATTTTATACGTTTTCTGTGGTATTAAGTTCTGCTCATATCTTTATTTATCTTTTTTCTATGTTCTCAGGGTTTATTGTTTTGATCTTCTGATGTCAATTAAAACACTTGGTTATGCATTTTCATCAATCTTTTTACTTTTAAAGATTTGAACTTTTAAAGATTCCAGCTCACTTTCAAGTTTCTAAGGGTCAGGTCCTCTACATTGTGGCTGGCCTAAGGCTTAGTTCACCATATAGCAATGTATATATTGACATTTTCCCCTCGACTTTCTGTGATTCCCTACATCTCACCTTTCTTTGCAGACAAGCCATTTGAAATACACTTAACTTATTTCACAGCCAATAAGTCTTTGAAATAATGTCTATTTTTTAGAGAAATCTTCTTATATAATTAGGCAGAAAATCTCACCTGCCATAGTTTTGAAAACAGCATAATTTCACTCTTCTCAATGCTTAATCTGTGGTATTAAACAACCTTTGAGTATTTAGGTTTATCAACGAAATGTACTTTAAAAATGTTTTAGAGATCCTACCAGCCTTTGAAAACCTCCTTGTTCCTTGTTTCAGTTCCAGTTTTATGTATATTTTCTGCCTTGCACCTGATTATTCCAACATCAGATGGATGGCCTAGGGAATCTCATTCTGGTATTGATTGTTTTTGCTGATTTTCTCCCTTTTTAGCTGATTTCTTCAATATTGTGTAAATTTAGATCATGAGCTCATTTTTAGCTAAACAGCTGACCTTGTAAGAGGCTTAGGTGTGAACGCTGGTAAGCTTCAGCAGAAAGTCGGCAAAGATTTATTTGTGTCCCTCCAATGAGTTGCCCGCAAGAACCCCGTTTTCTACAAGTGTTGGTCCAATACTCCTTCGAGAGGCAGTGGACTCAGACATGGCTGCTTTTCAGGCTTCGATCTGGGGCAGGGCCAGTGGGCGGCCTGTGGCCCGGGAAGGAGCCTCTCCGCATGTGTCCCAGGGACCCATTTGCCTGCGAACTTCAGTCACCTGGCAGGAAGCTACGATGCCTTGACCTATGGTTAGCTGTGCAGCGAGGTTGACTGTGCGGACAGGTACCCAACACACTTCAAATAAGAGGGCAGCCTGAGTGGAAAGGTGAGAGTTTGGGCAGCTGTGCAGACAAAGAAAGCGCCCTTTTGTCTGGGCCTAAATGCTTGTGACACCCCACTGGGTCTGCCGGGCTCTGAGGGCCCTGCCCTGGGCCCCCTGCTCCCCTGCCCTTTTTTCTGTCACAGCAGGGATGGTCACACGCACTCCCTCAGTGAGGGCAGTCTTCCAACCTCCCTCAGCCACGCCCCCTCTCCGCAGGTTACCATGGACTACAGATGCTGCATTCTGAGTCCAGGGCGTTCCGAGAATGCCAAGGGCAGACATGATGACCTTAAATGATTTCCTCTTGTGTCTGTTTTAGTAAACTTTAGGAGCTAGGAAATGGTCCACTTTACAGAAATATTCAAATTTACTGGCAATTCATATATTCTCCGCTATAACATTGTCCTGATTCTTTCTGTATATTATTTACTTTTTTTTGTTTTCCTAAATCAAAGTGTGTCTTTTAAATCTTTTCAAAGAATATTCTTTGGACTTACTAAATTACCTAAATTTTATACATTTTCTGTTGTATTAAGTTCTGCTCATATCTTTATTTATCTTTTTCCTATGTTCTCAGGGTTTATTGTTTTGATTTTCTGATGTCAAGTAAAACACTTGGTTATTATTTTTAATAAATCTTTTTACTTATAAAGATTTGAACTTTTAAAGATTCCAGCTTACTTGTACGCTTCTAAGGGTCCATTCCTCTACACTGTTGCCGGCCTAAGGCTTAGTTCACCATATAGCAAAGTATATATTGACATATTATCCCCTCGGCTTTCTGTGATTCCCTACATCTCACATTTCTTTGCAGACAAGACATTTGAAATATCCTTAACTTATTTCACAGCCAATAAGTCTTTGAAATAATGTGTATTTTTTAGAGAAATCATCTTATATAATTAGGCAGAAAATCTCACCTTCCATAGTTTTCTAAACAGCATAATTTCACTCTTCTCAGTGCTTAATTTGTTGTATTAAACAACCTTTGAGTATTTAGATTTATCAATGACATGTACTTTAAAAATGTTTTAGAGATCCTACCAGTCTTTGAAAACATCCTTGTTCCTTGTTTCTTTTCCAGGTTTATGTATATTTTCTGCCTAGCACCTGATTATTCCAACATCTGTCGGATGGCCTAGGGAATCTAATTCTGGTATTGATTGTTTTTGCTGATTGTCTCCCTTTGTAGCTGATTTCTTCATTATTGTGTAAATTTAGGTCATGAGCTCATGTTTAGCTAAACAGCTGACCTTGTAAAAGGCTTAGGTGTGAACGCTCGTAAGTTTCAGCAAAAAGTCGGCAAAGATATTTTTGTGTCCCTCCAATGAGTTGCCCGCAAGGACCCCGTTTTCTACAAGTGTTGGTCCAATACTCCTTCGAGAGGCAGTGGAATCAGACATGGCTGCTTTTCAGCCTTCGATCTGGGACAGGGCCAGTGGGCGTCCTGTGGCCCGGGAAGGAGCCTCTCCGCATGTGTCCCAGGGACCCATTTGCCTGCGAACTTCAGTCACCTGGCAGGAAGATACGATGCCTTGACCTATGGTTAGCTGTGCAGCGAGGTGTACTGCGCGGACAGGTACCGAACACACTTCAAATAACAGGGCGGCCTGAGTGGAAAGGTGAGAGTTTGGGCAGCTGTGCAGACAAAGAAAGCGCCCTTTGGCCTGGGCCTAAATGCTTGTGACACCCCACTGGGTCTGCCGGGCTCTGAGGGCCCTGCCCTGGGCCCCCTGCTCCCGTGCCCTTTGTTCAGTCACAGCAGAGATGGCCACACCCACTCCCTCAGTGAGGGCTGTCTTCCAACCTCCCTCAGCCACATCCCCTCTCCGCAGGTTACCATGGACTACAGATGCTGCATTCTGAGGCCAGGGCGTTCCGAGAATGCCAAGGGCAGACATGATGACCTTAAATGATTTCCTCTTGTGTCAGTTTTGGTAAACTTTAGGAGCTAAGAAAAGGTCCACTTTACAGAAATATTCAAATTTACTGGCAATTCATATATTCTCCGCTATAACATTGTCCTGATTCTTTCTGTATATTATTTACTTTTTTTTGTTTTCCTAAATCAAAGTGTGTCTTTTAAATCTTTTCAAAGAATATTCTTTGGACTTACTAAATCACCTAAATTTTATACGTTTTCTGTTGTATTAAGTTCTGCTCATATCTTTATTTATCTTTTTTCTATGTTCTCAGGGTTTATTGTTTTGATTTTCTGATGTCAAGTAAAACACTTGGTTATTATTTTTAATAAATCTTTTTACTTATAAAGATTTGAACTTTTAAAGATTCCAGCTTCCTTGTACGTTTCTAAGGGTCCATTCCTCTACACTGTTGCCGGCCTAAGGCTTAGTTCACCATATAGCAATGTATATATTGACATATTATCGCCTCGGCTTTCTGTGATTCCCTACATCTCACATTTCTTTGCAGACAAGACATTTGAAATACCCTTAACTTATTTCACAGCCAATAAGTCTTTGAAATAATGTGTATTTTTTAGAGAAATCTAAATTTAGGTCATGAGCTCATGTTTAGCTAAACAGCTGACCTTGTAAAAGGCTTAGGTGTGAACGCTCGTAAGTTTCAGCAAAAAGTCGGCAAAGAATTATTTGTGTCCCTCCAATGAGTTGCCCACAAGGACCCCGTTTTCTAGAAGTGTTGGTCCAATACTCCCTCTAGGGGTAGGGGACTTAGACAGGGCTGCTTTCGGCCCCCAATCTTGGGCAGGGGCAGTGGGCGGCGTGTGGCCCGGGCTGGAGCCTCTCTGCGTGTGAACCTGGGAATCATCTCTCCTGCGAACTTCGGTCAACTGGCAGGAAGCTACGATGCCCAGACCTATGGTTAGCTGTGCAGCGAGGTATACTGCGTGGACAGGTTCCACACACACTTCAAATAAGTTGGTGGCCTCAGTGGAAATGTGAGAGTTTGGCCAGCTGTGCAGACAAAGAAGGCGCCCTATGGCCTGTGCCTAAATGCTTGTGACACCACACTGGGCCTGCCTTGCCCTGAGGGCCATGCCCTGGGCCCCCTGCTCCCCTGACCTTTGTTCAGTCACAGCAGAGATGGCCACACACACTCCCTCAGTGAGGGCAGTGTTCCAGCCTCCCTCAGCCCCGCCCACTCTCCGCAGGTAACCATGGACTACAGATGCTGCATTCTGAGGCCAGGGCGTTCCGAGAATGCCAAGGGCAGACATGATGACCTTAAATGATTTCCTCTTTTGTCAGGAGGAGCTGTAGGAGGTAGGAAATGGTCCACTTTACAGAAATGTTCAAATTTACTGGCATTTCATATATTCTCTGCTATAACATTGTCCTGATTCTTTCTATATATTCTTTAATTATGTTTGTGCTTTCCTTAATCAAAGTGTGTCTTTTAAATCTTTTCAAAGAATATTCTTTGGACTTACTACCTCACCTGAATTTTATACGTTTTCTGTGGTATTAAGTTCTGCTCATATCTATCTTTATCTTTTTTCTATGTTCTCAGGGTTTATTGTTTTGATCTTCTGATGTCAATTAAAACACTTGGTTATTCATTTTCATCAATCTTTTTACATATAAAGATTTGAACTTTTAAAGATTCCAGCTCACTTTCAAGTTTCTAAGGGTCAGGTCCTCTACATTGTGGCTGGCTTAAGGCTTAGTTCACCATATAGCAATGTATATATTGACATTTTCCCCTCGACTTTCTGTGATTCCCTACATCTCACCTTTCTTTGCAGACAAGCCATTTGAAATACACATAACTTATTTCACAGCCAATAAGTCTTTGAAATAATGTCTATTTTTTAGAGAAATCTTCTGACATAATTAGGCAGAAAATCTCACCTGCCATAGTTTTCAAAACAGCATAATTTCACTCTTCTCAATGCTTAATCTGTGGTATTAAACAACCTTTGAGTATTTAGGTTTATCAATGACATGTACTTTAAAAATGTTTTAGAGATCCTACCAGCCTTTGAAAACCTCCTTGTTCCTTGTTTCAGTTCCAGTTTTATGTATATTTTCTGCCTTGCACCTGATTATTCCAACATCAGATGGATGGCCTAGGGAATCTCATTCTGGTATTGATTGTTTTTGCTGATTGTCTCACTTTGTAGCTGATTTCTTCAATATTGTGTAAATTTAGATCATGAGCTCATGTTTAGCTAAACAGCTGACCTTGTAAGAGGCTTAGGTGTGAACGCTGGGACGCTTCAGCAGAAAGTCGGCAAAGATTTATTTGTGTCCCTCCAATGAGTTGCCCGCAAGGACCCCGTTTTCTACAAGTGTTGGTCCAATACTCCTTCGAGAGGCAGTGGACCCAGACATGGCTCCTTTTCAGGCTTCGATCTGGGGCAGGGCCAGTGGGCGGCCTATGGCCCGGGCAGGAGCCTCTCCGCATGTGTCCCAGGGACACATTTGCCTGCGAACTTCGGTCACCTGGCAGGAAGCTACGATGCCCTGACCTATGGTTAGCTGTGCAGCGAGGTGTACTGCGCGGACAGGTTCCATACACATTTCAAATAAGAGGGTGGCCTTAGTGGAAAGGTGAGAGTTTGGGCAGCTGTGCAGACAAAGAAGGCGCCCTTTGGCCTGGGCCTAAATGCTTGTGACACCCCACTGGGTCTGCCGGGCTCTGAGGGCCCTGCCCTGGGCCCACTGCTCCCCTGCCCTTTGTTCAGTCACAGCAGAGATGGCCACACCCACTTCCTAAGTGATGGCAGTCTTCCAACCTCCCTCAGCCACGCCCCTCTCCGCTGGTTACCATGGGCTACAGATGCTGCATTCTTAGGCCAGGGCGTTCCGAGAATGCCAAGGGCAGACATGACGACATTAAATGATTTCCTCTTGTGTCAGTTTCGTAAACTGTAGCAGCTAGGAAATGGTCCGCTTTACAGAAATGTTCAAGTTTACTGGCATTTCATATATTCTCTGCTATAATATTGTCCTGATTCTTTCTGCATATTCTTTACGTATGTTTATGTTTTCCTTAATCAAAGTGTGTCTTTTAAATCTTTTCAAAGAATATTCTTTGGACTTACTAAATCACCTGAATTTTATACGTTTTCTGATGTATTAAGTTCTGCTCATATCTTTATTTATCTTTTTTCTATGTTCTCAGGTTTTATAGTTTTGATTTTCTGATGTCAAGTAAAACACTTTGTTATTCATTTTAATAAATCTTTTTACTTATAAAGATTTGAACTTTTAAAGATTCCAGCTTACTTGTACGTTTCTAAGGGTCCATTCCTCTACACTGTTGCCGGCCTAAGGCTTAGATCAACATATAGCTATGTATATATTGACATATTTTCCCCTCGGCTTTCTGTGATTCCCTACATCTCACCTTTCTTTGCAGACAAGCCATTTGAAATACCCTTAACTTATTTCACAGCCAATAAGTCTTTGAAATAATGTGTATTTTTTAGAGAAATCATCTTATATAATTAGGCAGAAAATCTCACGTTCCATAGTTTTCTAAACAGCATAACTTCACTCTTCTCACAGCTTAATTTGCTGTATTAAACAACCTTTGAGTATTTAGCTTTATCAATGACATGTACTTTAAAAATGTTTTAGAGACCCTCCAGTCTTTGAAAACATCCTTGTTCCTTGTTTCTTTTCCAGGTTTATGTATATTTTCTGCCTAGCACCTGATTATTCCAACATCTGACGGATGGCCCAGGGAATCTAATTCTGGTATTGATTGTTTTTGCTGATTGTCTCCCTTTGTAGTTGATTTCTTCATTACTGTGTAAATTTAGGTCATGAGCTCATGTTTAGCTAAACAGCTGACCTTGTAAAAGGCTTAGGTGTGAACGCTCGTAAGTTTCAGCAAAAAGTCGGCAAAGATTTATTTGTGTCCCTCCAATGAGTTGCCCACAAGGACCCCGTTTTCTAGAAGTGTTGGTCCAATACTCCCTCTAGGGGTAGGGGACTTAGAGAGGGCTGCTTTCGGCCCCCAATCTTGGGCAGGGGCAGTGGGCGGCGTGTGGCCCGGGCAGGAGCCTCTCTGCGTGTGAACCTGGGAATCATCTCTCCTGCGAACTTCGGTCACCTGGCAGGAAGCTACGATGCCCAGACCTATGGTTAGCTGTGCAGCGAGGTATACTGCGTGGACAGGTTCCACACACACTTCAAATAAGTGGGTGGCCTGAGTGGAAAAGTGAGAGTTTGGCCAGCTGTGCAGACAAAGAAGGCGCCCTTTGGCCTGGGCCTAAATGCTTGTGACACCCCACTGGGTCTGCCGGGCTCGGAGGGCCCTGACCTGGGACCCCTGCTCCCCTGCCCTTTGTTCAGTCACAGCAGAGATGGCCACACCCACTCCCTCAGTGATGGCAGACTTCCCACCTCCCTCAGCCACGCCCCCTCTCCGCAGGTTACCATGGGCTACAGATGCTGCATTCTGAGGCCAGGGCGTTCCGAGAAGGCCAAGGGCAGACATGATGACCTTAAATGATTTCCTCTTGTGTCAGTTTTCGTAAACTGTAGCAGCTAGGAAATGGTCCGCTTTACAGAAATGTTCAAGTTTACTGGCATTTCATATATTCTCTGCTATAACATTGTCCTGATTCTTTCTGCATATTCTTTACTTATGTTTGTGTTTTCCTTAATCAAAGTGTGTCTTTTAAAACTTTTCAAAGAATATTCTTTGGACTTACTAAATCACCTGAATTTTATACGTTTTCTGTTGTATTAAGTTCTGCTCATATCTTTATTTATCTTTTTTCTATGTTCTCAGGGTTTATAGTTTTGATTTTCTGATGTCAAGTAAAACACTTGGTTATTCATTTTAATAAATCTTTTTACTTATAAAGATTTGAACTTTTAAAGATTCCAGCTTACTTGTACGTTTCTAAGGGTCCTTTCCTCTACACTGTTGCCGGCCTAAGGCTTAGTTCAACATATAGCTATGTATATATTGACATATTATCCCCTCGGCTTTCTGTGATTCCTTACATCTCACCTTTCTTTGCAGACAAGCCATTTGAAATACTCTTAACTTATTTCACAGCCAATAAGTCTTTGAAATAATGTGTATTATTTAGAGAAATCATCTTATATAATTAGGCAGAAAATCTCACGTTCCATAGTTTCTAAACAGCATAACTTCACTCTTCTCACAGCTTAATTTGCTGTATTAAACAACCCTTGTGTATTTAGCTTTATCAATGACATGTACTTTAAAAATGTTTTAGAGACCCTACAAGTCTTTGAAAACATCCTTGTTCCTTGTTTCATTTCCAGGTTTATGAATATTTTCTGCCTAGCACCTGATTATTCCAACATCTGACGGATGGCCTAGGGAATCTATTTCTAGTATTGATTGCTTTCGCTGATTGTCTCCCTTTGTAGCTGATTTCTTCATTATTGTGTAAATTTAGATCATGAGCTCATGTTTAGCTAAACAGCTGACCTTGTAAAAGGCTTAGGTGTGAACGCTCGTAAGTTTCAGCAAAAAGTCAGCAAAGATTTATTTGTGTCCCTCCAATGAGTTGCCCACAAGGACCCCGTTTTCTACAAGTGTTGGTCCAATACTCCCTCTAGGGGTAGGGGACTTAGACAGGGCTGCTTTCGGCCCCCGATCTTGGGCAGGGGCAGTGGGCGGCGTGTGCCCCGGGCAGGAGCCTCTCTGCGTGTGAACCTGGGAATCATCTCTCCTGCGAACTTCAGTCACCTGGCAGGAAGCTACGATGCAAAGACCTATGGTTAGCTGTGCAGCGAGGTATACTGCGTGGACAGGTCCCACACACACTTCAAATAAGTGGGTGGCCTGAGTGGAAAAGTGAGAGTTTGGGCAGCTGTGCAGACAAAGAAGGCGCCCTATAGCCTGGGCCTAAATGCTTGTGACACCCCACTGGCCCTGCCTTGCTCTGAGGGCCCTGCTCTGGACCCCATGCTCCCCTGCCCTTTGTTCAGTCACAGCAGAGATGGCCACACCCACTCCCTCAGTGAGGGCAGTGTTCCAGCCTCCCTCAGCCCCGCCCACTCTCCGCAGGTTACCATGGACTACAGATGCTGCATTCTGAGCCCAGGGCATTCCGAGAATGCCAAGGGCAGACATGATGACCTAAAATGATTTCCCCTTGTGTCAGTTTTGGTAAACTGTAGGAGCTAGGAAATGGTCCACTTTACAGAAATGTTCAAATTTACTGGCATTTCATATATTCTCAGATATAACATTGTCCTGATTCTTTCTGTATATTCTTTACTTTTTTTTGTTTTCCTTAATCAAAGTGTGTCTTTTAAATCTTTTCAAAGAATATTCTTTGGACTTACTACCTCACCTGAATTTTATACGTTTTCTGTGGTATTAAGTTCTGCTCATATCTTTATTTATCTTTTTTCTATGTTCTCAGGGTTTATTGTTTTGATCTTCTGATGTCAATTAAAACACTTTGTTATTCATTTTCATCAATCTTTTTACTTATAAAGATTTGAACTTTTAAAGATTCCAGCTCACTTTCAAGTTTCTAAGGGTCAGGTCCTCTACATTGTGGCTGGCCTAAGGCTTAGTTCACCATATAGCAATGTATATATTGACATTTTCCCCTCGACTCTCTTTGATTCCCTACATCTCACCTTTCTTTGCAGACAAGCCATTTGAAATACACTTAACTTATTTCACAGCCAATAAGTCTTTGAAATAATGTCTATTTTTTAGAGAAATCTTCTTATATAATTAGGCAGAATATCTCACCTGCCATAGTTTTCAAAACAGCATAATTTCACTCTTCTCAATGCTTAATCTGTGGTATTAAACAACCTTTGAGTATTTAGGTTTATCAACGACATGTACTTTAAAAATGTTTTAGAGATCCTACCAGCCTTTGAAAACCTCCTTGTTCCTTCTTTCAGTTCCAGTTTTATGTATATTTTCTGCCTTGCACCTGATTATTCCAACATCAGATGGATGGCATAGGGAATCTCATTCTGGTATTGATTGTTTTTGCTGATTGTCTCCCTTTGTAGCTGATTTCTTCAAGATTGTGTAAATTTAGATCATGAGCTCATGTTTAGCTAAACAGCTGACCTTGTAAGAGGCTTAGGTGTGAACGCTGGTAAGCTTCAGCATAAAGTCAGCAAAGATTTATTTGTGTCCCTCCAATGAGTTGCCCGCAAGGACCCCGTTTTCTACAAGTGTTGGTCCAATACTCCTTCGAGAGGCAGTGGACTCAGACATGGCTGCTTTTCAGGCTTCGATCTGGGGCAGGGCCAGTGGGCGGCCTGTGGCCCGGGAAGGAGCCTCTCCGCATGTGTCCCAGGGACCCATTTGCCTGCGAACTTCAGTCACCTGGCAGGAAGCTACGATATCCTGACCTATGGTTAGCTGTGCAGCGAGGTGTACAGCGCGGACAGGTTCCCAACACACTTCAAATAAGAGGGCGGCCAGAGTGGAAAGGTGAGAGTTTGGGCAGCTGTGCAGACAAAGAAGGCGCCCTTTGGCCTGGGCCTAAATGCTTGTGACACCCCACTGGGTCTGCTGGGCTCTGAGGGCCCTGCCCTGGGCCCCTGCTCCCCTGCCCTTTGTTCAGTCACAGCAGAGATGGCCACACCCACTCCCTCATTGAGGGCAGTCTTCCAAGCTCCCTCAGCCACGCCCCCTCTCCGCAGGTTACCATGGACTACAGATGCTGCATTCTGAGGCCAGGGCGTTCCGAGAATGCCAAGGGCAGACCTGATGACCTTAAATGATTTCCTCTTGTGTCAGTTTTGGTAAACTGTAGGAGCTAGGAAAAGGTCCACTTTACAGAAATATTCAAATTTACTGGCATTTCATATATTCTCTGCTATAACATTGTCCTGATTCTTTCTGTATATTCTTTACTTATGTTTATGTTTTCCTAAATCAAAGTGTGTCTTTTAAATCTTTTCAAAGAATATTCTTTGGACTTACTAAATCAACTGAATTTTATACGTATTCTGTTGTATTAAGTTCTGCTCATATCTTTATTTATCTTTTTTCTCTGTTCTCAGGGTTTATAGTTTGGATTTACTGATGTCAAGTAAAACACTTGGTTATTATTTTTAATAAATCTTTTTACTTATAAAGATTTGAACTTTTAAAGATTCCAGCTTACTTGTACGTTTCTAAGGGTCCATTCCTCTACACTGTTGCTGGCCTAAGGCTTAGTTCATCATATAGCTATGTATATATTGACATATTATCCCCTCGGGTTCCTGTGATTCCCTACATCTCACCTTTCTGTGCAGACAAGCCATTTAAAATACCCTTAACTTATTTCACAGCCAATAAGTCTTTGAAATAATGTGTATTTTTAGAGAAAACATCTTGTATAATTAGGCAGAAAATCTCAACTTCCATAGTTTTCTAAACAGCATAATGTCACTCTTCTCACTGCTTAATTTGTTGTATTAAACAACCTTTGAGTATTTAGCTTTATCAATGACATGTACTTTAAAAATGTTTTAGAGATCCTACCAGTCTTTGAAAACATCCTTGTTCCTTGTTTCATTTCCAGGATTATGTATATTTTCTGCCTAGCACCTGATTATTCCAACATCTGACGGATGGCCTAGGGAATCTAATTCTGGTATTGATTTTTTTTGCTGATTGTCTCCCTTTGTAGCTGATTTCTTCATTACTGTGTAAATTTTGATCATGAGCTCATGTTTAGCTAAACAGCTGACCTTGTAAGAGGCTTAGGTGTGAACGCTCGTAAGTTTCAGCAAAAAGTCGGCAAAGATTTATTTGTGTCCCTCCAATGAGTTGCCCACAAGGACCCCGTTTTCTAGAAGTGTTGGTCCAATACTCCCTCTAGGGGTAGGGTAATTAGACAGGGCTGCTTTCGGCCCCCGATCTTGGGCAGGGACAGTGGGCGGCCTGTGGCCCGGGCAGGAGCCTCTCTGCGTGTGAACCTGGGAATCATCTATCCTGCGAACTTCGGTGACCTGGCAGGAAGCTACCATGCCCAGACCTATGTTTAGCTGTGCAGCGAGGTATACTGCGTGGACAGGTACCGAACACACTTCAAATAAGAGGGCAGCCTGAGTGGAAAAGTTAGAGTTTGGGCAGCTGTGCAGACAAAGAAGGCACCCTATGGCCTGGGCCTAAATGCTTGTGACACACCACTGGGCCTGCCGGGCTCTGAGGGCCCTGCCCTGGGCCCCCTGCTCCCCTGCCCTTTGTTCAGTCACAGCAGAGATGGCCACACCCACTCCCTCAGTGAGGGCCGTCTTCCAACCTCCCTCAGCCACATCCCCTCTCCGCAGGTTACCATGGACTACAGATGCTGCATTCTGAGGTCAGGGCATTCCGAGAATGCCAAGGGCAGACATGATGACCTTAAATGATTTCCTCTTGTGTCAGGAGGAGCTGTATGGGCTAGGAAATGGTCCACTTTACAGAAATGTTCAAATTTACTGGCATTTCATATATTCTCTGCTATAACATTGTCCTGATTCTTTCTGTATATTCTTTACTTTTTTTTGTTTTCCTTAATAAATCTGAGTCTTTTAAATCTTTTCAAAGAATATTCTTTGGACTTACTACCTCACCTGAATTTTATACGTTTTCTGTGGTATTAAGTTCCGCTCATATCTTTATTTATCTTTTTTCTATGTTCTCAGGTTTTATTGTTTTGATCTTCTGATGTCAATTAAAACACTTGGGTATTCATTTTCATCAATCTTTTTACTTATAAAGATTTGAACTTTTAAAGATTCCAGCTCACTTTCAAGTTTCTAAGGTTCAGGTCCTCTACATTGTGGCTGGCCTAAGGCTTAGTTCACCATATAGCACTGTATATATTGACATTTTCCCCTCGACTTTCTGTGATTCCCTACATCTCACCTTTCTTTGCAGACAAGCCATTTGAAATACACTTAACTTATTTCACAGCCAATAAGTCTTTGAAATAATGTCTATTTTTTAGAGAAATCTTCTTATATAATTAGGCACAAAATCTCACCTGCCATAGTTTTGAAAACAGCATAATTTCACTCTTCTCAATGCTTAATCTGTGGTATTAAACAACCTTTGAGTATTTAGGTTTATCAACGAAATGTACTTTAAAAATGTTTTAGAGATCCTACCAGCCTTTGAAAACCTCCTTGTTCCTTGTTTCAGTTCCAGTTTTATGTATATTTTCTGCCTTGCACCTGATTATTCCAACATCAGATGGATGGCCTAGGGAATCTCATTCTGGTATTGATTGTTTTTGCTGATTGTCTCCCTTTGTAGCTGATTTCTTCAATATTGTGTAAATTTAGATCATGAGCTCATGTTTAGCTAAACAGCTGACCTTGTAAGAGGCTTAGGTGTGAACGCTGGTACGCTTCAGCAGAAAGTCGGCAAAGATTTATTTGTGTCCCTCCAATGAGTTGCCCGCAAGAACCCCATTTTCTACAAGTCTTGGTCCAATACTCCTTCGAGAGGCAGTGGACTCAGACATGGCTGCTTTTCTGGGTTCGATCTGGGGCAGGGCCAGTGGGCGGCCTGTGGCCCGGGCAGGAGCCTCTCCGCATGTGTCCCAGGGACCCATTTGCCTGCGAACTTCAGTCACCTGGCAGGAAGCTACGATGCCTTGACCTATGGTTAGCTGTGCAGCGAGGTGTACTGCGCGGACAGGTACCCAACACACTTCAAATAAGAGGGCGGCCTGAGTGGAAAGGTGAGAGTTTGGGCAGCTGTGCAGACAAAGAAGGCGCCCTTTGGCCTGGGCCTAAATGCTTGTGACACCCCACTGGGTCTGCCGGGCTCTGAGGGCCCTGCCCTGGGCCCCCTGCTCCCCTGCCCTTTGTTCAGTCACAGCAGAGATGGCCACACCCACTCCCTCAGTGAAGGCAGTCTTCCAACCTCCCTCAGCCACGCCCCTTCTCCGCAGGTTACCATGGACTACAGATGCTGCATTCTGAGGCCAGGGCGTTCCGAGAATGCCAAGGGCAGACATGATGACCTTAAATGATTTCCTCTTGTGTCAGTTTTGGTAAACATTAGGAGCTAGGAAATGGTCCACTTTACAGAAATATTCAAATTTACTGGAAATTCATATATTCTCCGCTATAACATTGTCCTGATTCTTTCTGTATATTATTTACTTTTTTTTGTTTTCCTAAATCAAAGTGTGTCTTTTAAATCTTTTCAAAGAATATTCTTTGGACTTACTAAATCACCTAAATTTTATACGTTTTCTGTTGTATTAAGTTCTGCTCATATCTTTATTTATCTTTTTTCTATGTTCTCAGGGTTTATTGTTTTGATTTTCTGATGTCAAGTAAAACACTTGGTTATTATTTTTAATAAATCTTTTTACTTATAAAGATTTGAAACTTTTAAAGATTCCAGCTTCCTTGTACGTTTCTAAGGGTCCATTCCTCTACACTGTTGCCGGCCTAAGGCTTAGTTCACCATATAGCAATGTATATATTGACATATTATCGCCTCGGCTTTCTGTGATTCCCTACATCTCACATTTCTTTGCAGACAAGACATTTGAAATACCCTTAACTTATTTCACAGCCAATAAGTCTTTGAAATAATGTGTATTTTTTAGAGAAATCTAAATTTAGGTCATGAGCTCATGTTTAGCTAAACAGCTGACCTTGTAAAAGGCTTAGGTGTGAACGCTCGTAAGTTTTAGCAAAAAGTCGGCAAAGAATTATTTGTGTCCCTCCAATGAGTTGCCCACAAGGACCCCGTTTTCTAGAAGTGTTGGTCCAATACTCCCTCTAGGGGTAGGGGACTTAGACAGGGCTGCTTTCGGCCCCCGATCTTGGGCAGGGGCAGTGGGCGGCGTGTGGCCCGGGCTGGAGCCTCTCTGCGTGTGAACCTGGGAATCATCTCTCCTGCGAACTTCGGTCACCTGGCAGGAAGCTACGATGCCCAGACCTATGGTTAGCTGTGCAGCGAGGTATACTGCGTGGACAGGTTCCACACACACTTCAAATAAGTTGGTGGCCTCAGTGGAAAAGTGAGAGTTTGGCCAGCTGTGCAGACAAAGAAGGCGCTCTATGGCCTGGGCCTAAATGCTTGTGACACCCCACTGGGCCTGCCTTGCTCTGAGGGCCCTGCCCTGGGCCCCCTGCTCCCCTGCCCTTTGTTCAGTCACAGCAGAGATGGCCACACACACTCCCTCAGTGAGGGCAGTGTTCCAGCCTCCCTCAGCCCCGCCCACACTCCGCAGGTTACCATGGACTACAGATGCTGCATTCTGAGGCCAGGGCGTTCCGAGAATGCCAAGGGCAGACATGATGACCTTAAATGATTTCCTCTTGTGTCAGGAGGAGCTGTAGGAGCTAGGAAATGGTCCACTTTACAGAAATGTTCAAATTTACTGGCATTTCATATATTCTCTGCTATAACATTGTCCCGATTCTTTCTATATATTCTTTAATTATGTTTGTGCTTTCCTTAATCAAAGTGTGTCTTTTAAATCTTTTCAAAGAATATTCTTTGGACTTACTACCTCACCTGAATTTTATACGTTTTCTGAGGTATTAAGTTCTGCTCATATCTATCTTTATCTTTTTTCTATGTTCTCAGGGTTTATTGTTTTGATCTTCTGATGTCAATTAAAACACTTGGTTATTCATTTTCATCAATCTTTTTACATATAAAGATTTGAACTTTTAAAGATTCCAGCTCACTTTCAAGTTTCTAAGGGTCAGGTCCTCTACATTGTGGCTGGCTTAAGGCTTAGTTCACCATATAGCAATGTATATATTGACATTTTCCCCTCGACTTTCTGCGATTCCCTACATCTCACCTTTCTTTGCAGACAAGCCATTTGAAATACACATAACTTATTTCACAGCCAATAAGTCTTTGAAAAAATGTCTATTTTTTAGAGAAATCTTCTGACATAATTAGGCAGAAAATCTCACCTGCCATAGTTTTCAAAACAGCATAATTTCACTCTTCTCAATGCTTAATCTGTGGTATTAAACAACCTTTGAGTATTTAGGTTTATCAATGACATGTACTTTAAAAATGTTTTAGAGATCCTAGCAGCCTTTGAAAACCTCCTTGTTCCTTGTTTCAGTTCCAGTTTTATGTATATTTTCTGCCTTGCACCTGATTATTCCAACATCAGATGGATGGCCTAGGGAATCTCATTCTGGTATTTATTGTTTTTGCTGATTGTCTCACTTTGTAGCTGATTTCTTCAATATTGTGTAAATTTAGATCATGAGCTCATGTTTAGCTAAACAGCTGACCTTGTAAGAGGCTTAGGTGTGAACGCTGGGACGCTTCAGCAGAAAGTCGGCCAAGATTTATTTGTGTTCCTCCAATGAGTTGCCCGCAAGGACCCCGTTTTCTACAAGTGTTGGTCCAATACTCCTTTGAGAGGCAGTGGACCCGACATGGCTGCTTTTCAGGCTTCGATCTGGGGCAGGGCCAGTGGGCGGCCTGTGGCCCGGGCAGGAGCCTCTCCGCATGTGTCCCAGGGACCCATTTGCCTGCGAACTTCGGTCACCTGGCAGGAAGCTACGATGCCCTGACCTATGGTTAGCTGTGCAGCGAGGTGTACTGCGCGGACAGGTTCCAAACACATTTCAAATAAGAGGGTGGCCTTAGTGGAAAGGTGAGAGTTTGGGCAGCTGTGCAGACAAAGAAGGCGCCCTTTGGCCTGGGCCTAAATGCTTGTGACACCCCACTGGGTCTGCCGGGCTCTGAGGGCCCTGCCCTGGGCCCACTGCTCCCCTGCCCTTTGTTCAGTCACAGCAGAGATGGCCACACCCACTCCCTAAGTGATGGCAGTCTTCCAACCTCCCTCAGCCACGCCCCCTCTCCGCTGGTTACCATGGGCTACAGATGCTGCATTCTGAGGCCAGGGCGTTCCGAGAATGCCAAGGGCAGACATGACGACATTAAATGATTTCCTCTTGTGTCAGTTTTCGTAAACTGTAGCAGCTAGGAAATGGTCCTCTTTACAGAAATGTTCAAGTTTACTGGCATTTCATATATTCTCTGCTATAGCATTGTCCTGATTCTTTCTGCATATTTTTTACGTATGTTTATGTTTTCCTTAATCAAAGTGTGTCTTTTAAATCTTTTCAAAGAATATTCTTTGGACTTACTAAATCACCTGAATTTTATACGTTTTCTGTTGTATTAAGTTCTGCTCATATCTTTATTTATCTTTTTTCTATGTTCTCAGGTTTTATAGTTTTGATTTTCTGATGTCAAGTAAAACACTTTGTTATTCATTTTAATAAATCTTTTTATTTATAAAGATTTGAACTTTTAAAGATTTCAGCTTACTTGTACGTTTCTAAGGGTCCATTCCTCTACACTGTTGCCGGCCTAAGGCTTACATCAACATATAGCTATGTA
Organism: Mesoplodon bidens; assembly: GCF_964165515.1. NCBI lineage: Eukaryota > Metazoa > Chordata > Mammalia > Artiodactyla > Ziphiidae > Mesoplodon > Mesoplodon bidens. Next base: position 9,360,071 of record NC_138180.1, read on the forward strand.
TATATTGACATATTATACCCTCGGCTTTCTGTGATTCCCTACATCTCACCTTTCTTTGCAGACAAGCCATTTGAAATACCCTTAACTTATTTCACAGCCAATAAGTCTTTGAAATAATGTGTATTTTTTAGAGAAATCATCTTATATAATGAGGCAGAAAATCTCACGTTCCATAGTTTTCTAAACAGCATAACTTCACTCTTCTAACAGCTTAATTTGCTGTATTAAACAACCTTTGAGTATTTAGCTTTATCAATGACATGTACTTTAAAAATGTTTTAGAGACCCTACCAGTCTTTGAAAACATCCTTGTTCCTTGTTTCTTTTCCAGGTTTATGTATATTTTCTGCCTAGCACCTGATTATTCCAAAATCTGACGGATGGCCTAGGGAATCTAATCCTGGTTTTGATTGTTTTTGCTGATTGTCTCCCTTTGTAGTTGATTTCTTCATTACTGTGTAAATTTAGGTCATGAGCTCATGTTTAGCTAAACAGCTGACCTTGTAAAAGGATTAGGTGTGAACGCTCGTAAGTTTCAGCAAAAAGTCGGCGAAGATTTATTTGTGTCCCTCCAATGAGTTGCCCACAAGGACCCCGTTTTCTAGAAGTGTTGGTCCAATACTCCCTCTAGGGGTAGGGGACTTAGACAGGGCTGCCTTCGGCCCCCGATCTTGGGCAGGGGCAGTGGGCGGCGTGTGGCCCGGGCAGGAGCCTCTCTGCGTGTGAATCTGGGAATCATCTCTCCTGCGAACTTCGGTCACATGGCAGGAAGCTACGATGCCCAGACCTATGGTTAGCTGTGCAGCGAGGTATACTGCGTGGGCAGGTGCCACACACACTTCAAATAAGTGGGGGGCCTCAGTGGAAAAGTGAGAGTTTGGCCAGCTGTGCAGACAAAGAAGGCGCCCTATGGCCTGGGCCTAAATGCTTGTGAAAACCCACTGGGCCGGCCTTGCTCTGAGGGCACTGCCCTGGGCCCCCTGCTCCCCTGCCCTTTGTTCAGTCACAGCAGAGATTGCCACACACACTCCCTCAGTGAGGGCAGTCTTCCAACCTCCCTCAGCCACGCCCCCTCTCCGCAGGTTACCATGGGCTACAGATGCTGCATTCTGAGGCCAGGGCGTTCCGAGAAGGCCAAGGGCAGACATGACGACCTTAAATGATTTCCTCTTGTGTCAGTTTCCGTAAACTGTAGCAGCTAGGAAATGGTCCGCTTTACAGAAATGTTCAAGTTTAGTGGCATTTCATATATTCTCTGCTATAACATTGTCCTGATTCTTTCTGCATATTCTTTACTTATGTTTATGTTTTCCTTAATCAAAGTGTGTCTTTTAAATCTTTTCAAAGAATATTCTTTGGACTTACTACCTCACCTGAATTTTATACGTTTTCTGTGGTATTAAGTTCTGCTCATATCTTTATTTATCTTTTTTCTATGTTCTCAGGGTTTATTGTTTTGATCTTCTGATGTCAATTAAAGCACTTGGTTATTCATTTTCATCAATCTTTTTACTTATAAAGATTTGAACTTTTAAAGATTCCAGCTCACTTTCAAGTTTCTAAGGTTCAGGTCCTCTACATTGTTGCTGGCTTAAGGCTTAGTTCACCATATAGCACTGTATATATTGACATTTTCCCCTCGACTTTCTGTGATTCCCTACATCTCACCTTTCTTTGCAGACAAGCCATTTGAAATACACTTAACTTATTTCACAGCCAATAAGTCTTTGAAATAATGTCTATTTTTTAGAGAAATCTTCTTATATAATTAGGCACAAAATCTCACCTGCCATAGTTTTGAAAACAGCATAATTTCACTCTTCTCAATGCTTAATCTGTGGTATTAAACAACCTTTGAGTATTTAGGTTTATCAACGAAATGTACTTTAAAAATGTTTTAGAGATCCTACCAGCCTTTGAAAACCTCCTTGTTCCTTGTTTCAGTTCCAGTTTTATGTATATTTTCTGCCTTGCACCTGATTATTCCAACATCAGATGGATGGCCTAGGTAATCTCATTCTGGTATTGATTGTTTTTGCTGATTGTCTCCCTTTGTAGCTGATTTCTTCAATATTGTGTAAATTTAGATCATGAGCTCATGTTTAGCTAAACAGCTGACCTTGTAAGAGGCTTAGGTGTGAACGCTGGTACGCTTCAGCAGAAAGTCGGCAAAGATTTATTTGTGTCCCTCCAATGAGTTGCCCGCAACAACCCCGTTTTCTACAAGTCTTGGTCCAATACTCCTTCGAGAGGCAGTGGACTCAGACATGGCTGCTTTTCAGGGTTCGATCTGGGGCAGGGCCAGTGGGCGGCCTGTGGCCCGGGCAGGAGCCTCTCCGCATGTGTCCCAGGGACCCATTTGCCTGCGAACTTCAGTCACCTGGCAGGAAGCTACGATGCCTTGACCTATGGTTAGCTGTGCAGCGAGGTGTACTGCGCGGACAGGTACCCAACACACTTCAAATAAGAGGGCGGCCTGAGTGGAAAGGTGAGAGTTTGGGCAGCTGTGCAGACAAAGAAGGCGCCCTTTGGCCTGGGCCTAAATGCTTGTGACACCCCACTGGGTCTGCCGGGCTCTGAGGGCCCTGCCCTGGGCCCCCTGCTCCCCTGCCCTTTGTTCAGTCACAGCAGAGATGGCCACACCCACTCCCTCAGTGAAGGCAGTCTTCCAACCTCCCTCAGCCACGCCCCCTCTCCGCAGGTTACCATGGACTACAGATGCTGCATTCTGAGGCCAGGGCGTTCCGAGAATGCCAAGGGCAGACATGATGACCTTAAATGATTTCCTCTTGTGTCAGTTTTGGTAAACTTTAGGAGCTAGGAAATGGTCCACTTTACAGAAATATTCAAATTTACTGGCAATTCATATATTCTCCGCTATAACATTGTCCTGATTCTTTCTGTATATTATTTACTTTTTTTTGTTTTCCTAAATCAAAGTGTGTCTTTTAAATCTTTTCAAAGAATATTCTTTGGACTTACTAAATCACCTAAATTTTATACGTTTTCTGTTGTATTAAGTTCTGCTCATATCTTTATTTATCTTTTTTCTATGTTCTCAGGGTTTATTGTTTTGATTTTCTGATGTCAAGTAAAACACTTGGTTATTATTTTTAATAAATCTTTTTACTTATAAAGATTTGAAACTTTTAAAGATTCCAGCTTCCTTGTACGTTTCTAAGGGTCCATTCCTCTACACTGTTGCCGGCCTAAGGCTTAGTTCACCATATAGCAATGTATATATTGACATATTATCGCCTCGGCTTTCTGTGATTCCCTACATCTCACATTTCTTTGCAGACAAGACATTTGAAATACCCTTAACTTATTTCACAGCCAATAAGTCTTTGAAATAATGTGTATTTTTTAGAGAAATCTAAATTTAGGTCATGAGCTCATGTTTAGCTAAACAGCTGACCTTGTAAAAGGCTTAGGTGTGAACGCTCGTAAGTTTTAGCAAAAAGTCGGCAAAGAATTATTTGTGTCCCTCCAATGAGTTGCCCACAAGGACCCCGTTTTCTAGAAGTGTTGGTCCAATACTCCCTCTAGGGGTAGGGGACTTAGACAGGGCTGCTTTCGGCCCCCGATCTTGGGCAGGGGCAGTGGGCGGCGTGTGGCCCGGGCTGGAGCCTCTCTGCGTGTGAACCTGGGAATCATCTCTCCTGCGAACTTCGGTCACCTGGCAGGAAGCTACGATGCCCAGACCTATGGTTAGCTGTGCAGCGAGGTATACTGCGTGGACAGGTTCCACACACACTTCAAATAAGTTGGTGGCCTCAGTGGAAAAGTGAGAGTTTGGCCAGCTGTGCAGACAAAGAAGGCGCTCTATGGCCTGGGCCTAAATGCTTGTGACACCCCACTGGGCCTGCCTTGCTCTGAGGGCCCTGCCCTGGGCCCCCTGCTCCCCTGCCCTTTGTTCAGTCACAGCAGAGATGGCCACACACACTCCCTCAGTGAGGGCAGTGTTCCAGCCTCCCTCAGCCCCGCCCACACTCCGCAGGTTACCATGGACTACAGATGCTGCATTCTGAGGCCAGGGCGTTCCGAGAATGCCAAGGGCAGACATGATGACCTTAAATGATTTCCTCTTGTGTCAGGAGGAGCTGTAGGAGCTAGGAAATGGTCCACTTTACAGAAATGTTCAAATTTACTGGCATTTCATATATTCTCTGCTATAACATTGTCCCGATTCTTTCTATATATTCTTTAATTATGTTTGTGCTTTCCTTAATCAAAGTGTGTCTTTTAAATCTTTTCAAAGAATATTCTTTGGACTTACTACCTCACCTGAATTTTATACGTTTTCTGAGGTATTAAGTTCTGCTCATATCTATCTTTATCTTTTTTCTATGTTCTCAGGGTTTATTGTTTTGATCTTCTGATGTCAATTAAAACACTTGGTTATTCATTTTCATCAATCTTTTTACATATAAAGATTTGAACTTTTAAAGATTCCAGCTCACTTTCAAGTTTCTAAGGGTCAGGTCCTCTACATTGTGGCTGGCTTAAGGCTTAGTTCACCATATAGCAATGTATATATTGACATTTTCCCCTCGACTTTCTGCGATTCCCTACATCTCACCTTTCTTTGCAGACAAGCCATTTGAAATACACATAACTTATTTCACAGCCAATAAGTCTTTGAAAAAATGTCTATTTTTTAGAGAAATCTTCTGACATAATTAGGCAGAAAATCTCACCTGCCATAGTTTTCAAAACAGCATAATTTCACTCTTCTCAATGCTTAATCTGTGGTATTAAACAACCTTTGAGTATTTAGGTTTATCAATGACATGTACTTTAAAAATGTTTTAGAGATCCTAGCAGCCTTTGAAAACCTCCTTGTTCCTTGTTTCAGTTCCAGTTTTATGTATATTTTCTGCCTTGCACCTGATTATTCCAACATCAGATGGATGGCCTAGGGAATCTCATTCTGGTATTTATTGTTTTTGCTGATTGTCTCACTTTGTAGCTGATTTCTTCAATATTGTGTAAATTTAGATCATGAGCTCATGTTTAGCTAAACAGCTGACCTTGTAAGAGGCTTAGGTGTGAACGCTGGGACGCTTCAGCAGAAAGTCGGCAAAGATTTATTTGTGTTCCTCCAATGAGTTGCCCGCAAGGACCCCGTTTTCTACAAGTGTTGGTCCAATACTCCTTTGAGAGGCAGTGGACCCGACATGGCTGCTTTTCAGGCTTCGATCTGGGGCAGGGCCAGTGGGCGGCCTGTGGCCCGGGCAGGAGCCTCTCCGCATGTGTCCCAGGGACCCATTTGCCTGCGAACTTCGGTCACCTGGCAGGAAGCTACGATGCCCTGACCTATGGTTAGCTGTGCAGCGAGGTGTACTGCGCGGACAGGTTCCAAACACATTTCAAATAAGAGGGTGGCCTTAGTGGAAAGGTGAGAGTTTGGGCAGCTGTGCAGACAAAGAAGGCGCCCTTTGGCCTGGGCCTAAATGCTTGTGACACCCCACTGGGTCTGCCGGGCTCTGAGGGCCCTGCCCTGGGCCCACTGCTCCCCTGCCCTTTGTTCAGTCACAGCAGAGATGGCCACACCCACTCCCTAAGTGATGGCAGTCTTCCAAACTCCCTCAGCCACGCCCCCTCTCCGCTGGTTACCATGGGCTACAGATGCTGCATTCTGAGGCCAGGGCGTTCCGAGAATGCCAAGGGCAGACATGACGACATTAAATGATTTCCTCTTGTGTCAGTTTTCGTAAACTGTAGCAGCTAGGAAATGGTCCTCTTTACAGAAATGTTCAAGTTTACTGGCATTTCATATATTCTCTGCTATAGCATTGTCCTGATTCTTTCTGCATATTTTTTACGTATGTTTATGTTTTCCTTAATCAAAGTGTGTCTTTTAAATCTTTTCAAAGAATATTCTTTGGACTTACTAAATCACCTGAATTTTATACGTTTTCTGTTGTATTAAGTTCTGCTCATATCTTTATTTATCTTTTTTCTATGTTCTCAGGTTTTATAGTTTTGATTTTCTGATGTCAAGTAAAACACTTTGTTATTCATTTTAATAAATCTTTTTATTTATAAAGATTTGAACTTTTAAAGATTCCAGCTTACTTGTACGTTTCTAAGGGTCCATTCCTCTACACTGTTGCCGGCCTAAGGCTTACATCAACATATAGCTATGTGTATATTGACATATTATCCCCTCGGCTTTCTGTGATTCCCTACATCTCACCTTTCTTTGCCGACAAGCCATTTGAAATACCCTTAACTTATTTCACAGCCAATAAGTCTTTGAAATAATGTGTATTTTTTAGAGAAATCATCTTATATAATGAGGCAGAAAATCTCACGTTCCATAGTTTTCTAAACAGCATAACTTCACTCTTCTAACAGCTTAATTTGCTGTATTAAACAACCTTTGAGTATTTAGCTTTATCAATGACATGTACTTTAAAAATGTTTTAGAGACCCTACCAGTCTTTGAAAACATCCTTGTTCCTTGTTTCTTTTCCAGGTTTATGTATATTTTCTGCCTAGCACCTGATTATTCCAACATCTGACGGATGGCCTAGGGAATCTAATCCTGGTTTTGATTGTTTTTGCTGATTGTCTCCCTTTGTAGTTGATTTCTTCATTACTGTGTAAATTTAGGTCATGAGCTCATGTTTAGCTAAACAGCTGACCTTGTAAAAGGATTAGGTGTGAACGCTCGTAAGTTTCAGCAAAAAGTCGGCGAAGATTTATTTGTGTCCCTCCAATGAGTTGCCCACAAGGACCCCGTTTTCTAGAAGTGTTGGTCCAATACTCCCTCTAGGGGTAGGGGACTTAGACAGGGCTGCCTTCGGCCCCCGATCTTGGGCAGGGGCAGTGGGCGGCGTGTGGCCCGGGCAGGAGCCTCTCTGCGTGTGAATCTGGGAATCATCTCTCCTGCGAACTTCGGTCACATGGCAGGAAGCTACGATGCCCAGACCTATGGTTAGCTGTGCAGCGAGGTATACTGCGTGGGCAGGTGCCACACACACTTCAAATAAGTGGGGGGCCTCAGTGGAAAAGTGAGAGTTTGGCCAGCTGTGCAGACAAAGAAGGCGCCCTATGGCCTGGGCCTAAATGCTTGTGAAAACCCACTGGGCCTGCCTTGCTCTGAGGGCACTGCCCTGGGCCCCCTGCTCCCCTGCCCTTTGTTCAGTCACAGCAGAGATTGCCACACACACTCCCTCAGTGAGGGCAGTCTTCCAACCTCCCTCAGCCACGCCCCCTCTCCGCAGGTTACCATGGGCTACAGATGCTGCATTCTGAGGCCAGGGCGTTCCGAGAAGGCCAAGGGCAGACATGACGACCTTAAATGATTTCCTCTTGTGTCAGTTTCCGTAAACTGTAGCAGCTAGGAAATGGTCCGCTTTACAGAAATGTTCAAGTTTAGTGGCATTTCATATATTCTCTGCTATAACATTGTCCTGATTCTTTCTGCATATTCTTTACTTATGTTTATGTTTTCCTTAATCAAAGTGTGTCTTTTAAATCTTTTCAAAGAATATTCTTTGGACTTACTACCTCACCTGAATTTTATACGTTTTCTGTGGTATTAAGTTCTGCTCATATCTTTATTTATCTTTTTTCTATGTTCTCAGGGTTTATTGTTTTGATCTTCTGATGTCAATTAAAGCACTTGGTTATTCATTTTCATCAATCTTTTTACTTATAAAGATTTGAACTTTTAAAGATTCCAGCTCACTTTCAAGTTTCTAAGGTTCAGGTCCTCTACATTGTTGCTGGCCTAAGGCTTAGTTCACCATATAGCACTGTATATATTGACATTTTCCCCTCGACTTTCTGTGATTCCCTACATCTCACCTTTCTTTGCAGACAAGCCATTTGAAATACACTTAACTTATTTCACAGCCAATAAGTCTTTGAAATAATGTCTATTTTTTAGAGAAATCTTCTTATATAATTAGGCACAAAATCTCACCTGCCATAGTTTTGAAAACAGCATAATTTCACTCTTCTCAATGCTTAATCTGTGGTATTAAACAACCTTTGAGTATTTAGGTTTATCAACGAAATGTACTTTAAAAATGTTTTAGAGATCCTACCAGCCTTTGAAAACCTCCTTGTTCCTTGTTTCAGTTCCAGTTTTATGTATATTTTCTGCCTTGCACCTGATTATTCCAACATCAGATGGATGGCCTAGGTAATCTCATTCTGGTATTGATTGTTTTTGCTGATTGTCTCCCTTTGTAGCTGATTTCTTCAATATTGTGTAAATTTAGATCATGAGCTCATGTTTAGCTAAACAGCTGACCTTGTAAGAGGCTTAGGTGTGAACGCTGGTACGCTTCAGCAGAAAGTCGGCAAAGATTTATTTGTGTCCCTCCAATGAGTTGCCCGCAACAACCCCGTTTTCTACAAGTCTTGGTCCAATACTCCTTCGAGAGGCAGTGGACTCAGACATGGCTGCTTTTCAGGGTTCGATCTGGGGCAGGGCCAGTGGGCGGCCTGTGGCCCGGGCAGGAGCCTCTCCGCATGTGTCCCAGGGACCCATTTGCCTGCGAACTTCAGTCACCTGGCAGGAAGCTACGATGCCTTGACCTATGGTTAGCTGTGCAGCGAGGTGTACTGCGCGGACAGGTACCCAACACACTTCAAATAAGAGGGCGGCCTGAGTGGAAAGGTGAGAGTTTGGGCAGCTGTGCAGACAAAGAAGGCGCCCTTTGGCCTGGGCCTAAATGCTTGTGACACCCCACTGGGTCTGCCGGGCTCTGAGGGCCCTGCCCTGGGCCCCCTGCTCCCCTGCCCTTTGTTCAGTCACAGCAGAGATGGCCACACCCACTCCCTCAGTGAAGGCAGTCTTCCAACCTCCCTCAGCCACGCCCCCTCTCCGCAGGTTACCATGGACTACAGATGCTGCATTCTGAGGCCAGGGCGTTCCGAGAATGCCAAGGGCAGACATGATGACCTTAAATGATTTCCTCTTGTGTCAGTTTTGGTAAACTTTAGGAGCTAGGAAATGGTCCACTTTACAGAAATATTCAAATTTACTGGCAATTCATATATTCTCCGCTATAACATTGTCCTGATTCTTTCTGTATATTATTTACTTTTTTTTGTTTTCCTAAATCAAAGTGTGTCTTTTAAATCTTTTCAAAGAATATTCTTTGGACTTACTAAATCACCTAAATTTTATACGTTTTCTGTTGTATTAAGTTCTGCTCATATCTTTATTTATCTTTTTTCTATGTTCTCAGGGTTTATTGTTTTGATTTTCTGATGTCAAGTAAAACACTTGGTTATTATTTTTAATAAATCTTTTTACTTATAAAGATTTGAAACTTTTAAAGATTCCAGCTTCCTTGTACGTTTCTAAGGGTCCATTCCTCTACACTGTTGCCGGCCTAAGGCTTAGTTCACCATATAGCAATGTATATATTGACATATTATCGCCTCGGCTTTCTGTGATTCCCTACATCTCACATTTCTTTGCAGACAAGACATTTGAAATACCCTTAACTTATTTCACAGCCAATAAGTCTTTGAAATAATGTGTATTTTTTAGAGAAATCTAAATTTAGGTCATGAGCTCATGTTTAGCTAAACAGCTGACCTTGTAAAAGGCTTAGGTGTGAACGCTCGTAAGTTTTAGCAAAAAGTCGGCAAAGAATTATTTGTGTCCCTCCAATGAGTTGCCCACAAGGACCCCGTTTTCTAGAAGTGTTGGTCCAATACTCCCTCTAGGGGTAGGGGACTTAGACAGGGCTGCTTTCGGCCCCCGATCTTGGGCAGGGGCAGTGGGCGGCGTGTGGCCCGGGCTGGAGCCTCTCTGCGTGTGAACCTGGGAATCATCTCTCCTGCGAACTTCGGTCACCTGGCAGGAAGCTACGATGCCCAGACCTATGGTTAGCTGTGCAGCGAGGTATACTGCGTGGACAGGTTCCACACACACTTCAAATAAGTTGGTGGCCTCAGTGGAAAAGTGAGAGTTTGGCCAGCTGTGCAGACAAAGAAGGCGCTCTATGGCCTGGGCCTAAATGCTTGTGACACCCCACTGGGCCTGCCTTGCTCTGAGGGCCCTGCCCTGGGCCCCCTGCTCCCCTGCCCTTTGTTCAGTCACAGCAGAGATGGCCACACACACTCCCTCAGTGAGGGCAGTGTTCCAGCCTCCCTCAGCCCCGCCCACACTCCGCAGGTTACCATGGACTACAGATGCTGCATTCTGAGGCCAGGGCGTTCCGAGAATGCCAAGGGCAGACATGATGACCTTAAATGATTTCCTCTTGTGTCAGGAGGAGCTGTAGGAGCTAGGAAATGGTCCACTTTACAGAAATGTTCAAATTTACTGGCATTTCATATATTCTCTGCTATAACATTGTCCCGATTCTTTCTATATATTCTTTAATTATGTTTGTGCTTTCCTTAATCAAAGTGTGTCTTTTAAATCTTTTCAAAGAATATTCTTTGGACTTACTACCTCACCTGAATTTTATACGTTTTCTGAGGTATTAAGTTCTGCTCATATCTATCTTTATCTTTTTTCTATGTTCTCAGGGTTTATTGTTTTGATCTTCTGATGTCAATTAAAACACTTGGTTATTCATTTTCATCAATCTTTTTACATATAAAGATTTGAACTTTTAAAGATTCCAGCTCACTTTCAAGTTTCTAAGGGTCAGGTCCTCTACATTGTGGCTGGCTTAAGGCTTAGTTCACCATATAGCAATGTATATATTGACATTTTCCCCTCGACTTTCTGCGATTCCCTACATCTCACCTTTCTTTGCAGACAAGCCATTTGAAATACACATAACTTATTTCACAGCCAATAAGTCTTTGAAAAAATGTCTATTTTTTAGAGAAATCTTCTGACATAATTAGGCAGAAAATCTCACCTGCCATAGTTTTCAAAACAGCATAATTTCACTCTTCTCAATGCTTAATCTGTGGTATTAAACAACCTTTGAGTATTTAGGTTTATCAATGACATGTACTTTAAAAATGTTTTAGAGATCCTAGCAGCCTTTGAAAACCTCCTTGTTCCTTGTTTCAGTTCCAGTTTTATGTATATTTTCTGCCTTGCACCTGATTATTCCAACATCAGATGGATGGCCTAGGGAATCTCATTCTGGTATTTATTGTTTTTGCTGATTGTCTCACTTTGTAGCTGATTTCTTCAATATTGTGTAAATTTAGATCATGAGCTCATGTTTAGCTAAACAGCTGACCTTGTAAGAGGCTTAGGTGTGAACGCTGGGACGCTTCAGCAGAAAGTCGGCCAAGATTTATTTGTGTTCCTCCAATGAGTTGCCCGCAAGGACCCCGTTTTCTACAAGTGTTGGTCCAATACTCCTTTGAGAGGCAGTGGACCCGACATGGCTGCTTTTCAGGCTTCGATCTGGGGCAGGGCCAGTGGGCGGCCTGTGGCCCGGGCAGGAGCCTCTCCGCATGTGTCCCAGGGACCCATTTGCCTGCGAACTTCGGTCACCTGGCAGGAAGCTACGATGCCCTGACCTATGGTTAGCTGTGCAGCGAGGTGTACTGCGCGGACAGGTTCCAAACACATTTCAAATAAGAGGGTGGCCTTAGTGGAAAGGTGAGAGTTTGGGCAGCTGTGCAGACAAAGAAGGCGCCCTTTGGCCTGGGCCTAAATGCTTGTGACACCCCACTGGGTCTGCCGGGCTCTGAGGGCCCTGCCCTGGGCCCACTGCTCCCCTGCCCTTTGTTCAGTCACAGCAGAGATGGCCACACCCACTCCCTAAGTGATGGCAGTCTTCCAACCTCCCTCAGCCACGCCCCCTCTCCGCTGGTTACCATGGGCTACAGATGCTGCATTCTGAGGCCAGGGCGTTCCGAGAATGCCAAGGGCAGACATGACGACATTAAATGATTTCCTCTTGTGTCAGTTTTCGTAAACTGTAGCAGCTAGGAAATGGTCCTCTTTACAGAAATGTTCAAGTTTACTGGCATTTCATATATTCTCTGCTATAGCATTGTCCTGATTCTTTCTGCATATTTTTTACGTATGTTTATGTTTTCCTTAATCAAAGTGTGTCTTTTAAATCTTTTCAAAGAATATTCTTTGGACTTACTAAATCACCTGAATTTTATACGTTTTCTGTTGTATTAAGTTCTGCTCATATCTTTATTTATCTTTTTTCTATGTTCTCAGGTTTTATAGTTTTGATTTTCTGATGTCAAGTAAAACACTTTGTTATTCATTTTAATAAATCTTTTTATTTATAAAGATTTGAACTTTTAAAGATTCCAGCTTACTTGTACGTTTCTAAGGGTCCATTCCTCTACACTGTTGCCGGCCTAAGGCTTACATCAACATATAGCTATGTATATATTGACATATTATACCCTCGGCTTTCTGTGATTCCCTACATCTCACCTTTCTTTGCAGACAAGCCATTTGAAATACCCTTAACTTATTTCACAGCCAATAAGTCTTTGAAATAATGTGTATTTTTTAGAGAAATCATCTTATATAATGAGGCAGAAAATCTCACGTTCCATAGTTTTCTAAACAGCATAACTTCACTCTTCTAACAGCTTAATTTGCTGTATTAAACAACCTTTGAGTATTTAGCTTTATCAATGACATGTACTTTAAAAATGTTTTAGAGACCCTACCAGTCTTTGAAAACATCCTTGTTCCTTGTTTCTTTTCCAGGTTTATGTATATTTTCTGCCTAGCACCTGATTATTCCAACATCTGACGGATGGCCTAGGGAATCTAATCCTGGTTTTGATTGTTTTTGCTGATTGTCTCCCTTTGTAGTTGATTTCTTCATTACTGTGTAAATTTAGGTCATGAGCTCATGTTTAGCTAAACAGCTGACCTTGTAAAAGGATTAGGTGTGAACGCTCGTAAGTTTCAGCAAAAAGTCGGCGAAGATTTATTTGTGTCCCTCCAATGAGTTGCCCACAAGGACCCCGTTTTCTAGAAGTGTTGGTCCAATACTCCCTCTAGGGGTAGGGGACTTAGACAGGGCTGCCTTCGGCCCCCGATCTTGGGCAGGGGCAGTGGGCGGCGTGTGGCCCGGGCAGGAGCCTCTCTGCGTGTGAATCTGGGAATCATCTCTCCTGCGAACTTCGGTCTCATGGCAGGAAGCTACGATGCCCAGACCTATGGTTAGCTGTGCAGCGAGGTATACTGCGTGGGCAGGTGCCACACACACTTCAAATAAGTGGGGGGCCTCAGTGGAAAAGTGAGAGTTTGGCCAGCTGTGCAGACAAAGAAGGCGCCCTATGGCCTGGGCCTAAATGCTTGTGAAAACCCACTGGGCCTGCCTTGCTCTGAGGGCACTGCCCTGGGCCCCCTGCTCCCCTGCCCTTTGTTCAGTCACAGCAGAGATTGCCACACACACTCCCTCAGTGAGGGCAGTCTTCCAACCTCCCTCAGCCACGCCCCCTCTCCGCAGGTTACCATGGGCTACAGATGCTGCATTCTGAGGCCAGGGCGTTCCGAGAAGGCCAAGGGCAGACATGACGACCTTAAATGATTTCCTCTTGTGTCAGTTTCCGTAAACTGTAGCAGCTAGGAAATGGTCCGCTTTACAGAAATGTTCAAGTTTAGTGGCATTTCATATATTCTCTGCTATAACATTGTCCTGATTCTTTCTGCATATTCTTTACTTATGTTTATGTTTTCCTTAATCAAAGTGTGTCTTTTAAATCTTTTCAAAGAATATTCTTTGGACTTACTACCTCACCTGAATTTTATACGTTTTCTGTGGTATTAAGTTCTGCTCATATCTTTATTTATCTTTTTTCTATGTTCTCAGGGTTTATTGTTTTGATCTTCTGATGTCAATTAAAGCACTTGGTTATTCATTTTCATCAATCTTTTTACTTATAAAGATTTGAACTTTTAAAGATTCCAGCTCACTTTCAAGTTTCTAAGGTTCAGGTCCTCTACATTGTTGCTGGCCTAAGGCTTAGTTCACCATATAGCACTGTATATATTGACATTTTCCCCTCGACTTTCTGTGATTCCCTACATCTCACCTTTCTTTGCAGACAAGCCATTTGAAATACACTTAACTTATTTCACAGCCAATAAGTCTTTGAAATAATGTCTATTTTTTAGAGAAATCTTCTTATATAATTAGGCACAAAATCTCACCTGCCATAGTTTTGAAAACAGCATAATTTCACTCTTCTCAATGCTTAATCTGTGGTATTAAACAACCTTTGAGTATTTAGGTTTATCAACGAAATGTACTTTAAAAATGTTTTAGAGATCCTACCAGCCTTTGAAAACCTCCTTGTTCCTTGTTTCAGTTCCAGTTTTATGTATATTTTCTGCCTTGCACCTGATTATTCCAACATCAGATGGATGGCCTAGGTAATCTCATTCTGGTATTGATTGTTTTTGCTGATTGTCTCCCTTTGTAGCTGATTTCTTCAATATTGTGTAAATTTAGATCATGAGCTCATGTTTAGCTAAACAGCTGACCTTGTAAGAGGCTTAGGTGTGAACGCTGGTACGCTTCAGCAGAAAGTCGGCAAAGATTTATTTGTGTCCCTCCAATGAGTTGCCCGCAACAACCCCGTTTTCTACAAGTCTTGGTCCAATACTCCTTCGAGAGACAGTGGACTCAGACATGGCTGCTTTTCAGGGTTCGATCTGGGGCAGGGCCAGTGGGCGGCCTGTGGCCCGGGCAGGAGCCTCTCCGCATGTGTCCCAGGGACCCATTTGCCTGCGAACTTCAGTCACCTGGCAGGAAGCTACGATGCCTTGACCTATGGTTAGCTGTGCAGCGAGGTGTACTGCGCGGACAGGTACCCAACACACTTCAAATAAGAGGGCGGCCTGAGTGGAAAGGTGAGAGTTTGGGCAGCTGTGCAGACAAAGAAGGCGCCCTTTGGCCTGGGCCTAAATGCTTGTGACACCCCACTGGGTCTGCCGGGCTCTGAGGGCCCTGCCCTGGGCCCCCTGCTCCCCTGCCCTTTGTTCAGTCACAGCAGAGATGGCCACACCCACTCCCTCAGTGAAGGCAGTCTTCCAACCTCCCTCAGCCACGCCCCCTCTCCGCAGGTTACCATGGACTACAGATGCTGCATTCTGAGGCCAGGGCGTTCCGAGAATGCCAAGGGCAGACATGATGACCTTAAATGATTTCCTCTTGTGTCAGTTTTGGTAAACTTTAGGAGCTAGGAAATGGTCCACTTTACAGAAATATTCAAATTTACTGGCAATTCATATATTCTCCGCTATAACATTGTCCTGATTCTTTCTGTATATTATTTACATTTTTTTGTTTTCCTAAATCAAAGTGTGTCTTTTAAATCTTTTCAAAGAATATTCTTTGGACTTACTAAATCACCTAAATTTTATACGTTTTCTGTTGTATTAAGTTCTGCTCATATCTTTATTTATCTTTTTTCTATGTTCTCAGGGTTTATTGTTTTGATTTTCTGATGTCAAGTAAAACACTTGGTTATTATTTTTAATAAATCTTTTTACTTATAAAGATTTGAAACTTTTAAAGATTCCAGCTTCCTTGTACGTTTCTAAGGGTCCATTCCTCTACACTGTTGCCGGCCTAAGGCTTAGTTCACCATATAGCAATGTATATATTGACATATTATCGCCTCGGCTTTCTGTGATTCCCTACATCTCACATTTCTTTGTAGACAAGACATTTGAAATACCCTTAACTTATTTCACAGCCAATATGTCTTTGAAATAATGTGTATTTTTTAGAGAAATCTAAATTTAGGTCATGAGCTCATGTTTAGCTAAACAGCTGACCTTGTAAAAGGCTTAGGTGTGAACGCTCGTAAGTTTTAGCAAAAAGTCGGCAAAGAATTATTTGTGTCCCTCCAATGAGTTGCCCACAAGGACCCCGTTTTCTAGAAGTGTTGGTCCAATACTCCCTCTAGGGGTAGGGGACTTAGACAGGGCTGCTTTCGGCCCCCGATCTTGGGCAGGGGCAGTGGGCGGCGTGTGGCCCGGGCTGGAGCCTCTCTGCGTGTGAACCTGGGAATCATCTCTCCTGCGAACTTCGGTCACCTGGCAGGAAGCTACGATGCCCAGACCTATGGTTAGCTGTGCAGCGAGGTATACTGCGTGGACAGGTTCCACACACACTTCAAATAAGTTGGTGGCCTCAGTGGAAAAGTGAGAGTTTGGCCAGCTGTGCAGAGAAAGAAGGCGCTCTATGGCCTGGGCCTAAATGCTTGTGACACCCCACTGGGCCTGCCTTGCTCTGAGGGCCCTGCCCTGGGCCCCCTGCTCCCCTGCCCTTTGTTCAGTCACAGCAGAGATGGCCACACACACTCCCTCAGTGAGGGCAGTGTTCCAGCCTCCCTCAGCCCCGCCCACACTCCGCAGGTTACCATGGACTACAGATGCTGCATTCTGAGGCCAGGGCGTTCCGAGAATGCCAAGGGCAGACATGATGACCTTAAATGATTTCCTCTTGTGTCAGGAGGAGCTGTAGGAGCTAGGAAATGGTCCACTTTACAGAAATGTTCAAATTTACTGGCATTTCATATATTCTCTGCTATAACATTGTCCCGATTCTTTCTATATATTCTTTAATTATGTTTGTGCTTTCCTTAATCAAAGTGTGTCTTTTAAATCTTTTCAAAGAATATTCTTTGGACTTACTACCTCACCTGAATTTTATACGTTTTCTGAGGTATTAAGTTCTGCTCATATCTATCTTTATCTTTTTTCTATGTTCTCAGGGTTTATTGTTTTGATCTTCTGATGTCAATTAAAACACTTGGTTATTCATTTTCATCAATCTTTTTACATATAAAGATTTGAACTTTTAAAGATTCCAGCTCACTTTCAAGTTTCTAAGGGTCAGGTCCTCTACATTGTGGCTGGCTTAAGGCTTAGTTCACCATATAGCAATGTATATATTGACATTTTCCCCTCGACTTTCTGCGATTCCCTACATCTCACCTTTCTTTGCAGACAAGCCATTTGAAATACACATAACTTATTTCACAGCCAATAAGTCTTTGAAAAAATGTCTATTTTTTAGAGAAATCTTCTGACATAATTAGGCAGAAAATCTCACCTGCCATAGTTTTCAAAACAGCATAATTTCACTCTTCTCAATGCTTAATCTGTGGTATTAAACAACCTTTGAGTATTTAGGTTTATCAATGACATGTACTTTAAAAATGTTTTAGAGATCCTAGCAGCCTTTGAAAACCTCCTTGTTCCTTGTTTCAGTTCCAGTTTTATGTATATTTTCTGCCTTGCACCTGATTATTCCAACATCAGATGGATGGCCTAGGGAATCTCATTCTGGTATTTATTGTTTTTGCTGATTGTCTCACTTTGTAGCTGATTTCTTCAATATTGTGTAAATTTAGATCATGAGCTCATGTTTAGCTAAACAGCTGACCTTGTAAGAGGCTTAGGTGTGAACGCTGGGACGCTTCAGCAGAAAGTCGGCAAAGATTTATTTGTGTTCCTCCAATGAGTTGCCCGCAAGGACCCCGTTTTCTACAAGTGTTGGTCCAATACTCCTTTGAGAGGCAGTGGACCCGACATGGCTGCTTTTCAGGCTTCGATCTGGGGCAGGGCCAGTGGGCGGCCTGTGGCCCGGGCAGGAGCCTCTCCGCATGTGTCCCAGGGACCCATTTGCCTGCGAACTTCGGTCACCTGGCAGGAAGCTACGATGCCCTGACCTATGGTTAGCTGTGCAGCGAGGTGTACTGCGCGGACAGGTTCCAAACACATTTCAAATAAGAGGGTGGCCTTAGTGGAAAGGTGAGAGTTTGGGCAGCTGTGCAGACAAAGAAGGCGCCCTTTGGCCTGGGCCTAAATGCTTGTGACACCCCACTGGGTCTGCCGGGCTCTGAGGGCCCTGCCCTGGGCCCACTGCTCCCCTGCCCTTTGTTCAGTCACAGCAGAGATGGCCACACCCACTCCCTAAGTGATGGCAGTCTTCCAACCTCCCTCAGCCACGCCCCCTCTCCGCTGGTTACCATGGGCTACAGATGCTGCATTCTGAGGCCAGGGCGTTCCGAGAATGCCAAGGGCAGACATGACGACATTAAATGATTTCCTCTTGTGTCAGTTTTCGTAAACTGTAGCAGCTAGGAAATGGTCCTCTTTACAGAAATGTTCAAGTTTACTGGCATTTCATATATTCTCTGCTATAGCATTGTCCTGATTCTTTCTGCATATTTTTTACGTATGTTTATGTTTTCCTTAATCAAAGTGTGTCTTTTAAATCTTTTCAAAGAATATTCTTTGGACTTACTAAATCACCTGAATTTTATACGTTTTCTGTTGTATTAAGTTCTGCTCATATCTTTATTTATCTTTTTTCTATGTTCTCAGGTTTTATAGTTTTGATTTTCTGATGTCAAGTAAAACACTTTGTTATTCATTTTAATAAATCTTTTTATTTATAAAGATTTGAACTTTTAAAGATTCCAGCTTACTTGTACGTTTCTAAGGGTCCATTCCTCTACACTGTTGCCGGCCTAAGGCTTACATCAACATATAGCTATGTGTATATTGACATATTATCCCCTCGGCTTTCTGTGATTCCCTACATCTCACCTTTCTTTGCCGACAAGCCATTTGAAATACCCTTAACTTATTTCACAGCCAATAAGTCTTTGAAATAATGTGTATTTTTTAGAGAAATCATCTTATATAATGAGGCAGAAAATCTCACGTTCCATAGTTTTCTAAACAGCATAACTTCACTCTTCTAACAGCTTAATTTGCTGTATTAAACAACCTTTGAGTATTTAGCTTTATCAATGACATGTACTTTAAAAATGTTTTAGAGACCCTACCAGTCTTTGAAAACATCCTTGTTCCTTGTTTCTTTTCCAGGTTTATGTATATTTTCTGCCTAGCACCTGATTATTCCAACATCTGACGGATGGCCTAGGGAATCTAATCCTGGTTTTGATTGTTTTTGCTGATTGTCTCCCTTTGTAGTTGATTTCTTCATTACTGTGTAAATTTAGGTCATGAGCTCATGTTTAGCTAAACAGCTGACCTTGTAAAAGGATTAGGTGTGAACGCTCGTAAGTTTCAGCAAAAAGTCGGCGAAGATTTATTTGTGTCCCTCCAATGAGTTGCCCACAAGGACCCCGTTTTCTAGAAGTGTTGGTCCAATACTCCCTCTAGGGGTAGGGGACTTAGACAGGGCTGCCTTCGGCCCCCGATCTTGGGCAGGGGCAGTGGGCGGCGTGTGGCCCGGGCAGGAGCCTCTCTGCGTGTGAATCTGGGAATCATCTCTCCTGCGAACTTCGGTCACATGGCAGGAAGCTACGATGCCCAGACCTATGGTTAGCTGTGCAGCGAGGTATACTGCGTGGGCAGGTGCCACACACACTTCAAATAAGTGGGGGGCCTCAGTGGAAAAGTGAGAGTTTGGCCAGCTGTGCAGACAAAGAAGGCGCCCTATGGCCTGGGCCTAAATGCTTGTGAAAACCCACTGGGCCTGCCTTGCTCTGAGGGCACTGCCCTGGGCCCCCTGCTCCCCTGCCCTTTGTTCAGTCACAGCAGAGATTGCCACACACACTCCCTCAGTGAGGGCAGTCTTCCAACCTCCCTCAGCCACGCCCCCTCTCCGCAGGTTACCATGGGCTACAGATGCTGCATTCTGAGGCCAGGGCGTTCCGAGAAGGCCAAGGGCAGACATGACGACCTTAAATGATTTCCTCTTGTGTCAGTTTCCGTAAACTGTAGCAGCTAGGAAATGGTCCGCTTTACAGAAATGTTCAAGTTTAGTGGCATTTCATATATTCTCTGCTATAACATTGTCCTGATTCTTTCTGCATATTCTTTACTTATGTTTATGTTTTCCTTAATCAAAGTGTGTCTTTTAAATCTTTTCAAAGAATATTCTTTGGACTTACTACCTCACCTGAATTTTATACGTTTTCTGTGGTATTAAGTTCTGCTCATATCTTTATTTATCTTTTTTCTATGTTCTCAGGGTTTATTGTTTTGATCTTCTGATGTCAATTAAAGCACTTGGTTATTCATTTTCATCAATCTTTTTACTTATAAAGATTTGAACTTTTAAAGATTCCAGCTCACTTTCAAGTTTCTAAGGTTCAGGTCCTCTACATTGTTGCTGGCTTAAGGCTTAGTTCACCATATAGCACTGTATATATTGACATTTTCCCCTCGACTTTCTGTGATTCCCTACATCTCACCTTTCTTTGCAGACAAGCCATTTGAAATACACTTAACTTATTTCACAGCCAATAAGTCTTTGAAATAATGTCTATTTTTTAGAGAAATCTTCTTATATAATTAGGCACAAAATCTCACCTGCCATAGTTTTGAAAACAGCATAATTTCACTCTTCTCAATGCTTAATCTGTGGTATTAAACAACCTTTGAGTATTTAGGTTTATCAACGAAATGTACTTTAAAAATGTTTTAGAGATCCTACCAGCCTTTGAAAACCTCCTTGTTCCTTGTTTCAGTTCCAGTTTTATGTATATTTTCTGCCTTGCACCTGATTATTCCAACATCAGATGGATGGCCTAGGTAATCTCATTCTGGTATTGATTGTTTTTGCTGATTGTCTCCCTTTGTAGCTGATTTCTTCAATATTGTGTAAATTTAGATCATGAGCTCATGTTTAGCTAAACAGCTGACCTTGTAAGAGGCTTAGGTGTGAACGCTGGTACGCTTCAGCAGAAAGTCGGCAAAGATTTATTTGTGTCCCTCCAATGAGTTGCCCGCAACAAACCCGTTTTCTACAAGTCTTGGTCCAATACTCCTTCGAGAGGCAGTGGACTCAGACATGGCTGCTTTTCAGGGTTCGATCTGGGGCAGGGCCAGTGGGCGGCCTGTGGCCCGGGCAGGAGCCTCTCCGCATGTGTCCCAGGGACCCATTTGCCTGCGAACTTCAGTCACCTGGCAGGAAGCTACGATGCCTTGACCTATGGTTAGCTGTGCAGCGAGGTGTACTGCGCGGACAGGTACCCAACACACTTCAAATAAGAGGGCGGCCTGAGTGGAAAGGTGAGAGTTTGGGCAGCTGTGCAGACAAAGAAGGCGCCCTTTGGCCTGGGCCTAAATGCTTGTGACACCCCACTGGGTCTGCCGGGCTCTGAGGGCCCTGCCCTGGGCCCCCTGCTCCCCTGCCCTTTGTTCAGTCACAGCAGAGATGGCCACACCCACTCCCTCAGTGAAGGCAGTCTTCCAACCTCCCTCAGCCACGCCCCCTCTCCGCAGGTTACCATGGACTACAGATGCTGCATTCTGAGGCCAGGGCGTTCCGAGAATGCCAAGGGCAGACATGATGACCTTAAATGATTTCCTCTTGTGTCAGTTTTGGTAAACTTTAGGAGCTAGGAAATGGTCCACTTTACAGAAATATTCAAATTTACTGGCAATTCATATATTCTCCGCTATAACATTGTCCTGATTCTTTCTGTATATTATTTACTTTTTTTTGTTTTCCTAAATCAAAGTGTGTCTTTTAAATCTTTTCAAAGAATATTCTTTGGACTTACTAAATCACCTAAATTTTATACGTTTTCTGTTGTATTAAGTTCTGCTCATATCTTTATTTATCTTTTTTCTATGTTCTCAGGGTTTATTGTTTTGATTTTCTGATGTCAAGTAAAACACTTGGTTATTATTTTTAATAAATCTTTTTACTTATAAAGATTTGAAACTTTTAAAGATTCCAGCTTCCTTGTACGTTTCTAAGGGTCCATTCCTCTACACTGTTGCCGGCCTAAGGCTAGGTTAACCATATAGCAATGTATATATTGACATATTATCGCCTCGGCTTTCTGTGATTCCCTACATCTCACATTTCTTTGCAGACAAGACATTTGAAATACCCTTAACTTATTTCACAGCCAATAAGTCTTTGAAATAATGTGTATTTTTTAGAGAAATCTAAATTTAGGTCATGAGCTCATGTTTAGCTAAACAGCTGACCTTGTAAAAGGCTTAGGTGTGAACGCTCGTAAGTTTTAGCAAAAAGTCGGCAAAGAATTATTTGTGTCCCTCCAATGAGTTGCCCACAAGGACCCCGTTTTCTAGAAGTGTTGGTCCAATACTCCCTCTAGGGGTAGGGGACTTAGACAGGGCTGCTTTCGGCCCCCGATCTTGGGCAGGGGCAGTGGGCGGCGTGTGGCCCGGGCTGGAGCCTCTCTGCGTGTGAACCTGGGAATCATCTCTCCTGCGAACTTCGGTCACCTGGCAGGAAGCTACGATGCCCAGACCTATGGTTAGCTGTGCAGCGAGGTATACTGCGTGGACAGGTTCCACACACACTTCAAATAAGTTGGTGGCCTCAGTGGAAAAGTGAGAGTTTGGCCAGCTGTGCAGACAAAGAAGGCGCTCTATGGCCTGGGCCTAAATGCTTGTGACACCCCACTGGGCCTGCCTTGCTCTGAGGGCCCTGCCCTGGGCCCCCTGCTCCCCTGCCCTTTGTTCAGTCACAGCAGAGATGGCCACACACACTCCCTCAGTGAGGGCAGTGTTCCAGCCTCCCTCAGCCCCGCCCACACTCCGCAGGTTACCATGGACTACAGATGCTGCATTCTGAGGCCAGGGCGTTCCGAGAATGCCAAGGGCAGACATGATGACCTTAAATGATTTCCTCTTGTGTCAGGAGGAGCTGTAGGAGCTAGGAAATGGTCCACTTTACAGAAATGTTCAAATTTACTGGCATTTCATATATTCTCTGCTATAACATTGTCCCGATTCTTTCTATATATTCTTTAATTATGTTTGTGCTTTCCTTAATCAAAGTGTGTCTTTTAAATCTTTTCAAAGAATATTCTTTGGACTTACTACCTCACCTGAATTTTATACGTTTTCTGAGGTATTAAGTTCTGCTCATATCTATCTTTATCTTTTTTCTATGTTCTCAGGGTTTATTGTTTTGATCTTCTGATGTCAATTAAAACACTTGGTTATTCATTTTCATCAATCTTTTTACATATAAAGATTTGAACTTTTAAAGATTCCAGCTCACTTTCAAGTTTCTAAGGGTCAGGTCCTCTACATTGTGGCTGGCTTAAGGCTTAGTTCACCATATAGCAATGTATATATTGACATTTTCCCCTCGACTTTCTGCGATTCCCTACATCTCACCTTTCTTTGCAGACAAGCCATTTGAAATACACATAACTTATTTCACAGCCAATAAGTCTTTGAAAAAATGTCTATTTTTTAGAGAAATCTTCTGACATAATTAGGCAGAAAATCTCACCTGCCATAGTTTTCAAAACAGCATAATTTCACTCTTCTCAATGCTTAATCTGTGGTATTAAACAACCTTTGAGTATTTAGGTTTATCAATGACATGTACTTTAAAAATGTTTTAGAGATCCTAGCAGCCTTTGAAAACCTCCTTGTTCCTTGTTTCAGTTCCAGTTTTATGTATATTTTCTGCCTTGCACCTGATTATTCCAACATCAGATGGATGGCCTAGGGAATCTCATTCTGGTATTTATTGTTTTTGCTGATTGTCTCACTTTGTAGCTGATTTCTTCAATATTGTGTAAATTTAGATCATGAGCTCATGTTTAGCTAAACAGCTGACCTTGTAAGAGGCTTAGGTGTGAACGCTGGGACGCTTCAGCAGAAAGTCGGCAAAGATTTATTTGTGTTCCTCCAATGAGTTGCCCGCAAGGACCCCGTTTTCTACAAGTGTTGGTCCAATACTCCTTTGAGAGGCAGTGGACCCGACATGGCTGCTTTTCAGGCTTCGATCTGGGGCAGGGCCAGTGGGCGGCCTGTGGCCCGGGCAGGAGCCTCTCCGCATGTGTCCCAGGGACCCATTTGCCTGCGAACTTCGGTCACCTGGCAGGAAGCTACGATGCCCTGACCTATGGTTAGCTGTGCAGCGAGGTGTACTGCGCGGACAGGTTCCAAACACATTTCAAATAAGAGGGTGGCCTTAGTGGAAAGGTGAGAGTTTGGGCAGCTGTGCAGACAAAGAAGGCGCCCTTTGGCCTGGGCCTAAATGCTTGTGACACCCCACTGGGTCTGCCGGGCTCTGAGGGCCCTGCCCTGGGCCCACTGCTCCCCTGCCCTTTGTTCAGTCACAGCAGAGATGGCCACACCCACTCCCTAAGTGATGGCAGTCTTCCAAACTCCCTCAGCCACGCCCCCTCTCCGCTGGTTACCATGGGCTACAGATGCTGCATTCTGAGGCCAGGGCGTTCCGAGAATGCCAAGGGCAGACATGACGACATTAAATGATTTCCTCTTGTGTCAGTTTTCGTAAACTGTAGCAGCTAGGAAATGGTCCTCTTTACAGAAATGTTCAAGTTTACTGGCATTTCATATATTCTCTGCTATAGCATTGTCCTGATTCTTTCTGCATATTTTTTACGTATGTTTATGTTTTCCTTAATCAAAGTGTGTCTTTTAAATCTTTTCAAAGAATATTCTTTGGACTTACTAAATCACCTGAATTTTATACGTTTTCTGTTGTATTAAGTTCTGCTCATATCTTTATTTATCTTTTTTCTATGTTCTCAGGTTTTATAGTTTTGATTTTCTGATGTCAAGTAAAACACTTTGTTATTCATTTTAATAAATCTTTTTATTTATAAAGATTTGAACTTTTAAAGATTCCAGCTTACTTGTACGTTTCTAAGGGTCCATTCCTCTACACTGTTGCCGGCCTAAGGCTTACATCAACATATAGCTATGTGTATATTGACATATTATCCCCTCGGCTTTCTGTGATTCCCTACATCTCACCTTTCTTTGCCGACAAGCCATTTGAAATACCCTTAACTTATTTCACAGCCAATAAGTCTTTGAAATAATGTGTATTTTTTAGAGAAATCATCTTATATAATGAGGCAGAAAATCTCACGTTCCATAGTTTTCTAAACAGCATAACTTCACTCTTCTAACAGCTTAATTTGCTGTATTAAACAACCTTTGAGTATTTAGCTTTATCAATGACATGTACTTTAAAAATGTTTTAGAGACCCTACCAGTCTTTGAAAACATCCTTGTTCCTTGTTTCTTTTCCAGGTTTATGTATATTTTCTGCCTAGCACCTGATTATTCCAACATCTGACGGATGGCCTAGGGAATCTAATCCTGGTTTTGATTGTTTTTGCTGATTGTCTCCCTTTGTAGTTGATTTCTTCATTACTGTGTAAATTTAGGTCATGAGCTCATGTTTAGCTAAACAGCTGACCTTGTAAAAGGATTAGGTGTGAACGCTCGTAAGTTTCAGCAAAAAGTCGGCGAAGATTTATTTGTGTCCCTCCAATGAGTTGCCCACAAGGACCCCGTTTTCTAGAAGTGTTGGTCCAATACTCCCTCTAGGGGTAGGGGACTTAGACAGGGCTGCCTTCGGCCCCCGATCTTGGGCAGGGGCAGTGGGCGGCGTGTGGCCCGGGCAGGAGCCTCTCTGCGTGTGAATCTGGGAATCATCTCTCCTGCGAACTTCGGTCACATGGCAGGAAGCTACGATGCCCAGACCTATGGTTAGCTGTGCAGCGAGGTATACTGCGTGGGCAGGTGCCACACACACTTCAAATAAGTGGGGGGCCTCAGTGGAAAAGTGAGAGTTTGGCCAGCTGTGCAGACAAAGAAGGCGCCCTATGGCCTGGGCCTAAATGCTTGTGAAAACCCACTGGGCCTGCCTTGCTCTGAGGGCACTGCCCTGGGCCCCCTGCTCCCCTGCCCTTTGTTCAGTCACAGCAGAGATTGCCACACACACTCCCTCAGTGAGGGCAGTCTTCCAACCTCCCTCAGCCACGCCCCCTCTCCGCAGGTTACCATGGGCTACAGATGCTGCATTCTGAGGCCAGGGCGTTCCGAGAAGGCCAAGGGCAGACATGACGACCTTAAATGATTTCCTCTTGTGTCAGTTTCCGTAAACTGTAGCAGCTAGGAAATGGTCCGCTTTACAGAAATGTTCAAGTTTAGTGGCATTTCATATATTCTCTGCTATAACATTGTCCTGATTCTTTCTGCATATTCTTTACTTATGTTTATGTTTTCCTTAATCAAAGTGTGTCTTTTAAATCTTTTCAAAGAATATTCTTTGGACTTACTACCTCACCTGAATTTTATACGTTTTCTGTGGTATTAAGTTCTGCTCATATCTTTATTTATCTTTTTTCTATGTTCTCAGGGTTTATTGTTTTGATCTTCTGATGTCAATTAAAGCACTTGGTTATTCATTTTCATCAATCTTTTTACTTATAAAGATTTGAACTTTTAAAGATTCCAGCTCACTTTCAAGTTTCTAAGGTTCAGGTCCTCTACATTGTTGCTGGCCTAAGGCTTAGTTCACCATATAGCACTGTATATATTGACATTTTCCCCTCGACTTTCTGTGATTCCCTACATCTCACCTTTCTTTGCAGACAAGCCATTTGAAATACACTTAACTTATTTCACAGCCAATAAGTCTTTGAAATAATGTCTATTTTTTAGAGAAATCTTCTTATATAATTAGGCACAAAATCTCACCTGCCATAGTTTTGAAAACAGCATAATTTCACTCTTCTCAATGCTTAATCTGTGGTATTAAACAACCTTTGAGTATTTAGGTTTATCAACGAAATGTACTTTAAAAATGTTTTAGAGATCCTACCAGCCTTTGAAAACCTCCTTGTTCCTTGTTTCAGTTCCAGTTTTATGTATATTTTCTGCCTTGCACCTGATTATTCCAACATCAGATGGATGGCCTAGGTAATCTCATTCTGGTATTGATTGTTTTTGCTGATTGTCTCCCTTTGTAGCTGATTTCTTCAATATTGTGTAAATTTAGATCATGAGCTCATGTTTAGCTAAACAGCTGACCTTGTAAGAGGCTTAGGTGTGAACGCTGGTACGCTTCAGCAGAAAGTCGGCAAAGATTTATTTGTGTCCCTCCAATGAGTTGCCCGCAACAACCCCGTTTTCTACAAGTCTTGGTCCAATACTCCTTCGAGAGGCAGTGGACTCAGACATGGCTGCTTTTCAGGGTTCGATCTGGGGCAGGGCCAGTGGGCGGCCTGTGGCCCGGGCAGGAGCCTCTCCGCATGTGTCCCAGGGACCCATTTGCCTGCGAACTTCAGTCACCTGGCAGGAAGCTACGATGCCTTGACCTATGGTTAGCTGTGCAGCGAGGTGTACTGCGCGGACAGGTACCCAACACACTTCAAATAAGAGGGCGGCCTGAGTGGAAAGGTGAGAGTTTGGGCAGCTGTGCAGACAAAGAAGGCGCCCTTTGGCCTGGGCCTAAATGCTTGTGACACCCCACTGGGTCTGCCGGGCTCTGAGGGCCCTGCCCTGGGCCCCCTGCTCCCCTGCCCTTTGTTCAGTCACAGCAGAGATGGCCACACCCACTCCCTCAGTGAAGGCAGTCTTCCAACCTCCCTCAGCCACGCCCCCTCTCCGCAGGTTACCATGGACTACAGATGCTGCATTCTGAGGCCAGGGCGTTCCGAGAATGCCAAGGGCAGACATGATGACCTTAAATGATTTCCTCTTGTGTCAGTTTTGGTAAACTTTAGGAGCTAGGAAATGGTCCACTTTACAGAAATATTCAAATTTACTGGCAATTCATATATTCTCCGCTATAACATTGTCCTGATTCTTTCTGTATATTATTTACTTTTTTTTGTTTTCCTAAATCAAAGTGTGTCTTTTAAATCTTTTCAAAGAATATTCTTTGGACTTACTAAATCACCTAAATTTTATACGTTTTCTGTTGTATTAAGTTCTGCTCATATCTTTATTTATCTTTTTTCTATGTTCTCAGGGTTTATTGTTTTGATTTTCTGATGTCAAGTAAAACACTTGGTTATTATTTTTAATAAATCTTTTTACTTATAAAGATTTGAAACTTTTAAAGATTCCAGCTTCCTTGTACGTTTCTAAGGGTCCATTCCTCTACACTGTTGCCGGCCTAAGGCTTAGTTCACCATATAGCAATGTATATATTGACATATTATCGCCTCGGCTTTCTGTGATTCCCTACATCTCACATTTCTTTGCAGACAAGACATTTGAAATACCCTTAACTTATTTCACAGCCAATAAGTCTTTGAAATAATGTGTATTTTTTAGAGAAATCTAAATTTAGGTCATGAGCTCATGTTTAGCTAAACAGCTGACCTTGTAAAAGGCTTAGGTGTGAACGCTCGTAAGTTTTAGCAAAAAGTCGGCAAAGAATTATTTGTGTCCCTCCAATGAGTTGCCCACAAGGACCCCGTTTTCTAGAAGTGTTGGTCCAATACTCCCTC
The DNA here is from genome assembly GCF_964165515.1 of Mesoplodon bidens. Lineage (NCBI taxonomy): Eukaryota > Metazoa > Chordata > Mammalia > Artiodactyla > Ziphiidae > Mesoplodon > Mesoplodon bidens. The sequence goes on from NC_138180.1 coordinate 9,388,229, forward strand.
TAGGGGTAGGGGACTTAGACAGGGCTGCTTTCGGCCCCCGATCTTGGGCAGGGGCAGTGGGCGGCGTGTGGCCCGGGCTGGAGCCTCTCTGCGTGTGAACCTGGGAATCATCTCTCCTGCGAACTTCGGTCACCTGGCAGGAAGCTACGATGCCCAGACCTATGGTTAGCTGTGCAGCGAGGTATACTGCGTGGACAGGTTCCACACACACTTCAAATAAGTTGGTGGCCTCAGTGGAAAAGTGAGAGTTTGGCCAGCTGTGCAGACAAAGAAGGCGCTCTATGGCCTGGGCCTAAATGCTTGTGACACCCCACTGGGCCTGCCTTGCTCTGAGGGCCCTGCCCTGGGCCCCCTGCTCCCCTGCCCTTTGTTCAGTCACAGCAGAGATGGCCACACACACTCCCTCAGTGAGGGCAGTGTTCCAGCCTCCCTCAGCCCCGCCCACACTCCGCAGGTTACCATGGACTACAGATGCTGCATTCTGAGGCCAGGGCGTTCCGAGAATGCCAAGGGCAGACATGATGACCTTAAATGATTTCCTCTTGTGTCAGGAGGAGCTGTAGGAGCTAGGAAATGGTCCACTTTACAGAAATGTTCAAATTTACTGGCATTTCATATATTCTCTGCTATAACATTGTCCCGATTCTTTCTATATATTCTTTAATTATGTTTGTGCTTTCCTTAATCAAAGTGTGTCTTTTAAATCTTTTCAAAGAATATTCTTTGGACTTACTACCTCACCTGAATTTTATACGTTTTCTGAGGTATTAAGTTCTGCTCATATCTATCTTTATCTTTTTTCTATGTTCTCAGGGTTTATTGTTTTGATCTTCTGATGTCAATTAAAACACTTGGTTATTCATTTTCATCAATCTTTTTACATATAAAGATTTGAACTTTTAAAGATTCCAGCTCACTTTCAAGTTTCTAAGGGTCAGGTCCTCTACATTGTGGCTGGCTTAAGGCTTAGTTCACCATATAGCAATGTATATATTGACATTTTCCCCTCGACTTTCTGCGATTCCCTACATCTCACCTTTCTTTGCAGACAAGCCATTTGAAATACACATAACTTATTTCACAGCCAATAAGTCTTTGAAAAAATGTCTATTTTTTAGAGAAATCTTCTGACATAATTAGGCAGAAAATCTCACCTGCCATAGTTTTCAAAACAGCATAATTTCACTCTTCTCAATGCTTAATCTGTGGTATTAAACAACCTTTGAGTATTTAGGTTTATCAATGACATGTACTTTAAAAATGTTTTAGAGATCCTAGCAGCCTTTGAAAACCTCCTTGTTCCTTGTTTCAGTTCCAGTTTTATGTATATTTTCTGCCTTGCACCTGATTATTCCAACATCAGATGGATGGCCTAGGGAATCTCATTCTGGTATTTATTGTTTTTGCTGATTGTCTCACTTTGTAGCTGATTTCTTCAATATTGTGTAAATTTAGATCATGAGCTCATGTTTAGCTAAACAGCTGACCTTGTAAGAGGCTTAGGTGTGAACGCTGGGACGCTTCAGCAGAAAGTCGGCCAAGATTTATTTGTGTTCCTCCAATGAGTTGCCCGCAAGGACCCCGTTTTCTACAAGTGTTGGTCCAATACTCCTTTGAGAGGCAGTGGACCCGACATGGCTGCTTTTCAGGCTTCGATCTGGGGCAGGGCCAGTGGGCGGCCTGTGGCCCGGGCAGGAGCCTCTCCGCATGTGTCCCAGGGACCCATTTGCCTGCGAACTTCGGTCACCTGGCAGGAAGCTACGATGCCCTGACCTATGGTTAGCTGTGCAGCGAGGTGTACTGCGCGGACAGGTTCCAAACACATTTCAAATAAGAGGGTGGCCTTAGTGGAAAGGTGAGAGTTTGGGCAGCTGTGCAGACAAAGAAGGCGCCCTTTGGCCTGGGCCTAAATGCTTGTGACACCCCACTGGGTCTGCCGGGCTCTGAGGGCCCTGCCCTGGGCCCACTGCTCCCCTGCCCTTTGTTCAGTCACAGCAGAGATGGCCACACCCACTCCCTAAGTGATGGCAGTCTTCCAACCTCCCTCAGCCACGCCCCCTCTCCGCTGGTTACCATGGGCTACAGATGCTGCATTCTGAGGCCAGGGCGTTCCGAGAATGCCAAGGGCAGACATGACGACATTAAATGATTTCCTCTTGTGTCAGTTTTCGTAAACTGTAGCAGCTAGGAAATGGTCCTCTTTACAGAAATGTTCAAGTTTACTGGCATTTCATATATTCTCTGCTATAGCATTGTCCTGATTCTTTCTGCATATTTTTTACGTATGTTTATGTTTTCCTTAATCAAAGTGTGTCTTTTAAATCTTTTCAAAGAATATTCTTTGGACTTACTAAATCACCTGAATTTTATACGTTTTCTGTTGTATTAAGTTCTGCTCATATCTTTATTTATCTTTTTTCTATGTTCTCAGGTTTTATAGTTTTGATTTTCTGATGTCAAGTAAAACACTTTGTTATTCATTTTAATAAATCTTTTTATTTATAAAGATTTGAACTTTTAAAGATTCCAGCTTACTTGTACGTTTCTAAGGGTCCATTCCTCTACACTGTTGCCGGCCTAAGGCTTACATCAACATATAGCTATGTATATATTGACATATTATACCCTCGGCTTTCTGTGATTCCCTACATCTCACCTTTCTTTGCAGACAAGCCATTTGAAATACCCTTAACTTATTTCACAGCCAATAAGTCTTTGAAATAATGTGTATTTTTTAGAGAAATCATCTTATATAATGAGGCAGAAAATCTCACGTTCCATAGTTTTCTAAACAGCATAACTTCACTCTTCTAACAGCTTAATTTGCTGTATTAAACAACCTTTGAGTATTTAGCTTTATCAATGACATGTACTTTAAAAATGTTTTAGAGACCCTACCAGTCTTTGAAAACATCCTTGTTCCTTGTTTCTTTTCCAGGTTTATGTATATTTTCTGCCTAGCACCTGATTATTCCAACATCTGACGGATGGCCTAGGGAATCTAATCCTGGTTTTGATTGTTTTTGCTGATTGTCTCCCTTTGTAGTTGATTTCTTCATTACTGTGTAAATTTAGGTCATGAGCTCATGTTTAGCTAAACAGCTGACCTTGTAAAAGGATTAGGTGTGAACGCTCGTAAGTTTCAGCAAAAAGTCGGCGAAGATTTATTTGTGTCCCTCCAATGAGTTGCCCACAAGGACCCCGTTTTCTAGAAGTGTTGGTCCAATACTCCCTCTAGGGGTAGGGGACTTAGACAGGGCTGCCTTCGGCCCCCGATCTTGGGCAGGGGCAGTGGGCGGCGTGTGGCCCGGGCAGGAGCCTCTCTGCGTGTGAATCTGGGAATCATCTCTCCTGCGAACTTCGGTCTCATGGCAGGAAGCTACGATGCCCAGACCTATGGTTAGCTGTGCAGCGAGGTATACTGCGTGGGCAGGTGCCACACACACTTCAAATAAGTGGGGGGCCTCAGTGGAAAAGTGAGAGTTTGGCCAGCTGTGCAGACAAAGAAGGCGCCCTATGGCCTGGGCCTAAATGCTTGTGAAAACCCACTGGGCCTGCCTTGCTCTGAGGGCACTGCCCTGGGCCCCCTGCTCCCCTGCCCTTTGTTCAGTCACAGCAGAGATTGCCACACACACTCCCTCAGTGAGGGCAGTCTTCCAACCTCCCTCAGCCACGCCCCCTCTCCGCAGGTTACCATGGGCTACAGATGCTGCATTCTGAGGCCAGGGCGTTCCGAGAAGGCCAAGGGCAGACATGACGACCTTAAATGATTTCCTCTTGTGTCAGTTTCCGTAAACTGTAGCAGCTAGGAAATGGTCCGCTTTACAGAAATGTTCAAGTTTAGTGGCATTTCATATATTCTCTGCTATAACATTGTCCTGATTCTTTCTGCATATTCTTTACTTATGTTTATGTTTTCCTTAATCAAAGTGTGTCTTTTAAATCTTTTCAAAGAATATTCTTTGGACTTACTACCTCACCTGAATTTTATACGTTTTCTGTGGTATTAAGTTCTGCTCATATCTTTATTTATCTTTTTTCTATGTTCTCAGGGTTTATTGTTTTGATCTTCTGATGTCAATTAAAGCACTTGGTTATTCATTTTCATCAATCTTTTTACTTATAAAGATTTGAACTTTTAAAGATTCCAGCTCACTTTCAAGTTTCTAAGGTTCAGGTCCTCTACATTGTTGCTGGCCTAAGGCTTAGTTCACCATATAGCACTGTATATATTGACATTTTCCCCTCGACTTTCTGTGATTCCCTACATCTCACCTTTCTTTGCAGACAAGCCATTTGAAATACACTTAACTTATTTCACAGCCAATAAGTCTTTGAAATAATGTCTATTTTTTAGAGAAATCTTCTTATATAATTAGGCACAAAATCTCACCTGCCATAGTTTTGAAAACAGCATAATTTCACTCTTCTCAATGCTTAATCTGTGGTATTAAACAACCTTTGAGTATTTAGGTTTATCAACGAAATGTACTTTAAAAATGTTTTAGAGATCCTACCAGCCTTTGAAAACCTCCTTGTTCCTTGTTTCAGTTCCAGTTTTATGTATATTTTCTGCCTTGCACCTGATTATTCCAACATCAGATGGATGGCCTAGGTAATCTCATTCTGGTATTGATTGTTTTTGCTGATTGTCTCCCTTTGTAGCTGATTTCTTCAATATTGTGTAAATTTAGATCATGAGCTCATGTTTAGCTAAACAGCTGACCTTGTAAGAGGCTTAGGTGTGAACGCTGGTACGCTTCAGCAGAAAGTCGGCAAAGATTTATTTGTGTCCCTCCAATGAGTTGCCCGCAACAACCCCGTTTTCTACAAGTCTTGGTCCAATACTCCTTCGAGAGACAGTGGACTCAGACATGGCTGCTTTTCAGGGTTCGATCTGGGGCAGGGCCAGTGGGCGGCCTGTGGCCCGGGCAGGAGCCTCTCCGCATGTGTCCCAGGGACCCATTTGCCTGCGAACTTCAGTCACCTGGCAGGAAGCTACGATGCCTTGACCTATGGTTAGCTGTGCAGCGAGGTGTACTGCGCGGACAGGTACCCAACACACTTCAAATAAGAGGGCGGCCTGAGTGGAAAGGTGAGAGTTTGGGCAGCTGTGCAGACAAAGAAGGCGCCCTTTGGCCTGGGCCTAAATGCTTGTGACACCCCACTGGGTCTGCCGGGCTCTGAGGGCCCTGCCCTGGGCCCCCTGCTCCCCTGCCCTTTGTTCAGTCACAGCAGAGATGGCCACACCCACTCCCTCAGTGAAGGCAGTCTTCCAACCTCCCTCAGCCACGCCCCCTCTCCGCAGGTTACCATGGACTACAGATGCTGCATTCTGAGGCCAGGGCGTTCCGAGAATGCCAAGGGCAGACATGATGACCTTAAATGATTTCCTCTTGTGTCAGTTTTGGTAAACTTTAGGAGCTAGGAAATGGTCCACTTTACAGAAATATTCAAATTTACTGGCAATTCATATATTCTCCGCTATAACATTGTCCTGATTCTTTCTGTATATTATTTACATTTTTTTGTTTTCCTAAATCAAAGTGTGTCTTTTAAATCTTTTCAAAGAATATTCTTTGGACTTACTAAATCACCTAAATTTTATACGTTTTCTGTTGTATTAAGTTCTGCTCATATCTTTATTTATCTTTTTTCTATGTTCTCAGGGTTTATTGTTTTGATTTTCTGATGTCAAGTAAAACACTTGGTTATTATTTTTAATAAATCTTTTTACTTATAAAGATTTGAAACTTTTAAAGATTCCAGCTTCCTTGTACGTTTCTAAGGGTCCATTCCTCTACACTGTTGCCGGCCTAAGGCTTAGTTCACCATATAGCAATGTATATATTGACATATTATCGCCTCGGCTTTCTGTGATTCCCTACATCTCACATTTCTTTGTAGACAAGACATTTGAAATACCCTTAACTTATTTCACAGCCAATATGTCTTTGAAATAATGTGTATTTTTTAGAGAAATCTAAATTTAGGTCATGAGCTCATGTTTAGCTAAACAGCTGACCTTGTAAAAGGCTTAGGTGTGAACGCTCGTAAGTTTTAGCAAAAAGTCGGCAAAGAATTATTTGTGTCCCTCCAATGAGTTGCCCACAAGGACCCCGTTTTCTAGAAGTGTTGGTCCAATACTCCCTCTAGGGGTAGGGGACTTAGACAGGGCTGCTTTCGGCCCCCGATCTTGGGCAGGGGCAGTGGGCGGCGTGTGGCCCGGGCTGGAGCCTCTCTGCGTGTGAACCTGGGAATCATCTCTCCTGCGAACTTCGGTCACCTGGCAGGAAGCTACGATGCCCAGACCTATGGTTAGCTGTGCAGCGAGGTATACTGCGTGGACAGGTTCCACACACACTTCAAATAAGTTGGTGGCCTCAGTGGAAAAGTGAGAGTTTGGCCAGCTGTGCAGAGAAAGAAGGCGCTCTATGGCCTGGGCCTAAATGCTTGTGACACCCCACTGGGCCTGCCTTGCTCTGAGGGCCCTGCCCTGGGCCCCCTGCTCCCCTGCCCTTTGTTCAGTCACAGCAGAGATGGCCACACACACTCCCTCAGTGAGGGCAGTGTTCCAGCCTCCCTCAGCCCCGCCCACACTCCGCAGGTTACCATGGACTACAGATGCTGCATTCTGAGGCCAGGGCGTTCCGAGAATGCCAAGGGCAGACATGATGACCTTAAATGATTTCCTCTTGTGTCAGGAGGAGCTGTAGGAGCTAGGAAATGGTCCACTTTACAGAAATGTTCAAATTTACTGGCATTTCATATATTCTCTGCTATAACATTGTCCCGATTCTTTCTATATATTCTTTAATTATGTTTGTGCTTTCCTTAATCAAAGTGTGTCTTTTAAATCTTTTCAAAGAATATTCTTTGGACTTACTACCTCACCTGAATTTTATACGTTTTCTGAGGTATTAAGTTCTGCTCATATCTATCTTTATCTTTTTTCTATGTTCTCAGGGTTTATTGTTTTGATCTTCTGATGTCAATTAAAACACTTGGTTATTCATTTTCATCAATCTTTTTACATATAAAGATTTGAACTTTTAAAGATTCCAGCTCACTTTCAAGTTTCTAAGGGTCAGGTCCTCTACATTGTGGCTGGCTTAAGGCTTAGTTCACCATATAGCAATGTATATATTGACATTTTCCCCTCGACTTTCTGCGATTCCCTACATCTCACCTTTCTTTGCAGACAAGCCATTTGAAATACACATAACTTATTTCACAGCCAATAAGTCTTTGAAAAAATGTCTATTTTTTAGAGAAATCTTCTGACATAATTAGGCAGAAAATCTCACCTGCCATAGTTTTCAAAACAGCATAATTTCACTCTTCTCAATGCTTAATCTGTGGTATTAAACAACCTTTGAGTATTTAGGTTTATCAATGACATGTACTTTAAAAATGTTTTAGAGATCCTAGCAGCCTTTGAAAACCTCCTTGTTCCTTGTTTCAGTTCCAGTTTTATGTATATTTTCTGCCTTGCACCTGATTATTCCAACATCAGATGGATGGCCTAGGGAATCTCATTCTGGTATTTATTGTTTTTGCTGATTGTCTCACTTTGTAGCTGATTTCTTCAATATTGTGTAAATTTAGATCATGAGCTCATGTTTAGCTAAACAGCTGACCTTGTAAGAGGCTTAGGTGTGAACGCTGGGACGCTTCAGCAGAAAGTCGGCAAAGATTTATTTGTGTTCCTCCAATGAGTTGCCCGCAAGGACCCCGTTTTCTACAAGTGTTGGTCCAATACTCCTTTGAGAGGCAGTGGACCCGACATGGCTGCTTTTCAGGCTTCGATCTGGGGCAGGGCCAGTGGGCGGCCTGTGGCCCGGGCAGGAGCCTCTCCGCATGTGTCCCAGGGACCCATTTGCCTGCGAACTTCGGTCACCTGGCAGGAAGCTACGATGCCCTGACCTATGGTTAGCTGTGCAGCGAGGTGTACTGCGCGGACAGGTTCCAAACACATTTCAAATAAGAGGGTGGCCTTAGTGGAAAGGTGAGAGTTTGGGCAGCTGTGCAGACAAAGAAGGCGCCCTTTGGCCTGGGCCTAAATGCTTGTGACACCCCACTGGGTCTGCCGGGCTCTGAGGGCCCTGCCCTGGGCCCACTGCTCCCCTGCCCTTTGTTCAGTCACAGCAGAGATGGCCACACCCACTCCCTAAGTGATGGCAGTCTTCCAACCTCCCTCAGCCACGCCCCCTCTCCGCTGGTTACCATGGGCTACAGATGCTGCATTCTGAGGCCAGGGCGTTCCGAGAATGCCAAGGGCAGACATGACGACATTAAATGATTTCCTCTTGTGTCAGTTTTCGTAAACTGTAGCAGCTAGGAAATGGTCCTCTTTACAGAAATGTTCAAGTTTACTGGCATTTCATATATTCTCTGCTATAGCATTGTCCTGATTCTTTCTGCATATTTTTTACGTATGTTTATGTTTTCCTTAATCAAAGTGTGTCTTTTAAATCTTTTCAAAGAATATTCTTTGGACTTACTAAATCACCTGAATTTTATACGTTTTCTGTTGTATTAAGTTCTGCTCATATCTTTATTTATCTTTTTTCTATGTTCTCAGGTTTTATAGTTTTGATTTTCTGATGTCAAGTAAAACACTTTGTTATTCATTTTAATAAATCTTTTTATTTATAAAGATTTGAACTTTTAAAGATTCCAGCTTACTTGTACGTTTCTAAGGGTCCATTCCTCTACACTGTTGCCGGCCTAAGGCTTACATCAACATATAGCTATGTGTATATTGACATATTATCCCCTCGGCTTTCTGTGATTCCCTACATCTCACCTTTCTTTGCCGACAAGCCATTTGAAATACCCTTAACTTATTTCACAGCCAATAAGTCTTTGAAATAATGTGTATTTTTTAGAGAAATCATCTTATATAATGAGGCAGAAAATCTCACGTTCCATAGTTTTCTAAACAGCATAACTTCACTCTTCTAACAGCTTAATTTGCTGTATTAAACAACCTTTGAGTATTTAGCTTTATCAATGACATGTACTTTAAAAATGTTTTAGAGACCCTACCAGTCTTTGAAAACATCCTTGTTCCTTGTTTCTTTTCCAGGTTTATGTATATTTTCTGCCTAGCACCTGATTATTCCAACATCTGACGGATGGCCTAGGGAATCTAATCCTGGTTTTGATTGTTTTTGCTGATTGTCTCCCTTTGTAGTTGATTTCTTCATTACTGTGTAAATTTAGGTCATGAGCTCATGTTTAGCTAAACAGCTGACCTTGTAAAAGGATTAGGTGTGAACGCTCGTAAGTTTCAGCAAAAAGTCGGCGAAGATTTATTTGTGTCCCTCCAATGAGTTGCCCACAAGGACCCCGTTTTCTAGAAGTGTTGGTCCAATACTCCCTCTAGGGGTAGGGGACTTAGACAGGGCTGCCTTCGGCCCCCGATCTTGGGCAGGGGCAGTGGGCGGCGTGTGGCCCGGGCAGGAGCCTCTCTGCGTGTGAATCTGGGAATCATCTCTCCTGCGAACTTCGGTCACATGGCAGGAAGCTACGATGCCCAGACCTATGGTTAGCTGTGCAGCGAGGTATACTGCGTGGGCAGGTGCCACACACACTTCAAATAAGTGGGGGGCCTCAGTGGAAAAGTGAGAGTTTGGCCAGCTGTGCAGACAAAGAAGGCGCCCTATGGCCTGGGCCTAAATGCTTGTGAAAACCCACTGGGCCTGCCTTGCTCTGAGGGCACTGCCCTGGGCCCCCTGCTCCCCTGCCCTTTGTTCAGTCACAGCAGAGATTGCCACACACACTCCCTCAGTGAGGGCAGTCTTCCAACCTCCCTCAGCCACGCCCCCTCTCCGCAGGTTACCATGGGCTACAGATGCTGCATTCTGAGGCCAGGGCGTTCCGAGAAGGCCAAGGGCAGACATGACGACCTTAAATGATTTCCTCTTGTGTCAGTTTCCGTAAACTGTAGCAGCTAGGAAATGGTCCGCTTTACAGAAATGTTCAAGTTTAGTGGCATTTCATATATTCTCTGCTATAACATTGTCCTGATTCTTTCTGCATATTCTTTACTTATGTTTATGTTTTCCTTAATCAAAGTGTGTCTTTTAAATCTTTTCAAAGAATATTCTTTGGACTTACTACCTCACCTGAATTTTATACGTTTTCTGTGGTATTAAGTTCTGCTCATATCTTTATTTATCTTTTTTCTATGTTCTCAGGGTTTATTGTTTTGATCTTCTGATGTCAATTAAAGCACTTGGTTATTCATTTTCATCAATCTTTTTACTTATAAAGATTTGAACTTTTAAAGATTCCAGCTCACTTTCAAGTTTCTAAGGTTCAGGTCCTCTACATTGTTGCTGGCCTAAGGCTTAGTTCACCATATAGCACTGTATATATTGACATTTTCCCCTCGACTTTCTGTGATTCCCTACATCTCACCTTTCTTTGCAGACAAGCCATTTGAAATACACTTAACTTATTTCACAGCCAATAAGTCTTTGAAATAATGTCTATTTTTTTTTTTTTTTTTTTTTTTTTTTTTTTTTTTTTTTTTTGCGGTACGTGGGCCTCTCACTGTTGTGGCCTCTCCCGTTGCGGAGCACAGGCTCCGGATGCGCAGGCTCAGCGGCCATGGCTCACGGGCCCAGCTGCTCCGCGGCATATGGGATCCTCCCGGACCGGGGCACGAACCCGTATCCCCTGCATCGGCAGGCGGACTCTCAACCACTGCGCCACCAGGGAGGCCCTAATGTCTATTTTTTAGAGAAATCTTCTTATATAATTAGGCACAAAATCTCACCTGCCATAGTTTTGAAAACAGCATAATTTCACTCTTCTCAATGCTTAATCTGTGGTATTAAACAACCTTTGAGTATTTAGGTTTATCAACGAAATGTACTTTAAAAATGTTTTAGAGATCCTACCAGCCTTTGAAAACCTCCTTGTTCCTTGTTTCAGTTCCAGTTTTATGTATATTTTCTGCCTTGCACCTGATTATTCCAACATCAGATGGATGGCCTAGGTAATCTCATTCTGGTATTGATTGTTTTTGCTGATTGTCTCCCTTTGTAGCTGATTTCTTCAATATTGTGTAAATTTAGATCATGAGCTCATGTTTAGCTAAACAGCTGACCTTGTAAGAGGCTTAGGTGTGAACGCTGGTACGCTTCAGCAGAAAGTCGGCAAAGATTTATTTGTGTCCCTCCAATGAGTTGCCCGCAACAAACCCGTTTTCTACAAGTCTTGGTCCAATACTCCTTCGAGAGGCAGTGGACTCAGACATGGCTGCTTTTCAGGGTTCGATCTGGGGCAGGGCCAGTGGGCGGCCTGTGGCCCGGGCAGGAGCCTCTCCGCATGTGTCCCAGGGACCCATTTGCCTGCGAACTTCAGTCACCTGGCAGGAAGCTACGATGCCTTGACCTATGGTTAGCTGTGCAGCGAGGTGTACTGCGCGGACAGGTACCCAACACACTTCAAATAAGAGGGCGGCCTGAGTGGAAAGGTGAGAGTTTGGGCAGCTGTGCAGACAAAGAAGGCGCCCTTTGGCCTGGGCCTAAATGCTTGTGACACCCCACTGGGTCTGCCGGGCTCTGAGGGCCCTGCCCTGGGCCCCCTGCTCCCCTGCCCTTTGTTCAGTCACAGCAGAGATGGCCACACCCACTCCCTCAGTGAAGGCAGTCTTCCAACCTCCCTCAGCCACGCCCCCTCTCCGCAGGTTACCATGGACTACAGATGCTGCATTCTGAGGCCAGGGCGTTCCGAGAATGCCAAGGGCAGACATGATGACCTTAAATGATTTCCTCTTGTGTCAGTTTTGGTAAACTTTAGGAGCTAGGAAATGGTCCACTTTACAGAAATATTCAAATTTACTGGCAATTCATATATTCTCCGCTATAACATTGTCCTGATTCTTTCTGTATATTATTTACTTTTTTTTGTTTTCCTAAATCAAAGTGTGTCTTTTAAATCTTTTCAAAGAATATTCTTTGGACTTACTAAATCACCTAAATTTTATACGTTTTCTGTTGTATTAAGTTCTGCTCATATCTTTATTTATCTTTTTTCTATGTTCTCAGGGTTTATTGTTTTGATTTTCTGATGTCAAGTAAAACACTTGGTTATTATTTTTAATAAATCTTTTTACTTATAAAGATTTGAAACTTTTAAAGATTCCAGCTTCCTTGTACGTTTCTAAGGGTCCATTCCTCTACACTGTTGCCGGCCTAAGGCTAGGTTAACCATATAGCAATGTATATATTGACATATTATCGCCTCGGCTTTCTGTGATTCCCTACATCTCACATTTCTTTGCAGACAAGACATTTGAAATACCCTTAACTTATTTCACAGCCAATAAGTCTTTGAAATAATGTGTATTTTTTAGAGAAATCTAAATTTAGGTCATGAGCTCATGTTTAGCTAAACAGCTGACCTTGTAAAAGGCTTAGGTGTGAACGCTCGTAAGTTTTAGCAAAAAGTCGGCAAAGAATTATTTGTGTCCCTCCAATGAGTTGCCCACAGGGACCCCGTTTTCTAGAAGTGTTGGTCCAATACTCCCTCTAGGGGTAGGGGACTTAGACAGGGCTGCTTTCGGCCCCCGAAATTGGGCAGGGGCAGTGGGCGGCGTGTGGCCCGGGCTGGAGCCTCTCTGCGTGTGAACCTGGGAATCATCTCTCCTGCGAACTTCGGTCACCTGGCAGGAAGCTACGATGCCCAGACCTATGGTTAGCTGTGCAGCGAGGTATACTGCGTGGACAGGTTCCACACACACTTCAAATAAGTTGGTGGCCTCAGTGGAAAAGTGAGAGTTTGGCCAGCTGTGCAGAGAAAGAAGGCGCTCTATGGCCTGGGCCTAAATGCTTGTGACACCCCACTGGGCCTGCCTTGCTCTGAGGGCCCTGCCCTGGGCCCCCTGCTCCCCTGCCCTTTGTTCAGTCACAGCAGAGATGGCCACACACACTCCCTCAGTAAGGGCAGTGTTCCAGCCTCCCTCAGCCCCGCCCACACTCCGCAGGTTACCATGGACTACAGATGCTGCATTCTGAGGCCAGGGCGTTCCGAGAATGCCAAGGGCAGACATGATGACCTTAAATGATTTCCTCTTGTGTCAGGAGGAGCTGTAGGAGCTAGGAAATGGTCCACTTTACAGAAATGTTCAAATTTACTGGCATTTCATATATTCTCTGCTATAACATTGTCCCGATTCTTTCTATATATTCTTTAATTATGTTTGTGCTTTCCTTAATCAAAGTGTGTCTTTTAAATCTTTTCAAAGAATATTCTTTGGACTTACTACCTAACCTGAATTTTATACGTTTTCTGTGGTATTAAGTTCTGCTCATATCTATCTTTATCTTTTTTCTATGTTCTCAGGGTTTATTGTTTTGATCTTCTGATGTCAATTAAAACACTTGGTTATTCATTTTCATCAATCTTTTTACATATAAAGATTTGAACTTTTAAAGATTCCAGCTCACTTTCAAGTTTCTAAGGGTCAGGTCCTCTACATTGTGGCTGGCTTAAGGCTTAGTTCACCATATAGCAATGTATATATTGACATTTTCCCCTCGACTTTCTGCGATTCCCTACATCTCACCTTTCTTTGCAGACAAGCCATTTGAAATACACATAACTTATTTCACAGCCAATAAGTCTTTGAAAAATGTCTATTTTTTAGAGAAATCTTCTGACATAATTAGGCAGAAAATCTCACCTGCCATAGTTTTCAAACAGCATAATTTCACTCTTCTCAATGCTTAATCTGTGGTATTAAACAACCTTTGAGTATTTAGGTTTATCAATGACATGTACTTTAAAAATGTTTTAGAGATCCTACCAGCCTTTGAAAACCTCCTTGTTCCTTGTTTCAGTTCCAGTTTTATGTATATTTTCTGCCTTGCACCTGATTATTCCAACATCAGATGGATGGCCTAGGGAATCTCATTCTGGTATTGATTGTTTTTGCTGATTGTCTCCCTTTGTAGCTGATTTCTTCAATATTGTGTAAATTTAGATCATGAGCTCATGTTTAGCTAAACAGCTGACCTTGTAAGAGGCTTAGGTGTGAACGCTGGTACGCTTCAGCAGAAAGTCGGCAAAGATTTATTTGTGTTCCTCCAATGAGTTGCCCGCAAGGACCCCGTTTTCTACAAGTGTTGGTCCAATATTCCTTTGAGAGGCAGTGGACCCAACATGGCTGCTTTTCAGGCTTCGATCTGGGGCAGGGCCAGTGGGCGGCCTGTGGCCCGGGCAGGAGCCTCTCCGCATGTGTCCCAGGGACCCATTTGCCTGCGAACTTCGGTCACCTGGCAGGAAGCTACGATGCCCTGTCCTATGGTTAGCTGTGCAGCGAGGTGTACTGCGCGGACAGGTTCCAAACACATTTCAAATAAGAGGGTGGCCTTAGTGGAAAGTTGAGAGTTTGGGCAGCTGTGCAGACAAAGAAGGCGCCCTTTGGCCTGGGCCTAAATGCTTGTGACACCCCACTGGGTCTGCCGGGCTCTGAGGGCCCTGCCCTGGGCCCACTGCTCCCCTGCCCTTTGTTCAGTCACAGCAGAGATGGCCACACCCACTCCCTAAGTGATGGCAGTCTTCCAACCTCCCTCAGCCACGCCCCCTCTCCGCTGGTTACCATGGGCTACAGATGCTGCATTCTGAGGCCAGGGCGTTCCGAGAATGCCAAGGGCAGACATGACGACATTAAATGATTTCCTCTTGTGTCAGTTTTCGTAAACTGTAGCAGCTAGGAAATGGTCCGCTTTACAGAAATGTTCAAGTTTACTGGCATTTCATATATTCTCTGCTATAACATTGTCCTGATTCTTTCTGCATATTTTTTACGTATGTTTATGTTTTCCTTAATCAAAGTGTGTCTTTTAAATCTTTTCAAAGAATATTCTTTGGACTTACTAAATCACCTGAATTTTATACGATTTCTGTTGTATTAAGTTCTGCTCATATCTTTATTTATCTTTTTTCTATGTTCTCAGGTTTTATAGTTTTGATTTTCTGATGTCAAGTAAAACACTTGGTTATTATTTTTAATAAATCTTTTTACTTATAAAGATTTGAACTTTTAAAGATTCCAGCTTACTTGTACGTTTCTAAGGGTCCATTCCTCTACACTGTTGCCGGCCTAAGGCTTAGATCAACATATAGCTATGTATATATTGACATATTATCCCCTCGGCTTTCTGTGATTCCCTACATCTCACCTTTCTTTGCAGACAAGCCATTTGAAATACCCTTAACTTATTTCACAGCCAATAAGTCTTTGAAATAATGTGTATTTTTTAGAGAAATCATCTTATATAATTAGGCAGAAAATCTCACGTTCCATAGTTTTCTAAACAGCATAACTTCACTCTTCTAACAGCTTAATTTGCTGTATTAAACAACCTTTGAGTATTTAGCTTTATCAATGACATGTACTTTAAAAATGTTTTAGAGACCCTACCAGTTTTGAAAACATCCTTGTTCCTTGTTTCTTTTCCAGGTTTATGTATATTTTCTGCCTAGCACCTGATTATTCCAACATCTGACGGATGGCCTAGGGAATCTAATCCTGGTTTTGATTGTTTTTGCTGATTGTCTCCCTTTGTAGTTGATTTCTTCATTACTGTGTAAATTTAGGTCATGAGCTCATGTTTAGCTAAACAGCTGACCTTGTAAAAGGCTTAGGTGTGAACGCTCGTAAGTTTCAGCAAAAAGTCGGCGAAGATTTATTTGTGTCCCTCCAATGAGTTGCCCACAAGGACCCCGTTTTCTAGAAGTGTTGGTCCAATACTCCCTCTAGGGGTAGGGGACTTAGACAGGGCTGCCTTCGGCCCCCGATCTTGGGCAGGGGCAGTGGGCGGCGTGTGGCCCGGGCAGGAGCCTCTCTGCGTGTGAATCTGGGAATCATCTCTCCTGCGAACTTCGGTCACATGGCAGGAAGCTACGATGCCCAGACCTATGGTTAGCTGTGCAGCGAGGTATACTGCGTGGACAGGTGCCACACACACTTCAAATAAGTGGGGGGCCTCAGTGGAAAAGTGAGAGTTTGGCCAGCTGTGCAGACAAAGAAGGCGCCCTATGGCCTGGGCCTTAATGCTTGTGACAACCCACTGGGCCTGCCTTGCTCTGAGGGCACTGCCCTGGGCCCCCTGCTCCCCTGCCCTTTGTTCAGTCACAGCAGAGATTGCCACACACACTCCCTCAGTGAGGGCAGTCTTCCAACCTCCCTCAGCCACGCCCCCTCTCCGCAGGTTACCATGGGCTACAGATGCTGCATTCTGAGGCCAGGGCGTTCCGAGAAGGCCAAGGGCAGACATGACGACCTTAAATGATTTCCTCTTGTGTCAGTTTCCGTAAACTGTAGCAGCTAGGAAATGGTCCGCTTTACAGAAATGTTCAAGTTTAGTGGCATTTCATATATTTTCTGCTATAACATTGTCCTGATTCTTTCTGCATATTCTTTACTTATGTTTATGTTTTCCTTAATCAAAGTGTGTCTTTTAAATCTTTTCAAAAATATTCTTTGGACTTACTAAATCACCTGAATTTTATACGTTTTCTGTTGTATTAAGTTCTGCTCATATCTTTATTTATCTTTTTTCTATGTTCTCAGGGTTTATAGTTTTGATTTTCTGATGTCAAGTAAAACACTTGGTTATTCATTTTCATAAATCTTTTTACTTATAAAGATTTGAACTTTTAAAGATTCCAGCTTACTTGTACGTTTCTAAGGGTCCATTCCTCTACACTGTTGCCGGCCTACGGCTTAGTTCACCATATAGCAATGTATATATTGACATATTATCCCCTCGGCTTTCTGTGATTCCCTACATCTCACCTTTCTTTGCAGACAAGCCATTTGAAATACCCTTTACTTATTTCACAGCCAATAAGTCTTTGAAATAATGTGTATTTTTTACAGAAATCATCTTATATAATTAGGCAGAAAATCTCACCTTCCATAGTTTTCTAAACTGCATAATTTCACTCTTCTCACTGCTTAATTTGTTGTATTAAACAACTTTTGAGTATTAAGCTTTATCAATGACATGTACTTTAAAAATGTTTTAGAGATCCTACCAGTCTTTGAAAACATCCTTGTTCCTTGTTTCTTTTCCAGGTTTATGTATATTTTCTGCCTAGCACCTGATTATTCCAACATCTGACGGATGGCCTAGGGAATCTAATTCTGGTATTGATTGTTTTTGCTGATTGTCTCCCTTTGTAGCTGATTTCTTCATTATTGTGTAAATTTAGGTCATGAGCTCATGTTTAGCTAAACAGCTGACCTTGTAAAAGGCTTAGGTGTGAACGCTCGTAAGTTTCAGCAAAAAGTCGGCAAAGATTTATTTGTGTCCCTCCAATGAGTTGCCCACAAGGACCCCGTTTTCTAGAAGTGTTGGTCCAATACTCCCTCTAGGGGTAGGGGACTTAGACAGGGCTGCTTTCGTCCCCAGACCTTGGGCAGGGGCAGTGGGCGGCGTGTGGCCCGGGCAGGAGCCTCTCTGCGTGTGAACCTGGGAATCATCTCTCCTGCGAACTTCAGTCACCTGGCAGGAAGCTACGATGCACAGACCTAGGGTTAGCTGTGCAGCGAGGTATACTGCGTGGACAGGTCCCACACACACTTCAAATAAGTGGGTGGCCTGAGTGGAAAAGTGAGAGTTTGGCCAGCTGTGCAGACAAAGAAGGCGCACTATGGCCTGGGCCTAAATGCTTGTGACACACCACTGGGCCTGCCTTGCTCTGAGGGCCCTGCCCTGGGCCCCATGCTCCCCTGTCCTTTGTTCAGTCACAGCAGAGATGGCCACACCCACTCCCTCAGTGAGGGCAGTGTTCCAGCCTCCCTCAGCCCCGCCCACTCTCCACAGGTTACCATGGACTACGGATGCTGCATTCTGAGGCCAGGGCGTTCCGAGAATGCCAAGGGCAGACATGATAACCTTAAATGATTTCCTCTTGTGTCAGTTTTGGTAAACTGTAGGAGCTAGGAAATGGTCCACTTTACAGAAATATTCAAATTTACTGGCAATTCATATATTCTCTGCTATAACATTGTCCTGATTCTTTCTGTATATTCTTTACTTTTTTTTGTTTTCCTTAATCAAAGTGTGTCTTTTAAACCTTTTCAAAGAATATTCTTTGGACTTACTACCTCACCTGAATTTTATACGTTTTCTGTGGTATTAAGTTCTGCTCATATCTTTATTTATCTTTTTTCTATGTTCTCAGGGTTTCTTGTTTTGATCTTCTGATGTCAATTAAAACACTTGGTTATTCATTTTCATCAATCTTTTTACTTTTAAAGATTTGAACTTTTAAAGATTCCAGCTCACTTTCAAGTTTCTAAGGGTCAGGTCCTCTACATTGTGGCTGGCCTAAGGCTTAGTTCACCATATAGCAATGTATATATTGACATTTTCCCCTCAACTTTCTGTGATTCCCTACATCTCACCTTTCTTTGCAGACAAGCCATTTGAAATACACTTAACTTATTTCACAGCCAATAAGTCTTTGAAATAATGTCTATTTTTTAGAGAAATCTTCTTATATAATTAGGCAGAAAATCTCACCTGCCATAGTTTTCAAAACAGCATAATTTCACTCTTCTCAATGCTTAATCTGTGGTATTAAACAACCTTTGAGTATTTAGGTTTATCAACTAAATGTACTTTAAAAAAGTTTTAGAGATCCTACCAGCCTTTGAAAACCTCCTTGTTCCTTGTTTCAGTTCGAGTTTTATGTATATTTTCTGCCTTGCACCTGATTATTCCAACATCAGATGGATGGCCTAGGGAATCTCATTCTGGTATTGATTGTTTTTGCTGATTGTCTCCCATTGTAGCTGATTTCTTCAATATTGTGTAAATTTAGATCATGAGCTCATGTTTAGCTAAACAGCTGACCTTGTAAGAGGCTTAGGTGTGAACGCTGGTAAGCTTCAGCAGAAAGTCGGCAAAGATTTATTTGTGTCCCTCCAATGAGTTGCCCGCAAGAACCCCGTTTTCTACAAGTGTTGGTCCAATACTCCTTCGAGAGGCAGTGGACTCAGACATGGTTGCTTTTCAGGCTTCGATCTGGGGCAGGGCCAGTGGGCGGCCTGTGGCCCGGGAAGGAGCCTCTCCGCATGTGTCCCAGGGACCCATTTGCCTGCGAACTTAAGTCACCTGGCAGGAAGCTACGATGCCTTGACCTATGGTTAGCTGTGCAGCGAGGTGTACTGCGCGGACAGGTACCCAACACACTTCAAATAAGAGGGCAGCCTGAGTGGAAAGGTGAGAGTTTGGGCAGCTGTGCAGACAAAGAAAGCGCCCTTTGGCCTGGGCCTAAATGCTTGTGACACCCCACTGGGTCTGCCGGGCTCTGAGGGCCCTGCCGTGGGCCCCCTGCTCCCCTGCCCTTTGTTCAGTCACAGCAGAGATGGCCACACCCACTCCCTCAGTGAGGGCAGTCTTCCAAACTCCCTCAGCATCGCCCCCTCTCCGCAGGTTACCATGGACTACAGATGCTGCATTCTGAGTCCAGGGCGTTCCGAGAATGCCAAGGGCAGACATGATGACCTTAAATGATTTCCTCTTGTGTCAGTTTTGGTAAACTTTAGGAGCTAGGAAATGGTCCACTTTACAGAAATATTCAAATTTACTGGCAATTCATATATTCTCCGCTATAACATTTTCCTGATTCTTTCTGTATATTATTTACTTTTTTTTGTTTTCCTAAATCAAAGTGTGTCTTTTAAATCTTTTCAAAGAATATTCTTTGGACTTACTAAATTACCTAAATTTTATACGTTTTCTGTTGTATTAAATTCTGCTCATATCTTTATTTATCTTTTTTCTATGTTCTCAGGGTTTATTGTTTTGATTTTCTGATGTCAAGTAAAACACTTGGTTATTATTTTTAATAAATCTTTTTACTTATAAAGATTTGAACTTTTAAAGATTCCAGCTTACTTGTACGCGTCTAAGGGTCCATTCCTCTACACTGTTGCCGGCCTAAGGCTTAGTTCACCATATAGCAAAGTATATATTGACATATTATCCCCTCGCCTTTCTGTGATTCCCTACATCTCACCTTTCTTTGCAGACAAGCCATTTGAAATACACTTAACTTATTTCACAGCCAATAAGTCTTTGAAATAATGTCTATTTTTTAGAGAAATCTTCTGACATAATTAGGCAGAAAATCTCACCTGCCATAGTTTTCAAAACTGCATAATTTCACTCTTCCCAATGCTTAATCTGTGGTATTAAACAACCTTTGAGTATTTAGGTTTATCAATGACATGTACTTTAAAAATGTTTTAGAGATCCTACCAGCCTTTGAAAACCTCCTTGTTCCTTGTTTCAGTTCCAGTTTTATGTATATTTTCTGCCTTGCAGCTGATTATTCCAACTTCAGATGGATGGCCTAGGGAATCTCATTCTGGTATTGATTGTTTTTGCTGATTGTCTCCCTTTGTAGCTGATTTCTTCAATATTGTGTAAATTTAGATCATGAGCTCATGTTTAGCTAAACAGCTGACCTTGTAAGAGGCTTAGGTGTGAACGCTGGTACGCTTCAGCAGAAAGTCGGCAAAGATTTATTTGTGTCCCTCCAATGAGTTGCCCGCAAGGACCCCGTTTTCTACAAGTGTTGGTCCAATACTCCTTCGAGAGGCAGTGGACTCAGACATGGCTGCTTTTCAGCCTTCGATCTGGGGCAGGGCCAGTGGGTGGCCTGTGGCCCGGGCAGGAGCCTCTCCGCATGTGTCCCATGGACCCATTTGCCTGCGAAATTCGGTCACATGGCAGGAAGCTACGATGCCATGTCCTATGGTTAGCTGTGCAGTGAGGTGTACTGCGCAGACAGGTTCCAAACACACTTCAAATAAGAGGGCAGCCTGAGTGGAAAGGTGAGAGTTTGGGCAGCTGTGCAGACAAAGAAGGCGCGCTTTGACCTGGGCCTAAATGCTTGCGACACCCCACTGGGCCTGCCTTGCTCTGAGGGTCCTGGCCTGGGCCCACTGCTCCCCTGCCCTTGGTTCAGTCACAGCAGAGATGGCCACACCCACTCCCTCAGTGAGGGCAGTGTTCCAGCCTCCCTCAGCCCCGCCCACTCTCCACAGGTTACCATGGACTACGGATGCTGCATTCTGAGGCCAGGGCGTTCCGAGAATGCCAAGGGCAGACATGATGACCTTAAATGATTTCCTCTTGTGTCAGTTTTGGTAAACTGTAGGAGCTAGGAAATGGTCCACTTTACAGAAATTTTCAAATTTACTGGCATTTCATATATTCTTTGCTATAACATTGTACTGATTCTTTCTGTATATTCTTTACTTTTTTTTGTTTTCCTTAATCAAAGTGTGTCTTTTAAATCTTTTCAAAGAATATTCTTTGGACTTACTACCTCACCTGAATTTTATACGTTTTCTGTGGTATTAAGTTCTGCTCATATCTTTATTTATCTTTTTTTCTATGTTCTCAGGGTTTATTGTTTTGATCTTCTGATGTCAATTAAAACACTTGGTTATTCATTTTCATCAATCTTTTTACTTTTAAAGATTTGAACTTTTAAAGTTTCCAGCTCACTTTCAAGTTTCTAAGGGTCAGGTCCTCTACATTGTGGCTGGCATAAGGCTTAGTTCACCATATAGCAATGTATATATTGACATTTTCCCCTCGACTTTCTGTGATTCCCTACATCTCACCTTTCTTTGCAGACAAGCCATTTGAAATACACTTAACTTATTTCACAGCCAATAAGTCTTTGAAATAATGTCTATTTTTTAGAGAAATCTTCTTATATAATTAGGCAGAAAATCTCACCTGCCATAGTTTTCAAAACAGCATAATTTCACTCTTCTCAATGCTTAATCTGTGGTATTAAACAACCTTTGAGTATTTAGGTTTATCAATGACATGTACTTTAAAAATGTTTTAGAGATCCTACCAGCCTTTGAAAACCTTCTTGTTCCTTGTTTCAGTTCCAGTTTTATGTATATTTTCTGCCTTGCACCTGATTATTCCAACATCAGATTGATGGCCTAGGGAATCTAATTCTGGTATTGATTGTTTTTGCTGATTGTCTCCCTTTGTAGCTGATTTCTTCAATATTGTGTAAATTTAGATCATGAGCTCATGTTTAGCTAAACAGCTGACCTTGTAAGAGGCTTAGGTGTGAACGCTGGTACGCTTCAGCAGAAAGTCGGCAAAGATTTATTTGTGTTCCTCCTATGAGTTGCCCGCAAGGACCCCGTTTTCTACAAGTGTTGGTCCAATACTCCTTCGAGAGGCAGTGGACTCAGACATGGCTGCTTTTCAGGCTTCGCTCTGGGACAGGGCCAGTGGGCGGCCTGTGGCCCGGGCAGGAGCCTCTCCGCATGTGTCCCAGGGACCCATTTGCCTGTGAACTTCGGTCACCTGGTAGGAAGCTACGATGCCCTAACCTATGGTTAGCTGTGCAGCGAGGTGTACTGCGCGGACAGGTTCCAAACACACTTCAAATAAGAGGGCGGCCTGAGTGGAAAGGTGAGAGTTTGGGCAGCTGTGCAGACAAAGAAGGCGACCTTTGGCCTGGGCCTAAATGCTTGTGACACCCCACTGTGTCTGCCGGGCTCTGAGGGCCCTGCCCTGGGCACAATGCTCCCCTGCCCTTTGTTCAGTCACAGCAGAGATGGCCACACACACTCCCTCAGTGATGGCAGTCTTCCAACCTCCCTCAGCCACGCCCCCTCTCCGCAGGTTACCATGGACTACAGATGCTGCATTCTGAGGCCAGGGCGTTCCGAGAATGCCAAGGGCAGACATGATGACCTTAAATGATTTCCTCTTGTGTCAGTTTTCGTAAACTGTAGCAGCTAGGAAATGGTCCACTTTACAGAAATATTCAAATTTACTGGCAATTCATATATTCTCCGCTATAACTTTGTCCTGATTCTTTCTGTATATTATTTACTTTTTTTTGTTTTCCTTAATCAAAGTGTGTCTTTTAAATCTTTTCAAAGAATATTCTTTGGACTTACTAAATCACCTAAATTTTATACGTTTTCTGTTGTATTAAGTTCTGCTCATATCTTTATTTATCTTTTTTCTATGTTCTCAGGGTTTATTGTTTTGATTTTCTGATGTCAAGTAAAACACTTTGTTATTATTTTTAATAAATCTTTTTACTTATAAAGATTTGAACTTTTAAAGATTCCAGCTTCCTTGTACGTTTCTAAGGGTCCATTCCTCTACACTGTTGCCGGCCTAAGGCTTAGTTCACCATATAGCAATGTATATATTGACATATTATCCCCTCTGCTTTCTGTGATTCCCAACATCTCACATTTCTTTGCAGACAAGACGTTTGAAATACCCTTAACTTATTTCACAGCCAATAAGTCTTTGAAATAATGTGTATTTTTTAGAGAAATCATCTTATATAATTAGGCAGAAAATCTCACCTTCCATAGTTTTCTAAACAGCATAATTTCATTCTTCTCACTGCTTAATTTGTTGTATTAAACAACCTTTGAGTATTTAACTTTATCAATGACATGTAATTTACAAATGTTTTAGAGATCCTACCAGTTTTTGAAAACATCCTTGTTCCTTGTTTCTTTTACAGTTTTATGTATATTTTCTGCCTAGCACCTGATTATTCCAAATTCTGACGGATGGCCTAGGGAATCTAATTCTGGTATTGATTGTTTTTGCTGATTGTCTCCCTTTGTAGCTGATTTCTTCATTATTGTGTAAATTTAGATCATGAGCTCATGTTTAGCTAAACAGGTGACCTTGTAAAAGGCTTAGGTGTGAACGCTCGTAAGTTTCAACAAAAAGTCGGCAAAGATTTATTTGTGTCCCTCCAATGAATTGCCCACAAGGACCCCGTTTTCTAGAAGTGTTGGTCCAATACTCCCTCTACGGGTAGGGGAATTAGACAGGGCTGCTTTCGGCCCCCGATTTTGGGCAGGAGCAGTGGGCCGCCTGTGGCCCGGGCAGGAGCCTCTCTGCATGTGAACCTGGGAATCATCTCTTCTGCGAACTTCGGTCACCTGGCAGGAAGCTATGATGCCCAGACCTATGGTTAGCTGTGCAGCGAGGTATACTGCGCGGACAGGTTCCACACTCACTGCAACTAAGTGGGCGGCCTGAGAGGAAAATTGAGAGTTTGGGCAGCTGTGCAGACAAAGAAAGCGCCCTAAGGCCTGGGCCTAAATGCTTGTGACACCCCACTAGGCCTGCCGGGCTCTGAGGTCCCTGCCCTGTGCACCCTGCTCCCCTGCCCTTTGTTCAGTCACAGCAGAGATGGCCACACCCACTCCCTCTGTGAGGGCAGTGTTCCAGCCTCCCTCAGTCCCGCCCACTCTCCGCAGGTTACCATGGACTACAGATGCTGCATTATGAGGCCAGGGCGGTCCAAGAATGCCAAGGGCAGACATGATGACCTTAAATGATTTCCTCTTGTGTCAGTTTTGGTAAACTGTAGGAGCTAGGAAATGGTCCACTTTACAGAAATGTTCAAATTTACTGGCATTTCATATATTATCTGCTATAACATTGTCCTGATTCTTTCTATATATTCTTTAATTATGTTTGTGCTTTCCTTAATCAAAGTGTGTCTTTTAAATCTTTTCAAAGAATATTCTTTGGACTTACTACCTCACCTGAATTTTATACGTTTTCTGTGGTATTAAGTTCTGCTCATATTTTTATTTATCTTTTTTCTATGTTCTCAGGGTTTATTGTTTTGATCTTCTGATGTCAATTAAAACACTTGGTTATTCATTTTCATCAATCTTTTTACTTATAAAGATTTGAACTTTTAAAGATTCCAGCTCACTTTCAAGTTTCTAAGGGTCAGGTCCCCTACATTGTGGCTGGCCAAAGGCTTAGTTCACCATATAGCAATGTATATATTGACATTTTCCCCTCGACTTTCTGTGATTCCCTACATCTCAACTTTCTTTGCAGACAAGCCATTTGAAATACACTTAACTTATTTCACAGCCAATAAGTCTTTGAAATAATGTCTATTTTTTAGAGAAATCTTCTTATATAATTAGGCAGAAAATCTCACCTGCCATAGTTTTCAAAACAGCATAATTTCACTCTTGTCAATGCTTAATCTGTGGTATTAAACAACCTTTGAGGATTTAGGTTTATCAACGACATGTACTTTAAAAATGTTTTAGAGATCCTACCAGCCTTTGAAAACCTCCTTGTTCCTTGTTTCAGTTCCAGTTTTATGTATATTTTCTGCCTTGCACCTGATTATTCCAACATCAGATGGATGGCCTAGGGAATCTCATTCTGGTATTGATTGTTTTAGCTGATTGTCTCCCTTTGTAGCTGATTTCTTCAATATTGTGTAAATTTAGATCATGAGCTCATGTTTAGCTAAACAGCTGACCTTGTAAGAGGCTTAGGTGTGAACGCTGGTAAGCTTCAGCAGAAAGTCGGCAAAGATTTATTTGTGTCCCTCCAATGAGTTGCCCGCAAGAACCCCGTTTTCTACAAGTGTTGGTCCAATACTCCTTCGAGAGGCAGTGGACTCAGACATGGCTGCTTTTCAGCCTTCGATCTGGGGCAGGGCCAATGGGCGGGCTGTGGTCCGGGCAGGAGCCTCTCCGCATGTGTCCCAGGGAACCATTTGCCTGCGAACTTCAGTCATCTGGCAGGAAGCTACGATGCCTTGACCTATGGTTAGCTGTGCAGCGAGGTGTACTGCGCAGACAGGTACCCAACACACTTCAAATAAGAGGGCGGCCTGAGTGAAAAGGTGAGAGTTTGGTCAGCTGTGCAGACAAAGAAGGCGCCCTTTGGCCTGGGCCTAAATGCTTATGACACCCTACTGGCTCTGCCGGGCTCTGAGGGCCCTGCCCTGGGCCCCCTGCTCCCCTGCCCTTTGTTCAGTCACAGCAGAGATGGCCACACCCACTCCCTCAGGGAGGGGTGTCTTCCAAACTCCCTCAGCCACGCCCCCTCTCCGCAGGTTACCATGGACTACAGATGCTGCATTCTGAGGCCAGGGCGTTCTGAGAATGCCAAGGGCAGACATGATGACCTTAAATGATTTCCTCTTGTGTCAGTTTTGGTAAACTTTAGGAGCTAGGAAGTGGTCCACTTTACAGAAATATTCAAATTTACTGGCAATTCATATATTCTCCGCTATAACATTGTCCTGATTCTTTCTGTATATTATTTACTTTTTTTTGTTTTCCTAAATCAAAGTGTGTCTTTTAAATCTTTTCAAAGAATATTCTTTGGACTTACTAAATCACCTAAATTTTATACGTTTTCTGTGGTATTAAGTTCTGCTCATATCTTTATTTATCTTTTTTCTATGTTCTCAGGGTTTATTGTTTTGATTTTCTGATTTCAAGTAAAACACTTGGTTATTATTTTTAATAAATCTTTTTACTTATAAAGATTTGAACTTTTAAAGATTCCAGCTTACTTGTACGTTTCTAAGGGTCCATTCTCTACACTGTTTGCCGGCCTAAGGCTTAGTTCACCATATAGCAATGTATATATTTACATATTATCGCCTCGGCTTTCTGTGATTCCCTACATCTCACATTTCTTTGCAGACAAGACATTTGAAATACCCTTAACTTATTTCACAGCCAATAAGTCTTTGAAATAATGTGTATTTTTTAGAGAAATCATCTTATATAATTAGGCAGAAAATCTCACCTTCCATAGTTTTCTAAACAGCATAATTTGACTCTTCTCACTGCTTAATTTGTTGTATTAAACAACCTTTGAGTATTTAGCTTTATCAATGACATGTACTTTAAAAATGTTTTAGAGATCCTACCAGTCTTTGAAAACATCCTTGTTCCTTGTTTCTTTTCCAGGTTTATGTATATTTTCTGCCTAGCACCTGATTATTCCAACATCTGACGGATGGCCTAGGGAATCTAAATCTGGTATTGATTGTTTTTCCTGATTGTCTCCCTTTGTAGCTGATTTCTTCATTATTGTGTAAATTTAGGTCATGAGCTCATGTTTAGCTAAACAGCTGACCTTGTAAAAGGCTTAGGTGTGAACGCTCGTAAGTTTCAGCAAAAAGTCGGCAAAGAATTATTTGTGTCCCTCCAATGAGTTGCCCACAAGGACCCCGTTTTCTAGAAGTGTTGGTCCAATACTCCCTCTAGGGGTAGGGGACTTAGACAAGGCTGCTTTCGGCCCCCGATCTTGGGCAGGGGCAGTGGGCGGCGTGTGGCCCGGGCAGGAGCCTCTCTGCGTGTGAACCTGGGAATCATCTCTCCTGCGAACTTCGGTCACCTGGCAGGAAGCTACGATGCCCAGACCTATGGTTAGCTGTGCAGCGAGGTATACTGCGTGGACAGGTTCCACACACACTTCAAATAAGTGGGTGGCCTCAGTGGAAAAG
Source organism: Mesoplodon bidens (assembly GCF_964165515.1). NCBI lineage: Eukaryota > Metazoa > Chordata > Mammalia > Artiodactyla > Ziphiidae > Mesoplodon > Mesoplodon bidens. The sequence goes on from NC_138180.1 coordinate 9,415,583, forward strand.
TGAGAGTTTGGCCAGCTGTGCAGACAAAGAAGGCGCCCTAAGGCCTGGGCCTAAAAGCTTGTGACACCCCACTGGGCCTGCCTTGCTCTGAGGGCCCTGCCCTGGGCCCCCTGCTCCCCTGCCCTTTGTTCAGTCACAGCAGAGATGGCCACACACACTCCCTCAGTGAGGGCAGTGTTCCAGCCTCCCTCAGCCCCGCCCACTCTCCACAGGTTACCATGGACTACAGATGCTGCATTCTGAGGCCAGGGCGTTCCGAGATTGCCAAGGGCAGACATGATGACCTTAAATGATTTCCTCTTGTGTCAGTTTTGGTAAACTGTAGGAGCTAGGAAATGGTCCACTTTATAGAAATGTTCAAATTTACTGGCATTTCATATATTCTCTGCTATAACATTGTCCTGATTCTTTCTATATATTCTTTAATTATGTTTGTGCTTTCCTTAATCAAAGTGTGTCTTTTAAATCTTTTCAAAGAATATTCTTTGGACTTACTACCTCACCTGAATTTTATACGTTTTCTGTGGTATTAAGTTCTGCTCATATCTATCTTTATCTTTTTTCTATGTTCTCAGGGTTTATTGTTTTGATCTTCTGATGTCAATTAAAACACTTGGTTATTCATTTTCATCAATCTTTTTACATATAAAGATTAGAACTTTTAAAGATTTCAGCTCACTTTTAAGTTTCTAAGGGTCAGGTCCTCTACATTGTGGCTGGCCTAAGGCTTAGTTCACCATATAGCAATGTATATATTGACATTTTCCCCTCGACTTTCTGTGATTCCCTACATCTCACCTTTCTTTGCAGACAAGCCATTTGAAATACACTTAACTTATTTCACAGCCAATAAGTCTTTGAAATAATGTCTATTTTTTAGAGAAATCTTCTGACATAATTAGGCAGAAAATCTCACCTGCCATAGTTTTGAAAACAGCATAATTTCACTCTTCTCAATGCTTAATCTGTGGTATTAAACAACCTTTGAGTATTTAGGTTTATCAATGACATGTACTTTAAAAATGTTTTAGAGATCCTACCAGCCTTTGAAAACCTGCTTGTTCCTTGTTTCAGTTCCAGTTTTATGTATATTTTCTGCCTTGCACCTGATTATTCCAACATCAGATGGATGGCCTAGGGAATCTCATTCTGGTATTGATTGTTTTTGCTGATTGTCTCCATTTGTAGCTGATTTCTTCAATATTGTGTAAATTTAGATCATGAGCTCATGTTTAGCTAAATAGCTGACCTTGTAAGAGGCTTAGGTGTGAACGCTGGTACGCTTCAGCAGAAAGAAGGCAAAATTTATTTGTGTTCCTCCAATGAGTTGCCCGCAAGGACCCCGTTTTCTACAAGTGTTCGTCCAATAGTCCTTCGAGAGGCAGTGGACTCAGACATGGCTGCTTTTCAGCCTTCTATCTGGGGCAGGGCCAGTGGCCGGCCTGTGGCCCGGGCAGGAGCCTCTCCGCATGTGTCCCAGGGACCCATTTGCCTGCGAACTTCGGTCACCTGGCAGGAAGCTACGATGCCCTGACCTATGGTTAGCTGTGCAGCGAGGTGTACTGCGCAGAGAGGTTCCAAACACACTTCAAATAAGAGGGCGGCCTGAGTGCAAAGGTGAGAGTTTGGGCAGCTGTGCAGACAAAGAAGGCGCCCTTTGGCCTGGGCCCAAATGCTTGTGACACCCCACTGGGTCTGCCGGGCTCTGAGGGCCCTGCCCTGGGCACACTGCTCCCCTGCCCTTTGTTCAGTCACAGCAGAGATGGCCACACACACTCCCTCAGTGATGGCAGTCTTCCAACCTCCCTCAGCCACGCCCCCTCTCCGCAGGTTACCATGGGCTACAGATGCTGCATTCTGAGGCCAGGGCGTTCCGAGAAGGCCAAGGGCAGCCATGACGACCTTAAATGATTTCCTCTTGTGTCAGTTTCCGTAAACTGTAGCAGCTAGGAAATGGTCCGCTTTACAGAAATGTTCAAGTTTACTGGCATTTCATATATTCTCTGCTATAACATTGTCCTGATTCTTTCTGCATATTCTTTACTTATGTTTATGTTTTCCTTAATCAAAGTGTGTCTTTTAAATCTTTTCAAAGAATATTCTTTGGACTTACTAAATCACCTGAATTTTATACGTTTTCTGTTGTATTAAGTTCTGCTCATATCTTTATTTATCTTTTTTCTATGTTCTCAGGGTTTATAGTTTTGATTTTCTGATGTCAAGTAAAACACTTGGTTATTCATTTTAATAAATCTTTTTACTTATAAAGATTTGAACTTTTAAAGATTCCAGCTTACTTGTACGTTTCTAAGGGTCCATTCTTCTACACTGTTGCCGGCCTAAGGCTTAGTTCACCATATAGCAATGTATATATTGACATATTATCGCCTCGGCTTTCTGTGATTCCCTACATCTCACCTTTCTTTGCAGACAAGCCATTTGAAATACTCTTAACTTATTTCACAGCCAATAAGTCTTTGAAATAATGTGTATTTTTTAGAGAAATCATCTTATATAATTAGGCAGAAAATCTCACCTTCCATAGTTTTCTAAACAGCATAATTTCACTCTTCTCACTGCTTAATTTGTTGTATTAAACAACCTTTGAGTATTTAGCTTTATCAATGACATGAACTTTAAAAATGTTTTAGAGATCCTACCAGTCTTTGAAAATATCCTTGTTCCTTGTTTCTTTTCCAGGTTTATGTATATTTTCTGCCTAGCACCTGATTATTCCAACATCTGACGGATGGCCTAGGGAATCTAATTCTGGTATTGATTGTTTTTGCTGATTGTCTCCCTTTGTAGCTGATTTCTTCATTATTGTGTAAATTTAGATCATGAGCTCATGTTTAGGTAAACAGCTGACCTTGTAAAATGCTTAGGTGTGAACGCTCGTAAGTTTCAGCAAAAAGTCGGCAAAGATTTATTTGTGTCCCTCCAATGAGTTGCCCACAAGGACCCCGTTTTCTAGAAGTGTTGTTCCAATACTCCTTCGAGAGGCAGTGGACTCAGACATGCCTGCTTTTCAGGCTTCGATCTGGGGCAGGACCAGTGGGCGGCCTGTGGCCCGGGCAGGAGCCTCTCCGCCTGTGTCCCAGGGACCCATTTGCCTGCGAACTTCGGTCAACTGGCAGGAAGCTACGATGCCCTGACCTATGGTTAGCTGTGCAGCGAGGTGTACTGCGCGGACAGGTTCCAAACACACTTCAAATAAGAGGGCGGCCTGAGTGGAAAGGTGAGAGTTTGGGCAGCTGTGCAGACAAAGAAGGCGCCCTTTGGCCTGGGCCTAAATGCTTGTAACACACCACTGTGTCTGCCTGGCTCTGAGGGCCCTGCCCTGGGCCCCCTGCTCCCCTGCCCTTTGTTCAGTCACAGCAGAGATGGCCACACCCACTCCCTCAGGGAGGGGTGTCTTCCAAACTCCCTCAGCCACGCCCCCTCTCCGCAGGTTACCATGGACTACAGATGCTGCATTCTGAGTCCAGGGCGTTCCGAGAATGCCAAGGGCAGACATGATGACCTTAAATGATTTCCTCTTGTGTCAGTTTTGGTAAACTTTAGGAGCTAGGAAATGGTCCACTTTACAGAAATATTCAAATTTACTGGCAATTCATATATTCTCCGCTATAACATTTTCCTGATTCTTTCTGTATATTATTTACTTTTTTTTGTTTTCCTAAATCAAAGTGTGTCTTTTAAATCTTTTCAAAGAATATTCTTTGGACTTACTAAATTACCTAAATTTTATACGTTTTCTGTTGTATTAAATTCTGCTCATATCTTTATTTATCTTTTTTCTATGTTCTCAGGGTTTATTGTTTTGATTTTCTGATGTCAAGTAAAACACTTGGTTATTATTTTTAATAAATCTTTTTACTTATAAAGATTTGAACTTTTAAAGATTCCAGCTTACTTGTACGCGTCTAAGGGTCCATTCCTCTACACTGTTGCCGGCCTAAGGCTTAGTTCACCATATAGCAAAGTATATATTGACATATTATCCCCTCGCCTTTCTGTGATTCCCTACATCTCACCTTTCTTTGCAGACAAGCCATTTGAAATACACTTAACTTATTTCACAGCCAATAAGTCTTTGAAATAATGTCTATTTTTTAGAGAAATCTTCTGACATAATTAGGCAGAAAATCTCACCTGCCATAGTTTTCAAAACTGCATAATTTCACTCTTCCCAATGCTTAATCTGTGGTATTAAACAACCTTTGAGTATTTAGGTTTATCAATGACATGTACTTTAAAAATGTTTTAGAGATCCTACCAGCCTTTGAAAACCTCCTTGTTCCTTGTTTCAGTTCCAGTTTTATGTATATTTTCTGCCTTGCAGCTGATTATTCCAACTTCAGATGGATGGCCTAGGGAATCTCATTCTGGTATTGATTGTTTTTGCTGATTGTCTCCCTTTGTAGCTGATTTCTTCAATATTGTGTAAATTTAGATCATGAGCTCATGTTTAGCTAAACAGCTGACCTTGTAAGAGGCTTAGGTGTGAACGCTGGTACGCTTCAGCAGAAAGTCGGCAAAGATTTATTTGTGTCCCTCCAATGAGTTGCCCGCAAGGACCCCGTTTTCTACAAGTGTTGGTCCAATACTCCTTCGAGAGGCAGTGGACTCAGACATGGCTGCTTTTCAGCCTTCGATCTGGGGCAGGGCCAGTGGGTGGCCTGTGGCCCGGGCAGGAGCCTCTCCGCATGTGTCCCATGGACCCATTTGCCTGCGAAATTCGGTCACATGGCAGGAAGCTACGATGCCATGTCCTATGGTTAGCTGTGCAGTGAGGTGTACTGCGCAGACAGGTTCCAAACACACTTCAAATAAGAGGGCAGCCTGAGTGGAAAGGTGAGAGTTTGGGCAGCTGTGCAGACAAAGAAGGCGCGCTTTGACCTGGGCCTAAATGCTTGCGACACCCCACTGGGCCTGCCTTGCTCTGAGGGTCCTGGCCTGGGCCCACTGCTCCCCTGCCCTTGGTTCAGTCACAGCAGAGATGGCCACACCCACTCCCTCAGTGAGGGCAGTGTTCCAGCCTCCCTCAGCCCCGCCCACTCTCCACAGGTTACCATGGACTACGGATGCTGCATTCTGAGGCCAGGGCGTTCCGAGAATGCCAAGGGCAGACATGATGACCTTAAATGATTTCCTCTTGTGTCAGTTTTGGTAAACTGTAGGAGCTAGGAAATGGTCCACTTTACAGAAATTTTCAAATTTACTGGCATTTCATATATTCTTTGCTATAACATTGTACTGATTCTTTCTGTATATTCTTTACTTTTTTTTGTTTTCCTTAATCAAAGTGTGTCTTTTAAATCTTTTCAAAGAATATTCTTTGGACTTACTACCTCACCTGAATTTTATACGTTTTCTGTGGTATTAAGTTCTGCTCATATCTTTATTTATCTTTTTTTCTATGTTCTCAGGGTTTATTGTTTTGATCTTCTGATGTCAATTAAAACACTTGGTTATTCATTTTCATCAATCTTTTTACTTTTAAAGATTTGAACTTTTAAAGTTTCCAGCTCACTTTCAAGTTTCTAAGGGTCAGGTCCTCTACATTGTGGCTGGCATAAGGCTTAGTTCACCATATAGCAATGTATATATTGACATTTTCCCCTCGACTTTCTGTGATTCCCTACATCTCACCTTTCTTTGCAGACAAGCCATTTGAAATACACTTAACTTATTTCACAGCCAATAAGTCTTTGAAATAATGTCTATTTTTTAGAGAAATCTTCTTATATAATTAGGCAGAAAATCTCACCTGCCATAGTTTTCAAAACAGCATAATTTCACTCTTCTCAATGCTTAATCTGTGGTATTAAACAACCTTTGAGTATTTAGGTTTATCAATGACATGTACTTTAAAAATGTTTTAGAGATCCTACCAGCCTTTGAAAACCTTCTTGTTCCTTGTTTCAGTTCCAGTTTTATGTATATTTTCTGCCTTGCACCTGATTATTCCAACATCAGATTGATGGCCTAGGGAATCTAATTCTGGTATTGATTGTTTTTGCTGATTGTCTCCCTTTGTAGCTGATTTCTTCAATATTGTGTAAATTTAGATCATGAGCTCATGTTTAGCTAAACAGCTGACCTTGTAAGAGGCTTAGGTGTGAACGCTGGTACGCTTCAGCAGAAAGTCGGCAAAGATTTATTTGTGTTCCTCCTATGAGTTGCCCGCAAGGACCCCGTTTTCTACAAGTGTTGGTCCAATACTCCTTCGAGAGGCAGTGGACTCAGACATGGCTGCTTTTCAGGCTTCGCTCTGGGACAGGGCCAGTGGGCGGCCTGTGGCCCGGGCAGGAGCCTCTCCGCATGTGTCCCAGGGACCCATTTGCCTGTGAACTTCGGTCACCTGGTAGGAAGCTACGATGCCCTAACCTATGGTTAGCTGTGCAGCGAGGTGTACTGCGCGGACAGGTTCCAAACACACTTCAAATAAGAGGGCGGCCTGAGTGGAAAGGTGAGAGTTTGGGCAGCTGTGCAGACAAAGAAGGCGACCTTTGGCCTGGGCCTAAATGCTTGTGACACCCCACTGTGTCTGCCGGGCTCTGAGGGCCCTGCCCTGGGCACAATGCTCCCCTGCCCTTTGTTCAGTCACAGCAGAGATGGCCACACACACTCCCTCAGTGATGGCAGTCTTCCAACCTCCCTCAGCCACGCCCCCTCTCCGCAGGTTACCATGGACTACAGATGCTGCATTCTGAGGCCAGGGCGTTCCGAGAATGCCAAGGGCAGACATGATGACCTTAAATGATTTCCTCTTGTGTCAGTTTTCGTAAACTGTAGCAGCTAGGAAATGGTCCACTTTACAGAAATATTCAAATTTACTGGCAATTCATATATTCTCCGCTATAACTTTGTCCTGATTCTTTCTGTATATTATTTACTTTTTTTTGTTTTCCTTAATCAAAGTGTGTCTTTTAAATCTTTTCAAAGAATATTCTTTGGACTTACTAAATCACCTAAATTTTATACGTTTTCTGTTGTATTAAGTTCTGCTCATATCTTTATTTATCTTTTTTCTATGTTCTCAGGGTTTATTGTTTTGATTTTCTGATGTCAAGTAAAACACTTTGTTATTATTTTTAATAAATCTTTTTACTTATAAAGATTTGAACTTTTAAAGATTCCAGCTTCCTTGTACGTTTCTAAGGGTCCATTCCTCTACACTGTTGCCGGCCTAAGGCTTAGTTCACCATATAGCAATGTATATATTGACATATTATCCCCTCTGCTTTCTGTGATTCCCAACATCTCACATTTCTTTGCAGACAAGACGTTTGAAATACCCTTAACTTATTTCACAGCCAATAAGTCTTTGAAATAATGTGTATTTTTTAGAGAAATCATCTTATATAATTAGGCAGAAAATCTCACCTTCCATAGTTTTCTAAACAGCATAATTTCATTCTTCTCACTGCTTAATTTGTTGTATTAAACAACCTTTGAGTATTTAACTTTATCAATGACATGTAATTTACAAATGTTTTAGAGATCCTACCAGTTTTTGAAAACATCCTTGTTCCTTGTTTCTTTTACAGTTTTATGTATATTTTCTGCCTAGCACCTGATTATTCCAAATTCTGACGGATGGCCTAGGGAATCTAATTCTGGTATTGATTGTTTTTGCTGATTGTCTCCCTTTGTAGCTGATTTCTTCATTATTGTGTAAATTTAGATCATGAGCTCATGTTTAGCTAAACAGGTGACCTTGTAAAAGGCTTAGGTGTGAACGCTCGTAAGTTTCAACAAAAAGTCGGCAAAGATTTATTTGTGTCCCTCCAATGAATTGCCCACAAGGACCCCGTTTTCTAGAAGTGTTGGTCCAATACTCCCTCTACGGGTAGGGGAATTAGACAGGGCTGCTTTCGGCCCCCGATTTTGGGCAGGAGCAGTGGGCCGCCTGTGGCCCGGGCAGGAGCCTCTCTGCATGTGAACCTGGGAATCATCTCTTCTGCGAACTTCGGTCACCTGGCAGGAAGCTATGATGCCCAGACCTATGGTTAGCTGTGCAGCGAGGTATACTGCGCGGACAGGTTCCACACTCACTGCAACTAAGTGGGCGGCCTGAGAGGAAAATTGAGAGTTTGGGCAGCTGTGCAGACAAAGAAAGCGCCCTAAGGCCTGGGCCTAAATGCTTGTGACACCCCACTAGGCCTGCCGGGCTCTGAGGTCCCTGCCCTGTGCACCCTGCTCCCCTGCCCTTTGTTCAGTCACAGCAGAGATGGCCACACCCACTCCCTCTGTGAGGGCAGTGTTCCAGCCTCCCTCAGTCCCGCCCACTCTCCGCAGGTTACCATGGACTACAGATGCTGCATTATGAGGCCAGGGCGGTCCAAGAATGCCAAGGGCAGACATGATGACCTTAAATGATTTCCTCTTGTGTCAGTTTTGGTAAACTGTAGGAGCTAGGAAATGGTCCACTTTACAGAAATGTTCAAATTTACTGGCATTTCATATATTATCTGCTATAACATTGTCCTGATTCTTTCTATATATTCTTTAATTATGTTTGTGCTTTCCTTAATCAAAGTGTGTCTTTTAAATCTTTTCAAAGAATATTCTTTGGACTTACTACCTCACCTGAATTTTATACGTTTTCTGTGGTATTAAGTTCTGCTCATATTTTTATTTATCTTTTTTCTATGTTCTCAGGGTTTATTGTTTTGATCTTCTGATGTCAATTAAAACACTTGGTTATTCATTTTCATCAATCTTTTTACTTATAAAGATTTGAACTTTTAAAGATTCCAGCTCACTTTCAAGTTTCTAAGGGTCAGGTCCCCTACATTGTGGCTGGCCAAAGGCTTAGTTCACCATATAGCAATGTATATATTGACATTTTCCCCTCGACTTTCTGTGATTCCCTACATCTCAACTTTCTTTGCAGACAAGCCATTTGAAATACACTTAACTTATTTCACAGCCAATAAGTCTTTGAAATAATGTCTATTTTTTAGAGAAATCTTCTTATATAATTAGGCAGAAAATCTCACCTGCCATAGTTTTCAAAACAGCATAATTTCACTCTTGTCAATGCTTAATCTGTGGTATTAAACAACCTTTGAGGATTTAGGTTTATCAACGACATGTACTTTAAAAATGTTTTAGAGATCCTACCAGCCTTTGAAAACCTCCTTGTTCCTTGTTTCAGTTCCAGTTTTATGTATATTTTCTGCCTTGCACCTGATTATTCCAACATCAGATGGATGGCCTAGGGAATCTCATTCTGGTATTGATTGTTTTAGCTGATTGTCTCCCTTTGTAGCTGATTTCTTCAATATTGTGTAAATTTAGATCATGAGCTCATGTTTAGCTAAACAGCTGACCTTGTAAGAGGCTTAGGTGTGAACGCTGGTAAGCTTCAGCAGAAAGTCGGCAAAGATTTATTTGTGTCCCTCCAATGAGTTGCCCGCAAGAACCCCGTTTTCTACAAGTGTTGGTCCAATACTCCTTCGAGAGGCAGTGGACTCAGACATGGCTGCTTTTCAGCCTTCGATCTGGGGCAGGGCCAATGGGCGGGCTGTGGTCCGGGCAGGAGCCTCTCCGCATGTGTCCCAGGGAACCATTTGCCTGCGAACTTCAGTCATCTGGCAGGAAGCTACGATGCCTTGACCTATGGTTAGCTGTGCAGCGAGGTGTACTGCGCAGACAGGTACCCAACACACTTCAAATAAGAGGGCGGCCTGAGTGAAAAGGTGAGAGTTTGGTCAGCTGTGCAGACAAAGAAGGCGCCCTTTGGCCTGGGCCTAAATGCTTATGACACCCTACTGGCTCTGCCGGGCTCTGAGGGCCCTGCCCTGGGCCCCCTGCTCCCCTGCCCTTTGTTCAGTCACAGCAGAGATGGCCACACCCACTCCCTCAGGGAGGGGTGTCTTCCAAACTCCCTCAGCCACGCCCCCTCTCCGCAGGTTACCATGGACTACAGATGCTGCATTCTGAGGCCAGGGCGTTCTGAGAATGCCAAGGGCAGACATGATGACCTTAAATGATTTCCTCTTGTGTCAGTTTTGGTAAACTTTAGGAGCTAGGAAGTGGTCCACTTTACAGAAATATTCAAATTTACTGGCAATTCATATATTCTCCGCTATAACATTGTCCTGATTCTTTCTGTATATTATTTACTTTTTTTTGTTTTCCTAAATCAAAGTGTGTCTTTTAAATCTTTTCAAAGAATATTCTTTGGACTTACTAAATCACCTAAATTTTATACGTTTTCTGTGGTATTAAGTTCTGCTCATATCTTTATTTATCTTTTTTCTATGTTCTCAGGGTTTATTGTTTTGATTTTCTGATTTCAAGTAAAACACTTGGTTATTATTTTTAATAAATCTTTTTACTTATAAAGATTTGAACTTTTAAAGATTCCAGCTTACTTGTACGTTTCTAAGGGTCCATTCTCTACACTGTTTGCCGGCCTAAGGCTTAGTTCACCATATAGCAATGTATATATTTACATATTATCGCCTCGGCTTTCTGTGATTCCCTACATCTCACATTTCTTTGCAGACAAGACATTTGAAATACCCTTAACTTATTTCACAGCCAATAAGTCTTTGAAATAATGTGTATTTTTTAGAGAAATCATCTTATATAATTAGGCAGAAAATCTCACCTTCCATAGTTTTCTAAACAGCATAATTTGACTCTTCTCACTGCTTAATTTGTTGTATTAAACAACCTTTGAGTATTTAGCTTTATCAATGACATGTACTTTAAAAATGTTTTAGAGATCCTACCAGTCTTTGAAAACATCCTTGTTCCTTGTTTCTTTTCCAGGTTTATGTATATTTTCTGCCTAGCACCTGATTATTCCAACATCTGACGGATGGCCTAGGGAATCTAAATCTGGTATTGATTGTTTTTCCTGATTGTCTCCCTTTGTAGCTGATTTCTTCATTATTGTGTAAATTTAGGTCATGAGCTCATGTTTAGCTAAACAGCTGACCTTGTAAAAGGCTTAGGTGTGAACGCTCGTAAGTTTCAGCAAAAAGTCGGCAAAGAATTATTTGTGTCCCTCCAATGAGTTGCCCACAAGGACCCCGTTTTCTAGAAGTGTTGGTCCAATACTCCCTCTAGGGGTAGGGGACTTAGACAAGGCTGCTTTCGGCCCCCGATCTTGGGCAGGGGCAGTGGGCGGCGTGTGGCCCGGGCAGGAGCCTCTCTGCGTGTGAACCTGGGAATCATCTCTCCTGCGAACTTCGGTCACCTGGCAGGAAGCTACGATGCCCAGACCTATGGTTAGCTGTGCAGCGAGGTATACTGCGTGGACAGGTTCCACACACACTTCAAATAAGTGGGTGGCCTCAGTGGAAAAGTGAGAGTTTGGCCAGCTGTGCAGACAAAGAAGGCGCCCTAAGGCCTGGGCCTAAAAGCTTGTGACACCCCACTGGGCCTGCCTTGCTCTGAGGGTCCTGCCCTGGGCCCCCTGCTCCGCTGCCCTTTGTTCAGTCACAGCAGAGATGGCCACACACACTCCCTCAGTGAGGGCAGTGTTCCAGCCTCCCTCAGCCCCGCCCACTCTCCACAGGTTACCATGGACTACAGATGCTGCATTCTGAGGCCAGGGCGTTCCGAGATTGCCAAGGGCAGACATGATGACCTTAAATGATTTCCTCTTGTGTCAGTTTTGGTAAACTGTAGGAGCTAGGAAATGGTCCACTTTATAGAAATGTTCAAATTTACTGGCATTTCATATATTCTCTGCTATAACATTGTCCTGATTCTTTCTATATATTCTTTAATTATGTTTGTGCTTTCCTTAATCAAAGTGTGTCTTTTAAATCTTTTCAAAGAATATTCTTTGGACTTACTACCTCACCTGAATTTTATACGTTTTCTGTGGTATTAAGTTCTGCTCATATCTATCTTTATCTTTTTTCTATGTTCTCAGGGTTTATTGTTTTGATCTTCTGATGTCAATTAAAACACTTGGTTATTCATTTTCATCAATCTTTTTACATATAAAGATTAGAACTTTTAAAGATTTCAGCTCACTTTTAAGTTTCTAAGGGTCAGGTCCTCTACATTGTGGCTGGCCTAAGGCTTAGTTCACCATATAGCAATGTATATATTGACATTTTCCCCTCGACTTTCTGTGATTCCCTACATCTCACCTTTCTTTGCAGACAAGCCATTTGAAATACACTTAACTTATTTCACAGCCAATAAGTCTTTGAAATAATGTCTATTTTTTAGAGAAATCTTCTGACATAATTAGGCAGAAAATCTCACCTGCCATAGTTTTGAAAACAGCATAATTTCACTCTTCTCAATGCTTAATCTGTGGTATTAAACAACCTTTGAGTATTTAGGTTTATCAATGACATGTACTTTAAAAATGTTTTAGAGATCCTACCAGCCTTTGAAAACCTGCTTGTTCCTTGTTTCAGTTCCAGTTTTATGTATATTTTCTGCCTTGCACCTGATTATTCCAACATCAGATGGATGGCCTAGGGAATCTCATTCTGGTATTGATTGTTTTTGCTGATTGTCTCCATTTGTAGCTGATTTCTTCAATATTGTGTAAATTTAGATCATGAGCTCATGTTTAGCTAAATAGCTGACCTTGTAAGAGGCTTAGGTGTGAACGCTGGTACGCTTCAGCAGAAAGAAGGCAAAATTTATTTGTGTTCCTCCAATGAGTTGCCCGCAAGGACCCCGTTTTCTACAAGTGTTCGTCCAATAGTCCTTCGAGAGGCAGTGGACTCAGACATGGCTGCTTTTCAGCCTTCTATCTGGGGCAGGGCCAGTGGCCGGCCTGTGGCCCGGGCAGGAGCCTCTCCGCATGTGTCCCAGGGACCCATTTGCCTGCGAACTTCGGTCACCTGGCAGGAAGCTACGATGCCCTGACCTATGGTTAGCTGTGCAGCGAGGTGTACTGCGCAGAGAGGTTCCAAACACACTTCAAATAAGAGGGCGGCCTGAGTGCAAAGGTGAGAGTTTGGGCAGCTGTGCAGACAAAGAAGGCGCCCTTTGGCCTGGGCCCAAATGCTTGTGACACCCCACTGGGTCTGCCGGGCTCTGAGGGCCCTGCCCTGGGCACACTGCTCCCCTGCCCTTTGTTCAGTCACAGCAGAGATGGCCACACACACTCCCTCAGTGATGGCAGTCTTCCAACCTCCCTCAGCCACGCCCCCTCTCCGCAGGTTACCATGGGCTACAGATGCTGCATTCTGAGGCCAGGGCGTTCCGAGAAGGCCAAGGGCAGCCATGACGACCTTAAATGATTTCCTCTTGTGTCAGTTTCCGTAAACTGTAGCAGCTAGGAAATGGTCCGCTTTACAGAAATGTTCAAGTTTACTGGCATTTCATATATTCTCTGCTATAACATTGTCCTGATTCTTTCTGCATATTCTTTACTTATGTTTATGTTTTCCTTAATCAAAGTGTGTCTTTTAAATCTTTTCAAAGAATATTCTTTGGACTTACTAAATCACCTGAATTTTATACGTTTTCTGTTGTATTAAGTTCTGCTCATATCTTTATTTATCTTTTTTCTATGTTCTCAGGGTTTATAGTTTTGATTTTCTGATGTCAAGTAAAACACTTGGTTATTCATTTTAATAAATCTTTTTACTTATAAAGATTTGAACTTTTAAAGATTCCAGCTTACTTGTACGTTTCTAAGGGTCCATTCTTCTACACTGTTGCCGGCCTAAGGCTTAGTTCACCATATAGCAATGTATATATTGACATATTATCGCCTCGGCTTTCTGTGATTCCCTACATCTCACCTTTCTTTGCAGACAAGCCATTTGAAATACTCTTAACTTATTTCACAGCCAATAAGTCTTTGAAATAATGTGTATTTTTTAGAGAAATCATCTTATATAATTAGGCAGAAAATCTCACCTTCCATAGTTTTCTAAACAGCATAATTTCACTCTTCTCACTGCTTAATTTGTTGTATTAAACAACCTTTGAGTATTTAGCTTTATCAATGACATGAACTTTAAAAATGTTTTAGAGATCCTACCAGTCTTTGAAAATATCCTTGTTCCTTGTTTCTTTTCCAGGTTTATGTATATTTTCTGCCTAGCACCTGATTATTCCAACATCTGACGGATGGCCTAGGGAATCTAATTCTGGTATTGATTGTTTTTGCTGATTGTCTCCCTTTGTAGCTGATTTCTTCATTATTGTGTAAATTTAGATCATGAGCTCATGTTTAGGTAAACAGCTGACCTTGTAAAATGCTTAGGTGTGAACGCTCGTAAGTTTCAGCAAAAAGTCGGCAAAGATTTATTTGTGTCCCTCCAATGAGTTGCCCACAAGGACCCCGTTTTCTAGAAGTGTTGTTCCAATACTCCTTCGAGAGGCAGTGGACTCAGACATGCCTGCTTTTCAGGCTTCGATCTGGGGCAGGACCAGTGGGCGGCCTGTGGCCCGGGCAGGAGCCTCTCCGCCTGTGTCCCAGGGACCCATTTGCCTGCGAACTTCGGTCAACTGGCAGGAAGCTACGATGCCCTGACCTATGGTTAGCTGTGCAGCGAGGTGTACTGCGCGGACAGGTTCCAAACACACTTCAAATAAGAGGGCGGCCTGAGTGGAAAGGTGAGAGTTTGGGCAGCTGTGCAGACAAAGAAGGCGCCCTTTGGCCTGGGCCTAAATGCTTGTAACACACCACTGTGTCTGCCTGGCTCTGAGGGCCCTGCCCTGGGCCCCCTGCTCCCCTGCCCTTTGTTGAGTAACAGCACAGATGGCCACAACCTCTCCATCAGTGAGGGCTGTCTTCCAAGCTCCCTCAGCCACGCCCCCTCTACGCAGGTTACCATGGACTACAGATGCTGCATTCTGAGGCCAGGGCGTTCCGAGAATGCCAGGGGCAGACATGATGACCTTAAATGATATCCTCTTGTGTCAGTTTTGGTAAACTGTAGGAGCTAGGAAATGGTCCGCTTTACAGAAATGTTCTAATTTACTAGCATTTCATATATTCTCTGCTATAACATTGTCCTGATTCTATCTATATATTCTTTACTTATGTTTGTGTTTTCCTTAATCAAAGTGTGTCTTTTAAATCTTTTCAAAGAATACTCTTTGGACTTACTACCTCACCTGAATTTTATACGTTTTCTGTGGTATTAAGTTCTGCTCATATCTTTATTTATCTTTTTTCTATGTTCTCAGCATTTATTGTTTTGATCTTCTGATGTCAATTAAAACACTTGGTTATTTATTTTCATCAATCTTTTTACTTATAAAGATTTGAACTTTTAAAGATTCCAGCTCACTTTTAAGTTTCTAAGGGTCAGGTCCTCTACATTGTGGCTGCCCTAAGGCTTAGTTCACCATGTAGCAATGTATATATTGACATTTTCCCTCGACTTTCTGTGATTCCCTACATCTCACCTTTCTTTGCAGACAAGCCATTTGAAATACACTTAACTTATTTCACAGCAAATAAGTCTTTGAAATAATGTGTATTTTTTAGAGATATCATCTTATATAATTAGGCAGAAAATCTCTCCTTCCATAGTTTTCTAAACAGCATAATTTCACTCTTCTCACTGCTTAATTTGTTGTATTAAACAACCTTTGAGTATTTAGCTTTATCAATGACATGTACTTTAAAAATGTTTTAGAGACCCTCCCAGTCTTTGAAAACATCATTGTTCCTTGTTTCATTTCCAGGTTTATGTATATTTTCTGCCTAGCACCTGATTATTCCAACATCTGACGGGTGGCCTAGGGAATCTAATTCTGGTATTGATTGTTTTTGCTGATTTTCTCCCTTTGTAGCTGATTTCTTCATTTTTGTGTAAATTTAGATCATGTGCTAATGTTTAGCTAAACAGCTGACCTTGTAAGAGGCTTAGGTGTGAACGCACGTAAGTTTCAGCAAAATGTCGCCAAAAATTTATTTGTGTCCCTCCAATGAGTTGCCCACATGGACCCCGTTTTCTAGAAGTGTTGGTCCAATACTCCCTCTAGGGGTAGGGGACTTAGACAGGGCTGCTTTCAGCCCCCGAACTTGGGCAGGGGCAGTGGGCGACCTGTGGCCCGGGCAGGAGCCTCTCTGCGTGTGAACCTGGGAGTCATCTCTCCTGCGAACTTCGGTCACCTGGCAGGAAGCTACGATGCCCAGACCTATGGTTAGCTGTGCAGCGAGTTATACTGCGTGGACAGGTTCAACACACACTTCAAATAAGTGGGTGGCCTCAGTGGAAAAGTGAGCGTTTGGCCAGCTGTGCAGACAAAGAAGGCGCCCTATGGCCTGTGCCTAAATGCTTGTGACACCCCACCTGGCCTGCCAGGCTCTGAGGGCCCTGCCCTGGGCCCCCTGCTCCCCTGCCCTTTGCTCAGTCACAGCAGAGATGGCCACACCCACTCCCTCAGTGAGGGCCCTGTTCCAGCCTCCCTCAGCCCCGCCCACTCTCCGCAGGTTACCATGGACTACAGATGCTGCATTCTGAGGCCAGGGCGTTCCGAGAATGCCAAGGGCAGACATGATGACCTTAAATGATTTCCTCTTGTGTCAGGAGGAGATGTAGGAGCTAGGAAATGGTCCACTTTACAGAAATGTTCAAATTTACTGGCATTTCATATATTCTCTGCTATAACATTGTCCTGATTCTTTCTATATATTCTTTAATTATGTTTGTCTTTTCCTTAATCAAAGTGTGTCTTTTAAATCTTTTCAAAGAATATTCTTTGGACTTACTACCTCACCTGAATTTTATACGTTTTCTGTGGTATTAAGTTCTGCTCATATCTTTATTTATCTTTTTTCTATGTTCTCAGGGTTTATTGTTTTGATCTTCTGATGTCAATTAAAACACTTGGTTATTCATTTTCATCAATCTTTTTACTTTTAAAGATTTGAACTTTTAAAGATTCCAGCTCACTTTCAAGTTTCTAAGGGTCAGGTCCTCTACATTGTGGCTGGCCTAAGGCTTTGTTCACCATATAGCAATGTATATATTGACATTTTCCCCTCGACTTTCTGTGATTCCCTACATCTCACCTTTCTTTGCAGACAAGCCATTTGAAATACACTTAACTTATTTCACAGCCAATAAGTCTTTGAAATATTGTCTATTTTTTAGAGAAATCTTCTTATATAATTAGGCAGAAAATCTCACCTGCCATAGTTTTCAAAACAGCATAATTTCACTCTTCTCAATGCTTAATCTGTGGTATTAAACAACCTTTGAGTATTTAGGTTTATCAACGACATGTACTTTAAAAATGTTTTAGAGATCCTACCAGCCTTTGAAAACCTCCTTGTTCCTTGTTTCAGTTCCAGTTTTATGTATATTTTCTGCCTTGCACCTGATTATTCCAACATCAGATGGATGTCCTAGGGAATCTCATTCTGGTATTGATTGTTTTTGCTGATTGTCTCCCTTTGTAGCTGATTTCTTCAATATTGTGTAAATTTAGATCATGAGCTCATGTTTAGCTAAACAGCTGACCTTGTAAGAGGCTTAGGTGTGAACGCTGGTAAGCTTCAGCAGAAAGTCGGCAAAGATTTATTTGTGTCCCTCCAATGAGTTGCCCGCAAGAACCCCGTTTCTACAAGTGTTGGTCCAATACTCCTTCGAGAGGCAGTGGACTCAGACATGGCTGCTTTTCAGCCTTCGATCTGGGGCAGGGCCAGTGGGAGGGCTGTGGCCCGGGCAGGAGCCTCTCCGCATGTGTCCCAGGGACCCATTTGCCTGCGAACTTCAGTCACCTGGCAGGAAGCTACGATGCCTTGACCTATGGTTAGCTGTGCAGCGAGGTGTACTGCGCGGACAGGTACCCAACACACTTCAAATAAGAGGGCGGCCTGAGTGGAAAGGTGAGAGTTTGGGCAGCTGTGCAGACAAAGTAGGCGCCCTTTGGCCTGGGCCTAAATGCTTGTGACACCCCACTGGGTCTACCGGGCTCTGAGGGCCCAGCCCTGGGTCCCCTGCTCCCCTGCCCTTTTTTCAGTCACAGCAGAGGTGGCCACACCCACTCCCTCAGTGAGGGCAGTCTTCCAACCTCCCTCAGCCACGCCCCCTTCCGAAGGTTACCATGGACTACAGATGCTGCATTCTGAGGCCAGGGCGTTCCGAGAATGCCAAGGGCAGACATGATGACCTTAAATGATTTCCTCTTGTGTCAATTTTGGTAAACTTTAGGAGCTAGGAAATGGTCCACTTTACAGAAATATTCAAATTTACTGGCAATTCATATATTCTCCGCTATAACATTGTCCTTATTCTTTCTGTATATTATTTACTTTTTTTTGTTTTCCTAAATCAAAGTGTGTCTTTTAAATCTTTTCAAAGAATATTCTTTGGACTTATTAAATCACCTAAATTTTATACGTTTTCTGTTATATTAAGTTCTGCTCATATCTTTATTTATCTTTTTTCTATGTTCTCAGGGTTTATTGTTTTGATTTTCTGATGTCAAGTAAAACACTGGGTTATTATTTTTAATAAATCTTTTTACTTATAAAGATTTGAACTTTTAAAGATTCCAGCTTACTTGCACGTTTCTAAGGGTCCATTCCTCTACACTGTTGCAGGCCTAAGGCTTAGTTCACCATATAGCAATGTATATATTGACATATTATCCCCTCGGCTTTCTGTGAATCCCTACATCTCACCTTTCTTTGCAGACAAGACATTTGAAATACCCTTAACTTATTTCACAGCCAATAAATCTTTGAAATAATGTGTATTTTTTAGAGAAATCATCTTATATAATTAGGCAGAAAATCTCACCTTCCATAGTCTTCTAAGCAGCATAATTTCACTCTTCTCATTGCTTAATTTGTTGTATTAAAAAACCTTTGAGTATTTAGCTTTATCAATGACATGTACTTTAAAAATGTTTTAGAGATCCTACCAGTCTTTGAAAACATCCTTGTTCCTGGTTTCTTTTCCAGGTTTATGTATATTTTCTGCCTATCACCTGATTATTCCAACATCTGACGGATGGCCTAGGGAATCTAATTCTGGTATTGATTGTTTTTGCTGATTGTCTCCCTTTGTAGCTGATTTCTTCATTATTGTGTAAATTTAGATCATGAGCTCATGTTTAGCTAAACAGCTGACCTTGTAAAAGGCTTAGGTGTGAACGCTCGTAAGTTTCAACAAAAAGTCGGCAAAGATTTATTTGTGTCCCTCCAATAAGTTGCCCACAAGGACCCCGTTTTCTAGAAGTGTTGGTCCAATACTCCCTCTAGGAGTAGGGGAATTAGACAGGGCTGCTTTCGGCCCCCGATCTTGGGCAGGGGCAGTGGGCCGCCTGTGGCCCGGGCAGGAGCTTCTCTGCATGTGAACCTGGGAATCATCTCTCCTGCGAACTTCGGTCACCTGGCAGGAAGCTATGATGCCCAGACCTATGGTTAGCTGTGCAGCGAGGTATACTGCGCGGACAGGTTCCACACTCACTGCAACTAAGTGGGCGGCCTGAGTGGAAAAGTGAGAGTTTGGGCAGCTGTGCAGACAAAGAAGGCGCCCTAAGGCCTGGGCCTAAATGCTTGTGACACCCCACTAGGCCTGCCGGGCTCGGAGGGCCCTGCCCAGGGCCCGCTGCTCCCCTGGCCTTTGTTCAGTCACAGCAGAGATGGCCACACCCACTCCCTCTGTGAGGGCAGTGTTCCAGCCTCACTCATTCCCGCCCACTCTCCGCAGGTTACCATGGACTACAGATGCTGCATTCTGAGGCCAGGGCGTTCCGAGAATGCCAAGGGCAGACATGATGACCTTAAATGATTTCCTCTTGTGTCAGTTTTGGTAAACTGTAGGAGCTAGGAAATGGTCCACTTTACAGAAATGTTCAAATTTACTGGCATTTCATATATTCTCTGCTATAACATTGTCCTGATTCTTTCTATATATTCTTTAATTATGTTTGTGCTTTCCTTAATCAAAGTGTGTCTTTTAAATCTTTTCAAAGAATATTTTTGGACTTACTACCTCACCTGAATTTTATACGTTTTCTGTGGTATTAAGTTCTGCTCATATCGTTATTTATCTTTTTTCTATGTTCGCAGGGTTTATAGTTTAGATTTTCTGATGTCAAGTAAAACACTTGGTTATTATTTTTAATAAACATTTTACTTATAAAGATTTGAACTTTTAAAGATTCCAGCTTACTTGTATGTTTCTAAGGGTCCATTCCTCTACACTGTTGCCGGCCTAAGTCTTAGTTCACCATATAGCAAAGTATATATTGACATATTATCCCTCGGCTTTCTCTGACTCCCTACATCTCACATTTCTTTGCAGACAAGACATTTGAAATCCCCTTAACTTATTTCACAGCCAATAAGTCTTTGAAATAATGTGTATTTTTTAGAGAAATCATCTTATATAATTAGGCAGAAAATCTCACCTTCCATAGTTTTCTAAACAGCATAATTTCACTCTTCTCACTGCTTAATTTGTTGTATTAAACAACGTTTGAGTATTTAGCTTTATCAATGTCATGTACTTTAAAAATGTTTTAGAGATCCTACCAGTCTTTGAAAACATCCTTGTTCCTTGTTTCTTTTCCAGGTTTATGTATATTTTCTGCCTAGCACCTGATTATTCCAACATCTCACGGATGGCCTAGGGAATCTAATTCTGGTATTGATTGTTTTTGCTGATTGTCTCCCTTTGTAGCTGATTTCTTCATTATTGTGTAAATTTAGGTCATGAGCTCATGTTTAGCTAAACAGCTGACCTTGTAAAAGACTTAGGTGTGAACGCTCGTAAGTTTCAGCAAAAAGTCGGCAAAGATTTATTTGTGTCCCTCCAATGAGTTGCCCACAAGGACCCCGTTTTCTAGAAGTGTTGGTCCAATACTCCCTCTAGGGGTAGGGGACTTAGACAGGGCTGCTTTCGGCCCCCGATCTTGGGCAGGGGCAGTCGCGGCGTGTGGCCCGGGCTGGAGCCTCTCTGCGTGTGAACCTGGGAATCATCTCTCCTGCGAACTTCGGTCACCTGGCAGGAAGCTACGATGCCCAGACCTATGGTTAGCTGTGCAGCGAGGTATACTGCGTGGACAGGTTCCACACACAGTTCAAATAAGTGGGTGGCCTCAGTGGAAAAGTGATAGTTTGGCCAGCTGTGCAGACAAAGAAGGCGCCCTATGGCCTGGGCCTAAATGCTTGTGACACCCCACTGGGCCTGCCTTGCTCTGAGGGCCCTGCCCTGGGCCCCCTGCTCCCCTGCCCTTTGTTCAGTCACAGCAGAGATGGCCACACACACTCCCTCAGTGAGGGCAGTGTTCCAGCCTCCCTCAGCCCCGCCCACTCTCCACAGGTTACCATGGACTACAGATGCTGCATTCTGAGGCCAGGGCGTTCCGAGAATGCCAAGGGCAGACATGATGACCTTAAATGATTTCCTCTTGTGTCAGGAGGAGCTGTAGGAGCTAGGAAATGGTCCACTTTACAGAAATGTTCAAATTTACTGGCATTTCATATATTCTCTGCTATAACATTGTCCTGATTCTTTCTATATATTCTTTAATTATGTTTGTGCTTTCCTTAATCAAAGTGTGTCTTTTAAATCTTTTCAAAGAATATTCTTTGGCCTTACTACCTCACCTGAATTTTATACGTTTTCTGTGGTATTAAGTTCTGCTTATATCTTTATTTATCTTTTTTCTATGTTCTCAGGGTTTATTGTTTTGATTTTCTGATGTCAATTAAAACACTTGGATATTCATTTTCATCAATCTTTTTTACTTATAAAGATTTGAACTTTTAAAGATTCCATCTCACTTTTAAGTTTCTAAGGGTCAGGTCCTCTACATTGTGGCTGTCCTAAGGCTTAGTTCACCATATAGCAATGTATATATTGACATTTTCCCCTCGACTTTCTGTGATTCCCTACATCTCACCTTTCTTTGCAGACAAGCCATTTGAAATACACTTAACTTATTTCACAGCCAATAAGTCTTTGAAATAATGTCTATTTTTTAGAGAAATCTTCTTATATAATTAGGTTGAAAATCTCACCTGCCATAGTTTTCAAAACAGCATAATTTCACTCTTCTCAATGCTTAATCTGTGGTATTAAACAACCTTTGAGTATTCAGGTTTATCAACGACATGTACTTTAAAAATATTTTAGAGATCCTACAAGCCTTTGAAAACCTCCTTGTTCCTTGTTTCAGTTCCAGTTTTATGTATATTTTCTGCCTTGCACCTGATTATTCCAACATCAGATGGATGGCCTAGGGAATCTCATTCTGGTATTGATTGTTTTTGCTGATTGTCTCCCTTTGTAGCTGATTTCTTCAATATTGCGTAAATTTAGATCATGAGCTCATGTTTAGCTAAACAGCTGACCTTGTAAGAGGCTTACGTGTGAACGCTGGTAAGCTTCAGCATAAAGTCGGCAAAGATTTATTTGTGACCCTTCAATGAGTTGCCCGCAAGGACCCCGTTTTCTAAAAGTGTTGTTCCAATACTCCTTTGAGAGGCAGTGGACTCAGACATGGCTGCTTTTCAGCCTTCGATCTGGGGCAGGGCCTGTGGGCGGCCTGTGGCCCGGGCAGGAGCCTCTCCGCATGTGTCCCAGGGACCCATTTGCCTGCGAACTTCGGTCAACTGGCAGGAAGCTACGATGCCCTGACCTATGGTTAGCTGTGCAGCGAGGTGTACTGCGCGGACAGGTTCCAAACACACTTCAAATAAGATGGCGGCCTGAGTTGAAAGGTGAGAGTTTGGGCAGCTGTGCAGACAAAGAAGGCGCCCTTTGGCCTGGGCCTAAATGCTTGTGACAACCCACTGTGCCTGCCGGGCTCTGAGGGCCCAGCCCTGGGCCCCCTGCTTCCCTGCCCTTTGTTCAGTCACAGCAGAGATGGCCACACCCACTCCGTCAGTGAGGGCTGTCTTCCAAGCTCCCTCAGCCACGCCCCCTCTACGCAGGTTACCATGGACTACAGATGCTGCATTCTGAGGCCAGGGCGTTCCGAGAATTCCAAGGGCAGACATGATGACCTTAAATGATTTCCTCTTGTGTCAGTTTTGGTAAACTGTAGGAGCTAGGAAATGGTCCGCTTTACAGAAATGTTCTAATTTACTAGCATTTCATATATTCTCTGCTATAACATTGTCCTGATTCTTTCTATATATTCTTTAATTATGTTTGTGTTTTCCTTAATCAAAGTGTGTCTTAAATCTTTTCAAAGAATACTCTTTGGACTTACTACCTCACCTGAATTTTATACGTTTTCTGTGGTATTAAGTTCTGCTCATATCTTTATTTATCTATTTTATATGTTCTCAGCGTTTATTGTTTTGATCTTCTGATGTCAATTAAAACACTTGGTTATTCATTTTCATCAATCTTTTTACTTATAACGATTTGAACTTTTAAAGATTCCAGCTCACTTTCAAGTTTCTAAGGGTCAGGTCCCCTACATTGTGGCTGGCCTAAGGCTTAGTTCACCATATAGCAATGTATATATTGTCATTTTCCCCTCGACTTTCTGTGATTCCCTACATCTCACCTTTCTTTGCAGACAAGCCATTTGAAATCCCCTTAACTTATTTCACAGCCAATAAGTCTTTGAAATAATGTGTATTTTTTAGAGAAATCATCTTATATAATTAGGCAGAAAATCTCACCTTCCATAGTTTTCTAAACAGCATAATTTCACTCTTCTCACTGCTTAATTTGTTGTATTAAACAACCTTTGAGTATTTAGCTTTATCAATGACATGTACTTTAAAAATGTTTTAGAGATCCTACCAGTCTTTGAAAACATCCTTGTTCCTTGTGTCTTTTCCAGGTTTATGTATATTTTCTGCCTAGCACCTGATTATTCCAACATCTGACGGATGGCCTAGGGAATCTCATTCTGGTATTGATTGTTTTTGCTGATTGTCTCACTTTGTAGCTGATTTCTTCAAGATTGTGTAAATTTAGATCATGAGCTCATGTTTAGCTAAACAGCTGACCTTGTAAGAGGCTTAGGTGTGAACGCTGGTAAGCTTCAGCATAAAGTCAGCAAAGATTTATTTGTGTCCCTCCAATGAGTTGCCCGCAAGGACCCCGTTTTCTACAAGTGTTGGTCCAATACTCCTTCGAGAGGCAGTGGACTCAGACATGGCTGCTTTTCAGGCTTCGATCTGGGGCAGGGCCAGTGGGCGGCCTGTGGCCCGGGAAGGAGCCTCTCCGCATGTGTCCCAGGGACCCATTTGCCAGCGAACTTCGGTCACCTGGCAGGAAGCTACGATACCCTGACCTATGGTTAGCTGTGCAGCGAGGTGTACAGCGCGGACAGGTTCCAAACACACTTCAAATAAGAGGGCGGCCAGAGTGGAAAGGTGAGAGTTTGGGCAGCTGTGCAGACAAAGAAGGCGCCCTTTGGCCTGGGCCTAAATGCTTGTGACACCCCACTGGGTCTGCTGGGCTCTGAGGGCCCTGCCCTGGGCCCCTGCTCCCCTGCCCTTTGTTCAGTCACAGCAGAGATGGCCACACCCACTGTCTCACTGAGGGCAGTCTTCCAAGCTCCCTCAGCCACGCCCCCTCTCCGCAGGTTACCATAGACTACTGATGCTGCATTCTGAGGCCAGGGCGTTCCGAGAATGCCAAGGGCAGACATGATGACCTTAAATGATTTCCTCTTGTTTCAGTTTTGGTAAACTGTAGGAGCTAGGAAAAGGTCCGCTTTACAGAAATGTTCAAATTTACTGGCATTTCATATATTCTCTGCTATAACATTGTCCTGATTCTTTCTGTATATTGTTTACTTTTGTTTATGTTTTCCTAAATCAAAGTGTGTCTTTTAAATCTTTTCAAAGAATATTCTTTGGACTTACTAAATCACCTGAATTTTATACGTTTTCTGTTGTATTAAGTTCTGCTCATATCTTTATTTATCTTTTTTATATGTTCTCAGGGTTTATAGTTTTGATTTACTGATGTCAAGTAAAACACTTGGTTATTCATTTTAATAAATCTTTGTACTTATAAAGATATGAACTTTTAAAGATTCCAGCTTACTTGTACGTTTCTAAGGGTCCATTCCTCTACACTGTTGCTGGCCTAAGGCTTAGTTCATCATATAGCTATGTATATATTGACATATTATCCCCTCGGGTTCCTGTGATTCCCTACATCTCACCTTTCTTTGCAGACAAGCCATTTAAAATACCCTTAACTTATTTCACAGCCAATAAGTCTTTGAAATAATGTGTATTTTTTAGAGAAAACATCTTGTATAATTACGCAGAAAATCTCAACTTCCATAGTTTTCTAAACAGCATAATGTCACTCTTCTCACTGCTTAATTTGTTGTATTAAACAACCTTTGAGTATTTAGCTTTATCAATGACATGTACTTTAAAAATATTTTAGAGACCCTACCAGTCTTTGAAAACATCCTTGTTCATTGTTTCATTTCCAGGATTATGTATATTTTCTGCCTAGCACCTGATTATTCCAACATCTCAAGGATGGCCTAGGGAATGTAATTCTGGTATTGATTTTTTTTGCTGATTGTCTCACTTTGTAGCTGATTTCTTCATTACTGTGTAAATTTTGATCATGAGCTCATGTTTAGCTAAACAGCTGACCTTGTAAGAGGCTTAGGTGTGAACGCTCGTAAGTTTCAGCAAAAAGTCGGCAAAGATTTATTTGTGTCCCTCCAATGAGTTGCCCACAAGGACCCCGTTTTCTAGAAGTGTTGGTCCAATACTCCCTCTAGGGGTAGGGTAATTAGACAGGGCTGCTTGCGGCCCCCGAACTTGGGCAGGGACAGTGGGCGGCCTGTGGCCCGG
This sequence comes from Mesoplodon bidens, assembly GCF_964165515.1. NCBI lineage: Eukaryota > Metazoa > Chordata > Mammalia > Artiodactyla > Ziphiidae > Mesoplodon > Mesoplodon bidens. The sequence continues at coordinate 9,441,309 of NC_138180.1, forward strand.
GCAGGAGCCTCTCTGCGTGTGAACCTGGGAATCATCTATCCTGCGAACTTCGGTGACCTGGCAGGAAGCTACCATGCCCAGACCTATGTTTAGCTGTGCAGCGAGGTATACTGCGTGGACAGGTTCCATACACACTTCAAGAAAGTGTGTGGCCTGAGTGGAAAAGATAGAGTTTGGGCAGCTGTGCAGACAAAGAAGGCGCCCTTTGGCCTGGGCCTAAATGCTTGTGACACCCCACTGGGTCTGCCAGGCTCGGAGGGCCCTGACCTGGGCCCCGTGCTCCCCTGCCCTTTGTTCAGTCACAGCAGAGATGGCCACACCCACTCCCTCAGTGATGGCAGTCTTCCAACCTCCCTCAGCCACGCCCCCTCTCCGCAGATTACCATGGACTACAGATGCTGCATTCTGAGGCCAGGGCGTTCCGAGAATGCCAAGGTCAGACATGATGACCTTAAATGATTTCCTCTTGTGTCAGTGTTCGTAAACTGTAGCAGCTAGGAAATGGTCCGCTTTACAGAAATGTTCAAATTTACTGGCATTTCATATATTCTCTGCTATAACATTGTCCTGATTCTTTCTGCATATTCTTTACTTATGTTTATGTTTTCCTTAATCAAAGTGTGTCTTTTAAATCTTTTCAAAGAATATTCTTTGGACTTACTAAATCACCTGAATTTTATACGTTTTCTGTTGTATTAAGTTCTGCTCATATCTTTATTTATCTTTTTTCTATGTTCTCAGGGTTTATAGTTTTGATTTTCTGATGTCAAGTAAAACACTTGGTTATTCATCTTAATAAATCTTTTTACTTATAAAGATTTGAACTTTTAAAGATTCCAGCTTACTTGTACGTTTCTAAGGGTCCTTTCCTCTACACTGTTGCCGGCCTAAGGCTTAGTTCAACATATAGCTATTTATATATTGACATATTTTCCCCTCTGCTTTCTGTGACTCCCTACATCTCACCTTTCTTTGCAGACAAGACATTTGAAATACCCTTATTTATTTCACAGCCACTAAGTCTTTGAAATAATGTGTATTATTTAGAGAAATCATCTTATATAATTAGGCAGAAAATCTCACGTTACATAGTTTTCTAAACAGCATAACTTCACTCTTCTCACAGCTTAATTTGCTGTGTTAAACAACCTTTGTGTATTTAGCTTTATCAATGACATGTACTTTAAAAATGTTTTAGAGACACTACCAGTCTTTGAAAACATCCTTGTTCCTTGTTTCTTTTCCAGTTTTATGTATATTGTCTGCCTAGCACCTGATTATTCCAACATCTGACGGATGGCCTAGGGAATCTAATTCTGGTATTGATTGTTTTTGCTGATTGTCTCCCTTTGTAGCTGATTTCTTCATTATTGTGTAAATTTAGGTCATGAGCTCATGTTTAGCTAAACAGCTGACCTTGTAAAAGGCTTAGGTGTGAACGCTCGTAAGTTTCAGCAAAAAGTCGGCAAAGATTTATGTGTGTCCCTCCAATGAGTTGCCCACAAGGACCCCGTTTTCTAGAAGTGTTGGTCCAATACTCCCTCTAGGGGTAGGGGACTTAGACAGGGCTGCTTTCGGCCCCCGATGTTGGGCAGGGGCAGGGGGAGGCGTGTGGCCCGGGCCGGAGCCTCTCTGCGTGTGAACCTGGGAATCATCTCTCCTGCGAACTTCAGTCACCTGGCAGGAAGCTACGATGCCCAGACCTATGGTTAGCTGTGCAGCGAGGTATACTGCGTGGACAGGATCCACACACACTTCAAATAAGTGGGTGGCCTCAGTGGAAAAGTGAGAGTTTGGCCAGCTGTGCAGACAAAGAAGGCGCCCTATGTCCTGGGCCTAAATGCTTGTGACACCCCACTGCGCCTGCCTTGCTCTGAGGGCCCTGCCCTGGGCCCCATGCTCCCCTGCCCATTGTTCAGTCACAGCAGAGATGGCCACACCCACTCCCTCAGTGAGGGCAGTGTTCCAGCCTCCCTCAGCCCCGCCCACACTCCACAGGTTACCATGGACTACAGATGCTGCATTCTGAGGCCAGGGCGTTCAGAGAATGCCAAGGGCAGACATGATGACCTTAAATGATTTCCTCTTGTGTCAGTTTTGGTAAACTGTAGGAGCTAGGAAATGGTCCACTTTACAGAAATGTTCAAATTTACTGGCATTTCATATATTCTCTGCTATAACATTGTCCTGATTCTTTCTGTATATTCTTTACTTTTTTTTGTTTTCCTTAATCAAAGTGTGTCTTTTAAATCTTTTCAAAGAATATTCTTTGGACTTACTACCTCACCTGAATTTTATACGTTTTCTGTGGTATTAAGTTCTGCTCATATCTATCTTTATCTTTTTTCTATGTTCTCAGGGTTTATTGTTTTGATCTTCTGATGTCAATTAAAACACTTGGTTATTCATTTTCATCAATCTTTTTACTTTTAAAGATTTGAACTTTTAAAGATTCCAGCTCACTTTCAAGTTTCTAAGGGTCAGGTCCTCTACATTGTGGCTGGCCTAAGGCTTAGTTCACCATATAGCAATGTATATATTGACATTTTCCCCTCGACTTTCTGTGATTCCCTACATCTCACCTTTCTTTGCAGACAAGCCATTTGAAATACACTTAACTTATTTCACAGCCAATAAGTCTTTGAAATAATGTCTATTTTTTAGAGAAATCTTCTTATATAATTAGGCAGAAAATCTCACCTGCCATAGTTTTCAAAACAGCATAATTTCACTCTTCTCAATGCTTAATCTGTGGTATTAAACAACCTTTGAGTATTTAGGTTTATCAACGACATGTACTTTAAAAATGTTTTAGAGATCCTACCAGCCTTTGAAAACCTCCTTGTTCCTTGTTTCAGTTCCAGTTTTATGTATATTTTCTGCCTTGCGCCTGATTATTCCAACATCAGATGGATGGCCTAGGGAATCTCATTCTGGTATTGATTGTTTTTGCTGATTGTCTCCCTTTGTAGTTGATTTCTTCATTATTGTGTAAATTTAGATCATGAGCTCATGTTTAGCTAAACAGCTGACCTTGTAAGAGGCTTAGGTGTGAACGCTGGTAAGCTTCAGCAGAAAGTCGGCAAAGATTTATTTGTGTACCTCCAATGAGTTGCCCGCAAGAACCCCGTTTTCTACAAGTGTTGGTCCAATACTCCTTCGAGAGGCAGTGGACTCAGACATGGCTGCTTTTCAGGCTTCGATCTCGGGCAGGGCCAGTGGGCGGCCTGTGGCCCAGGAAGGAGCCACTCCGCATGTGTCCCAGGGACCCATTTGCCTGAGAACTTCAGTCACCTGGCAGGAAGCTACGATGCCTTGACCTATGGTTAGCTGTGCAGCGAGGTGTAATGCGCGAACAGGTACCGAACACACTTCAAATAAGAGGGCGGCCTGAGTGGAAAGGTGAGAGTTTGGGCAGCTGTGCAGACAAAGAAAGCGACCTTTGGCCTGGGCCTAAATGCTTGTGACACCCAACAGGGTCTGCCGGGCTCTGAGGGCCCTGCCCTGGGCCCCCTGCTCCCCTGCTCTTTGTTCAGTCACAGCAGAGATGGCCACACCCACTCCCTCAGTGAGGGCAGTCTTCCAAGCTCCCTCAGCCACGCCCCCTCTCCGCAGGTTACCATGGACTACAGATGCTGCATTCTGAGGCCAGGGCGTTCCGAGAATGCCAAGGGCAGACATGATGACCTTAAATGATTTCCTCTTGTGTCAGTTTTGGTAAACTTTAGGAGCTAGGAAAAGGTCCACTTTACAGAAATATTCAAATTTACTGGCAATTCATATATTCTCCGCTATAAAATTGTCCTGATTCTTTCTGTATATTATTTACTTTTTTTTGTTTTCCTAAATCAAAGTGTGTCTTTTAAATCTTTTCAAAGAATATTCTTTGGACTTACTAAATCACCTAAATTTTATTCGTTTTCTGTTGTATTAAGTTCTGCTCATATCTTTATTTATCTTTTTTCTATGTTCTCAGGGTTTATTGTTTTGATTTTCTGATGTCAAGTAAAACACTTGGTTATTATTTTTAATAAATCTTTTTACTTAAAAAGATTTGAACTTTTAAAGATTCCAGCTTCCTTGTACGTTTCTAAGGGTCCATTCCTCTACACTGTTGCCGGCCTAAGGCTTAGTTCACCATATAGCAATGTATATATTGACATATTATCGCCTCGGCTTTCTGTGATTCCCTACATCTCACATTTCTTTGCAGACAAGACATTTGAAATACCCTTACCTTATTTCACAGCCAATAAGTCTTTGAAATAATGTGTATTTTTTAGAGAAATCTAAATTTAGGTCATGAGCTCATGTTTAGCTAAACAGCTGACCTTGTAAAAGGCTTAGGTGTGAACGCTCGTAACTTTCAGCAAAAAGTCGGCAAAGAATTATTTGTGTCCCTCCAATGAGTTGCCCACAAGGACCCTGTTTTCTAGAAGTGTTGGTCCAATACTCCCTCTAGGGGTAGGGGACTTAGAGAGGGCTGCTTTCAGCCCCCGATCTTGGGCAGGGTCAGTGGGCGGCGTGTGGCCCGGGCTGGAGCCTCGCTGCGTGTGAACCTGGGAATCATCTCCCCTGCGAACTTCGGTCACCTGGCAGGAAGCTACGATGCCCAGACCTATGGTTAGCTGTGCAGCGAGGTATACTGCGTGGACAGGTTCCACACACACTTCAAATAAGTGGGTGGCTTGAGTGGAAAAGTGAGAGTTTGGCCAGCTGTGCAGACAAAGAAGGCGATCTATGGCCTGTGCCTAAATGCTTGTGACACCCCACTGGGCCTGCCTTGCTCTGAGGGCCCTGCCCTGGGCCCCCTGCTCCCCTGCCCTTTGTTCAGTCACAGCAGAGATGGCCACACCCACTCCCTCATTGAGGGCAGTGTTCCAGCCTCCCTCAGCCCCGCCCACTCTCCTCAGGTTACCATGGACTACAGATGCTGCATTCTGAGGCCAGGGCGTTCCGAGAATGCCAAGGGCAGACATGATGACCTTAAATGATTTCCTCTTGTGTCAGTTTTGGTAAACTGTAGGAGCTAGGAAATGGTCAACTTTACAGAAATGTTCAAATTTACTGGAATTTCATATATTCTCTGCTATAACATTGTCCTGATTCTTTCTGTATATTCTTTACCTTTTTTTGTTTTCCTTAATCAAAGTGTGTCTTTTAAATCTTTTCAAAGAATATTCTTTGGACTTACTAAATCACCTAAATTTTATACGTTTTCTGTTGTATTAAGTTCTGCTCATATCTTTATTTATCCTTTTTCTATGTTCTCAGGGTTTATTGATTTGATTTTCTGATGTCAAGTAAAACACTTGGTTATTATTTTTAATAAATCTTTTTACTTATAAAGATTTGAACTTTTAAAGATTCCAGCTTCCTTGTACGTTTCTAAGGGTCCACTCCTCTACACTGTTGCCGGCCTAAGGCTTAGTTCACCATATAGCAATGTATATATTGACATATTATCCCCTCGGCTTTCTGTGATTCCCTACATCTCACCTTTCTTTGCAGACAAGACATTTGAAATACCCTTAACTTATTTCACAGCCAATAAGTCTTTGAAATAATGTGTATTTTTTAGAGAAATCATCTTATATAATTAGGCAGAAAATCTCACCTTCCATAGTTTTCTAAACAGCATAATTTCACTCTTCTGACTGCTTAATTTGTTGTATTAAACAACCTTTGAGTATTTAGCTTTATCAATGACATGTACTTTAAAAATGTTTTAGAGACCCTACCAGTCTTTGAAAACATCCTTGTTCCTTGTTTCTTTTCCAGGTTTATGTATATTTTCTGCCTAGCACCTGATTATTCCAACATCTGAAGGATGGCCTAGGGAATCTATTTCTGGTATTGATTGTTTTTGCTGATTGTCTCCCTTTGTAGCTGATTTCTTCATTATTGTGTAAATTTAGATCATGAGCTCATGTTTAGCTAAACAGCTGACCTTGTAAAAGGCTTAGGTGTGAACGCGCGTAAGTTTCAGCAAAAAGTCGGCAAAGATTTATTTGTGTCCCTCCAATGAGTTGCCCACAAGGACCCCGTTTTCTAGAAGTGTTGGTCCAATACTCCCTCAAGGGGTAGGGGAATTAGACAGGGCTGCTTTCGGCCCCCGATCTTGGGCAGGGACAGTGGGCCGCCTGTGGCCCGGGCAGGAGCCTCTCTGCATGTGAACCTGGGAATCATCTCTCCTGCGAACTTCGGTCACCTGGCAGGAAGCTATGATGCCCAGACCTATGGTTAGCTGTGCAGCGAGGTATACTGTGCGGACAGGTTCCACACTCACTGCAACTAAGTGGGCGGCTAGAGTGGAAAACTGAGAGTTTGGGCAGCTGTGCAGACAAAGAAGGCGCCCTATGGCCTAGGCCTAAATGCTTGTGACACCACACTAGGCCTGCCGGGCTCTGAGGGCCCTGCCCAGGGCCCGCTGCTCCCCTGCCCTTTGTTCAGTCACAGCAGAGATGACCACAACCACTCCCTCCGTGAGGGCAGTGTTCCTGCCTCCCTCAGTCCCGCCCACTCTCCACAGGTTACCATTGACTACAGATGCTGCATTCTGAGGCCAGGGCGTTCCGAGAATGCCAAGGGCAGACATGATGACCTTAAATGATTTCCTCTTGTGTCAGTTTTGGTAAACTGTAGGAGCTAGGAAATGGTCCACTTTACAGAAATGTTCAAATTTACTGGCATTTCATATATTCTCTGCTATAACATTGTCCTGATTCTTTCTATATATTCTTTAATTATGTTTGTGCTTTCCTTAATCAAAGTGTGTCTTTTAAATCTTTTCAAAGAATATTCTTTGGACTTACTACCTCACCTGAATTTTATACGTTTTCTGTGGTATTAAGTTCTGCTCATATCTATCTTTATCTTTTTTCTATGTTCTCAGGGTTTATTGTTTTGATCTTCTGATGTCAATTAAAACACTTGGTTATTCATTTTCATCAATCTTTTTACTTATAAAGATTTGAACTTTTAAAGATTTCAGCTCACTTTTAAGTTTCTAAGGGTCAGGTCCTGTACATTGTGGCTGGCCTAAGGCTTAGTTCACCATATAGCAATGTATATATTGACATTTTCCCCTCGACTTTCTGTGATTCCCTACATCTCACCTTTCCTTGCAGACAAGCCACTTGAAATACACTTAACTTATTTCACAGCCAATAAGACTTTGAAATAATGTCTATTTTTTAGAGAAATCTTCTGACATAATTAGGTAGAAAATCTCACCTGCCAAAGTTTTCAAAACAGCATATTTTCACTCTTCTCAATGCTTAATCTGTGGTATTAAACAACCTTTGAGTATTTAGGTTTATCAATGACATGTACTTTAAAAATGTTTTAGAGATCCTACCAGCCTTTGAAAACCTCCCTGTTCCTTGTTTCAATTCCAGTTTTATGTATATTTTCTGCCTTGCACCTGATTATTCCAACATCAGATGGATGGCCTAGGGAATCTAATTCTGGTATTGATTGTTTTTGCTGATTGTCTCCCTTTGTAGCTGATTTCTTCAATATTGTGTAAATTTAGATCATGAGCTCATGTTTAGCTAAACAGCTGACCTTGTAAGAGGCTTAGGTGTGAATGCTGGTAAGCTTCAGCAGAAAGTCGGCAAAGATTTATTTGTGTCCCTCCAATGAGTTGCCCGCAAGGACCCCGTTTTCTACAAGTGTTGGTCCAATACTCCTTCGAGAGGCAGTGGACTCAGACATGGCTGCTTTTCAGGCTTCGATCTGGGGCAGGGCCAGTGGGCGGCCTGTAGCCCGGGCAGGAGCCTCTCCGCATGTGTCCCAGGGACCCATTTGCCTGTGAACTTCGGTCAACTGGCAGGAAGCTACGATGCCCTGACCTATGGTTAGCTGTGCAGCGAGGTGTACTGCGCAGACAGGTTCCAAACACACTTCAAATAAGAGGGCGGCCTGAGTGGAAAGGTGAGAGTTTGGGCAGCTGTGCAGACAAAGAAGGCGACCTTTCTCCTGGGCCTAAATGCGTGTGACACCCCACTGTGTCTGCCGGGCTCTGAGGGCCCTGCCCTGGGCCCCCTGCTCCCCTGCCCTTTGTTCAGTCACAGCAGAGATGGCCACACCCTCTCCGTCAGTGAGGGCTGTCTTCCAAGCTCCCTCAGCCACGCCCCCTCTACGCAGGTTACCATGGACTACAGATGCTGCATTCTGAGGCCAGGGCGTTCCGAGAATGCCAAGGGCAGACATGATGACGTTAAATGATTTCCTCTTGTGTCAGTTTTGGTAAACTGTAGGAGCTAGGAAATGGTCCGCTTTACAGAAATGTTCAAATTTACTGGCATTTCATATATTCTCTGCTATAACATTGTCCTGATTCTTTCTATATATTCTTTAATTATGTGTGTGTTTTCCTTAATCAAAGTGCGTGTTTTAAATCTTTTCAAAGAATACTCTTTGGACTTACTACCTTACCTGAATTTTATACGTTTTCTGTGTTATTATGTTCTGCTCATATCTTTATTTATCCTTTTTCTATGTTCTCAGGGTTTATTGTTTTGATTTTCTGATGTCAAGTAAAACACTTGGTTATTATTTTTAATAAATCTTTTTACTTATAAAGATTTGAACTTTTAAAGATTCCAGCTTCCTTGTACGTTTCTAAGGGTCCACTCCTCTACACTGTGGCCGGCCTAAGGCTTAGTTCACCATATAGCAATGTATATATTGACATATTATCCCCTCGGCTTTCTGTGATTCCCTACATCTCACCTTTCTTTGCAGACAAGACATTTGAAATACCCTTAACTTATTTCACAGCCAATAAGTCTTTGAAATAATGTGTATTTTTTAGAGAAATCATCTTATATAATTAGGCAGAAAATCTCACCTTCCATAGTCTTCTAAGCAGCATAATTTCACTGTTCTCATTGCTTAATATGTTGTATTAAGCAACCTTTGAGTATTTAGCTTTATCAATGACATGTACTTTAAAAATGTTTTAGAGATCCTACCAGTCTTTGAAAACATCCTTGTTCCTTGTTTCTTTTCCAGGTTTATGTATATTTTCTGCCTAGCACCTGATTATTCCAACATCTGAAGGATGGCCTAGGGAATCTAATTCTGGTATTGATTGTTTTTGCTGATTGTCTCCCTTTGTAGCTGATTTCTTCATTATTGTGTAAATTTAGATCATGAGCTCATGTTTAGCTAAACAGCTGACCTTGTAAAAGGCTTAGGTGTGAACGCTCGTATGTTTCAGCAAAAAGTCGGCAAAGATTTATTTGTGTCCCTCCAATGAGTTGCCCACAAGGACCCCGTTTTCTAGAAATGTTGGTGCAATACTCCCTCCAGGGGTAGGGGACTTAGACAGGGCTGCTTTCGTCCCCCGATCTTGGGCAGGGGCAGTGGGCGGCGTGTGGCCCGGGCAGGAGCCTCTCTGCGTGTGAACCTCGGAATCATCTCTCCTGAGAACTTCGGTCACCTGGCAGGATGCTACGATGCCCAGACCTATGGTTAGCTGTGCAGCGAGGTATACTGCGTGGACAGGTTGCACACACACTTCAAATAAGTTGGTGGCCTGAGTGGAATAGTGAGAGTTTGGGCAGCTGTGCAGACAAAGAAGGCGACATATGGCCTGGGCCTAAATGCTTGTGACACACCACTGGGCCTGCCTTGCTCTGAGGGCCCTGCTCTGGGCCCCCTGCTCCCCTGCCCTTGGTTCAGTCACAGCAGAGATGGCCACACCCACTCCCTCAGTGAGGGCAGTGTTCCAGCCTCCCTCAGCCCCGCCCACTCTCCGCAGGTTACCATGGACTACAGATGCTGCATTCTGAGGCCAGGGCATTCCGAGAATGCCAAGAGCAGACATGATGACCTTAAATGATTTCCTCTTGTGTCAGTTTTCGTAAACTGTAGGAGCTAGGAAATGGTCCACTTTACAGAAATGTTCAAATTTACTGGCATTTCATATATTCTCAGATATAACATTGTCCTGATTCTTTCTGTATATTCTTTACTTTTTTTTGTTTTCCTTAATCAAAGTGTGTCTTTTAAATCTTTTCAAAGAATATTCTTTGTACTTACTACCTAACCTGAATTTTATACGTTTTCTGTGGTATTAAGTTCTGCTCATATCTTTATTTATCTTTTTTCTATGTTCTCAGGGTTTATTGTTTTGATCTTCTGATGTCAATTAAAACACTTGGTTATTCATTTTCATCAATCTTTTTACTTATAAAGATTTGAACTTTTAAAGATTCCAGCTCACTTTCAAGTTTCTAAGGGTCAGGTCCTCTACATTGTGGGTGGCCTAAGGCTTAGTTCACCATATAGCAATGTATATATTGACATTTTCCCCTCGACTTTCTGTGATTCCCTACATCTCACCTTTCTTTGCAGACACGCCATTTGAAATACACTTAACTTATTTCACAGCCAATAAGTCTTTGAAATAATGTCTATTTTTTAGAGAAATCTTCTTATATAATTAGGCAGAAAATCTCACCTGCCATAGTTTTCAAAACAGCATAATTTCACTCTTCTCAATGCTTAATCTGTGGTATTAAACAACCTTTGAGTATTTTGGTTTATCAACGACATGTACTTTAAAAATGTTTTAGAGATCCTACCAGCCTTTGAAAACCTCCTTGTTCCTTGTTTCAGTTCCAGTTTTATGTATATTTTCTGCCTTGCACCTGATTATTCCAACATCAGATGGATGGCCTAGGGAATCTCATTCTGGTATTGATTGTTTTTGCAGATTGTATCACTTTGTAGCTGATTTCTTCAAGATTGTGTAAATTTAGATCATGAGCTCATGTTTAGCTAAACAGCTGACCTTGTAAGAGGCTTAGGTGTGAACGCTGGTAAGCTTCAGCATAAAGTCAGCAAAAATTTATTTGTGTCCCTCCAATGAGTTGCCCGCAAGGACCCCGTTTTCTACAAGTGTTGGTCCAATACTCCTTCGAGAGGCAGTGGACTCAGACATGGCTGCTTTTCAGGCTTCGATCTGGGGCAGGGCCAGTGGGCGGCCTGTGGCCCGGGAAGGAGCCTCTCCGCATGTGTCCCAGGGACCCATTTGCCTGCGAACTTCGGTCACCTGGCAGGAAGCTACGATACCCTGACCTATGGTTAGCTGTGCAGCGTGGTGTACAGCGCGGACAGGTTCCAAACACACTTCAAATAAGAGGGCGGCCAGAGTGGAAAGGTGAGAGTTTGGGCAGCTGTGCAGACAAAGAAGGCGCCCTTTAGCCTGGGCCTAAATGCTTGTGACACCCCACTGTGTCTGCCGTGCTCTGAGGGCCCTGCCCTGGGCCCCCTGCTCCCCTGCCCTTTGTTCAGTCACAGCAGAGATGGCCACACCCACTCCCTCAGTGAGGGCAGTCTTCCAAGCTCCCTCAGCCACGCCCCCTGTCCGCAGGTTACCATAGACTACCAATGCTGCATTCTGAGGCCAGGGCGTTACGAGAATGCCAAGGGCAGACATGATGACCTTAAATGATTTCCTCTTGTTTCAGTTTTGGTAAACTGTAGGAGCTAGGAAATGGTCCGCTTTACAGAAATGTTCAAATTTACTGGCATTTCATATATTCTCTGCTATAACATTGTCCTGATTCTTTCTGTATATTCTTTACTTATGTTTATGTTTTCCTTAATCAAAGTGTGTCTTTTAAATCTTTACAAAGAATATTGTTTGGACTTACTAAATCACCTGAATTTTATACGTTTTCTGTTGTATTAAGTTCTGCTCATATCTTTATTTATCTTTTTTCTATGTTCTCAGGGTTTATAGTTTTGATTTTCTGATGTCAAGTAAAACACTTGGTTATTCATTTTAATAAATCTTTGTACTTATAAAGATTTGAACTTTTAAAGATTCCAGCTTACTTGTACGTTTCTAAGGGTCCTTTCCTCTACACTGTTGCCGGCCTAAGGCTTAGTTCAACATATAGCTATGTATATATTGACATATTTTCCCCTCGGCTTTCTGTGATTCCCTACATCTCACCTTTCTTTGCAGAAAAGACATTTGAAATACCCTTAACTTATTTCACAGCCAATAAGTCTTTGAAATAATGTGTATTTTTTAGAGAAATCATCTTGTATAATTAGGCAGAAAATCTCACGTTCCATAGTTTTCTAAACAGCATAACTTCACTCTTCTCACTGCTTAATTTGCTGTATTAAACAACCTTTGTGTATTTAGCTTTATCAATGACATGTACTTTAAAAATGTTTTAGAGATCCTACAAGTCTTTGAAAACATCCTTGTTCCTTGTTTCTTTTCCAGGTTTATGTATATTTTCTGCCTAGCACCTGATTATTTCAACATCTCACGGATGGCCTAGGGAATCTAATTCTGGTATTGATTGTTTTTGCTGATTGTCTCCCTTTGTAGCTGATTTCTTCATTATTGTGTAAATTTAGATCATGAGCTCATGTTTAGCTAAACAGCTGACCTTGTAAAAGGCTTAGGTGTGAACGCTCGTAAGTTTCAGCAAAAAGTCGGCAAAGATTTATTTGTGTCCCTCCAATGAGTTGCCCACAAGGACCCCGTTTTCTAGAAGTGTTGGTCCAATACTCCCTCTAGGGGTAGGGGACTTAGACAGGGCTGCTTTCGGCCCACGATCTTGGGCAGGGGCAGTGGGCCGCCTGTGGCCCGGGCAGGAGCTTCTCTGCATGTGAACCTGGGAATCATCTCTCCTGCGAACTTCGGTCACCTGGCAGGAAGCTATGATGCCCAGACCTATGGTTAGCTGTGCAGCGAGGTATACTGCGTGGACAGGTTCCACACACACTTCAAATAAGTGGGTGGCCTGAGTGGAAAAGTGAGATTTTGGCCAGCTGTGCAGAAAAAGAAGGCGCCCTATGGCCTGGGCCTAAATGCTTGTGACAACCCACTGGGCCTGCCTTGCTCTGAGGGCCCTGCCCTGGGCCCCCTGCTCCCCTGCCCTTTGTTCAGTCACAGCAGAGATGGCCACACACACTCCCTCAGTGAAGGCAGTGTTCCAGCCTCCCTCAGCCCCGCCCACTCTCCACAGGTTAACATGGACTACAGATGCTGCATTCTGAGGCCAGGGCGTTCCGAGAATGCCAAGGGCAGACATGATGACCTTAAATGATTTCCTCTTGTGTCAGTTTTCGTAAACTGTAGGAGCTAGGAAATGGTCCACTTTACAGAAATATTCAAATTTACTGGCAATTCATATATTCTCCGCTATAACATTGTCCTGATTCTTTCTGTATATTATTTACTTTTTTTTGTTTTCCTAAATCAAAGTGTGTCTTTTAAATCTTTTCAAAGAAAATTCTTTGGACTTACTACCTCACCTGAATTTTATATGTTTCCTGTGGTATTAAGTTCTGCTCATATCTATCTTTATCTTTTTTCTATGTTCTCAGGGTTTATTGTTTTGATTTTCTGATGTCAAGTAAAACACTTGGTTATTATTTTTAATAAATCTTTTTACTTATAAAGATTTGAAATTTTAAAGATTCCAGCTTCCTTGTACGTTTCAAGGGTCCATTCCTCTACACTGTTGCCGGCCTAAGGCTTAGTTCACCATATAGCAATGTATATATTGACATATTATTCCCTCGGCTTTCTGTGATTCCCTACATCTCACCTTTCTTTGCAGACAAGACATTTGAAATAACCTTAACTTATTTCACAGCCAATAAGTCTTTGAAATAATGTGTATTTTTTAGAGAAATCATCTTATATAATTAGGCAGAAAATCTCACCTTCCATAGTTTTCTAAACAGCATAATTTCACTCTTCTCACTGCTTAATTTGTTGTATTAAACAACCTTTGAGTATTTAGCTTTATCAATGACATGTACTTTAAAAATGTTTTAGAGATCCTACCAGTCTTTGAAAACATCCTTGTTCCTTGTTTCTTTTCCAGGTGTATGTATATTTTCTGCCTAGCACCTGATTATTCCAATATCTGACGGATGGCCTAGGGAATCTAAATCTGGTATTGATTGTTTTTGCTGATTGTCTCCCTTTGTAGCTGATTTCTTCATTATTGTGTAAATTTAGATCATGAGCTCATGTTTAGCTAAACAGCTGACCTTGTAAAAGGCTTAGGTGTGAACGCTCGTAAGTTTCAGCAAAAAGTCGGGAAAGATTTATGTGTCCCTCCAATGAGTTGCCCACAAGGACCCCGTTTTCTAGAAGTGTTGGTCCAATACTCCCTCTAGGGTTAGGGGAATTAGACAGGGCTGCTTTCGGCCCCCTATCTTGGGCAGGGGCAGTGGGCCGCCTGTGGCCCGGGCAGGAGCCTCTCTGCATGTGAACCTGGGAATCATCTCTCCTGCAAACTTCGGTCACCTGGCAGGAAGCTATGATGCCCAGACCTATGGTTAGCTGTGCAGCGAGGTATACTGCGCGGACAGGTTCCACACTCACTGCAACTAAGTGGGCGGCCTGAGTGGAAAAGTGAGAGTTTGGGCAGCTGTGCTGACAAAGAAGGCGCTCTAAGGCCTGGGCCTAAATGCTTGTGACACCCCACTAGGCCTGCCGGTCTCTGAGGGCCCTGCACATGGCCCGCTGCTCCCCTGCCCTTTGTTCAATCACAGCAGAGATGGCCACACCCACTCCCTCTGTGAGGGCAGTGTTCCAGCCTCACTCAGTCCCGCCCACTCTCCGCAGGTTACCATGGACTACAGATGCTGCATTCTGAGGCCAGGGCGTTCCGAGAATGCCAAGGGCAGACATGATGACCTTAAATGATTTCCTCTTGTGTCAGGAGGAGCTGTAGGAGCTAGGAAATGTTCCACTTTACAGAAATGTTCAAATTTACTGGCATTTCATATATTCTCTGCTATAACATTGTCCTGATTCTTTCTATATATTCTTTAATTATGTTTGTGCTTTCCTTAATCAAAGTGTGTCTTTTAAATCTTTTCAAAGAATATTCTTTGGACTTACTACCTCACCTGAATTTTATACGTTTTCTGTGGTATTAAGTTCTGCTCATATCTATCTTTATCTTTTTTCTATGTTCTCAGGGTTTATTGTTTTGATCTTCTGATGTCAATTAAAACACTTGGTTATTCATTTTCATCAATCTTTTTACTTATAAAGATTTGAACTTTTAAAGATTCCAGATCACTTTTAAGTTTCTAAGGGTCAGGTCCTCTACAATGTGGCTGGCCTAAGGCTTAGTTCACCATATAGCAATGTATATATTGACATTTTCCCCTCGACTTTCTGTGATTCCCTACATCTCACCTTTCTTTGCAGACAAGCCATTGGAAATACACTTAACTTATTTCACAGCCAATAAGTCTTTGAAATAATGTCTATTTTTTAGAGAAATCTTCTTATATAATTAGGCAGAAAATCTCACCTGCCATAGTTTTCAAAACAGCATAATTTCACTCTTCTCAATGCTTAATCTGTGGTATTAAACAACCTTTGATTGTTTAGGTTTATCAATGACATGTACTTTAAAAATGTTTTAGAGATCCTACCAGCCTTTGAAAACCTCCTTGTTCCTTGTTTCAGTTCCAGTTTTATGTATATTTTCTGCCTTGCACCTGATTATTCCAACATCAGATGGATGGCCTAGGGAATCTCATTCTGGTATTGATTGTTGTTGCTGATTGTCTCCCTTTTTAGCTGATTTCTTCAATATTGTGTAAATTTAGATCATGAGCTCCTGTTTAGCTAAACAGCTGACCTTGTAAGAGGCTTAGGTGTGAACGCTGGTACGCTTCAGCAGAAAGTCGGCAAAGATATATTTGGTCCCTCCAATGAGTTGCCCGCAAGGACCCCATTTTCTACAAGAGTTGGTCCAATACTCCTTCGAGAGGCAGTGGACTCAGACATGGCTGCTTTTCAGGCTTCGATCTGGGGCAGGGCCAGTGGGCGGCCTGTGGCCCGGGCAGGAACCTCTCCGCATGTGTCCCAGGGACCCATTTGCCTGCGAAATTCAGTCACCTGGCAGGAAGCTACGATGCCTTGAACTATGGTTAGCTGTGCAGCGAAGTGTACTGCGCGGACAGGTACCGAACACACTTCAAATAAGAGGGCGGCCTGAGTGGAAAGGTGAGAGTTTGGGCTGCTGTGCAGACAAAGAAGGCGCCCTTTGGCCTGGGCCTAAATGCTTGTGACACCGCACTGGGTCTGCCGGGCTCGGAGGGCCCTGACCTGGGCCCCCTGCTCCCCTGCCCTTTGTTCAGTCACAGCAGAGATGGCCACACCCAATCCCTCAGTGATGGCAGACTTCCCACCTCCCTCAGCCACGCCCCCTCTCCGCAGGTTACCATGGACTACAGATGCTGCATTCTGAGGCCAGGGCGTTCCGAGAATGCCAAGGGCAGACATGATGACCTTAAATGATTTCCTCTTGTGTCAGTTTTCCTAAACTGTAGCAGCTAGGAAATGGTCCGCTTTACAGAAATTTTCAAGTTTACTGGCTTTTCATATATTCTCTGCTATAACATTGTACTGATTCTTTCTGCATATTCTTTACTTATGTTTATGTTTTCCTCAATCAAATTGTGTCTTTTAAATCTTTTCAAAGAATATTCTTTGGACTTACTAAATCACCTGAATTTTATACGTTTTCTGTTGTACTAAGTTCTGTTCATATCTTTATTTATCTTTTTTCTATGTTCTCAGGGTTTATAGTTTTGATTTTCTGATGTCAAGTAAAACACTTGGTTATTCATCTTAATAAATCTTTTTACTTATAAAGATTTGAACTTTTAAAGATTCCAGCTTACTTGTACGTTTCTAAGAGTCCTTTCCTCTACACTGTTGCCGGCCTAAGGCTTAGTTCAACATATAGCTATTTATATATTGACATATTTTCCCCTCTGCTTTCTGTGACTCCCTACATCTCACCTTTCTTTGCAGACAAGACATTTGAAATACCCTTAACTTATTTCACAGCCAATAAGTCTTTGAAATAATGTGTATTATTTAGAGAAATCATCTTATATAATTAGGCAGAAAATCTCACGTTCCATAGTTTTCTAAACAGCATAACTTCACTCTTCTCACAGCTTAATTTGCTGTGTTAAACAACCTTTGTGTATTTAGCTTTATCAATGACATGTACTTTAAAAATGTTTTAGAGACCCTACCAGTCTTTGAAAACATCCTTGTTCCTTGTTTCTTTTCCAGGTTTATGTATATTTTCTGCCTAGCACCTGATTATTCCAACATCTCACGGATGGCCTAGGGAATCTAATTCTGGTATTGATTGTTTTTGCGGATTGTCTCCCTTTGTAGCTGATTTCTTCATTATTGTGTAAATTTAGGTCATGAGCTCATGTTTAGCTAAACAGCTGACCTTGTATAAGGCTTAGGTGTGAACGCTCGTAAGTTTCAGCAAAAAGTCGGCAAAGATTTATTTGTGTCCCTCCAATGAGTTGCCCACAAGGACCCCGTTTTCTAGAAGTGTTGGTCCAATACTCCCTCTAGGGGTAGGGGACTTAGACAGGGCTGCTTTCGGCCCCCGATCTTGGGCAGGGGCAGTGGGCGGCGTGAGGCCCGGGCAGGAGCCTCTCTGCGTATGAACCTGGGAATCATCTCTCCTGCGAACTTCAGTCACTTGGCAGGAAGCTACGATGCCCAGACCTATGGTTAGCTGTGCAGCGAGGTATACTGCGTGGACAGGTTCCACACACACTTCAAATAAGTGGGTGGCCTGAGTGGAAAAGTGAGAGTTTGGCCAGCTGTGCAGACAAAGAAGGCGCCCTTTGGCCTGGGCCTAAATGCTTGTGACACCCCACTGCGCCTGCCTTGCTCTGAGGGCCCTGCCCTGGGCCCCATGCTCCCCTGCCCTTTGTTCAGTCAAAGCAGAGATGGCCACACACACTCCCTCAGTGAGGGCAGTGTTCCAGCCTCCCTCAGCCCCGCCCACTCTGCACAGGTTACCATGGACTACAGATGCTGCATTCTGAGGCCAGGGCGTTCCGAGAATGCCAAGGGCAGACATGATGACCTTAAATGATTTCCTCTTGTGTCAGTTTTGGTAAAGTGTAGGAGCTAGGAAATGGTCCACTTTACAGAAATTTTCAAATTTACTGGCATTTCATATATTCTCTGCTATAACATTGTCCTGATTCTTTCTGTATATTCTTTACTTTTTTTTGTTTTCCTTAATCAAAGAGTGTCTTTTAAATCTTTTCAAAGAATATTCTTTGGACTTACTACCTCACCTGAATTTTATACGTTTTCTGTGGTATTAAGTTCTGCTCATATCTATCTTTATCTTTTTTCTACGTTCTCAGGGTTTATTGTTTTGATCTTCTGATGTCAATTAAAACACTTGGTTATTCATTTTCATCAATCTTTTTACTTTTAAAGATTTGAACTTTTAAAGATTCCAGCTCACTTTCAAGTTTCTAAGGGTCAGGTCCTCTACATTGTGGCTGGCCTAAGGCTTAGTTCACCATATAGCAATGTATATATTGACATTTTCCCCTCGACTTTCTGTGATTCCCTACATCTCACCTTTCTTTGCAGACAAGCCATTTGAAATACACTTAACTTATTTCACAGCCGGTTAGTCTTTGAAATAATGTCTATTTTTTAGAGAAATCTTCTTATATAATTAGGCAGAATATCTCACCTGCCATAGTTTTCAAAACAGCATAATTTCACTCTTCTCAATGCTTAATATGTGGTATTAAACAACCTTTGAGTATTTAGGTTTATCAACGAAATGTACTTTAAAAATGTTTTAGAGATCCTACCAGCCTTTGAAAACCTCCTTGTTCCTTGTTTCAGTTCCAGTTTTATGTATATTTTCTGCCTTGCACCTGATTATTCCAACATCAGATGGATGGCCTAGGGAATCTCATTCTGGTATTGATTGTTTTTGCTGATTGTCTCCCTTTGTAGCTGATTTCTTCAATATTGTGTAAATTTAGATCATGAGCTCATGTTTAGCTAAACAGCTGACCTTGTAAGAGGCTTAGGTGTGAACGCTGGTAAGCTTCAGCAGAAAGTCGGCAAAGATTTATTTGTGTCCCTCCAATGAGTTGCCCGCAAGAACCCCGTATTCTACAAGTGTTGGTCCAATACTCCTTCGAGAGGCAGTGGACTCAGACATGGCTGCTTTTCAGGCTTCGATCTGGGGCAGGGCCAGTGGGCGGCCTGTGGCCCGGGAAGGAGCCTCTCCGCATGTGTCCCAGGGACCCATTTGCCTGAGAACTTCAGTCAACTGGCAGGAAGCTACGATGCCTTGACCTATGGTTAGCTGTGCAGCGAGGTGTACTGCGCGGACTGGTACCCAACACACTTCAAATAAGAGGGCGGCCTGAGTGGAAAGGTGAGAGTTTGGGTAGCTGTGCAGACAAATAAAGCGCCCTTTGGCCTGGGCCTAAATGCTTGTGACACCCCACTGGGTCTGCCGGGCTCTGAGGGCCCTGCCCTGGGCCCCCTGCTCCCCTGCCATTTGTTCAGTCACAGCAGAGATGGCCACACCCACTCCCTCAGTGAGGGCAGTCTTCCAACCCCCCTCAGCCACGTCCCCTCTCCGCAGGTTACCATGAACTACAGATGCTGCATTCTGAGGCCAGGGCGTTCCGAGAATGCCAAGGGCCGACATGATGACCTTAAATGATTTCCTCTTGTGTCAGTTTTGGTAAATTTTAGGAGCTAGGAAAAGGTCCACTTTACAGAAATATTCAAATTTACTGGCAATTCATATATTCTCCGCTATAACATTGTCCTGATTCTTTCTGTATATTATTTACTTTTTTTTGTTTTCCTAAATCAAAGTGTTTCTTTTAAATCTTTTCAAAGAATATTCTTTGGACTTACTAAATCACCTAAATTTTATACGTTTTCTGTTGTATTAAGTTCTGCTCATATCTTTATTTATCTTTTTTCTATGTTCTCAGGGTTTATTGTTTGATTTTCTGATGTCAAGTAAAACACTTGGTTATTATTTTTAATAAATCTTTTTACTTATAAAGATTTGAACTTTTAAAGATTCCAGCTTCCTTGTACGTTTCTAAGGGTCCATTCCTCTACACTGTTGCTGGCCTAAGGCTTAGTTCACCATATAGCAATGTATATATTGACATATTATCGCCTCGGCTTTCTGTGATTCCCTACATCTCACATTTCTTTGCAGACAAGACATTTGAAATACCCTTAACTTATTTCACAGCCAATAAGTCTTTGAAATAATGTGTATTTTTTAGAGAAATCATCTTATATAATTAGGCAGAAAATCTCACCTTCCATAGTTTTCTAAACAGCATAATTTCACTCTTCTCACTGCTTAATTTGTTGTATTAAACAACCATTGAGTATTTAGATTTATCAATGACATGTACTTTAAAAATGTTTTAGAGATCCTACCAGTCTATGAAAACATCCTTGTTCCTTGTTTCTTTTCCAGGTTTATGTATATTTTCTGCCTAGCACCTGATTATTCCAACATCTCACGGATGGCCTAGGGAATCTAATTCTGGTATTGATTGTTTTCGCTGATTGTCTCCCTTTGTAGCTGATTTCTTCATTATTGTGTAAATTTAGGTCATGAGCTCATGTTTAGCTAAACAGCTGACCTTGTAAAAGGCTTAGGTGTGAAAGCTCGTAAGTTTCAGCAAAAATTCGGCAAAGATTTATTTGTGGCCCTCCAATGAGTTGCCCACAAGGACCCCGTTTTCTAGAAGTGTTGGTCCAATACTCGCTCTAGGGGTAGGGGACTTAGACAGGGCTGCTTTCGGCCCCCGATCTTGGGCAGGGGCAGTGGGCGGCGTGTGGCCCGGGCAGGAGCCTCTCTGCGTGTGAACCTGGGAATCATCTCTCCTGCGAACTTCGGTCACCTGGCAGGAAGCTACGATGCCCAGACCTATGGTTAGCTGTGCAGCGAGGTATACTGCGTGGACAGGTTCCACACACACTTCAAATAAGTGGGTGGCCTCAGTGGAAAAGTGAGAGTTTGGCCAGCTGTACAGACAAAGAAGGCGCCCTATGGCCTGGGCCTAAATGCTTGTGACACCCCACTGGGCCTGCCTTGCTCTGATTGCCCTGCCCTGGGCCCCCTGCTCCCCTGCCCTTTGTTCAGTCACAGCAGAAATGGCCACACCCACTCCCTCCATGAGGGCAGTGTTCCAGCCTCCCTCAGCCCCGCCCACTCTCCACAGGTTACCATGGACTACAGATGCTGCATTCTGAGGCCAGGGCGTCCGAGATAGCCAAGGGCAGACATGATGACCTTAAATGATTTCCTCTTGTATCAGTTTTGGTAAACTGTAGGAGCTAGGAAATGGTCCACTTTACAGAAATGTTCGAATTTACTGGCATTTCATATATTCTCTGCTATAACATTGTCCTGATTCTTTCTGTATATTCTTTACATTTTTTTGTTTTCCTTAATCAAACTGAGTCTTTTAAATCTTTTCAAAGAATATTCTTTGGACTTACTACCTCACCTGAATTTTATACGTTTTCTGTGGTATTAAGTTCTGCTCATACCTTTATTTATCTTTTTTCTATGTTCTCAGGGTTTATTGTTTTGATCTTCTGATGTCAATTAAAACACTTGGTTATTCATTTTCATCAATCTTTTTACTTTTAAAGATTTGAACTTTTAAAGATTCCAGCTCACTTTCAAGTTTCTAAGGGTCAGGTCCTCTACATTGTGGCTGGCCTAAGGCTTATTTCACCATATAGCAATGTATATATTGACATTTTCCCCTCGACTTTCTGTGATTCCCTACATCTCACCTTTCTTTGCAGACAAGCCATTTGAAATACACTTAACTTATTTCACAGCCAATAAGTCTTTGAAATAATGTCTATTTTTTAGAGAAATCTTCTTATATAATTAGGCAGAAAATCTCACCTGCCATAGTTTTGAAAACAGCATAATTTCACTCTTCTCAATGCTTAATCTTTGGTATTAAACAACCTTTGAGGATTTAGGTTTATCAACGACATGTACTTTAAAAATGTTTTAGAGATCCTACCAGCCTTTGAAAACCTCCTTGTTCCTTGTTTCAGTTCCAGTTTTATGTATATTTTCTGCCTTGCACCTGATTATTCCAACATCAGATGGATGGCCTAGGAAATCTCATTCTGGTATTGATTGTTTTTGCTGATTGTCTCCCTTTGTAGCTGATTTCTTCAATATTGTGTAAATTTAGATCATGAGCTCATGTTTAGCTAAACAGCTGACCTTGTAAGAGGCTTAGGTGTGAACGCTGGTAAGCTTCAGCAGAAAGTCGGCAAAGATTTATTTGTGTCCCTACAATGAGTTGCCCGCAAGAACCCCGTTTTCTACAAGTGTTGGTCCAATACTCCTTCGAGAGGCAGTGGAATCAGACATGGCTGCTTTTCAGCCTTCGATCTGGGGCAGGGCCAGTGGGCGGCCTGTGGCACGGGAAGGAGCCTCTCCGCATGTGTCCCAGTGACCCATTTGCCTGAGAACTTCAGTCACCTGGCAGGAAGCTACGATGCCTTGACCTATGGTTAGCTGTGCAGCGAGGTGTACTGCGCGGTCAGGTACCGAACACACTTCAAATAAGAGGGCGGCCTGAGTGGAAAGGTGAGTGTTTGGGCAGCTGTGCAGACAAAGAAAGTGCCCTTGGCCTGGGCCTAAATGCTTGTGACACCCCACTGGGTCTGCCGGGCTCTGAGGGCCCTGCCCTGGGCCCCCTGCTCCCCTGCCCTTTGTTCAGTAACAGCAGAGATGGCCACACCCACTCCCTCAGTGAGGGCCGTCTTCCAACCTCCCTCAGCCACATCCCCTCTCCGCAGGTTACCATGGACTACAGATGCTGCATTCTGAGGCCAGGTCGTTCAGAGATTGCCAAGGGCAGACATGATGACCTTAAATTATTTCCTCTTGTGTCAGTTTTGGTAAACTTTAGGAGCTAGGAAAAGGTCCACTTTACAGAAATATTCAAATTTACTGGCAATTCATATATTCTCCGGTATAACATTGTCCTGATTCTTTCTGTATATTATTTACTTTTTTTTGTTTTCCTAAATCAAAGTGTGTCTTTTAAATCTTTTCAAAGAATAGTCTTTGGACTTACTAAATCACCTAAATTTTATACGTTTTCTGTTGTATTAAGTTCGGCTCATATCTTTATTTATCTTTTTTCTATGTTCTCAGGGTTTATTGTTTTGATTTTCTGATGTCAAGTAAAACACTTGGTTATTATTTTTAATAAATCTTTTTACTTAAAAAATTTGAACTTTTAAAGATTCCTGCTTCCTTGTACGTTTCTAAGGGTCCATTCCTCTACACTGTTGCCGGCCTAAGGCTTAGTTCACCATATAGCAATGTATATATTGACATATTATCGCCTCGGCTTTCTGTGATTCCCTACATCTCACATTTCTTTGCAGACAAGACATTTGAAATACCCTTAACTTATTTCACAGCCAATAAGTCTTTGAAATAATGTGTATTTTTTAGAGAAATCATCTTATATAATTAGGCAGAAAATCTCACCTTCCATAGTTTTCTAAACAGCATAATTTCACACTTCTCACTGCTTAATTTGTTGTATTAAACAACCTTTGAGTATTTAGCTTTATCAATGACATGTACTTTAAAAATGTTTTAGAGATCCTACCAGTCTTTGAAAACATTCTTGTTCCTTGTTTCTTTTCCAGGTTTATGTATATTTTCTGCCTAGCACCTGATTATTCCAACATCTCACGGATGGCCTAGGGAATCTAATACTGGTATTGATTGTTTTTGCTGATTGTCTCCCTTTGTAGCTGATTTCTTCATTATTGTGTAAATTTAGGTCATGAGCTCATGTTTAGCTAAACAGCTGACCTTGTAAAATGCTTATGTGTGAACGCTCGTAAGTTTCAGCAAAAAGTCGGCAAAGATTTATTTGTGTCCCTCAAATGAGTTGCCCACAATGACCCCGTTTTCTAGAAGTGTTGGTCCAATACTCCCTCTAGGGGTAGGGGACTTAGACAGGGCTGCTTTCGGCCCCCGATCTTGGGCAGGGGCAGTGGGCGGCGTGTGGCCCGGGCAGGAGCCTCTCTGCGTGTGAACCTGGGAATCATCTCTCCTGCGAACTTCGGTCACCTGGCAGGAAGCTACGATGCCCAGACCTATGGTTAGCTGTGCAGATAGTTATACTGCGTGGACAGGTTCCACACCCACTTCAAATAAGTGGGTGGCCTCAGTGGAAAAGTGAGAGTTTGGCCAGCTGTGCAGACAAAGAAGGCGCCCTATGGCCTGGGCCTAATTGCTTGTGACAACCCACTGGGCCTGCCTTGCTCTGAGGGCCCTTCCCTGGGCCCCATGCTCCCCTGCCCTTTGTTCAGTCACAGCAGAGATGGCCACACACACTCCCTCAGTGAGGGCAGTGTTCCAGCCTCCCTCAGCCCCGCCCACTCTCCACAGGTTACCATGGACTACAGATGCTGCATTCTGACGCCAGGGCGTTCTGAGAATGCCAAGGGCAGACATGATGACCTTAAATGATTTCCTCTTGTGTCAGGAGGAGCTGTAGGAGCTAGGAAATGGTCCACTTTACTGAAATGTTCAAATTTACTGGCATTTCATATATTCTCTGCTATAACATTGTCCTGATTCTTTCTGTATATTCTTTACTTTTTTTCGTTTTCCTTAATCAAACTGAGTCTTTTAAATCTTTTCAAAGAATATTCTTTGGACTTACTACCTCACCTGAATTTTATACGTTTTCTGTGGTATTAAGTTCTGCTCATATCTATCTTTATCTTTTTTCTATGTTCTCAGGGTTTATTGTTTTGATCTTCTGATGTCAATTAAAACACTTGGTTATTCATTTTCATCAATCTTTTTACTTATAAAGATTTGAACTTTTAAAGATTCCAGCTCACTTTCAAGTTTCTAAGTGTCAGGTCCCCTACATTGTGGCTGGCCTAAGGCTTAGTTCACCATATAGCAATGTATATATTGACATTTTCCCCTCGACTTTCTGTGATTCCCTACATCTCACCTTTCTTTGCAGACAAGCCATTTGAAATACACTTAACTTATTTCACAGCCAATAAGTCTTTGAAATAATGTCTATTTTTTAGAGAAATCTTCATATATAATTAGGCAGAAAATCTCACCTGCCATAGTTTTCAAAACAGCATAATTTCACTCTTCTCAATGCTTAATCTGTGGTATTAAACAACCTTTGAGGATTTAGGTTTATCAACGACATGTACTTTAAAAATGTTTTAGAGATCCTACCAGCCTTTGAAAACCTCCTTGTTCCTTGTTTCAGTTCCAGTTTTATGTATATTTTCTGCCTTGCACCTGATTATTCCAACATCAGATGGATGGCCTAGGGAATCTCATTCTGGTATTGATTGTTGTTGCTGATTGTCTCCCTTTTTAGCTGATTTCTTCAATATTGTGTAAATTTAGATCATGAGCTCCTGTTTAGCTAAACAGCTGACCTTGTAAGAGGCTTAGGTGTGAACGCTGGTACGCTTCAGGAGAAAGTCGGCAAAGATATATTTGTGTCCCTCCAATGAGTTGCCCGCAAGGACCCCATTTTCTACAAGAGTTGGTCCAATACTCCTTCGAGAGGCAGTGGACTCAGACATGGCTGCTTTTCAGGCTTCGATCTGGGGCAGGGCCAGTGGGCGGCCTGTGGCCCGGGCAGGAACCTCTCCGCATGTGTCCCAGGGACCCATTTGCCTGCGAAATTCAGTCACCTGGCAGGAAGCTACGATGCCTTGAACTATGGTTAGCTGTGCAGCGAAGTGTACTGCGCGGACAGGTACCGAACACACTTCAAATAAGAGGGCGGCCTGAGTGGAAAGGTGAGAGTTTGGGCTGCTGTGCAGACAAAGAAGGCGCCCTTTGGCCTGGGCCTAAATGCTTGTGACACCGCACTGGGTCTGCCGGGCTCTGAGGGCCCTGCCCTGGGCCCCATGCTCCCCTGCCCTTTGTTCAGTCACAGCAGAGATGGCCACACACACTCCCTCAGTGAAGGCAGTCTTCCAACCTCCCTCAGCCACGCCCCCTCTCCGCAGGTTACCATGGACTATAGATGCTGCATTCTGAGGCCAGGGCGTTCCGAGAATGCCAAGGGCAGACATGATGACCTTAAATGATTTCCTCTTGTGTCAGTTTTGGTAAACTGTAGGAGCTAGGAAATGGTCCACTTTACAGAAATATTCAAATTTACTGGCATTTCATATATTCTCCGCTATAACATTGTCCTGATTCTTTCTGTATATTATTTACTTTTTTTTGTTTTCCTAAATCAAAGTGTGTCTTTTAAATCTTTTCAAAGAATATTCTTTGGACTTACTAAATCACCTAAATTTTATACGTTTTCTGTTGTATTAAGTTCTGCTCATATCTTTATTTATCTTTTTTCTATGTTCTCAGGGTTTAATGTTTTGTTTTCCTGATGTCAAGTAAAACACATGGTTATTATTTTTAATAAATCTTTTTACTTAAAAAGATTTGAACTTTTAAAGATTCCAGCTTCCTTGTACGTTTCTAAGGGTCCATTCCTCTACACTGTTGCCGGCCTATGGCTTAGTTAACCATATACCAATGTATATATTGACATATTATCGCCTCGGCTTTCTGTGATTCCCTACATCTCACATTTCTTTGCAGACAAGACATTTGAAATACCCTTACCTTATTTCACAGCCAATAAGTCTTTGAAATAATGTGTATTTTTTAGAGAAATCATCTTATATAATTAGGCAGAAAATCTCACCTTCCATAGTTTTCTAAACAGCATAATTTCACTCTTCTTACTGCTTAATTTGTTGTATTAAACAACCTTTGAGTATTTAGCTTTATCAATGACATGTAGTTTAAAAATGTTTTAGAGATCCTACCAGTCTTTGAAAACATCCTTGTTCCTTGTTTCTTTTCCAGGTTTATGTATATTTTCTGCCTAGCACCTGATTATTCCAACATCTGACGGATGGCCTAGGGAATCTAATTCTGGTATTGATTGTTTTTGCTGATTGTCTCCCTTTGTAGCTGATTTCTTCATTATTGTGTAAATTTAGATCATGAGCTCATGTTTAGCTAAACAGCTGACCTTGTAAAAGGCTTAGGTGTGAACGCTCGTAAGTTTCAGCAAAAAGTCGGCAAAGATTTATTTGTGTCCCTCCAATGAGTTGCCCACAAGGACCCCGTTTTCTAGAAGTGTTGGTCCAATACTCCCTCTAGGGTTAGGGGAATTAGACAGGGCTGCATTCGGCCCCCGATCTTGGGCAGGGGCAGTGGGCCGCCTGTGGCCCGGGCAGGAGCCTCTCTGCATGTGAACCTGGGAATCATCTCTCCTGCGAACTTCGGTCACCTGGCAGGAAGCTACGATGCCCAGACCTATGGTTAGCTGTGCAGCGAGGTATACTGCGTGGACAGGTTCCACACACACTTCAAATAAGTTGGTGGCCTCAGTGGAAAAGTGAGAGTTTGGCCAGCTGTGCAGACAAAGAAGGCGCCCTATGGCCTGGGCCTAAATGCTTGTGACACCCCACTGGGCCTGCCTTGCTCTGAGGGCCCTGCCCTGGGACCCTGCTCCCCTGCACTTTGTTCAGTCACAGCAGAGATGACCACACACACTCCCTCTGTGAGGGCAGTGTTCCAGCCTCCCTCAGCCCCGCCCACTCTCCACAGGTTACCATGGACTACAGATGCTGCATTCTGAGGCCAGGGCATTCCGAGAATGCCAAGGGCAGACATGATGACCTTAAATGATTTCCTCTTGTGTCAGGAGGAGCTGTAGGAGCTAGGAAATGGTCCACTTTACAGAAATGTTCAAATTTACTGGCATTTCATATATTCTCTGCTATAACATTGTCCTGATTCTTTCTATATATTCTTTAATTATGTTTGTGCTTTCCTTAATCAAAGTGTGTCTTTTAAATCTTTTCAAAGAATATTCTTTGGACTTACTACCTCACCTGAATTTTATACGTTTTCTGTGGTATTAAGTTCTGCTCATATCTATCTTTATCTTTTTTCTATGTTCTCAGGGTTTATTGTTTTGATCTTCTGATGTCAATTAAAACACTTGGTTATTCATTTTCATCAATCTTTTTACATATAAAGATTTGAACTTTTAAAGATTCCAGCTCACTTTTAAGTTTCTAAGGGTCAGGTCCTCTACATTGTGGCTGGCTTAAGGCTTAGTTCACCATATAGCAATGTATATATTGACATTTTCCCCTCGACTTTCTGTGATTCCCTACATCTCACCTTTCTTTGCAGACAAGCCATTTGAAATACACATAACTTATTTCACAGCCAATAAGTCTTTGAAATAATGTCTATTTTTTAGAGAAATCTTCTGACATAATTAGGCAGAAAATCTCACCTGCCATAGTTTTCAAAACAGCATAATTTCACTCTTCTCAATGCTTAATCTGTGGTATTAAACAACCTTTGAGTATTTAGGTTTATCAATGACATGTACTTTAAAAATGTTTTAGAGATCCTACCAGCCTTTGAAAACCTCCTTGTTCCTTGTTTCAGTTCCAGTTTTATGTATATTTTCTGCCTTGCACCTGATTATTCCAACATCAGATGGATGGCCTAGGGAATCTCATTCTGGTATTGATTGTTTTTGCTGATTGTCTCCCTTTGTAGCTGATTTCTTCAATATTGTGTAAATTTAGATCATGAGCTCATGATTAGCTAAAGAGCTGACCTTGTAAGAGGCTTAGGTGTGAACGCTGGTATGCTTCAGCAGAAAGTCGGCAAAGATTTATTTGTGTTCCTCCAATGAGTTGCCCGCAAGGACCCCGTTTTCTACAAGTGTTGGTCCAATACTCCTTCGAGAGGCAGTGGACTCAGACATGGCTGCTTTTCAGGCTTCGATCTGGGGCAGGGCCAGTGGGCGGCCTGTGGCCCGGGCAGGAGCCTCTCCGCATGTGTCCCAGGGACCCATTTGCCTGCGAACTTCGGTCACCTGGCAGGAAGCTATGATGCCCTGACCTATGGTTAGCTGTGCAGCGAGGTGTACTGCGCGGACAGGTTCCAAACACATTTCAAATAAGAGGGTGGCCTTAGTGGAAAGGTGAGAGTTTGGGCAGCTGTGCAGACAAAGAAGGCGCCCTTTGGCCTGGGCCTAAATGCTTGTGACACCCCACTGGGTCTGCCGGGCTCTGAGGGCCCTGCCCTGGGCCCACTGCTCCCCTGCCCTTTGTTCAGTCACAGCAGAGATGGCCACACCCACTCCCTCAGTGATGGCAGTCTTCCAACCTCCCTCAGCCACGCCCCCTCTCCGCTGGTTACCATGGGCTACAGATGCTGCATTCTGAGGCCAGGGCGTTCCGAGAATGCCAAGGGCAGACATGACGACCTTAAATGATTTCCTCTTGTGTCAGTTTTCGTAAACTGTAGCAGCTAGGAAATGGTCCGCTTTACAGAAATGTTCAAGTTTACTGGCATTTCATATATTCTCTGCTATAACATTGTCCTGATTCTTTCTGCATATTCTTTACTTATGTTTATGTTTTCCTTAATCAAAGTGTGTCTTTTAAATCTTTTCAAAGAATATTCTTTGGACTTACTAAATCACCTTAATTTTATACGTTTTCTGTTGTATTAAGTTCTGCTCATATCTTTATTTATCTTTTTTCTATGTTCTCAGGGTTTATAGTTTTGATTTTCTGATGTCAAGTAAAACACTTGGTAATTCATTTTAATAAATCTTTTTACTTATAAAGATTTGAACTTTTAATGATTCCAGCTTACTTGTACGTTTCTAAGGGTCCATTCCTCTACACTGTTGCCGGCCTAAGGCTTTTATCAACATATAGCTATGTATATATTGACATATTATCCCCTCGGCTTTGTGTGATTCCCTACATCTCACCTTTCTTTGCAGACAAGCCATTTGAAATACCCTTAACTTACTTCACAGCCAATAAGTCTTTGAAATAATGTGTATTTTTTAGAGAAATGATCTTATATAATTAGGCAGAAAATCTCACCTTCCATAGTTTTCTAAACAGCATAACTTCACTCTTCTCACAGCTTAATTTGCTGTATTAAACAACCTTTGAGTATTTAGCTTTATCAATGACATGTACTTTAAAAATGTTTTAGAGACCCTACCAGTCTTTGAAAACATCCTTGTTCCTTGTTTCTTTTCCAGGTTTATGTATATTTTCTGCCTAGCACCTGATTATTCCAGCATCTCACGGATGGCCTAGGGAATCTAATTCTGGTATTGATTGTTTTTGCTGATTGTCTCCCTTTGTAGCTGATTTCTTCATTATTGTGTAAATTTAGATCATGAGCTCATGTTTAGCTAAACAGCTGACCTTGTAAAAGGCTTAGGTGTGAACGCTCGTAAGTTTCAGCAAAAAGTCGGCAAAGATTTATTTGTGTCCCTCCAATGAGTTGCCCACAAGGACCCCGTTTTCTAGAAGTGTTGGTCCAATACTCCCTCTAGGGGTAGGGGATTTAGAGAAGGCTGCTTTCGGCCCCCGATCTTGGGCAGGGGCAGTGGGCAGCGTGTGGCCCGGGCAGGAGCCTCTCTGCGTGTGAACCTGGGAATCATCTCTCCTGCGAACTTCGGTAACCTGGCAGGAAGCTACGATGCCCAGACCTATGGTTAGCTGTGCAGCGAGGTATACTGCGTGGACAGGTTCCACACACACTTCAAAGAAGTGGGTGGCCTGAGTGGAAAAGTGAGAGTTTGGCCAGCTGTGCAGACAAAGAAGGCGCCCTATGGCCTGGGGCTAAATGCTTGTGACACCCCACTAGGCCTGCCTTGCTCTGAGGGCCCTGCCCTGGGCCCACTGCTCCCCTGCCCTTTGTTCAGTCACAGCAGAGATGGCCACACACACTCCCTCAGTGAGGGCAGTGTGCCAGCCTCCCTCAGCCCCGCCCACTCTCCACAGGTTACCATGGACTACAGATGCTGCATTCTGAGGCCAGGGTGTTCCGAGAATGCCAAGGGCAGACATGATGACCTTAAATGATTTCCTCTTGTGTCAGTTTTGGTAAACTGTAGGAGCTAGGAAATGGTCCACTTTACAGAAATGTTCAAATTTACTGGCAATTCATATATTCTCTGCTATAACGTTGTCCTGATTCTTTCTGTATATTCTTTACTTTTTTTCGTTTTCCTTAATCAAAGTGTGTCTTTTAAATCTTTTCGAAGAATATTCTTTGGACTTACTACCTCACCTGAATTTTATACGTTTTCTGTGGTATTAAGTTCTGCTCATATCTTTATTTATCTTTTTTCTATGTTCTCAGGGTTTATTGTTTTGATCTTCTGATGTCAATTAAAATACTTGGTTATTCAATTTCATCAATCTTTTTACTTATAAAGATTTGAACTTTTAAAGATTCCAGCTCACTTTCAAGTTTCTAAGGGTCAGGTCCCCTACATTGTGGCTGGCTTAAGGCTTAGTTCACCATATAGCAATGTATATATTGACATTTTCCCAACGACATTCTGTGATTCCCTACATCTCACCTTTCTTTGCAGACAAGCCATTTGAAATACACTTAACTTATTTCACAGCCAATAAGTCTTTGAAATAATGTCTATTTTTTAGAGAAATCTTCTTATATAATTAGGCAGAAAATCTCACCTGCCATAGTTTTCAAAACAGCATAATTTCACTCTTCTCAATGCTTAATCTTGGTATTAAACAACCTTTGAGGATTTAGGTTTATCAACGACATGTACTTTAAAAATGTTTTAGAGATCCTACCAGCCTTTGAAAACCTCCTTGTTCCTTGTTTCAGTTCCAGTTTTATATATATTTTCTGCCTTGCACCTGATTATTCCAACATCAGATGGATGGCCTAGGGAATCTCATTCTGGTATTGATTGTTTTTGCTGATTGTCTCCCTTTGTAGATGATTTCTTCAATATTGTGTAAATTTAGATCATGAGCTCATGTTTAGCTAAACAGCTGACCTTGTAAGAGGCTTAGGTGTGAACGCTGGTAAGCTTCAGCAGAAAGTCGGCAAAGATTTATTTGTGTCCCTCCAATGAGTTGCCCGCAAGAACCCCGTTTTCTACAAGTGTTTGTCCAATACTCCTTCGAGAGGCAGTGGACTCAGACATGGCTGCTTTTCAGCCTTCGATCTGGGGCAGGGCCAATGGGCGGGCTGTGGTCCGGGCAGGAGCCTCTCCGCATGTGTCCCAGGGCCCCATTTGCCTGCGAACTTCAGTCACCTGGCAGGAAGCTACGATGCCTTGACCTATGGTTAGCTGTGCAGAGAGGTGTACTGCGCAGACAGGTACCCAACACACTTGAAATAAGAGGGCGGCCTGAGTGGAAAGGTGAGAGTTTGGGCAGCTGTGCAGACAAAGACGGCGCCCTTTGGCCTGGGCCTAAATGCTTGTGACACCCCACTGGCTCTGCCGGGCTCTGCGGGCCCTGCCCTGGGCCCCCTGCTCCCCTGCCCTTTGTTCAGTCACAGCAGAGATGGCCACACCCACTCCCTCAGTGAGGGGTGTCTTCCAACCTCACTCAGCCACGCCCCCTCTCCGCAGGTTACCATGGACTACAGATGCTGCATTCTGAGGCCAGGGCGTTCCGAGAATGCCAAGGGCAGACATGATGACCTTAAATGATTTCCTCTTGTGTCAGTTTTGGTAAACTTTAGGAGCTAGGAAATGGTCCACTTTACAGAAATATTCAAATTTACTGGCAATTCATATATTCTCCGCTATAACATTGTCCTGATTCTTTCTGTATATTATTTACTTTATTTTGTTTTCCTAAATCAAAGTGTGTCTTTTAAATCTTTTCAAAGAATATTCTTTGGACTTACTAAATCACCTAAATTTTATACGTTTTCTGTTGTATTAAGTTCTGCTCATGTCTCTATTTATCTTTTTTCTATGTTCTCAGGGTTTATTGTTTTGATTTTCTGATGTCAAGTAAAACACTTGGTTATTATTTTTAATAAATCTTTTTACTTATAAAGATTTGAACTTTTAAAGATTCCAGCTTCCTTGTACGTTTCTAAGGGTCCATTCCTCTACACTGTTTCCCGGCCTAAGGCTTAGTTCACCTTATAGCAATGAATATATTGACATATTATCGCCTCGGCTTTCTGTGATTCCCTACATCTCACATTTCTTTGCAGACAAGACATTTGAAATACCCTTAACTTATTTCGCAGCCAATAAGTCTTTGAAATAATGTGTATTTTTTAGAGAAATCATCTTATATAATTAGGCAGAAAATCTCACCTTCCATAGTTTTCTAAACAGCATAATTTCACTCTTCTCACTGCTTAATTTGTTGTATTAAACAACCTTTGAGTATTTAGCTTTATCAATGACATGTACTTTAAAAATGTTTTAGAGATCCTACCAGTCTTTGAAAACATCCTTGTTCCTTGTTTCTTTTCCAGGTTTATGTATATTTTCTGCCTAGCACCTGATTATTCCAACATCTGACGGATGGCCTAGGGAATCTAAATCTGGTATTGATTGTTTTTGCTGATTGTCTCCCTTTGTAGCTGATTTCTTCATTATTGTGTAAATTTAGGTCATGAGCTCATGTTTAGCTAAACAGCTGACCTTGTAAAAGGCTTAGGAATGAACGGTCGTAAGTTTCAGCAAAGAGTCGGCAAAGAATTATTTGTGTCCCTCCAATGAGTTGCCCACAAGGACCCCGTTTTCTAGAAGTGTTGGTCCAATACTCCCTCTAGGGGTAGGGGACTTAGACAAGGCTGCTTTCGGCCCCCGATCTTGGGCAGGGGCAGTGGGCGGCATGTGGCCGGGGCAGGAGCCTCTCTGCGTGTGAACCTGGGAATCATCTCTCCTGCGAACTTCGGTCACCTGGCAGGAAGCTACGATGCCCAGACCTATGGTTAGCTGTGCAGCGATGTATACTGCGTGGACAGGTTCCACACACACTTCAAATAAGTGGGTGGCCTCAGTGGAAAAGTGAGAGTTTGGCCAGCTGTGCAGACAAAGAAGGCGCCCTAAGGCCTGGGCCTAAAAGCTTGTGACACCCCACTGGGCCTGCCTTGCTCTGAGGGTCCTGCACTGGGCCCCCTGCTCCCCTGCCTTTTGTTCAGTCACAGCAGAGATGGCCACACACACTCCCTCAGTGAGGGCAGTGTTCCAGCCTCCCTCAGCCCCGCCCACCCTCCACAGGTTACCATGGACTACAGATGCTGCATTCTGAGGCCAGGGCGTTCCGAGAATGCCAAGGGCAGACATGATGACCTTAAATGATTTCCTCTTTTGTCAGTTTTGGTAAACTGTAGGAGCTAGGAAATGGTCCACTTTACAGAAATGTTCAAATTTACTGGCATTTCATATATTCTCTGCTATAACATTGTCCTGATTCTTTCTATATATTCTTTAATTATGTTTGTGCTTTCCTTAATCAAAGTGTGTCTTTTAAATCTTTTCAAAGAATATTCTTTGGACTTACTACCTCACCTGAATTTTATACGTTTTCTGTGGTATTAAGTTCTTCTCATATCTATCTTTATCTTTTTTCTATGTTCTCAGCGTTTATTGTTTTGATCTTCTGATGTCAATTAAAACACTTGGTTATTCATTTTCATCAATCTTTTTACTTATAAAGATTTGAACTTTTAAAGATTCCAGCTCACTTTTAAGTTTCTAAGGGTCAGGTCCTCTACATTGCGGCTGGCCTAAGGCTTAGTTCACCATATAGCAATGTATATATTGACATTTTCCCCTCGACTTTCTGTGATTCCCTACATCTCACCTTTCTTTGCAGACAAGCCATTTGAAATACACTTAACTTATTTCACAGCCAATAAGTCTTTGAAATAATGTATATTTTTTAGAGAAATCTTCTGACATAATTAGGCAGAAAATCTCACCTGCCATAGTTTTGAAAACAGCATAATTTCACTCTTCTCAATGCTTAATCTGTGGTATTAAACAACCTTTGAGTATTTAGGTTTATCAATGACATGTACTTTAAAAATGTTTTAGAGATCCTACCAGCCTTTGAATTCCTCCTTGTTCCTTCTTTCAGTTCCAGTTTTATGTATAATTTCTGCCTTGCAACTGATTATTCCAACATCAGATGGATGGCCTAGGGAATCTCATTCTGGTATTGAGTGTTTTTGCTGATTGTCTCCCTTTGTAGCTGATTTCTTCAATATTGTGTAAATTTAGATCATGAGCTCATGTTTAGCTAAATAGCTGACCTTGTAAGAGGCTTAGGTGTGAACGCTGGTACGCTTCAGCAGAAAGTCGGCAAACATTTATTTGTGTTCCTCCAATGAGTTGCCCGCAAGGACCACGTTTTCTACAAGTGTTCGTCCAATAGTCCTTCGAGAGGCAGTGGACTCAGACATGGCTGCTTTTCAGCCTTCGACCTGGGTCAGGGCCAGTGGGCGGCCTGAGGCCCGGGCAGGAGCCTCTCCGCATGTGTCCCAGGGACCCATTTGCCTGCGAACTTCGGTCACCAAGCAGGAAGCTACGATGCCCTGACCTATGGTTAGCTGTGCAGTGAGGTGTACTGCGCGGAGAGGTTCCAAACACACTTCAAATAAGAGGGCGGCCTGAGTGGAAAGGTGAGAGTTTGGGCAGCTGTGCAGACAAAGAAGGCGCACTTTGGCCTGGACCTAAATGCTTGTGACACCCCACTGGGTCTGCCGGGCTCTGAGGGCCCTGCCCTGGGCACACTGCTCCCCTGCCCTTTGTTCAGTCACAGCAGAGATGGCCACACCCACTCCCTCAGTGATGGCAGTCTTCCAACCTCCCTCAGCCACGCCCCCTCTCCGCAGGTTACCATGGGCTACAGATGCTGCATTCTGAGGCCAGGGCGTTCCGAGAATGCCAAGGGCAGACCTGACGACCTTAAATGATTTCTTCTTGTGTCAGTTTCCGTAAACTGTAGCAGCTAGGAAATGGTCCGCTTTACAGAAATGTTCAAGTTTACTGGCATTTCATATATTCTCTGCTATAACATTGTCCTGATTCTTTCTGCATATTCTTTACTTATGTTTATGTTTTCCTTAATCAAAGTGTGTCTTTTAAATCTTTTCAAAGAATATTCTTTGGACTTACTAAATCACCTGAATTTTATACGTTTTCTGTTGTATTAAGTTCTGCTCATATCTTTATTTATCTTTTTTCTATGTTCTCAGGGTTTATAGTTTTGATTTTCTGATGTCAAGTAAAACACTTGGTTATTCATTTTAATAAATCTTTTTACTTATAAATATTTGAACTTTTAAAGATTCCAGCTTACTTGTTCGTTTCTAAGGGCCCATTCCTCTACACTGTT
Organism: Mesoplodon bidens; assembly: GCF_964165515.1. Classification (NCBI taxonomy): domain Eukaryota; kingdom Metazoa; phylum Chordata; class Mammalia; order Artiodactyla; family Ziphiidae; genus Mesoplodon; species Mesoplodon bidens. The sequence goes on from NC_138180.1 coordinate 9,477,463, forward strand.
GCTGGCCTAAGGCTTAGTTCACCATATAGCAATGTATATATTGACATATTATCCCCTCGGCTTTCTGTGATTCCCTACATCTCACCTTTCTTTGCAGACAAGCCATTTGAAATACTCTTAACTTATTTCACAGCCAATAAGTCTTTGAAATAATGTGTATTTTTTAGAGAAATCATCTTATATAATTAGGCAGAAAATCTCACCTTCCATAGTTTTCTAAACAGCACAATTTCACTCTTCTCACTGCTTAATTTGTTGTATTAAACAACCTTTGAGTATTTAGCTTTATCAATGACATGTACTTTAAAAATGTTTTAGAGATCCTACCAGTCTTTGAAAACATCCTTGTTCCTTGTTTCTTTTCCAGGTTTATGTATATTTTCTGCCTAGCACCTGATTATTCCAACATCTGACGGATGGCCTAGGGAATCTAATTCTGGTATTGATTGTTTTTGCTGATTGTCTCCCTTTGTAGCTGATTTCTTCATTATTGTGTAAATTTAGATCATGAGCTCATGTTTAGCTAAACAGCTGACCTTGTAAACGCCTTAGGTGTGAACGCTCGTAAGTTTCAGCAAAAAGTCGGCAACGATTTATTTGTGTCCCTCCAATGAGTTGCCCACAAGGACCCCGTTTTCTAGAAGTGTTGGTCCAATACTCCCTCTAGGGTTAGGGGAATTAGACAGGTCTGCTTTCGGCCCCCGATCTTGGGCAGGGGCAGTGGGACGCCTGTGGCCCGGGCAGGAGCCTCCTTGCATGTGAACCTGGGAATCATCTCTCCTGCGAACTTCGGTCACCTGGCAGAAAGCTATGATGCCCAGACCTATGGTTAGCTGTGCAGCGAGGTATACTGCGCGGACAGGTTCCACACTCACTGCAACTAAGTGGGCGGCCTGAGTGGAAAAGTGAGAGTTTGGGCAGCTGTGCAGACAAAGAAGGCGCCCTAAGGCCTGGCCTAAATGCTTGTGACACCCCACTAGGCCTGCCGGGCTCTGAGGGCCCTGCCCAGGGCCCGCTGCTCCCCTGCCCTTTGTTCAGTCACAGCAGAGATGGCCACACTCACTCCCTCTGTGAGGGCAGTGTTCCAGCCTCCCTCAGTCCCGCCCACTCTCCGCAGGTTACCATGGACTACAGATGCTGCATTCTGAGGCCAGGGTGTTCCGAGAATGCCAAGGGCAGACATGATGACCTTAAATGATTTCCTCTTTTGTCAGGAGGAGCTGTAGGAGCTAGGAAATGGTCCACTTTATAGAAATGTTCAAATTTACTGGCATTTCATATATTCTCTGCTATAACATTGTCCTGATTCTTTCTATATATTCTTTAATTATGTTTGTGCTTTCCTTAATCAAAGTGTGTCTTTTAAATCTTTTCAAAGAATATTCTTTGGACTTACTACCTCACCTGAATTTTATACGTTTTCTGTGGTATTAAGTTCTGCTCATATCTATCTTTATCTTTTTTCTATGTTCTCAGGGTTTATTGTTTTGATCTTCTGATGTCAATTAAAACACTTGGTTATTCATTTTCATCAATCTTTATACTTATAAAGATTTGAACTTTTAAAGATTCCAGCTCACTTTTAAGTTTCTAAGGGTCAGGTCCTCTACATTGTGGCTGGCCTAAGGCTTAGTTCACCATATAGCAATGTATATATTGACATTTTCCCCTCGACATTCTGTGATTCCCTACATCTCACCTTTCTTTGCAGACAAGCCATTTGAAATACACTTAACTTATTTCACAGCCAATAAGTCTTTGAAATAATGTCTATTTTTTAGAGAAATCTTCTGACATTATTAGGCAGAAAATCTCACCTGCCATAGTTTTCAAAACAGCATAATTTCACTCTTCTCAATGCTTAATCTGTGGTATTAAACAACCTTTGAGTATTTAGGTTTATCAATGACATGTACTTTAAAAATGTTTTAGAGATTCTACCAGCCTTTGAAAACCTCCTTGTTCCTTGTTTCAGTTCCAGTTTTATGTATATTTTCTGCCTTGCACCTGATTATTCCAACATCAGATGGATGGCCTAGGGAATCTCATTCTGGTATTGATTGTATTTGCTGATTGTCTCCCTTTGTAGCTGATTTCTTCAATATTGTGTAAATTTAGATCATGAGCTCATGTTTAGCTAAACAACTGACCTTGTAAGAGGCTTAGGTGTGAACGCTGGTACGCTTCAGCAGAAAGTCGGCAAAGATTTATTTGTGTCCCTCCAATGAGTTGCCCGCAAGGACCCCGTTTTCTACAAGTGTTGGTCCAATACTCCTTCGAGAGGCAGTGGACTCAGACATGGCTGCTTTTCAGGCTTCGTTCTGGGGCAGGGCCAGTGGGCGGCCCGTGGCCCGGGCAGGAGCCTCTCCGCATGTGTACCAGGGACCCATTTTCCTGCGAACTTCGGTCACCTGGCAGGAAGCTACGATGCCATGACCTATGGTTAGCTGTGCAGCGAGGTGTACTGCGCAGACAGGTTCCAAACACACTTCAAATAAGAGGGCAGCCTGAGTGGAAAGGTGAGAGTTTGGGCTGCTGTGCAGACAAAGAAGGCGCCCTTTGGCCTGGGCCTAAATGCTTGTGACACCCCACTGTGTATGCCGGGCTCGGAGGGCCCTGCCCTGGGCCCCCTGCTCCCCTGCCCTTTGTTCAGTCACAGCAGAGATGGCCACACCCACTCCCTCAGTGATGGCAGTCTTCCAACCTCCCTCAGCCACGCCCCCTCTCCGCAGGTTACCATGGACTACAGATGCTGCATTCTGAGGCCAGGGCGTTCCGAGAATGCCAAGGGCAGACATGATGACCTTAAATGATTTCCTCTTGTGTCAGTTTTCGTAAACTGTAGAAGCTAGGAAATGGTCCGCTTTACAGAAATGTTCAAGTTTACTGGCATTTCATATATTCTCTGCTATAACATTGTCCTGATTCTTTCAGCATATTCTTTACTTATGTTTATGTTTTCCTTAATCAAAGTGTGTCTTTTAAATCTTTTCAAAGAATATTCTTTGGACTTACTAAATCACCTGAATTTTATACGTTTTCTGTTGTATTAAGTTCTGCTCATATCTTTATTTATCTTTTTTCTATGTTCTCAGGGTTTATAGTTTTGATTTTCTGATGTCAAGTAAAACACTTGGTTATTCATTTTAATAAATCTTTTTACTTATAAAGATTTGAACTTTTAAAGATTCCAGCTTACTTGTACGTTTCTAAGGGTCCATTCCTCGACACTGTTGCCGGCCTAAGGCTTAGTTCACCATATAGCAATGTATATATTGACATATTATCCCCTCGGCTTTCTGTGATTCCCTACATCTCACCTTTCTTTGCAGACAAGCCATTTGAAATACCCTTAACTTATTTCACAGCCAATAATTCTTTGAAATAATGTGTATTTTTTAGAGAAATCATCTTATATAATTAGGCAGAAAATCTCACGTTCCATAGTTTTCTAAACAGCATAACTACACTCTTCTCACAGCTTAATTTGCTGTATTAAACATCGTTTGAGTATTTAGCTTTATCAATGACATGTACTTTAAAAATGTTTTAGAGACCCTACCAGTCTTTGAAAACATCCTTGTTCCTTGTTTCTTTTCCAGGTTTATGTATATTTTCTGCCTTGCACCTGATTATTCCAACATCAGATGGATGGCCTAGGGAATCTCATTCTGGTATTGATTGTTTTTGCTGATTGTCTCACTTTGTAGCTGATTTCTTCAATATTGTGTAAATTTAGATCATGAGCTCATGTTTACCTAAACACCTGACCTTCTAAGAGGCTTAGGTGTGAACGCTCGTACGCTTCAGCAGAAAGTCGGCAAAGATTTATTTGTGTCCCTCCAATGAGTTGCCCGCAAGGACCCCGTTTTCTACAAGTGTTGGTCCAATTCTCCTTCGAGAGGCAGTGGACTCAGACATGGCTGCTTTTCAGCCTTCGATCTGGGGCAGGGACAGTGGGCGGCCTGTGGCCCGGGCAGGAGCCTCTCCGCATGTGTCCCAGGGACCCATTTGCCTGCGAACTTCGGTCACCTGGCAGGAAGCTACGATGCCATGACCTATGGTTAACTGTGCAGCGAGGTGTACTGCGCAGACAGGTTCCAAACACACTTCAAATAAGAGGGCAGCCTGAGGGGAAAGGTGAGAGTTTGGGCAGCTGTGCAGACAATGAAGGCGCCCTTTGGCCTGGGCCTAAATGCTTGTGACACCCCACTGGGTCTGCCGGGCTCGGAGGGCCCTGAACTGGGCCCCCTGCTCCCCTGCCCTTTGTTCAGTCACAGCAGAGATGGCCACACCCACTCCCTCAGTGATGGCAGTCTTCCAACCTCCCTCAGCCACGCCCCCTCTCCGCAGGTTACCATGGGCTACAGATGCTGCATTCTGAGGCCAGGGCGTTCCGAGAATGCCAAGGGCAGACATGACGACCTTAAATGATTTCCTCTTGTGTCAGTTTCCGTAAACTGTAGCAGCTAGGAAATGGTCCGCTTTACAGAAATGTTCAAGTTTACTGGCATTTCATATATTCTCTGCTATAACATTGTCCTGATTCTTTCTGCATATTCTTTACATATGTTTATGTTTTCCTTAATCAAAGTGTGTCTTTTAAATCTTTTCAAAGAATATTCTTTGGACTTACTCAATCACCTGAATTTTATACGTTTTCTGTTGTATTAAGTTCTGCTCATATCTTTATTTATCTTTTTTCTATGTTCTCAGTGTTTATAGTTTTGATTTTCTGATGTCATGTAAAACACTTGGTTATTCATCTTAATAAATCTTTTTACTTATAAAGATTTGAACTTTTAAAGATTCCAGCTTACTTGTACGTTTCTAAGGGTCCTTTCCTCTACACTGTTGCCGGCCTAAGGCTTAGTTCAACATATAGCTATTTATATATTGACATATTTTCCCCTCTGCTTTCTGTGACTCCCTACATCTCACCTTTCTTTGCGGACAAGACATTTGAAATACCCTTAACTTATTTCACTGCCAATAAGTCTTTGAAATAATGTGTATTATTTAGAGAAATCATCTTATATAATTAGGCAGAAAGTCTCACGTTCCATAGTTTTCTAAACAGCATAACTTCACTCTTCTCACAGCTTAATTTGCTCTGTTAAAGAACCTTTGTGTATTTAGCTTTATCAATGACATGTACTTTAAAAATGTTTTAGAGACCCTACCAGTCTTTGAAAACATCCTTGTTCCTTGTTTCTTTTCCAGGTTTATGTATATTTTCTGCCTAGCACCTGATTATTCCAACATCTGACGGATGGCCTAGGGAATCTAATTCTGGTATTGATTGTTTTTGCTGATTGTCTCCCTTTGTAGCTGATTTCTCCATTATTGTGTATATTTAGGTCATGAGCTCATGTTTAGCTAAACAGCTGACCTTGTAAAAGGCTTAGGTGTGAACGCTCGTAAGTTTCAGCAAAAAGTCGGCAAAGATTTATTTGTGTCCCTCCAATGAGTTGCCCACAAGGACCCCGTTTTCTAGAAGTGTTGGTCCAATACTTCCTATAGGGGTAGGGGACTTAGAGAGGGCTGCTTTCGGCCCCCGATCTTGGGCAGGGGCAGTGGGCGGCTTGTGGCCCGGGCAGGAGCCTCTCTGCGTGTGAACCTGGGAATCATCTCTCCTTCGAACTTCACTCACATGGCAGGAGGCTACGATGCCCAGACCTATGGTTAGCTGTGCAGCGAGGTATACTGCGTGGACAGGTCCCACACACACTTCAAATAAGTGGGTGGCCTGAGTGGAAAAGTGAGAGTTTGGCCAGCTGTGCAGACAAAGAAGGCGCACTATGGCCTGGGCCTATATGCTTGTGACACCGCACTGGGCCTGCCTTGCTCTGAGGGCCCTGCCCTGGGCCCCATGCTCCCCTGCCCTTTGTTCAGTCACAACAGAGATGGCCACACCCACTCCCTCAGTGAGGGCAGTGTTCCAGCCTCCCTCAGCCCCGCCCACACTCCACAGGTTACCATGGACTACAGATGCTGCATTCTGAGGCCAGGGCGTTCCGAGAATGCCAAGGGCAGACATGATGACCTTAAATGATTTCCTCTTGTGTCAGTTTTGGTAAACTGTAGGAGCTAGGAAATGGTCCACTTTACAGAAATTTTCAAATTTACTGGCATTTCATATATTCTCTGCTATAACATTGTCCTGATTCTTTCTGTATATTCTTTACTTTTTTTTGTTTTCCTTAATCAAAGTGTGTCTTTTAAAGCTTTTCAAAGAATATTCTTTGGACTTACTACCTCACCTGAATTTTATACGTTTTCTGTGGTATTAAGTTTTGCTCATATCTATCTTTATCTTTTTTCTATGTACTCAGGGTTTATTGTTTTGATCTTCTGATGTCAATTAAAACACTTGGTTATTCATTTTCATCAATCTATTTACTTTTAAATATTTGAACTTTTAAAGATTCCAGCTCACTTTCAAGTTTCTAAGGGTCAGGTCCTCTACATTGTGGCTGGCCTAAGGCTTAGTTCACCATATAGCAATGTATATATTGACATTTTCCCCTCGACTTTCTGTGATTCCCTACATCTCACCTTTCTTTGCAGACAAGCCATTTGAAATACACTTAACTTATTTCACAGCCAATAAATCTTTGAAATAATGTCTATTTTTTAGAGAAATCTTCTTATATAATTAGGCAGAAAATCTCACCTGCCATAGTTTTGAAAACAGCATAATTTCACTCTTCTCAATGCTTAATCTGTGGTATTAAACAACCTTTGAGTATTTAGGTTTATCAACGAAATGTACTTTAAAAATGTTTTAGAGATCCTACCACCCTTTGAAAACCTCCTTGTTCCTTGTTTCAGTTCCAGTTTTATGTATATTTTCTGCCTTGCACCTGATAATTCCAACATCAGATGGATGGCCTAGGGAATCTCATTCTGGTATTGATTGTTTTTGCTGATTGTCTCAGTTTGTAGCTGATTTCTTCAATATTGTGTAAATTTAGATCATGAGCTCATGTTTAGCTAAACAGCTGACCTTGTAAGAGGCTTAGGTGTGAACGCTGGTAAGCTTCAGCAGAAAGTCGGCAAAGATTTATTTGTGTCCCTCCAATGAGTTGCCCGCAAGAACCCCGATTTCTACAAGTGTTGGTCCAATACTCCTTCGAGAGGCAGTGGACTCAGACATGGCTGCTTTTCAGACTTCGATCTGGGGCAGGGCCAGTGGGCGGCCTGTGGCCCGGGAAGGAGCCTCTCCGCATGTGTCCCAGGGACCCATTTGCCTGCGAACTTCAGTCACCTGGCAGGAAGCTACGATGCCTTGACCTATGGTTAGCGGTGCAGCGAGGTGTACTGCGCGGACAGGTACCCAACACACTTCAAATAAGAGGGCGGCCTGAGTGGAAAGGTGAGAGTTTGGGCAGCTGTGCAGACAAAGAAAGCGCCCTTTGTCCTGGGCCTAAATGCTTGTGACACCCCACTGGGTCTGCCGGGCTCTGAGGGCCCTGCCCTGGGCCCCGTGCTCCCCTGCCCTTGGTTCAGTCACAGCAGAGATGGCCACACCCACTCCCTCAGTGAGGGCAGTCTTCCAACCTCCCTCAGCCACGCCCCCTCTCCGCAGGTTACCATGGACTACAGATGCTGCATTCTGAGTCCAGGGCGTTCCGAGAATGCCAATGGCAGACAGGATGACCTTAAATGATTTCCTCTTGTGTCAGTTTTGGTAAACTTTAGGAGCTAGGAAATGGTCCACTTTACAGAAATATTCAAATTTACTGGCAATTCATATATTCTCCGCTATAACATTGTCCTGATTCTTTCTGTATATTATTTACTTTTTTTTGTTTTCCTAAATCAAAGTGTGTCTTTTAAATCTTTTCAAAAAATATTCTTTGGACTTACTAAATTACCTAAATTTTATACGTTTTCTGTTGTATTAAGTTCTGCTCATATCTTTATTTATCTTTTTTCTATGTTCTCAGGGTTTATTGTTTTGATTTTCTGATGTCAAGTAAAACACTTGGTTATTATTTTTAATAAACCTTTTTACTTATAAGATTTGAACTTTTAAAGATTCCAGCTTACTTGTACGTTTCTAAGGGTCCATTCCTCTACACTGGTGCCGGCCTAAGGCTTAGTTCACCATATAGCAAAGTATATATTGACATATTATCACCTCGGCTTTCTGTGATTCCCTACATCTCACATTTCTTTGCAGACAAGACATTTGAAATACCCTTAACTTATTTCACAGCCAATAAGTCTTTGAAATAATGTGTATTTTTTAGAGAAATCATCTTATATAATTAGGCAGAAAATCTCACCTTCCATAGTTTTCTAAACAGCATAATTTCACACTTCTTACTGCTTAATTTGTTGTATTAAACAACCATTGAGTATTTAGCTTTATCAATGACATGTACTTTAAAAATGTTTTAGAGATCCTACCAGTCTTTGAAAACATCCTTGTTCCTTGTTTCTTTTCCAGGTTTCTGTATATTTTCTGCCTAGCACCTGATTATTCCAACATCTGACGGATGGCCTAGGGAATCTAATTCTGGTATTGATTGTTTTTGCTGATTGTCTCCCTTTGTAGCTGATTTCTTCATTATTGTGTAAATTTAGGTCATGATCTCATGTTTAGCTAAACAGCTGACCTTATAAAAGGCTTAGGTGTGAACGCTCGTAAGTTTCAGCAAAAAGTCGGCAAAGATTTATTTGTGTCCCTCCAATGAGTTGCCCACAAGGACCCCGTTTTCTAGAAGTGTTGGTCCAATACTCCCTCTAGGGGTAGGGGATTTAGAGAGGGCTGCTTTCGGCCCCCGATCTTGGGCAGGGGCAGTGGGCGGCATGTGGCCCGGGCAGGAGCCTCTCTGCGTGTGAACCTGGGAATCATCTCTCCTGCGAACTTCGGTCACCTGGCAGGAAGCTACGATGCCCAGACCTATGGTTAGCTGTGTAGCGAGGTATACTGCGTGGACAGGTTCCACACACACTTCAACTAAGTGGGTGGCCTCAGTGGAAAAGTGAGAGTTTAGCCAGCTGTGCAGACAAAGAAGGCGCCCTATGGCCTGGGCCTAAATGCTTGTGACACCCCACTGGGCCTGCCTTGCTCTGAGGGCGCTGCCCTGGGCCCACTGCTCCCCTGCCCTTTGTTCAGTCACAGCAGTGATGGCCACACACACTCCCTCAGTGAGGGCAGTGTTCCAGCCTCCCTCAGACCCGCCCACTCTCCACAGGTTACCATGGACTACAGATGCTGCATTCTGAGGCCAGGGCGTTCCGAGAATGCCAAGGGCAGCCATGATGACCTTAAATGATTTCCTCTTGTGTCACTTTTGGTAAACTGTAGGAGCTAGGAAATGGTCCACTTTACAGAAATGTTCAAATTTACTGGCATTTCATATATTCTCTGCTATAACATTGTCCTGATTCTTTCTGTATATTCTTTACTTTTTTTTGTTTTCCTTAATCAAAGTGTGTCTTTTAAATCTTTTCAAAGAATATTCTTTGGACTTACTACCTCACCTGAATTTTATACGTTTTCTGTGGTATTAAGTTTTGCTCATATCTTTATTTATCTTTTTTCTATGTTCTCAGGGTTTATTGTTTTGATCTTCTGATGTCAATTAAAACACTTGGTTATTCATTTTCATCAATCTTTTTACTTATAAAGATTTGAACTTTTAAAGATTCCAGCTCACTTTCAAGTTTCTAAGGGTCAGGTCCCCTACATTGTGGCTGGCCTAAGGCTTAGTTCACCATATAGCAATGTATATATTGACATTTTCCCAACGACTTTCTGTGATTCCCTACATCTCACCTTTCTTTGCAGACAAGCCATTTGAAATACACTTAACTTATTTCACAGCCAATAAGTCTTTGAAATAATGTCTATTTTTTAGAGAAATCTTCTTATATAATTAGGCAGAAAATCTCACCTGCCATAGTTTTCAAAACAGCATAATTTCACTCTTCTCAATGCTTAATCTGTGGTATTAAACAACCTTTGAGGATTTAGTTTTATCAACGACATGTACTTTAAAAATGTTTTAGAGATCCTACCAGCCTTTGAAAACCTCCTTGTTCCTTCTTTCAGTTCCAGTTTTATGTATATTTTCTGCCTTGCACCTGATTATTCCAACATCAGATGGATGGCCTAGGGAATCTCATTCTGGTATTGATTGTTTTTGCTGATTGTCTCCCTTTGTAGCTGATTTCTTCAATATTGCGTAAATTTAGATCATGAGCTCATGTTTAGCTAAACAGCTGACCTTGTAAGAGGCTTAGGTGTGAACGCTGGTAAGCTTCAGCAGAAAGTCGGCAAAGATTTATTTGTGTCCCTCCAATGAGTTGCCCACAAGAACCCCGTTTTCTACAAGTGTTTGTCCAATACTCCTTCGAGAGGCAGTGGACTCAGACATGGCTGCTTTTCAGCCTTCGATCTGGGGCAGGGCCAATGGGCGGGCTGGGGTCCGGGCAGGAGCCTCTCCGCATGTGTCCCAGGGACCCATTTGCCTGCGAACTTCAGTCACCTGGCAGGAAGCTACGATGCCTTGACCTATGGTTAGCTGTGCAGCGAGGTGTACTGCGCAGACAGGTACCCAACACACTTCAAATAAGAGGGCGGCCTGAGTGGAAAGGTGAGAGTTTGGGCAGCTGTGCAGACAAAGAAGGCGCCCTTTGGCCTGGGCCTAAATGCTTGTGACACCCCACTGGCTCTGCCGGGCTCTGAGGGCCCTGCCCTGGGCCCCCTGCTCTCCTGCCCTTTGTTCAGTCACAGCAGAGATGGCCACACCCACTCCCTCAGTGAGGGGTGTCTTCCAACCTCACTCAGCCACGCCCCCTCTCCGCAGGTTACCATGGACTACAGATGCTGCATTCTGAGGCCAGGGCGTTCCGAGAATGCCAAGGGCAGACATGATGACCGTAAATGATTTCCTCTTGTGCCAGTTTTGGTAAACTTTAGGAGCTAGGAAATGGTCCACTTTACAGAAATATTCAAATTTACTGACAATTCATATATTCTCCGCTATAACATTGTCCTGATTCTTTCTGTATATTATTTACTTTTTTTTGTTTTCCTAAATCAAAGTGTGACTTTTAAATCTTTTCAAAGAATATTCTTTGGACTTACTAAATCACCTAAATTTTATACGTTTTCTGTTGTATTAAGTTCTGCTCATATCTTTATTTATCTTTTTTCTATGTTCTCAGGGTTTACTGTTTTGATTTTCTGATGTCAAGTAAAACACTTGGTTATTATTTTTAATAAATCTTTTTACTTATAAAGATTTGAACTTTTAAAGATTCCAGCTTCCTTGTACGTTTCTAAGGGTCCATTCCTCTACACTGTTTCCCGGCCTAAGGCTTAGTTCACCATATAGCAATGAATATATTGACATATTATCGCCTCGGCTTTCTGTGATTCCCTACATCTCACATTTCTTTGCAGACAAGACATTTGAAATACCCTTAACTTATTTCGCAGCCAATAAGTCTTTGAAATAATGTGTATTTTTTAGAGAAATCATCTTATATAATTAGGCAGAAAATCTCACCTTCCATAGTTTTCTAAACAGCATAATTTCACTCTTCTCACTGCTTAATTTGTTGTATTAAACAACCATTGAGTATTTAGCTTTATCAATGACATGTACTTTAAAAATGTTTTAGAGATCCTACCAGTCTATGAAAACATCCTTGTTCCTTGTTTCTTTTCCAGGTTTATGTATATTTTCTGCCTAGCACCTGATTATTCCAACATCTGACGGATGGCCTAGGGAATCTAAATCTGGTATTGATTGTTTTTGCTGATTGTCTCCCTTTGTAGCTGATTTCTTCATTATTGTGTAAATTTAGGTCATGAGCTCATGTTTAGCTAAACAGCTGACCTTGTAAAAGGCTTAGGTGTGAACGGTCGTAAGTTTCAGCAAAAAGTCGGCAAAGAATTATTTGTGTCCCTCCAATGAGTTGCCCACAAGGACCCCGTTTTCTAGAAGTGTTGGTCCAATACTCCCTCTAGGGGTAGGGGACTTAGACAAGGCTGCATTCGGCCCCCGATCTTGGGCAGGGGCAGTGGGTGGCGTGTGGCCCGGGCAGGAGCCTCTCTGCGTGTGAACCTGGGAATCATCTCTCCTGCGAACTTCGGTCACCTGGCAGGAAGCTACGATGCCCAGACCTATGGTTAGCTGTGCAGCGAGGTATACTGCGTGGACAGGTTCCACACTCAGTGCAACTAAGTGGGCGGCCTGAGTGGAAAAGTGAGAGTTTGGCCAGCTGTGCAGACAAAGAAGGCGCCCTAAGGCCTGGGCCTAAATGCTTGTGACACCCCACTAGGCCTGCCGGGCTCGGAGGGCCCTGCCCAGGGCCCGCTGCTCCCCTGCCCTTTGTTCAGTCACAGCAGAGATGGCCACACCCACTCCCTCTGTGAGGGCAGTGTTCCAGCCTCCCTCAGTCCCGCCCACTCTCCGCAGGTTACCATGGACTACAGATGCTGCATTCTGAGGCCAGGGCGTTCCGAGATTGCCAAGGGCAGACATGATGACCTTAAATGATTTCCTCTTGTGTGAGTTTTGGTAAACTGTAGGACGTAGGAAATGCTCCACTTTACAGAAATGTTCAAATTTACTGGCATTTCATATATTCTCTGCTATAACATTGTCCTGATTCTTTCTATATATTCTTTAATTATGTTTGTGCTTTCCTTAATCAAAGTGTGTCTTTTAAATCTTTTCAAAGAATATTCTTTGGACTTACTACCTCACCTGAATTTTATACGTTTTCTGTGGTATTAAGTTCTGCTCATATCTATCTTTATCTTTTTTCTATGTTCTCAGGGTTTATTGTTTTGAACTTCTGATATCAATTAAAACACTTGGTTATTCATTTTCATCAATATTTTACTTATAAAGATTTGAACTTTTAAAGATTCCAGCTCACTTTTCAGTTTCTAAGGGTCAGGTCCTCTACATTGTGGCTGGCCTAAGGCTTAGTTCACCTTATAGCAATGTATATATTGACATTTTCCCCTCGACTTTCTGTGATTCCCTACATCTCACCTTTCTTTGCAGACAAGCCATTTGAAATACACTTAACTTATTTCACAGCCAATAAGTCTTTGAAATAATGTCTATTTTTTAGAGAAATCTTCTGACATAATTAGGCAGAAAATCTCACCTGCCATAGTTTTCAAAACAGCATAATTTCACTCTTCTCAATGCTTAATCTGTGGTATTAAACAACCTTTGAGTATTTAGGTTTATCAATGACATGTACTTTAAAAAGGTTTTAGAGATCCTACCAGCCTTTGAAAACCTCCTCGTTCTTTGTTTCAGTTCCAGTTTTATGTATATTTTCTGCCTAGAACCTGATTATTCCAACATCTGACGGATGGCCTAGGGAATCTAATTCTGGTATTGATTGTTTTTGCTGATTGTCTCCCTTTGTAGATGATTTCTTCTTTATTGTGTAAATTTAGATCATGTGCTAATGTTTAGCTAAACAGCTGACCTTGTAAGAGGCTTAGGTGTGAACGCACGTAAGTTTCAGCAAAATGTCGCCAAAGATTTATTTGTGTCCCTCCAATGAGTTGCCCACATGGTCCCCGTTTTCTAGAAGTGTTGGTCCAATACTCCCTCTAGGTGTAGGGGACTTAGACAGGGCTGCTTTCGGCCCCCGATCTTGGGCAGGGGCAGTGGGCGGCCTGTGGCCCGGGCAGGAGCCTCTCTGCATGTGAACCTGGGAGTCATCTCTCCTGCGAACTTCGGTCACCTGGCAGGAAGCTACGATGCCCAGACCTATGGTTAGCTGAGCAGCGAGTTATACAGCGTGGACAGGGTCAACACACACTTCAAATAAGTGGGTGGCCTGAGTGGAATAGTGAGAGTTTGGCCAGCTGTGCAGACAAAGAAGGCGCCCTATGGCCTGGGCCTAAATGCTTGTGACACCCCACCTGGCCTGCCAGGCTCTGAGGGCCCTGCCCTGGGCCCCCTGCTCCCCTGCCCTTTGTTCAGTCACAGCAGAGATGGCCACACCCACTCCCTCAGTGAGGGCCGTGTTCCAGCCTCCCTCAGCCCCGCCCCCTCTCCGCAGGTTACCATGGACTACAGATGCTGCATTCTGAGGCCAGGGCGTTCCGAGAATGCCAAGGGCAGACATGATGACCTTAAATGATTTCCTCTTGTGTCAGTTTTGGTAAACTGTAGGAGCTAGGAAATGGTCCACTTTACAGAAATGTTCAAATTTACTGGCATTTCATATATTCTCTGCTATAACATTGTCCTGATTCTTTCTGTATATTCTTTACTTTTTTTTGTTTTCCTTAATCAAAGTGTGTCTTTTAAATCTTTTCAAAGAATATTCTTTGGACTTACTACCTCACCTGAATTTTATACGTTTTCTGTGGTATTAAGTTCTGCTCATATCTATCTTTATCTTTTTTATATGTTCTCAGGGTTTATTGTTTTGATCTTCTGATGTCAATTAAAACACTTGGTTATTCATTTTCATCAATCTTTTTACTTATAAAGATTTGAACTTTTAAAGATTCCAGCTCACTTTTAAGTTTCTAAGGGTCAGGTCCTCTACATTGAGGCTGGCCTAAGGCTTAGTTCACCATATAGCAATGTATATATTGACATTTTGCCCTCGACTTTCTGTGATTCCCTACATCTCACCTTTCTTTGCAGACAAGCCATTTGAAATACACTTAACTTATTTCTCAGCCAATAAGTCTTTGAAATAATGTCTATTTTTTAGAGAAATCTTCTGACATAATTAGGCAGAAAATCTCACCTGCCATAGTTTTCAAAACAGCATAATTTCACTCTTCTCAATGCTTAATCTGTGGTATTAAACAACCTTTGAGTATTTAGGTTTATCAATGACATGTACTTTAAAAATGTTTTAGAGATCCTACCAGCCTTTGAAAACCTCGTTGTTCTTTGTTTCAGTTCCAGTTTTATGTATATTTTCTGCCTGGCACCTGATTATTCCAACATCTGACGGATGGCCTAGGGAATCTAATTCTGGTATTGATTGTTTTTGATGATTGTCTCCCTTTGTAGCTGATTTCTTCATTATTGTGTAAATTTAGGTCATGAGCTCATGTTTAGCTAAACAGCTGACCTTGTAAAATGCTTAGGTGTGAACGCTCGTAAGTTTCAGCAAAAAGTCGGCAAAGATTTATTTGTGTCCCTCCAATGAGTTGCCCACAAGGACCTCGTTTTCTTGAAGTGTTGGTCCAATACTCCCTCTAGGGGTAGGGGACTTAGAGAGGGCTGCTTTCGGCCCCCGATCTTGGGCAGGGGCAGTGGGCGGCGTGTGGCCTGGGCAGGAGCCTCTCTGCGTGTGAACCTGGGAATCATCTCTCCTTCGAACTTCGGTCACCTGGCAGGAAGCTACGATGCCCAGACCTATGGTTAGCTGTGCAGCGAGGTATACTACGTGGACAGGTTCCACACACACTTCAAATAAGTGGGTGGCCTCAGTTTAAAAGTGAGAGTTTGGCCAGCTGTGCAGACAAAGAAGGCGCCCTATGGCCTGGGCCTAAATGCTTGTGACACAACACTGGGCCTGCCTTGCTCTGAGGGCCCTTCCCTGGGCCCCATGCTCCCCTGCCCTTTGTTCAGTCACAGCAGAGATGGCCACACCCACTCCCTCAGTGAGGTTAGTGTTCCAGCCTCCCTCAGCCCCGCCCACTCTCCACATGTTACCATGGACTACAGATGCTGCATTCTGAGGCCAGGGCGTTCCGAGAATGCCAAGGGCATACATGATGACCTTAAATGATTTCCTCTTGTGTCAGTTTTGGTAAACTGTAGGACCTAGGAAATGGTCCACTTTACAGAAATGTTCAAATTTACTGGCATTTCATATATTCTCTGCTCTAACATTGTCCTGATTCTTTCTGTATATTCTTTAATTTTATTTGTTTTCCTTAATCAAAGTGTGTCTTTTAAATCTTTTCAAAGAATATTCTTTGGACTTACTAAATCACATGAATTTTATACGTTTTCTGTTGTATTAAGTTCTGCTCATATCTTTATTTATCTTTTTTCTATGTTTTCAGGGTTTAAAGTTTTGATTTTCTGATGTCAAGTAAAACACTTGGTTATTCATTTTAATAAATCTTTTACTTATAAAGATTTGAACTTTTAAAGATTCCAGCTTACTTGTACGTTTCTAAGGGTCCTTTACTCTACACTGTTGCCGGCCTACGGCTTAGTTCAACATATAGCTATGTATATTTTGACATATTATCCCCTCGGCTTTCTGTGATTCCCTACATCTCACCTTTCTTTGCAGACAAGCCATTTGAAATACACATAACTTATTTCACAGCCAATAAGTTTTTGAAATAATGTGTATTTTTAGGAGAAAACATCTTATATAATTAGACAGAAAATCTCACCTTCCATAGTTTTCTAAACAGCATAATGTCACTTTCTCACTGCTTAATTTGTTGTATTAAACAACCTTTGAGTATTTAGCTTTATCAATGACATGTACTTTAAAAATGTTTTAGAGACCCTACCAGTCTTTGAAAACATCCTTGTTCCTGTTTCATTTCCAGGTTTATGTATATTTTCTGCCTAGCACCTGATTATTCCAACATCTCAAGGATGGCCTAGGGTATCTAATTCTGGTATTGATTGTTTTTGCTGATTGTCTCCCTTTGTAGCTGATTTCTTCATTATTGTGTAAATTTAGATCATGAGCTCATGTTTAGCTAAACAGCTGACCTTGTAAGAGGCTTAGGTGTGAACGCTCCTAAGTTTCAGCAAAAAGTCGGCAAAGATTTATTTGTGTCCCTCCAATGAGTTGCCCACAAGGACCCCGTTTTCTAGAAGTGTTGGTCCAATACTTCCTCTAGGGATAGGGGACTTAGACAGGGCTGCTTTCGGCCCCCGATCTTGGGCAGGGACAGTGGGCGGCCTGTGGCCCGGGCAGGAGCCTCTCTGCGTGTGAACCTGGGAATCATCTATCCTGCGAACTTCGGTGACCTGGCAGGAAGCTACCATGCCCAGACATATGTTTAGCTGTGCAGCGAGGTGTACTGCGCGGACAGGTTCCAAACACACTTCAAATAAGAGGGCGGCCTGAGTGGAAAGGTGAGAGTTTGGGCAGCTGTGCAGACAAAGAAAGCGCCCTATGGCCTGGGCCTAAATGCTTGTGACACCCCACCGGGCCTGCCGGGCTCTGAGGGCCCAGCCCTGGGCCCCCTGCTCGCCTGCCCTTTGTTCAGTCACAGCAGGGATGGCCACACCCACTCCCTCATGTGAGGGCAGTGTTCCAGCCTCCCTCAGCCCCGCCCCCTCTCCGCAGGTTACCATGGACTACAGATGCTGCATTCTGAGGACAGGGCATTCCGAGAATGCCAAAGGCATACATGATGACCTTAAATGATTTCCTCTTGTGTCAGTTTTGGTAAACTGTAGGAGCTAGGAAATGGTCCGCTTTACAGAAATGTTCTAATTTACTGGCATTTCATATATTCTCTGCTATAACATTGTCCTGATTGTTTCTATATATTCTTTAATTATGTTTGTGTTTTCCTTAATCAAACTGTGTCTTTTAAATCTTTTCAAAGAATACTCTTTGGACTTACTACCTCACCTGAATTTTATACGTTTTCTGTGGTATTAAGTTCTGCTCATATCTTTATTTATCTTTTTTCTATGTTCTCAGCGTTTATTGTTTTGATCTTCTGATGTCAATTAAAACACTTGGTTATTCATTTTCATCAATCTTTTTACTTATAAAGATTTGAACTTTTAAAGATTACAGCTCACTTTTAAGTTTCTAAGGGTCAGGTCCTCTACATTGTGGCTGGCCTAAGGCTTAGTTCACCATGTAGCAATGTATATATTGACATTTTCCTCTCGACTTTCTGTGATTCCCTACATCTCACCTTTCTTTGCAGACAAGCCATTTGAAATACACTTAACTTATTTCACAGCCAATAAGTCTTTGAAATAATGTCTATTTTTTAGAGAAATCTTCTTATATAATTAGGCAGAAAATCTCACCTGCCATAGTTTTCAAACATCATAATTTCACTCTTCTCAATGCTTAATCTGTGGTATTAAACAACCTTTGAGTATTTAGCTTTATCAACGACATGTACTTTAAAAATGTTTTAGTGATCCTACCAGCCTTTGAAAACCTCCTTGTTCCTTGTTTCATTTCCAGTTTTATGTATATTTTCTGCCTTGCACCTGATTATTCCAACATCAGATGGATGGCCTAGGGAATCTCATTCTGGTATTGATTGTTTTTGCTGATTGTCTCCCTTTGTAGCTGATTTCTTCAATATTGTGTAAATTTAGATCATGAGCTCATGTTTAGCTAAACAGCTGACCTTGTAAGAGGCTTAGGTGTGAACGCTGGTAAGCTTCAGCAGAACGTCGGCAAAGATTTATTTGTGTCCCTCCAATGAGTTGCCCGCAAGGACCCCGTTTTCTACAAGTGTTGGTCCAATACTCCTTCGAGAGGCAGTGGACTCAGACATGGCTGCTTTTCAGCCTTCGATCTGGGGCAGGGACAGTGGGCGGCCTGTGGCCCGGGCAGGAGCCTCTCCGCATGTGTCCCAGGGACCCATTTGCGTGCGAACTTCGGTCACCTGGCAGAAAGCTACGATGCCCTGACCTATGGTTAGCTGTGCAGCGAGGTGTACTGCGCGGACAGGTTCCAAACACACTTCAAATAAGAGGGGGGCCTGAGTGGAAAGATGAGAGTTTGGGCAGCTGTGCAGACAAAGAAGGCGCCCTTTGGCCTGGGCCTAAATGCTTGTGACACCCCACTGGGTCTGCCGGGCTCTGAGGGCCCTGCCCTGGGCCCCCTGCTCCCCTGCCCTTTGTTCAGTCACAGCAGAGATGGCCACACCCACTCCCTCAGTGAGGGCAGTCTTCCAAGCTCCCTCAGCCACGCCCCCTCTCCGCAGGTTACCATGGACTACAGATGCTGCATTCTGAGGCCAGGGCGTTCCGAGAATGCCAAGGGCAGACATGATGACCTTAAATGATTTCCTCTTGTGTCAGTTTTGGTAAACTTTAGGAGCTATGAAATGGTCCACTTTACAGAAATGTTCTAATTTACTGGAATTTCATATATTCTCTGCTATAACATTGTCCTGATTCTTTCTGCATATTCTTTACTTATGTTTATGTTTTCCTTAATCAAAGTGTGTCTTTTAAATCTTTTCATAGAATATTATTTGGACTTACTAAATCACCTGAATTTTATACGTTTTCTGTTGTATTAAGTTCTGCTCAAATCTTTATTTATCTTTTTTCTATGTTCTCAGGGTTTATAGTTTTGATTTTCTGATGTCAAGTAAAACACTTGGTTATTCATTTTCATCAATCTTTTTACTTATAAAAATTTGAACTTTTAAAGATTCCAGCTCACTTTTAAGTT
Source organism: Mesoplodon bidens (assembly GCF_964165515.1). Taxonomy (NCBI): domain Eukaryota; kingdom Metazoa; phylum Chordata; class Mammalia; order Artiodactyla; family Ziphiidae; genus Mesoplodon; species Mesoplodon bidens. The sequence continues at coordinate 9,496,855 of NC_138180.1, forward strand.
TCTAAGGGTCAGGTCCTCTACATTGTGGCTGGCCTAAGGCTTAGTTCACCATGTAGCAATGTATATATTGACATTTTCCCTCGAATTTCTGTGATTCCCTACATCTCACCTTTCTTTGCAGACAAGCCTTTTGAAATACACTTAACTTATTTCACAGCCAGTAAGTCTTTGAAATAATGTGTATTTTTTAGAGAAATCATCTTACATAATTAGGCAGAAAATCTCTCCTTCCATTGTTTTCTAAACAGCATAATTTCACTCTTCTCTCTGCTTAATTTGTTGTATTAAACAACCTTTGAGTATTTAGCTTTATCAATGACATGTACTTTAAAAATGTTTTAGAGACCCTACCAGTCTTTGAAAACATCCTTGTACCTTGTTTCATTTCCAGGTTTATGTATATTTTCTTCCTAGCACCTGATTATTCCAAGATCTGACGGGTGGCCTAGGGATTCTAATTCTGGTATTGATTGTTTTTGCTGATTGTCTCCCTTTATAGCTGATTTCTTCATTATTGTGTAAATTTAGATCATGTGCTCATGTTTAGCTAAACAGCTGACCGTTTAAGAGGCTTAGGTGTGAACGCTCATAAGTTTCAGCAAAATGTCGCCAAAGATTTATTTGTGTCCCTCCAATGAGTTGCCCACAAGGACCCCGTTTTCTAGAAGTGTTGGTCCAATACTCCCTCTAGGGGTAGGGGACTTAGACAGGGCTGCTTTCGGCCCACGATCTTGGGCAGGGGCAGTGGGCGGCCTGTGGCCCGGGCAGGAGCCTCTCTGCGTGTGAACCTGGGAGTCATTTCTCCTGCGAACTTCGGTCACCTGGCAGGAAGCTACAATGCCCAGACCAATGGTTAGCTGTGCAGCGAGGTATACTGCGTGGACAGGTTCCACACACACTTCAAATAAGTGGGAGGCCTCAGTGGAAAAGTGAGAGTTTGGCCAGCTGTGCAGACAAAGAAGGCGCCCTATGGCCTGGGCCTAAATGCTTGTGACACCACACTGGGCCTGCCGGGCTCTGAGGGCCCTACCCTGGGCCCCCTGCTCCCCTGCCCTTTGTTCAGTCACAGCAGAGATGGCCACACCCACTCCCTCAGTGAGAGCAGTGCTCCAGCCTCCATCAGCCCCGCCCACTCTCCGCAGGTTACCATGGACTACAGATGCTGCATTCTGAGGCCAGGGCGTTCCGAGAATGCCAAGGGCAGACATGATGACCTTAAATGATTTCCTCTTGTGTCAGTTTTGGTAAATTGTAGGAGCTAGGAAATGGTCCACTTTACAGAAATGTTCAAATTTACTGGCATTTCATATATTCTCTACTATAACATTGTCCTGATACTTTCTGTATATTCTTTATTTTTTTTTGGTTTCCTTAATCAAACTGAGTCTTTTAAATCTTTTCAAAGAATATTCTTTGGACTTACTACCTCACCTGAATTTTATACGTTTTTTGTTGTATTAAGTTCTGCTCATATCTTTATTTATCTTTTTTCTATGTTCTCAGTGTTTATTCTTTTGATTTTCTGATGTCAAGTAAAACACTTGGTTATTCATTTTAATAAATTTTTTACTTATAAAGATTTGAACTTTTAAAGATTCCAGCTCACTTTCAAGTTTCTAAGGGTCAGGTCCTCTACATTGTGGCTGGCCTAAGGCTTAGATCAACATATAGCTATGTATATATTGACATATCATCCCCTCGGCTTTCTGTGATTCCCTACATCTCACCTTTCTTTGCAGACAAGCCATTTGAAATACACTTAACTTATTTCACAGTCAATAAGTCTTTGAAATAATGTCTATTTTTTAGAGAAATCTTCTTATATAATTAGGCAGAAAATCTCACCTGCCATAGTTTTCAAAGCAGCATAATTTCACTCTTCTCAATGTTTAATCTGTGGTATTAAACAACCTTTGAGTATTTAGGTTTATCAACGACATGTACTTTAAAAATGTTTTAGAGATCCTACCAGCCTTTGAAAACCTCCTTGTTCCTTGTTTCAGTTCCAGTTTTATATATATTTTCTGCCTTGCACCTGATTATTCCAACATCAGATGGATGGCCTAGGGAATCTCATTCTGGTATTGATTGTTTTTGCTGATTGTCTCCCTTTGAAGCTGATTTCTTCAATATTGTGTAAATTTAGATCATGAGCTCATGTTTAGCTAAACAGCTGACCTTGTAAGAGGCTTAGGTGTGAACGCTGGTACGCTTCAGCAGAAAGTCGGCAAAGATTTATTTGTGTCCCTCCAATGTGTTGCCCGCAAGGACCCCGTTTTCTACAAGTGTTGTTCCAATACTCCTTCGAGAGGCAGTGGACTCAGACATGGCTGCTTTTCAGGCTTCGATCTGGGGCAGGGCCAGTGAGCGGCCTGTGGCCCGGGCAGGAGCCTCTCCGCATGTGTCCCAGGGACCCATTTGCCTGTGAACTTCGGTCACCTGGCAGGAAGCTACGATGCCCTGACCTATGGTTAGCTGTGCAGCGAGGTGTACTGTGCGGACAGGTTCCAAACACACTTCAAGTAAGAGGGCGGCCTGGGTGGAAAGGTGAGAGTTTGGGCAGCTGTGCAGACAAAGAAGGCGCCCTTTGGCCTGGGCCTAAATGCTTGTGACACCCCACTGTGTCTGCCGGGCTCTGAGGGCCCGGCCCTGGGCCCCCTGCTCCCCTGCCCTTTGTTCAGTCACAGCAGAGATGGCCACACCCACTCCCTCAGTGATGGCAGTCTTCCAGGCTCCCTCAGCCACGCCCCCTCTCCCCAGGTTACCATGGACTACAGATGCTGCATTCTGAGGCCAGGGCGTTCCGAGAATGCCAAGGGCAGACATGATGACCTTAAATGATTTCCTCTTGTGTCAGTTTTGGTAAACTGTAGGAGCTAGGAAATGGTCCGCTTTACAGAAATGTTCTAATTTACTGGCATTTCATATATTCTCTGCTATAACATTGTCCTGATTCTTTCTATATATTCTTTAATTATGTTTGTGTTTTCCTTAATCAAAGTTTGTCTTTTAAATCTTTTCAAAGAATACTCTTTAGACTTACTACCTCACCTGAATTTTATACGTTTTCTGTGGTACTAAGTTCTGCTCATATCTTTATTTATCTTTTTTCTATGTTCTCAGGGTTTATTGTTTTGATCTTCTGATGTCAATTAAAACACTTGGTTATTCATTTTCATCAATTTTTTACTTCTAAAGATTTGAACTTTTAAAGATTCCAGCTCACTTTCAAGTTTCTAAGGGTCAGGTCCTCTACATTGTGGCTGGCCTAAGGCTTAGTTCACCATGTAGCAATGTATATATTGACATTTTCCCCTCGACTTTCTGTGATTCCCTACATCTCACCTTTCTTTGCAGACAAGCCATTTGAAATACACTTAACTTATTTCACAGCCAATAAGTCTTTGAAATAATGTCTATTTTTTAGAGAAATCTTCTTATATAATTAGGCAGAAAATCTCACCTGCCATAGTTTTCAAAACAGCATAATTTCACTCTTCTCAATGCTTAATCTGTGGTATTAAACAACCTTTGAGTATTTAGGTTTATCAACGACATGTACTTTAAAAATGTTTTAGTGATCCTACCAGCCTTTGAAAACCTCCTTGTTCCTTGTTTCAGTTCCAGTTTTATGTATATTTTCTGCCTTGCACCTGATTATTCCAACATCAGATGGATGGCCTAGGGAATCTCATTCTGGTATTGATTGTTTTGCTGATTGTCTCACTTTGCAGCTGATTTCTTCAATATTGTGTAAATTTAGATCATGAGCTCATGTTTAGCTGAATAGCTGACCTTGTAAGAGGCTTAGGTGTGAACGCTGGTAAGCTTCAGCAGAAAGTCGGCAAAGATTTATTTGTGTCCCTCCAATGAGTTGCCCGCAAGGACCCCGTTTTCTACAAGTGTTGGTCCAATACTCCTTCGAGAGGCAGTGGACTCAGACATGGCTGCTTTTCAGCCTTCGATCTGGGGCAGGGACAGTGGGCGGCCTGTGGCCCGGGCAGGAGCCTCTTCGCATGTGTCCCAGGGACCCATTTGCCTGCGAACTTCGGTCACCTGGCAGAAAGCTACCATGCCCTGACCTATGGTTAGCTGTGCAGCGAGGTATACTGCGTGGACAAGTTCCACACACACTTCAAATAAGTGGGAGGCCTCAGTGGAAAAGTGAGAGTTTGGCCAGCTGTGCAGACAAAGAAGGCGCCCTAAGGCCTGGGCCTAAATGCTTGTGACACCCCACTAGGCCTGCCGGGCTCTGAGGGCCCTGCCCAGGGCCCGCTGCTCCCCTGCCCTTTGTTCAGTAACAGCAGAGATGGCCACACACACTCCCTCTGTGAGGGCAGTGTTCCCGCCTCCCTCAGTCCCGCCCACTCTCCGCAGGTTACCATGGACTAAAGATGCTGCATTCTGAGGCCAGGGCGTTCCGAGAATGCCAAGGGCAGACATGATGACCTTAAGTGATTTCCTCTTGTGTCAGTTTTGGTAAACTGTAGGAGCTAGGAAATGGTCCACTTTACAGAAATGTTCAAATTTACTGACATTTCATATATTCTCTGTTATAACATTTTCCTGATTCTTTCTATATATTCTTTAATTATGTTTGTGCTTTCCTTAATCAAAGTGTGTCTTTTAAATCTCTTCAAAGAATATTCTTTGGACTTACTACCGCACCTGAATTTTATACGTTTTCTGTGGTATTAAGTTCTGCTCACATCTATCTTTATCTTTTTTCTATGTTCTCAGGGTTTATTGTTTTGATCTTCTGATGTCAATTAAAACACTTGGTTATTCATTTTCATCAATCTTTTTACTTATAAAGATTTGAACTTTTAAAGATTCCAGCTCACTTTTAAGTTTCTAAGGGTCAGGTCCTCTACATTGTGGCTGGCCTAAGGCTTAGTTCACCATATAGCAATGTATATATTGACATTTTCCCCTCGAATTTCTGTGATTCCCTACATCTCACCTTTCTTTGCAGACAAGCCATTTGAAATACACTTAACTTATTTAACAGCCAATAAGTCTTTGAAATAATGTCTATTTTTTAGAGAAATCTTCTGACATAATTAGGCAGAAAATCTCACCTGCCATAGTTTTCAAAACAGCATAATTTCACTCTTCTCAATGCTTAATCTGTGGTATTAAACAACCTTTGAGTATTTAGGTTTATCAATGACATGTACTTTAAAAATGTTTTAGCGATCCTACCAGCCTTTGAAAACCTCCTTGTTCCTTGTTTCAGTTCCAGTTTTATGTATATTTTCTGCCTTGCACCTGATTATTCCAACATCAGATGGATGGCCTAGGGAATCTCATTCTGGTATTGATTGTTTTTGCTGATTGTCTCACTTTGTAGCTGATTTCTTCAATATTGTGTAAATTTAGATCATGAGCTCATGTTTAGCCAAACAGCTGACCTTGTAAGAGGCTTAGGTGTGAACGCTGGTAAGCTTCAGCAGAAAGTCGGCAAAGATTTATTTGTGTCCCTCCAATGAGTTGCCCGCAAGGATCCCGTTTTCTACAAGAGTTGGTCCAATCCTCCTTCGAGAGGCAGTGGACTCAGACATGGATGCTTTTCAGGCTTCGATCTGGGGCAGGGCCAGTGGGCGGCCTGTGGCCCGGGCTGGAGCCTCTCCGCATGTGTCCCAGGGACCCATTTGCCTGCGAACTTCTGTCACCTGGCAGGAAGCTACGATGCCCTGACCTATGGTTAGCTGTGCAGCGAGGTGTACTGCGCGGACAGGTTCCAAACACACTTCAAATAAGAGGGCGGCCTGAGTGGAAAGGTGAGAGTTTGGGCAGCTGTGCAGACAAAGAAGGTGCCATTTGTCCTGGGCCTAAATGCTTGTGACACCCCACTGGGTCTGCCGGGCTCTGAGGGCCCTTCCCTGGGCCCTCTGCTCCCCTGCCCTTTGTTCAGTCACAGCAGAGATGGCCACACCCACTCCCTCAGTGATGGCAGTCTTTCAACCTCCCTCAGCCATGCCCCCTCTCCGCAGGTTACCATGGACTACAGATGCTGCATTCTGAGGCCAGGGCGTTCCGAGAATGCCAAGGGCAGACATGACGACCTTAAATGATTTCCTCTTGTGTCAGTTTTCGTAAACTGTAGTAGCTAGGAAATGGTCCGCTTTACAGAAATGTTCAAGTTTACTGGCATTTCATATATTCTCTGCTATAACATTGTCCTGATTCTTTCTGCATATTCTTTACTTATGTTTATGTTTTCCTTAATCAAAGTGTGTCTTTTAAATCTTTTCAAAGAATATTCTTTGGACTTACTAAATCCCCTGAATTTTATACGTTTTCTGTTGTATTCAGTTCTGCTCATAACTTTAGTTATCTTTTTTCTATGTTCTCAGGGTTTATAGTTTTGATTTTCTGATGTCAAGTAAAACACTTGGTTATTCATTTTAATTAATCTTTTTACTTATAAAGATTTGAAATTTAAAGATTCCAGCTTACTTGTACGTTTCTAAGGGTCCATTCCTCTACACTGTTGCCGGCCTAAGGCTTAGATCAACATATAGCTATGTATATATTGACATATTATCCCCTCGGCTTTCTGTGATTCCCTACATCTCACCTTTCTTTGCAGACAAGCCATTTGAAATACCCTTAACTTATTTCACAGCCAATAAGTCTTTGAAATAATGTGTATTTTTTAGAGAAATCATCTTATATAATTAGGCAGAAAATCTCACCTTCCATAGTTTTCTAAACAGCATAACTTCACTCTTCTCAATGCTTAATTTGTTGTATTAAACAACCTTTGAGTATTTAGCTTTATCAATGACATGTACTTTAAAAATGTTTTAGAGATCCTACCAGTCTTTGAAAACATCCTTGTTCCTTGTTTCTTTTCCATGTTTATGTATATTTTCTGCCTAGCACCTGATTATTCCAACATCTCAAGGATGGCCTAGGGAATCTAATTCTGGTATTGATTGTTTTTGCTGATTGTCTCCCTTTGTAGCTGATTTCTTCATTATTGTGTAAATTTAGGTCATGAGCTCATGTTTAGCTAAACAGCTGACCTTGTAAAAGGCTTAGGTGTGAACGCTCGTAAGTTTCAGCAAAAAGTCGGCAAAGATTTATTTGTGTCCCTCCAATGAGTTGCCCACAAGTACCCCGTTTTCGAGAAGTGTTGGTCCAATACTCCCTCTAGGGGTAGGGGACTTAGACAGGGCTGCTTTCGGCCCCCGATCTTGGGCAGGGGCAGTGGGCGGCGTGTGGCCCGGGCAGGAGCCTCTCTGCGTGTGAACATGGGAATCATCTCTCCTGCGAACTTCGGTCACCTGGCAGGAAGCTACGATGCCCAGACCTATGGTTAGCTGTGCAGCGAGGTATACTGCGTGGACAGGTTCCACACACACTTCAAATAAGTGGGTGGCCTCAGTGGAAAAGTGAGAGTTTGGCCAGCTGTGCAGACAAAGAAGGCGCCCTATGGCCTGGGCCTAAATGCTTGTGACAACCCACTGGGCCTGCCTTGCTCTGAGGGACCTGCCCTGGGCCCCATGCTCCCCTGCCCTTTGTTCAGTCACAGCAGAGATGGCCAAACACACTCCCTCCGTGAGGGCAGTGTTCCAACCTCCCTCAGCCCCGCCCACACTCCACAGGTTACCATGGACTACAGATGCTGCATTCTGAGGCCAGGGCTTTCCGAGAATGCCAAGGGCAGACATGATGACCTTAAATGATTTCCCCTTGTGTCAGTTTTGGTAAACTGTAGGAGCTAGGAAATGGTACACTTTACAGAAATATTCAAATTTACTGGCAATTCATATATTCTCCGTTATAACATTGTCCTGATTCTTTCTGTATATTATTTACATTTTTTTGTTTTCCTTAATCAAAGTGTGTCTTTTAAATCTTTTCAAAGAATATTCTTTGGACTTACTAAATCACCTAAATTTTATACGTTTTCTGTTGTATTAAGTTCTGCTCATATCATTATTTATCTTTTTTCTATGTTCTCAGGGTTTATTGTTTTGATTTTCTCATGTCAAGTAAAACACTTGGTTATTATTTTTAATAAATTTTTTTACTTATAAAGATTTGAACTTTTAAAGATTCCAGCTTCCTTGTACGTTTCTAAGGGTCCACTCCTCTACACTGTTGCCGGCCTAAGGCTTAGTTCACCATATAGCAATGTATATATTGACATATTATCCCCTCGGCTTTCTGTGATTCCCTACATCTCACCTTTCTTTGCAGACAAGACATTTGAAATACCCTTAACTTATTTCACAGCCAATAAGTCTTTGAAATAATGTGTATTTTTTAGAGAAATCATCTTATATAATTAGGCAGAAAATCTCACCTTCCATAGTTTTCTAAACAGCAAAATTTCACTCTTCTCACTGCTTAATTTGTTGTATTAAACAACCTTTGAGTATTTAGCTTTATCAATGACATGTACTTTAAAAATGTTATAGAGATCCTACCAGTCTTTGAAAACATCCTTGTTCCTTGTTTCTTTTCCAGGTTTATGTATATTTTCTGCCTAGCACCTGATTATTCCAACATCTGACGGATGGCCTAGGGAATCTAATTCTGGTATTGATTGTTTTTGCTGATTGTCTCCCTTTGTAGCTGATTTCTTCATTATTGTGTAAATTTAGATCATGAGCTCATATTTAGCTATACAGCTGACCATGTAAAAGGCTTAGGTGTGAACGCTCCTAAGTTTCAGCAAAAAGTCGGCAAAGATTTATTTGTGTCCCTCCAATGAGTTGCCCACAAGGACCCCGTTTTCTAGAAGTGTTGGTCCAATACTCCCTCTAGGGTTAGGGGAATTAGACAGGGCTGCTTTCGGCTCCCGATCTTGGGCAGGGGCAGTGGGCCGCCTGTTGCCCGGGCAGGAGCCTCTCTGCATGTGAACCTGGGAATCATCTCTCCTGCGAACTTCGGTCACCTGGCAGGAAGCTATGATGCCCAGACCTATGGTTAGCTGTGCAGCGAGGTATACTGCGCGGACAGGTTCCACACTCACTGCAACTAAGTGGGCGGCCTGAGTGGAAAAGTGAGAGTTTGGGCAGCTGTGCAGACAAAGAAGGCGCCCTAAGGCCTGGGCCTAAATGCTTGTGACACCCCAATAGGCCTGCCGGGCTCTGAGGGCCCTGCCCAGGGCCCGCTGCTCCCCTGCCCTTTGTTAAGTCACAGCAGAGATGGCCAAACCCACTCCCTCTGTGAGGGCAGTGTTCCAGCCTCCCTCAGTCCCGCCCACTCTCCACAGGTTACCATGGACTACAGATGCTGCATTCTGAGGCCAGGGCGTTCCGAGAATGCCAAGGGCAGACATGATGACCTTAAATGATTTCGTCTTGTGTCAGTTTTGGTAAACTGTAGGAGCTAGGAAATGGTCCACTTTACAGAAATGTTCAAATTTACTGGCATTTCATATATTCTCTGCTATAACATTGTCCTAATTCTTTCTGTATATTCTTTACTTTTTTTTGCTTTCCTTAATCAACCTGAGTCTTTTAAATCTTTTCAAAGAATATTCTTTGGACTTACTACCTCACCTGAATTTTATACGTTTTCTGTGGTATTAAGTTCTGCACATATCTTTATTTATCTTTTTTCTATGTTCTCAGGGTTTATTGTTTTGATCTTCTGATGTCAATTAAAACACTTGGTTATTCATTTTCATCAATCTTTTTACTTATAAAGATTTGAACTTTTAAAGATTCCAGCTCACTTTCAAGTTTCTAAGGGTCAGGTCCCCTACATTGTGGCTGGCCTAAGGCTTAGTTCACCATATAGCAATGTATATATTGTCATTTTCCCCTCGACTTTCTGTGATTCCCTACATCTCACCTTTCTTTGCAGACAAGCCATTTGAAATACACTTAACTTATTTCACAGCCAATAAGTCTTTGAAATAATGTCTATTTTTTAGAGAAATCTTCTTATATAATTAGGCAGAAAATCTCACCTGCCATAGTTTTCAAAACAGCATAATTTCACTCTTCTCAATGCTTAATCTGTGGTATTAAACAACCTTTGAGTATTTAGGTTTATCAACGACATGTACTTTAAAAATATTTTAGAGATCCTACCAGCCTTTGAAAACCTCCTTGTTCCTTGTTTCAGTTCCAGTTTTATGTATATTTTCTGCATTGCACCTGATTATTCCAACATCAGATGGATGGCCTAGGGAATCTCATTCTGGTATTGATTGTTTTTGCTTATTGTCTCCCTTTTTAGCTGATTTCTTCAATATTGTGTAAATTTAGATCATGAGCTCATGTTTAGCTAAACAGCTGACCTTGTAAGAGGCTTAGGTGTGAACGCTGGTAAGCTTCAGCAGAAAGTCGGCAAAGATTTATTTGTGTCCCTCCAATGAGTTGCCCGCAAGAACCCCATTTTCTACAAGTGTTTGTCCAATACTCCTTCGAGAGGCAGTGGACTCAGACATGGCTGCTTTTCAGCCTTCGATCTGGGGAAGGGCCAGTGGGCGGCCCGTGGCCCGGGCAGGAACCTCTCCGCATGTGTCCCAGGGACCCATTTGCCTGCGAACTTCAGTCACCTGGCAGGAAGCTACGAAGCCTTGACGTATGGTTAGCTGTGCAGCGAGGTGTACTGCGCGGACAGGTACCCAACACACTTCAAATAAGAGGGCGGCCTGAGTGGAAAGGTGAGAGTTTGGGCAGCTGTGCAGACAAAGAGGGCGCCCTTTGGCCTGGGCCTAAATGCTTGTGACACCCCACTGGGTCTGCCGGGCTCTGAGGGCCCTGCCCTGGGCCCCCTGCTCCCCTGCCCTTTGTTCAGTCACAGCAGATTTGGCCACACACACTCCCTCAGTGAGGGCAGTCTTCCAACTTCCCTAAACCACGCCCCCTCTCCGCAGGTTACCATGGACTACAGATGCTGCATTCAGAGGCCAGGGCGTTCCGAGAATGCCAAGGGCAGACATGATGACCTTAAATGATTTCCTCTTGTGTCAGTTTTGGTAAACTTTAGGAGCTAGGAAATGGTCCACTTTACAGAAATATTCAAATTTACTGGCAATTCATATATTCTCCGCTATAACATTGTCCTGATTCTTTCTGTATATTATTTACTTTTTTTTGTTTTCCTAAATCAAAGTGTGTCTTTTAAATCTTTTCAAAGAATATTCTTTGGACTTACTAAATCACCTAAATTTTATACGTTTTCTGTTGTATTAAGTTCTGCTCATATCTTTATTTATCTTTTTTCTATGTTCTCAGGGTTTATTGTTTTGATTTTCTGATGTCAAGTAAAAGACTTGGTTATTATTTTTAATAAATCTTTTTACTTAAAAAGATTTGAACTTTTAAAGATTCCAGCTTCCTTGTACGTTTCTAAGGGTCCATTCCTCTACACTGTGGCCGGCCTAAGGCTTAGTTCACCATATAGCAATGTATATATTGACATATTATCGCCTCGGCTTTCTGTGATTCCCTACATCTCACATTTCTTTGCAGACAAGACATTTGAAATACCCTTAACTTATTTCACAGCCAATAAGTCTTTGAAATAATGTGTATTTTTTAGAGAAATCTAAATTTAGGTCATGAGCTCATGTTTAGCTAAACAGCTGACCTTGTAAAAGGCTTAGGTGTGAACGCTCGTAAGTTTCAGCAAAAAGTCGGCAAAGAATTATTTGTGTCCCTCCAATGAGTTGCCACAAGGACCCCGTTTTCTAGAAGTGTTGGTCCAATACTCCCTCTAGGGGTAGGGGACTTAGACAGGGCTGCTTTCAGCCCCCGATCTTGGGCAGGGGCAGTGGGCGGCGTGAGGCCCGGGCTGTAGCCTCTCTGCGTGTGAACCTGGGAATCATCTCTCCTGCGAACTTCGGTCACCTGGCAGGAAGCTACGATGCCCAGACCTATGGTTAGCTGTGCAGCGAGGTATACTGCGTGGACAGGTTCCACACACACTTCAAATAAGTGGGTGGCCTCAGTGGAAAAGTGAGAGTTTGGCCAGCTGTGCAGACAAAGAAGGCGACCTATGGCCTGGGCCTAAATGCTTGTGACACCCCACTGGGCATGCCTTGCTCTGAGGGCCCTGCCCTGGGCCCCCTGCTCCCCTGCCCTTTGTTCAGTCACAGCAGAGATGGCCACACACACTCCCTCAGTGAGGGCAGTGTTCCAGCCTCCCTCAGCCCCGCAAACTCTCCACAGGTTACCATGGACTACAGTTGCTGCATTCTGAGGCCAGGGCGTTCCGAGAATGCCAAGGGCAGACATGATGACCTTAAATGATTACCTCTTGTGTGAGGAGGAGCTGTAGGAGCTAGGAAATGGTCCACTTTACAGAAATGTTCAAATTTACTGGCATTTCATATATTCTCTGCTATAATATTGTCCTGATTCTTTCTATATATTCTTTAATTATGTTTGTGCTTTCCTTAATCAAAGTGTGTCTTTTAAATCTTTTCAAAGAATATTCTTTGGACTTACTACCTCACCTGAATTTTATACGTTTTCTGTTGTATTAAGTTCTGCTCATATCTATCTTTATCTTTTTTCTATGTTCTCAGGGTTTATTGTTTTGATCTTCTGATGTCAATAAAAACAATTGGTTATTCATTTTCATCAATCTTTTTACATATAAAGATTTGAACTTTTAAAGATTCCAGCTCACTTTTAAGTTTCTAAGGGTCAGGTCCTCTACATTGTGGCTGGCTTAAGGCTTAGTTCACCATATAGCAATGTATATATTGACATTTTCCCCTCGACTTTCTGTGATTCCCTACATCTCACCTTTCTTTGCGAACAAGCTATTTGAAATACACATAACTTATTTCACAGCCAATAAGTCTTTGAAATAATGTCTATTTTTTAGAGAAATCTTCTGACATAATTAGGCAGAAAATCTCACCTGCCATAGTTTTCAAAACAGCATAATTTCACTCTTCTCAATGCTTAATCTGTGGTATTAAACAACCTTTGAGTATTTATGTTTATCAATGACATGTACTTTAAAAATGTTTTAGAGATCCTACCAGCCTTTGAAAACCTCCTTGTTCCTTGTTTCAGTTCCAGTTTTATGTATATTTACTGCCTTGCACCTGATTATTCCAACATCTGATGGATGGCCTAGGGAATCTCATTCTGGTATTGATTGTTTTTGCTGATTGTCTCACTTTGTAGCTGATTTCTTCAATATTGTGTAAATTTAGATCATGAGCTCATGTTTAGCTAAACAGCTGACCTTGTAAGAGGCTTAGGTGTGAACGCTGGTACGCTTCAGCAGAAAGTCGGCAAAGATTTATTTGTGTTCCTCCAATGAGTTGCCCGCAAGGACCCCGTTTTCTACAAGTGTTGGTCCAATACTCCTTCGAGAGGCAGTGGACTCAGACATGGCTGCTTTTCAGGCTTCGTTCTGGGGCAGGGCCAGTGGGTGGCCTGTGGCCCGGGCAGGAGCCTCTCCGCATGTGTCCCAGGGACCCATTTGCCTGCGAACTTCGGTCACCTGGCAGGAAGCTACGATGCCCTGACCTATGGTTAGCTGTACAGCGAGGTGTACTGCGCGGACAGGTTCCACACACACTTCAAATAAGTGGATGGCCTCAGTTGAAAAGTGAGAGTTTGGCCAGCTGTGCAGACAAAGAAGGCGCCCTTTGGCCTGGGCCTAAATGCTTGTGACACCCCACTGTGCCTGCCTTGCTCTGAGGGCCCTGCCCTGGGCCCCCTGCTCCCCTGCCCTTTGTTGAGTCACAGCAGAAATGGCCACACCCACTCCCTCAGTGATGGCAGTCTTCCAACCTCCCTCAGCCACGCCCCCTCTCCGCAGGTTACCATGGGCTACAGATGCTGCATTCTGAGGCCAGGGCGTTCCGAGAATGCCAGGGGCAGACATGACGACCTTAAATGATTTCCTCTTGTGTCAGTTTTCGTAAACTGTAGCAGCTAGGGAATGGTCCGCTTTACAGAAATGTTCAAGTTTACTGGCATTTCATATATTCTCTGCTATAACATTGTCCTGATTCTTTCTGCATATTCTTTACGTATGTTTATGTTTTCCTTAATCAAAGTGTGTCTTTTAAATCTTTTTAAAGAATATTCTTTGGACTTACTACCTCACCTGAATTTTATACGTTTTCTGTTGTATTAAGTTCTGCTCATATCTTTATTTATCTTTTTTCTATGTTCTCAGGGTTTATAGTTTTGATTTTCTGATGTCAAGTAAAACACTTTGTTATTCATTTTAATAAATCTTTTTACTTATAAAGATTTGAACTTTTAAAGATTCCAGCTTACTTGTACGTTTCTAAGGGTCCATTCCTCTACACTGTTGCCGGCCTAAGGCTTAGATCAACATATAGCTATGTATATATTGACCTATTATCCCCTCGGCTTTCTGTGATTCCCTACATCTCACCTTTCTTTGCAGACAAGCCATTTGAAATACCCTTAACTTATTTCACAGCCAATAAGTCTTTGAAATAATGTGTATTTTTTAGAGAAATCATCTTATATAATTAGGCAGAAAATCTCAAGTTCCATAGTTTTCTAAACAGCATAACTTCACTCTTCTCACAGCTTAATTTGCTGTATTAAACAACCTTTGAGTATTTAGCTTTATCAATGACACGTACTTTAAAAATGTTTTAGAGACCCTACCAGTCTTTGAAAACATCCTTGTTCCTTGTTTCTTTTCCAGGTTTATGTATATTTTCTGCCTAGCACCTGATTATTCCAACATCTGACGGATGGCCTAGGGAATCTAATTCTGGTATTGATTGTTTTTGCTGATTGTCTCCCTTTGTAGTTGATTTCTTCATTACTGTGTAAATTTAGGTCATGAGCTCATGTTTAGCTAAACAGCTGACCTTGTAAAAGGGTTAGGTGTTAAAGCTCGTAAGTTTCAGCAAAAAGTCGGCAAAGATTTATTTGTGTCCCTCCAATGAGTTGCCCACAAGGACCCCGTTTTCTAGAAGTGTTGGTCCAATACTCCCACTAGGGTAGGGGACTTAGACAGGGCTGCTTTCGGCCCAAGATCTTGGGCAGGGGCAGTGGGCGGCGTGTGGCCCGGGCAGGAGCCTCTCTGCGTGTGAACCTGGGAATCATCTCTCCTGCGAACTTCGGTCACATGGCAGGAAGCTACGATGCCCAGACCTATGGTTAGCTGTGCAGCGAGGTATACTGCATGGACAGGTTCCACACATACTTCAAATAAGTGGGTGGCCTCAGTGGAAAAGTGAGAGTTTGGCCAGCTGTGCAGACAAAGAAGGTGCCCTATGGCCTGGGCCTAAATGCTTGTGACACCCCACTGGGCCTGCCTTGCTCTGAGGGCCCTGCCCCGGGCCCCCTGCTCCCCTGCCCTTTGTTCAGTCACAGCAGAGATGGCCACACACACTCCCTCAGTGAGGGCAGTGTTCCAGCCCCCCTCAGCCCCGCCCACTCTCCACAGGTTACCATGGACTACAGATGCTGCATTCTGAGGCCAGGGCGTTCCGAGAATCCCAAGGCAGACATGATGACCTTAAATGATTTCCTCTTGTGTCAGTTTTGGTAAACTGTAGGAGTTAGAAATTTTCCACTTTACAGAAATATGCAAATATACTGGCAATTCATATATTCTCCGCTATAACATTGTCCTGATTCTTTCTGTATATTATTTACTTTTTTTTGTTTTCCTAAATCAAAGTGTGTCTTTTAAATCTTTTCAAAGAATATTCTTTGGACTTACTAAATCACCTGAATTTTATACGTTTTCTGTTGTATTAAGTTCTGCTCATATCTTTATTTATCTTTTTTCTATGTTCTCAGGTTTTATAGTTTTGATTTTCTGATGTCAAGTAAAACACTTGGTTATTCATTTTAATAAATCTTTTTACTTATAAAGATTTGAACTTTTAAAGATTCCAGCTTACTTGTACGTTTCGAAGGGTCCATTCCTCTACACTGTTGCCGGCCTAAGGCTTAGTTCACCATATAGCAATGAATATATTGACATATTATCCCCTCGGCTTTCTGTGATTCCCTACATCTCACCTTTCTTTGCAGACAAGCCATTTGAAATACTCTTAACTTATTTCACAGCCAATAAGTCTTTGAAATAATGTGTATTTTTTAGAGAAATCATCTTATATAATTAGGCAGAAAATCTCACCTTCCATAGTTTTCTAAACAGCATAATTTCACTCTTCTCACTGCTTAATTTGTTGTATTAAACAACCTTTGAGTATTTAGCTTTATCAATGACATGTACTTTAAACATGTTTTAGAGATCCTACCAGTCTTTGAAAACATCCTTGTTCCTTGTTTCTTTTCCAGGTTTATGTATATTTTCTGCCTAGCACCTGATTATTCCAACATCTGACGGATGGCCTAGGGAATCTAATTCTGGTATTGATTGTTTTTGCTGATTGTCTCCCTTTGTAGCTGATTTCTTCATTATTGTGTAAATTTAGATCATGAGCTCATGTTTAGCTAAACAGCTGACCTTGTAAGAGGCTTAGGTGTGAACGCTCGTAAGTTTCAGCAAAAAGTCGGCAACGATTTATTTGTGTCCCTCCAATGAGTTGCCCAAAAGGACCCCGTTTTCTAGAAGTGTTGGTCCAATACTCCCTCTAGGGTTAGGGGAATTAGACAGGTCTGCTTTCGGCCCCCGATCTTGGGCAGGGGCAGTGGGCCGCCTGTGGCCCGGGCAGGAGCCTCTCTGCATGTGAAACTGGGAATCATCTCTCCTGCGAACTTCGGTCACCTGGCAGGAAGCTATGATGCCCAGACCTATGGTTAGCTGTGCAGCGAGGTATACTGCGCGGACAGGTTCCACACTCACTGCAACTAAGTGGGCGGCCTGAGTGGAAAAGTGAGAGTTTGGGCAGCTGTGCAGACAAAGTAGGCGCCCTAAGGCCTGGCCTAAATGCTTGTGACACCCCACTAGGCCTGCCGGGCTCTGAGGGCCCTGCCCAGTGCCCGCTGCTCCCCTGCCCTTTGTTCAGTCACAGCAGAGATGGCCACACCCACTCCCTCTGTGAGGGCAGTGTTCCAGCCTCCCTCAGTCCCGCCCACTCTCAGCAGGTTACCATGGACTACAGATGCTGCATTCTGAGGCCAGGGCTTTCCGAGAATGACAAGGGCAGACATGATGACCTTAAATGATTTCCTCTTGTGTCAGGAGGAGCTGTAGGAGCTAGGAAATGGTCCACTTTACATAAATGTTCAAATTTACTGGCATTTCATATATTCTCTGCTATAACATTGTCCTGATTCTTTCTATATATTCTTTAATTATGTTTGTGCTTTCCTTAATCAAAGTGTGTCTTTTAAATCTTTTCAAAGAATATTCTTTGGACTTACTACCTCACCTGAATTTTATACGTTTTCTGTGGTATTAAGTTCTGCTCATATCTATCTTTATCTTTTTTCTATGTTCTCAGGGTTTATTGTTTTGATCTTCTGATGTCAATTAAAACACTTGGTTATTCATTTTCATCAATCTTTTCACTTATAAAGATTTGAACTTTTAAAGACTCCAGCTCACTTTTAAGTTTCTAAGGGTCAGGTCCTCTACATTGTGGCTGGCCTAAGGCTTAGTTCACCATATAGCAATGTATATATTGACATTTTCCCCTCGACTTTCTGTGATTCCCTACATCTCACCTTTCTTTGCAGACAAGCCATTTGAAATACACTTAACTTATTTCACAGCCAATAAGTCTTTGAAATAATGTCTATTTTTTAGAGAAATCTTCTGACATAATTAGGCAGAAAATCTCACCTGCCATAGTTTTGAAAACAGCATAATTTCACTCTTCTCAATGCTTAATCTGTGCTATTAAACAACCTTTGAGTATTTAGGTTTATCAATGACATGTACTTTAAAAATGTTTTAGAGATCCTACCAGCCTTTGAAAACCTCCTTGTTCCTTGTTTCAGTTCCAGTTTTATGTATATTTTCTGCCTTGCACCTGATTATTCAAACATCAGATGGATGGCCTAGGGAATCTCATTCTGGTATTGATTGTTTTTGCTGATTGTCTCCCTTTGTAGCTGATTTCTTCAATATTGTGTAAATTTAGATCATGAGCTCATGTTTAGCTAAACAGCTGACCTTGTAAGAGGCTTAGGTGTGAACACTGGTACGCTTCAGCAGAAAGTCGGCAAAGATTTATTTGTGTCCCTCCAATGAGTTGCCCGCAAGGACCCCGTTTTCTACAAGTGTTGGTCCAATACTCCTTCGAGAGGCAGTGGACTCAGACATGGCTGATTTTCAGCCTTCGATCTGGGGCAGGGTCAGTGGGCGGCCTGTGGCCCGGGCAGGAGCCTCTCCGCATGTGTCCCAGGGACCCATTTGCCTGCGAACTTTGGTCACCTGGCAGGAAGCTACGATGCCATTACCTATGGTTAGCTGTGCAGCGAGGTGTACTGCGCGGACAGGTTCCAAACACACTTCAAATAAGAGGGCGGCCTGAGTGGAAAGGTGAGAGTTTGGGCAGCTGTGCAGACAAAGAAGGCGCCCTTTGGCCTGGGCCTAAATGCTTGTGACACCCCACTGGGTCTGCCGGGCTCGGAGGGCCATGCCCTGGGCCCCCTGCTCCCCTGCCCTTTGTTAAGTCACAGCAGAGATGGCCACACCCACTCCCTCAGTGATGGCAGTCTTCCAACCTCCCTCAGCCACGCCCCTCTCCGCAGGTTACCATGGACTACAGATGCTGCATTCTGAGGCCAGGGCGTTCCGAGAATGCCAAGGGCAGACATGATGACCTTAAATGATTTCCTCTTGTGTCAGTTTTCGTAAACTGTAGCAGCTAGGAAATGGTCCGCTTTACAGAAATGTTCAAGTTTACTGGCATTTCATATATTCTCTGCTATAACATTGTCCTGATTCTTTCTGCATATTCTTTACTTATGTTTATGTTTTCCTTAATCAAAGTGTGTCTTTTAAATCTTTTCAAAGAATATTCTTTGGACTTACTAAATCACCTGAATTTTATACGTTTTCTGTTGTATTAAGTTCTGCTCATATCTTTATTTATCTTTTTTCTATGTTCTCAGGGTTTATAGTTTTGATTTTCTGATGTCAAGTAAAACACTTGGTTATTCATCTTAATAAATCTTTTTACTTATAAAGATTTGAACTTTTAAAGACTCCAGCTTACTTGTACGTTTCTAAGGGTCCTTTCCTCTACACTGTTGCCGGCCTAAGGCTTAGTTCAACATATAGCTATTTATATATTGACATATTTTCCCCTCTGCTTTCTGTGACTCCCTACATCTCACCTTTCTTTGCAGACAAGACATTTGAAATACCCTTAACTTATTTCACAGCCAATAAGTCTTTGAAATAATGTGTATTTTTTAGAGAAATCATCATATAATTAGGCAGAAAATCTCACGTTCCATAGTTTTCTAAACAGCATAACTTCACTCTTCTCACAGCTTAATTTGCTGTGTTAAACAACCTTTGTGTATTTAGCTTTATCAATGACATGTACTTTAAAAATGTTTTAGAGACCCTACCAGTCTTTGAAAACATCCTTGTTCCTTGTTTCTTTTCCAGGTTTATGTATATTTTCTGCCTAGCACCTGATTATTCCAACATCTGACGGATGGCCTAGGGAATCTAATTCTGGTATTGATTGTTTTTGCTGATTGTCTCCGTTTGTAGCTGATTTCTTCATTATTGTGTAAATTTAGGTCATGAGCTCATGTTTAGCTAAACAGCTGACCTTGTAAATGGCTTAGGTGTGAACGCTCGTAAGTTTCAGCAGAAAGTCGGCAAAGATTTATTTGTGTCCCTCCAATAAGTTGCCCACAAGGACCCCGTTTTCTAGAAGTGTTGGTCCAATACTCCCTCTAGGGTTAGGGGACTTAGACAGGGCTGCTTTCGGCCCCCGATCTTGGGCAGGGGCAGTGGGCGGCGTGTGGCTCGGGCAGGAGCCTCTCTGCGTGTGAACCTGGGAATCATCTCTCCTGCGAACTTCA
This sequence comes from Mesoplodon bidens, assembly GCF_964165515.1. Taxonomy (NCBI): domain Eukaryota; kingdom Metazoa; phylum Chordata; class Mammalia; order Artiodactyla; family Ziphiidae; genus Mesoplodon; species Mesoplodon bidens. The sequence goes on from NC_138180.1 coordinate 9,516,762, forward strand.
GTCACCTGGCAGGAAGCTACGGTGCACAGACCTATGGTTAGCTGTGCAGCGAGGTATACTGCGTGGACAGGTCCCACACACACTTCAAATAAGTGGGCGGCCTGAGTGGAAAAGTGAGAGTTTGGGCAGCTGTTCAGACAATGAAGGCGCACTATGGCCTGGGCCTAAATGCTTGTGACACCCCACTGGGCCTGCCTTGCTCTGAGGGCCCTGCCCTGGGCCCCATGCTCCCCTGCCCTTTGTTCAGTCACAGCAGAGATGGCCACACCCACTCCCTCAGTGAGGGCAGTGTTCCAGCCTCCCTCAGCCCCGCCCACTCTCCACAGGTTACCATGGATTACGGATGCTGCATTCTGAGGCCAGGGCGTTCCGAGAATGCCAAGGGCAGACAAGATGACCTTAAATGATTTCCTCTTGTGTCAGTTTTGGTAAACTGTAGGAGCTAGGAAATGGTCCACTTTACAGAAATTTTCAAATTTACTGGCATTTCATATATTCTCTGCTATAATATTGTCCTGATTCTTTCTGTATATTCTTTTCTTTTTTTTGTTTTCCTTAATCAACCTGAGTCTTTTAAATCTTTTCAAAGAATATTCTTTGGACTTACTACCTCACCTGAATTTTATATGTTTTCTGTTGTATTAAGTTCTGCTCATATCTTTATTTATCTTTTTTCTATGTTCTCAGGGTTTATTGTTTTCATTTTCTGATGTCAAGTAAAACACTTGTTTATTATTTTTAATAAATTTTTTACTTATAAAGATTTGAACTTTTAAAGATTCGAGCTTCCTTGTACGTTTCTATGGGTCCATTCCTCCACACTGTTGCCGGCCTAAGGCTTAGTTCACCATATAGCAATGTATATATTGACATATTATCGCCTCGGCTTTCTGTGATTCCCTACATCTCACATTTCTTTGCGGACAAGACATTTGAAATACCCTTAACTTATTTCACAGCCAATAAGTCTTTGAAATAATGTGTATTTTTTAGAGAAATCTAAATTTAGGTCATGAGCTCATGTTTAGCTAAACAGCTGACCTTGTAAAAGGCTTAGGTGTGAACGCTCGTAAGTTTCAGCAAAAAGTCGGCAAAGAATTATTTGTGTCCCTCCAATGAGTTGCCCACAAGGACACCGTTTTCTAGAAGTGTTGGTCCAATACTCCCTCTAGGGGTAGGGGACTTAGACAGGGCTGCTTTCGGCCCCCGATCTTGGGCAGGGGCAGTGGGCGGCGTGTGGCCCGGGCTGGAGCCTCTCTGCGTGTGAACCTGAGAATCATCTCTCCTGCGAACTTCGGTCACCTGGCAGGAAGCTACGATGCCCAGACCTATGGTTAGCTGTGCAGCGAGGTATACTGCGTGGACAGGTTCCACACACACTTCAAATAAGTGGGTGGCCTCAGTGGAAAAGTGAGAGTTTGGCCAGCTGTGCAGACAAAGAAGGCGCCCTATGGCCTGGGCCTAAATGCTTGTGACACCCCACTGGGCCTGCCTTGCTCTGAGGGCCCTGCCCTGGGCCCCCTGCTCCCCTGCCCTTTGTTCAGTCACAGCAGAGATGGCCACACACACTCCCTCAGTGAGGGCAGTGTTCCAGCCTCCCTCAGCCCCGCCCACTCTCCGCAGGTTACCATGGACTACAGATGCTGCATTCTGAGGCCAGGGCGTTCCGAGAATGCCAAGGGCAGACATGATGACCTTAATTGATTTCCTCTTGTGTCAGTTTTGGTAAACTGTAGGAGCTAGGAAATGGTCCACTTTACAGAAATGTTCAAATTTACTGACATTTCATATATTCTCTGCTATAACATTGTCCTGATTCTTTCTATATATTCTTTAATTATGTTTGTGCTTTCCTTAATCAAAGTGTGTCTTTTAAATCTTTTCAAAGAATATTCTTTGGACTTACTACCTCACCTGAATTTTATACGTTTTCTGTGGTATTAAGTTTTGCTCATATCTATCTTTATCTTTTTTCTATGTTCTCAGGGTTTATTGTTTTGATCTTCTGATGTCAATTAAAACACTTGGTTATTCATTTTCATCAATCTTTTTACATATAAAGATTTGAACTTTTAAAGATTCCAGCTCACTTTCAAGTTTCTAAGGGTCAGGTCCTCTACATTGTGGCTGGCTTAAGGCTTAGTTCACCATATAGCAATGTATATATTGACATTTTCCCCTCGACTTTCTGTGATTCCCTACATCTCACCTTTCTTTGCAGACAAGCCATTTGAAATACACATAACTTATTTCACAGCCAATAAGTCTTTGAAATAATGTCTATTTTTTAGAGAAATCTTCTGACATAATTAGGCAGAAAATCTCACCTGCCATAGTTTTCAAAACAGCATAATTTCACTCTTCTCAATGCTTAATCTGTGGTATTAAACAACCTTTGAGTATTTAGGTTTATCAATGACATGTACTTTAAAAATGTTTTAGAGATCCTACCAGCCTTTGAAAACCTCCTTGTTCCCTGTTTCAGTTCCAGTTTTATGTATATTTTCTGCCTTGCACCTGATTATTCCAACATCAGATGGATGGCCTAGGGAATCTCATTCTGGTATTGATTGTTTTTGCTGATTGTCTCACTTTGTAGCTGATTTCTTCAATATTGTGTAAATTTAGATCATGAGCTCATGTTTAGCTAAACAGCTGACCTTGTAAGAGGCTTAGGTGTGAACGCTGGGACGCTTCAGCAGAAAGTCGGCAAAGATTTATTTGTGTTCCTCCAATGAGTTGCCCGCAAGGACCCCGTTTTCTACAAGTGTTGGTCCAATACTCCTTCGAGAGGCAGTGGACCCAGACATGGCTGCTTTTCAGGCTTCGATCTTGGGTAGGGCCAGTGGGAGGCCTGTGGCCCGGGCAGGAGCCTCTCCGCATGTGTCCCAGGGACACATTTGCCTGCGAACTTCGGTCACCTGGCAGGAAGCTACGATGCCCTGACCTATGGTTAGCTGTGCAGCGAGGTGTACTGCGCGGACAGGTTCCAAACACATTTCAAATAAGAGGGTGGCCTTAGTGGAAACGTGAGAGTTTGGGCAGCTGTGCAGACAAAGAAGGCGCCCTTTGGCCTGGGCCTAAATGCTTGTGACACCCCACTGGGTCTGCCGGGCTCTGAGGGCCCTGCCCTGGGCCCACTGCTCCCCTGCCCTTTGTTCAGTCACAGCAGAGATGGCCACACCCACTTCCTAAGTGATGGCAGTCTTCCAACCTCCCTCAGCCACGCCCCTCTCCGCTGGTTACCATGGGCTACAGATGCTGCATTCTGAGGCCAGGGCGTTCCGAGAATGCCAAGGGCAGACATGACGACATTAAATGATTTCCTCTTGTGTCAGTTTTCGTAAACTGTAGCAGCTAGGAAATGGTCCGCTTTACAGAAATGTTCAAGTTTACTGGCATTTCATATATTCTCTGCTATAACATTGTCCTGATTCTTTCTGCATATTCTTTACGTATGTTTATGTTTTCCTTAATCGAAGTGTGTCTTTTAAATCTTTTCAAAGAATATTCTTTGGACTTACTAAATCACCTGAATTTTATACGTTTTCTGTTGTATTAAGTTCTGCTCATATCTTTATTTATCTTTTTTCTATGTTCTCAGGTTTTATAGTTTTGATTTTCTGATGTCAAGTAAAACACTTTGTTATACATTTTAATAAATCTTTTTACTTATAAAGATTTGAACTTTTAAAGATTCCAGCTTACTTGTACTTTTCTAAGGGTCCATTCCTCTACACTGTTGCCGGCCTAAGGCTTAGATCAACATATAGCTATGTATATATTGACATATTTTCCCCTCGGCTTTCTGTGATTCCCTACATCTCACCTTTCTTTGCAGACAAGCCATTTGAAATACCCTTAACTTATTTCACAGCCAATAAGTCTTTGAAATAATGTGTATTTTTTAGAGAAATCATCTTATATAATTAGGCAGAAAATCTCACGTTCCATAGTTTTCTAAACAGCATAACTTCACTCTTCTCACAGCTTAATTTGCTGTATTAAACAACCTTTGACTATTTAGCATTATCAATGACATGTACTTTAAAAATGTTTTAGAGACCCTACCAGTCTTTCAAACATCCTTGTTCCTTGTTTCTTTTCCAGGTTTATGTATATTTTCTGCCTAGCACCTGATTATTACAACATCTGACGGATGGCCTAGGGAATCTAATTCTGGTATTGATTGTTTTTGCTGATTGTCTCCCTTTGTAGTTGATTTCTTCATTATTGTGTAAATTTAGGTCATGAGCTCATGTTTAGCTTAACAGCTGACCTTGTAAAAGGCTTAGGTGTGAACGCTCGTAAGTTTCAGCAAAAAGTCGGCAAAGATTTATTTGTGTCCCTCCAATGAGTTGCCCACAAGGACCCCGTTTTCTAGAAGTGTTGGTCCAATACTCCCTCTAGGGGTAGGGGACTTAGAGAGGGCTGCTTTCGGCCCCCGATCTTGGGCACGGGCAGTGGGCGGCGTGTGGCCCGGGCAGGAGCCTCTCTGCGTGTGAACCTGGGAATCATCTCTCCTGCGAACTTCGGTCACCTGGCAGGAAGCTACGATGCCTTGACCTATGGTTAGCTGTGCAGCGAGGTATACTGCGTGGACAGGTTCCACACCCACTTCAAATAAGTGGGTGGCCTGAGTGGAAAAGTGAGAGTTTGGCCAGCTGTGCAGACAAAGAAGGCGCCCTATGGCCTGGGCCTAAATGCTTGTGACAACCCACTGGGCCTGCCTTGCTCTGAGGGCCCTGCCCTTGGCCCCCTGCTCCCCTGCCCTTTGTTCAGTCACAGCAGAGATGGCCACACACACTCCCTCAGTGACGGCAGTCTTCCAACCTCCCTCAGCCACGCCCCCTCTCCGCAGGTTACCATGGGCTACAGATGCTGCATTCTGAGGCCAGGGCGTTCCGAGAAGGCCAAGGGCAGACATGACGACCTTAAATGACTTTCTCTTGTGTCAGTTTCCGTAAACTGTAGCAGCTAGGAAATGGTCCACTTTACAGAAATGTTCAAGTTTACTGGCATTTCATATATTCTCTGCTATAACATTGTCCTGATTCTTTCTGCATATTCTTTACTTATGTTTATGTTTTCCTTAATCAAAGTGTGTCTTTTAAATCTTTTCAAAGAATATTCTTTGGACTTACTAAATCAACTAAATTTTATACGTTTTCTGTTGTATTAAGTTCTGCTCATATCTTTATTTATCTTTTTTCTATGTTCTCAGGGTTTATAGTTTTGATTTTCTGATGTCAAGTAAAACACTTGGTATTCATTTTAATAAATCTTTTTACTTATAAAGATTTGTACTTTTAAAGATTCCAGCTTACTTGTACGTTTCTAAGGGTCCATTCCTCTACACTGTTGCCGGCCTAAGGCTTAGTTCACCATATAGCAATGTATATATTGACATATTATCCCCTCGGCTTTCTGTGATTCCCTACATCTCACCTTTCTTTGCAGACAAGCCATTTGAAATACTCTTAACTTATTTCACAGCCAATAAGTCTTTGAAATAATGTGTATTTTTTAGAGAAATCATCTTATATAATTAGGCATAAAATCTCACCTTCCATAGTTTTCTAAACAGCATAATTTCACTCTTCTCACTGCTTAATTTGTTGTATTAAACAACCTTTGAGTATTTAGCTTTATCAATGACATGTACTTTAAAAATGTTTTAGAGATCCTACCAGTCTTTGAAAACATCCTTGTTCCTTGTTTCTTTTCCAGGTTTATGTATATTTTCTGCCTAGCACCTGATTATTCCAACATCTGACGGATGGCCTAGGGAATCTAATCCTGGTATTGATTGTTTTTGCTGATTGTCTCCCTTTGTAGCTGATTTCTTCATTATTGTGTAAATTTAGATCATGAGCTCATGTTTAGCTAAACAGCTGACCTTGTAAAAGGCTTAGGTGTGAACGCTCGTAAGTTTCAGCAAAAAGTCGGCCAAGATTTATTTGTGTCCCTCCAATGAGTTGCCCACAAGGACCCCGTTTTCTAGAAGTGTTGGTCCAATACTCCCTCTAGGGTTAGGGGAATTAGACCGGGCTGCTTTCGGCCCCCGATCTTGGGCAGGGGCTGTGGGCCGCCTGTGGCCCGGGCAGGAGCCTCTCTGCATGTCAACCTGGGAATCATCTCTCCGGCGAACTTCGGTTACCTGGCAGGAAGCTATGATGCCCAGACCTATGGTTAGCTGTGCAGCGAGGTATACTGCGCGGACAGGTTCCACACTCACTGCAACTAAGTGGGCGGCCTGAGTGGAAAAGTGAGAGTTTGGGCAGCTGTGCAGACAAAGAAGGCGCCCTAAGGCCTGGGCCTAAATGCTTGTGACACCCCACTAGGCCTGCCGGGCTCTGAGGGCCCTGCCCAGGGCCCGCTGCTCCCCTGCCCTTTGTTCAGTCACAGCAGAGATGGCCACACCCACTCCCTCTGTGAGGGCAGTGTTCCAGCCTCACTCAGTCCCGCCCACTCTCCGCAGGTTACCATGGACTACAGATGCTGCATTCTGAGGCCAGGGCGTTCCGAGAATGCCAAGGGCAGACATGATGACCTTAAATGATTTCCTCTTGTGTCAGTTTTGGTAAACTGTAGGAGCTAGGAAATGGTCCACTTTACAGAAATGTTCAAATTTACTGGCATTTCATATATTCTCTGCTATAACATTGTCCTGATTCTTTCTGTATATTCTTTTTGTTTTCCTTAATCAAACTGAGTCTTTTAAATCTTTTCAAAGAATATTCTTTGGACTTACTACCTCACCTGAATTTTATACGTTTTCTGATGTATTAAGTTCTGCTCATATCTTTATTTATCTTTTTTCTATGTTCTCAGGGTTTATTGTTTTGATCTTCTGATGTCAATTAAAACACTTGGTTATTCATTTACATCAATCTTTTTACTTATAATGATTTGAACTTTTAAAGATTCCAGCTCACTTTCAAGCTTCTAAGGGTCAGGTCCCCTACATTGTGGCTGGCCTAAGGCTTAGTTCACCATATAGCAATGTATATATTGACATTTTCCCCTCGACTTTCTGTGATTCCCTACTTCTCACCTTTCTTTGCAGACAAGCCATTTGAAATACACTTAACTTATTTCACAGCCAATAAGGCTTTGAAATAATGTCTATTTTTTAGAGAAATCTTCTTATATAATTAGGCAGAAAATCTCACCTGCCATAGTTTTCAAAACAGCATAATTTCACTCTTCTCAATGCTTAATCTGTGGTATTAAACAACCTTTGAGTATTTAGGTTTATCAACGAAATGTACTTTAAAAATGTTTTAGAGATCCTACCAGCCTTTGAAAACCTCCTTGTTCCTTGTTTCAGTTCCAGTTTTATGTATATTTTCTGCCTTGCACCTGATTATTCCAACATCAGATGGATGGCCTAGGGAATCTCATTCTGGTATTGATTGTTTTTGCTGATTGTCTCACTTTGTAGCTGATTTCTTCAATATTGTGTAAATTTAGATCATGAGCTCATGTTTAGCTAAACAGCTGACCTTGTAAGAGGCTTAGGTGTGAACGCTGGGACGCTTCAGCAGAAAGTCGGCAAAGATTTATTTGTGTTCCTCCAATGAGTTGCTCACAAGGACCCCGTTTTCTAGAAGTGTTGGTCCAATACTCCCTCTAGGGGTAGGGGACTTAGAGAGGGCTGCTTTCGGGCCCCGATCTTGGGCAGGGGCAGTGGGCGGCGTGTGGCCCGGGCAGGAGCCTCTCTGCGTGTGAACCTGGGAATCATCTCTCCTGCGAACTTCAGTCACCTGGCAGGAAGCTACGATGCCCAGACTTATGGTTAGCTGTGCAGCGAGGTATACTGCGTGGACAGGTTCCACACACACTTGAAATAAGTGGGTGGCCTGAGTGGAAAAGTGAGAGTTTGGCCAGCTGTGCAGACAAAGAAGGCGCCCTATGGCCTGGGCCTAAATGCTTGTGACAACCCACTGCGCCTGCGTTGCTCTGAGGGCCCTGCCCTGGGCCCCATGCTCCCCTGCCTTTGTTCAGTCACAGCAGAGATGGCCACACACACTCCCTCAGTGAGGGCAGTGTTCCAGCCTCCCTCAGCCCCGCCCACTCTCCACAGGTTACCATGGACTACAGATGCTGCATTCTGAGGCCAGGGCGTTCCGAGAATGCCAAGGGCAGACATGATGACCTTAAATGATTTCCTCTTGTGTCAGTTTTGGTAAACTGTAGGAGCAAGGAAATGGTCCACTTTACAGAAATTTTCAAATTTACTGGCATTTCATATATTCTCTGCTATAACATTGTCCTGATTCTTTCTATATATTCTTTAATTATGTTTGTGCTTTCCTTAATCAAAGTGTGTCTTTTAAATCTTTTCAAAGAATATTCTTTGGACTTACTACCTCACCTGAATTTTATACGTTTTCTGTGGTATTAAGTTCTGCTCATATCTTTATTTATCTTTTTTCTATGTTCTCAGGGTTTCTTGTTTTGATCTTCTGATGTCAATTAAAACACTTGGTTATGCATTTTCATCAATCTTTTTACTTTTAAAGATTTGAACTTTTAAAGATTCCAGCTCACTTTCAAGTTTCTAAGGGTCAGGTCCTCTACATTGTGGCTGGCCTAAGGCTTAGTTCACCATATAGCAATGTATATATTTACATTTTCCCCTCGACTTTCTGTGATTCCCTACATCTCACCTTTCTTTGCAGACAAGCCATTTGAAATACACTTAACTTATTTCACAGCCAATAAGTCTTTGAAATAATGTCTATTTTTTAGAGAAATCTTCTTATATAATTAGGCAGAAAATCTCACCTGCCATAGTTTTGAAAACAGCATAATTTCACTCTTCTCAATGCTTAATCTGTGGTATTAAACAACCTTTGAGTATTTAGGTTTATCAACGAAATGTACTTTAAAAATGTTTTAGAGATCCTACCAGCCTTTGAAAACCTCCTTGTTCCTTGTTTCAGTTCCAGTTTTATGTATATTTTCTGCCTTGCACCTGATTATTCCAACATCAGATGGATGGCCTAGGGAATCTCATTCTGGTATTGATTGTTTTTGCTGATTGTCTCCCTGTGTAGCTGATTTCTTCAATATTGTGTAAATTTAGATCATGAGCTCATTTTTAGCTAAACAGCTGACCTTGTAAGAGGCTTAGGTGTGAACGCTGGTAAGCTTCAGCAGAAAGTCGGCAAAGATTTATTTGTGTCCCTCCAATGAGTTGCCCGCAAGAACCCCGTTTTCTACAAGTGTTGGTCCAATACTCCTTCGAGAGGCAGTGGACTCAGACATGGCTGCTTTTCAGGCTTCGATCTGGGGCAGGGCCAGTGGGCGGCCTGTGGCCCGGGAAGGAGCCTCTCCGCATGTGTCCCAGGGACCCATTTGCCTGCGAACTTCAGTCACCTGGCAGGAAGCTACGATGCCTTGACCTATGGTTAGCTGTGCAGCGAGGTTTACTGCGCGGACAGGTACCCAACACACTTCAAATAAGAGGGCAGCCTGAGTGGAAAGGTGAGAGTTTGGGCAGCTGTGCAGACAAAGAAAGCGCCCTTTGGCCTGGGCCTAAATGCTTGTGACACCCCACTGGGTCTGCCGGGCTCTGAGGGCCCTGCCCTGGGCCCCCTGCTCCCCTGCCCTTTGTTCAGTCACAGCAGAGATGGCCACACGCACTCCCTCAGTGAGGGCAGTTTTCAACCTCCCTCAGCCACGCCCCCTCTCCGCATGTTACCATGGACTACAGATGCTGCATTCTGAGTCCAGGGCGTTCCGAGAATGCCAAGGGCAGACATGATGACCTTAAATGATTTCCTCTTGTGTCAGTTTTAGTAAACTTTAGGAGCTAGGAAATGGTCCACTTTACAGAAATATTCAAATTTACTGGCAATTCATATATTCTCCGCTATAACATTGTCCTGATTCTTTCTGTATATTATTTACTTTTTTTTGTTTTCCTAAATCAAAGTGTGTCTTTTAAATCTTTTCAAAGAATATTCTTTGGACTTACTAAATTACCTAAATTTTATACGTTTTCTGTTGTATTAAGTTCTGCTCATATCTTTATTTATCTTTTTTCTATGTTCTCAGGGTTTATTGTTTTGATTTTCTGATGTCAAGTAAAACACTTGGTTATTATTTTTAATAAATCTTTTTACTTATAAAGATTTGAACTTTTAAAGATTCCAGCTTACTTGTACGCTTCTAAGGGTCCATTCCTCTACACTGTTGCCGGCCTAAGGCTTAGTTCACCATATAGCAAAGTATATATTGACATATTATCCCGTCGGCTTTCTGTGATTCCCTACATCTCACATTTCTTTGCAGACAAGACATTTGAAATACCCTTAACTTATTTCACAGCCAATAAGTCTTTGAAATAATGTGTATTTTTTAGAGAAATCATCTTATATAATTAGGCAGAAAATCACACCTTCCATAGTTTTCTAAACAGCATAATTTCACTCTTCTCACTGCTTAATTTGTTGTATTAAACAACCTTTGAGTATTTAGCTTTATCAATGACATGTACTTTAAAAATGTTTTACAGATCCTACCAGTCTTTGAAAACATCCTTGTTCCTTGTTTCTTTTCCAGGTTTATGTATATTTTCTGCCTAGCACCTGATTATTCCAACATCTGTCGGATGGCCTAGGGAATCTAATTCTGGTATTGATTGTTTTTGCTGATTGTCTCCCTTTGTAGCTGATTTCTTCATTATTGTGTAAATTTAGGTCATGAGCTCATGTTTACCTAAACAGCTGACCTTGTAAAAGGCTTAGGTGTGAACGCTCGTAAGTTTCAGCAAAAAGTCGGCAAAGATTTATTTGTGTCCCTCCAATGAGTTGCCCTCAAGGACCCCGTTTTCTAGAAGTGTTGGTCCAATACTCCCTCTAGGGGTAGGGGACTTAGAGAGGGATGCTTTCGGCCCCCGATCTTGGGCAGGGGCAGTGGGCGGCGTGTGGCCCGGGCAGGAGCCTCTCTGCGTGTGAACCTGGGAATCATCTCTCCTGCGAACTTCCGTCACCTGGCAGGAAGCTACGATGCCCAGACTTATGGTTAGCTGTGCAGCGAGGTATACTGCGTGGACAGGTTCCACACACACTTCAAATAAGTGGGTGGCCTGAGTGGAAAAGTGAGAGCTTGGCCAGCTGTGCAGACAAAGAAGGCGCCCTATGGCCTGGGCCTAAATGCTTGTGACAACCCACTGTGCCTGCGTTGCTCTGAGGGCCCTGCCCTGGGCCCCATGCTCCCCTGCCCTTTGTTCAGTCACAGCAGAGATGGCCACACACACTTCCTCAGTGAGGGCAGTGTTCCAGCCTCCCTCAGCCCCGCCCACTCTCCACAGGTTACCATGGACTACAGATGCTGCATTCTGAGGCCAGGGCGTTCCGAGAATGCCAAGGGCAGACATGATGACCTTAAATGATTTCCTCTTGTGTCAGTTTTGGTAAACTGTAGGAGCTAGGAAATGGTCCACTTTACAGAAATTTTCAAATTTACTGGCATTTCATATATTCTCTGCTATAACATTGTCCTGATTCTTTCTGTATATTCTTTACTTTTTTTTGTTTTCCTTAATCAAAGTGTGTCTTTTAAATCTTTTCAAAGAATATTCTTTGGACTTACTACCTCACCTGAATTTTATACGTTTTCTGTGGTATTAAGTTCTGCTCATATCTTTATTTATCTTTTTTCTATGTTCTCAGGGTTTATTGTTTTGATCTTCTGATGTCAATTAAAACACTTGGTTATGCATTTTCATCAATCTTTTTACTTTTAAAGATTTGAACTTTTAAAGATTCCAGCTCACTTTCAAGTTTCTAAGGGTCAGGTCCTCTACATTGTGGCTGGCCTAAGGCTTAGTTCACCATATAGCAATGTATATATTGACATTTTCCCTCGACTTTCTGTGATTCCCTACATCTCACCTTTCTTTGCAGACAAGCCATTTGAAATACACTTAACTTATTTCACAGCCAATAAGTCTTTGAAATAATGTCTATTTTTTAGAGAAATCTTCTTATATAATTAGGCAGAAAATCTCACCTGCCATAGTTTTGAAAACAGCATAATTTCACTCTTCTCAATGCTTAATCTGTGGTATTAAACAACCTTTGAGTATTTAGGTTTATCAACGAAATGTACTTTAAAAATGTTTTAGAGATCCTACCAGCCTTTGAAAACCTCCTTGTTCCTTGTTTCAGTTCCAGTTTTATGTATATTTTCTGCCTTGCACCTGATTATTCCAACATCAGATGGATGGCCTAGGGAATCTCATTCTGGTATTGATTGTTTTTGCTGATTTTCTCCCTTTTTAGCTGATTTCTTCAATATTGTGTAAATTTAGATCATGAGCTCATTTTTAGCTAAACAGCTGACCTTGTAAGAGGCTTAGGTGTGAACGCTGGTAAGCTTCAGCAGAAAGTCGGCAAAGATTTATTTGTGTCCCTCCAATGAGTTGCCCGCAAGAACCCCGTTTTCTACAAGTGTTGGTCCAATACTCCTTCGAGAGGCAGTGGACTCAGACATGGCTGCTTTTCAGGCTTCGATCTGGGGCAGGGCCAGTGGGCGGCCTGTGGCCCGGGAAGGAGCCTCTCCGCATGTGTCCCAGGGACCCATTTGCCTGCGAACTTCAGTCACCTGGCAGGAAGCTACGATGCCTTGACCTATGGTTAGCTGTGCAGCGAGGTTGACTGTGCGGACAGGTACCCAACACACTTCAAATAAGAGGGCAGCCTGAGTGGAAAGGTGAGAGTTTGGGCAGCTGTGCAGACAAAGAAAGCGCCCTTTTGTCTGGGCCTAAATGCTTGTGACACCCCACTGGGTCTGCCGGGCTCTGAGGGCCCTGCCCTGGGCCCCCTGCTCCCCTGCCCTTTTTTCTGTCACAGCAGGGATGGCCACACGCACTCCCTCAGTGAGGGCAGTCTTCCAACCTCCCTCAGCCACGACCCCTCTCCGCAGGTTACCATGGACTACAGATGCTGCATTCTGAGTCCAGGGCGTTCCGAGAATGCCAAGGGCAGACATGATGACCTTAAATGATTTCCTCTTGTGTCTGTTTTAGTAAACTTTAGGAGCTAGGAAATGGTCCACTTTACAGAAATATTCAAATTTACTGGCAATTCATATATTCTCCGCTATAACATTGTCCTGATTCTTTCTGTATATTATTTACTTTTTTTTTTTTTCCTATATCAAAGTGTGTCTTTTAAATCTTTTCAAAGAATATTCTTTGGACTTACTAAATTACCTAAATTTTATACGTTTTCTGTTGTATTAAGTTCTGCTCATATCTTTATTTATCTTTTTCCTATGTTCTCAGGGTTTATTGTTTTGATTTTCTGATGTCAAGTAAAACACTTGGTTATTATTTTTAATAAATCTTTTTACTTATAAAGATTTGAACTTTTAAAGATTCCAGCTTACTTGTACGCTTCTAAGGGTCCATTCCTCTACACTGTTGCCGGCCTAAGGCTTAGTTCACCATATAGCAAAGTATATATTGACATATTATCCCCTCGGCTTTCTGTGATTCCCTACATCTCACATTTCTTTGCAGACAAGACATTTGAAATATCCTTAACTTATTTCACAGCCAATAAGTCTTTGAAATAATGTGTATTTTTTAGAGAAATCATCTTATATAATTAGGCAGAAAATCTCACCTTCCATAGTTTTCTAAACAGCATAATTTCACTCTTCTCACTGCTTAATTTGTTGTATTAAACAACCTTTGAGTATTTAGCTTTATCAATGACATGTACTTTAAAAATGTTTTAGAGATCCTACCAGTGTTTGAAAACATCCTTGTTCCTTGTTTCTTTTCCAGGTTTATGTATATTTTCTGCCTAGCACCTGATTATTCCAACATCTGTCGGATGGCCTAGGGAATCTAATTCTGGTATTGATTGTTTTTGCTGATTGTCTCCCTTTGTAGCTGATTTCTTCATTATTGTGTAAATTTAGGTCATGAGCTCATGTTTAGCTAAACAGCTGACCTTGTAAAAGGCTTAGGTGTGAACGCTCGTAAGTTTCAGCAAAAAGTCGGCAAAGATATTTTTGTGTCCCTCCAATGAGTTGCCCGCAAGGACCCCGTTTTCTACAAGTGTTGGTCCAATACTCCTTCGAGAGGCAGTGGAATCAGACATGGCTGCTTTTCAGCCTTCGATCTGGGACAGGGCCAGTGGGCGTCCTGTGGCCCGGGAAGGAGCCTCTCCGCATGTGTCCCAGGGACCCATTTGCCTGCGAACTTCAGTCACCTGGCAGGAAGCTACGATGCCTTGACCTATGGTTAGCTGTGCAGCGAGGTGTACTGCGCGGACAGGTACCGAACACACTTCAAATAACAGGGCGGCCTGAGTGGAAAGGTGAGAGTTTGGGCAGCTGTGCAGACAAAGAAAGCGCCCTTTGGCCTGGGCCTAAATGCTTGTGACACCCCACTGGGTCTGCCGGGCTCTGAGGGCCCTGCCCTGGGCCCCCTGCTCCCGTGCCCTTTGTTCAGTCACAGCAGAGATGGCCACACCCACTCCCTCAGTGAGGGCTGTCTTCCAACCTCCCTCAGCCACATCCCCTCTCCGCAGGTTACCATGGACTACAGATGCTGCATTCTGAGGCCAGGGCGTTCCGAGAATGCCAAGGGCAGACATGATGACCTTAAATGATTTCCTCTTGTGTCAGTTTTGGTAAACTTTAGGAGCTAAGAAAAGGTCCACTTTACAGAAATATTCAAATTTACTGGCAATTCATATATTCTCCGCTATAACATTGTCCTGATTCTTTCTGTATATTATTTACTTTTTTTTGTTTTCCTAAATCAAAGTGTGTCTTTTAAATCTTTTCAAAGAATATTCTTTGGACTTACTAAATCACCTAAATTTTATACGTTTTCTGTTGTATTAAGTTCTGCTCATATCTTTATTTATCTTTTTTCTATGTTCTCAGGGTTTATTGTTTTGATTTTCTGATGTCAAGTAAAACACTTGGTTATTATTTTTAATAAATCTTTTTACTTATAAAGATTTGAACTTTTAAAGATTCCAGCTTCCTTGTACGTTTCTAAGGGTCCATTCCTCTACACTGTTGCCGGCCTAAGGCTTAGTTCACCATATAGCAATGTATATATTGACATATTATCGCCTCGGCTTTCTGTGATTCCCTACATCTCACATTTCTTTGCAGACAAGACATTTGAAATACCCTTAACTTATTTCACAGCCAATAAGTCTTTGAAATAATGTGTATTTTTTAGAGAAATCTAAATTTAGGTCATGAGCTCATGTTTAGCTAAACAGCTGACCTTGTAAAAGGCTTAGGTGTGAACGCTCGTAAGTTTCAGCAAAAAGTCGGCAAAGAATTATTTGTGTCCCTCCAATGAGTTGCCCACAAGGACCCCGTTTTCTAGAAGTGTTGGTCCAATACTCCCTCTAGGGGTAGGGGACTTAGACAGGGCTGCTTTCGGCCCCCAATCTTGGGCAGGGGCAGTGGGCGGCGTGTGGCCCGGGCTGGAGCCTCTCTGCGTGTGAACCTGGGAATCATCTCTCCTGCGAACTTCGGTCAACTGGCAGGAAGCTACGATGCCCCGACCTATGGTTAGCTGTGCAGCGAGGTATACTGCGTGGACAGGTTCCACACACACTTCAAATAAGTTGGTGGCCTCAGTGGAAAAGTGAGAGTTTGGCCAGCTGTGCAGACAAAGAAGGCGCCCTATGGCCTGTGCCTAAATGCTTGTGACACCCCACTGGGCCTGCCTTGCCCTGAGGGCCATGCCCTGGGCCCCCTGCTCCCCTGACCTTTGTTCAGTCACAGCAGAGATGGCCACACACACTCCCTCAGTGAGGGCAGTGTTCCAGCCTCCCTCAGCCCCGCCCACTCTCCGCAGGTTACCATGGACTACAGATGCTGCATTCTGAGGCCAGGGCGTTCCGAGAATGCCAAGGGCAGACATGATGACCTTAAATGATTTCCTCTTTTGTCAGGAGGAGCTGTAGGAGGTAGGAAATGGTCCACTTTACAGAAATGTTCAAATTTACTGGCATTTCATATATTCTCTGCTATAACATTGTCCTGATTCTTTCTATATATTCTTTAATTATGTTTGTGCTTTCCTTAATCAAAGTGTGTCTTTTAAATCTTTTCAAAGAATATTCTTTGGACTTACTACCTCACCTGAATTTTATACGTTTTCTGTGGTATTAAGTTCTGCTCATATCTATCTTTATCTTTTTTCTATGTTCTCAGGGTTTATTGTTTTGATCTTCTGATGTCAATTAAAACACTTGGTTATTCATTTTCATCAATCTTTTTACATATAAAGATTTGAACTTTTAAAGATTCCAGCTCACTTTCAAGTTTCTAAGGGTCAGGTCCTCTACATTGTGGCTGGCTTAAGGCTTAGTTCACCATATAGCAATGTATATATTGACATTTTCCCCTCGACTTTCTGTGATTCCCTACATCTCACCTTTCTTTGCAGACAAGCCATTTGAAATACACATAACTTATTTCACAGCCAATAAGTCTTTGAAATAATGTCTATTTTTTAGAGAAATCTTCTGACATAATTAGGCAGAAAATCTCACCTGCCATAGTTTTCAAAACAGCATAATTTCACTCTTCTCAATGCTTAATCTGTGGTATTAAACAACCTTTGAGTATTTAGGTTTATCAATGACATGTACTTTAAAAATGTTTTAGAGATCCTACCAGCCTTTGAAAACCTCCTTGTTCCTTGTTTCAGTTCCAGTTTTATGTATATTTTCTGCCTTGCACCTGATTATTCCAACATCAGATGGATGGCCTAGGGAATCTCATTCTGGTATTGATTGTTTTTGCTGATTGTCTCACTTTGTAGCTGATTTCTTCAATATTGTGTAAATTTAGATCATGAGCTCATGTTTAGCTAAACAGCTGACCTTGTAAGAGGCTTAGGTGTGAACGCTGGGACGCTTCAGCAGAAAGTCGGCAAAGATTTATTTGTGTCCCTCCAATGAGTTGCCCGCAAGGACCCCGTTTTCTACAAGTGTTGGTCCAATACTCCTTCGAGAGGCAGTGGACCCAGACATGGCTGCTTTTCAGGCTTCGATCTGGGGCAGGGCCAGTGGGCGGCCTGTGGCCCGGGCAGGAGCCTCTCCGCATGTGTCCCAGGGACACATTTGCCTGCGAACTTCGGTCACCTGGCAGGAAGCTACGATGCCCTGACCTATGGTTAGCTGTGCAGCGAGGTGTACTGCGCGGACAGGTTCCATACACATTTCAAATAAGAGGGTGGCCTTAGTGGAAACGTGAGAGTTTGGGCAGCTGTGCAGACAAAGAAGGCGCCCTTTGGCCTGGGCCTAAATGCTTGTGACACCCCACTGGGTCTGCCGGGCTCTGAGGGCCCTGCCCTGGGCCCACTGCTCCCCTGCCCTTTGTTCAGTCACAGCAGAGATGGCCACACCCACTTCCTAAGTGATGGCAGTCTTCCAACCTCCCTCAGCCACGCCCCTCTCCGCTGGTTACCATGGGCTACAGATGCTGCATTCTTAGGCCAGGGCGTTCCGAGAATGCCAAGGGCAGACATGACGACATTAAATGATTTCCTCTTGTGTCAGTTTCGTAAACTGTAGCAGCTAGGAAATGGTCCGCTTTACAGAAATGTTCAAGTTTACTGGCATTTCATATATTCTCTGCTATAATATTGTCCTGATTCTTTCTGCATATTCTTTACGTATGTTTATGTTTTCCTTAATCAAAGTGTGTCTTTTAAATCTTTTCAAAGAATATTCTTTGGACTTACTAAATCACCTGAATTTTATACGTTTTCTGATGTATTAAGTTCTGCTCATATCTTTATTTATCTTTTTTCTATGTTCTCAGGTTTTATAGTTTTGATTTTCTGATGTCAAGTAAAACACTTTGTTATTCATTTTAATAAATCTTTTTACTTATAAAGATTTGAACTTTTAAAGATTCCAGCTTACTTGTACGTTTCTAAGGGTCCATTCCTCTACACTGTTGCCGGCCTAAGGCTTAGATCAACATATAGCTATGTATATATTGACATATTTTTCCCTCGGCTTTCTGTGATTCCCTACATCTCACCTTTCTTTGCAGACAAGCCATTTGAAATACCCTTAACTTATTTCACAGCCAATAAGTCTTTGAAATAATGTGTATTTTTTAGAGAAATCATCTTATATAATTAGGCAGAAAATCTCACGTTCCATAGTTTTCTAAACAGCATAACTTCACTCTTCTCACAGCTTAATTTGCTGTATTAAACAACCTTTGAGTATTTAGCTTTATCAATGACATGTACTTTAAAAATGTTTTAGAGACCCTCCAGTCTTTGAAAACATCCTTGTTCCTTGTTTCTTTTCCAGGTTTATGTATATTTTCTGCCTAGCACCTGATTATTCCAACATCTGACGGATGGCCCAGGGAATCTAATTCTGGTATTGATTGTTTTTGCTGATTGTCTCCCTTTGTAGTTGATTTCTTCATTACTGTGTAAATTTAGGTCATGAGCTCATGTTTAGCTAAACAGCTGACCTTGTAAAAGGCTTAGGTGTGAACGCTCGTAAATTTCAGCAAAAAGTCGGCAAAGATTTATTTGTGTCCCTCCAATGAGTTGCCCACAAGGACCCCGTTTTCTAGAAGTGTTGGTCCAATACTCCCTCTAGGGGTAGGGGACTTAGAGAGGGCTGCTTTCGGCCCCCGATCTTGGGCAGGGGCAGTGGGCGGCGTGTGGCCCGGGCAGGAGCCTCTCTGCGTGTGAACCTGGGAATCATCTCTCCTGCGAACTTCGGTCACCTGGCAGGAAGCTACGATGCCCAGACCTATGGTTAGCTGTGCAGCGAGGTATACTGCGTGGACAGGTTCCACACACACTTCAAATAAGTGGGTGGCCTGAGTGGAAAAGTGAGAGTTTGGCCAGCTGTGCAGACAAAGAAGGCGCCCTATGGCCTGGGCCTAAATGCTTGTGACAACCCACTGGGCCTGCCTTGCTCTGAGGGCCCTGCACTGGGCCCCCTGCTCCCCTGCCCTTTGTTCAGTCACAGCAGAGATGGCCACACACACTCCCTCAGTGAGGGCAGTCTTCCAACCTCCCTCAGCCACGCCCCCTCTCCGCAGGTTACCATGGGCTACAGATGCTGCATTCTGAGGCCAGGGCGTTCCGAGAAGGCCAAGGGCAGACATGACGACCTTAAATGTCTTCCTCTTGTGTCAGTTTCCGTAAACTGTAGCAGCTAGGAAATGGTCCGCTTTACAGAAATGTTCAAGTTTACTGGCATTTCATATATTCTCTGCTATAACATTGTCCTTATTCTTTCTGCATATTCTTTACTTATGTTTGTGTTTTCCTTAATCAAAGTGTGTCTTTTAAAACTTTTCAAAGAATATTCTTTGGACTTACTACCTCACCTGAATTTTATACGTTTTCTGTTGTATTAAGTTCTGCTCATATCTTTATTTATCTTTTTTCTATGTTCTCAGGGTTTATAGTTTTGATTTTCTGATGTCAAGTAAAACACTTGGTATTCATTTTAATAAATCTTTTTACTTATAAAGATTTGAACTTTTAAAGATTCCAGCTTAATTGTACGTTTCTAAGGGTCCATTCCTCTACACTGTTGCCGGCCTAAGGCTTAGTTCACCATATAGCAATGTATATATTGACATATTATCCCCTCGGCTTTCTGTGATTCCTTACATCTCACCTTTCTTTGCAGACAAGCCATTTGAAATACTCTTAACTTATTTCACAGCCAATAAGTCTTTGAAATAATGTGTATTATTTAGAGAAATCATCTTATATAATTAGGCAGAAAATCTCACGTTCCATAGTTTCTAAACAGCATAACTTCACTCTTCTCACAGCTTAATTTGCTGTGTTAAACAACCTTTGTGTATTTAGCTTTATCAATGACATGTACTTTAAAAATGTTTTAGAGACCCTACCAGTCTTTGAAAACATCCTTGTTCCTTGTTTCTTTTCCAGGTTTATGTATATTTTCTGCCTAGCACCTGATTATTCCAACATCTGACGGATGGCCTAGGGAATCTAATTCTGGTATTGATTGTTTTTGCTGATTGTCTCCCTTTGTAGCTGATTTCTTCATTATTGTGTAAATTTAGGTCATGAGCTCATGTTTAGCTAAACAGCTGACCTTGTAAAAGGCTTAGGTGTGAACGCTCGTAAGTTTCAGCAAAAAGTCGGCAAAGATTTATTTGTGTCCCTCCAATGAGTTGCCCACAAGGACACCGTTTTCTACAAGTGTTGGTCCAATACTCCCTCTAGGGGTAGGGGACTTAGACAGGGCTGCTTTCGGCCCCCGATCTTGGGCAGGGGCAGTGGGCGGCGTGTGCCCCGGGCAGGAGCCTCTCTGCGTGTGAACCTGGGAATCATCTCTCCTGCGAACTTCAGTCACCTGGCAGGAAGCTACGATGCAAAGACCTATGGTTAGCTGTGCAGCGAGGTATACTGCGTGGACAGGTCCCACACACACTTCAAATAAGTGGGTGGCCTGAGTGGAAAAGTGAGAGTTTGGCCTGCTGTGCAGACAAAGAAGGCGCACTATGGCCTGGGCCTAAATGCTTGTGACACCCCACTGGGCCTGCCTTGCTCTGAGGGCCCTGCCCTGGGCCCCATGCTCCCCTGCCCTTTGTTCAGTCACAGCAGAGATGGCCACACCCACTCCCTCAGTGAGGGCAGTGTTCCAGCCTCCCTCAGCCCCGCCCACTCTCCACAGGTTACCATGGACTACGGATGATGCTTTCTGAGGCCAGGGCGTTCCGAGAATGCCAAGGGCAGACATGATGACCTTAAATGATTTCTTCTTGTGTCAGTTTTGGTAAACTGTAGGAGCTAGGAAATGGTCCATTTTACAGAAATTTTCAAATTTACTGGCATTTCATATATTCTCTGCTATAACATTGTCCTGATTCTTTCTGTATATTCTTTACTTTTTTTTGTTTTCCTTAATCAAAGTGTGTCTTTTAAATCTTTTCAAAGAATATTCTTTGGACTTACTACCTCACCTGAATTTTATACGTTTTCTGTTGTATTAAGTTCTGCTCATATCTTTATTTATCTTTTTTCTATGTTCTCAGGGTTTATTGTTTTGATCTTCTGATGTCAATTAAAACACTTGGTTATTCATTTTCATCAATCTTTTTACTTTTAAAGATTTGAACTTTTAAAGATTCCAGCTCACTTTCAAGTTTCTAAGGGTCAGGTCCTCTACATTGTGGCTGGCCTAAGGCTTAGTTCACCATATAGCAATGTATATATTGACATTTTCCCCTCGACTCTCTGTGATTCCCTACATCTCACCTTTCTTTGCAGACAAGCCATTTGAAATATACTTAACTTATTTCACAGCCAATAAGTCTTTGAAATAATGTCTATTTTTTAGAGAAAACTTCTTATATAATTAGGCAGAAAATCTCACCTGCCATAGTTTTGAAAACAGCATAATTTCACTCTTCTCAATGCTTAATCTGTGGTATTAAACAACCTTTGAGTATTTAGGTTTATCAACGAAATGTACTTTAAAAATGTTTTAGAGATCCTACCAGCCTTTGAAAACCTCCTTGTTCCTTGTTTCAGTTCCAGTTTTATGTATATTTTCTGCCTTGCACCTGATTATTCCAACATCAGATGGATGGCCTAGGGAATCTCATTCTGGTATTGATTGTATTTGCTGATTGTCTCCCTTTGTAGCTGATTTCTTCAATATTGTGTAAATTTAGATCATGAGCTCATGTTTAGCTAAACAGCTGACCTTGTAAGAGGCTTAGGTGTGAACGCTGGTACGCTTCAGCAGAACGTCGGCAAAGATTTATTTGTGTCCCTCCAATGAGTTGCCCGCAAGAACCCCGTTTTCTACAAGTGTTGGTCCAATACTCCTTCGAGAGGCAGTGGACTCAGACATGGCTGCTTTTCAGGCTTCGATCTGGGGCAGGGCCAGTGGGCGGCCTGTGGCCCGGGAAGGAGCCTCTCCGCATGTGTCCCAGGGACCCATTTGCCTGCGAACTTCAGTCACCTGGCAGGAAGCTACGATGCCTTGACCTATGGTTAGCTGTGCAGCGAGGTGTACTGCGCGGACAGGTACCCAACACACTTCAAATAAGAGGGCAGCCTGAGTGGAAAGGTGAGAGTTTGGGCAGCTGTGCAGACAAAGAAAGCGCCCTTTAGCCTGGGCCTAAATGCTTGTGACACCCCACTGGGTCTGCCGGGCTCTGAGGGCCCTGCCCTGGGCCCCCTGCTCCCTTGCCCTTTGTTCAGTCACAGCAGAGATGGCCACACCCACTCCCTCATTGAGGGCAGTCTTCCAACCTCCCTCAGCCACGCCCCCTCTCCGCAGGTTACCATGGACTACAGATGCTGCATTCTGAGTCCAGGGCGTTCCGAGAATGCCAAGGGCAGACATGATGACCTTAAATGATTTCCTCTTGTGTCTGTTTTAGTAAACTTTAGGAGCTAGGAAATGGTCCACTTTACAGAAATATTCAAATTTACTGGCAATTCATATATTCTCCGCTATATCATTGTCCTGATTCTTTCTGTATATTATTTACTTTTTTTTGTTTTCCTAAATCAAAGTGTGTCTTTTAAATCTTTTCAAAGAATATTCTTTGGATTTACTAAATTACCTAAATTTTATACGTATTCTGTTGTATTAAGTTCTGCTCATATCTTTATTAATCTTTTTTCTATGTTCTCAGGGTTTATTGTTTGGATTTTCTGATGTCAAGTAAAACACTTGGTTATTATTTTTAATAAATCTTTTTACTTATAAAGATTTGAACTTTTAAAGATTCCAGCTTACTTGTACGCTTCTAAGGGTCCATTCCTCTACACTGTTGCCGGCCTAAGGCTTAGTTCACCATATAGCAAAGTATATATTGACATATTATCCCCTCGGCTTTCTGTGATTCCCTACATCTCACATTTCTTTGCAGACAAGACATTTGAAATACCCTTAACTTATTTCACAGCCAATAAGTCTTTGAAATAATGTGTATTTTTTAGAGAAATCATCTTATATAATTAGGCAGAAAAACTCTCCTTCCATAGTTTTCTAAACAGCATAATTTCATTCTTCTCACTGCTTAATTTGTTGTATTAAACAACCTTTGAGTATTTAGCTTTATCAATGACATGTACTTTAAAAATGTTTTAGAGATCCTACCAGTCTTTGAAAACATCCTTGTTCCTTGTTTCTTTTCCAGGTTTATGTATATTTTCTGCCTAGCACCTGATTATTCCAACATCTGACGGATGGCCTAGGGAATCTAATTCTGGTATTGATTGTTTTTGCTGATTGTCTCCCTTTGTAGCTGATTTCTTCATTATTGTGTAAATTTAGGTCATGAGCTCATGTTTAGCTAAACAGCTGACCTTGTAAAAGGCTTAGGTGTGAACGCTCGTAAGTTTCAGCAAAAAGTCGGCACAGATTTATTTGTGTCCCTCCAATGAGTTGCCCGCAAGGACCCCGTTTTCTACAAGTGTTGGTCCAATACTCCTTCGAGAGGCAGTGGAATCAGACATGGCTGCTTTTCAGCCTTCGATCTGGGACAGGGCCAGTGGGCGGCCTGTGGCCCGGGAAGGAGCCTCTCCGCATGTGTCCCAGGGACCCATTTGCCTGAGAACTTCAGTCACCTGGCAGGAAGCTACGATGCCTTGACCTATGGTTAGCTGTGCAGCGAGGTGTACTGCGCGGACAGGTACCGAACACACTTCAAATAAGAGGGCAGCCTGAGTGGAAAGGTGAGAGTTTGGGCAGCTGTGCAGACAAAGAAAGCGCCCTTTGGCCTGGGCCTAAATGCTTGTGACACCCCACTGGGTCTGCCGGGCTCTGAGGGCCCTGCCCTGGGCCCCCTGCTCCCCTGCCCTTTGTTCAGTCACAGCAGAGATGGCCACACCCACTCCCTCAGTGAGGGCCGTCTTCCAACCTCCCTCAGCCACATCCCCTCTCCGCAGGTTACCATGGACTACAGATGCTGCATTCTGAGGCCAGGGCGTTCCGAGAATGCCAAGGGCAGACATGATGACCTTAAAAGATTTCCTCTTGTGTCAGTTGTGGTAAACTTTAGGAGCTAGGAAAAGGTCCACTTTACAGAAATATTCAAATTTACTGGCAATTCATATATTCTCCGCTATAACATTGTCCTGATTCTTTCTGTATATTATTTACTTTTTTTTGTTTTCCTAAATCAAAGTGTGTCTTTTAAATCTTTTCAAAGAATATTCTTTGGACTTACTAAATCACTTAAATTTTATACGTTTTCTGTTGTATTAAGTTCTGCTCATATCTTTATTTATCTTTTTTCTATGTTCTCAGGGTTTATTGTTTTGATTTTCTGATGTCAAGTAAAACACTTGGTTATTATTTTTAATAAATCTTTTTACTTATAAAGATTTGAAACTTTTAAAGATTCCAGCTTCCTTGTACGTTTCTAAGCGTCCATTCCTCTACACTGTTGCCGGCCTAAGGCTTAGTTCACCATATAGCAATGTATATATTGACATATTATCGCCTCGGCTTTCTGTGATTCCCTACATCTCACATTTCTTTGCAGACAAGACATTTGAAATACCCTTAACTTATTTCACAGCCAATAAGTCTTTGAAATAATGTGTATTTTTTAGAGAAATCTAAATTTAGGTCATGAGCTCATGTTTAGCTAAACAGCTGACCTTGTAAAAGGCTTAGGTGTGAACGCTCGTAAGTTTTAGCAAAAAGTCGGCAAAGAATTATTTGTGTCCCTCCAATGAGTTGCCCACAAGGACCCCGTTTTCTAGAAGTGTTGGTCCAATACTCCCTCTAGGGGTAGGGGACTTAGACAGGGCTGCTTTCGGCCCCCGATCTTGGGCAGGGGCAGTGGGCGGCGTGTGGCCCGGGCTGGAGCCTCTCTGCGTGTGAACCTTTGAATCATCTCTCCTGCGAACTTCGGTCACCTGGCAGGAAGCTACGATGCCCAGACCTATGGTTAGCTGTGCAGCGAGGTATACTGCGTGGACAGGTTCCACACACACTTCAAATAAGTTGGTGGCCTCAGTGGAAAAGTGAGAGTTTGGCCAGCTGTGCAGACAAAGAAGGCGCTCTATGGCCTGGGCCTAAATGCTTGTGACACCCCACTGGGCCTGCCTTGCTCTGAGGGCCCTGCCCTGGGCCCCCTGCTCCCCTGCCCTTTGTTCAGTCACAGCAGAGATGGCCACACACACTCCCTCAGTGAGGGCAGTGTTCCAGCCTCCCTCAGCCCCGCCCACACTCCGCAGGTTACCATGGACTACAGATGCTGCATTCTGAGGCCAGGGCGTTCCGAGAATGCCAAGGGCAGACATGATGACATTAAATGATTTCCTCTTGTGTCAGGAGGAGCTGTAGGAGCTAGGAAATGGTCCACTTTACAGAAATGTTCAAATTTACTGGCATTTCATATATTCTCTGCTATAACATTGTCCCGATTCTTTCTATATATTCTTTAATTATGTTTGTGCTTTCCTTAATCAAAGTGTGTCTTTTAAATCTTTTCAAAGAATATTCTTTGGACTTACTACCTCACCTGAATTTTATACGTTTTCTGAGGTATTAAGTTCTGCTCATATCTATCTTTATCTTTTTTCTATGTTCTCAGGGTTTATTGTTTTGATCTTCTGATGTCAATTAAAACACTTGGTTATTCATTTTCATCAATCTTTTTACATATAAAGATTTGAACTTTTAAAGATTCCAGCTCACTTTCAAGTTTCTAAGGGTCAGGTCCTCTACAATGTGGCTGGCTTAAGGCTTAGTTCACCATATAGCAATGTATATATTGACATTTTCCCCTCGACTTTCTGCGATTCCCTACATCTCACCTTTCTTTGCAGACAAGCCATTTGAAATACACATAACTTATTTCACAGCCAATAAGTCTTTGAAAAAATGTCTATTTTTTAGAGAAATCTTCTGACATAATTAGGCAGAAAATCTCACCTGCCATAGTTTTCAAAACAGCATAATTTCACTCTTCTCAATGCTTAATCTGTGGTATTAAACAACCTTTGAGTATTTAGGTTTATCAATGACATGTACTTTAAAAATGTTTTAGAGATCCTAGCAGCCTTTGAAAACCTCCTTGTTCCTTGTTTCAGTTCCAGTTTTATGTATATTTTCTGCCTTGCACCTGATTATTCCAACATCAGATGGATGGCCTAGGGAATCTCATTCTGGTATTGATTGTTTTTGCTGATTGTCTCACTTTGTAGCTGATTTCTTCAATATTGTGTAAATTTAGATCATGAGCTCATGTTTAGCTAAACAGCTGACCTTGTAAGAGGCTTAGGTGTGAACGCTAGTACGCTTCAGCAGAACGTCGGCAAAGATTTATTTGTGTCCCTCCAATGAGTTGCCCGCAAGAACCCCGTTTTCTACAAGTGTTGGTCCAATACTCCTTCGAGAGGCAGTGGACTCAGACATGGCTGCTTTTCAGGCTTCGATCTGGGGCAGGGCCAGTGGGCGGCCTGTGGCCCGGGAAGGAGCCTCTCCGCATGTGTCCCAGGGACCCATTTGCCTGCGAACTTCAGTCACCTGGCAGGAAGCTACGATGCCTTGACCTATGGTTAGCTGTGCAGCGAGGTGTACTGCGCGGAAAGGTACCCAACACACTTCAAATAAGAGGGCAGCCTGAGTGGAAAGGTGAGAGTTTGGGCAGCTGTGCAGACAAAGAAAGCGCCCTTTAGCCTGGGCCTAAATGCTTGTGACACCCCACTGGGTCTGCCGGGCTCTGAGGGCCCTGCCCTGGGCCCCCTGCTCCCTTGCCCTTTGTTCAGTCACAGCAGAGATGGCCACACCCACTCCCTCATTGAGGGCAGTCTTCCAACCTCCCTCAGCCACGCCCCCTCTCCGCAGGTTACCATGGACTACAGATGCTGCATTCTGAGTCCAGGGCGTTCCGAGAATGCCAAGGGCAGACATGATGACCTTAAATGATTTCCTCTTGTGTCTGTTTTAGTAAACTTTAGGAGCTAGGAAATGGTCCACTTTACAGAAATATTCAAATTTACTGGCAATTCATATATTTTCCGCTATAACATTGTCCTGATTCTTTCTGTATATTATTTACTTTTTTTTGTTTTCCTAAATCAAAGTGTGTCTTTTAAATCTTTTCAAAGAATATTCTTTGGATTTACTAAATTACCTAAATTTTATACGTATTCTGTTGTATTAAGTTC
This sequence comes from Mesoplodon bidens, assembly GCF_964165515.1. Lineage (NCBI taxonomy): Eukaryota > Metazoa > Chordata > Mammalia > Artiodactyla > Ziphiidae > Mesoplodon > Mesoplodon bidens. The sequence continues at coordinate 9,543,946 of NC_138180.1, forward strand.
TGCTCATATCTTTATTTATCTTTTTTCTATGTTCTCAGGGTTTATTGTTTGGATTTTCTGATGTCAAGTAAAACACTTGGTTATTATTTTTAATAAATCTTTTTACTTATAAAGATTTGAACTTTTAAAGATTCCAGCTTACTTGTACGCTTCTAAGGGTCCATTCCTCTACACTGTTGCCGGCCTAAGGCTTAGTTCACCATATAGCAAAGTATATATTGACATATTATCCCCTCGGCTTTCTGTGATTCCCTACATCTCACATTTCTTTGCAGACAAGACATTTGAAATACCCTTAACTTATTTCACAGCCAATAAGTCTTTGAAATAATGTGTATTTTTTAGAGAAATCATCTTATATAATTAGGCAGAAAAACTCTCCTTCCATACTTTTCTAAACAGCATAATTTCACTCTTCTCACTGCTTAATTTGTTGTATTAAACAACCTTTGAGTATTTAGCTTTATCAATGACATGTACTTTAAAAATGTTTTAGAGATCCTACCAGTCTTTGAAAACATCCTTGTTCCTTGTTTCTTTTCCAGGTTTATGTATATTTTCTGCCTAGCACCTGATTATTCCAACATCTGACGGATGGCCTAGGGAATCTAATTCTGGTATTGATTGTTTTTGCTGATTGTCTCCCTTTGTAGCTGATTTCTTCATTATTGTGTAAATTTAGGTCATGAGCTCATGTTTAGCTAAACAGCTGACCTTGTAAAAGGCTTAGGTGTGAACGCTCGTAAGTTTCAGCAAAAAGTCGGCACAGATTTATTTGTGTCCCTCCAATGAGTTGCCCGCAAGGACCCCGTTTTCTACAAGTGTTGGTCCAATACTCCTTCGAGAGGCAGTGGAATCAGACATGGCTGCTTTTCAGCCTTCGATCTGGGACAGGGCCAGTGGGCGGCCTGTGGCCCGGGAAGGAGCCTCTCCGCATGTGTCCCAGGGACCCATTTGCCTGAGAACTTCAGTCACCTGGCAGGAAGCTACGATGCCTTGACCTATGGTTAGCTGTGCAGCGAGGTGTACTGCGCGGACAGGTACCGAACACACTTCAAATAAGAGGGCAGCCTGAGTGGAAAGGTGAGAGTTTGGGCAGCTGTGCAGACAAAGAAAGCGCCCTTTGGCCTGGGCCTAAATGCTTGTGACACCCCACTGGGTCTGCCGGGCTCTGAGGGCCCTGCCCTGGGCCCCCTGCTCCCCTGCCCTTTGTTCAGTCACAGCAGAGATGGCCACACCCACTCCCTCAGTGAGGGCCGTCTTCCAACCTCCCTCAGCCACATCCCCTCTACGCAGGTTACCATGGACTACAGATGCTGCATTCTGAGGCCAGGGCGTTCCGAGAATGCCAAGGGCAGACATGATGACCTTAAAAGATTTCCTCTTGTGTCAGTTGTGGTAAACTTTAGGAGCTAGGAAAAGGTCCACTTTACAGAAATATTCAAATTTACTGGCAATTCATATATTCTCCGCTATAACATTGTCCTGATTCTTTCTGTATATTATTTACTTTTTTTTGTTTTCCTAAATCAAAGTGTGTCTTTTAAATCTTTTCAAAGAATATTCTTTGGACTTACTAAATCACCTAAATTTTATACGTTTTCTGTTGTATTAAGTTCTGCTCATATCTTTATTTATCTTTTTTCTATGTTCTCAGGGTTTATTGTTTTGATTTTCTGATGTCAAGTAAAACACTTGGTTATTATTTTTAATAAATCTTTTTACTTATAAAGATTTGAACTTTTAAAGATTCCAGCTTCCTTGTACGTTTCTAAGGGTCCACTCCTCTACACTGTTGCCGGCCTAAGGCTTAGTTCACCATATAGAAATGTATATATTGACATATTATCGCCTCGGCTTTCTGTGATTCCCTACATCTCACATTTCTTTGCAGACAAGACATTTGAAATACCCTTAACTTATTTCACAGCCAATAAGTCTTTGAAATAATGTGTATTTTTTAGAGAAATCATCTTATATAATTAGGCAGAAAATCTCACCTTCCATAGTTTTCTAAACAGCATAATTTCACACTTCTCACTGCTTAATTTGTTGTATTAAACAACCTTTGAGTATTTAGCTTTATCAATGACATGTACTTTAAAAATGTTTTAGAGATCCTACCAGTCTATGAAAACATCCTTGTTCCTTGTTTCTTTTCCAGGTTTATGTATATTTTCTGCCTAGCACCTGATTATTCCAACATCTGACGGATGGCCTAGGGAATCTAATTCTGGTATTGATTGTTTTTGCTGATTGTCTCCCTTTGTAGCTGATTTCTTCATTATTGTGTAAATTTAGGTCATGAGCTCATGTTTAGCTAAACAGCTGACCTTGTAAAAGGCTTAGGTGTGAACGCTCGTAAGTTTCAGCAAAAAGTCGGCAAAGATTTATTTGTGTCCCTCCAATGAGTTGCCCACAAGGACCCCGTTTTCTAGAAGTGTTGGTCCAATACTCCCTCTAGGGGTAGGGGACTTAGACAGGGCTGCTTTCGGCCCCCGATCTTGGGCAGGTGCAGTGGGCGGCGTGTGGCCCGGGCAGGAGCCTCTCTGCGTGTGAACCTGGGAATCATCTCTCCTGCGAACTTCGGTCACCTGGCAGGAAGCTACGATGCCCAGACCTATGGTTAGCTGTGCAGCGAGGTATACTGCGTGGACAGCTTCCACACACACTTCAAATAAGTGGGTGGCCTCAGTGGAATAGTGAGAGTTTGGCCAGCTGTGCAGACAAAGAAGGCGTCCTATGGCTTGGGCCTAAATGCTTGTGACAACCCACTCGGCATGCCTTGCTGTGAGGGCCCTGCCCTGGGGCCCCTGCTCCCCTGCCCTTTGTTCAGTCACAGCAGAGATGGCCACACACACTCCCTCAGTGAGGGCAGTGTTCCAGCCTCCCTCAGCCCCGCCCACTCTCCACAGGTTACCATGGACTACAGATGCTGCATTCTGAGGTCAGGGCATTCCGAGAATGCCAAGGGCAGACATGATGACCTTAAATGATTTCCTCTTGTGTCAGGAGGAGCTGTATGGGCTAGGAAATGGTCCACTTTACAGAAATGTTCAAATTTACTGGCATTTCATATATTCTCTGCTATAACATTGTCCTGATTCTTTCTGTATATTCTTTACTATTTTGTTTTCCTTAATAAAACTGAGTCTTTTAAATCTTTTCAAAGAATATTCTTTGGACTTACTACCTCACCTGAATTTTATACGTTTTCTGTGGTATTAAGTTCCGCTCATATCTTTATTTATCTTTTTTCTATGTTCTCAGGTTTTATTGTTTTGATCTTCTGATGTCAATTAAAACACTTGGGTATTCATTTTCATCAATCTTTTTACTTATAAAGATTTGAACTTTTAAAGATTCCAGCTCACTTTCAAGTTTCTAAGGGTCAGGTCCTCTACAATGTGGCTGGCTTAAGGCTTAGTTCACCATATAGCAATGTATATATTGACATTTTCCCCTCGACTTTCTGCGATTCCCTACATCTCACCTTTCTTTGCAGACAAGCCATTTGAAATACACATAACTTATTTCACAGCCAATAAGTCTTTGAAAAAATGTCTATTTTTTAGAGAAATCTTCTGACATAATTAGGCAGAAAATCTCACCTGCCATAGTTTTCAAAACAGCATAATTTCACTCTTCTCAATGCTTAATCTGTGGTATTAAACAACCTTTGAGTATTTAGGTTTATCAATGACATGTACTTTAAAAATGTTTTAGAGATCCTAGCAGCCTTTGAAAACCTCCTTGTTCCTTGTTTCAGTTCCAGTTTTATGTATATTTTCTGCCTTGCACCTGATTATTCCAACATCAGATGGATGGCCTAGGGAATCTCATTCTGGTATTGATTGTTTTTGCTGATTGTCTCACTTTGTAGCTGATTTCTTCAATATTGTGTAAATTTAGATCATGAGCTCATGTTTAGCTAAACAGCTGACCTTGTAAGAGGCTTAGGTGTGAACGCTAGTACGCTTCAGCAGAACGTCGGCAAAGATTTATTTGTGTCCCTCCAATGAGTTGCCCGCAAGAACCCCGTTTTCTACAAGTGTTGGTCCAATACTCCTTCGAGAGGCAGTGGACTCAGACATGGCTGCTTTTCAGGCTTCGATCTGGGGCAGGGCCAGTGGGCGGCCTGTGGCCCGGGAAGGAGCCTCTCCGCATGTGTCCCAGGGACCCATTTGCCTGCGAACTTCAGTCACCTGGCAGGAAGCTACGATGCCTTGACCTATGGTTAGCTGTGCAGCGAGGTGTACTGCGCGGACAGGTACCCAACACACTTCAAATAAGAGGGCAGCCTGAGTGGAAAGGTGAGAGTTTGGGCAGCTGTGCAGACAAAGAAAGCGCCCTTTAGCCTGGGCCTAAATGCTTGTGACACCCCACTGGGTCTGCCGGGCTCTGAGGGCCCTGCCCTGGGCCCCCTGCTCCCTTGCCCTTTGTTCAGTCACAGCAGAGATGGCCACACCCACTCCCTCATTGAGGGCAGTCTTCCAACCTCCCTCAGCCACGCCCCCTCTCCGCAGGTTACCATGGACTACAGATGCTGCATTCTGAGTCCAGGGCGTTCCGAGAATGCCAAGGGCAGACATGATGACCTTAAATGATTTCCTCTTGTGTCTGTTTTAGTAAACTTTAGGAGCTAGGAAATGGTCCACTTTACAGAAATATTCAAATTTACTGGCAATTCATATATTTTCCGCTATAACATTGTCCTGATTCTTTCTGTATATTATTTACTTTTTTTTGTTTTCCTAAATCAAAGTGTGTCTTTTAAATCTTTTCAAAGAATATTCTTTGGATTTACTAAATTACCTAAATTTTATACGTATTCTGTTGTATTAAGTTCTGCTCATATCTTTATTTATCTTTTTTCTATGTTCTCAGGGTTTATTGTTTGGATTTTCTGATGTCAAGTAAAACACTTGGTTATTATTTGTAATAAATCTTTTTACTTATAAAGATTTGAACTTTTAAAGATTCCAGCTTACTTGTACGCTTCTAAGGGTCCATTCCTCTACACTGTTGCCGGCCTAAGGCTTAGTTCACCATATAGCAAAGTATATATTGACATATTATCCCCTCGGCTTTCTGTGATTCCCTACATCTCACATTTCTTTGCAGACAAGACATTTGAAATACCCTTAACTTATTTCACAGCCAATAAGTCTTTGAAATAATGTGTATTTTTTAGAGAAATCATCTTATATAATTAGGCAGAAAAACTCTCCTTCCATAGTTTTCTAAACAGCATAATTTCACTCTTCTCACTGCTTAATTTGTTGTATTAAACAACCTTTGAGTATTTAGCTTTATCAATGACATGTACTTTAAAAATGTTTTAGAGATCCTACCAGTCTTTGAAAACATCCTTGTTCCTTGTTTCTTTTCCAGGTTTATGTATATTTTCTGCCTAGCACCTGATTATTCCAACATCTGACGGATGGCCTAGGGAATCTAATTCTGGTATTGATTGTTTTTGCTGATTGTCTCCCTTTGTAGCTGATTTCTTCATTATTGTGTAAATTTAGGTCATGAGCTCATGTTTAGCTAAACAGCTGACCTTGTAAAAGGCTTAGGTGTGAACGCTCGTAAGTTTCAGCAAAAAGTCGGCACAGATTTATTTGTGTCCCTCCAATGAGTTGCCCGCAAGGACCCCGTTTTCTACAAGTGTTGGTCCAATACTCCTTCGAGAGGCAGTGGAATCAGACATGGCTGCTTTTCAGCCTTCGATCTGGGACAGGGCCAGTGGGCGGCCTGTGGCCCGGGAAGGAGCCTCTCCGCATGTGTCCCAGGGACCCATTTGCCTGAGAACTTCAGTCACCTGGCAGGAAGCTACGATGCCTTGACCTATGGTTAGCTGTGCAGCGAGGTGTACTGCGCGGACAGGTACCGAACACACTTCAAATAAGAGGGCAGCCTGAGTGGAAAGGTGAGAGTTTGGGCAGCTGTGCAGACAAAGAAAGCGCCCTTTGGCCTGGGCCTAAATGCTTGTGACACCCCACTGGGTCTGCCGGGCTCTGAGGGCCCTGCCCTGGGCCCCCTGCTCCCCTGCCCTTTGTTCAGTCACAGCAGAGATGGCCACACCCACTCCCTCAGTGAGGGCCGTCTTCCAACCTCCCTCAGCCACATCCCCTCTACGCAGGTTACCATGGACTACAGATGCTGCATTCTGAGGCCAGGGCGTTCCGAGAATGCCAAGGGCAGACATGATGACCTTAAAAGATTTCCTCTTGTGTCAGTTGTGGTAAACTTTAGGAGCTAGGAAAAGGTCCACTTTACAGAAATATTCAAATTTACTGGCAATTCATATATTCTCCGCTATAACATTGTCCTGATTCTTTCTGTATATTATTTACTTTTTTTTGTTTTCCTAAATCAAAGTGTGTCTTTTAAATCTTTTCAAAGAATATTCTTTGGACTTACTAAATCACCTAAATTTTATACGTTTTCTGTTGTATTAAGTTCTGCTCATATCTTTATTTATCTTTTTTCTATGTTCTCAGGGTTTATTGTTTTGATTTTCTGATGTCAAGTAAAACACTTGGTTATTATTTTTAATAAATCTTTTTACTTATAAAGATTTGAACTTTTAAAGATTCCAGCTTCCTTGTACGTTTCTAAGGGTCCACTCCTCTACACTGTTGCCGGCCTAAGGCTTAGTTCACCATATAGAAATGTATACATTGACATATTATCGCCTCGGCTTTCTGTGATTCCCTACATCTCACATTTCTTTGCAGACAAGACATTTGAAATACCCTTAACTTATTTCACAGCCAATAAGTCTTTGAAATAATGTGTATTTTTTAGAGAAATCATCTTATATAATTAGGCAGAAAATCTCACCTTCCATAGTTTTCTAAACAGCATAATTTCACACTTCTCACTGCTTAATTTGTTGTATTAAACAACCTTTGAGTATTTAGCTTTATCAATGACATGTACTTTAAAAATGTTTTAGAGATCCTACCAGTCTATGAAAACATCCTTGTTCCTTGTTTCTTTTCCAGGTTTATGTATATTTTCTGCCTAGCACCTGATTATTCCAACATCTGACGGATGGCCTAGGGAATCTAATTCTGGTATTGATTGTTTTTGCTGATTGTCTCCCTTTGTAGCTGATTTCTTCATTATTGTGTAAATTTAGGTCATGAGCTCATGTTTAGCTAAACAGCTGACCTTGTAAAAGGCTTAGGTGTGAACGCTCGTAAGTTTCAGCAAAAAGTCGGCAAAGATTTATTTGTGTCCCTCCAATGAGTTGCCCACAAGGACCCCGTTTTCTAGAAGTGTTGGTCCAATACTCCCTCTAGGGGTAGGGGACTTAGACAGGGCTGCTTTCGGCCCCCGATCTTGGGCAGGTGCAGTGGGCGGCGTGTGGCCCGGGCAGGAGCCTCTCTGCGTGTGAACCTGGGAATCATCTCTCCTGCGAACTTCGGTCACCTGGCAGGAAGCTACGATGCCCAGACCTATGGTTAGCTGTGCAGCGAGGTATACTGCGTGGACAGCTTCCACACACACTTCAAATAAGTGGGTGGCCTCAGTGGAATAGTGAGAGTTTGGCCAGCTGTGCAGACAAAGAAGGCGTCCTATGGCTTGGGCCTAAATGCTTGTGACAACCCACTCGGCATGCCTTGCTGTGAGGGCCCTGCCCTGGGGCCCCTGCTCCCCTGCCCTTTGTTCAGTCACAGCAGAGATGGCCACACACACTCCCTCAGTGAGGGCAGTGTTCCAGCCTCCCTCAGCCCCGCCCACTCTCCACAGGTTACCATGGACTACAGATGCTGCATTCTGAGGTCAGGGCATTCCGAGAATGCCAAGGGCAGACATGATGACCTTAAATGATTTCCTCTTGTGTCAGGAGGAGCTGTATGGGCTAGGAAATGGTCCACTTTACAGAAATGTTCAAATTTACTGGCATTTCATATATTCTCTGCTATAACATTGTCCTGATTCTTTCTGTATATTCTTTACTTTTTTTTGTTTTCCTTAATAAAACTGAGTCTTTTAAATCTTTTCAAAGAATATTCTTTGGACTTACTACCTCACCTGAATTTTATACGTTTTCTGTGGTATTAAGTTCCGCTCATATCTTTATTTATCTTTTTTCTATGTTCTCAGGTTTTATTGTTTTGATCTTCTGATGTCAATTAAAACACTTGGGTATTCATTTTCATCAATCTTTTTACTTATAAAGATTTGAACTTTTAAAGATTCCAGCTCACTTTCAAGTTTCTAAGGTTCAGGTCCTCTACATTGTGGCTGGCCTAAGGCTTAGTTCACCATATAGCACTGTATATATTGACATTTTCCCCTCGACTTTCTGTGATTCCCTACATCTCACCTTTCTTTGCAGACAAGCCATTTGAAATACACTTAACTTATTTCACAGCCAATAAGTCTTTGAAATAATGTCTATTTATTAGAGAAATCTTCTTATATAATTAGGCACAAAATCTCACCTGCCATAGTTTTGAAAACAGCATAATTTCACTCTTCTCAATGCTTAATCTGTGGTATTAAACAACCTTTGAGTATTTAGGTTTATCAACGAAATGTACTTTAAAAATGTTTTAGAGATCCTACCAGCCTTTGAAAACCTCCTTGTTCCTTGTTTCAGTTCCAGTTTTATGTATATTTTCTGCCTTGCACCTGATTATTCCAACATCAGATGGATGGCCTAGGGAATCTCATTCTGGTATTGATTGTTTTTGCTGATTGTCTCCCTTTGTAGCTGATTTCTTCAATATTGTGTAAATTTAGATCATGAGCTCATGTTTAGCTAAACAGCTGACCTTGTAAGAGGCTTAGGTGTGAACGCTGGTACGCTTCAGCAGAAAGTCGGCAAAGATTTATTTGTGTCCCTCCAATGAGTTGCCCGCAAGAACCCCATTTTCTACAAGTCTTGGTCCAATACTCCTTCGAGAGGCAGTGGACTCAGACATGGCTGCTTTTCAGGGTTCGATATGGGGCAGGGCCAGTGGGCGGCCTGTGGCCCGGGCAGGAGCCTCTCCGCATGTGTCCCAGGGACCCATTTGCCTGCGAACTTCAGTCACCTGGCAGGAAGCTACGATGCCTTGACCTATGGTTAGCTGTGCAGCGAGGTGTACTGCGCGGACAGGTACCCAACACACTTCAAATAAGAGGGCGGCCTGAGTGGAAAGGTGAGAGTTTGGGCAGCTGTGCAGACAAAGAAGGCGCCCTTTGGCCTGGGCCTAAATGCTTGTGACACCCCACTGGGTCTGCCGGGCTCTGAGGGCCCTGCCCTGGGCCCCCTGCTCCCCTGCCCTTTGTTCAGTCACAGCAGAGATGGCCACACCCACTCCCTCAGTGAAGGCAGTCTTCCAACCTCCCTCAGCCACGCCCCTTCTCCGCAGGTTACCATGGACTACAGATGCTGCATTCTGAGGCCAGGGCGTTCCGAGAATGCCAAGGGCAGACATGATGACCTTAAATGATTTCCTCTTGTGTCAGTTTTGGTAAACATTAGGAGCTAGGAAATGGTCCACTTTACAGAAATATTCAAATTTACTGGAAATTCATATATTCTCCGCTATAACATTGTCCTGATTCTTTCTGTATATTATTTACTTTTTTTTGTTTTCCTAAATCAAAGTGTGTCTTTTAAATCTTTTCAAAGAATATTCTTTGGACTTACTAAATCACCTAAATTTTATACGTTTTCTGTTGTATTAAGTTCTGCTCATATCTTTATTTATCTTTTTTCTATGTTCTCAGGGTTTATTGTTTTGATTTTCTGATGTCAAGTAAAACACTTGGTTATTATTTTTAATAAATCTTTTTACTTATAAAGATTTGAAACTTTTAAAGATTCCAGCTTCCTTGTACGTTTCTAAGGGTCCATTCCTCTACACTGTTGCCGGCCTAAGGCTTAGTTCACCATATAGCAATGTATATATTGACATATTATCGCCTCGGCTTTCTGTGATTCCCTACATCTCACATTTCTTTGCAGACAAGCCATTTGAAATACCCTTAACTTATTTCACAGCCAATAAGTCTTTGAAATAATGTGTATTTTTTAGAGAAATCTAAATTTAGGTCATGAGCTCATGTTTAGCTAAACAGCTGACCTTGTAAAAGGCTTAGGTGTGAACGCTCGTAAGTTTTAGCAAAAAGTCGGCAAAGAATTATTTGTGTCCCTCCAATGAGTTGCCCACAAGGACCCCGTTTTCTAGAAGTGTTGGTCCAATACTCCCTCTAGGGGTAGGGGACTTAGACAGGGCTGCTTTCGGCCCCCGATCTTGGGCAGGGGCAGTGGGCGGCGTGTGGCCCGGGCTGGAGCCTCTCTGCGTGTGAACCTTTGAATCATCTCTCCTGCGAACTTCGGTCACCTGGCAGGAAGCTACGATGCCCAGACCTATGGTTAGCTGTGCAGCGAGGTATACTGCGTGGACAGGTTCCACACACACTTCAAATAAGTTGGTGGCCTCAGTGGAAAAGTGAGAGTTTGGCCAGCTGTGCAGACAAAGAAGGCGCTCTATGGCCTGGGCCTAAATGCTTGTGACACCCCACTGGGCCTGCCTTGCTCTGAGGGCCCTGCCCTGGGCCCCCTGCTCCCCTGCCCTTTGTTCAGTCACAGCAGAGATGGCCACACACACTCCCTCAGTGAGGGCAGTGTTCCAGCCTCCCTCAGCCCCGCCCACACTCCGCAGTTTACCATGGACTACAGATGCTGCATTCTGAGGCCAGGGCGTTCCGAGAATGCCAAGGGCAGACATGATGACATTAAATGATTTCCTCTTGTGTCAGGAGGAGCTGTAGGAGCTAGGAAATGGTCCACTTTACAGAAATGTTCAAATTTACTGGCATTTCATATATTCTCTGCTATAACATTGTCCCGATTCTTTCTATATATTCTTTAATTATGTTTGTGCTTTCCTTAATCAAAGTGTGTCTTTTAAATCTTTTCAAAGAATATTCTTTGGACTTACTACCTCACCTGAATTTTATACGTTTTCTGAGGTATTAAGTTCTGCTCATATCTATCTTTATCTTTTTTCTATGTTCTCAGGGTTTATTGTTTTGATCTTCTGATGTCAATTAAAACACTTGGTTATTCATTTTCATCAATCTTTTTACATATAAAGATTTGAACTTTTAAAGATTCCAGCTCACTTTCAAGTTTCTAAGGGTCAGGTCCTCTACAATGTGGCTGGCTTAAGGCTTAGTTCACCATATAGCAATGTATATATTGACATTTTCCCCTCGACTTTCTGCGATTCCCTACATCTCACCTTTCTTTGCAGACAAGCCATTTGAAATACACATAACTTATTTCACAGCCAATAAGTCTTTGAAAAAATGTCTATTTTTTAGAGAAATCTTCTGACATAATTAGGCAGAAAATCTCACCTGCCATAGTTTTCAAAACAGCATAATTTCACTCTTCTCAATGCTTAATCTGTGGTATTAAACAACCTTTGAGTATTTAGGTTTATCAATGACATGTACTTTAAAAATGTTTTAGAGATCCTAGCAGCCTTTGAAAACCTCCTTGTTCCTTGTTTCAGTTCCAGTTTTATGTATATTTTCTGCCTTGCACCTGATTATTCCAACATCAGATGGATGGCCTAGGGAATCTCATTCTGGTATTGATTGTTTTTGCTGATTGTCTCCCTTTGTAGCTGATTTCTTCAATATTGTGTAAATTTAGATCATGAGCTCATGTTTAGCTAAACAGCTGACCTTGTAAGAGGCTTAGGTGTGAACGCTGGTACGCTTCAGCAGAACGTCGGCAAAGATTTATTTGTGTCCCTCCAATGAGTTGCCCGCAAGAACCCCGTTTTCTACAAGTGTTGGTCCAATACTCCTTCGAGAGGCAGTGGACTCAGACATGGCTGCTTTTCAGGCTTCGATCTGGGGCAGGGCCAGTGGGCGGCCTGTGGCCCGGGAAGGAGCCTCTCCGCATGTGTCCCAGGGACCCATTTGCCTGCGAACTTCAGTCACCTGGCAGGAAGCTACGATGCCTTGACCTATGGTTAGCTGTGCAGCGAGGTGTACTGCGCGGACAGGTACCCAACACACTTCAAATAAGAGGGCAGCCTGAGTGGAAAGGTGAGAGTTTGGGCAGCTGTGCAGACAAAGAAAGCGCCCTTTAGCCTGGGCCTAAATGCTTGTGACACCCCACTGGGTCTGCCGGGCTCTGAGGGCCCTGCCCTGGGCCCCCTGCTCCCTTGCCCTTTGTTCAGTCACAGCAGAGATGGCCACACCCACTCCCGCATTGAGGGCAGTCTTCCAACCTCCCTCAGCCACGCCCCCTCTCCGCAGGTTACCATGGACTACAGATGCTGCATTCTGAGTCCAGGGCGTTCCGAGAATGCCAAGGGCAGACATGATGACCTTAAATGATTTCCTCTTGTGTCTGTTTTAGTAAACTTTAGGAGCTAGGAAATGGTCCACTTTACAGAAATATTCAAATTTACTGGCAATTCATATATTCTCCGCTATAACATTGTCCTGATTCTTTCTGTATATTATTTACTTTTTTTTGTTTTCCTAAATCAAAGTGTGTCTTTTAAATCTTTTCAAAGAATATTCTTTGGATTTACTAAATTACCTAAATTTTATACGTATTCTGTTGTATTAAGTTCTGCTCATATCTTTATTTATCTTTTTTCTATGTTCTCAGGGTTTATTGTTTGGATTTTCTGATGTCAAGTAAAACACTTGGTTATTATTTTTAATAAATCTTTTTACTTATAAAGATTTGAACTTTTAAAGATTCCAGCTTACTTGTACGCTTCTAAGGGTCCATTCCTCTACACTGTTGCCGGCCTAAGGCTTAGTTCACCATATAGCAAAGTATATATTGACATATTATCCCCTCGGCTTTCTGTGATTCCCTACATCTCACATTTCTTTGCAGACAAGACTTTTGAAATACCCTTAACTTATTTCACAGCCAATAAGTCTTTGAAATAATGTGTATTTTTTAGAGAAATCATCTTATATAATTAGGCAGAAAAACTCTCCTTCCATAGTTTTCTAAACAGCATAATTTCACTCTTCTCACTGCTTAATTTGTTGTATTAAACAACCTTTGAGTATTTAGCTTTATCAATGACATGTACTTTAAAAATGTTTTAGAGATCCTACCAGTCTTTGAAAACATCCTTGTTCCTTGTTTCTTTTCCAGGTTTATGTATATTTTCTGCCTAGCACCTGATTATTCCAACATCTGACGGATGGCCTAGGGAATCTAATTCTGGTATTGATTGTTTTTGCTGATTGTCTCCCTTTGTAGCTGATTTCTTCATTATTGTGTAAATTTAGGTCATGAGCTCATGTTTAGCTAAACAGCTGACCTTGTAAAAGGCTTAGGTGTGAACGCTCGTAAGTTTCAGCAAAAAGTCGGCACAGATTTATTTGTGTCCCTCCAATGAGTTGCCCGCAAGGACCCCGTTTTCTACAAGTGTGGTCCAATACTCCTTCGAGAGGCAGTGGAATCAGACATGGCTGCTTTTCAGCCTTCGATCTGGGACAGGGCCAGTGGGCGGCCTGTGGCCCGGGAAGGAGCCTCTCCGCATGTGTCCCAGGGACCCATTTGCCTGAGAACTTCAGTCACCTGGCAGGAAGCTACGATGCCTTGACCTATGGTTAGCTGTGCAGCGAGGTGTACTGCGCGGACAGGTACCGAACACACTTCAAATAAGAGGGCAGCCTGAGTGGAAAGGTGAGAGTTTGGGCAGCTGTGCAGACAAAGAAAGCGCCCTTTGGCCTGGGCCTAAATGCTTGTGACACCCCACTGGGTCTGCCGGGCTCTGAGGGCCCTGCCCTGGGCCCCCTGCTCCCCTGCCCTTTGTTCAGTCACAGCAGAGATGGCCACACCCACTCCCTCAGTGAGGGCCGTCTTCCAACCTCCCTCAGCCACATCCCCTCTACGCAGGTTACCATGGACTACAGATGCTGCATTCTGAGGCCAGGGCGTTCCGAGAATGCCAAGGGCAGACATGATGACCTTAAAAGATTTCCTCTTGTGTCAGTTGTGGTAAACTTTAGGAGCTAGGAAAAGGTCCACTTTACAGAAATATTCAAATTTACTGGCAATTCATATATTCTCCGCTATAACATTGTCCTGATTCTTTCTGTATATTATTTACTTTTTTTTGTTTTCCTAAATCAAAGTGTGTCTTTTAAATCTTTTCAAAGAATATTCTTTGGACTTACTAAATCACCTAAATTTTATACGTTTTCTGATGTATTAAGTTCTGCTCATATCTTTATTTATCTTTTTTCTATGTTCTCAGGGTTTATTGTTTTGATTTTCTGATGTCAAGTAAAACACTTGGTTATTATTTTTAATAAATCTTTTTACTTATAAAGATTTGAACTTTTAAAGATTCCAGCTTCCTTGTACGTTTCTAAGGGTCCATTCCTCTACACTGTTGCCGGCCTAAGGCTTAGTTCACCATATAGAAATGTATATATTGACATATTATCGCCTCGGCTTTCTGTGATTCCCTACATCTCACATTTCTTTGCAGACAAGACATTTGAAATACCCTTAACTTATTTCACAGCCAATAAGTCTTTGAAATAATGTGTATTTTTTAGAGAAATCATCTTATATAATTAGGCAGAAAATCTCACCTTCCATAGTTTTCTAAACAGCATAATTTCACACTTCTCACTGCTTAATTTGTTGTATTAAACAACCTTTGAGTATTTAGCTTTATCAATGACATGTACTTTAAAAATGTTTTAGAGATCCTACCAGTCTATGAAAACATCCTTGTTCCTTGTTTCTTTTCCAGGTTTATGTATATTTTCTGCCTAGCACCTGATTATTCCAACATCTGACGGATGGCCTAGGGAATCTAATTCTGGTATTGATTGTTTTTGCTGATTGTCTCCCTTTGTAGCTGATTTCTTCATTATTGTGTAAATTTAGGTCATGAGCTCATGTTTAGCTAAACAGCTGACCTTGTAAAAGGCTTAGGTGTGAACGCTCGTAAGTTTCAGCAAAAAGTCGGCAAAGATTTATTTGTGTCCCTCCAATGAGTTGCCCACAAGGACCCCGTTTTCTAGAAGTGTTGGTCCAATACTCCCTCTAGGGGTAGGGGACTTAGACAGGGCTGCTTTCGGCCCCCGATCTTGGGCAGGTGCAGTGGGCGGCGTGTGGCCCGGGCAGGAGCCTCTCTGCGTGTGAACCTGGGAATCATCTCTCCTGCGAACTTCGGTCACCTGGCAGGAAGCTACGATGCCCAGACCTATGGTTAGCTGTGCAGCGAGGTATACTGCGTGGACAGCTTCCACACACACTTCAAATAAGTGGGTGGCCTCAGTGGAAAAGTGAGAGTTTGGCCAGCTGTGCAGACAAAGAAGGCGTCCTATGGCTTGGGCCTAAATGCTTGTGACAACCCACTCGGCATGCCTTGCTGTGAGGGCCCTGCCCTGGGGCCCCTGCTCCCCTGCCCTTTGTTCAGTCACAGCAGAGATGGCCACACACACTCCCTCAGTGAGGGCAGTGTTCCAGCCTCCCTCAGCCCCGCCCACTCTCCACAGGTTACCATGGACTACAGATGCTGCATTCTGAGGTCAGGGCATTCCGAGAATGCCAAGGGCAGACATGATGACTTTAAATGATTTCCTCTTGTGTCAGGAGGAGCTGTATGGGCTAGGAAATGGTCCACTTTACAGAAATGTTCAAATTTACTGGCATTTCATATATTCTCTGCTATAACATTGTCCTGATTCTTTCTGTATATTCTTTACTTTTTTTTGTTTTCCTTAATAAAACTGAGTCTTTTAAATCTTTTCAAAGAATATTCTTTGGACTTACTACCTCACCTGAATTTTATACGTTTTCTGTGGTATTAAGTTCCGCTCATATCTTTATTTATCTTTTTTCTATGTTCTCAGGTTTTATTGTTTTGATCTTCTGATGTCAATTAAAACACTTGGGTATTCATTTTCATCAATCTTTTTACTTATAAAGATTTGAACTTTTAAAGATTCCAGCTCACTTTCAAGTTTCTAAGGTTCAGGTCCTCTACATTGTGGCTGGCCTAAGGCTTAGTTCACCATATAGCACTGTATATATTGACATTTTCCCCTCGACTTTCTGTGATTCCCTACATCTCACCTTTCTTTGCAGACAAGCCATTTGAAATACACTTAACTTATTTCACAGCCAATAAGTCTTTGAAATAATGTCTATTTATTAGAGAAATCTTCTTATATAATTAGGCACAAAATCTCACCTGCCATAGTTTTGAAAACAGCATAATTTCACTCTTCTCAATGCTTAATCTGTGGTATTAAACAACCTTTGAGTATTTAGGTTTATCAACGAAATGTACTTTAAAAATGTTTTAGAGATCCTACCAGCCTTTGAAAACCTCCTTGTTCCTTGTTTCAGTTCCAGTTTTATGTATATTTTCTGCCTTGCACCTGATTATTCCAACATCAGATGGATGGCCTAGGGAATCTCATTCTGGTATTGATTGTTTTTGCTGATTGTCTCCCTTTGTAGCTGATTTCTTCAATATTGTGTAAATTTAGATCATGAGCTCATGTTTAGCTAAACAGGTGACCTTGTAAGAGGCTTAGGTGTGAACGCTGGTACGCTTCAGCAGAAAGTCGGCAAAGATTTATTTGTGTCCCTCCAATGAGTTGCCCGCAAGAACCCCATTTTCTACAAGTCTTGGTCCAATACTCCTTCGAGAGGCAGTGGACTCAGACATGGCTGCTTTTCAGGGTTCGATATGGGGCAGGGCCAGTGGGCGGCCTGTGGCCCGGGCAGGAGCCTCTCCGCATGTGTCCCAGGGACCCATTTGCCTGCGAACTTCAGTCACCTGGCAGGAAGCTACGATGCCTTGACCTATGGTTAGCTGTGCAGCGAGGTGTACTGCGCGGACAGGTACCCAACACACTTCAAATAAGAGGGCGGCCTGAGTGGAAAGGTGAGAGTTTGGGCAGCTGTGCAGACAAAGAAGGCGCCCTTTGGCCTGGGCCTAAATGCTTGTGACACCCCACTGGGTCTGCCGGGCTCTGAGGGCCCTGCCCTGGGCCCCCTGCTCCCCTGCCCTTTGTTCAGTCACAGCAGAGATGGCCACACCCACTCCCTCAGTGAAGGCAGTCTTCCAACCTCCCTCAGCCACGCCCCCTCTCCGCAGGTTACCATGGACTACAGATGCTGCATTCTGAGGCCAGGGCATTCCGAGAATGCCAAGGGCAGACATGATGACCTTAAATGATTTCCTCTTGTGTCAGTTTTGGTAAACTTTAGGAGCTAGGAAATGGTCCACTTTACAGAAATATTCAAATTTACTGGAAATTCATATATTCTCCGCTATAACATTGTCCTGATTCTTTCTGTATATTATTTACTTTTTTTTGTTTTCCTAAATCAAAGTGTGTCTTTTAAATCTTTTCAAAGAATATTCTTTGGACTTACTAAATCACCTAAATTTTATACGTTTTCTGTTGTATTAAGTTCTGCTCATATCTTTATTTATCTTTTTTCTATGTTCTCAGGGTTTATTGTTTTGATTTTCTGATGTCAAGTAAAACACTTGGTTATTATTTTTAATAAATCTTTTTACTTATAAAGATTTGAAACTTTTAAAGATTCCAGCTTCCTTGTACGTTTCTAAGGGTCCATTCCTCTACACTGTTGCCGGCCTATGGCTTAGTTAACCATATACCAATGTATATATTGACATATTATCGCCTCGGCTTTCTGTGATTCCCTACATCTCACATTTCTTTGCAGACAAGACATTTGAAATACCCTTAACTTATTTCACAGCCAATAAGTCTTTGAAATAATGTGTATTTTTTAGAGAAATCTAAATTTAAGTCATGAGCTCATGTTTAGCTAAACAGCTGACCTTGTAAAAGGCTTAGGTGTGAACGCTCGTAAGTTTTAGCAAAAAGTCGGCAAAGAATTATTTGTGTCCCTCCAATGAGTTGCCCACAAGGACCCCGTTTTCTAGAAGTGTTGGTCCAATACTCCCTCTAGGGGTAGGGGACTTAGACAGGGCTGCTTTCGGCCCCCGATCTTGGGCAGGGGCAGTGGGCGGCGTGTGGCCCGGGCTGGAGCCTCTCTGCGTGTGAACCTGGGAATCATCTCTCCTGCGAACTTCGGTCACCTGGCAGGAAGCTACGATGCCCAGACCTATGGTTAGCTGTGCAGCGAGGTATACTGCGTGGACAGGTTCCACACACACTTCAAATAAGTTGGTGGCCTCAGTGGAAAAGTGAGAGTTTGGCCAGCTGTGCAGACAAAGAAGGCGCTCTATGGCCTGTGCCTAAATGCTTGTGACACCCCACTGGGCCTGCCTTGCTCTGAGGGCCCTGCCCTGGGCCCCCTGCTCCCCTGCCCTTTGTTCAGTCACAGCAGAGATGGCCACACACACTCCCTCAGTGAGGGCAGTGTTCCAGCCTCCCTCAGCCCCGCCCACACTCCGCAGTTTACCATGGACTACAGATGCTGCATTCTGAGGCCAGGGCGTTCCGAGAATGCCAAGGGCAGACATGATGACCTTAAATGATTTCCTCTTGTGTCAGGAGGAGCTGTAGGAGCTAGGAAATGGTCCACTTTACAGAAATGTTCAAATTTACTGGCATTTCATATATTCTCTGCTATAACATTGTCCCGATTCTTTCTATATATTCTTTAATTATGTTTGTGCTTTCCTTAATCAAAGTGTGTCTTTTAAATCTTTTCAAAGAATATTCTTTGGACTTACTACCTCACCTGAATTTTATACGTTTTCTGAGGTATTAAGTTCTGCTCATATCTATCTTTATCTTTTTTCTATGTTCTCAGGGTTTATTGTTTTGATCTTCTGATGTCAATTAAAACACTTGGTTATTCATTTTCATCAATCTTTTTACATATAAAGATTTGAACTTTTAAAGATTCCAGCTCACTTTCAAGTTTCTAAGGGTCAGGTCCTCTACATTGTGGCTGGCTTAAGGCTTAGTTCACCATATAGCAATGTATATATTGACATTTTCCCCTCGACTTTCTGCGATTCCCTACATCTCACCTTTCTTTGCAGACAAGCCATTTGAAATACACATAACTTATTTCACAGCCAATAAGTCTTTGAAAAAATGTCTATTTTTTAGAGAAATCTTCTGACATAATTAGGCAGAAAATCTCACCTGCCATAGTTTTCAAAACAGCATAATTTCACTCTTCTCAATGCTTAATCTGTGGTATTAAACAACCTTTGAGTATTTAGGTTTATCAATGACATGTACTTTAAAAATGTTTTAGAGATCCTAGCAGCCTTAGAAAACTTCCTTGTTCCTTGTTTCAGTTCCAGTTTTATGTATATTTTCTGCCTTGCACCTGATTATTCCAACATCAGATGGATGGCCTAGGGAATCTCATTCTGGTATTGATTGTTTTTGCTGATTGTCTCACTTTGTAGCTGATTTCTTCAATATTGTGTAAATTTAGATCATGAGCTCATGTTTAGCTAAACAGCTGACCTTGTAAGAGGCTTAGGTGTGAACGCTGGGACGCTTCAGCAGAAAGTCGGCAAAGATTTATTTGTGTTCCTCCAATGAGTTGCCCGCAAGGACCCCGTTTTCTACAAGTGTTGGTCCAATACTCCTTTGAGAGGCAGTGGACCCGACATGGCTGCTTTTCAGGCTTCGATCTGGGGCAGGGCCAGTGGGCGGCCTGTGGCCCGGGCAGGAGCCTCTCCGCATGTGTCCCAGGGACCCATTTGCCTGCGAACTTCGGTCACCTGGCAGGAAGCTACGATGCCCTGACCTATGGTTAGCTGTGCAGCGAGGTGTACTGCGCGGACAGGTTCCAAACACATTTCAAATAAGAGGGTGGCCTTAGTGGAAAGGTGAGAGTTTGGGTAGCTGTGCAGACAAAGAAGGCGCCCTTTGGCCTGGGCCTAAATGCTTGTGACACCCCACTGGGTCTGCCGGGCTCTGAGGGCCCTGCCCTGGGCCCACTGCTCCCCTGCCCTTTGTTCAGTCACAGCAGAGATGGCCACACCCACTCCCTAAGTGATGGCAGTCTTCCAACCTCCCTCAGCCACGCCCCCTCTCCGCTGGTTACCATGGGCTACAGATGCTGCATTCTGAGGCCAGGGCGTTCCGAGAATGCCAAGGGCAGACATGACGACATTAAATGATTTCCTCTTGTGTCAGTTTTCGTAAACTGTAGCAGCTAGGAAATGGTCCGCTTTACAGAAATGTTCAAGTTTACTGGCATTTCATATATTCTCTGCTATAGCATTGTCCTGATTCTTTCTGCATATTTTTTACGTATGTTTATGTTTTCCTTAATCAAAGTGTGTCTTTTAAATCTTTTCAAAGAATATTCTTTGGACTTACTAAATCACCTGAATTTTATACGTTTTCTGTTGTATTAAGTTCTGCTCATATCTTTATTTATCTTTTTTCTATGTTCTCAGGTTTTATAGTTTTGATTTTCTGATGTCAAGTAAAACACTTTGTTATCCATTTTAATAAATCTTTTTATTTATAAAGATTTGAACTTTTAAAGATTCCAGCTTACTTGTACGTTTCTAAGGGTCCATTCCTCTACACTGTTGCCGGCCTAAGGCTTACATCAACTTATAGCTATGTATATATTGACATATTATCCCCTCGGCTTTCTGTGATTCCCTACATCTCACCTTTCTTTGCAGACAAGCCATTTGAAATACCCTTAACTTATTTCACAGCCAATAAGTCTTTGAAATAATGTGTATTTTTTAGAGAAATCATCTTATATAATGAGGCAGAAAATCTCACGTTCCATAGTTTTCTAAACAGCATAACTTCACTCTTCTAACAGCTTAATTTGCTGTATTAAACAACCTTTGAGTATTTAGCTTTATCAATGACATGTACTTTAAAAATGTTTTAGAGACCCTACCAGTCTTTGAAAACATCCTTGTTCCTTGTTTCTTTTCCAGGTTTATGTATATTTTCTGCCTAGCACCTGATTATTCCAACATCTGACGGATGGCCTAGGGAATCTAATCCTGGTTTTGATTGTTTTTGCTGATTGTCTCCCTTTGTAGTTGATTTCTTCATTACTGTGTAAATTTAGGTCATGAGCTCATGTTTAGCTAAACAGCTGACCTTGTAAAAGGATTAGGTGTGAACGCTCGTAAGTTTCAGCAAAAAGTCGGCGAAGATTTATTTGTGTCCCTCCAATGAGTTGCCCACAAGGACCCCGTTTTCTAGAAGTGTTGGTCCAATACTCCCTCTAGGGGTAGGGGACTTAGACAGGGCTGCCTTCGGCCCCCGATCTTGGGCAGGGGCAGTGGGCGGCGTGTGGCCCGGGCAGGAGCCTCTCTGCGTGTGAATCTGGGAATCATCTCTCCTGCGAACTTCGGTCACATGGCAGGAAGCTACGATGCCCAGACCTATGGTTAGCTGTGCAGCGAGGTATACTGCGTGGACAGGTGCCACACACACTTCAAATAAGTGGGGGGCCTCAGTGGAAAAGTGAGAGTTTGGTCAGCTGTGCAGACAAAGAAGGCGCCCTATGGCCTGGGCCTTAATGCTTGTGACAACCCACTGGGCCTGCCTTGCTCTGAGGGCACTGCCCTGGGCCCCCTGCTCCCCTGCCCTTTGTTCAGTCACAGCAGAGATTGCCACACACACTCCCTCAGTGAGGGCAGTCTTCCAACCTCCCTCAGCCACGCCCCCTCTCCGCAGGTTACCATGGGCTACAGATGCTGCATTCTGAGGCCAGGGCGTTCCGAGAAGGCCAAGGGCAGACATGACGACCTTAAATGATTTCCTCTTGTGTCAGTTTCCGTAAACTGTAGCAGCTAGGAAATGGTCCGCTTTACAGAAATGTTCAAGTTTAGTGGCATTTCATATATTCTCTGCTATAACATTGTCCTGATTCTTTCTGCATATTCTTTACTTATGTTTATGTTTTCCTTAATCAAAGTGTGTCTTTTAAATCTTTTCAAAAATATTCTTTGGACTTACTAAATCACCTGAATTTTATACGTTTTCTGTTGTATTAAGTTCTGCTCATATCTTTATTTATCTTTTTTCTATGTTCTCAGGGTTTATAGTTTTGATTTTCTGATGTCAAGTAAAACACTTGGTTATTCATTTTCATAAATCTTTTTACTTATAAAGATTTGAACTTTTAAAGATTCCAGCTTACTTGTACGTTTCTAAGGGTCCATTCCTCTACACTGTTGCCGGCCTAAGGCTTAGTTCACCATATAGCAATGTATATATTGACATATTATCCCCTCGGCTTTCTGTGATTCCCTACATCTCACCTTTCTTTGCAGACAAGCCATTTGAAATACACTTTACTTATTTCACAGCCAATAAATCTTTGAAATAATGTGTATTTTTTACAGAAATCATCTTATATAATTAGGCAGAAAATCTCACCTTCCATAGTTTTCTAAACTGCATAATTTCACTCTTCTCACTGCTTAATTTGTTGTATTAAACAACTTTTGAGTATTAAGCTTTTTCAATGACATGTACTTTAAAAATGTTTTAGAGATCCTACCAGTCTTTGAAAACATCCTTGTTCCTTGTTTCTTTTCCAGGTTTATGTATATTTTCTGCCTAGCACCTGATTATTCCAACATCTGACGGATGGCCTAGGGAATCTAATTCTGGTATTGATTGTTTTTGCTGATTGTCTCCCTTTGTAGCTGATTTCTTCATTATTGTGTAAATTTAGGTCATGAGCTCATGTTTAGCTAAACAGCTGACCTTGTAAAAGGCTTAGGTGTGAACGCTCGTAAGTTTCAGCAAAAAGTCGGCAAAGATTTATTTGTGTCCCTCCAATGAGTTGCCCACAAGGACCCCGTTTTCTAGAAGTGTTGGTCCAATACTCCCTCTAGGGGTAGGGGACTTAGACAGGGCTGCTTTCGTCCCCAGATCTTGGGCAGGGGCAGTGGGCGGCGTGTGGCCCGGGCAGGAGCCTCTCTGCGTGTGAACCTGGGAATCATCTCTCCTGCGAACTTCAGTCACATGGCAGGAAGCTACGATGCACAGACCTATGGTTAGCTGTGCAGCGAGGTATACTGCGTGGACAGGTCCCACACACACTTCAAATAAGTGGGTGGCCTGAGTGGAAAAGTGAGAGTTTGGCCAGCTGTGCAGACAAAGAAGGCGCACTATGGCCTGGGCCTAAATGCTTGTGACACACCACTGGGCCTGCCTTGCTCTGAGGGCCCTGCCCTGGGCCCCATGCTCCCCTGTCCTTTGTTCAGTCACAGCAGAGATGGCCACACCCACTCCCTCAGTGAGGGCAGTGTTCCAGCCTCCCTCAGCCCCGCCCACTCTCCACAGGTTACCATGGACTACGGATGCTGCATTCTGAGGCCAGGGCGTTCCGAGAATGCCAAGGGCAGACATGATAACCTTAAATGATTTCCTCTTGTGTCAGTTTTGGTAAACTGTAGGAGCTAGGAAATGGTCCACTTTACAGAAATATTCAAATTTACTGGCAATTCATATATTCTCTGCTATAACATTGTCCTGATTCTTTCTGTATATTCTTTACTTTTTTTTGTTTTCCTTAATCAAAGTGTGTCTTTTAAACCTTTTCAAAGAATATTCTTTGGACTTACTACCTCACCTGAATTTTATACGTTTTCTGTGGTATTAAGTTCTGCTCATATCTTTATTTATCTTTTTTCTATGTTCTCAGGGTTTCTTGTTTTGATCTTCTGATGTCAATTAAAACACTTGGATATTCATTTTCATCAATCTTTTTACTTTTAAAGATTTGAACTTTTAAAGATTCCAGCTCACTTTCAAGTTTCTAAGGGTCAGGTCCTCTACATTGTGCCTGGCCTAAGGCTTAGTTCACCATATAGCAATGTATATATTGACATTTTCCCCTCAACTTTCTGTGATTCCCTACATCTCACCTTTCTTTGCAGACAAGCCATTTGAAATACACTTAACTTATTTCACAGCCAATAAGTCTTTGAAATAATGTCTATTTTTTAGAGAAATCTTCTTATATAATTAGGCAGAAAATCTCACCTGCCATAGTTTTCAAAACAGCATAATTTCACTCTTCTCAATGCTTAATCTGTGGTATTAAACAACCTTTGAGTATTTAGGTTTATCAACTAAATGTACTTTAAAAAAGTTTTAGAGATCCTACCAGCCTTTGAAAACCTCCTTGTTCCTTGTTTCAGTTCGAGTTTTATGTATATTTTGTGCCTTGCACCTGATTATTCCAACATCAGATGGATGGCCTAGGGAATCTCATTCTGGTATTGACTGTTTTTGCTGATTGTCTCCCATTGTAGCTGATTTCTTCAATATTGTGTAAATTTAGATCATGAGCTCATGTTTAGCTAAACAGCTGACCTTGTAAGAGGCTTAGGTGTGAACGCTGGTAAGCTTCAGCAGAAAGTCGGCAAAGATTTATTTGTGTCCCTCCAATGAGTTGCCCGCAAGAACCCCATTTTCTACAAGTGTTGGTCCAATACTCCATCGAGAGGCAGTGGACTCAGACATGGCTGCTTTTCAGGCTTCGATCTGGGGCAGGGCCAGTGGGCGGCCTGTGGCCCGGGAAGGAGCCTCTCCGCATGTGTCCCAGGGACCCATTTGCCTGCGAACTTAAGTCACCTGGCAGGAAGCTACGATGCCCTGACCTATGGTTAGCTGTGCAGCGAGGTGTACTGCGTGGAGAGGTTCCAAACACACTTCAAGTAAGAGGACGGCCTGAGTGAAAGGTGAGAGTTCGGGCAGCTGTGCAGACAAAGAAGGCGCCCTTTGGCCTGGGGCTAAATGCTTGTGACACCCAACTGTGTCTGCCGGGCTCTGAGGGCCCTGCCCTGGGCCCCCTCCTCCCCTGCCCTTTTTCTCAGTCACAGCAGAGATGGCCACACCCACTCCCTCAGTGAGGGCCGTCTTCCAACATCCCTCAGCCACGCACCCTCTCCGCAGGTTACCATGGACTACAGATGCTGCATTCTGAGGCCAGGGCGTTCCGAGAATGCCAAGGGCAGACATGATGACCTTAAATGATTTCCTCTTGTGTCAGTTTTGGTAAACTTTAGGAGCTAGGAAATGGTCCACTTTACAGAAATATTCAAATTTACTGGCAATTCATATATTCTCCGCTATAACATTTTCCTGATTCTTTCTGTATATTATTTACTTTTTTTTGTTTTCCTAAATCAAAGTGTGTCTTTTAAATCTTTTCAAAGAATATTCTTTGGACTTACTAAATTACCTAAATTTTATACGTTTTCTGTTGTATTAAATTCTGCTCATATCTTTATTTATCTTTTTTCTATGTTCTCAGGGTTTATTGTTTTGATTTTCTGATGTCAAGTAAAACACTTGGTTATTATTTTTAATAAATCTTTTTACTTATAAAGATTTGAACTTTTAAAGATTCCAGCTTACTTGTACGCGTCTAAGGGTCCATTCCTCTACACTGTTGCCGGCCTAAGGCTTAGTTCACCATATAGCAAAGTATATATTGACATATTATCCCCTCGCCTTTCTGTGATTCCCTACATCTCACCTTTCTTTGCAGACAAGACATTTGAAATACCCTTAACTTATTTCACAGCCAATAAGTCTTTGAAATAATGTGTATTTTTTAGAGAAATCATCTTATATAATTAGGCAGAAAATCTCACCTTCCATAGTTTTCTAAACAGCATAATTTGACTCTTCTCACTGCTTAATTTGTGGTATTAAACAACCTTTGAGTATTTAGCTTTATCAATGACATGTACTTTAAAAATGTTTTAGAGATCCTACCAGTCTTTGAAAACATCCTTGTTCCTTGTTTCTTTTCCAGGTTTATGTATATTTTCTGCCTAGCACCTGATTATTCCAACATCTGACGGATGGCCTTGGGAATCTAATTCTGGTATTGATTGTTTTTGCTGATTGTCTCCCTTTGTAGCTGATTTCTTCATTATTGTGTAAATTTAGGTCATGAGCTCATGTTTAGCTAAACAGCTGACCTTGTAAAAGGCTTAGGTGTGAACGCTCGTAAGTTTCAGCAAAAAGTCGGCAAAGATTTATTTGTGTCCCTCCAATGAGTTGCCCACAAGGACCCCGTTTTCTAGAAGTGTTGGTCCAATACTCCCTCTAGGGGTAGGGGACTTAGACAGGGCTGCTTTCGGCCCCCGATCTTGGGCAGGTGCAGTGGGCGGCGTGTGGCCCGGGCAGGAGCCTCTCTGCGTGTGAACCTGGGAATCATCTCTCCTGCGAACTTCGGTCACCTGGCAGGAAGCTACGATGCCCAGACCTATGGTTAGCTGTGCAGCGAGGTATACTGCGTGGACAGCTTCCACACACACTTCAAATAAGTGGGTGGCCTCAGTGGAAAAGTGAGAGTTTGGCCAGCTGTGCAGACAAAGAAGGCGTCCTATGGCTTGGGCCTAAATGCTTGTGACAACCCACTCGGCATGCCTTGCTGTGAGGGCCCTGCCCTGGGGCCCCTGCTCCCCTGCCCTTTGTTCAGTCACAGCAGAGATGGCCACACACACTCCCTCAGTGAGGGCAGTGTTCCAGCCTCCCTCAGCCCCGCCCACTCTCCACAGGTTACCATGGACTACAGATGCTGCATTCTGAGGTCAGGGCATTCCGAGAATGCCAAGGGCAGACATGATGACCTTAAATGATTTCCTCTTGTGTCAGGAGGAGCTGTATGGGCTAGGAAATGGTCCACTTTACAGAAATGTTCAAATTTACTGGCATTTCATATATTCTCTGCTATAACATTGTCCTGATTCTTTCTGTATATTCTTTACTTTTTTTTGTTTTCCTTAATAAAACTGAGTCTTTTAAATCTTTTCAAAGAATATTCTTTGGACTTACTACCTCACCTGAATTTTATACGTTTTCTGTGGTATTAAGTTCCGCTCATATCTTTATTTATCTTTTTTCTATGTTCTCAGGTTTTATTGTTTTGATCTTCTGATGTCAATTAAAACACTTGGGTATTCATTTTCATCAATCTTTTTACTTATAAAGATTTGAACTTTTAAAGATTCCAGCTCACTTTCAAGTTTCTAAGGTTCAGGTCCTCTACATTGTGGCTGGCCTAAGGCTTAGTTCACCATATAGCACTGTATATATTGACATTTTCCCCTCGACTTTCTGTGATTCCCTACATCTCACCTTTCTTTGCAGACAAGCCATTTGAAATACACTTAACTTATTTCACAGCCAATAAGTCTTTGAAATAATGTCTATTTATTAGAGAAATCTTCTTATATAATTAGGCACAAAATCTCACCTGCCATAGTTTTGAAAACAGCATAATTTCACTCTTCTCAATGCTTAATCTGTGGTATTAAACAACCTTTGAGTATTTAGGTTTATCAACGAAATGTACTTTAAAAATGTTTTAGAGATCCTACCAGCCTTTGAAAACCTCCTTGTTCCTTGTTTCAGTTCCAGTTTTATGTATATTTTCTGCCTTGCACCTGATTATTCCAACATCAGATGGATGGCCTAGGGAATCTCATTCTGGTATTGATTGTTTTTGCTGATTGTCTCCCTTTGTAGCTGATTTCTTCAATATTGTGTAAATTTAGATCATGAGCTCATGTTTAGCTAAACAGGTGACCTTGTAAGAGGCTTAGGTGTGAACGCTGGTATGCTTCAGCAGAAAGTCGGCAAAGATTTATTTGTGTCCCTCCAATGAGTTGCCCGCAAGAACCCCATTTTCTACAAGTCTTGGTCCAATACTCCTTCGAGAGGCAGTGGACTCAGACATGGCTGCTTTTCAGGGTTCGATATGGGGCAGGGCCAGTGGGCGGCCTGTGGCCCGGGCAGGAGCCTCTCCGCATGTGTCCCAGGGACCCATTTGCCTGCGAACTTCAGTCACCTGGCAGGAAGCTACGATGCCTTGACCTATGGTTAGCTGTGCAGCGAGGTGTACTGCGCGGACAGGTACCCAACACACTTCAAATAAGAGGGCGGCCTGAGTGGAAAGGTGAGAGTTTGGGCAGCTGTGCAGACAAAGAAGGCTCCCTTTGGCCTGGGCCTAAATGCTTGTGACACCCCACTGGGTCTGCCGGGCTCTGAGGGCCCTGCCCTGGGCCCCCTGCTCCCCTGCCCTTTGTTCAGTCACAGCAGAGATGGCCACACCCACTCCCTCAGTGAAGGCAGTCTTCCAACCTCCCTCAGCCACGCCCCCTCTCCGCAGGTTACCATGGACTACAGATGCTGCATTCTGAGGCCAGGGCGTTCCGAGAATGCCAAGGGCAGACATGATGACCTTAAATGATTTCCTCTTGTGTCAGTTTTGGTAAACTTTAGGAGCTAGGAAATGGTCCACTTTACAGAAATATTCAAATTTACTGGAAATTCATATATTCTCCGCTATAACATTGTCCTGATTCTTTCTGTATATTATTTACTTTTTTTTGTTTTCCTAAATCAAAGTGTGTCTTTTAAATCTTTTCAAAGAATATTCTTTGGACTTACTAAATCACCTAAATTTTATACGTTTTCTGTTGTATTAAGTTCTGCTCATATCTTTATTTATCTTTTTTCTATGTTCTCAGGGTTTATTGTTTTGATTTTCTGATGTCAAGTAAAACACTTGGTTATTATTTTTAATAAATCTTTTTACTTATAAAGATTTGAAACTTTTAAAGATTCCAGCTTCCTTGTACGTTTCTAAGGGTCCATTCCTCTACACTGTTGCCGGCCTATGGCTTAGTTAACCATATACCAATGTATATATTGACATATTATCGCCTCGGCTTTCTGTGATTCCCTACATCTCACATTTCTTTGCAGACAAGACATTTGAAATACCCTTAACTTATTTCACAGCCAATAAGTCTTTGAAATAATGTGTATTTTTTAGAGAAATCTAAATTTAGGTCATGAGCTCATGTTTAGCTAAACAGCTGACCTTGTAAAAGGCTTAGGTGTGAACGCTCGTAAGTTTTAGCAAAAAGTCGGCAAAGAATTATTTGTGTCCCTCCAATGAGTTGCCCACAAGGACCCCGTTTTCTAGAAGTGTTGGTCCAATACTCCCTCTAGGGGTAGGGGACTTAGACAGGGCTGCTTTCGGCCCCCGATCTTGGGCAGGGGCAGTGGGCGGCGTGTGGCCCGGGCTGGAGCCTCTCTGCGTGTGAACCTGGGAATCATCTCTCCTGCGAACTTCGGTCACCTGGCAGGAAGCTACGATGCCCAGACCTATGGTTAGCTGTGCAGCGAGGTATACTGCGTGGACAGGTTCCACACACACTTCAAATAAGTTGGTGGCCTCAGTGGAAAAGTGAGAGTTTGGCCAGCTGTGCAGACAAAGAAGGCGCTCTATGGCCTGTGCCTAAATGCTTGTGACACCCCACTGGGCCTGCCTTGCTCTGAGGGCCCTGCCCTGGGCCCCCTGCTCCCCTGCCCTTTGTTCAGTCACAGCAGAGATGGCCACACACACTCCCTCAGTGAGGGCAGTGTTCCAGCCTCCCTCAGCCCCGCCCACACTCCGCAGTTTACCATGGACTACAGATGCTGCATTCTGAGGCCAGGGCGTTCCGAGAATGCCAAGGGCAGACATGATGACCTTAAATGATTTCCTCTTGTGTCAGGAGGAGCTGTAGGAGCTAGGAAATGGTCCACTTTACAGAAATGTTCAAATTTACTGGCATTTCATATATTCTCTGCTATAACATTGTCCCGATTCTTTCTATATATTCTTTAATTATGTTTGTGCTTTCCTTAATCAAAGTGTGTCTTTTAAATCTTTTCAAAGAATATTCTTTGGACTTACTACCTCACCTGAATTTTATACGTTTTCTGAGGTATTAAGTTCTGCTCATATCTATCTTTATCTTTTTTCTATGTTCTCAGGGTTTATTGTTTTGATCTTCTGATGTCAATTAAAACACTTGGTTATTCATTTTCATCAATCTTTTTACATATAAAGATTTGAACTTTTAAAGATTCCAGCTCACTTTCAAGTTTCTAAGGGTCAGGTCCTCTACATTGTGGCTGGCTTAAGGCTTAGTTCACCATATAGCAATGTATATATTGACATTTTCCCCTCGACTTTCTGCGATTCCCTACATCTCACCTTTCTTTGCAGACAAGCCATTTGAAATACACATAACTTATTTCACAGCCAATAAGTCTTTGAAAAAATGTCTATTTTTTAGAGAAATCTTCTGACATAATTAGGCAGAAAATCTCACCTGCCATAGTTTTCAAAACAGCATAATTTCACTCTTCTCAATGCTTAATCTGTGGTATTAAACAACCTTTGAGTATTTAGGTTTATCAATGACATGTACTTTAAAAATGTTTTAGAGATCCTAGCAGCCTTAGAAAACCTCCTTGTTCCTTGTTTCAGTTCCAGTTTTATGTATATTTTCTGCCTTGCACCTGATTATTCCAACATCAGATGGATGGCCTAGGGAATCTCATTCTGGTATTGATTGTTTTTGCTGATTGTCTCACTTTGTAGCTGATTTCTTCAATATTGTGTAAATTTAGATCATGAGCTCATGTTTAGCTAAACAGCTGACCTTGTAAGAGGCTTAGGTGTGAACGCTGGGACGCTTCAGCAGAAAGTCGGCAAAGATTTATTTGTGTTCCTCCAATGAGTTGCCCGCAAGGACCCCGTTTTCTACAAGTGTTGGTCCAATACTCCTTTGAGAGGCAGTGGACCCGACATGGCTGCTTTTCAGGCTTCGATCTGGGGCAGGGCCAGTGGGCGGCCTGTGGCCCGGGCAGGAGCCTCTCCGCATGTGTCCCAGGGACCCATTTGCCTGCGAACTTCGGTCACCTGGCAGGAAGCTACGATGCCCTGACCTATGGTTAGCTGTGCAGCGAGGTGTACTGCGCGGACAGGTTCCAAACACATTTCAAATAAGAGGGTGGCCTTAGTGGAAAGGTGAGAGTTTGGGCAGCTGTGCAGACAAAGAAGGCGCCCTTTGGCCTGGGCCTAAATGCTTGTGACACCCCACTGGGTCTGCCGGGCTCTGAGGGCCCTGCCCTGGGCCCACTGCTCCCCTGCCCTTTGTTCAGTCACAGCAGAGATGGCCACACCCACTCCCTAAGTGATGGCAGTCTTCCAACCTCCCTCAGCCACGCCCCCTCTCCGCTGGTTACCATGGGCTACAGATGCTGCATTCTGAGGCCAGGGCGTTCCGAGAATGCCAAGGGCAGACATGACGACATTAAATGATTTCCTCTTGTGTCAGTTTTCGTAAACTGTAGCAGCTAGGAAATGGTCCGCTTTACAGAAATGTTCAAGTTTACTGGCATTTCATATATTCTCTGCTATAGCATTGTCCTGATTCTTTCTGCATATTTTTTACGTATGTTTATGTTTTCCTTAATCAAAGTGTGTCTTTTAAATCTTTTCAAAGAATATTCTTTGGACTTACTAAATCACCTGAATTTTATACGTTTTCTGTTGTATTAAGTTCTGCTCATATCTTTATTTATCTTTTTTCTATGTTCTCAGGTTTTATAGTTTTGATTTTCTGATGTCAAGTAAAACACTTTGTTATCCATTTTAATAAATCTTTTTATTTATAAAGATTTGAACTTTTAAAGATTCCAGCTTACTTGTACGTTTCTAAGGGTCCATTCCTCTACACTGTTGCCGGCCTAAGGCTTACATCAACTTATAGCTATGTATATATTGACATATTATCCCCTCGGCTTTCTGTGATTCCCTACATCTCACCTTTCTTTGCAGACAAGCCATTTGAAATACCCTTAACTTATTTCACAGCCAATAAGTCTTTGAAATAATGTGTATTTTTTAGAGAAATCATCTTATATAATGAGGCAGAAAATCTCACGTTCCATAGTTTTCTAAACAGCATAACTTCACTCTTCTAACAGCTTAATTTGCTGTATTAAACAACCTTTGAGTATTTAGCTTTATCAATGACATGTACTTTAAAAATGTTTTAGAGACCCTACCAGTCTTTGAAAACATCCTTGTTCCTTGTTTCTTTTCCAGGTTTATGTATATTTTCTGCCTAGCACCTGATTATTCCAACATCTGACGGATGGCCTAGGGAATCTAATCCTGGTTTTGATTGTTTTTGCTGATTGTCTCCCTTTGTAGTTGATTTCTTCATTACTGTGTAAATTTAGGTCATGAGCTCATGTTTAGCTAAACAGCTGACCTTGTAAAAGGATTAGGTGTGAACGCTCGTAAGTTTCAGCAAAAAGTCGGCGAAGATTTATTTGTGTCCCTCCAATGAGTTGCCCACAAGGACCCCGTTTTCTAGAAGTGTTGGTCCAATACTCCCTCTAGGGGTAGGGGACTTAGACAGGGCTGCCTTCGGCCCCCGATCTTGGGCAGGGGCAGTGGGCGGCGTGTGGCCCGGGCAGGAGCCTCTCTGCGTGTGAATCTGGGAATCATCTCTCCTGCGAACTTCGGTCACATGGCAGGAAGCTACGATGCCCAGACCTATGGTTAGCTGTGCAGCGAGGTATACTGCGTGGACAGGTGCCACACACACTTCAAATAAGTGGGGGGCCTCAGTGGAAAAGTGAGAGTTTGGTCAGCTGTGCAGACAAAGAAGGCGCCCTATGGCCTGGGCCTTAATGCTTGTGACAACCCACTGGGCCTGCCTTGCTCTGAGGGCACTGCCCTGGGCCCCCTGCTCCCCTGCCCTTTGTTCAGTCACAGCAGAGATTGCCACACACACTCCCTCAGTGAGGGCAGTCTTCCAACCTCCTTCAGCCACGCCCCCTCTCCGCAGGTTACCATGGGCTACAGATGCTGCATTCTGAGGCCAGGGCGTTCCGAGAAGGCCAAGGGCAGACATGACGACCTTAAATGATTTCCTCTTGTGTCAGTTTCCGTAAACTGTAGCAGCTAGGAAATGGTCCGCTTTACAGAAATGTTCAAGTTTAGTGGCATTTCATATATTCTCTGCTATAACATTGTCCTGATTCTTTCTGCATATTCTTTACTTATGTTTATGTTTTCCTTAATCAAAGTGTGTCTTTTAAATCTTTTCAAAAATATTCTTTGGACTTACTAAATCACCTGAATTTTATACGTTTTCTGTTGTATTAAGTTCTGCTCATATCTTTATTTATCTTTTTTCTATGTTCTCAGGGTTTATAGTTTTGATTTTCTGATGTCAAGTAAAACACTTGGTTATTCATTTTCATAAATCTTTTTACTTATAAAGATTTGAACTTTTAAAGATTCCAGCTTACTTGTACGTTTCTAAGGGTCCATTCCTCTACACTGTTGCCGGCCTAAGGCTTAGTTCACCATATAGCAATGTATATATTGACATATTATCCCCTCGGCTTTCTGTGATTCCCTACATCTCACCTTTCTTTGCAGACAAGCCATTTGAAATACACTTTACTTATTTCACAGCCAATAAGTCTTTGAAATAATGTGTATTTTTTACAGAAATCATCTTATATAATTAGGCAGAAAATCTCACCTTCCATAGTTTTCTAAACTGCATAATTTCACTCTTCTCACTGCTTAATTTGTTGTATTAAACAACTTTTGAGTATTAAGCTTTTTCAATGACATGTACTTTAAAAATGTTTTAGAGATCCTACCAGTCTTTGAAAACATCCTTGTTCCTTGTTTCTTTTCCAGGTTTATGTATATTTTCTGCCTAGCACCTGATTATTCCAACATCTGACGGATGGCCTAGGGAATCTAATTCTGGTATTGATTGTTTTTGCTGATTGTCTCCCTTTGTAGCTGATTTCTTCATTATTGTGTAAATTTAGGTCATGAGCTCATGTTTAGCTAAACAGCTGACCTTGTAAAAGGCTTAGGTGTGAACGCTCGTAAGTTTCAGCAAAAAGTCGGCAAAGATTTATTTGTGTCCCTCCAATGAGTTGCCCACAAGGACCCCGTTTTCTAGAAGTGTTGGTCCAATACTCCCTCTAGGGGTAGGGGACTTAGACAGGGCTGCTTTCGTCCCCAGATCTTGGGCAGGGGCAGTGGGCGGCGTGTGGCCCGGGCAGGAGCCTCTCTGCGTGTGAACCTGGGAATCATCTCTCCTGCGAACTTCAGTCACATGGCAGGAAGCTACGATGCACAGACCTATGGTTAGCTGTGCAGCGAGGTATACTGCGTGGACAGGTCCCACACACACTTCAAATAAGTGGGTGGCCTGAGTGGAAAAGTGAGAGTTTGGCCAGCTGTGCAGACAAAGAAGGCGCACTATGGCCTGGGCCTAAATGCTTGTGACACACCACTGGGCCTGCCTTGCTCTGAGGGCCCTGCCCTGGGCCCCATGCTCCCCTGTCCTTTGTTCAGTCACAGCAGAGATGGCCACACCCACTCCCTCAGTGAGGGCAGTGTTCCAGCCTCCCTCAGCCCCGCCCACTCTCCACAGGTTACCATGGACTACGGATGCTGCATTCTGAGGCCAGGGCGTTCCGAGAATGCCAAGGGCAGACATGATAACCTTAAATGATTTCCTCTTGTGTCAGTTTTGGTAAACTGTAGGAGCTAGGAAATGGTCCACTTTACAGAAATATTCAAATTTACTGGCAATTCATATATTCTCTGCTATAACATTGTCCTGATTCTTTCTGTATATTCTTTACTTTTTTTTGTTTTCCTTAATCAAAGTGTGTCTTTTAAACCTTTTCAAAGAATATTCTTTGGACTTACTACCTCACCTGAATTTTATACGTTTTCTGTGGTATTAAGTTCTGCTCATATCTTTATTTATCTTTTTTCTATGTTCTCAGGGTTTCTTGTTTTGATCTTCTGATGTCAATTAAAACACTTGGATATTCATTTTCATCAATCTTTTTACTTTTAAAGATTTGAACTTTTAAAGATTCCAGCTCACTTTCAAGTTTCTAAGGGTCAGGTCCTCTACATTGTGGCTGGCCTAAGGCTTAGTTCACCATATAGCAATGTATATATTGACATTTTCCCCTCAACTTTCTGTGATTCCCTACATCTCACCTTTCTTTGCAGACAAGCCATTTGAAATACACTTAACTTATTTCACAGCCAATAAGTCTTTGAAATAATGTCTATTTTTTAGAGAAATCTTCTTATATAATTAGGCAGAAAATCTCACCTGCCATAGTTTTCAAAACAGCATAATTTCACTCTTCTCAATGCTTAATCTGTGGTATTAAACAACCTTTGAGTATTTAGGTTTATCAACTAAATGTACTTTAAAAAAGTTTTAGAGATCCTACCAGCCTTTGAAAACCTCCTTGTTCCTTGTTTCAGTTCGAGTTTTATGTATATTTTGTGCCTTGCACCTGATTATTCCAACATCAGATGGATGGCCTAGGGAATCTCATTCTGGTATTGACTGTTTTTGCTGATTGTCTCCCATTGTAGCTGATTTCTTCAATATTGTGTAAATTTAGATCATGAGCTCATGTTTAGCTAAACAGCTGACCTTGTAAGAGGCTTAGGTGTGAACGCTGGTAAGCTTCAGCAGAAAGTCGGCAAAGATTTATTTGTGTCCCTCCAATGAGTTGCCCGCAAGAACCCCGTTTTCTACAAGTGTTGGTCCAATACTCCATCGAGAGGCAGTGGACTCAGACATGGCTGCTTTTCAGGCTTCGATCTGGGGCAGGGCCAGTGGGCGGCCTGTGGCCCGGGAAGGAGCCTCTCCGCATGTGTCCCAGGGACCCATTTGCCTGCGAACTTAAGTCACCTGGCAGGAAGCTACGATGCCTTGACCTATGGTTAGCTGTGCAGCGAGGTGTACTGCGCGGACAGGTACCCAAAACACTTCAAATAAGAGGGCAGCCTGAGTGGAAAGGTGAGAGTTTGGGCAGCTGTGCAGACAAAGAAAGCGCCCTTTGGCCTGGGCCTAAATGCTTGTGACACCCCACTGGGTCTGCCGGGCTCTGAGGGCCCTGCCCTGGGCCCCCTGCTCCCCTGCCCTTTGTTCAGTCACAGCAGAGATGGCCACACCCACTCCCTCAGTGAGGGCAGTCTTCCAAACTCCCTCAGCATCGCCCCCTCTCCGCAGGTTACCATGGACTACAGATGCTGCATTCTGAGTCCAGGGCGTTCCGAGAATGCCAAGGGCAGACATGATGACCTTAAATGATTTCCTCTTGTGTCAGTTTTGGTAAACTTTAGGAGCTAGGAAATGGTCCACTTTACAGAAATATTCAAATTTACTGGCAATTCATATATTCTCCGCTATAACATTTTCCTGATTCTTTCTGTATATTATTTACTTTTTTTTGTTTTCCTAAATCAAAGTGTGTCTTTTAAATCTTTTCAAAGAATATTCTTTGGACTTACTAAATTACCTAAATTTTATACGTTTTCTGTTGTATTAAATTCTGCTCATATCTTTATTTATCTTTTTTCTATGTTCTCAGGGTTTATTGTTTTGATTTTCTGATGTCAAGTAAAACACTTGGTTATTATTTTTAATAAATCTTTTTACTTATAAAGATTTGAACTTTTAAAGATTCCAGCTTACTTGTACGCGTCTAAGGGTCCATTCCTCTACACTGTTGCCGGCCTAAGGCTTAGTTCACCATATAGCAAAGTATATATTGACATATTATCCCCTCGCCTTTCTGTGATTCCCTACATCTCACATTTCTTTGCAGACAAGACATTTGAAATACCCTTAACTTATTTCACAGCCAATAAGTCTTTGAAATAATGTGTATTTTTTAGAGAAATCATCTTATATAATTAGGCAGAAAATCTCACCTTCCATAGTTTTCTAAACAGCATAATTTGACTCTTCTCACTGCTTAATTTGTGGTATTAAACAACCTTTGAGTATTTAGCTTTATCAATGACATGTACTTTAAAAATGTTTTAGAGATCCTACCAGTCTTTGAAAACATCCTTGTTCCTTGTTCTTTTTCCAGGTTTATGTATATTTTCTGCCTAGCACCTGATTATTCCAACATCCGACGGATGGCATAGGGAATCTAATTCTGGTATTGATTGTTTTTGCTGATTGTCTCCCTTTGTAGCTGATTTCTTCATTATTGTGTAAATTTAGGTCATGAGCTCATGTTTAGCTAAACAGCTGACCTTGTAAAAGGCTTAGGTGTGAACGCTCGTAAGTTTCAGCAAAAAGTCGGCAAAGATTTATTTGTGTCCCTCCTATGAGTTGCCCACAAGGACCCCGTTTTCTAGAAGTGTTGGTCCAATACTCCCTCTAGGGGTAGGGGACTTAGAGAGGGCTGCTTTCGGCCCCCGATCTTGGGCAGGGGCAGTGGGCGGCGTGTGGCCCGGGCAGGAGCCTCTCTGCGTGTGAACCTGGGAATCATCTCTCCTGCGAACTTCGGTCACCTGGCAGGAAGCTACGATGCCCAGACCTATGGTTAGCTGTGCAGCGAGGTATACTGCGTGGACAGGTTCCACACACACTTCAAATAAGTGGGTGGCCTGAGTGGAAAAGTGAGAGTTTAGCCAGCTGTTCAGACAAAGAAGGCGCCCTATGGCCTGGGCCTAAATGCTTGTGACACCCCACTGGGCCTGCCTTGCTCTGAGGGCCCTGCCCTGGGCCCCCTGCTACCCTGCCCTTTGTTCAGTCACAGCAGAGATGGCCACACACACTCCCTCAGTGAGGGCAGTGTTCCAGCCTCCCTCAGCCCCGCCCACTCTCCACAGGTTACCATGGACTACAGATGCTGCATTCTGAGGCCAGGGCGTTCCGAGAATGCCAAGGGCAGACATGATGATCTTAAATGATTTCCTCTTGTGTCAGTTTTGGTAAACTGTAGGAGCTAGGAAATGGTCCACTTTACAGAAATGTTCAAATTTACTGGCATTTCATATATTCTCTGCTATAACATTGTCCTGATTCTTTCTGTATATTCTTTATTTTTTTTTGTTTTCCTTAATCAAAGTGTGTCTTTTAAATCTTTTCAAAGAATATTCTTTGGACTTACTACCTCACCTGAATTTTATACGTTTTCTGTGGTATTAAGTTCTGCTCATATCTTTATTTATCTTTTTTCTATGTTCTCATGGTTTATTGTTTTGATCTTCTGATGTCAATTAAAACACTTGGTTTTTCATTTTCATCAATCTTTTTACTTATAAAGAGTTGAACTTTTAAAGATTCCAGCTCACTTTCAAGTTTCTAAGGGTCAGGTCCCCTACATTGTGGCTGGCCTAAGGCTTAGTTCACCATATAGCAATGTATATATTGACATTTTCCCCTCGACTTTCTGTGATTCCCTACATCTCACCTTTCTTTGCAGACAAGCCATTTGAAATACACTTAACTTATTTCACAGCCAATAAGTCTTTGAAATAATGTCTATTTTTTAGAGAAATCTTCTTATATAATTAGGCAGAAAATCTGACCTGCCATAGTTTTCAAAACAGCATAATTTCACTCTTCTCAATGCTTAATCTGTGGTATTAAACAACCTTTGAGGATTTAGGTTTATCAACGACATGTACTTTAAAAATGTTTTAGAGATCCTACCAGCCTTTGAAAACCTCCTTGTTCCTTGTTTCAGTTCCTGTTTTATGTATATTTTCTGCCTTGCACCTGATTATTCCAACATCAGATGGATGGCCTAGGGAATCTCATTCTGGTATTGATTGTTTTAGCTGATTGTCTCACTTTGTAGCTGATTTCTTCAATATTGTGTAAATTTAGATCATGAGCTCATGTTTAGCTAAACAGCTGACCTTGTAAGAGGCTTAGGTGTGAACGCTGGTAAGCTTCAGCAGAAAGTCGGCAAAGATTTATTTGTGTCCCTCCAATGAGTTGCCCGCCAGAACCCCGTTTTCTACAAGTGTTGGTCCAATACTCCTTCGAGAGGCAGTGGACTCAGACATGGCTGCTTTTCAGCCTTCGATCTGGGGCAGGGCCAATGGGCGGGCTGTGGTCCGGGCAGGAGCCTCTCCGCATGTGTCCCAGGGACCCATTTGCCTGCGAACTTCAGTCACCTGGCAGGAAGCTACGATGCCTTGACCTATGGTTAGCTGTGCAGCGAGGTGTACTGCGCAGACAGGTACCCAACACACTTCAAATAAGAGGGCGGCCTGAGTGAAAAGGTGAGAGTTTGGGCAGCTGTGCAGACAAAGAAGGCGCACTTTGGCCTGGGCCTAAATGCTTGTGACACCCTACTGGCTCTGCCGGGCTCTGAGGGCCCTGCCCTGGGCCCCCTGCTCCCTGCCCTTTGTTCAGTCACAGCAGAGATGGCCACACCCACTCCCTCATGGAGGGCTGTCTTCCAACCTCCCTCAGCCACGCCCCCTCTCCGCAGGTTACCATGGACTACAGATGCTGCATTCTGAGGCCAGGGCGTTCCGAGAATGCCAAGGGCAGACATGATGACCTTAAATGATTTCCTCTTGTGTCAGTTTTGGTAAACTTTAGGAGCTAGGAAATGGTCCACTTTACAGAAATATTCAAATTTACTGGCAATTCATATATTCTCCGCTATAACATTGTCCTGATTCTTTCTGTATATTATTTACTTTTTTTTGTTTTCCTAAATCAAAGTGTGTCTTTTAAATCTTTTCAAAGAATATTCTTTGGACTTACTAAATCACCTAAATTTTATACGTTTTCTGTTGTATTAAGTTCTGCTCATATCTTTATTTATCTTTTTTCTATGTTCTCAGGGTTTATTGTTTTGATCTTCTGATTTCAAGTAAAACACTTGGTTATTATTTTTAATAAAACTTTTTACTTATAAAGATTTGAACTTTTAAAGATTCCAGCTTACTTGTACGTTTCTAAGGGTCCATTCCTCTACACTGTTTGCCGGCCTAAGGCTTAGTTCACCATATAGCAATGTATATATTGACATATTATCGCCTCGGCTTTCTGTGATTCCCTACATCTCACATTTCTTTGCAGACAAGACATTTGAAATACCCTTAACTTATTTCACAGCCAATAAGTCTTTGAAATAATGTGTATTTTTTAGAGAAATCATCTTATATAATTAGGCAGAAAATCTCACCTTCCATAGTTTTCTAAACAGCATAATTTGACTCTTCTCACTGCTTAGTTTGTTGTATTAAACAACCTTTGAGTATTTAGCTTTATCAATGACATGTACTTTAAAAATGTTTTAGAGATCCTACCAGTCTTTGAAAACATCCTTGTTCCTTGTTTCTTTTCCAGGTTTATGTATATTTTCTGCCTAGCACCTGATTATTCCAACATCTGACGGATGGCCTAGGGAATCTAAATCTGGTATTGATTGTTTTTCCTGATTGTCTCCCTTTGTAGCTGATTTCTTCATTATTGTGTAAATTTAGGTCATGAGCTCATGTTTAGCTAAACAGCTGACCTTGTAAAAGGCTTAGGTGAGAACGCTCGTAAGTTTCAGCAAAAAGTCGGCAAAGAATTATTTGTGTCCCTCCAATGAGTTGCCCACAAGGACCCCGTTTTCTAGAAGTGTTGGTCCAATACTCCCTCTAGGGGTAGGGGACTTAGACAAGGTTGCTTTCGGCCCCCGATCTTGGGCAGGGGCAGTGGGCGGCGTGTGGCCCGGGCAGGAGCCTCTCTGCGTGTGAACCTGGGAATCATCTCTCCTGCGAACTTCGGTCACCTGGCAGGAAGCTACGATGCCCAGACCTATGGTTAGCTGTGCAGCGAGGTATACTGCGTGGACAGGTTGCACACACACTTCAAATAAGTGGGTGGCCTCAGTGGAAAAGTGAGAGTTTGGCCAGCTGTGCAGACAAAGAAGGCGCCCTAAGGCCTGGGCCTAAAAGCTTGTGACACCCCACTGGGCCTGCCTTGCTCTGAGGGTCCTGCCCTGGGCCCCCTGCTCCCCTGCCCTTTGTTCAGTCACAGCAGAGATGGCCACACACACTCCCTCAGTGAGGGCAGTGTTCCAGCCTCCCTCAGCCCCGCCCACTCTCCACAGGTTACCATGGACTACAGATGCTGCATTCTGAGGCCAGGGCGTTCCGAGATTGCCAAGGGCAGACATGATGACCTTAAATGATTTCCTCTTGTGTCAGTTTTGGTAAACTGTAGGAGCTAGGAAATGGTCCACTTTACAGAAATGTTCAAATTTACTGGCATTTCATATATTCTCTGCTATAACATTGTCCTGATTCTTTCTATATATTCTTTAATTATGTTTGTGCTTTCCTTAATCAAAGTGTGTCTTTTAAATCTTTTCAAAGAATATTCTTTGGACTTACTACCTCACCTGAATTTTATACGTTTTCTGTGGTATTAAGTTCTGCTCATATCTATCTTTATCTTTTTTCTATGTTCCCAGGGTTTATTGTTTTGATCTTCTGATGTCAATTAAAACACTTGGTTATTCATTTTCATCAATCTTTTTACATATAAAAATTAGAACTTTTAAAGATTCCAGCTCACTTTTAAGTTTCTAAGGGTCAGGTCCTCTACATTGTGGCTGGCCTAAGGCTTAGTTCACCATATAGCAATGTATATATTGACATTTTCCCCTCGACTTTCTGTGATTCCCTACATCTCACCTTTCTTTGCAGACAAGCCATTTGAAATACACTTAACTTATTTCACAGCCAATAAGTCTTTGAAATAATGTCTATTTTTTAGAGAAATCTTCTGACATAATTAGGCAGAAAATCTCACCTGCCATAGTTTTCAAAACAGCATAATTTCACTCTTCTCAATGCTTAATCTGTGGTATTAAACAACCTTTGAGTATTTAGGTTTATCAATGACATGTACTTTAAAAATGTTTTAGAGATCCTACCAGCCTTTGAAAACCTCCTTGTTCCTTGTTTCAGTTCCAGTTTTATGTATATTTTCTTCCTTGCACCTGATTATTCCAACATCAGATGGATGGCCTAGGGAATCTCATTCTGGTATTGATTGTTTTTGCTAATTGTCTCCCTTTGTAGCTGATTTCTTCAATATTGTGTAAATTTAGGTCATGAGCTCATGTTTAGCTAAATAGCTGACCTTGTAAGAGGCTTAGGTGTGAACGCTGGTACGCTTCAGCAGAAAGAAGGCAAAATTTATTTGTGTTCCTCCAATGAGTTGCCCG
Organism: Mesoplodon bidens; assembly: GCF_964165515.1. Lineage (NCBI taxonomy): Eukaryota > Metazoa > Chordata > Mammalia > Artiodactyla > Ziphiidae > Mesoplodon > Mesoplodon bidens. The sequence goes on from NC_138180.1 coordinate 9,585,838, forward strand.
CAAGGACCCCGTTTTCTACAAGTGTTCGTCCAATAGTCCTTCGAGAGGCAGTGGACTCAGACATGGCTGCTTTTCAGCCTTCTATCTGGGGCAGGGCCAGTTGGCGGCCTGTGGCCCGGGCAGGAGCCTCACCGCATGTGTCCCAGGGACCCATTTGCCTGCGAACTTCGGTCACCTGGCAGGAAGCTACGATGCCCTGACCTATGGTTAGCTGTGCAGCGAGGTGTACTGCGCGGAGAGGTTCCAAACACACTTCAAATAAGAGGGCCGCCTGAGTGCAAAGGTGAGAGTTTGGGCAGCTGTGCAGACAAAGAAGGCGCCCTTTGGCCTGGGCCCAAATGCTTGTGACACCCCACTGGGTCTGCCGGGCTCTGAGGGCCCTGCCCTGGGCACACTGCTCCCCTGCCCTTTGTTCAGTCACAGCAGAGATGGCCACACACACTCCCTCAGTGATGGCAGTCTTCCAACCTCCCTCAGCCACGCCCCCTCTCCGCAGGTTACCATGGGCTACAGATGCTGCATTCTGAGGCCAGGGCGTTCCGAGAAGGCCAAGGGCAGCCATGACGACCTTAAATGATTTCCTCTTGTGTCAGTTTCCGTAAACTGTAGCAGCTAGGAAATGGTCCGCTTTACAGAAATGTTCAAGTTTACTGGCATTTCATATATTCTCTGCTATAACATTGTCCTGATTCTTTCTGCATATTCTTTACTTATGTTTATGTTTTCCTTAATCAAAGTGTGTCTTTTAAATCTTTTCAAAGAATATTCTTTGGACTTACTAAATCACCTGAATTTTATACGTTTTCTGTTGTATTAAGTTCTGCTCATATCTTTATTTATCTTTTTTCTATGTTCTCAGGGTTTATAGTTTTGATTTTCTGATGTCAAGTAAAACACTTGGTTATTCATTTTAATAAATCTTTTTACTTATAAAGATTTGAACTTTTAAAGATTCCAGCTTACTTGTACGTTTCTAAGGGTCCATTCCTCTACACTGTTGCCGGCCTAAGGCTTAGTTCACCATATAGCAATGTATATATTGACATATTATCCCCTCGGCTTTCTGTGATTCCCTACATCTCACCTTTCTTTGCAGACAAGCAATTTGAAATACTCTTAACTTATTTCACAGCCAATAAGTCTTTGAAATAATGTGTATTTTTTAGAGAAATCATCTTATATAATTAGGCAGAAAATCTCACCTTCCATAGTTTTCTAAACAGCATAATTTCACTCTTCTCACTGCTTAATTTGTTGTATTAAACAACCTTTGAGTATTTAGCTTTATCAATGACATGAACTTTAAAAATGTTTTAGAGATCCTACCAGTCTTTGAAAACATCCTTGTTCCTTGTTTCTTTTCCAGGTTTATGTATATTTTCTGCCTAGCACCTGATTATTCCAACATCTGACGGATGGCCTAGGGAATCTAATTCTGGTATTGATTGTTTTTGCTGATTGTCTCCCTTTGTAGCTGATTTCTTCATTATTGTGTAAATTTAGATCATGAGCTCATGTTTAGGTAAACAGCTGACCTTGTAAAATGCTTAGGTGTGAACGCTCGTAAGTTTCAGCAAAAAGTCGGCAAAGATTTATTTGTGTCCCTCCAATGAGTTGCCCACAAGGACCCCGTTTTCTAGAAGTGTTGGTCCAATACTCCCTCAAGGGTTAGGGGAATTAGACAGGTCTGCTTTCGGCCCCCGATCTTGGGCAGGGGCAGTGGGCCGCCTGTGGCCCGGGCAGGAGCCTCTCTGCATGTGAACCTGGGAATCATCTCTCCTGCGAACTTCGGTCACCTGGCAGGAAGCTATGATGCCCAGACCTATGGTTAGCTGTGCAGCGAGGTATACTGCGCGGACAGGTTCCACACTCACTGCAACTAAGTGGGCGGCCTGAGTGGGAAAGTGAGAGTTTGGGCAGCTGTGCAGACAAAGAAGGCGCCCTAAGGCCTGGCCTAAATGCTTTTGACACCTCACTAGGCCTGCCGGGCTCTGAGGGCCGTGCCCAGTGCCCGCTGCTCCCCTGCCCTTTGTTCAGTCACAGCAGAGATGGCCACACCCACTCCCTCTGTGAGGGCAGTGTTCCAGCCTCCCTCAGTCCCGCCCACTCTCCGCAGGTTACCATGGACTACAGATGCTGCATTCTGAGGCCAGGGCGTTCCGAGAATGCCAAGGGCAGACATGATGACCTTAAATGATTTCCTCTTGTGTCAGGAGGAAATGTAGGAGCTAGGAAATGGTCCACTTTACAGAAACGTTCAAATTTACTGGCATTTCATATATTCTCTGCTATAACATTGTCCTGATTCTTTCTATATATTCTTTAATTATGTTTGTGCTTTCCTTAATCAAAGTGTGTCTTTTAAATCTTTTCAAAGAATATTCTTTGGACTTACTACCTCACCTGAATTTTATACGTTTTCTGTGGTATTAAGTTCTGCTCATATCTATCTTTATCTTTTTTCTATGTTCTCAGGGTTTATTGTTTTGATCTTCTGATGTCAATTTAAACACTTGGTTATTCATTTTCATCAATATTTTTACTTATAAAGATTTGAACTTTTAAAGATTCCAGCTCACTTTTAAGTTTCTAAGGGTCAGGTCCTCTACATTGTGGCTGGCCTAAGGCTTAGTTCACCATATAGCAATGTATATATTGACATTTTCCCCTCGACTTTCTGTGATTCCCTACATCTCACCTTTCTTTGCAGACAAGCCATTTGAAATACACTTAACTTATTTCACAGCCAATAAGTCTTTGAAATAATGTCTATTTTTTAGAGAAATCTTCTGACATAATTAGGCAGAAAATCTCACCTGCCATAGTTTTCAAAACTGCATAATTTCACTATTCCCAATGCTTAATCTGTGGTATTAAACAACCTTTGAGTATTTAGGTTTATCAATGACATGTACTTTAAAAATGTTTTAGAGATCCTACCAGCCTTTGAAAACCTCCTTGTTCCTTGTTTCAGTTCCAGTTTTATGTATATTTTCTGCCTTGCACCTGATTATTCCAACATCAGATGGATGGCCTAGGGAATCTCATTCTGGTATTGATTGTTTTTGCTGATTGTCTCCCTTTGTAGCTGATTTCTTCAATATTGTGTAAATTTAGATCATGAACTCATGTTTAGCTAAACAGCTGACCTTGTAAGAGGCTTAGGTGTGAACGCTGGTACGCTTCAGCAGAAAGTCGGCAAAGATTTATTTGTGTCCCTCCAATGAGTTGCCCGCAAGGACCCCGTTTTCTACAAGTGTTGGTCCAATACTCCTTCGAGAGGCAGTGGACTCAGACATGGCTGCTTTTCAGCCTTCGATCTGGGGCAGGGCCAGTGGGTGGCCTGTGGCCCGGGCAGGAGCCTCTCCGCATGTGTCCCATGGACCCATTTGCCTGCGAAATTCGGTCACATGGCAGGAAGCTACGATGCCATGTCCTATGGTTAGCTGTGCAGTGAGGTGTACTGCGCAGACAGGTTCCAAACACACTTCAAATAAGAGGGCAGCCTGAGTGGAAAGGTGAGAGTTTGGGCAGCTGTGCAGACAAAGAAGGCGCGCTTTGACCTGGGCCTAAATGCTTGCGACACCCCACTGGGCCTGCCTTGCTCTGAGGGTCCTGGCCTGGGCCCACTGCTCCCCTGCCCTTGGTTCAGTCACAGCAGAGATGGCCACACCCACTCCCTCAGTGAGGGCAGTGTTCCAGCCTCCCTCAGCCCCGCCCACTCTCCACAGGTTACCATGGAGTACGGATGCTGCATTCTGAGGCCAGGGCGTTCCGAGAATGCCAAGGGCAGACATGATGACCTTAAATGATTTCCTCTTGTGTCAGTTTTGGTAAACTGTAGGAGCTAGGAAATGGTCCACTTTACAGAAATTTTCAAATTTACTGGCATTTCATATATTCTTTGCTATAACATTGTACTGATTCTTTCTGTATATTCTTTACTTTTTTTTGTTTTCCTTAATCAAAGTGTGTCTTTTAAATCTTTTCAAAGAATATTCTTTGGACTTACTACCTCACCTGAATTTTATACGTTTTCTGTGGTATTAAGTTCTGCTCATATCTTTATTTATCTTTTTTCTATGTTCTCAGGGTTTATTGTTTTGATCTTCTGATGTCAATTAAAACACTTGGTTATTCATTTTCATCAATCTTTTTACTTTTAAAGATTTGAACTTTTAAAGATTCCAGCTCACTTTCAAGTTTCTAAGGGTCAGGTCCTCTACATTGTGGCTGGCATACGGCTTAGTTCACCATATAGCAATGTATATATTGACATTTTCCCCTCGACTTTCTGTGATTCCCTACATCTCACCTTTCTTTGCAGACAAGCCATTTGAAATACACTTAACTTATTTCACAGCCAATAAGTCTTTGAAATAATGTCTATTTTTTAGAGAAATCTTCTTATATAATTAGGCAGAAAATCTCACCTGCCATAGTTTTCAAAACAGCATAATTTCACTCTTCTCAATGCTTAATCTGTGGTATTAAACAACCTTTGAGTATTTAGGTTTATCAATGACATGTACTTTAAAAATGTTTTAGAGATCCTACCAGCCTTTGAAAACCTTCTTGTTCCTTGTTTCAGTTCCAGTTTTATGTATATTTTCTGCCTTGCACCTGATTATTCCAACATCAGATTGATGGCCTAGGGAATCTAATTCTGGTATTGATTGTTTTTGCTGATTGTCTCCCTTTGTAGCTGATTTCTTCAATATTGTGTAAATTTAGATCATGAGCTCATGTTTAGCTAAACAGCTGACCTTGTAAGAGGCTTAGGTGTGAACGCTGGTACGCTTCAGCAGAAAGTCGGCAAAGATTTATTTGTGTTCCTCCTATGAGTTGCCCGCAAGGACCCCGTTTTCTACAAGTGTTGGTCCAATACTCCTTCGAGAGGCAGTGGACTCAGACATGGCTGCTTTTCAGGCTTCGCTCTGGGACAGGGCCAGTGGGCGGCCTGTGGCCCGGGCAGGAGCCTCTCCGCATGTGTCCCAGGGACCCATTTGCCTGTGAACTTCGGTCACCTGGTAGGAAGCTACGATGCCCTAACCTATGGTTAGCTGTGCAGCGAGGTGTACTGCACGGACAGGTTCCAAACACACTTCAAATAAGAGGGCGGCCTGAGTGGAAAGGTGAGAGTTTGGGCAGCTGTGCAGACAAAGAAGGCGACCTTTGGCCTGGGCCTAAATGCTTGTGACACCCCACTGTGTCTGCCGGGCTCTGAGGGCCCTGCCCTGGGCACACTGCTCCCCTGCCCTTTGTTCAGTCACAGCAGAGATGGCCACACACACTCCCTCAGTGATGGCAGTCTTCCAACCTCCCTCAGCCACGCCCCCTCTCCGCAGGTTACCATGGACTACAGATGCTGCATTCTGAGGCCAGGGCGTTCCGAGAATGCCAAGGGCAGACATGATGACCTTAAATGATTTCCTCTTGTGTCAGTTTTCGTAAACTGTAGCAGCTAGGAAATGGTCCACTTTACAGAAATATTCAAATTTACTGGCAATTCATATATTCTCCGCTATAACTTTGTCCTGATTCTTTCTGTATATTATTTACTTTTTTTTGTTTTCCTTAATCAAAGTGTGTCTTTTAAATCTTTTCAAAGAATATTCTTTGGACTTACTAAATCACCTAAATTTTATACGTTTTCTGTTGTATTAAGTTCTGCTCATATCTTTATTTATCTTTTTTCTATGTTCTCAGGGTTTATTGTTTTGATTTTCTGATGTCAAGTAAAACACTTTGTTATTATTTTTAATAAATCTTTTTACTTATAAAGATTTGAACTTTTAAAGATTCCAGCTTCCTTGTACGTTTCTAAGGGTCCATTCCTCTACACTGTTGCCGGCCTAAGGCTTAGTTCACCATATAGCAATGTATATATTGACATATTATCCCCTCTGCTTTCTGTGATTCCCAACATCTCACATTTCTTTGCAGACAAGACGTTTGAAATACCCTTAACTTATTTCACAGCCAATAAGTCTTTGAAATAATGTGTATTTTTTAGAGAAATCATCTTATATAATTAGGCAGAAAATCTCACCTTCCATAGTTTTCTAAACAGCATAATTTCATTCTTCTCACTGCTTAATTTGTTGTATTAAACAACCTTTGAGTATTTAACTTTATCAATGACATGTAATTTAAAAATGTTTTAGAGATCCTACCAGTTTTTGAAAACATCCTTGTTCCTTGTTTCTTTTACAGGTTTATGTATATTTTCTGCCTAGCACCTGATTATTCCAAATTCTGACGGATGGCCTAGGGAATCTAATTCTGGTATTGATTGTTTTTGCTGATTGTCTCCCTTTGTAGCTGATTTCTTCATTATTGTGTAAATTTAGATCATGAGCTCATGTTTAGCTAAACAGGTGACCTTGTAAAAGGCTTAGGTGTGAACGCTCGTAAGTTTCAACAAAAAGTCGGCAAAGATTTATTTGTGTCCCTCCAATGAATTGCCCACAAGGACCCCGTTTTCTAGAAGTGTTGGTCCAATACTCCCTCTACGGGTAGGGGAATTAGACAGGGCTGCTTTCGGCCCCCGATTTTGGGCAGGAGCAGTGGGCCGCCTGTGGCCCGGGCAGGAGCCTCTCTGCATGTGAACCTGGGAATCATCTCTTCTGCGAACTTCGGTCACCTGGCAGGAAGCTATGATGCCCAGACCTATGGTTAGCTGTGCAGCGAGGTATACTGCGCGGACAGGTTCCACACTCACTGCAACTAAGTGGGCGGCCTGAGAGGAAAATTGAGAGTTTGGGCAGCTGTGCAGACAAAGAAAGCGCCCTAAGGCCTGGGCCTAAATGCTTGTGACACCCCACTAGGCCTGCCGGGCTCTGAGGTCCCTGCCCTGTGCACCCTGCTCCCCTGCCCTTTGTTCAGTCACAGCAGAGATGGCCACACCCACTCCCTCTGTGAGGGCAGTGTTCCAGCCTCCCTCAGTCCCGCCCACTCTCCGCAGGTTACCATGGACTACAGATGCTGCATTATGAGGCCAGGGCGGTCCAAGAATGCCAAGGGCAGACATGATGACCTTAAATGATTTCCTCTTGTGTCAGTTTTGGTAAACTGTAGGAGCTAGGAAATGGTCCACTTTACAGAAATGTTCAAATTTACTGGCATTTCATATATTATCTGCTATAACATTGTCCTGATTCTTTCTATATATTCTTTAATTATGTTTGTGCTTTCCTTAATCAAAGTGTGTCTTTTAAATCTTTTCAAAGAATATTCTTTGGACTTACTACCTCACCTGAATTTTATACGTTTTCTGTGGTATTAAGTTCTGCTCATATTTTTATTTATCTTTTTTCTATGTTCTCAGGGTTTATTGTTTTGATCTTCTGATGTCAATTAAAACACTTGGTTATTCATTTTCATCAATCTTTTTACTTATAAATATTTGAACTTTTAAAGATTCCAGCTCACATTCAAGTTTCTAAGGGTCAGGTCCCCTACATTGTGGCTGGCCAAAGGCTTAGTTCACCATATAGCAATGTATATATTGACATTTTCCCCTCGACTTTCTGTGATTCCCTACATCTCAACTTTCTTTGCAGACAAGCCATTTGAAATACACTTAACTTATTTCACAGCCAATAAGTCTTTGAAATAATGTCTATTTTTTAGAGAAATCTTCTTATATAATTAGGCAGAAAATCTCACCTGCCATAGTTTTCAAAACAGCATAATTTCACTCTTGTCAATGCTTAATCTGTGGTATTAAACAACCTTTGAGGATTTAGGTTTATCAACGACATGTACTTTAAAAATGTTTTAGAGATCCTACCAGCCTTTGAAAACCTCCTTGTTCCTTGTTTCAGTTCCAGTTTTATGTATATTTTCTGCCTTGCACCTGATTATTCCAACATCAGATGGATGGCCTAGGGAATCTCATTCTGGTATTGATTGTTTTAGCTGATTGTCTCCCTTTGTAGCTGATTTCTTCAATATTGTGTAAATTTAGATCATGAGCTCATGTTTAGCTAAACAGCTGACCTTGTAAGAGGCTTAGGTGTGAACGCTGGTAAGCTTCAGCAGAAAGTCGGCAAAGATTTATTTGTGTCCCTCCAATGAGTTGCCCGCAAGAACCCCGTTTTCTACAAGTGTTGGTCCAATACTCCTTCGAGAGGCAGTGGACTCAGACATGGCTGCTTTTCAGCCTTCGATCTGGGGCAGGGCCAATGGGCGGGCTGTGGTCCGGGCAGGAGCCTCTCCGCATGTGTCCCAGGGAACCATTTGCCTGCGAACTTCAGTCATCTGGCAGGAAGCTACGATGCCTTGACCTATGGTTAGCTGTGCAGCGAGGTGTACTGCGCAGACAGGTACCCAACACACTTCAAATAAGAGGGCGGCCTGAGTGAAAAGGTGAGAGTTTGGTCAGCTGTGCAGACAAAGAAGGCGCCCTTTGGCCTGGGCCTAAATGCTTGTGACACCCTACTGGCTCTGCCGGGCTCTGAGGGCCCTGCCCTGGGCCCCCTGCTCCCCTGCCCTTTGTTCAGTCACAGCAGAGATGGCCACACCCACTCCCTCAGGGAGGGGTGTCTTCCAAACTCCCTCAGCCACGCCCCCTCTCCGCAGGTTACCATGGACTACAGATGCTGCATTCTGAGGCCAGGGCGTTCTGAGAATGCCAAGGGCAGACATGATGACCTTAAATGATTTCCTCTTGTGTCAGTTTTGGTAAACTTTAGGAGCTAGGAAGTGGTCCACTTTACAGAAATATTCAAATTTACTGGCAATTCATATATTCTCCGCTATAACATTGTCCTGATTCTTTCTGTATATTATTTACTTTTTTTTTGTTTTCCTAAATCAAAGTGTGTCTTTTAAATCTTTTCAAAGAATATTCTTTGGACTTACTAAATCACCTAAATTTTATACGTTTTCTGTGGTATTAAGTTCTGCTCATATCTTTATTTATCTTTTTTCTATGTTCTCAGGGTTTATTGTTTTGATTTTCTGATTTCAAGTAAAACACTTGGTTATTATTTTTAATAAATCTTTTTACTTATAAAGATTTGAACTTTTAAAGATTCCAGCTTACCTGTACGTTTCTAAGGGTCCATTCTCTACACTGTTTGCCGGCCTAAGGCTTAGTTCACCATATAGCAATGTATATATTTACATATTATCGCCTCGGCTTTCTGTGATTCCCTACATCTCACATTTCTTTGCAGACAAGACATTTGAAATACCCTTAACTTATTTCACAGCCAATAAGTCTTTGAAATAATGTGTATTTTTTAGAGAAATCATCTTATATAATTAGGCAGAAAATCTCACCTTCCATAGTTTTCTAAACAGCATAATTTGACTCTTCTCACTGCTTAATTTGTTGTATTAAACAACCTTTGAGTATTTAGCTTTATCAATGACATGTACTTTAAAAATGTTTTAGAGATCCTACCAGTCTTTGAAAACATCCTTGTTCCTTGTTTCTTTTCCAGGTTTATGTATATTTTCTGCCTAGAACCTGATTATTCCAACATCTGACGGATGGCCTAGGGAATCTAAATCTGGTATTGATTGTTTTTCCTGATTGTCTCCCTTTGTAGCTGATTTCTTCATTATTGTGTAAATTTAGGTCATGAGCTCATGTTTAGCTAAACAGCTGACCTTGTAAAAGGCTTAGGTGTGAACGCTCGTAAGTTTCAGCAAAAAGTCGGCAAAGAATTATTTGTGTCCCTCCAATGAGTTGCCCACAAGGACCCCGTTTTCTAGAAGTGTTGGTCCAATACTCCCTCTAGGGGTAGGGGACTTAGACAAGGCTGCTTTCGGCCCCCGATCTTGGGCAGGGGCAGTGGGCGGCGTGTGGCCCGGGCAGGAGCCTCTCTGCGTGTGAACCTGGGAATCATCTCTCCTGCGAACTTCGGTCACCTGGCAGGAAGCTACGATGCCCAGACCTATGGTTAGCTGTGCAGCGAGGTATACTGCGTGGACAGGTTCCACACACACTTCAAATAAGTGGGTGGCCTCAGTGGAAAAGTGAGAGTTTGGCCAGCTGTGCAGACAAAGAAGGCGCCCTAAGGCCTGGGCCTAAAAGCTTGTGACACCCCACTGGGCCTGCCTTGCTCTGAGGGTCCTGCCCTGGGCCCCCTGCTCCGCTGCCCTTTGTTCAGTCACAGCAGAGATGGCCACACACACTCCCTCAGTGAGGGCAGTGTTCCAGCCTCCCTCAGCCCCGCCCACTCTCCACAGGTTACCATGGACTACAGATGCTGCATTCTGAGGCCAGGGCGTTCCGAGATTGCCAAGGGCAGACATGATGACCTTAAATGATTTCCTCTTGTGTCAGTTTTGGTAAACTGTAGGAGCTAGGAAATGGTCCACTTTATAGAAATGTTCAAATTTACTGGCATTTCATATATTCTCTGCTATAACATTGTCCTGATTCTTTCTATATATTCTTTAATTATGTTTGTGCTTTCCTTAATCAAAGTGTGTGTTTTAAATCTTTTCAAAGAATATTCTTTGGACTTACTACCTCACCTGAATTTTATACGTTTTCTGTGGTATTAAGTTCTGCTCATATCTATCTTTATCTTTTTTCTATGTTCTCAGGGTTTATTGTTTTGATCTTCTGATGTCAATTAAAACACTTGGTTATTCATTTTCATCAATCTTTTTACATATAAAGATTAGAACTTTTAAAGATTTCAGCTCACTTTTAAGTTTCTAAGGGTCAGGTCCTCTACATTGTGGCTGGCCTAAGGCTTAGTTCACCATATAGCAATGTATATATTGACATTTTCCCCTCGACTTTCTGTGATTCCCTACATCTCACCTTTCTTTGCAGACAAGCCATTTGAAATACACTTAACTTATTTCACAGCCAATAAGTCTTTGAAATAATGTCTATTTTTTAGAGAAATCTTCTGACATAATTAGGCAGAAAATCTCACCTGCCATAGTTTTGAAAACAGCATAATTTCACTCTTCTCAATGCTTAATCTGTGGTATTAAACAACCTTTGAGTATTTAGGTTTATCAATGACATGTACTTTAAAAATGTTTTAGAGATCCTACCAGCCTTTGAAAACCTGCTTGTTCCTTGTTTCAGTTCCAGTTTTATGTATATTTTCTGCCTTGCACCTGATTATTCCAACATCAGATGGATGGCCTAGGGAATCTCATTCTGGTATTGATTGTTTTTGCTGATTGTCTCCATTTGTAGCTGATTTCTTCAATATTGTGTAAATTTAGATCATGAGCTCATGTTTAGCTAAATAGCTGACCTTGTAGGAGGCTTAGGTGTGAACGCTGGTACGCTTCAGCAGAAAGAAGGCAAAATTTATTTGTGTTCCTCCAATGAGTTGCCCGCAAGGACCCCGTTTTCTACAAGTGTTCGTCCAATAGTCCTTCGAGAGGCAGTGGACTCAGACATGGCTGCTTTTCAGCCTTCTATCTGGGGCAGGGCCAGTGGGCGGCCTGTGGCCCGGGCAGGAGCCTCTCCGCATGTGTCCCAGGGACCCATTTGCCTGCGAACTTCGGTCACCTGGCAGGAAGCTACGATGCCCTGACCTATGGTTAGCTGTGCAGCGAGGTGTACTGCGCAGAGAGGTTCCAAACACACTTCAAATAAGAGGGCGGCCTGAGTGCAAAGGTGAGAGTTTGGGCAGCTGTGCAGACAAAGAAGGCGCCCTTTGGCCTGGGCCCAAATGCTTGTGACACCCCACTGGGTCTGCCGGGCTCTGAGGGCCCTGCCCTGGGCACACTGCTCCCCTGCCCTTTGTTCAGTCACAGCAGAGATGGCCACACACACTCCCTCAGTGATGGCAGTCTTCCAACCTCCCTCAGCCACGCCCCCTCTCCGCAGGTTACCATGGGCTACAGATGCTGCATTCTGAGGCCAGGGCGTTCCGAGAAGGCCAAGGGCAGCCATGACGACCTTAAATGATTTCCTCTTGTGTCAGTTTCCGTAAACTGTAGCAGCTAGGAAATGGTCCGCTTTACAGAAATGTTCAAGTTTACTGGCATTTCATATATTCTCTGCTATAACATTGTCCTGATTCTTTCTGCATATTCTTTACTTATGTTTATGTTTTCCTTAATCAAAGTGTGTCTTTTAAATCTTTTCAAAGAATATTCTTTGGACTTACTAAATCACCTGAATTTTATACGTTTTCTGTTGTATTAAGTTCTGCTCATATCTTTATTTATCTTTTTTCTATGTTCTCAGGGTTTATTGTTTGGATTTTCTGATGTCAAGTAAAACACTTGGTTATTCATTTTAATAAATCTTTTTACTTATAAAGATTTGAACTTTTAAAGATTCCAGCTTACTTGTACGTTTCTAAGGGTCCATTCTTCTACACTGTTGCCGGCCTAAGGCTTAGTTCACCATATAGCAATGTATATATTGACATATTATCGCCTCGGCTTTCTGTGATTCCCTACATCTCACCTTTCTTTGCAGACAAGCCATTTGAAATACTCTTAACTTATTTCACAGCCAATAAGTCTTTGAAATAATGTGTATTTTTTAGAGAAATCATCTTATATAATTAGGCAGAAAATCTCACCTTCCATAGTTTTCTAAACAGCATAATTTCACTCTTCTCACTGCTTAATTTGTTGTATTAAACAACCTTTGAGTATTTAGCTTTATCAATGACATGAACTTTAAAAATGTTTTAGAGATCCTACCAGTCTTTGAAAATATCCTTGTTCCTTGTTTCTTTTCCAGGTTTATGTATATTTTCTGCCTAGCACCTGATTATTCCAACATCTGACGGATGGCCTAGGGAATCTAATTCTGGTATTGATTGTTTTTGCTGATTGTCTCCCTTTGTAGCTGATTTCTTCATTATTGTGTAAATTTAGATCATGAGCTCATGTTTAGGTAAACAGCTGACCTTGTAAAATGCTTAGGTGTGAACGCTCGTAAGTTTCAGCAAAAAGTCGGCAAAGATTTATTTGTGTCCCTCCAATGAGTTGCCCACAAGGACCCCGTTTTCTAGAAGTGTTGTTCCAATACTCCTTCGAGAGGCAGTGGACTCAGACATGCCTGCTTTTCAGGCTTCGATCAGGGGCAGGACCAGTGGGCGGCCTGTGGCCCGGGCAGGAGCCTCTCCGCCTGTGTCCCAGGGACCCATTTGCCTGCGAACTTCGGTCAACTGGCAGGAAGCTACGATGCCATGTCCTATGGTTAGCTGTGCAGTGAGGTGTACTGCGCAGACAGGTTCCAAACACACTTCAAATAAGAGGGCGGCCTGAGTGGAAAGGTGAGAGTTTGGGCAGCTGTGCAGACAAAGAAGGCGCCCTTTGGCCTGGGCCTAAATGCTTGTAACACACCACTGTGTCTGCCTGGCTCTGAGGGCCCTGCCCTGGGCCCCCTGCTCCCCTGCCCTTTGTTGAGTCACAGCAGAGATGGCCACAACCTCTCCATCAGTGAGGGCTGTCTTCCAAGCTCCCTCAGCCACGCCCCCTCTACGCAGGTTACCATGGACTACAGATGCTGCATTCTGAGGCCAGGGCGTTCCGAGAATGCCAGGGGCAGACATGATGACCTTAAATGATATCCTCTTGTGTCAGTTTTGGTAAACTGTAGGAGCTAGGAAATGGTCCGCTTTACAGAAATGTTCTAATTTACTAGCATTTCATATATTCTCTGCTATAACATTGTCCTGATTCTTTCTATATATTCTTTACTTATGTTTGTGTTTTCCTTAATCAAAGTGTGTCTTTTAAATCTTTTCAAAGAATACTCTTTGGACTTACTACCTCACCTGAATTTTATACGTTTTCTGTGGTATTAAGTTCTGCTCATATCTTTATATATCTTTTTTCTATGTTCTCAGCATTTATTTTTTTGATCTTCTGATGTCAATTAAAACACTTGGTTATTTATTTTCATCAATCTTTTTACTTATAAAGATTTGAACTTTTAAAGATTCCAGCTCACTTTTAAGTTTCTAAGGGTCAGGTCCTCTACATTGTGGCTGCCCTAAGGCTTAGTTCACCATGTAGCAATGTATATATTGACATTTTCCCTCGACTTTCTGTGATTCCCTACATCTCACCTTTCTTTGCAGACAAGCCATTTGAAATACACTTAACTTATTTCACAGCAAATAAGTCTTTGAAATAATGTGTATTTTTTAGAGATATCATCTTATATAATTAGGCAGAAAATCTCTCCTTCCATAGTTTTCTAAACAGCATAATTTCACTCTTCTCACTGCTTAATTTGTTGTATTAAACAACCTTTGAGTATTTAGCTTTATCAATGACATGTACTTTAAAAATGTTTTAGAGACCCTCCCAGTCTTTGAAAACATCATTGTTCCTTGTTTCTTTTCCAGGTTTATGTATATTTTCTGCCTAGCACCTGATTATTCCAACATCTGACGGGTGGCCTAGGGAATCTAATTCTGGTATTGATTGTTTTTGCTGATTTTCTCCCTTTGTAGCTGATTTCTTCATTATTGTGTAAATTTAGATCATGTGCTAATGTTTAGCTAAACAGCTGACCTTGTAAGAGGCTTAGGTGTGAACGCACGTAAGTTTCAGCAAAATGTCGCCAAAAATTTATTTGTGTCCCTCCAATGAGTTGCCCACATGGACCCCGTTTTCTAGAAGTGTTGGTCCAATACTCCCTCTAGGGGTAGGGGACTTAGACAGGGCTGCTTTCAGCCCCCGAACTTGGGCAGGGGCAGTGGGCGACCTGTGGCCCGGGCAGGAGCCTCTCTGCGTGTGAACCTGGGAGTCATCTCTCCTGCGAACTTCGGTCACCTGGCAGGAAGCTACGATGCCCAGACCTATGGTTAGCTGTGCAGCGAGTTATACTGCGTGGACAGGTTCAACACACACTTCAAATAAGTGGGTGGCCTCAGTGGAAAAGTGAGCGTTTGGCCAGCTGTGCAGACAAAGAAGGCGCCCTATGGCCTGTGCCTAAATGCTTGTGACACCCCACCTGGCCTGCCAGGCTCTGAGGGCCCTGCCCTGGGCCCCCTGCTCCCCTGCCCTTTGCTAAGTCACAGCAGAGATGGCCACACCCACTCCCTCAGTGAGGGCCGTGTTCCAGCCTCCCTCAGCCCCGCCCACTCTCCGCAGTTTACCATGGACTACAGATGCTGCATTCTGAGGCCAGGGCGTTCCGAGAATGCCAAGGGCAGACATGATGACCTTAAATGATTTCCTCTTGTGTCAGGAGGAGATGTAGGAGCTAGGAAATGGTCCACTTTACAGAAATGTTCAAATTTACTGGCATTTCATATATTCTCTGCTATAACATTGTCCTGATTCTTTCTATATATTCTTTAATTATGTTTGTCTTTTCCTTAATCAAAGTGTGTCTTTTAAATCTTTTCAAAGAATATTCTTTGGACTTACTACCTCACCTGAATTTTATACGTTTTCTCTGGTATTAAGTTCTGCTCATATCTTTATTTATCTTTTTTCTATGTTCTCAGGGTTTATTGTTTTGATCTTCTGATGTCAATTAAAACACTTGGTTATTCATTTTCATCAATCTTTTTACTTTTAAAGATTTGAACTTTTAAAGATTCCAGCTCACTTTCAAGTTTCTAAGGGTCAGGTCCTCTACATTGTGGCTGGCCTAAGGCTTTGTTCACCATATAGCAATGTATATATTGACATTTTCCCCTCGACTTTCTGTGATTCCCTACATCTCACCTTTCTTTGCAGACAAGCCATTTGAAATACACTTAACTTATTTCACAGCCAATAAGTCTTTGAAATATTGTCTATTTTTTAGAGAAATATTCTTATATAATTAGGCAGAAAATCTCACCTGCCATAGTTTTCAAAACAGCATAATTTCACTCTTCTCAATGCTTAATCTGTGGTATTAAACAACCTTTGAGTATTTAGGTTTATCAACGACATGTACTTTAAAAATGTTTTAGAGATCCTACCAGCCTTTGAAAACCTCCTTGTTCCTTGTTTCAGTTCCAGTTTTATGTATATTTTCTGCCTTGCACCTGATTATTCCAACATCAGATGGATGTCCTAGGGAATCTCATTCTGGTATTGATTGTTTTTGCTGATTGTCTCCCTTTGTAGCTGATTTCTTCAATATTGTGTAAATTTAGATCATGAGCTCATGTTTAGCTAAACAGCTGACCTTGTAAGAGGCTTAGGTGTGAACGCTGGTAAGCTTCAGCAGAAAGTCGGCAAAGATTTATTTGTGTCCCTCCAATGAGTTGCCCGCAAGAACCCCGTTTCTACAAGTGTTGGTCCAATACTCCTTCGAGAGGCAGTGGACTCAGACATGGCTGCTTTTCAGCCTTCGATCTGGGGCAGGGCCAGTGGGAGGGCTGTGGCCCGGGCAGGAGCCTCTCCGCATGTGTCCCAGGGACCCATTTGCCTGCGAACTTCAGTCACCTGGCGGGAAGCTACGATGCCTTGACCTATGGTTAGCTGTGCAGCGAGGTGTACTGCGCGGACAGGTACCCAACACACTTCAAATAAGAGGGCGGCCTGAGTGGAAAGGTGAGAGTTTGGGCAGCTGTGCAGACAAAGTAGGCGCCCTTTGGCCTGGGCCTAAATGCTTGTGACACCCCACTGGGTCTACCGGGCTCTGAGGGCCCTGCCCTGGGTCCCCTGCTCCCCTGCCCTTTTTTCAGTCACAGCAGAGGTGGCCACACCCACTCCCTCAGTGAGGGCAGTCTTCCAACCTCCCTCAGCCACGCCCCCTTCCGAAGGTTACCATGGACTACAGATGCTGCATTCTGAGGCCAGGGCGTTCCGAGAATGCCAAGGGCAGACATGATGACCTTAAATGATTTCCTCTTGTGTCAGTTTTGGTAAACTTTAGGAGCTAGGAAATGGTCCACTTTACAGAAATATTCAAATTTACTGGCAATTCATATATTCTCCGCTATAACATTGTCCTTATTCTTTCTGTATATTATTTACTTTTTTTTGTTTTCCTAAATCAAAGTGTGTCTTTTAAATCTTTTCAAAGAATATTCTTTGGACTTATTAAATCACCTAAATTTTATACGTTTTCTGTTATATTAAGTTCTGCTCATATCTTTATTTATCTTTTTTCTATGTTCTCAGGGTTTATTGTTTTGATTTTCTGATGTCAAGTAAAACACTGGGTTATTATTTTTAATAAATCTTTTTACTTATAAAGATTTGAACTTTTAAAGATTCCAGCTTACTTGCACGTTTCTAAGGGTCCATTCCTCTACACTGTTGCAGGCCAAAGGCTTAGTTCACCATATAGCAATGTATATATTGACATATTATCCCCTCGGCTTTCTGTGAATCCCTACATCTCACCTTTCTTTGCAGACAAGACATTTGAAATACCCTTAACTTATTTCACAGCCAATAAGTCTTTGAAATAATGTGTATTTTTTAGAGAAATCATCTTATATAATTAGGCAGAAAATCTCACCTTCCATAGTCTTCTAAGCAGCATAATTGCACTCTTCTCATTGCTTAATTTGTTGTATTAAAAAACCTTTGAGTATTTAGCTTTATCAATGACATGTACTTTAAAAATGTTTTAGAGATCCTACCAGTCTTTGAAAACATCCTTGTTCCTGGTTTCTTTTCCAGGTTTATGTATATTTTCTGCCTATCACCTGATTATTCCAACATCTGACGGATGGCCTAGGGAATCTAATTCTGGTATTGATTGTTTTTGCTGATTGTCTCCCTTTGTAGCTGATTTCTTCATTATTGTGTAAATTTAGATCATGAGCTCATGTTTAGCTAAACAGCTGACCTTGTAAAAGGCTTAGGTGTGAACGCTCGTAAGTTTCAACAAAAAGTCGGCAAAGATTTATTTGTGTCCCTCCAATAAGTTGCCCACAAGGACCCCGTTTTCTAGAAGTGTTGGTCCAATACTCCCTCTAGGAGTAGGGGAATTAAACAGGGCTGCTTTCGGCCCCCGATCTTGGGCAGGGGCAGTGGGCCGCCTGTGGCCCGGGCAGGAGCTTCTCTGCATGTGAACCTGGGAATCATCTCTCCTGCGAACTTCGGTCACCTGGCAGGAAGCTATGATGCCCAGACCTATGGTTAGCTGTGCAGCGAGGTATACTGCGCGGACAGGTTCCACACTCACTTCAACTAAGTGGGCGGCCTGAGTGGAAAAGTGAGAGTTTGGGCAGCTGTGCAGAAAAAGAAGGCGCCCTAAGGCCTGGGCCTAAATGCTTGTGACACCCCACTAGGCCTGCCGGGCTCGGAGGGCCCTGCCCAGGGCCCGCTGCTCCCCTGCCCTTTGTTCAGTCACAGCAGAGATGGCCACACCCACTCCCTCTGTGAGGGCAGTGTTCCAGCCTCACTCATTCCCGCCCACTCTCCGCAGGTTACCATGGACTACAGATGCTGCATTCTGAGGCCAGGGCGTTCCGAGAATGCCAAGGGCAGACATGATGACCTTAAATGATTTCCTCTTGTGTCAGTTTTGGTAAACTGTAGGAGCTAGGAAATGGTCCACTTTACAGAAATGTTCAAATTTACTGGCATTTCATATATTCTCTGCTATAACATTGTCCTGATTCTTTCTATATATTCTTTAATTATGTTTGTGCTTTCCTTAATCAAAGTGTGTCTTTTAAATCTTTTCAAAGAATATTTTTGGACTTACTACCTCACCTGAATTTTATACGTTTTCTGTGGTATTAAGTTCTGCTCATATCTATCTTTATCTTTTTTCTATGTTCTCAGGGTTTATTGTTTTGATCTTCTGATGTCAATTAAAACACTTGGTTATTCATTTTCATCAATCTTTTTACTTATAAAGATTTGAACTTTTAAAGATTCCAGCTCACTTTTAAGTTTCTAAGGGTCAGGTCCTCTACATTGTGGCTGGCCTAAGGCTTATTTCACCATATAGCAATGTATATATTGACATTTTCCCCTCGACTTTCTGTGATTCCCTACATCTCACCTTTCTTTGCAGACAAGCCATTTGAAATACACTTAACTTATTTCACAGCCAATAAGTCTTTGAAATAATGTCTATTTTTTAGAGAAATCTTCTGACATAATTACGCAGAAAATCTCACCTGCGATAGTTTTCAAAACAGCATAATTTCACTCTTCTCAATGCTTAATCTGTGGTATTAAACAACCTTTGAGTATTTAGGTTTATCAATGACATGTACTTTAAAAATGTTTTAGAGATCCTACCAGCCTTTGAAAACCTCCTTGTTCTTTGTTTCAGTTCCAGTTTTATGTATATTTTCTGCCTAGCACCTGATTATTCCAACATCTGACGGATGGCCTAGGGAATCTAATTCTGGTATTGATTGTTTTTGCTGATTGTCTCCCTTTGTAGCTGATTTCTTCGTTATTGTGTAAATTTAGGTCATGAGCTCATGTTTAGCTAAACATCTGACCTTGTAAAATGCTTAGTTGTGAACGCTCGTAAGTTTCAGCAAAAAGTCGGCAAAGATTTATTTGTGTCCCTCCAATGAGTTGCCCACAAGGACCCCGTTTTCTAGAAGTGTTGGTCCAATACTCCCTCTAGGGGTAGGGGACTTAGACAGGTCTGCTTTCGGCCCCCGATCTTGGGCAGGGACAGTGGGCAGCGTGTGGCCCGGGCAGGAGCCTCTCTGCGTGTGAACCTGGGAATCATCTCTCCTGCGAACTTCGGTCACCTGGCAGGAAGCTACGATGCCCAGACCTATGGTTAGCTGTGCAGCGAGGTATACTACGTGGACAGGTTCCACACACACTTCAAATAAGTGGGTGGCCTCAGTGGAAAAGTGAGAGTTTGGCCAGCTGTGCAGACAAAGAAGGCGCCCTATGGCCTGGGCCTAAATGCTTGTGACACCACACTTGGCATTCCTTGCTCTGAGGGCCCTGCCCTGGGCCCCATGCTCCCCTGCCCTTTGTTCAGTCACTGCAGAAATGGCCACACGCACTCCCTCAGTGAGGGCAGTGTTCCACCCTCCCTCAGCCCCGCCCACTCTCCACAGGTTACCATGGACTACAGATGCTGCATTCTGAGGCCAGGGCGTTCCGAGAATGCCAAGGGCAGACATGATAACCTTAAATGATTTCCTCTTGTGTCAGTTTTGTTAAACTGTAGGAGCTAGGAAATGGTCCACTTTACAGAAATGTTCAAATTTACTGGCATTTCATATATTCTCTGCTATAACACTGTCCTGATTCTTTCTGTATATTCTTTAATTTTTTTTGTTTTCCTTAATCAATGTGTGTCTTTTAAATCTTTTCAAAGAATATTCTTTGGACTTACTAAATCACCTGAATTTTATACGTTTTCTTTTGTATTAAGTTCTGCTCATATCTTTATTTATTTTTTTCTATGTTCTCAGGGTTTATTGTTTTGATTTTCTGATGTCAAGTAAAACACTTGGTTATTATTTTTAATAAATCTTTTTACTTATAAAGATTTGAACTTTTAAAGATTCCAGCTTCCTTGTACGTTTCTAAGGGTCCATTCCTCTACACTGTTGCCGGCCTAAGGCTTAGTTCACCATATAGCAATGTATATATTGACATATTATCCCCTCGGCTTTCTGTGATTCCCTACATCTCACCTTTCTTTGCAGACAAGACATTTGAAATACCCTTAACTTATTTCACAGCAAATAAGTCTTTGAAATAATGTGTATTCTTTAGAGAAATCATCTTATATAGTTAGGCAGAAAATCTCACCTTCCATAGTTTTCTAAACAGCATAATTTCACTCTTCTCACTGCTTAATTTGTTGTATTAAACAACCTTTGAGTATTTAGCTTTATCAATGGCATGTACTTTAACTTATTTCACAGCCAATAAGTCTTTGAAATAATGTCTATTTTTTAGAGAAATCTTCTGACATAATTAGGCAGAAAATCTCACCTGCCATTGTTTTCAAAACAGCATAATTTCACTCTTCTCAATGCTTAATCTGTGGTATTAAACAACCTTTGAGTATTTAGGTTTATCAATGACATGTACTTTAAAAATGTTTTAGAGATCCTACCAGCCTTTGAAAACCTCCTTGTTCCTTGTTTCAGTTCCAGTTTTATGTATATTTTCTGCCTTGCACCTGATTATTCCAACATCAGATGGATGGCCTAGGGAATCTCATTCTGGTATTGATTGTTTTTGCTGATTGTCTCACTTTGTAGCTGATTTCTTCAATATTGTGTAAATTTAGATCATGAGCTCATGTTTAGCTAAACAGTTGACCTTGTAAGAGGCTTAGGTGTGAACGCTGGTACGCTTCAGCAGAAAGTCGGCAAAGATTTATTTGTGTCCCTACAATGAGTTGCCCGCAAGGACCCCGTTTTCTACAAGTGTTGGTCCAATACTCCTTCGAGAGGCAGTGGACTCAGACATGGCTGCTTTTCAGCCTTCGATCTGGGGCAGGGCCAGTGCGCGGCCTGTGGCCCGGGCAGGAGCCTCTCCGCATGTGTTCCAGGGACCCATTTGCCTGCGAACTTCGGTCACCTGGCAGGAAGCTACGATGCCCTGACCTATGGTTAGCTGTGCAGCGAGGTGTACTGCACGGACAGGTTCCAAACACACTTCAAATAAGAGGGCGGCCTGAGTGGAAAGGTGAGAGTTTGGGCAGCTGTGCAGACAAAGAAGGCGCCCTTTGGCCTGGGCCTAAATGCTTGTGACACACCACTGGGTCTGCCGGGATCTGAGGGCCCAGCCCTGGGCCCCCTGCTCACCTGCCCTTTGTTCAGTCACAGCAGAGATGGCCACACCCACTTCCTCAGTGATGGCAGTCTTCCAACCTCCCTCAGCCACGCCCCCTCTCCGCAGGTTACCATGGACTACAGATGCTGCATTCTGAGGCCAGGGCGTTCCGAGAATGCCAAGGGCAGACATGATGACCTTAAATGATTTCCTCTTGTGTCAGTTTTGGTAAACTGTAGGAGCTAGGAAATGGTCCACTTTACAGAAATGTTCAAATTTACTGGCATTTCATATATTCTCTGCTATAACATTGTCCTGATTCTTTCTATATATTCTTTAATTATGTTTGTGCTTTCCTTAATCAAAGTGTGTCTTTTAAATCTTTTCAAAGAATATTTTTGGACTTACTACCTCACCTGAATTTTATACGTTTTCTGTGGTATTAAGTTCTGCTCATATCTATCTTTATCTTTTTTCTATGTTCTCAGGGTTTATTGTTTTGATCTTCTGATGTCAATTAAAACACTTGGTTATTCATTTTCATCAATCTTTTTACTTTTAAAGATTTGAACTTTTAAAGATTCCAGCTCACTTTCAAGTTTCTAAGGGTCAGGTCCTCTACATTGTGGCTGGCCTAAGGCTTAGTTCACCATATAGCAATGTATATATTGACATTTTCCCCTCGACTTTCTGTGATTCCCTACATCTCACCTTTCTTTGCAGACAAGCCATTTGAAATACACTTAACTTATTTCACAGCCAATAAGTCTTTGAAATAATGTCTATTTTTTAGAGAAATCTTCTGACATAATTACGCAGAAAATCTCACCTGCCATAGTTTTGAAAACAGCATAATTTCACTCTTCTCAATGCTTAATCTGTGGTATTAAACAACCTTTGAGTATTTAGGTTTATCAATGACATGTACTTTAAAAATGTTTTAGAGATCCTACCAGCCTTTGAAAACCTCCTTGTTCTTTGTTTCAGTTCCAGTTTTATGTATATTTTCTGCCTAGCACCTGATTATTCCAACATCTGACGGATGGCCTAGGGAATCTAATTCTGGTATTGATTGTTTTTGCTGATTGTCTCCCTTTGTAGCTGATTTCTTCGTTATTGTGTAAATTTAGGTCATGAGCTCATGTTTAGCTAAACAGCTGAACTTGTAAGAGGCTTAGGTGTGAACGCTCGTAAGTTTCAGCAGAAAGTCGGCAAAGATTTATTTGTGTCCCTCCAATGAGTTGCCCACAAGGACCCCGTTTTCTAGAAGTGTTGGTCCAATACTCCCTCTAGGGGTAGGGGACTTAGACAGGTCTGCTTTCGGCCCCCGATCTTGGGCAGGGACAGTGGGCAGCGTGTGGCCCGGGCAGGAGCCTCTCTGCGTGTGAAACTGGGAATCATCTCTCCTGCGAACTTCGGTCACCTGGCAGGAAGCTACGATGCCCAGACCTATGGTTAGCTGTGCAGCGAGGTATACTACGTGGACAGGTTCCACACACACTTCAAATAAGTGGGTGGCCTCAGTGGAAAAGTGAGAGTTTGGCCAGCTGTGCAGACAAAGAATGCGCCCTATGGCCTGGGCCTAAATGCTTGTGACACCACACTTGGCATTCCTTGCTCTGAGGGCCCTGCCCTGGGCCCCATGCTCCCCTGCCCTTTGTTCAGTCACTGCAGAAATGGCCACACGCACTCCCTCAGTGAGGGCAGTGTTCCACCCTCCCTCAGCCCCGCCCACTCTCCACAGGTTACCATGGACTACAGATGCTGCATTCTGAGGCCAGGGCGTTCCGAGAATGCCAAGGGCAGACATGATAACCTTAAATGATTTCCTCTTGTGTCAGTTTTGTTAAACTGTAGGAGCTAGGAAATGGTCCACTTTACAGAAATGTTCAAATTTACTGGCATTTCATATATTCTCTGCTATAACACTGTCCTGATTCTTTCTGTATATTCTTTAATTTTTTTTGTTTTCCTTAATCAATGTGTGTCTTTTAAATCTTTTCAAAGAATATTCTTTGGACTTACTAAATCACCTGAATTTTATACGTTTTCTTTTGTATTAAGTTCTGCTCATATCTTTATTTATTTTTTTCTATGTTCTCAGGGTTTATTGTTTTGATTTTCTGATGTCAAGTAAAACACTTGGTTATTATTTTTAATAAATCTTTTTACTTATAAAGATTTGAACTTTTAAAGATTCCAGCTTCCTTGTACGTTTCTAAGGGTCCATTCCTCTACACTGTTGCCGGCCTAAGGCTTAGTTCACCATATAGCAATGTATATATTGACATATTATCCCCTCGGCTTTCTGTGATTCCCTACATCTCACCTTTCTTTGCAGACAAGACATTTGAAATACCCTTAACTTATTTCACAGCCAATAAGTCTTTGAAATAATGTGTATTCTTTAGAGAAATCATCTTATATAGTTAGGCAGAAAATCTCACCTTCCATAGTTTTCTAAACAGCATAATTTCACTCTTCTCACTGCTTAATTTGTTGTATTAAACAACCTTTGAGTATTTAGCTTTATCAATGGCATGTACTTTAACTTATTTCACAGCCAATAAGTCTTTGAAATAATGTCTATTTTTTAGAGAAATCTTCTGACATTATTAGGCAGAAAATCTCACCTGCCATTGTTTTCAAAACAGCATAATTTCACTCTTCTCAATGCTTAATCTGTGGTATTAAACAACCTTTGAGTATTTAGGTTTATCAATGACATGTACTTTAAAAATGTTTTAGAGATCCTACCAGCCTTTGAAAACCTCCTTGTTCCTTGTTTCAGTTCCAGTTTTATGTATATTTTCTGCCTTGCACCTGATTATTCCAACATCAGATGGATGGCCTAGGGAATCTCATTCTGGTATTGATTGTTTTTGCTGATTGTCTCACTTTGTAGCTGATTTCTTCAATATTGTGTAAATTTAGATCATGAGCTCATGTTTAGCTAAACAGTTGACCTTGTAAGAGGCTTAGGTGTGAACGCTGGTACGCTTCAGCAGAAAGTCGGCAAAGATTTATTTGTGTCCCTCCAATGAGTTGCCCGCAAGGACCCCGTTTTCTACAAGTGTTGGTCCAATACTCCTTCGAGAGGCAGTGGACTCAGACATGGCTGCTTTTCAGCCTTCGATCTGGGGCAGGGCCAGTGGGCGGCCTGTGGCCCGGGCAGGAGCCTCTCCGCATGTGTTCCAGGGACCCATTTGCCTGCGAACTTCGGTCACCTGGCAGGAAGCTACGATGCCCTGACCTATGGTTAGCTGTGCAGCGAGGTGTACTGCACGGACAGGTTCCAAACACACTTCAAATAAGAGGGCGGCCTGAGTGGAAAGGTGAGAGTTTGGGCAGCTGTGCAGACAAAGAAGGCGCCCTTTGGCCTGGGCCTAAATGCTTGTGACACACCACTAGGTCTGCCGGGATCTGAGGGCCCAGCCCTGGGCCCCCTGCTCACCTGCCCTTTGTTCAGTCACAGCAGAGATGGCCACACCCACTTCCTCAGTGATGGCAGTCTTCCAACCTCCCTCAGCCACGCCACCTCTCCGCAGGTTACCATGGACTACAGATGCTGCATTCTGAGGCCAGGGCGTTCCGAGAATGCCAAGGGCAGACATGATGACCTTAAATGATTTCCTCTTGTGTCAGTTTTGGTAAACTGTAGGAGCTAGGAAATGGTCCACTTTACAGAAATTTTCAAATTTACTGGCATTTCATATATTCTCTGCTATAACATTGTCCTGATTCTTTCTATATATTCTTTAATTATGTTTGTGCTTTCCTTAATCAAAGTGTGTCTTTTAAATCTTTTCAAAGAATATTTTTGGACTTACTACCTCACCTGAATTTTATACGTTTTCTGTGGTATTAAGTTCTGCTCATATCTATCTTTATCTTTTTTCTATGTTCTCAGGGTTTATTGTTTTGATCTTCTGATGTCAATTAAAACACTTGGTTATTCATTTTCATCAATCTTTTTACTTATAAAGATTTGAACTTTTAAAGATTCCAGCTCACTTTTAAGTTTCTAAGGGTCAGGTCCTCTACATTGTGGCTGGCCTAAGGCTTAGTTCACCATATAGCAATGTATATATTGACATTTTCCCCTCGACTTTCTGTGATTCCCTACATCTCACCTTTCTTTGCAGACAAGCCATTTGAAATACACTTAACTTATTTCACAGCCAATAAGTCTTTGAAATAATGTCTATTTTTTAGAGAAATCTTCTGACATAATTAGGCAGAAAATCTCACCTGCGATAGTTTTCAAAACAGCATAATTTCACTCTTCTCAATGCTTAATCTGTGGTATTAAACAACCTTTGAGTATTTAGGTTTATCAATGACATGTACTTTAAAAATGTTTTAGAGATCCTACCAGCCTTTGAAAACCTCCTTGTTCTTTGTTTCAGTTCCAGTTTTATGTATATTTTCTGCCTAGCACCTGATTATTCCAACATCTGACGGATGGCCTAGGGAATCTAATTCTGGTATTGATTGTTTTTGCTGATTGTCTCCCTTTGTAGCTGATTTCTTCGTTATTGTGTAAATTTAGGTCATGAGCTCATGTTTAGCTAAACATCTGACCTTGTAAAATGCTTAGTTGTGAACGCTCGT
Source organism: Mesoplodon bidens (assembly GCF_964165515.1). Classification (NCBI taxonomy): domain Eukaryota; kingdom Metazoa; phylum Chordata; class Mammalia; order Artiodactyla; family Ziphiidae; genus Mesoplodon; species Mesoplodon bidens. The sequence continues at coordinate 9,612,043 of NC_138180.1, forward strand.
AAGTTTCAGCAAAAAGTCGGCAAAGATTTATTTGTGTCCCTCCAATGAGTTGCCCGCAAGAACCCCGTTTTCTACAAGTGTTGGTCCAATACTCCTTCGAGAGGCAGTGGACTCAGACATGGCTGCTTTTCAGCCTTCGATCTGGGGCAGGGCCAGTGGGCGGCCTGTGGCCCGGGCAGGAGCCTCTCCGCATGTGTCCCAGGGACCCATTTGCCTGCGAAGTTCTGTCACCAGGCAGGAAGCTACGATGCCCTGACCTATGGTTAGCTGTGCAGCGAGGTGTACTGCGCGGACAGGTACCCAACACACTTCAAATAAGAGGGCGGCCTGAGTGGAAAGGTGAGAGTTTGGGCAGCTGTGCAGACAAAGAAGGCGCCCTTTGGCCTGGGCCTAAATGCTTGTGACACCCCACTGGGTCTGCCGGGCTCTGAGGGCCCTGCCCTGGGCCCCCTGCTCCCCTGCCCTTTGTTCAGTCACAGCAGAGATGGCCACACCCACTCCCTCAGTGATGGCAGTCTTCCAACCTCCCTCAGCCACGCCCCCTCTCCGCAGGTTACCATGGACAACAGATGCTGCATTCTGAGGCCAGGGCGTTACGAGAATGCCAAGGGCAGACATGATGACCTTAAATGATTTCCTCTTGTGTCAGTTTTCGTAAACTGTAGCAGCTAGGAAATGGTCCGCTTTACAGAAATGTTCAAGTTTACTGGCATTTCATATATTCTCTGCTATAACATTGTCCTGATTCTTTCTGCATATTCTTTACTTATGTTTATGTTTTCCTTAATCAAAGTGTGTCTTTTAAATCTTTTCAAAGAATATTCTTTGGACTTACTAAATCACCTGAATTTTATACGTTTTCTGTTGTATTAAGTTCTGCTCATATCTTTATTTATCTTTTTTCTATGTTCTCAGGGTTTATAGTTTTGATTTTCTGATGTCAAGTAAAACACTTGGTTATTCATTTTAATAAATCTTTTTACTTATAAAGATTTGAACTTTTAAAGATTTCAGCTTACTTGTACGTTTCTAAGGGTCCTTTCCTCTACACTGTTGCTGGCCTAAGGCTTAGTTCAACATATAGCTATGTATATATTGACATATTTTCCCCTCCGCTTTCTGTGACTCCCTACATCTCACCTTTCTTTTCAGACAAGACATTTGAAATACCCTTAACTTATTTCACAGCCAATAAGTCTTTGAAATAATATGTATTTTTTAGAGAAATCATCTTGTATAATTAGGCAGAAAATCTCACGTTCCATAGTTTTCTAAACAGCATAACTTCAATCTTCTCACTGCTTAATTTGCTGTATTAAACAACCTTTGTGTATTTAGCTTTATCAATGACATGTACTTTAAAAATGTTTTAGAGACCCTACCAGTCTTTGAAAACATCCTTGTTCCTTGTTTCTTTTCCAGGTTTATGTATATTTTCTGCCTAGCACCTGATTATTCCAACATCTGACGGATGGCCTAGGGAATCTAATTCTGGTATTGATTGTTTTTGCTGATTGTCTCCCTTTGTAGCTGATTTCTTCATTATTGTGTAAATTTAGGTCAAGAGCTCATGTTTAGCTAAACAGCTGACCTTGTAAAAGGCTTAGGTGTGAACGCTCGTAAGTTTCAGCAAAATGTCGGCAAATATTTATTTGTGTCCCTCCAATGAGTTGCCCACAAGGACCCCGTTTTCTAGAAGTGTTGGTCCAATACTCCCTATAGGGGTAGGGGACTTAGACAGGGCTGCTTTCGGCCCCCGATCTTGGGCAGGGGCAGTGGGCGGCGTGTGACCCGGGCAGGAGCCTCTCTGCGTGTGAACCTGGGAATCATCTCTCCTGCGAACTTCGGTCACCTGGCAGGAAGCTACGATGCCCAGACCTATGGTTAGCTGTGCAGCGAGGTATACTGCGTGGACAGGTTCCACACACACTTCAAATAAGTGGGTGGCCTCAGTGGAAAAGTGAGAGTTTAGCCAGCTGTGCAGACAAAGAAGGCGCCCTATGGCCTGGGCCTAAATGCTTGTGACACACCACTGGGCCTGCCTTGCTCTGAGGGCCCGGCCCTGGGCCCCCTGCTCCCCTGCCGTTTGTTCAGTCACAGCAGAGATGGCCACACACACTCCCTCAGTGAGGGCAGTGTTCCAGCCTCCCTCAGCCCCGCCCACTCTCCACAGTTTACCATGGACTACAGATGCTGCATTCTGAGGCAAGGGCGTTCCGAGAATGCCAAGGGCAGACATGATGACATTAAATGATTTCCTCTTGTGTCAGTTTTGGTAAACTGTAGGAGCTAGGAAATGGTCCACTTTACAGAAATGTTCAAATTTACTGGCATTTCATATATTCTCTGCTATAACATTGTCCTGATTCTTTCTGTATATTCTTTACTTTTTTTTGTTTTCCTTAATCAAACTGTGTCTTTTAAATCTTTTCAAAGAATATTCTTTGGACTTACTACCTCACGTGAATTTTATACGTTTTCTGTGGTATTAAGTTCTGCTCATATCTTTATTTATCTTTTTTCTATGTTCTCAGGGTTTATTGTTTTGATCTTCTGATGTCAATTAAAACACTTGGTTATTCATTTTCATCAATCTTTTTACTTATAAAGATTTGAACTTTTAAAGATTCCAGCTCACTTTCAAGTTTCTAAGGGTCAGGTCCCCTACATTGTGGCTGGCCTAAGGCTTAGTTCACCATATAGCAATATATATATTGACATTTTCCCCTCGACTTTCTGTGATTCCCTACATCTCACCTTTCTTTGCAGACAAGCCATTTGAAATACACTTAACTTATTTCACAGCCAATAAGTCTTTGAAATAATGTCTATTTTTTAGAGAAATCTTCTTATATAATTAGGCAGAAAATCTCACCTGCCATAGTTTTCAAAACAGCATAATTTCACTCTTCTCCATGCTTAATCTGTGGTATTAAACAACCTTTGAGGATTTATGTTTATCAACGACATGTACTTAAAAAATGTTTTAGAGATCCTACCAGCCTTTGAAAACCTCCTTGTTCCTTGTTTCAGTTCCAGTTTTATGTATATTTTCTGCCTTGCACCTGATTATTCCAACATCAGATGGATGGCCTAGGGAATCTCATTCTGGTATTGATTGTTTTTGCTGATTGTCTCCCTTTTTAGCTGATTTCTTCAATATTGTGTAAATTTAGATCATGAGCTCATGTTTAGCTAAACAGTTGACCTTGTAAGAGGCTTAGGTGTGAACGCTGGTAAGCTTCAGCAGAAAGTCGGCAAAGATTTATTTGTGTCCCTCCAATGAGTTGCCCGCAAGAACCCCGTTTTCTACAAGTGTTGGTCCAATACTCCTTCGAGAGGCAGTGGACTCAGACATGGCTGCTTTTCAGCCTTCGATCTGGGGCAGGGCCAGTGGGCGGCCTGTGGCCCGGGCAGGAGCCTCTCCGCATGTGTCCCAGGGACTCATTTGCCTGCGAACTTCAGTCACCTGGCAGGAAGCTACGATGCCTTGACCTATGGTTAGCTGTGCAGCGAGGTGTACTGCGCGGACAGGTACCCAACACACTTCAAACAAGAGGGCGGCCTGAGTGGAAAGGTGAGAGTTTGGGCAGCTGTGCAGACAAAGAAGGCACCCTTTGGCCTGGGCCTAAATGCTTGTGACACCCAACTGGGTCTGCCGGGCTCTGAGGGCCCTGCCCTGGGCCCCCTGCTCCCCTGCCCTTTTTTCAGTCACAGCAGAGATGGCCACACCCACTCCCTCAGTGAGGGCAGTCTTCCAACCTCCCTCAGCCACGCCCCCTCTCCGCAGGTTACCATGGACTACAGATGCTGCATTCTGATGCCAGGGCGTTCCGAGAATGCCAAGGGCAGACATGATGACCTTAAATGATTTCCTCTTGTGTCAGTTTTGGTAAACTTTAGGAGCTAGGAAATGGTCCACTTTACAGAAATATTCAAATTTACTGTCAATTCATATATTCTCCGCTATAACATTGTCCTGATTCTTTCTGTATATTATTTACTTTTTTTTGTTTTCCTAAATAAAAGTGTGTCTTTTAAATCTTTTCAAAGAATATTCTTTGGACTTACTAAATTACCTAAATTTTATACGTTTTCTGTTTTATTAAGTTCTGCTCATATCGTTATTTATCTTTTTTCTATGTTCGCAGGGTTTATAGTTTTGATTTTCTGATGTCAAGTAAAACACTTGGTTATTATTTTTAATAAACATTTTACTTATAAAGATTTGAACTTTTAAAGATTCCAGCTTACTTGTATGTTTCTAAGGGTCCATTCCCCTACACTGTTGCCGGCCTAAGTCTTAGTTCACCATATAGCAAAGTATATATTGACATATTATCCCTCGGCTTTCTGTGACTCCCTACATCTCACATTTCTTTGCAGACAAGACATTTGAAATACCCTTAACTTATTTCACAGCCAATAAGTCTTTGAAATAATGTGTATTTTTTAGAGAAATCATCTTATATAATTAGGCAGAAAATCTCACCTTCCATAGTTTTCTAAACAGCATAATTTCACTCTTCTCACTGCTTAATTTGTTGTATTAAACAACGTTTGAGTATTTAGCTTTATCAATGTCATGTACTTTAAAAATGTTTTAGAGATCCTACCAGTCTTTGAAAACATCCTTGTTCCTTGTTTCTTTTCCAGGTTTATGTATATTTTCTGCCTAGCACCTGATTATTCCAACATCTCACGGATGGCCTAGGGAATCTAATTCTGGTATTGATTGTTTTTGCTGATTGTCTCCCTTTGTAGCTGATTTCTTCATTATTGTGTAAATTTAGGTCATGAGCTCATGTTTAGCTAAACAGCTGACCTTGTAAAAGACTTAGGTGTGAACGCTCGTAAGTTTCAGCAAAAAGTCGGCAAAGATTTATTTGTGTCCCTCCAATGAGTTGCCCACAAGGACCCCGTTTTCTAGAAGTGTTGGTCCAATACTCCCTCTAGGGGTAGGGGACTTAGACAGGGCTGCTTTCGGCCCCCGATCTTGGGCAGGGGCAGTCGCGGCGTGTGGCCCGGGCTGGAGCCTCTCTGCGTGTGAACCTGGGAATCATCTCTCCTGCGAACTTCGGTCACCTGGCAGGAAGCTACGATGCCCAGACCTATGGTTAGCTGTGCAGCGAGGTATACTGCGTGGACAGGTTCCACACAGAGTTCAAATAAGTGGGTGGCCTCAGTGGAAAAGTGATAGTTTGGCCAGCTGTGCAGACAAAAAAGGCGCCCTATGGCCTGGGCCTAAATGCTTGTGACACCCCACTGGGCCTGCCTTGCTCTGAGGGCCCTGCCCTGGGCCCCCTGCTCCCCTGCCCTTTGTTCAGTCACAGCAGAGATGGCCACACACACTCCCTCAGTGAGGGCAGTGTTCCAGCCTCCCTCAGCCCCGCCCACTCTCCACAGGTTACCATGGACTACAGATGCTGCATTCTGAGGCCAGGGCGTTCCGAGAATGCCAAGGGCAGACATGATGACCTTAAATGATTTCCTCTTGTGTCAGGAGGAGCTGTAGGAGCTAGGAAATGGTCCACTTTACAGAAATGTTCAAATTTACTGGCATTTCATATATTCTCTGCTATAACATTGTCCTGATTCTTTCTATATATTCTTTAATTATGTTTGTGCTTTCCTTAATCAAAGTGTGTCTTTTAAATCTTTTCAAAGAATATTCTTTGGCCTTACTACCTCACCTGAATTTTATACGTTTTCTGTGGTATTAAGTTCTGCTTATATCTTTATTTATCTTTTTTCTGATTTCTCAGGGTTTATTGTTTTGATTTTCTGATGTCAATTAAAACACTTGGATATTCATTTTCATCAATCTTTTTACTTATAAAGATTGGAACTTTTAAAGATTCCAGCTCACTTTTAAGTTTCTAAGGGTCAGGTCCTCTACATTGTGGCTGTCCTAAGGCTTAGTTCACCATATAGCAATGTATATATTGACATTTTCCCCTCGACTTTCTGTGATTCCCTACATCTCACCTTTCTTTGCAGACAAGCCATTTGAAATACACTTAACTTATTTCACAGCCAATAAGTCTTTGAAATAATGTCTATTTTTTAGAGAAATCTTCTTATATAATTAGGTTGAAAATCTCACCTGCCATAGTTTTCAAAACAGCATAATTTCACTCTTCTCAATGCTTAATCTGTGGTATTAAACAACCTTTGAGTATTCAGGTTTATCAACGACATGTACTTTAAAAATATTTTAGAGATCCTACAAGCCTTTGAAAACCTCCTTGTTCCTTGTTTCAGTTCCAGTTTTATGTATATTTTCTGCCTTGCACCTGATTATTCCAACATCAGATGGATGGCCTAGGGAATCTCATTCTGGTATTGATTGTTTTTGCTGATTGTCTCCCTTTGTAGCTGATTTCTTCAATATTGCGTAAATTTAGATCATGAGCTCATGTTTAGCTAAACAGCTGACCTTGTAAGAGGCTTAGGTGTGAACGCTGGTAAGCTTCAGCATAAAGTCGGCAAAGATTTATTTGTGACCCTGCAATGAGTTGCCCGCAAGGACCCCGTTTTCTAAAAGTGTTGTTCCAATACTCCTTTGAGAGGCAGTGGACTCAGACATGGCTGCTTTTCAGCCTTCGATCTGGGGCAGGGCCTGTGGGCGGCCTGTGGCCCGGGCAGGAGCCTCTCCGCATGTGTCCCAGGGACCCATTTGCCTGCGAACTTCGGTCAACTGGCAGGAAGCTACGATGCCCTGACCTATGGTTAGCTGTGCAGCGAGGTGTACTGCGCGGACAGGTTCCAAACACACTTCAAATAAGATGGCGGCCTGAGTTGAAAGGTGAGAGTTTGGGCAGCTGTGCAGACAAAGAAGGCGCCCTTTGGCCTGGGCCTAAATGCTTGTGACAACCCACTGTGCCTGCCGGGCTCTGAGGGCCCAGCCCTGGGCCCCCTGCTTCCCTGCCCTTTGTTCAGTCACAGCAGAGATGGCCACACCCACTCCGTCAGTGAGGGCTGTCTTCCAAGCTCCCTCAGCCACGCCCCCTCTACGCAGGTTACCATGGACTACCGATGCTGCATTCTGAGGCCAGGGCGTTCCGAGAATTCCAAGGGCAGACATGATGACCTTAAATGATTTCCTCTTGTGTCAGTTTTGGTAAACTGTAGGAGCTAGGAAATGGTCCGCTTTACAGAAATGTTCTAATTTACTAGCATTTCATATATTCTCTGCTATAACATTGTCCTGATTCTTTCTATATATTCTTTAATTATGTTTGTGTTTTCCTTAATCAAAGTGTGTCTTAAATCTTTTCAAAGAATACTCTTTGGACTTACTACCTCACCTGAATTTTATACGTTTTCTGTGGTATTAAGTTCTGCTCATATCTTTATTTATCTATTTTATATGTTCTCAGCGTTTATTGTTTTGATCTTCTGATGTCAATTAAAACACTTGGTTATTCATTTTCATCAATCTTTTTACTTATAACGATTTGAACTTTTAAAGATTCCAGCTCACTTTTAAGTTTCTAAGGGTCAGGTCCTCTACATTGTGGCTGGCCTAAGGCTTAGTTCACCATGTAGCAATGTATATATTGACATTTTCCCTCGACTTTCTGTGATTCCCTACATCTCACCTTTCTTTGCAGACAAGCCATTTGAAATACACTTAACTTATTTCACAGCAAATAAGTCTTTGAAATAATTTGTATTTTTTAGAGAAATCATCTTATATAATTAGGAAGAAAATCTCTCCTTCCATAGTTTTCTAAAGAGCATAATTTCACTCTTCTCACTGCTTAATTTGTTGTATTAAACTACCTTTGAGTATTTAGCTTTATCAATGACATGTACTTTAAAAATGTTTTAGAGACCCTACCAGTCTTTGAAAACATCATTGTTCCTTGTTTCATTTCCAGGTTTATGTATATTTTCTTCCTAGCACCTGATTATTCCAACATCTGACGGGTGGCCTAGGGAATCTAATTCTGGTATTGATTGTTTTTGCTGATTGTCTCCCTTTGTAGCTGATTTCTTCATTATTGTGTAAATTTAGATCATGTGCTAATGTTTATCTAAACAGCTGACCTTGTAAGAGTCTTAGGTGTGAACGCACGTAAGTTTCAGCAAAATGTCGCCAAAGATTTATTTGTGTCCCTCCAATGAGTTGCCCACATGGAACCCGTTTTCTAGAAGTGTTGTTCCAATACTCCTTCTAAGGGTAGGGGTTTTAGACAGGGCTGCTTTCGGCCCCCGATCTTGGGCAGGGGCAGTGGGAGGCCTGTGGCCCGGGCAGGAGCCTCTTTGCGTGTGAACATGGGAATCATCTCTCCTGCGAACTTCGGTCACCTGGCAGGAAGCTACGATGCCCAGACCTATGGTTAGCTGTGCAGCGAGGTGTACTGCGCGGACAGGTTCCACACACACTTCAACTAAGTGGGTGGCCTGAGTGGAATAGTGAGAGTTTGGGCAGCTGTGCAGACAAAGAAGGCGCCCTATGGCCTGGGCCTAAATGCTTGTGACACCCCACTGGGCCTGCCGGGCTCTGAGGGCCCTGCCCTGGGCCCCCTGCTCCCCTGCCATTTGTTCAGTCACAGCAGAGATGGCCACACCCACTCCCTCAGTGAGGGCAGTGTTCCAGCCTCCCTCAGCCCCGCCCCCTCTCCGCAGGTTACCATGGACTACAGATGCTGCATTCTGAGACCAGTGCGTTCCGAGAATGCCAAGGGCAGACATGATGACCTTAAATGATTTCCTCTTGTGTCAGTTTTGGTAAACTGTAGGAGCTAGGAAATGGTCCACTTTACAGAAATGTTCAAATTTACTGGCATTTCATATATTCTCTGCTATAACATTGTCCTGATTCTTTCTATTTATTCTTTAATTATGTTTGTGTTTTCCTTAATCAAAGTGTGTCTTTTAAATCTTTTCAAAGAATATTCTTTGGACTTACTACCTCACCTGAATTTTATACGTTTTCTGTGGTATTAAGTTCTGCTCATATCTTTATTTATCTTTTTTCTATGTTCTCAGGGTTTATTGTTTTGATCTTCTGATGTCAATTAAAACACTTGGGTATTCATTTTCATCAATCTTTTTACTTATAACGATTTGAACTTTTAAAGATTCCAGCTCACTTTTAAGATTCTAAGGGTCAGGTCCTCTACATTGTGGCTGGCCTAAGGCTTAGTTCACCATATAGCAATGTATACATTGACATTTTCCCCTCGACTTTCTGTGATTCCCTACATCTCACCTTTCTTTGCAGACAAGCCATTTGAAATACACTTAACTTATTTCACAGCCAATAAGTCTTTGAAATAATGTCTATTTTTTAGAGAAATCTTCTTATATAATTAGGCAGAAAATCTCACCTGCCATAGTTTTCAAAGCAGCATAATTTCACTCTTCTCAATGCTTAATCTGTGGTATTAAACAACCTTTGAGGATTTAGGTTTATCAACGACATGTACTTTAAAAATGTTTTCGAGATCCTACCAGCCTTTGAAAACCTCCTTGTTCCTTGTTTCAGTTCCAGTTTTATGTATATTTTCTGCCTTGCACCTGATTATTCCAACATCAGATGGATGGCCTAGGGAATCTCATTCTGGTATTGATTGTTTTTGCTGATTGTCTCCCTTTGTAGCTGATTTCTTCAATATTGTCTAAATTTAGATCATGAGCTCATGGTTAGCTAAACAGCTGACCTTGTAAGAGGCTTAGGTGTGAACGCTGGTAAGCTTCAGCAGAAAGTCGGCAAAGATTTATTTGTGTCCCTCCAATGAGTTGCCCGCAAGAACCCCGTTTTCTACAAGTGTTGGTCCAATACTCCTTCGAGAGGCAGTGGACTCAGACATGGCTGCTTTTCAGCCTTCGATCTGGGGCAGGGCCAGTGGGCGGCCTGTGGCACGGGAAGGAGCCTCTCCACATGTGTCCCAGGGACCCATTTGCCTGCGAACTTCAGTCACCTGGCAGGAAGCTACGATGCCTTGACCTATGGTTAGCTGTGCAGCGAGGTGTACTGCGCGGACAGGTACCCAACACACTTCAAATAAGAGGGCGGCCTGAGTGGAAAGGTGAGAGTTTGGGCAGCTGTGCTGACAAAGATGGCGACCTTTGGCCTGGGCCTAAATGCTTGTGACACCCCACTGTGTCTGCCGGTCTGTGAGGGCCCTGCCCTGGGCCCCCTGCTCCCCTGCCCTTTTTTCAGTCACAGCACAGATGGCCACACCCACTCCCTCAGTGAGGGCAGACTTCCAACCTCCCTCAGCCACGCCCCCTTTCCGCAGGTTACCATGGACTACAGATGCTGCATTCTGAGGCCAGGGCGTTCCGAGAATGCCAAGGGCAGACATGATGACCTTAAATGATTTCCTCTTGTGTCAGTTTTGGTAAACTTTAGGAGCTAGGAAATGGTCCACTTTACAGAAATATTCAAATTTACTGGCAATTCATATATTCTCCGCTATAACATTGTCCTTATTCTTTCTGTATATTATTTACTTTTTTTTGTTTTCCTAAATCAAAGTGTGTCTTTTAAATCTTTTCAAAGAATATTCTTTGGACTTATTAAATCACCTAAATTTTATACTTTTTCTGTTGTATTAAGTTCTGCTCATATCTTTATTTATCTTTTTTCTATGTTCTCAGGGTTTATTGTTTTGATTTTCTGATGTCAAGTAAAACACTTGGTTATTATTTTTAATAAATCTTTTTACTTATAAAGATTTGAACTTTTAAAGATTCCAGCTTACTTGTACGTTTCTAAGGGTCCATTCCTCTACACTGTTGCAGGCCTAAGGCTTAGTTCACCATATAGCAATGTATATATTGACATATTATCCCCTCGGCTTTCTGTGATTCCCTACATCTCACCTTTCTTTGCAGACAAGACATTTGAAATAACCTTAACTTATTTCATAGCCAATAAGTCTTTGAAATAATGTGTATTCTTTAGAGAAATCATCTTATATAATTAGGCAGAAAATCTCACCTTCCGTAGTTTTCTAAACAGCATAATTTCACTCTTCTCACTGCTTAATTTGTTGTATTAAACAACCTTTGAGTATTTAGCTTTATCAATGACATGTACTTTAACTTATTTCACAGCCAATAAGTCTTTGAAATAATGTCTATTTTTTAGAGAAATCTTCTGACATAATTAGGCAGAAAATCTCACCTGCCATTGTTTTCAAAACAGCATAATTTCACTCTTCTCAAAGCATAATCTGTGGTATTAAACAGCCTTTGAGTATTTAGGTTTATCAATGACATGTACTTTAAAAATGTTTTAGAGATCCTACCAGCCTTTGAAAACCTCCTTGTTCCTTGTTTCAGTTCCAGTTTTATGTATATTTTTTGCCTTGCCCCTGATTATTCCAACATCAGATGGATGGCCTAGGGAATCTCATTCTGGTATTGATTGTTTTTGCTGATTGTCTCCCTTTGTAGCTGATTTATTCAATATTGTGTAAATTTAGATCATGAGCTCATGTTTAGCTAAACAGCTGACCTTGTAAGAGGCTTAGGTTTGAACGCTGTACGCTTCAGCAGAAAGTTGGCAAAGATTTATTTGTGTCCCTCCAATGAGTTGCCCGCAAGGACCCCGTTTTCTACAAGTGTTGGTCCAATACTCCTTCGAGAGGCAGTGGACTCAGACATGGCTGCTTTTCAGCCTTCGATCTGGGGGAGGGCCAGTGGGCGGCCTGTGGCCCGGGAAGGAGCCTCTCCGCATGTGTCCCAGGGACCCATTTGCCTGCGAACTTCGGTCACCTTGCAGGAAGCTATGATGCCCTGACCTATGGTTAGCTGTGCAGCGAGGTGTACTGCGCGGACAGGTTCCAAACACACTTCAAATAAGAGGGCGGCCTGAGTGGAAAGGTGAGAGTTTGGGCGGCTGTGCAGACAAAGAAGGCGCCCTTTGGCCTGGGCCTAAATGCTTGTGACACCCCACTAGGTCTGCCGGGATCTGAGGGCCCTGCCCTGGGCCCCCTGCTCCCCTGCCCTTTGTTCAGTCACAGCAGAGATGGCCACACCACTCCCTCAGTGATGGCAGTCTTCCAACCTCCCTCAGCCACGCCCCCTCTCCGCAGGTTACCATGGACTACAGATGCTGCATTCTGAGGCCAGGGCGTTCCGAGAATGCCAAGGGCAGACATGATGACCTTAAATGATTTCCTCTTGTGTCAGTTTTCGTAAACTGTAGCAGCTAGGAAATGGTCCGCTTTACAGAAATGTTCAAGTTTACTGGCATTTCATATATTCTCTGCTATAACATTGTCCTGATTATTTCTGCATATTCTTTACTTATGTTTATGTTTTCCTTAATCAAAGTTTGTCTTTTAAATCTTTTCAAAGAATATTCTTTGGACTTACTAAATCACCTGAATTTTATACGTTTTCTGTTGTATTAAGTTCTGCTCATATCTTTATTTATCTTTTTTCTATGTTCTCAGGGTTTATAGTTTTGATTTTCTGATGTCAAGTAAAACACTTGGTTATTCATTTTAATAAATCTTTTTACTTATAAAGATTTGAACTTTTAAAGATTCCAGCTTACTTGTACGTTTCTAAGGGTCCTTTCCTCTACACTGTTGCCGGCCTAAGGCTTAGTTCAACATATAGCTATGTATATATTGACATATTTTCCCCTCGCCTTTCTGTGATTCCCTACATCTCACATTTCTTTGCAGACAAGACATTTGAAATACCCTTAACTTATTTCACAGCCAATAAGTCTTTGAAATAATGTGTATTTTTTAGAGAAATCATCTTGTATAATTAGGCAGAAAATCTCACGTTCCATAGTTTTCTAAACAGCATAACTTCACTCTTCTCACTGCTTAATTTGCTGTATTAAACAACCTTTGTGTATTTAGCTTTATCAATGACATGTACTTTAAAAATGTTTTAGAGACCCTACCAGTCTTTGAAAACATCCTTGTTCCTTGTTTCTTTTCCAGGTTTATGTATATTTTCTGCCTAGCACCTGATTATTCCAACATCTGACGGATGGCCTAGGGAATCTCATTCTGGTATTGATTGTTTTTGCTGATTGTCTCACTTTGTAGCTGATTTCTTCAATATTGTGTAAATTTAGATCATGAGCTCATGTTTAGCTAAACAGCTGACCTTGTAAGAGGCTTAGGTGTGAACGCTGGTACGCTTCAGCAGAAAGTCGGCAAAGATTTATTTGTGTTCCTCCAATGAGTTGCCCGCAAGGACCCCGTTTTCTACAAGTGTTCGTCCAATACTCCTTCGAGAGGCAGTGGACTCAGACATGGCTGCTTTTCAGCCTTCGATCTAGGGCAGGGCCAGTGGGCGGCATGTGGCCCGGGCAGGAGCCTCTCCGCATGTGTCCCAGGGACCCATTTCCCTGCGAACTTCGGTCACCTGGCAGGAAGCTACGATGCCCTGACCTATGGTTAGCTGTGCAGCGAGGTGTACTGCGCGGACAGGTTCCAAACACACTTCAAATAAGAGGGCGGCCTGAGTGGAAAGGTGAGAGTTTGGGCTGCTGTGCAGACAAAGAAGGCGCCCTTTGGCCTGGGCCTAAATGCTTGTGACACCCCACTGGGTCTGCCGGGCTCTGAGGTCCCTGCCCTGGGCACACTGCTCCCCTGCACTTTGTTCAGTCACAGCAGAGATGGCCACACCCACTCCCTCAGTGATGGCAGTCTTCCAACCTCCCTCAGCCACGCCCCCTCTCCGCAGGTTACCATGGGCTACAGATGCTGCATTCTGAGGCCAGGGCGTTCCGAGAATGCCAAGGGCAGACATGACGACCTTAAATGATTTCCTCTTGTGTCAGTTTTCGTAAACTGTAGCAGCTAGGAAATGGTCCGCTTTACAGAAATGTTCAAGTTTACTGGCATTTCATATATTCTCTGCTATAACATTGTCCTGATTCTTTCTGCATATTCTTTACTTATGTTTATGTTTTCCTTAATCAAAGTGTGTCTTTTAAATCTTTTCAAAGAATATTCTTTGGACTTACTAAATCACCTGAATTTTATACGTTTTCTGTTGTATTAAGTTCTGCTCATATCTTTATTTATCTTTTTTCTGTGTTCTCAGGGTTTATAGTTTTGATTTTCTGATGTCAAGTAAAACACTTGGTTATTCATTTTAATAAATCTTTTTACTTATAAAGATTTGAACTTTTAAAGATTCCAGCTTACTTGTACGTTTCTAAGGGTCCATTCCTCTACACTGTTGCCGGCCTAAGGCTTAGATCAACATATAGCTATGTATATATTGACATATTATCCCCTCGGCTTTCTGTGATTCCCTACATCTCACCTTTCTTTGCAGACAAGCCATTTGAAATACCCTTAACTTATTTAACAGCCAATAAGTCTTTGAAATAATGTGTATTTTTTAGAGAAATACACTTATATAATTAGGCAGAAAATCTCACCTTCCATAGTTTTCTAAACAGCATGACTTCACTCTTCTCACAGCTTAATTTGCTGTATTAAACAACCTTTGAGTATTTAGCTTTATCAATGACATGTACTTTAAAAATGTTTTAGAGACCCTACCAGTCTTTGAAAACATCCTTGTTCCTTGTTTCTTTTCCAGGTTTATGTATATTTTCTGCCTAGCACCTGATTATTCCAACATCTGACGGATGGCCTAGGGAATCTAATTCTGGTATTGATTGTTTTTGCTGATTGTCTCCCTTTGTAGTTGATTTCTTCATTACTGTGTAAATTTAGGTCATGAGCTCATGTTTAGCTAAACAGCTGACCTTGTAAAAGGCTTAGGTGTGAACGCTCGTAAGTTTCAGCAAAAAGTCGGCAAAGATTTATTTGTGTCCCTCCAATGAGTTGCCCACAAGGACCCCGTTTTCTAGAAGTGTTGATCCAATACTCCCTCTAGGGGTAGGGGACTTAGACAGGGCTGCTTTCGGCCCCCGATCTAGGGCAGGGGCACTGGGCGGCGTGTGGCCCGGGCAGGAGCCTCTCTGCGTGTGAACCTGGGAATCATCTCTCCTGCGAACTTCGGTCACCTGGCAGGAAGCTACGATGCCCAGACTTATGGTTAGCTGTGCAGCGAGGTATACTGCGTGGACAGGTTCCACACACACTTCAAATAAGTGGGTTGCCTCAGTGGAAAAGTGAGAGTTTGGCCAGCTGTGCAGACAAAGAAGGCGCCCTATGGCCTGGGCCTAAATGCTTGCGACAACCCACTGGGCCTGATTGCTCTGAGGGCCCTGCCCTGGGCCCCATGCTCCCCTGCCCTTTGTTCAGTCACAGCAGAGATGGCCACACACACTCCCTCAGTGAGGGCAGTGTTCCAGCCTCCCTCAGCCCCGCCCACTCTCCACAGGTTACCATGGACTACAGATGCTGCATTCTGAGGCCAGGGCGTTCCGAGAATGCCAAGGGCAGACATGATGACCTTAAATGATTTCCTCTTGTGTCAGTTTTGGTATACTGTAGGAGCTAGGAAATGGTCCACTTTACAGAAATATTCAAATTTACTGGCAATTCATATATTCTCCGCTATAACATTGTCCTGATTCTTTCTGTATATTATTTACTTTTTTTTGTTTTCCTAAAGCAAAGTGTGTCTTTTAAATCTTTTCAAAGAATATTCTTTGGACTTACTACCTCACCTGAATTTTATACGTTTTCTGTGGTATTAAGTTCTGCTCATATCTATCTTTATCTTTTTTCTATGTTCTCAGGGTTTATTGTTTTGATTTTCTGATGTCAAGTAAAACACTAGGTTATTATTTTTAATAAATCTTTTTACTTATAAAGATTTGAACTTTTAAAGATTCCAGCTTCCTTGTACGTTTCTAACGGTCCATTCCTCTACACTGTTGCCGGCCTAAGGCTTAGTTCACCATATAGCAATGTATATATTGACATATTATCCCCTCGGCTTTCTGTGATTCCCTACATCTCACCTTTCTTTGCAGACAAGACATTTGAAATACCCTTAACTTATTTCACAGCCAATAAGTCTGTGAAATAATGTGTAATTTTTAGAGAAATCATCATATATAATTAGGCAGAGAATCTCATCTTCCATAGTTTTCTAAACAGCATAATTTCACTCTTCTCACTGCTTAATTTGTTGTATTAAACAACCTTTGAGTATTTAGCTTTATCAATGACATGTACTTTAAAAATGTTTTAGAGATCCTACCAGTCTTTGAAAACCTCCTTGTTCCTTGTTTCTTTTCCAGTTTTATGTATATTTTCTGCCTAGCACCTGATTATTCCAACATCTGACGGATGGCCTAGGGAATCTAATTCTGGTATTGATTGTTTTTGCTGATTGTCTCCCTTTGTAGCTGATTTCTTCATTATTGTGTAAATTTAGATCATGAGCTCATGTTTAGCTAAACAGCTGACCTTGTAAAAGGCTTCGGTGTGAACGCTCGTAAGTTTCAGCAAAAAGTCGGCAAAGATTTATTTGTGTCCCTCAAATGAGTTGCCCACAAGGACCCCGTTTTCTAGAAGTGTTGGTCCAATACTCCCTCTAGGGGTAGGGGAGTTAGACAGGGCTGCTTTCGGCCCCCGATCTTGGGCAGGGCAGTGGGCCGCCTGTGGCCCGTGCAGGAGCTTCTCTGCAAGTGAACCTGGGAATCATGTCTCCTGCGAACTTCGGTCACCTGGCAGGAAGCTATGATGCCCAGACCTATGGTTAGCTGTGCAGCGAGGTATACTGCGCGGACATGTTCCACACTCAGTGCAACTAAGTGGGCGGCCTGAGTGGAAAAGTGAGAGTTTGGGAAGCTGTGCAGACAAAGAAGGCGCCCTGAGGCCTGGGCCTAAATGCTTGTGACACACCACTAGGACTGCCGTGCTCTGAGGGCCCTGCCCAGGGCCCGCTGCTCCCCTGCCCTTTGTTCAGTCACAGCAGAGATGGCCACACCCACTCCCTCTGAGAGGGCAGTGTTCCAGCCTCCCTCAGTCCCGCCCACTCTCCGCAGGTTACCATGGACTACAGATGCTGCATTCTGAGACCAGGGCATTCCGAGAATGCCAAGGGCAGACATGATGACCTTAAATGATTTCCTCTTGTGTCAGTTTTGGTAAACTGTAGGAGCTAGGAAATGGTCCACTTTACAGAAATGTTCAAATTTACTGGCATTTCATATATTCTCTGCTATAACATTGTCCTGATTCTTTCTGTATATTATTTACTTTTTTGTTTTCCTAAATCAAAGTGTGTCTTTTAAATCTTTTCAAAGAATATTCTTTGGACTTACTAAATCACCTAAATTTTATACGTTTTCTGTTGTATCAAGTTCTGCTCATATCTTTATTTATCTTTTTTCTATGTTCTCAGGGTTTATTGTTTTGATTTACTGATGTCAAGTAAAACATTTGGTTATTATTTTTAATAAATCTTTTTACTTATAAAGATTTGAACTTTTAAAGATTCCAGCTTCCTTGTACGTTTCTAAGGGTCCATTCCTCTACACTGTTGCCGGCCTAAGGCTTAGTTCACCATATAGCAATGTATATATTGACATATTATCCCCTCGGCTTTCTGTGATTCCCTACATCTCACCTTTCTTTGCAGACAAGACATTTGAAATACCCTTAACTTATTTCACAGCCAATAAGTCTTTAAAATAATGTGTATTCTTTAGAGAAATCATCTTATATAATTAGGCAGAAAATCTCACCTTCCGTAGTTTTCTAAACAGCATAATTTCAATCTTCTCACTGCTTAATTTGTTGTATTAAACAACCTTTGAGTATTTAGCTTTATCAATGACATGTACTTTAACTTATTTCACAGCCAATAAGTCTTTGAAATAATGTCTATTTTTTAGAGAAATCTTCTGACATAATTAGGCAGAAAATCTCACCTGCCATTGTTTTCAAAACAGCATAATTTCACTCTTCTCAATGCTTAATCTGTGGTATTAAACAACCTTTGAGTATTTAGGTTTATCAATGACATGTACTTTAAAAATGTTTTAGAGATCCTACCAGCCTTTGAAAACCTCCTTGTTCCTTGTTTCAGTTCCAGTTTTATGTATATTTTCTGCCTTGCACCTGATTATTCCAACATCAGATGGATGGCCTAGGGAATCTCATTCTGGTATTGATTGTTTTTGCTGATTGTCTCCCTTTGTAGCTGATTTCTTCAATATTGTGTAAATTTAGATCATGAGCTCATGTTTAGCTAAACAGGTGACCTTGTAAGAGGCTTAGGTGTGAACGCTGGTACGCTTCAGCAGAAAGTCGGCAAAGATTTATTTGTGTCCCTCCAATGAGTTGCCCGCAAGGACCCCGTTTTCTACAAGTGTTGGTCCAATACTCCTTCGAGAGGCAGTGGACTCAGACATGGCTGCTTTTCAGCCTTCGATCTGGGGCAGGGATGTGGGCGGACTGTGGCCCGGGCAGGAGCCTCTCCGCATGTGTCCCAGGGACCCATTGGCCTGCGAACTTCGGTCACCTGGCAGGAAGCTACGATGCCATGACCTATGGTTAGCTGTGCAGCGAGGTGTACTGCGCGGACAGGTTCCAAACACACTTCAAATAAGAGGGCGGCCTGAGTGGAAAGGTGAGAGTTTGGGCAGCTGTGCAGACAAAGAAGGCGCCCTATGGCCTGGGCCTAAATGCTTGTGACACCCCACTGGGCCTGCCTTGCTCTGAGGGACCTGCCCTGGGCCCCATGCTCCCCTGCCCTTTGTTCAGTCACAGCAGAGATGGCCACACCCACTCCCTCAGTGAGGGCAGTGTTCCAGCCTCCCTCAGCCCCGCCCACTCTCCACAGGTTACCATGGACTACAGATGCTGCATTCTGAGGCCAGGGCGTTCCGAGAATGCCAAGGGCAGACATGACGACCTTAAATGATTTCCTCTTGTGTCAGTTTTCGTAAACTGTAGCAGCTAGGAAATGGTCCGCTTTACAGAAATGTTCAGGTTTACTGGAATTTCATATATTCTCTGCTATAACATTGTCCTGATTCTTTCTGCATTTTCTTTACTTATGTTTATGTTTTCATTAATCAAAGTGTGTCTTTTAAATCTTTTCAAAGAATATTCTTTGGACTTACTAAATCACCTGAATTTTATACGTTTTCTGTTGTATTAAGTTCTGCTCATATCTTTATTTATCTTTTTTCTATGTTCTCAGGGTTTATAGTTTTGATTTTCTGATGTCAAGTAAAACACTTGGTTATTCATTTTAATAAATCTTTTTACTTATAAAGATTTGAACTTTTAAAGATTCCCGGTTACTTGTACGTTTCTAAGGGTCCATTCCTCTACACTGTTGCCGGCCTAAGGCTTAGATCACCATTAGCAATGTATACATTGACATATTATCCCCTCGGCTTTCTGTGACTCCCTACATCTCACCTTTCTTTGCAGACAAGCTATTTGAAATACCCTTAACTTACTTCACAGCCAATAAGTCTTTGAAATAATGTGTATTTTTTAGAGAAATCATCTTATATAATTAGGCAGAAAATCTCACTTTCCATAGTTTTCTAAACAGCATAACTTCAGTCTTCTCACTGCTTAATTTGCTGTATTAAACAACCTTTGTGTATTTAGCTTTATCAATGACATGTACTTTAAAAATGTTTTAGAGACCCTACCAGTCTTTGAAAACATCCTTGTTCCTTGTTTCATTTCCAGGTTTAGGTATATTTTCTGCCTAGCACCTGATTATTTCAACATCTGCCGGGTGGCCTAGGGAATCTAATTCTGGTATTGATTGTTTTTGCTGATTGTCTCCCTTTGTAGCTGATTTCTTCATTATTGTGTAAATTTAGATCATGAGCTCATGTTTATCTAAACAGCTGACCTTGTAAGGGGCTTAGGTGTGAACCCTCGTAAGTTTCAGCAAAAAGTCGGCAAAGATTTATTTGTGTCCCTCCACTGAGTTGCCCACAAGGACCCCGTTTTCCAGAAGTGTTGGTCCAATACTCCCTCTAGGGGTAGGGGAGTTAGACAGGGCTGCTTTCGGCCCCCGATCTTGGGCAGGGGCAGTGGGCGGCCTGTGGCCCGGGCAGGAGCCTCTCTGCGTGTGAACCTGGGAATCATCTCTCCTGCGAACTTCGGTCACCTGGCAGGAAGCTACGATGCCCAGACCTATGGTTACCTGTGCAGCGAGATATACTGCGTGGACAGGTTCCACACACACTTCAAATAAGTGGTTGGCCTGAGTGGAAAAGTGAGAGTTTGGGCAGCTGTGCAGACAAAGAAGGCGCCCTATGGCCAGAGCCTAAATGCTTGTGACACCCCACTGGGAATGCCTGGCTCTGAGGGCACTGCCCTGGGCCCCCTACTCCCCTGCCCTTTGTCCAGTCACAGCAGAGATGGCCACACGCACTCCCTCAGTGAGGGCTGTGCTCCAGCCTCCCTCAGCCCCGCCCACTCTCCACAGGTTACCATGGACTACAGATGCTGCATTCTGAGGCCAGGGCATTCCGAGAATGCCAAGGGCAGACATGATGACCTTAAATGATTTCCTCTTGTGTCAGTTTTGGTAAACTGTAGGAGCTAGGAAATGGTCCACTTTACAGAAATGTTCAAATTTACTGGCATTTCATATATTCTCTGCTATAACATTGTCCTGATTCTTTCTGTATATTCTTTACTTTTTTTTGTTTTCCTTAATCAAAGTGTGTCTTTTAAATCTTTTCAAAGAATATTCTTTGGACTTACTACCTCACCTGAATTTTATACGTTTTCTGTGGTATTAAGTTCTGCTCATATCTTTATTTATCTTTTTTCTATGTTCTCAGGGTTTATTGTTTTGATCTTCTGATGTCAATTAAAACACTTGGTTATTCATTTTCATCAATCTTTTTACTTATAAAGATTTGAACTTTTAAAGATTCCAGCTCACTTTCAAGTTTCTAAGTGTCAGGTCCTCTACATTGTGGCTGGCCTAAGGCTTAGTTCACCATATAGCAAAGTATATATTTACATTTTCCCCTCGACTTTCTGTGATTCCCTACATCTCACCTTTCTTTGCCGACAAGCCATTTGAAATACACTTAACTTATTTCACAGCCAATAAGTCTTTGAAATAATGTCTATTTTTTAGAGAAATCTTCTTATATAATTAGGCAGAAAATCTCACCTGCCATAGTTTTCAAAGCAGCATAATTTCACTCTTCTCAATGTTTAATCTGTGGTATTAAACAACCTTTGAGTATTTAGGTTTATCAACGACATGTACTTTAAAAATGTTTTAGAGATCCTACCAGCCTTTGAAAACCTCCTTGTTCCTTGTTTCAGTTCCAGTTTTATGTATATTTTCTGCCTTGCACCTGATTATTCCAACATCAGATGGATGGCCTAGGGAATCTCATTCTGGTATTGATTGTTTTTGCTAATTGTCTCCCTTTGTAGCTGATTTCTTCAATATTGTGTAAATTTAGATCATGAGCTCATGTTTAGCTAAACAGCTGACCTTGTAAGAGGCTTAGGTGTGAACGCAGGTAAGCTTCAGCAGAAAGTCGGCAAAGATTTATTTGTGTCCCTCCAATGAGTTGCCCGCAAGGACCCCGTTTTCTACAAGTGTTGGTCCAATACTGCTTCGAGAGGCAGTGGACTCAGACATGGCTGCTTTTCAGCCTTCGATCTCGGGCAGGTCCACTGGGCGGCCTGTGGCCCGGGAAGGAGCCTCTCCGCATGTGTCCCAGGTACCCATTTGCCTGCGAACTTCGGTCACCTGGCAGGAAACTACGATGCCCTGACCTATGGTTAGCTGTGCAGCGAGGTGTACTGCGCGGACAGGTACCCAACACACTTCAAATAAGAGGGCGGCCTGAGTGGAAAGGTGAGAGTTTGGGCAGCTGTGCAGACAAAGAAGGCGCCCTTTGGCCTGGGACTAAATGCTTGTGACAACCCACTGGTTCTGCCGGGCTCTGAGGGCCCTGCCCTGGGCCCCCTGCTCCCCTGCCCTTTGTTCAGTCACAGCAGAGATGGCCACACCCACTCCCTCAGTGATGGCAGTATTCCAACCTCCCTCAGCCACGCACCCTCTCCGAAGGTTACCATGGACTAAAGATGCTGCATTCTGAGGCCAGGGCGTTCCGAGAATGCCAAGGGCAGACATGATGACCTTAAATGATTTCCTCTTGTGTCAGTTTTGGTAAACTTTAGGAGCTAGGAAATGGTCCACTTTACAGAAATATTCAAATTTACTGGCAATTCATATATTCTCCGCTATACATTGTCCTGATTCTTTCTGTATATTATTTACTTTTTTTTGTTTTCCTAAATCAAAGTGTGTCTTTTAAATCTTTTCAAAGAATATTCTTTGGACTTACTAAATCACCTAAATTTTATACATTTTCTGTTGTATTAAGTTCTGCTCATATCTTTATTTATCTTTTTTCTATGTTCTCAGGGTTTATTGTTTTGATTTTCTGATGTCAAGTAAAACACTTGGTTATTATTTTTAATAAATCTTTTTACTTATAATGATTTGAACTTTTAAAGATTCCAGCTTACTTGTACGTTTCTAAGGGTCCATTCCTCTACACTGTTGCCGGCCTAAGGCTTAGTTCACCATATAGCAATGTATATATTGACATATTATCCCTTCGGCTTTCTGTGATTCCCTACATCTCACCTTTCTTTGCAGACAAGACAGTTGAAATACCCTTAACTTATTTCACAGCCAATAAGTCTTTGAAATAATGTGTATTTTTTAGAGAAATCATCTTATATAATTAGGCAGAAAATCTCACCTTCCATAGGTTTCTAAACAGCATAATTTCACTCTTCTCACTGCTTAATTTGTTGTAATAAACAACCTTTGAGTATTTAGCTTTATCAATGGCATGTACTTTAAAAATGTTTTAGAGATCCTACCAGTCTTTGAAAACATCCTTGTTCCTTGTTTCTTTTCCAGGTTTATGTATATTTTCTGCCTAGCACCTGATTATTCCAACATCTGACGGATGGCCTAGGGAATCTAATTCTGGTATTGATTGTTTTTGCTGATTGTCTCCCTTTGTAGCTGATTTCTTCATTATTGTGTAAATTTAGATCATGAGCTCATGTTTAGCTAAACAGCTGACCTTGTAAAAGGCTTAGGTGTGAACGCTCGTAAGTTTCAGCAAAAAGTCGGCAACGATTTATTTGTGTCCCTCCAATGAGTTGCCCACAAGGACCCCGTTTTCTACAAGTGTTGGTCCAATACTCCTTCGAGAGGCAGTGGACTCAGACATGGCTGCTTTTCAGCCTTCGATCTGGGGCAGGGACAGTGGTCGGCCTGTGGCCCGGGCAGGAGCCTCTCCGCATGTGTCCCAGGGACCCATTTGCGTGCGAACTTCGGTCACCTGGCAGAAAGCTACGATGCCCTGACCTATGGTTAGCTGTGCAGCGAGGTGTACTGCGCGGACAGGTTCCAAACACACTTCAAATAAGAGGGCGGCCTGAGTGGAAAGGTGAGAGTTTGGGCAGCTGTGCAGACAAAGAAGGCGCCCTATGGCCTGGGCCTAAATGCTTGTGACACCCCACTGGGTCTGCCGGTCTCTGAGGGCCCTGCCCTGGGCCCCCTGTTCCCTTGCCCTTTGTTCAGTCACAGCAGAGATGGCCACACCCACTCCCTCAGTGATGGCAGTCTTCCAACCTCCCTCAGCCACGCCCCCTCTCCGCAGGTTACCATGGACTACAGATGCTGCATTCTGAGGCCAGGGCGTTCCGAGAATGCCAAGGGCAGACATGATGACCTTAAATGATTTCCTCTTGTGTCAGTTTTGGTAAATTGTAGTGGCTAGGAAATGGTCCACTTTACAGAAATGTTCCAATTTACTGGCATTTCATATATTCTCTGCTATAAGATTGTCCAGATTCTTTCTGTATATTCTTTACTTTTTTTTGTTTTCCTTAATCAAACTGTGTCTTTTAAATCTTTTCAAAGAATATTCTTTGGACTTAATACCTCACCTGAATTTTATACGATTTCTGTGGTATTAAGTTCTGCTCATATCTTTATTTATCTTTTTTCTATGTTCTCAGGGTTTATTGTTTTGATTTTCTGATGTCAATTAAAACACTTGGATATTCATTTTCATCAATATTTTTACTTATAAAGATTTGAACTTTTAAAGATTCCAGCTCACTTTCAAGTTTCTAAGGGTCAGGTCCTCTACTTTGTGGCTGGCCTAAGGCTTAGTTCATCATATAGCAATGTATATATTGACATTTTCCCCTCGAATTTCTGTGATTCCCTACATCTCACCTTTCTTTGCAGACAAGCCATTTGAAATACACTTAACTAATTTCACAGCCAATAAGTCTTTGAAATAATGTCTATTTTTTAGAGAAATCTTCTTATATAATTAGGCAGAAAATCTCACCTGCCATAGTTTTCAAAGCAGCATAATTTCACTCTTCTCAATGTTTAAACTGTGGTATTAAACAACCTTTGAGTATTTAGGTTTATCAACGACATGTACTTTAAAAATGTTTTAGAGATCCTACCAGCCTTTGAAAACCTCCTTGTTCCTTGTTTCATTTCCAGTTTTATGTATATTTTCTGCCTTGCTCCTGATTATTCCAACATCAGATGGATGGCCTAGGGAATCTCATTCTGGTATTGATTGTTTTTGCTGATTGTCTCACTTTGTAGCTGATTTCTTCAATATTGTGTAAATTTAGATCATGAGCTCATGTTTAGCTAAACAGCTGACCTTGTAAGAGGCTTAGGTGTGAACGCTGGTAAGCTTCAGCAGAACGTCGGCAAAGATTTATTTGTGTCCCTCCAATGAGTTGCCCGCAAAAACCCCGTTTTCTACAAGTGTTGGTCCAATACTCCTTCGAGAGGCAGTGGACACAGACATGGCTGCTTTTCAGGCTTCGATATGGGGCAGGGCCAGTGGGCGCCCTGTAGCCCGGGCAGGAGCCTCTCCGCATGTGTCCCAGGGACCCATTTGCCTGCGAACTTCAGTCACCTGGCAGGAAGCTACGATGCCTTGACCTATGGTTAGCTGTGCAGCGAGGTGTTCTGCGCGGACAGGTACCCAACACACTTCAAATAAGAGGGCGGCCTGAGTGGAAAGGGGAGAGTTTGGGCAGCTGTGCAGACAAAGAAGGCGCCCTTTGGCCTGGGCCTAAATGCTTGTGACACCCCACTGGGTCTGCCGGGCTCTGAGGGCCTTGCCCTGGGCCCACTGCTCCCCTGCCCTTTGTTCAGTCACAGCAGAGATGGCCACACCAACTCCCTCAGTGAGGGCAGTCTTCCAACCTCCCTCAGCCACGCCCCGTCTCCGCAGGTTACCATGGACTACAGTTGCTGCATTCTGAGGCCAGGGCGTTCCGAGAATTCCAAGGGCAGACATGATGACCTTAAATGATTTCCTCTTGTGTCAGTTTTGGTAAACTTTAGGAGCTAGGAAATGGTCCACTTTACAGAAATATTCAAATTTACTGGCAATTCATATATTCTCCGCTATAACATTTTCCTGATTCTTCCTGTATATTATTTACTTTTTTTTGTTTTGCTAAATCAAAGTGTGTCTTATAAATTTTTCAAGAATATTCTTTGGACTTACTAAATCACCTAAATTTTATACATTTTCTGTTGTATTAAGTTCTGCTCAAATCTTTATTTATCTTTTTTCTATGTTCTCAGTGTTTATTGTTTTGATTTTCTGATGTCAAGTAAAACACTTGGTTATTATTTTTAATAAATCTTTTTACTTATAAATATTTGAACTTTTAAAGATTCCAGCTTACTTGTAGTTTCTAAGGGTCCATTCCTCTACACTGTTGCCCGCCTAAGGCTTAGTTCACCATATAGCAATGTATATATTGACATATTATCCCCTCGGCTTTCTGTGATTCCCTACATCTCACATTTCTTTGCAGATAAGACATTTGAAATACCCTTAACTTATTTTACAGCCAATAAGTCTTTGAAATAATGTGTATTTTTTAGAGAAATCATCTTATATAATTAGGCAGAAAATCTCACCTTCCATAGTTTTCTAAACAGCATAATTTCACTCTTCTCACTGCTTAATTTGTTGTATAAAACAACCTTTGAGTATTTAGCTTTATCAATGACATGTACTTTAAAAATGTTTTAGAGATCCTACCAGTCTTTGAAAACATCCTTGTTCCTTGTTTCTTTTCCAGGTTTATGTATATTTTCTGCCTAGCACCTGATTGTTCCAACATCTGACGGATGGCCTAGGGAATCTAATTCTGGTATTGATTTTTTTTTCTGATTGTCTCCCTTTGTAGCTGATTTCTTCATTATTGTGTAAATTTAGATCATGAGCTCATGTTTAGCTAAACAGCTGACCTTGTAAAAGGCTTAGGTGTGAACGCTCGTAAGTTTCAACAAAAAGTCGGCAAAGATTTATTTGTGTCCCTCCAATGAGTTGCCCACAAGGAACCCGTTTTCTAGAAGTGTTGGTCCAATACTCCCTCTAGGGGTAGGGGAATTAGAAAGGTCTGCTTTCGGCCCCCGATCTTGGGCAGGGGCAGTGGGCCGCCTGTGGCCCGGGCAGGAGCCTCTCTGCATGTGAACCTGGGAATCATCTCTCCTGCGAACTTCGGTCACCTGGCAGGAAGTTATGATGCCTAGACCTATGGATAGCTGTGCAGCGAGGTATACTGCGCGAACAGGTTCCACACTCACTGCAACTAAGTGGGAGGCCTGAGTGGAAAAGTGAGAGTTTGGGCAGCTGTGCAGACAATGAAGGCGCCCTAAGGCCAGGGTCGAAATGCTTGTGACACCCCACTAGGCCTGCCGGGCTCTGAGGGCCTTCCCCATGGCCCGCTGCTCCCCTGCCCTTTGTTCAGTCACAGCAGAGATGGCCAAACCCACTCCCTCTGTGAGGGCAGTGTTCCAGCCTCCCTCAGTCCCGCCCACTCTCCGCAGGTTAACATGGACTACAGATGCTGCATTCTGAGGCCAGGGCGTTCCGAGAATGCCAAGGGCAGACATGATGACCTTAAATGATTTCCTCTTGTGTCAGTTTTGGTAAACTGTAGGAGCTAGGAAATGGTCCACTTTACAGAAATGTTCAAATTTACTGGCATTTCATATATTCTCTGCTATAACATTGTCCTGATTCTTTCTATATATTCTTTAATTATGTTTGTGCTTTCCTTAATCAAAGTGTGTCTTTTAAATCTTTTCAAAGAATATTCTTTGGACTTACTACCTCACCTGAATTTTATACGTTTTCTGTGGTATTAAGTTCTGCTCATATCTATCTTTATCTTTTTTCTATGTTCTCAGGGTTTATTGTTCTGATCTTCTGATGTCAATTAAAACACTTGGTTATTCATTTTCATCAATCTTTTTACTTATAAAGATTTGAACATTGAAAGATTCCAGCTCACTTTTAAGTTTCTAAGGGTCAGGTCCTCTACATTGTGGCTGGCCTAAGGCTTAGTTCACCATATAGCAATGTATATATTGACATTTTCCCCTCGACTTTCTGTGATTCCCTACATCTCACCTTACTTTGCAGACAAGCCATTTAAATACACTTAACTTATTTCACAGCCAATAAGTGTTTGAAATACTGTGTATTTTTTAAAGAAATCATCTTATATAATTAGGCAGAAAATCTCACCTTCCATAGTTTTCTAAACAGCATAATTTCACTCTTCTCACTGCTTAATTTGTTGTATTAAACAACCTTTGAGTATTTAGCTTTATCAATGACATGTACTTTAAAAATGTTTTAGAGATCGTACCAGTCTTTGAAAACATCCTTGTTCTTTGTTTCTTTTCCAGGTTTATGTATATTTTCTGCCTAGCACCGGATTATTCCAACATCTGACGGATGACCTAGGTAATCTAATTCTGGTATTGATTATTTTTGCTGATTGTCTCCCTTTGTAGTTGAATTCTTCATTATTGTGTAAATTTAGATCATGAGCTCGTGTTTAGCTAAACAGCTGACCTTGTAAGAGGCTTAGGTGTGAACGCTCTTAAGTTTCAGCAAAAAGTCGGCAAAGATTTATTTGTGTCCCTCCAATGAGTTGCCCGCAAGGACCGCGTTTTATAGAAGTGTTGGTACAATACTCCCTGTATGGGTAGGGGACTTAGAGAGGGCTGCTTTCGGCCCCCGATCATGGGCAGGGCTGTGGGGGGCCTGCGGCCCGGGCAGGAGCCTCTCTGCGTGTGAACCGGGGAATCATCTCTCCTGCGAACTTCGGTCACCTTGCAGGAAACTACGATGCCCAGACCTATGGTTAGCTGGGCAGCGAGGTATACAGCGCGGACAGGTTCCACACACACTTCAACTAATTGGGTGGCCTGAGTGGAAAACTGAGAGTTTGGGCAGCTGTGCAGACAAAGAAGGCGCCCTTTGCCCTGGGCCTAAATGCTTGTGACACCCCACTGGCTCTGCCGGGCTCTGAGGGCCCTACACTGGGCCCCCTGCTCCCATGCCCTTTCTTCAGTCACAGCAGAGATGGCCACACCCACTCCCTCAGTGAGGGCAGTGTTCCAGCCTCCCTCAGCCACGCCCCCTCTCCGCAGGTTACCATGGACTACCGAAGCTGCATTCTGAGGCCAGGGCGTTCCGAGAATGCCAAGGGCAGACATGATGACTTTAAATGATTTCCTCTTGTGTCAGTTTTGGTAAACTTTAGGCGCTAGGAAATGGTCCACTTTACATAAATGTTCAAATTTACTAGCATTTCATATATTCTCTGCTATAACATTGTCCTGATTCTTTCTATATATTCTTTACTTATGTTTTTGTTTTCCTTAATCAAAGTGTGTCTTTTAAATCTTTTCAAGAATATTCTTTGGACTTACTAAATCACCTGAATTTTATACGTTTTTTGTTGTATTAAGTTCTGCTCATATGATTATTTATCTTTTTTCTATGTTCTCAGGGTTTATTGTTTTGATTTTCTGATGTCAAGTAAAACACTTGGCTATTCATTTTAATAAATCTTATTACTTATAAAGATTTGAACTTTTAAAGATTCCAGCTTACTTGTACGTTTCTAAGGGTCCATTCCTCTACACTGTTGCTGGCCTAAGGCTTAGTTCACCATAAAGCAATGTATATATTGACATATTATCCCCTCGGCTTTCTGTGATTCCCTACATCTCACCTTTCTTTGCAGACAAGCCATTTGAAATACCCTTAACTTATTTCACAGCCAATAAGTCTTTGAAATAATGTTTATTTTTTAGAGAAATCATCTTATATAATTAAGCAGAGAATCTCACCTTCCATAGTTTTCTAAACAGCATAATTTCACTCTTCTCACTGCTTTATTTGTTGTATTAAACAACCTTTGAGTATTTAGCTTTATCAATGATATGTACTTTAAAAATGTTTTAGAGATCCTACCAGTCTTTGAAAACATCCTGTTCCTTGTTTCATTTCCAGGTTTATGTATATTTTCTGCCTAGCACCTGATTATTCCAACATCTGACGAATGGCCTAGGGAATCTTATTCTGGTATTGATTGTTTTTGCTGATTGTCTTTCTTTGTAGCTGATTTCTTCATTATTGTGTAAATTTAGATCATGAGCTCATGTTTAGCTAAACAGCTGACCTTGTAAGAGGCTTAGGTGTGAACGCTCGTAAGTTTCAGCAAAAAGTCGGCAAAGATTTATTTGTGTCCCTCCAATGAGTTTCCCACAAGGACCCCGTTTTCTAGAAGTGTTGGTCCAATACAGCCTCTAGGGGTAGGGGACTTAGACAGGGCTGCTTTCGGCCCCCGATCTTGGGCAGGGGCAGTGGGCGGCCTGTGACCTGGGCAGGAGCCTCTGTGCGTGTGAACCTGGGAATCATCTCTCCTGCGATCTTCGGTCACCTGGCAGGAAGCTACGATGCCCAGACCTATGGTTAGCTGTGCAGCGAGGTATACTTCGTGGACAGGTTCCGCACACACTTCAACTAAGTGGGCGGCCTGAGTGGAAAAGTGAAAGTTTGGGCAGCTGTGCAGACAAAGAAGGCGCCCTATGGCCTGGGCCTAAATGCTTGTGACACCCCACTGGGCCTGCCGTGCACTGAGGGCCCTTCCCTGGGCCCCCTGCTCCCCTGCCCTTTCTTCAGTCACAGCAGAGATGGTCACACCCACTCCCTCAGTGAGGGCAGTGTTCCAGCCTCCCTCAGCACCGCCCACTCTCCGCAGTTTACCATGGACTACAGATGATGCATTCTGAGGCCAGGGCGTTCCGAGAATGCCAAGGGCAGACATGATGACCTTAAATGATTTCCTCTTGTGTCAGTTCTGGTAAACTGTAGGAGCTAGGAAATGGTCCACTTTACAGAAATGTGCAAATTTTCTGGCATTTCATATATTCTCTGCTATAACATTGTCCTGATTCTTTCTATATATTCTTTACTTATGTTTTTGTTTTCCTTAATCAAAGTGTGTCTTTTAAATCTTTTCAAGAATATTCTTTGGACTTACTACCTCACCTGAATTTTATACGTTTTCTGTGGTATTAAGTTCTGCTCATATCTTTATTTATCTTTTTTCTATGTTCTCAGGGTTTATTGTTTTGATCTTCTGATCTCAGTTAAAACACCTGGTTATTCATTTTCATCAATCTTTTTACTTATAAAGATTTGAACTTTTAAAGATTCCAGCTTACTTGTACGTTTCTAAGGGTCCATTCCTCTACACTGTTGCCGGCCTAAGGCTTAGTTCACCTTATAGCAATGTATATATTGACATATTATCCCCATCGCTTTCTGTGATTCCCTACATCTCAACTTTCTTTGCAAACAAGCCATTTGAAATGCTCTTAACTTATTTCACAGCAAATAAGTCTTTGAAATAATGTCTATTTTTTAGAGAAATCTTCTTATATAATTAGGCAGAAAATCTCTCCTGCCATAGTTTTCAAAACAGCATAATTTCACTTTTCTCAATGCTTAATCTGTGGTATTAAACAACCTTTGAGTATTTAGGTTTATCAACGACATGTACTTTAAAAATGTTTTAGAGATCCTACCAGCCTTTGAAAACCTCCTTGTTCCTTGTTTCAGTTCCAGTTTTAAATATATTTTCTGCATTGCACCTGATTATTCCAACATCAGATGGATGGCCAGGGAATCTAATTCTGGTATTGATTGTTATTGCTGATTGTCTCACTTTGTAGCTGATTTCTTCAATATTGTGTAAATTTAGATCATGAGCTCATGTTTAGCTAAACAGCTGAACTTGTAAGAGGCTTAGGTGTGAACGCTGGTAATCTTCAGCAGAAAGTCGGCAAAGATTTATTTGTATCCCTCCAATGAGTTGTCCGCAAGGATACCATTTTCTACAAGTGTTGGTCCAATACTCCTTCGAGAGTCAGTGGACTCAGACATGGCTGCTTTTCAGCCTTCGAACTGGGGCCGGGCCAGTTGGCGACCTGTGTCACGGGCAGGAGACTCTCCGCATGTGTCCCAGGGACCCATTTGTCTGCGAGCTTCGGTAACCTGGCAGGAAACTACGATGCCCTGACCTATGTTTAGCTGTGCAGCGAGGTGTACTGCGCGGACAGGTTCCAAACACACTTCAAATAAGAGGGCGGCCTGAGTGGAAAGGTGAGAGTTTGGGCAGCTGTGCAGACAAAGAAGGCGCCCTTTGGCCTGGGCCTAAATGCTTGTGACACCCCACTGGGTCTGCCGGGCTCTGAGGGCCCTGCCCTGGGCACCCTGCTCCCCTGCCCTTTGTTCAGTCACAGCAGAGATAACCAAACCCACTCCCTAAGTGAGGGCAGTCTTCCAACCTCCCTCAGCCACGCCCCCTCTCCGCAGGTTACCATGGACTACAGATGCTGCATTGTGAGGCCAGGGCGTTCCGAGAATGCCAAGGGCAGACATGATGACTTTAAATGATTTCCTCTTGTGTCAGTTTTCGTAAACTGTAGCAGCTAGGAAATGGTCCACTTTACAGAAATGTTCAAATTTACTGGCATTTCATATATTCTCTGCTATAACATTGTCCTGATTCTTTCTATATATTCTTTAATTATGTTTGTGCTTTCCTTAATCAAAGTGTGTCTTTTAAATCTTTTCAAAGAATATTCTTTGGACTTACTACCTCACCTGAATTTTATACGTTTTCTGTGGTATTAAGTTCTGCTCATATATTTATTTATCTTTTTTCTATGATCTCAAGGTTTATTGTTTTGATCTTCTGTTGTCAATCAAAACACTTGATTATTCATTTTCATCAATCTTTTTACTTATAAAGATTTGAACTTTTAAAGATTCCAGCTTCCTTGTACGTTTCTAAGGGTCCATTCCTCTACACTGTTGCCGGCCTAAGGATTAGTTCACCATATAGCAATGTATATATTGACATATTATCCCCTCGG
Source organism: Mesoplodon bidens (assembly GCF_964165515.1). Classification (NCBI taxonomy): domain Eukaryota; kingdom Metazoa; phylum Chordata; class Mammalia; order Artiodactyla; family Ziphiidae; genus Mesoplodon; species Mesoplodon bidens. The sequence goes on from NC_138180.1 coordinate 9,644,269, forward strand.
CTTTCTGTGATTCCCTACAACTCACCTTTCTTTGCAAACATGCCATTTGAAATACCCTTAACTTATTTCACAGCCAATAAGTCTTTGAAATAATGTGTATTTTTTAGAGAAATCATCTTATATAATTAGGCAGAAAATCTCACCTTCCATAGTTTTCTAAACAGCATAATTTCACTCTTCTCACTGCTTAATTTGTTGTATTAAACAACCTTTGAATATTTAGCTTTATAAATGACATGTAATTTAAAAATATTTTAGAGATCCTACCAGTCATTGAAAACATCCTTGTTCCTTGTTTCATTTCCAGGTTTAAGTATATTTTCTGCCTACCACCTGATTATTCCAACATCTGACGGATGGCCTAGGGAATCTAATTCTGGTATTGATTGTTTTTGCTGATTGTCTCCCTTTGTAGCTGATTTCTTCATTATTGTGTAAATTTAGATCATGAGCTCATGTTTAGCTAAACATCTGACCTTGTAAGAGGCTTAGGTGTGAAAGCTCGTAAGTTTCAGAAAAAGTAGGCAAAGATTTATTTGTGTCCCTCCAATGAGTTGCCCACAAGGACCCCGTTTTCTAGAAGTGTTGGTCCAATACTCCCTCTAGGGGTAGGGGACTTAGACAGGGCTGCTTTTGGCCCCCAATCTTGGGCAGGGGCAGTGGGCGGCCTGTGACACGAGCAGGAGCCTGTCAGCGTGTGAAGCTGGGAATCATCTCTCCTGCGAACTTCGGTCAACTGGCAGGAAGCTACGATGCCCAGTCCTATGGTTAGCTGGGCAGCGAGGTATACTGCGCGGACAGGTTCCACACACACTTCAACAAAGTGGGTGGCCTGAGTGGAAAAGTGAGAGTTTGGGCAGCTGTGCAGACAAAGAAGGCGCCCTATGGCCTGGGCCTAAATGCTTGTGACACCCCAATGGGCCTGCCGGGCTCTGAGGGCCCAGCCCTGGGCCCCTGCTCCCCTGCCTTTTCTTCAGTCACAGCAGAGATGGCCACACACACTCCCTCATTGAGGGCAGTGTTCCAGCCTCCCTCAGCCCCGCCCACTCTCCGCAGGTTACCATGGACTACAGATGCTGCATTCTGAGGCCAGGGCGTTCCGAGAATGCCAAGGGCAGACATGATGACCTTAAATGATTTCCTCTTGTGTCAGTTTTGGTAAACTGTAGGAGCTAGGAAATGGTCCACTTTACAGAAATGTTCAAATTTACTGGCATTTCATATATTCTCTGCTATAACATTGTCCTGATTCTTTCTATATATTCTTTAATTATGTTTGTGTTTTCCTTTATCAAAGTGTGTCTTTTAAATCTTTTCAAAGAATATTCTTTGGACTTACTACCTCACCTGAATTTTATACGTTTTCTGTGGTATTAAGTTCTGCTCATATCTTTATTTATCTTTTTTCTATGTTCTCAGGGTTTATTGTTTTGATCTTCGGATGTCAGTTAAAACACCTGGTTATTCATTTTCATCAATCTTTTTACTTATATAGATTTGAACTTTTAAAGATTCCAGCTCACTTTTAAGTTTCTAAGGGTCAGGACCTCTACATTGTGGCTGGCCTAAGGCTTAGTTCAACATTTAGCAACGTATATATTGACATATTATCCCCTCGACTTTCTGTGATTCCCTACATCTCAACTTTCTTTGCAGACAAGCCATTTGAAATGCTCTTAACTTATTTCACAGCCATTAAGTCTTTGAAATAATGTCTATTTTTTAGAGAAATCTTCTTATATAATTAGGCAGAAAATCTCACCTGCCATAGTTTTCAAAACAGCATAATTTCACTCTTCTCAATGCTTAATCTGTGGTATTAAACAACCTTTGAGGATTTAGGTTTATCAACGACATGTACTTTAAAAATGTTTTAGAGATCCTACCAGCCTTTGAAAACCTCCTTGTTCCTTGTTTCACTTCCAGTTTTATATATATTTTCTGCCTTGCAACTGATTATTCCAACATCAGATGGATGTCCAGGGAATTTAAATCTGGTATTGATTGTTATTGCTGATTGTCTCACTTTGTAGCTGATTTCTTCAATATTGTGTAAATTTTGATCATGAGCTCATGTTTAGCTAAACAGCTGATCTTGTAAGAGGCTTAGGTGTGAACGCTGGTAAGCTTCAGCAGAAAGTCTGCCAAGATTTATTTGTATCCCTCCAATGAGTTGCCCGCAAGGACCCCGTTTTCTACAAGAGTTGGTCCAATACTCCTTCGAGAGGCAGTGGACTCAGACATGGCTGCTTTTCAGCCTTCGAACTGGGGCCGGGCCAGTGGGCGGCCCGTGGCCCGGGCAGGAGCCTTTCAGCATGTGTCCCAGGGACCTATTTCCTGCGAACTTCGGTCACCTGGCAGGAAGCTACGATGCCCTGACCTATGGTTAGCTGTGCAGCGAGGTGTACAGCGCGGACAGGTTCCAAACACACTGCAAATAAGAGGGCGGCCTGAGTGGAAAGGTGAGTATTTGGGCAGCTGTGCAGACAAAGAGGGCGCCCTTTGGCCTGGGCCTAAATGCTTGTGACACCCCACTGGGTCTGCAGGGCTCTGAGGGCCCTGCCCTGAGCACACTGCTCCGCTGCCCTTTGTTCAGTCACAGCAGAGATGGCCACACCCACTCCCTCAGTGAGGGCAGTCTTCCAACCTCCCTCAGCCACGCCCCCTCTCCGCAGGTTACCATGGACTAGAGATGCTGCATTCTGAAGGCCAGGGCGTTCCGAGAATGCCAAGGGCAGACATGATGACCTTAAATGATTTCCTCTTGTGTCAGTTTTGGTAAACTTTAGGCGCTAGGAAATGGTCCACTTTACAGAAATGTTCAAATTTACTGGCATTTCATATATTCTCTGCTATAACATTGTCCTGATTCTTTCTGTATATTCTTTACTTTTTTTTTTTTCCTTAATCTAAGTGTGTTTTTAAATCTTTTCAAAGTATATTTTTTGGACTTACTAAATCAACTGAAATTTATACGTTTTCTGTTGTATTAAGTTCTGCTCATATCTTTATTTATCTTTTTTCTATGTTCTCAGTGTTTATTGTTTTGATTTTCTGATGTCAAGTAAAAAACTTGGTTACTCATTTTAATAAATCTTTTTACTTATAAAGATTTGAACTTTTAAAGATTCTAGGTTACTTGTACGTTTCTAAGGGTCCATTCCGCTACACTGTTGCCAGCCTAAGGCTTAGTTCACCATATAGCAATGTATATATTGACATATTATCCCCTCGGCTTTCTGTGATTCCCTACATCTCACCTTTCTTTGCAGACAAGTCATTTGAAATACCCTTAACTTATTTCACAGCCAATAAGTGTTTGAAATAATGTGTATTTTTTAGAGAAATCATATTATATAATTAGGCAGAAAATCTCACCTTCCATAGTTTTCTAAACAGCATAATTTCACTCTTCTCACTGCTTAATTTGCTGTATTAAACAACCTTTGTGTATTTAGCTTTATCAATGACATGTACTTTAAAAATGTTTTAGAGATCCTACCAGTCTTTGAAAACATCCTTGTTCCTTGTTTCTTTTCCAGGTTTATGTATATTTTCTGCCTAGCACCTGATTATTCCAACATCTGACGGATGGCCTAGGGAATCTAATTCTGGTATTGATTGTTTTTGCTGATTGTCTCCCTTTGTAGCTGAATTCTTCATTATTGTGTAAATTTAGATCATGAGCTCATGTTTATCTAAACAGCTGACCTTGTAAGAGGCTTAGGTGTGAACGCTCGTAAGTTTCAGCAAAAAGTGGGCAAAGATTTATTTGTTTCCCTCCAAGGAGTTGCCCACAAGGACCCCGTTTTCTAGAAGTGTTGGCCCAATACTCCCTCTAGGGGTAGGGGACTTAGAAATGGCTGCTTTCGGCCCCCGAACTTGGGCAGGGGCAGAGGGCGGCCTGTGGCCCGGGCAGGACCCTCTCTGCGTGTGAACCTGGGAATCATCTCTCCTGCGAACTTCGGTCACCTGGCAGGGGGCTACGATGCCCAGACCTATGGATAGCTGTGCAGCGAGTTATACTGTGCGGACAGGTTCCACACACAGTTCAACTAAGTGGGCGGCCTGAGTGGAAAAGTGAGAGTTTGGGCAGTTGTGCACACAAAGAAGGCGCCCTATGGCCTGTGCCTAAATGCTTGTGACACCCCACTGGGTCTGCCAGGCTCTGTGGGCCCTGCCCTGGGCCCCTTGCTCCCCTGCCCTTTGTTCAGTCACAGCAGAGATGGCCACACCCACTCCCTCATTGAGGGCAGTGTTCCAGCCTCCCTCAGACCTGCCCACTCTCCGCAGGTTACCATGGACTACAGATGTTTCATTCTGAAGCCAGGGCGTTCCGAGAATGCCAAGGGCATACATGATGAACTTAAATGATTTCCTCTTGTGTCAGTTTTCGTAAACTGTAGGAGCTAGGAAATGGTCCACTTTACAGAAATGTTCAAATTTACTGGCATTTCATATATTCTCTGCTATAACATTGTCCTGATTCTTTCTATATATTCTTTAATTATGATTGTGTTTTCCTTAATCAAAGTGTGTCTTTTAAATCTTTTAAAAGAATATTCTTTGGACTTACTACCTCACCTGAATTTTATACGTTTTCTGTGGTATTAAGTTCTGCTCATATCTTTATTTATCTTTTTTCTATGTTCTAATGGTATATTGTTTTGATCTTCTGATGTCAATCAAAACACTTGGTTATTCATTTTAATAAATCTTTTTATTTATAAAGATTTGAACTTTTAAAGATTCCAGCTTACTTGTACGTTTTAAGGGTCCATTCCTCTACACTGTTGCCGGCCTAAGGCTTAGTTCACCATATAGCAATGTACATATTGACATATTATCCCCTCGGCTTTCTGTGATTCCCTACATCTCACCTTTCTTTGCAGACAAGCCATTTGAAATACACTTAACTTATTTCACAGCCAATAAGTCTTTGAAATAATGTGTATTTTTTAGAGAAATCATCTTATATAATTAGGCAAAAAATCTCACCTTCCATAGTTTTCTAAACAGCATAATTTCACTCTTCTCACTGCTTAATTTGTTGTATTAAACAACCTTTGAGTATTTAGCTTTATCAAAGACATGTACTTTAAAAATGTTTTAGAGATCCTACCAGTCTTTGAAAACATCCTTGTTCCTTGTTTCTTTTCCAGGTTTATGTATATTTTCTGCCTAGCACCTGATTATTCCAACATCTCAAGGATGGCCTAGGGAATCAAATTCTGGTATTGATTGTTTTTGCTGATTGTCTCCCTTTGTAGCTGATTTCTTCATTATTGTGTAAATTTAGATCATGAGCTCATGTTTAGCTAAACAGCTGAGCTTGTAAGAGGCTTAGGTGTGAACGCTCGTAAGTTTCAGCAAAAAGTCGGCAAAGATTTATTTGTGTCCCTCCAATGAGTTGGCCACAAGGACCCCGTTTTCTAGAAGTGTTGGTCCAATACTCCCTCTAGGGGTAGGGGACTTAGACAGGGCTGCTTTCGGCCCCCGATCTTGGGCAGGGGCAGTGGGCGGCCTGTGGCGCGGGCAGGAGCCTCTCTGCCTGTGAACCTGGGAAACATCTCTTCTGCGAACTTCGGTCACCTGGCAGGAAGCTACGATGCCCCGACCTATGGTTAGCAGTGCAGCGAGGTGTATTGCACGGCCAGGTTTCACACACAATTCAAGTAAGAGGGCGGCCTGAGTGGATAGGTGAGTGTTTGGGCGGCTGTGCAGACAAAGAAGGCGCTCTTCGGCCTGGGCCTAAATGCTCGTGACACCCCACTACCCCTACCGGGCTCTGAGGGCCCTGTCCTGGGACCCTGCACCCCTGCCTTTGTTCAGTCACAGCAGAGATGGCCACACCCACTCCCTCAGTGAGGGCAGTCTTCCAACCTCCCTCAGCCACGCCCCCTCTCCGCAGGTTACCATGGACTACAGATGCTGCATTCTGAGGCCAGGGCGTTCCAAGAATGCCAAGGGCAGACAGGATGACCTTAAATGATTTCCTCTTGTGTCAGTTTTGGTAAACTTTAGGCGCTAGGAAATGGTCCACTTTACAGAGATGTTCAAATTTACTGGCATTTCATATATTCTCTGCTATAACATTTTCCTGATTCTTTCTGTATATTTTTTACTTATGTTTTTGTTTTCCTTAATCAAAGAGTGTCTTTTAAATCATTTCAAAGTATATTCTTTGGACTTACTAAATCACCTGTATTTTATACGTTTTCTGTTGTATTAAGTTCTGCTCATATCTTTATTTATCTATTTTCTATATTCTCAGGGTTTACTGTTTTGATTATCTGATATCAATTAAAACCCTTGGTTATTCATTTTAATAAATATTTTTACTTATAAAGATTTGAACTTTTAAAGATTCCAGCTTACTTGTACGTTTCTAAGGGTCCATTCCTCTACACTGTTGCCGGCCTAAGGCTTAGTTCACCATATAGCAATGTATATATTGACATATTAAACCCTCGGCTTTCTGTGATTCCCTACATCTCACCTTTCTTTGCAGACAAGCCATTTGAAATACACTTAACTTATTTCACAGCCAATAAGTTTTTGAAATAATGTGTATTTTTTACAGAAATCATCTTATATAATTAGGCAGAAAATCTGACATTCCATAGTTTTCTAAACAGCATAATTTCACTCTTCTCACTGCTTAATTTGTTGTATTAAACAACCTTTGAGTATGTAGCTTTATCAATGACATGTACTTTAAAAATGTTTTAGAGATCCTACCAGTCTTTGAAAACATCCTTGTTCCTTGTTTCATTTCCAGGTTTATGTATATTTTCTGCCTAGCACCTGATTATTCCAACATCTCAAGGATGGCCAAGGGAATCTCATTCTGGTATTGATTGTTTTTGCTGATTGTCTCACTTTGTAGCTGATTTCTTCAATATTGTGTAAATTTAGATCATCAGCTCATGTTTAGCTAAACAGCTGACCTTGTAAGAGGCTTAGCTGTGAATGCTGGTAAGCTTCAGCAGAAAGTCGGCAAAGATTTATTTGTGTCCCTCCAATGAGTTGCCCCAAGGACCCCGTTTTCTACAAGTGTTGGTCCAATACTCCTTCGAGAGGCAGTGGACTCAGCCATGGCTGCTTTTCAGCCTTCGATCTTCGGCAGGGCCAGTGGGCGGCCTGTGGCCCGGGCAGGAGCCTCTCTGCATGTGTCCCAGGGACCCATTTGCCTGCGAACTTCGGTCACCTGGCAGGAGGCTACGATGCACTGACCTATTGTTAGCTGTGCATCGAGGTGAACTGCGCAGATAGGTTCCAAACACACTTCAAATAAGAGGGCGGCCTGAGTGGAAAGGTGAGAGTTTGGGCAGCTGTGCAGACAAAGAAGGCGACCTTTGGCCTGGGCCTAAATGCTTGTGACACCCACTGGGTCTGCCGGGATCTGAGGGCCCGGCCCTGGGCCCCCTGCTCCCCTGCCCTTTGTTCAGTCACAGCAGAGATGGCCACACCCACTCCCTCAGAGAGGGCAGTCTTCCAAGCTCCCTCAGCCACGCCCCCTCTCCGCAGGTTACCATGGACTACAGATGCTGCATTCTGAGGCCAGGGCGTTCCAAGAATGCCAAGGGCAGACAGGATGACCTTAAATGATTTCCTCTTGTGTCAGTTTTGGTAAACTTTAGGCGCTAGGAAGTGGTCCACTTTACAGAAATGTTCAAATTTACTGGCATTTCATATATTCTCTGCTATAACATTGTCCTGATTCTTTCTATATATTCTTTAATTATGTTTGTGTTTTCCTTAATCAAAGTGTGTCTTTTAAATCTTTTCAAAGAATATTCTTTGGACTTACTACCTCACCTGAATTTTATACGTTTTCTGTTGTATTAAGTTCTGCTCATATCTTTATTTATCTTTTTTCTATGTTCTCAGGTTTATTGTTTTGATCTTCTGATGTCATTCAAAACACTTGGTTTTTCATTTTAATAAATCTTTTTACTTATAAAGATTTGAACTTTTAAAGATTCCAGCTTACTTGTACGTTTCTAAGGGTCCACTCCTCTACACTGATGCCGGCCTAATGTTTAGTTCACCATATAGCAATGTATATATTGACATATTATCCCCTCGGCTTTCTGTGATTCTCTACATCTCACTTTTCTTTGCAGACAAGCCATTTGAAATACCCTTAACTTATTTCACAGCAAATAAGTGTTTGAAATAATGTGTATTTTTTAGAGACATCATCTTATATAATTAGGCAGGAAATCACACCTTCCATAGTTTTCTAAACAGCATTATTTCACTCTTCTCACTGCTTAAATTGTTGTATTAAACAACATTTGAGTATTTAGCTTTATCAATGACATGTATTTTAAAAATGTTTTAGAGATCCTACCAGTCTTTGAAAACATCCTTGTTCCTTGTTTCATTTTCAGGTTTATGTATATTTTCTGCCTAGCACCTGATTATTCCAACATCTGTCGGATGGCCTAGGGAATCTAATTCTGGTATTGATTGTTTTTGCTGATTGTCTCCCTTTGTAGCTGATTTGTTCATTATTGTGTAAATTTAGATCACGAGCTCATGTTTAGCTAAACAGCTGACCTTGTAAGAGGCTAAGGTGTGAACGCTCGTAAGTTTCAGCAAAAAGTCGGCAAAGATTAATTTGTGTCCCTCCAATGAGTTGCCCACAAGGACCCCGTTTTCTAGAAGTGTTGGTCCAATACTCCCTCTAGGGGTAGGGGACTTAGACAGGGCTGCTTTCGGCCCCCGATCTTGGGCAGGGGCAATGGGCGGCCTGTGGCCCGGGCAGGAGCCTCTGTGCGTGTGAACCTAGGAATCATCTCTCCTGCGAACTTCGGTCACCTGGCAGGAAGCTACGATGCCCAGACCTATGGTTAGCGGTGCAGCGAGGTATACTGTGCGGACAGGTTCCACACACACTTCAACTAAGTGGGCGGCCTGAGTGGAAAAGTGAGAGTTTGGGCAGCTGTGCAGACAAAGAAGGCGCCCTTTGGCATGGGCCTAAATGCTTGTGACACCCCACTGGGCCTGCCGGGCTCTGAGGGCCCTTCCCTTGGCCCCCTGCTCCCCTGCCCTTTGTTTTGTCACAGCAGAGATGGCCACACCCACTCCCCCCGTGAGAGCAGTGTTCCAGCCTCCCTCAGACCCGCCCACTCTCCGCAGGTTACCATGGACTACAGATGCTGCATTCTGAGGCCAGGGCGTTCCGAGAATGCCAAGGGCAGACATGAAGACCTTAAATGATTTCCTCTTGTGTCAGTTTTGGTAAACAGTAGGAGCTAGAAAATGGTCAACGTTACAGAAATGTTCAAATTTACTGGCATTTTATATATTCTCTGCTATAACATTGTCCTTATTCTTTATATATATTCTTTAATTATGTTTGTGTTTTCCTTAATCAAAGTGTGTCTTTTAAATCTTTTCAAAGAATATTCTTTGGACTTACTACCTCACCTGAATTTTATACGTTTTCTGTGGTATTAAGTTCTGCTCATATCTTTATTTATCTTTTTTCTATGTTCTCAGCGTTTATTGTTTTGATCTTCTGATGTCAATTTAAACACTTGGTTATTCATTTTCATCAATCTTTTTACTTATAAAGATTTGAACTTTTAAAGATTCCAGCTCACTTTTAAGTTTCTAAGGGTCAGGTCCTCTACATTGTGGCTGGCCTAAGGCTTAGTTCACCATATAGCAATGTATATATTGACATTTTCCCCTCGACTTTCTGTGATTCCCTACATCTCACCTTTCTTTGCAGACAAGCCTTTTGAAATACTCTTAACTTATTTCACAGCCAATAAGTCTTTGAAATAATGTCGATTTTTTAGAGAAATCTTCTTATATAATTAGGCAGAATATCTCACCTGCCATAGTGTTCAAAACATTATAATTTCACTCTTCTCAATGCTTAATCTGTGGGATTAAACAACCTTTTGTATTTATGTTTGTCAACGACATGTACTTTAAAAATGTTTTAGAGATCCTACCAGCCTTTGAAAACCTCCTTGTTCCTTGTTTCAGTCCCAGTTTTATGTATATTTTCTGCCTAGCACCTGATTATTCCAACATCAGATGGATGGCCTAGGGAATCTCATTCTGGTATTGATTGTTTTTGCTGATTGTCTCACTTTGTAGCTGATTTCTTCAATATTGTGTAAATTTAGATAATCAGCTCATGTTTAGCTAAACAGCTGACCTTGTAATAGGCTTAGCTGTGAATGCTGGTAAGCTTCAGCAGAAAGTCGGCAAAGATTTATTTGTGTCCCTCCAATGAGTTGCCCGCAAGTACCCCGTTTTCTACAAGTGTTGGTCCAATACTCCTTCGAGAGGCAGTGGACTCAGACATGGCTGCTTTTCAGCCTTCGATCTTCGGCAGGGCCAGTGGGCGGCCTGTGGCCCGGGCAGGAGCCTCTCTGCATGTGTCCCAGGGACCCATTTGCCTGCGAACTTCGGTCACCTGGCAGGAAGCTACGATGCCCTGACCTATTGTTAGCTGTGCATCGAGGTGAACTGCGTGGATAGGTTCCAAACACACTTCAAATAAGAGGGCGGCCTGAGTGGAAAGGTGAGAGTTTGGGCAGCTGTGCAGACAAAGAAGGCGACCTTTGGCCTGGGCCTAAATGCTTGTGACACCCACTGGGTCTGCCGGGCTCTGAGGGCCCTTCCCTGGGCCCCCTGCTCCCCTGCCCTTTGTTCAGTCACAGCAGAGATGGCCACACCCACTCCCTCAGTGAGGGCTGTCTTCCAACCTCCCTCAGCCCCGCCCATTCTCCGCAGGTTACCATGGACTACAGATGCTGCATTCTGAGGCCAGGGCGTTCCAAGAATGCCAAGGGCAGAAAGGATGACCTTAAATGATTTCCTCTTGTGTCAGTTTTGGTAAACTTTAGGCGCTAGGAAATGGTCCACTTTACAGAAATGTTCAAATTTACTGGCATTTCATATATTCTCTGCTATAACATTGTCCTGATTCTTTCTGTATATTGTTTACTTATGTTTTTGTTTTCCTTAGTCAAAGAGTGTCTCTTAAATCATTTCAAAGTATATTCTTCGGACTTACTAAATCACCTGAATTTTATACGTTTTCTGTTGTATTAAGTTCTGCTCATATCTTTATTTATCTTTTTTCTATATTCTCAGGGTTTATTGTTTTGATTTTCTGATATCAATTAAAACCCTTGGTTATTCATTTTAATAAATCTTTTTACTTATTAAGATTTGAACTTTTAAAGATTCCAGCTTACTTGTACGTTTCTAAGGGTCCATTCCTCTACACTGTTGCCGGCCTAAGGCTTAGTTCACCATATAGCAATGTATATATTGACATATTATCCCCTCGGCTTTCTATGATTCCCTACATCTCACCTTTCTTTGCAGACAAGCCATTTGAAATACACTTAACTTATTACACAGCCAATAAGTTTTTGAAATAATGTGTATTTTTTAGAGAAATCATCTTATATAATTAGGCAGAAAATCTGACATTCCATAGTTTTCTAAACAGCATAATTTCACTCTTCTCACTGCTTAATTTGTTGTATTAAACAACCTTTGAGTATTTAGCTTTATCAATGACATGTACTCTAAAAATGTTTTAGAGATCCTACCAGTCTTTGAAAACATCCTTGTTCCTTGTTTCATTTCCAGTTTTATGTATATTTTCTGCCTAGCACCTGATTATTCCAACATCTCAAGGATGGCCTAGGGAATCAAATTCTGGTATTGATTGTTTTTGCTGATTGTCTCCCTTTGTAGCTGATTTCTTCATTATTGTGTAAATTTAGATCATGAGCTCATGTTTAGCTAAACAGCTGACCTTGTAAGAGGCTTAGGTGTGAACGCTCGTAAGTTTCAGCAAAAAGTCGGCAAAGATTTATTTGTGGCCCTCCAATGAGTTGCCCACAAGGACCCCGTTTTCTACAAGTGTTGGTCCAATACTCCCTCTAGGGGAAGGGGACTTAGACAGGGCTGCTTTCGGCCCCCGATCTTGGGCAGGGGCAGTGGGCGACCTGTGGCGCGGGCAGGAGCCTCTCTGCCTGTGAACCTGGGAAACATCTCTCCTGCGAACTTCGGTCACCTGGCAGGAAGCTACGATTCCCAGACCTATGGTTAGCTGTGCAGTGAGGTGTATTGCACGGCCAGGTTTCACACACACTTCAAGTAAAAGGGCGGCCTGAGTGGATAGGTGAGTGTTTGGGCGGCTGTGCAGACAAAGAAGGCGCTCTTCGGCCTGGGCCTAAATGCTTGTGACACCCCACTACCCCTACCGGGCTCTGAGGGCCCTGCCCTGGGACCCTGCACCACTGCCTTTGTTCAGTCACAGCAGAGATGGCCACACCCACTCCCTCAGTGAGGGCAGTGTTCCAACCTCCCTCAGCCACGCCTCCTCTCCGCAGGTTACCATGGACTACAGATGCTGCATTCTGAGGCCAGGGCGTTCCAAGAATGCCAAGGGCAGACAGGATGACCTTAAATGATTTCCTCTTGTGTCAGTTTTGGTAAACTTTAGGCGCTAGGAAATGGTCCACTTTACAGAGATGTTCAAATTTACTGGCATTTCACATATTCTCTGCTATAACATTGACCTGATTCTTTCTGTATATTTTTAACTTATGTTTTTGTTTTCCTTAATCAAAGAGTGTCTTTTAAATCATTTCAAAGTATATTCTTTGGACTTACTAAATCACCTGTATTTTATAAGTTTTCTGTTGTATTAAGTTCTGCTCATATCTTTAATTATCTATTTTCTATATTCTCAGGGTTTACTGTTTTGATTTTCTGATATCAATTAAAACCCTTGGTTATTCATTTTAATAAATATTTTTACTTATAAAGATTTGAACTTTTAAAGATTCCAGCTTACTTGTACGTTTCTAACGGTCCATTCCTCTACACTGTTGCCGGCCTAAGGCTTAGTTCACCATATAGCAATGTATATATTGACATATTATCCCCTCGGCTTTCTGTTATTCCCTACCTCTCACCTTTCTTTGCAGACAAGCCATTTGAAATACAGTTAACTTATTTCACAGCCAATAAGTTTTTGAAATAATGTGTATTTTTTAGAGAAATCATTTTATATAATTAGGCAGAAAATCTGGCATTCCATAGTTTTCTAAACAGCATAATTTCACTCTTCTCACTGCTTAATTTGTTGTATTAAACAACCTTTGAGTATTTAGCTTTATCAATGACATGTACTTTAAAAATGTTTTAGAGATCCTACCAGTCTTTGAAAACATCCTTGTTCCTTGTTTCATTTCCAGGTTTATGTATATTTTCTGCCTAGCACCTGATTATTCCAACATCTCAAAGATGGCCAAGGGAATCTAATTCTGATATTGATTGTTTTTGCTGATTGTCTCCCTTTGTAGCTGATTTCTTCATTATTGTGTAAATTTAGATCATGAGCTCATGTTTAGCTAAAGAGCTGACCTTGTAAGAAGCTTAGGTGTGAACGCTCGTAAGTTTCAGCAAAAAGTCGGCAAAGATTTATTTGTGTCCCTCCAATGAGTTGCCCACAAGGACCCCGTTTTCTAGAAGTGTTGGTCCAATACTCCCTCTAGGGGTATGGGACTTAGACAGGGCTGCTTTCGGCCCCCGAACGTGGGCAGGGGCAGAGGGCGGCCTGTGGCCCGGGCAGGAGCCTCTCTGCGTGTGAACCTGGGAATCATCTCTCCTGCGAACTTCGGTCACCTTGCAGGAAGCTACGATTCCCTGACCTATGGTTAGATGTGCAGCGAGGTGTACTGCGCCGACAGGTTCCACACACACTTCAACTAAGTGGGTGTCCTGAGTGGAAACGTGAGAGTTTGGGCAGCTGTGCAGACAAAGAAGGCACCCTATGGCCTGGGCCTAAATGCTTGTGACACCCCACTGTGCCTGCCGGGCTCTGAGGGCCCTGCCATGGGCCCCCTGCTCCCCTGCCCTTTGTTCAGTCACAGCAGATATGGCCACACCCACTCCCTCAGTGAGGGCAGTGTTCCAGCCTCCCTCAGCCCCGCCCACCCTCCGCAGGTTACCATGGACTACAGATGCTGCATTCTGAGGCCAGGGCGTTCCGAGAATGACAAGGGCAGACAGTATGACCTTAAATGATTTCCTCATGTGTCAGTTTTGGTAAACTTTAGGCGCTAGGAAATGGACCACTTTACAGAAATGTTCAAATTTACTGGCATTTCATATACTCTCTGCTATAACATGGTCCTGATTATTTCTGTATATTCTTTACTTATGTTTTTGTTTTCCTTAATCAAAGAGTGTCTTTTAAATCTTTTCAAAGAATATTCTTTGGACTTACTAAATCACCTGAATTTTATACGTTTTCTGTTGTATTAAGTTCTGCTCATATCTTTATTTATCTTTTTTCTATGTTCTCAGGGTTTATTGTTTTGATTTTCAGATATCAATTAAAACCCTTGGTTATTCATTTTAATAAATCTTTTTACTTATAAAGATTTGAACTTTTAAAGATTCCAGGTTACTTGTACGTTTCTAAGGGTCCATTCCTCTACACTGTTGCCGGCCTAAGGCTAAGTTCACCATATAGCAATGTATATATTGACATATTATCCCCTCGGCTTTCCGTGATTCCCTACATCTCACCTTTCTTTGCAGACAAGCCATTTGAAATACCCTTAACTTATTTCACAGCCAATAAGTCTTTGAAATAATGTGTAGTTTTTAGAGAAATCATCTTATATAATTAGGCAGAAAATCTCACCTTCCATAGTTTTCTAAACAGCATAATTTCACTCTTCTCACTGCTTAATTTGTTGTATTAAACAACCTTTGAGTATTTAGCTTTATCAATGACATGTACTTTAAAAATGTTTTAGAGATCCTACCACTCTTTGAAAACATCCTTGTTCCTTGTTTCATTTCCAGGTTTATGTATATTTTCTGACTACCACCTGATTATTCCAACATCTCAAGGATGGCCTAGGGAATCTAATTCTGGTATTGATTGTTTTTGCTGATTGTCTCCCTTTGTAGCTGATTTCTTCATTATTGTGTAAATTTAGGTCATGAGCTCATGTTTAGCTAAACAGCTGACCTTGTAAGAAGCTTAGGTGTGAACGCTCGTAAGTTTCAGCAAAATGTCGCAAAGATTTATTTGTGTCCCTCCAATGAGTTGCCCACAAGGACCCCATTTTCTAGAAGTGTTGGTCCAATACTCCCTCTAGGGTAGGGGACTTAGACAGGGCTGATTTCGGCCCCCGATCTTGGGCAGGGGCAATGGGCGGCCTGTGGCCCGGGCAAGAGCCTCTCTGCGTGTGAACCTGGGAATCAACTCTCCTGCGAACTTCGGTCACCTGGCAGGAAGTCACGATGCCCAGACCTATGGTTAGCTGTGCAGCGAGGTATACTGCGCGGACAGGTTCCACACACATTTCAACTAAGTGAGCGGCCTGAGTTGAAAAGTGAGAGTTTGGGCAGCTGTGCAGACAAAGAAGGCGCCCTATGACCTGGGCCTAAATGCTTGTGACACCCCACTGGGCCTGCCGTGCTCTGAGGGCCCAGCCCTGGGCCCCCAGCTCCCCTGCCGTTTGTTCAGTCACAGCAGAGATGGCCACACCCACTCCCACAGTGAGGGTAGTGTTCCAGCCTCCCTCACCCCCGCCCATTCTCCGCAGGTTACCAGGGACTACAGATGCTGCATTCTGAGGCCAGGGCGTTCCGAGAATGCCAAGGGCAGACATGATGACCTTAAATGATTTCCTTTTGTGTCAATTTTGGTAAATTGTAGGAGCAAGGAAATGGTCAACTTTACAGAAATGTTCAAATTTACTGGCATTTCATATATCCTCTGCTATAACATTGTCCTGATTCTTTCTATATATTCTTTAATTATGTTTGTGTTTTCCTAATCAAAGTGTGTCTTTTAAATCTTTTCAAAGAATATTCTTTGGACTTACTACCTCACCTGAATTTTATACGTTTTCTGTGGTATTAAGTTCTGCTCATATCTTTATTTATCTTTTTTCTATGTTCTCAGGGTTTATTGTTTTGATCTTCTGATGTCAGTTAAAACACCTGGTTATTCATTTTCATCAATCTTTTTACTTATAAAAATTTGAACTTTTAAAGATTCCAGGTCACTTTTAAGTTTCTAAGGGTCAGGACCTCTACATTGTGGCTGGCCTAAGGCTTAGTTCACCATTTAGCAAAGTATATATTGACATATTATCCCCTCGACTTTCTGTGATTCCCTACATCTCACCTTTCTTTGCAGACAAGCCATTTGAAATGCTCATAACTTATTTCACAGCCAATAAGTCTTTGAAATAATGTCTATTTTTTAGAGAAATCTTCTTATATAAATAGGCAGAAAATCTCACCTGCCATAGTTTTCAAAACAGCATAATTTCACTCTTCTCAATGCTTAATCTGTGGTATTAAACAACCTTTGAGTATTTAGGTTTATCAACGACATGTACTTTAAAAATGTTTTAGAGATCCTACCAGCCTTTGAAAACCTCCTTGTTCCTTGTTTCAGTTCCAGTTTTATATATATTTTCTGCCTTGCACCTGATTATTGCAACATCAAATGGATGGCCTAGGGAATCTAATTCTGGTATTCATTGTTATTGCTGATTGTCTCACTTTGTAGCTGAGTTCTTCAATATTGTGTAAATTTAGATCATGAGCTCATGTTTAGCTAACCGCTGACCTTGTAAGAGGCTTAGGTGTGAACGCTGGTAAGCTTCAGCAGAAAGTCGGCAAAGATTTATTTGTATCCCTCCAATGAGTTGCCCGCAAGGACCCCGTTTTCCACAAGTGTTGGTCCAATACTCCTTCGAGAGGCAGTGGACTCAGACATGGCTGCTTTTCAGCCTTCGAACTGGGGCAGGGCCTGTTGGCGGCCCGTGGCCCGGGCAGGAGCCTTTCCGCATGTGTCCCAGGGACACATTTGCCTGCGAACTTCGGTCACCTGGCAGGAAGCTACGATGCCCTGACCTATGATTAGCTGTGCAGCGAGGTGTACTGCGCGGACAGGTTCCAAACACAATTCAAATAAGAGGGCGGCCTGAGTGGAAAGGTGAGTATTTGGGCAGCTGTGCAGACAAAGAGGGCACCCTTTGGCCTGGGCCTAAATGCTTGTGACACCCCACTGGGTCTGCAGGGCTCTGAGGGCCCTGCCCTGGGCACCCTGCTCCCCTGCCCTTTGTTCAGTCACAGCAGAGATGGCCACACCCACTCCCTCAGTGAGGGCAGTCTTCCAACCTCCCTCAGCCACGCCCCCTCTCCGCAGGTTACCATGGACTACAGATGCTGCATTCTGAGGCCAGGGCGTTCCGAGAATGCCAAGGGCAGACATGATGACCTTAAATGACTTCCTCTTGTGTCAGTTTTGGTAAATTTTAGGCGATCGGAAATGGTCCACATTACAGAAATGTTCAAATTTACTGGCATTTCATATATTCTCTGCTATAATATTGTCCTGATTCTTTCTGTATATTCTTTACTTTTTTTTGTTTTCCTTAATCAAAGTGTGTCTTTTAAATCTTTTCAAAGAATATTTTTTGGACTTACTAAATCACCTGAAATTTATACGTTTTCTGTTGTATTATGTTCTGCTCATATCTTTATTTATCTTTTCTCTATGTTCTCAGTGTTTATTGTTTTGATTTTCTGATGTCAAGTAAAACACTTGGTTACTCATTTTAATAAATCTTTTTACTTATAAAGATTTGAACTTTTAAAGATTCCAGGTTACTTGTACGTTTCTAAGGGTCCATTCCTCTACACAGTTGCCGGCCTAAGGCTTAGTTCACCATATAGCAATGTATAGATTGACATATTATCCCCTCGGCTTTCTGTGATTCCCTACATCTCACCTTTCTTTGCAGACAAGTCATTTGAAATACCTTTAAATTATTTCACAGCCAATAAGTCTTTGAAATAATGTGTATTTTTTAGAGAAATCATCTTATATAATTAGGTAGAAAATCTCACCTTCCATAGTTTTCTAAACAGCATAATTTCACTCTTCTCACTGCTTAATTTGCTGTATTAAACAACCTTTGTGTATTTAGCTTTATCAATGACATGTACTTTAAAAATGTTTTAGAGATCCTACCAGTCTTTGAAAACATCCTTGATCCTTGTTTCTTTTCCAGGTTTATGTATATTTTCTGCCTAGCACCTGATTATTCCAACATCTGACAGATGTCCTAGGGAATCTAATTCTGGTATTGATTGTTTTTGCTGATTGTCTCCCTTTGTAGCTGAATTCTTCATTATTGTGTAAATTTAGATCATGAGCTCATGTTTTGCTAAACATCTGACCTTGTAAGAGGCTTACGTGTGAACGCTCGTAAGTTTCAGCAAAAAGTCGGCAGAGATTTATTTGTGTCCCTCCAATGAGTTGCCCACAAGGACTCCGTTTTCTAGAAGTGTTGGCCCAATACTCCCTCTAGGGGTAGGGGACTTAGAAAGGGCTGCTTTCGGCCCACGAACTTGGGCAGGGGTAAGGGCGGCCTGTGGCCCGGGCAGGAGCCTCTCTGCGTGTGAACCTGGGAATCATCTCTCCTGTGAACTTCGGTCACCTGGCAGGAGGCTACGATGCCCAGACCTATGGATAGCTGTGCAGCGAGGTATACTGTGCGGACAGGTTCCACACCCACTTCAACTAAGTGGGCGGCCTGAGTGGAAAAGTGAGAGTTTGGGCAGTTGTGCAGACAAAGAAGGCGCCCTATGGCCTGGGCCTAAATGCTTGTGACACACCACTGGGCCTGCCAGGCTGTGTGGGCCCTTCCCTGGGCCCCCTGCTCCCCTGCCCTTTGTTCAGTCACAGCAGAGATGGCCACACCCACTCCCTCAGTGAGGGCAGTGTTCCAGCCTCCCTCAGCCCCGCCCACTCTCCGCAGGTTACCATGGATTACAGATGCTGCATTCTGAGGCCAGGGCGTTCCGACCATGCCAAGGGCAGACATGATGAACATAAATGATTTCCTCTTGTGTCAGTTTTGGTAAACTGTAGGAGCTAGGAAATGGTCAACTTTACAGAAATGTTCAAATTTACTGGCATTTCATATATTCTCTGCTATAACTTGTCCTGATTCTTTCTATATATTCTTTAATTATGTTTGTGTTTTCCTTAATCAATGTGTGCCTTTTAAATCTTTTCAAAGAATATTCTTTGGACTTACTACCTCACCTGAATTTTGTACGTTTTCTGTGCTATTAAGTTCTGCTCATAACTTTATTTATCTTTTTTCTATGTTTTCATGGTATATTGTTTTGATCTACTGATGTCAATCAAAACACTTGGTTATTCATTTTAATAAATCTTTTTATTTATAAAGATTTGAACTTTTAAAGATTACAGCTTACTTATACGTTTCTAAGGGTCCATTCCTCGACACTGTTGCCGGCCTAAGGCTTAGTTCACCCTATAGCAATGTATATATTGACATATTATCCCCTCGGCTTTCTGTGATTCCCTACATCTCACCTTTCTTTGCAGACAAGCCATTTGAAACACACTTAACTTATTTCACAGCCAATAAGACTTGAAATAATGTGTATTTTTTAGAGAATTCATCTTATATAATTAGGCAAAAAATCTCACCTTCCATAGTTTTCTAAACAGCATAATTTCACTCTTCTCACTGCTTAATTTGTTGTATTAAACAACCTTTGAGTATTTAGCTTTATCAATGACATGTACTTTAAAAATGTTTTAGAGATCCTACCAGTCTTTGAAAACATCCTTGTTCCTTGTTTCTTTTCCAGGTTTATGTATATTTTCTGCCTAGCTCCTGATTATTCCAACATCTGACGGATGGCCTAGGGAATGTATTTCTGGTATTGATTGTTTTTGCTGATTGTCTCCCTTTGTAGCTGATTTCTTCATTATTGTGTAAATTTAGATCATGAGCTCATGTTTAGCTAAACAACTGACCTTGTAAGAGGCTTAGGTGTGAACGCTCGTAAGTTTCAGCAAAAAGTCGGCAAAGATTTATTTGTTTCCGTCCAATGAGTTGCTCACAAGTACCCCGTTTTCTAGAAGTGCTGTTCCAATACTCCCTCTAGGGGTAGGGGACTTAGACAGGGCTGCTTTCGGCCCCCGAACTTGGGCAGGGGCAGTGGGCAGCCTGTGGCCCGGGCAGGAGACTCTCTGTGTGTGAACCTGGGAATCATCTCTCCTGCGAACTTCGGTCACCTGGCAGGAAGCTACGATGCCCAGACCTATGGTTAGCTGTGCAGCGAGGTATACTGCGCGGACAGTTTCCAAACACACTTCAACTAAATGGGCGGCCTGAGTTGAAAAGTGAGAGTTTGGGCAGCTGTGCAGACAAAGAAGGCGCACTATGGCCTGGGCCTAAATGCTTGTGACACCCCACTGGGCCTGCCGGGCTCTGAGGGCCGGGCCCTGGGCCCCCTGCTCCCCTGCCCTTTGTTCAGTCACAGCAGAGATGGCCACACCCACTCCCTCAGTGAGGGCAGTGTTCCAGCCTCCCTCAGCCCCGCCCACTCTCCGCAGGTTACCATGGACTACAGATGCTGCATTCTGAGGCCAGGGCGTTCCGAGAATGCCAAGGGCAGACATGAAGACCTTAAATATTTTCCTCTTGTGTCAGTTTTGGTAAACAGTAGGAGCTAGAAAATGGTCAGCGTTACAGAAATGTTCAAATTTACTGGCATTTCATATATTCTCTGCTATAACATTTTCCTGATTCTTTCTGTATATTGTTTACTTATGTTTTTGTTTTCCTTAATCAAAGAGTGTCTTTTAAATCATTTCAATGTATATTCTTTGGACTTACTAAATCACCTGAATTTTATACGTTTTCTGTTGTATTAAGTTCTGCTCATATCTTTATTTATCTTTTTTCAATATTCTCAGGGTTTATTGTGTTGATTTTCTGATATCAATTAAAACCCTTGGTTATTCATTTTAATAAATCTTTTTACTTATAAAGATTTGAACTTTTAAAGATTCCAGCTTACTTGTGCGTTTCTAAGGGTCCATTCCTCTACACTGTTGCCTGCCTAAGGCTTAGTTCACCATATAGCAATGTATATATTGACATATTATCCCCTCGGCTTTCCGTGATTCCCTACATCTCACCTTTCTTTGCAGACAAGCCATTTAAAATACACTTAACTTATTTCACAGCCAATAAGTTTTTGAAATAATGTGTATTTTTTAGAGAAATCATCTTATATAATTAGGCAGAAAATCTGACATTCCATAGTTTTCTAAACAGCATAATTTCACTCTTCTCACTGCTTAATTTGTTGTATTAAACAACCTTTGAGTATTTAGCTTTATCAATGACATGTACTTTAAAAATGTTTTAGAGATCCTACCAGTCTTTGAAAACATCCTTGTTCCTTGTTTCATTTCCACTTTTATGTATATTTTCTGCCTAGCACCTGATTATTCCAACATCTCAAGGATGGCCTAGG
This sequence comes from Mesoplodon bidens, assembly GCF_964165515.1. Lineage (NCBI taxonomy): Eukaryota > Metazoa > Chordata > Mammalia > Artiodactyla > Ziphiidae > Mesoplodon > Mesoplodon bidens. The sequence goes on from NC_138180.1 coordinate 9,665,680, forward strand.
GAATCAAATTCTGGTATTGATTGTTTTTGCTGATTTTCTCCCTATGTAGCTGATTTCTTCATTATTGTGTAAATTTAGATCATGAGCTCATGTTTAGCTAAACAGCTGACCTTGTAAGAGGCTTAGGTGTGAACGCTCGTAAGTTTCAGCAAAAAGTCGGCAAAGATTTATTTGTGTACCTCCAATGAGTTGCCCACAAGGACCGCGTTTTCTAGAAGTGTCGGTCCAATACTCCCTCTAGGGGTAGGGGACTTAGACAGGGCTGCTTTCGGCCCCCGATCTTGGGCAGGGGCAGTGGGCGGCCTGTGGCGCGAGCAGGAGCCTCTCTGCGTGTGAACCTGGGAATCATCTCTCCTGCGAACTTCGGTCACCTGGCAGGAAGCTACGAAGCCGCGACCTATGGTTAGCTGTGCAGCGAGGTGTACTGCGCCGACAGGTTCCACACACACTTCAACTAAGTGGTGGTCCTGAGTGGAAACGTGAGGGTTTGGGCAGCTGTGCAGACAAAGAAGGCGCCCTATGGCCTGGGCCTAAATGCTTGTGACACCCCACTGGGCCTGCCGGGCTCTGAGGGCCCTGCCCTGTGGCCCCTGCTCCCCTGCCCTTTGTTCAGTCACAGCAGAGATGGCCACACCCACTCCCTCAGTGAGGGCAGAGTTCCAGCCTCCCTCAGCCCCGCCCACTCTCCGCAGGTTGCCATGGACTACAGATGCTGCATTCTGAGGCCAGGGCGTTCCGAGAATGCCAAGGGCAGACATGATGACCTTAAATGATTTCCTCTTGTGTCAGTTTTGGTAAACTGTAGCAGCTAGGAAATGGTCCACTTTACAGAAATGTTCAAATTTACTGGCATTTCATATATTCTCTGCTATAACGTTGTCCTGCTTCTTTCTATATATTCTTTAATTATGTTTGTGTTTTCCTTAATCAAAGTGTGTCTTTTAAATCTTTTCAAAGAATATTCTTTGGACTTACTACCTCACCTGAATTTTATACGTTTTCTGTTTTATTAAGTTCTGCTCATATCTTTATTTATCTTTTTTCTATATTCTCAGGGTTTACTGTTTTTTATTTTCTGATATCAATTAAAACCCTTGGTTATTCATTTTAATAAATATTTTTACTTATAAAGATTTGAACTTTTAAAGATTCCAGCTTACTTGTACGTTTCTAAGGGTCCATTCCTCTACACTGTTGCCGGCCTGAGGCTTAGTTCACCATATAGCAATGTATATATTGACATATTATCCCCTCGGCTTTCTGTGATTCCCTACATCTCACCTTTCTTTGCAGTCAAGCCATTTGAAATACCCTTAAATTATTTCACAGCCAATAAGTCTTTGAAATAATGTGTATTTTTTAGAGAAATCATCTTATATAATTAGGCAGAAAATCTCACCTTCCATAGTTTTCTAAACAGCATAATTTCACTCTTCTCACTGCTTAATTTGTTGTATTAAACAACCTTTGAGTATTTAGCTTTATCAATGACATGTACTTTAAAAATGTTTTAGAGATCCTACCAGTCTTTGAAAACATCCTTGTTCCTTGTTTCTTTGCCAGGTTTATGTATATTTTCGGCCTAGCACCTGATTATTCCAACATCTGACGGATGGCCGAGGGAATCTAATTCTGTTATTGATTGTTTTTGCTGATTGTCTCCCTTTGTAGCTGATTTCTTCATTAATGTGTTAATTTAGATCATGAGCTCATGTTTAGCTAAATAGCTGACCTTGTAAGAGGCTTAGGTGTGAACGCTCGTAAGTTTCAGCAAAAAGTCGGCAAAGATTTATTTGTGTCCCTCCAATGAGTTGCACACAAGGACCCCGTTTTCTAGAAGTGTTGGTCCAATACTCCCTCTAGGGGTAGGGGACTTAGACAGGGCTGATTTCGGCCCCCGATCTCGGGCAGGGGCAATGGGCGGCCTGTGGCCCGGGCAGGAGCCTCTCTGCGTGTGAACCTGGGAATCATCTCTCCTGCGAACTTCGGTCACCTGGCAGGAAGTCACGATGCCCAGACCTATGGTTAGCTGTGCAGCGAGGTATACTGCGCGGACAGGTTTCACACACATTTCAACTAAGTGAGCGGCCTGAGTTGAAAAGTGAGAGTTTGGGCAGCTGTGCAGACAAAGAAGGCGCCCTATGGCCTGGGCCTAAATGCTTGTGATACCCCACTGGGCCTGCCGTGCTCTGAGGGCCCAGCCCTGGGCCCCATGTTCCCCTGCCGTTTGTTCAGTCACAGCAGAGATGGCCACACCCACTCCCACAGTGAGGGCAGTGTTCCAGCCTCCCTCACCCCCGCCCATTCTCCGCAGGTTACCAGGGACTACAGATGCTGCATTCTGAGGCCAGGGCGTTCCGAGAATGCCAAGGGCAGACATGATGACCTTAAATGATTTCCTTTTGTGTCAATTTTGGTAAATTGTAGGAGCTAGGAAATGGTCAACTTTACAGAAATGTTCAAATTTACTGGCATTTCATATATTCTCTGCTATAACATTGTCCTGATTCTTTCTATATATTCTTTAATTATGTTTGTGTTTTCCTAATCAAAGTGTGTCTTTTAAATCTTTTCAAAGAATATTCTTTGGACTTACTACCTCACCTGAATTTTATACGTTTTCTGTGGTATTAAGTTCTGCTCATATCTTTATTTATCTTTTTTCTATGTTCTCAGGGTTTATTGTTTTGATCTTCTGATGTCAGTTAAAACACCTGGTTATTCATTTTCATCAATCTTTTTACTTATAAAGATTTGAACTTTTAAAGATTCCAGGTCACTTTTAAGTTTCTAAGGGTCAGGACCTCTACATTGTGGCTGGCCTAAGGCTTAGTTCACCATTTAGCAAAGTATATATTGACATAATATCCCCTCGACTTTCTGTGATTCCCTACATCTCACCTTTCTTTGCAGACAAGACTTTTGAAATGCTCATAACTTATTTCACAGCCAATAAGTCTTTGAAATAATGTCTATTTTTTAGAGAAATCTTCTTATATAAATAGGCAGAAAATCTCACCTGCCATAGTTTTCAAAACAGCATAATTTCACTCTTCTCAATGCTTAATCTGTGTTATTAAACAACCTTTGAGTATTTAGGTTTATCAACGACATGTACTTTAAAAATGTTTTAGAGATCCTACCAGCCTTTGAAAACCTCCTTGTTCCTTGTTTCAGTTCCAGTTTTATATATATTTTCTGCCTTGCACCTGATTATTCCAACATCAAATGGATGGCCTAGGGAATCTAATTCTGGTATTCATTGTTATTGCTGATTGTCTCACTTTGTAGCTGATTTCTTCAATATTGTGTAAATTTAGATCATGAGCTCATGTTTAGCTAACCGCTGACCTTGTAAGAGGCTTAGGTGTGAACGCTGGTAAGCTTCAGCAGAAAGTCGGCAAAGATTTATTTGTATCCCTCCAATGAGTTGCCCGCAAGGACCCCGTTTTCTACAAGTGTTGGTCCAATACTCCTTCGAGAGGCAGTGGACTCAGACATGGCTGCTTTTCAGCCTTCGAACTGGGGCAGGGCCTGTTGGCGGCCCGTGGCCCGGGCAGGAGCCTTTCCGCATGTGTCCCAGGGACACATTTGCCTGCGAACTTCGGTCACCTGGCAGGAAGCTACGATGCCCTGACCTATGGTTAGCTGTGCAGCGAGGTGTACTGCGCGGACAGGTTCCAAACACAATTCAAATAAGAGGGCGGCCTGAGTGGAAAGGTGAGTATTTGGGCAGCTGCGCAGACAAAGAGGGCACCCTTTGGCCTGGGCCTAAATTCTTGTGACACCCCACTGGGTCTGCAGGGCTCTGAGGGCCCTGCCCTGGGCACCCTGCTCCCCTGCCCTTTGTTCAGTCACAGCAGAGATGGCCACACCCACTCCCTCTGTGAGGGCAGTCTTCCAACCTCCCTCAGCCACGCCCCCTCTCCGCAGGTTACCATGGACTACAGATGCTGCATTCTGAGGCCAGGGCGTTCCGAGAATGCCAAGGGCAGACATGATGACCTTAAATGACTTCCTCTTGTGTCAGTTTTGGTAAACTTTAGGCGATCGGAAATGGTCCACATTACAGAAATGTTCAAATTTACTGGCATTTCATATATTCTCTGCTATAACATTGTCCTGATTCTTTCTGTATATTTTTTACTTATGTTTTTGTTTTCCTTAATCAAAGAGTGTCTTTTAAATCATTTCAAAGTATATTCTTTGGACTTACTAAATCACCTGTATTTTATACGTTTTCTGTTGTATTAAGTTCTGCTCATATCTTTATTTATCTATTTTCTATATTCTCAGGGTTTACTGTTTTTTTATTTTCTGATATCAATTAAAACCCTTGGTTATTCATTTTAATAAATATTTTTACTTATAAAGATTTGGACTTTTAAAGATTCCAGCTTACTTGTACGTTTCTAAGGGTCCATTCCTCTACACTGTTGCCGGCCTGAGGCTTAGTTCACCATATAGCAATGTATATATTGACATATTATCCCCTCGGCTTTCCGTGATTCCCTACATCTCACCTTTCTTTGCAGACAAGCCATTTGAAATACAGTTAACTTATTTCACAGCCAATAAGTTTTTGAAATAATCTGTATTTTTTAGAGAAATCATCTTATATAATTAGGCAGAAAATCTGACATTCCATCGTTTTCTAAACAGCATAATTTCACTCTTCTCACTGCTTAATTTGTTGTATTAAACAAACTTTGATTATTTAGCTTTATCAATGACATGTACTTAAAAATGTTTTAGAGATCCTACCAGTCTTTGAAAACATCCTTGTTCCTTGTTTCATTTCCAGGTTTATGTATATTTTCTGCCTAGCACCTGATTATGCCAACATCTCAAGGATGGCCAAGGGAATCTAATTCTGGTATTGATTGTTTTTGCTGATTGTCTCCCTTTTTAGCTGATTTCTTCATTATTGTGTAAATTTAGATCATGAGCTCATGTTTAGCTAAAGAGCTGACCTTGTAAGAAGCTTAGGTGTGAACGCTCGTAAATTTCAGCAAAAAGTCGGCAAAGATTTATTTGTGTCCCTCCAATGAGTTGCCCAGAAGGACCCCGTTTTCTAGAAGTGTTGGTCCAATACTCCCTCTAGGGGTAGGGGACTTAGACAGGGCTGCTTTCGGCTCCCGAACTTGGGCAGGGGCAGAGGGCGGCCTGTGTCCCGAGCGGGAGCCTCTCTGCGTGTGAACCTGGGAATCATCTCTCCTGCGAACTTCGGTCACCTGGCAGGAAGCTACGATGCCCAGACCTATGGTTAGATGTGCAGCGAGGTGTACTGCGCCGACAGGTTCCACACACACTTCAACTAAGTGGGTGTCCTGAGTGGAAACGTGAGAGTTTGGGCAGCTGTGCAGACAAAGAAGGCGCCCTATGGCCTGGGCCTAAATGCTTGTGACACACCACTGTGCCTGCCGGGCTCTGAGGGCCCTGCCCTGGGGCCCCTGCTCCCCTGCCCTTTGTTCAGTCACAGCAGACATGGCCACACCCACTCCCTAGGTGAGGGCAGTGTTCCAGCCTCACTCAGCCCCGCTCACTCTCCGCAGGTTACCGTGGACTACAGATGCTGCATTCTGAGGCCAGGGCGTTCCGAGAATGCCAAGGGCAGACATGATGTCCGTAAATGATTTCCTCTTGTGCCAGTTTTGGTAAATTGTAAGAGCTAGGAAATGGTCAACCTTACAGAAATGTTCAAATTTACTGTCATTTCATATATTCTCTGCTATAACATTGTCCTGATTCTTTCTATATATTCTTTAATTATGTTTGTGTTTTCCTTAATCAAAGTGTGTCTTTTAAATCTTTTCAAAGAATATTCTTTGGACTTACTACCTCACCTGAATTTTATACGTTTTCTGTTGTATTAAGTTCTGCTCATATCTTTATTTATCTTTTTTCTATGTTCTCAGGGTTTATTGTTTTGATCTTCTGATGTCAATCAAAACACATGGTTATTCATTTTAATAAATCTTTTTACTTATAAAGATTTGAACTTTTAAAGATTCCAGCTTACTTGTACGTTTCTAAGGGTCCATTCCTCTACACAGTTGCCGGCCTAAGGCTTAGTTCACCATATAGCAATGTATAGATTGACATATTATCCCCTCGGCTTTCTGTGATTCCCTACATCTCACCTTTCTTTGCAGACAAGTCATTTGAAATACCCTTAAATTATTTCACAGCCAATAAGTCTTTGAGATAATGTGTATTTTTTAGAGAAATCATCTTATATAATTAGGTAGAAAATCTCACCTTCCATAGTTTTCTAAACAGCATAATTTCACTCTTCTCACTGCTTAATTTGCTGTATTAAACAACCTTTGTGTATTTAGCTTTATCAATGACATGTACATTAAAAATGTTTTAGATCTCCTACCAGTCTTTCAAAACATCCTTGATCCTTGTTTCTTTTCCAGGTTTATGTATATTTTCTGCCTAGCACCTGATTATTCCAACATCTGACAGATGTCCTAGGGAATCTAATTCTGGTATTGATTGTTTTTGCTGATTGTCTCCCTTTGTAGCTGAATTCTTCATTATTGTGTAAATTTAGATCATGAGCTCATGTTTTGCTAAACATCTGACCTTGTAAGAGGCTTACGTGTGAACGCTCGTAAGTTTCAGCAAAAAGTCGGCAGAGATTTATTTGTGTCCCTCCAATGAGTTGCCCACAAGGACTCCGTTTTCTAGAAGTGTTGGCCCAATACTCCCTCTAGGGGTAGGGGACTTAGAAAGGGCTGCTTTCGGCCCCCGAACTTGGGCAGGGGTAAGGGCGGCCTGTGGCCCGGGCAGGAGCCTCTCTGCGTGTGAACCTGGGAATCATCTCTCCTGTGAACTTCGGTCACCTGGCAGGAGGCTACGATGCCCAGACCTATGGATAGCTGTGCAGCGAGGTATACTGTGCGGACAGGTACCACACCCACTTCAACTATGTGGGCGGCCTGAGTGGAAAAGTGAGAGTTTGGGCAGTTGTGCAGACAAAGAAGGCGCCCTATGGCCTGGGCCTAAATGCTTGTGACACACCACTGGGCCTGCCAGGCTCTGTGGGCCCTTCCCTGGGCCCCCTGCTCCCCTGCCCTTTGTTCAGTCACAGCAGAGATGGCCACACCCACTCCCTCAGTGAGGGCAGTGTTCCAGCCTCCCTCAGCCCCGCCCACTCTCCGCAGGTTACCATGGATTACAGATGCTGCATTCTGAGGCCAGGGCGTTCCGACCATGCCAAGGGCAGACATGATGAACATAAATGATTTCCTCTTGTGTCAGTTTTGGTAAACTGTAGGAGCTAGGAAATGGTCAACTTTACAGAAATGTTCAAATTTACTGGCATTTCATGTATTCTCTGCTATAACATTGTCCTGATTCTTTCTATATATTCTTTAATTATGTTTGTGTTTTCCTTAATCAATGTGTGTCTTTTAAATCTTTTCAAAGAATATTCTTTGGACTTACTACCTCACCTGAATTTTGTACGTTTTCTGTGCTATTAAGTTCTGCTCATAACTTTATTTATCTTTTTTCTATGTTTTCATGGTATATTGTTTTGATCTACTGATGTCAATCAAAACACTTGGTTATTCATTTTAATAAATCTTTTTATTTATAAAGATTTGAACTTTTAAAGATTACAGCTTACTTATACGTTTCTAAGGGTCCATTCCTCTACACTGTTGCCGGCCTAAGGATTAGTTCACCCTATAGCAATGTATATATTGACATATTATCCCCTCGGCTTTCTGTGATTCCCTACATCTCACCTTTCTTTGCAGACAAGCCATTTGAAACACACTTAACTTATTTCACAGCCAATAAGACTTGAAATAATGTGTATTTTTTAGAGAAATCATCTTATATAATTAGGCAAAAAATCTCACCTTCCATAGTTTTCTAAACAGCATAATTTCACTCTTCTCACTGCTTAATTTGTTGTATTAAACAACCTTTGAGTATTTAGCTTTATCAATGACATGTACTTTAAAAATGTTTTAGAGATCCTACCAGTCTTTGAAAACATCCTTGTTCCTTGTTTCTTTTCCAGGTTTATGTATATTTTCTGCCTAGCACCTGATTATTCCAACATCTGACGGATGGCCTAGGGAATCTAATTCTGGTATTGATTGTTTTTGCTGATTGTCTCCCTTTGTAGCTGATTTCTTCATTATTGTGTAAATTTAGATCATGAGCTCATGTTTAGCTAAACAACTGACCTTGTAAGAGGCTTAGGTGTGAACGCTCGTAAGTTTCAGCAAAAAGTAGGCAAAGATTTATTTGTTTCCGTCCATTGAGGTGCTCACAGGACCCCGTTTTCTAGAAGTGCTGGTCCAATACTCCCTCTAGGGGTAGGGGACTTAGACAGGGCTGCTTTCGGCCCCCGAACTTGGGCAGGGGCAGTGGGCGGCCTGTGGCCCGGGCAGGAGACTCTCTGCGTGTGAACCTGGGAATCATCTCTCCTGCGAACTTCGGTCACCTGGCAGGAAGCTACGATGCCCAGACCTATGGTTAGCTGTGCAGCGAGGTATACTGCGCGGACAGTTTCCAAACACACTTCAACTAAATGGGCGGCCTGAGTGGAAAAGTTAGAGTTTGGGCATCTGTGCAGACAAAGAAGGCGCACTATGGCCTGGGCCTAAATGCTTGTGACACCCCACTGGGCCTGCCGGGCTCTGAGGGCCGGGCCCTGGGCACCCTGCTCCCCTGCCCTTTGTTCAGTCACAGCAGAGAAGGCCACACCCACTCCCTCAGTGAGGGCAGTGTTCCAGCCTCCCTCAGCCCCGCCCACTCTCCGCAGGTTACCATGGACTACAGATGCTGCATTCTGAGGCCAGGGCGTTCCGAGAATGCCAAGGGCAGACATGAAGACCTTAAATAATTTCCTCTTGTGTCAGTTTTGGTAAACAGTAGGAGCTAGAAAATGGTCAGCGTTACAGAAATGTTCAAATTTACTGGCATTTCATATATTCTCTGCTATAACATTTTCCTGATTCTTTCTGTATATTGTTTACTTATGTTTTTGTTTTCCTTAATCAAAGAGTGTCTTTTAAATCATTTCAATGTATATTCTTTGGACTTACTAAATCACCTGAATTTTATACGTTTTCTGTTGTATTAAGTTCTGCTCATATCTTTATTTATCTTTTTTCAATATTCTCAGGGTTTATTGTGTTGATTTTCTGATATCAATTAAAACCCTTGGTTATTCATTTTAATAAATCTTTTTACTTATAAAGATTTGAACTTTTAAAGATTCCAGCTTACTTGTGCGTTTCTAAGGGTCCATTCCTCTACACTGTTGCCTGCCTAAGGCTTAGTTCACCATATAGCAATGTATATATTGACATATTATCCCCTCGGCTTTCCGTGATTCCCTACATCTCACCTTTCTTTGCAGACAAGCCATTTAAAATACACTTAACTTATTTCACAGCCAATAAGTTTTTGAAATAATGTGTATTTTTTAGAGAAATCATCTTATATAATTAGGCAGAAAATCTGACATTCCATAGTTTTCTAAACAGCATAATTTCACTCTTCTCACTGCTTAATTTGTTGTATTAAACAACCTTTGAGTATTTAGCTTTATCAATGACATGTACTTTAAAAATGTTTTAGAGATCCTACCAGTCTTTGAAAACATCCTTGTTCCTTGTTTCATTTCCACTTTTATGTATATTTTCTGCCTAGCACCTGATTATTCCAACATCTCAAGGATGGCCTAGGGAATCAAATACTGGTATTGATTGTTTTTGCTGATTGTCTCCCTATGTAGCTGATTTCTTCATTATTGTGTAAATTTAGATCATGAGCTCATGTTTAGCTAAACAGCTGACCTTGTAAGAGGCTTAGGTGTGAACGCTCCTAAGTTTCAGCAAAAAGTCGGCAAAGATTTATTTGTGTCCCTCCAATGAGTTGCCCACAAGGACCCCGTTTTCTAGAAGGGTTGGTCCAATACTCCCTCTAGGGTTAGGGGACTTAGACAGGACTGCTTTCGGCCCCCGATCTTGGGCAGGGGCAGTGGGCGGCCTGTGGCGCGAGCAGGAGCCTCTCTGCCTGTGAACCTGGGAATCATCTCTCCTGCGAACTTCGGTCACCTGGCAGGAAGCTACGAAGCCGAGACCTATGGTTAGCTGTGCAGCGAGGTGTACTGCGCCGACAGGTTCCACACACACTTCAACTAAGTGGGTGTCCTGAGTGTAAACGTGAGAGTTTGGGCAGCTGTGCAGACAAAGAAGGCGCCCTATGGCCTGGGCCTAAATGCTTGTGACACCCCACTGGGCCTGCCGGGCTCTGAGGTCCCTGCCCTGTGGCCCCTGCTCCCCTGCCCTTTGTTCAGTCACAGCAGAGATGGCCACACCCACTCCCTCAGTGAGGGCAGAGTTCCAGCCTCCCTGAGCCCCGCCCACTCTCCGCAGGATGCCATGGACTACAGATGCTGCATTCTGAGGCCAGGGCGTTCCGAGAATTCCAAGGGCAGACATGATGACCTTAAATGATTTCCTCTTGTGTCAGTTTTGGTAAAATGTAGGAGCTAGGAAATGGTCCACTTTACAGAAATGTTCAAATTTACTGGCATTTCATATATTCTCTGCTATAACATTGTCCTGCTTCTTTCTATATATTGTTTAATTATGTTTGTGTTTTCCTTAATCAAAGTGTGTCTTTTAAATATTTTCAAAGAATATTCTTTGGACTTACTACCTCACCTGAATTTTATACGTTTTCTGTTTTATTAAGTTCTGCTCATATCTTTATTTATCTTTTTTCTATGTTCTCAGGGTTTATTGTTTTGATCTTCTGATGTCAGTCAAAACACTTGGTTATTCATTTTAATAAATCTTTTTACTTATAAAGATTTGAACTTTTAAAGATTCCAGCTTACTTGTACGTTTCTAAGGGTCCATTCCTCGACACTGTTGCCGGCCTAAGGCTTAGTTCACCATATAGCAATGTATATATTGACATATTATCCCCTCGGCTTTCTCTGATTCCCTACATCTCACCTTTCTTTGCAGACAAGCCATTTGAAATACCCTTAACTTATTTCACAGCCAATAAGTCTTTGAAATAATGTGTATTTTTTAGAGAAATCATCTTATATAATTAGGCAGAAAATCTCACCTTCCATAGTTTTCTAAACAGCATAATTTCACTCTTCTCACTGCTTAATTTGTTGTATTAAACAACCTTTGAGTATTTAGCTTTATCAATGACATGTACTTTAAAAATGTTTTAGAGATCCTACCAGTCTTTGAAAACATCCTTGTTCCTTGTTTCTTTTCCAGGTTTATGTATATTTTCTGCCTAGCACCTGATTATTCCAACATCTGACGGATGGCCTAGGGAATCTAATTCTGTTATTGATTGTTTTTGCTGATTGTCTCCCTTTGTAGCTGATTTCTTCATTATTGTGTAAATTTAGATCATGAGCTCGTGTTTAGCTAAACAGCTGACCTTGTAAGAGGCTTAGGTGTGAACGCTGGTAAGCTTCAGCAGAAAGTCGGCAAAGATTTATTTGTGTCCCTCCAATGAGTTGCACACAAGGCCCCGTTTTCTACAAGTGTTGGTCCAATACTCCTTCGAGAGGCAGTGGATTCAGACATGGCTGCTTTTCAGCCTTCGATCTGGGGCAGGGCCAGTGGGCGGCCTGTGGCCCGGGCAGGAGCCTCTCTGCGTGTGAACCTGGGAATCATCTCTCCTGCGAACTTCGGTCACCTGGCAGGAAGCTACGATGCCCAGACCTATGGTTAGCTGTGCAGCGAGGTATACTGCGCGGACAGGTTCCAAACACACTTCAACTAAGTGGGTGGCCTGAGTGGAAAACTGAGAGTTTGGGCAGCTGTGCAGACAAAGAAGGCGCACTATGGCCTGGGCCTAAATGCTTGTGACACCCCACTGGGCCTGCCGGGCTCTGAGGGCCCTGCCCTGGGCCCCCTGCTCACCTGCCCTTTGTTCAGTCACAGCAGAGATGGCCACACTCACTCCCTCAGTGAGGGCAGTGTTCCAGCCTCCCTCAGCCCCGCCCACTCTCCGCAGGTTACCATGGACTACAGATGCTGCATTCTGAGGCCAGGGCGTTCCGAGAATGCCAAGGGCAGACATGATGACCTTAAATGATTTCCTCATGTGTCAGTTTTGGTAAACTGTAGGAGCTAAGAAATGGTCCGCTTTACAGAAATGTTCAAATTTACTGGCATTTCATATATTCTCTGCTATAACATGTCCTGATTCTTTCTATATATTCTTTAATTATGTTTGTGTTTTCCTTAATCAAAGTGTGTCTTTTAAATCTTGTCAAAGAATATTCTTTGGACTTACTACCTGACCTGAATTTTATACGTTTTCTGTGGTATTAAGTTCTGCTCATATCTTTATTTATCTTTTTTCTATGTTCTCAGGGTTTATTGTTTTGATCTTCTGATGTCAATTTAAACACTTGGTTATTCATTTTCATCAATCTTTTTACTTATAAAGATTTGAACTTTTAAAGATTCCATCTCACTTTTAAGTTTCTAAGGGTCAGGTCCTCTACATTGTGGCTGGCCTAAGGCTTAGTTCACCATATGGCAATGTATATATTGACATTTTCCCCTCGACTTTCTGTGATTCCCTATATCTCACCTTTCTCTGCAGACAAGCCATTTGAAATACTCTTAACTTATTTCACAGCCAATAAGTCTTTGAAATAATGTCTATTTTTTAGAGAAATCTTCTTATATAATTAGGCAGAAAATCTCACCTGCCATAGTGTTCAAAACAGTATAATATCACTCTTCTCAATGCTTAATCTGTGGTATTAAACAACCTTTTGTATTTATGTTTGTCAACGACATGTACTTAAAAACGTTTGAGAGATCCTACCAGCCTTTGAAAACCCCCTTGTTCCTTGTTTCAGTCCCAGTTTTATGTATATTTTCTGCCTAGCACCTGATTATTCCAACATCAGATGGATGGCCAAGGGAATCTAATTCGGTATTGATTGTTTTTGCTGATTGTCTCACTTTGTAGCTGATTTCTTCAATATTGTGTAAATTTAGATCATCAGCTCATGTTTAGCTAAACAGCTGACCTTGTAAGAGGCTTAGGTGTGAATGCTGGTGAGCTTCAGCAGAAAGTCGTCAAAGATTTATTTGTGTCCCTCCAATGAGTTGCCCGCAATGACCCCGTTTTCTACAAGTGTTGGTCCAATACTCCTTCGAGAGGCAGTGGACTCAGACATGGCTGCTTTTCAGCCATCTAACTGGGGCAGGGCCAGTGGGCGGCCTGTGGCCCGGGCAAGAGCCTCTCTGCATGTGTCCCAGGGACCCATTTGCCTGCGAACTTCGGTCACCTGGCAGGAAGCTACGATGCCCTGACATATTGTTAGCTGTGCAGCGAGGTGTACTGCGCGGACAGTTTCCAAACACAAATCAAATAAGAGGGCGGCCTGAGTGGAAAGGTGAGAGTTTGGGCAGCTGTGCAGACAAAGAAGGCGACCTTTGGCCTGGGCCTAAATGCTTGTGACACCCACAGGGTCGGCCGTGCTCTGAGGGCCCTGCCCTGGGCCCCCTTCTCCCCTGTCCTTTGTTCAGTCACAGCAGATATGGCCACACCCACTCCCTCAGTGAGGGCAGTGTTCCAACCTCCCTCAGCCACGCCCCCTCTCCGCAGGTTACCATGGACTACAGATGCTGCATTCTGAGGCCAGGGCGTTCCAAGAATGCCAAGGGCAGACAGGATGACCTTAAATTATTTCCTCTTGTGTCAGTTTTGGTAAACTTTAGGCGCTAGGAAATGGTGCACTTTACAGAAATGTTCAAATTTACTGGCATTTCATATATTCTCTGCTATAACATTGTCCTGATTCTTTCTGTATATTTTTTACTTATGTTTTTGTTTTCCTTAATAAAAGAGTGTCTTTTAAATCATTTCAAAGTATATTCTTTGGACTTACTAAATCACCTGTATTTTATACGTTTTCTGTTGTATTAAGTTCTGCTCATATCTTTATTTATCTTTTTTCTATATTCTCAGGGTTTACTGTTTTTTATTTTCTGATATCAATTAAAACCCTTGGTTATTCATTTTAATAAATATTTTTACTTATAAAGATTTGAACTTTTAAAGATTCCAGCTTACTTGTACGTTTCTAAGGGTCCATTCCTCTACACTGTTGCCGGCCTGAGGCTTAGTTCACCATATAGCAATGTATATATTGACATATTATCCCCTCGGCTTTCCGTGATTCCCTACATCTCACCTTTCTTTGCAGACAAGCCATTTGAAATACAGTTAACTTATTTCACAGCCAATAAGTTTTTGAAATAATCTGTATTTTTTAGAGAAATCATCTTATATAATTAGGCAGAAAATCTGACATTCCATCGTTTTCTAAACAGCATAATTTCACTCTTCTCACTGCTTAATTTGTTGTATTAAACAAACTTTGAGTATTTAGCTTTATCAATGACATGTACTTAAAAATGTTTTAGAGATCTTACCAGTCTTTGAAAACATCCTTGTTCCTTGTTTCATTTCCAGTTTTATGTATATTTTCTGCCTAGCACCTGATTATGCCAACATCTCAAGGATGGCCAAGGGAATCTAATTCTGGTATTGATTGTTTTTGCTGATTGTCTCCCTTTTTAGCTGATTTCTTCATTATTATGTAAATTTAGATCATGAGCTCATGTTTAGCTAAAGAGCTGACCTTGTAAGAAGCTTAGGTGTGAACGCTCGTAAATTTCAGCAAAAAGTCGGCAAAGATTTATTTGTGTCCCTCCAATGAGTTGCCCAGAAGGACCCCGTTTTCTAGAAGTGTTGGTCCAATACTCCCTCTAGGGGTAGGGGACTTAGACAGGGCTGCTTTCGGCTCCCGAACTTGGGCAGGGGCAGAGTGGGGCCTGTGTCCCGGGCGGGAGCCTCTCTGCGTGTGAACCTGGGAATCATCTCTCCTGCGAACTTCGGTCACCTGGCAGGAAGCTACGATGCCCAGACCTATGGTTAGATGTGCAGCGAGGTGTACTGCGCCGACAGGTTCCACACACACTTCAACTAAGTGGGTGTCCTGAGTGGAAACGTGAGAGTTTGGGCAGCCGTGCAGACAAAGAAGGTGCCCTATGGCCTGGGCCTAAATGCTTGTGACACCCCACTGTGCCTGCCGTGCTCTGAGGGCCCTGCCCTGGGGCCCCTGCTCCCCTGCCCTTTGTTCAGTCACAGCAGACATGGCCACACCCACTCCCTAGGTGAGGGCAGTGTTCCAGCCTCCCTCAGCCCCGCTCACTCTCCGCAGGTTACCGTGGACAACAGATGCTGCATTCTGAGGCCAGGGCGTTCCGAGAATGCCAAGGGCAGACATGATGACCGTAAATGATTTCCTCTTGTGCCAGTTTTGGTAAATTGTAAGAGCTAGGAAATGGTCTACTTTACAGAAATGTTCAAATTTACTGGCATTTCATATATTCTCTGCTATAACATTGTCCTGATTCTTTCTATATATTCTTTAATTATGTTTGTGTTTTCCTTAATCAAAGTGTGTCTTTTAAATCTTTTCAAAGAATATTCTTTGGACTTACTACCTCACCTGAATTTTATACGTTTTCTGTTGTATTAAGTTCTGCTCATATCTTTATTTATCTTTTTTCTATGTTCTCAGGGTTTATTGTTTTGATCTTCTGATGTCAATCAAAACACTTGGTTATTCATTTTAATAAATCTTTTTACTTATAAAGATTTGAACTTTTAAAGATTACAGCTTACTTGTACGTTTCTAAGGGTCCATTCCTCTACACTGTTGCCGGCCTAAGTCTTAGTTCACCATATAGCAATGTATATATTGACATATTATCCCCTCGGCTTTCTGTGATTCCCTACATCTCACCTTTCTTTGCAGACAAGCCATTTGAAATACCCTTATCTTATTTCACAGCCAATAAGTGTTTGAAATAATGTGTATTTTTTAGAGAAATCATCTTATATAATTAGGCAGAAAATCTCACCTTCCATAGTTTTCTAAACAGCATAATTTCACTCTTCTCACTGCTTAAATTGTTGTATTAAACAACCTTTGAGTATTTAGCTTTATCAATGACATGTACTTTAAAAATGTTTTAGAGATCCTACCAGTCTTTGAAAACATCCTTGTTCCTTGTTTCATTTCCAGGTTTATGTATATTTTCTGCCTAGCACCTGATTATTCCCAAATCTGACGGATGGCCTAGGGAATCTAATTCTGGTATTGATTGTTTTTGCTGATTGTCTCCCTTTGTAGCTGATTTCTTCATTATTGTGTAAATTTAGATCATGAGCTCTTGTTTAGCTAAACAGCTGACCTTGTAAGAGGCTTAGGTGTGAACGCTCGTAAGTTTCAGCAAAAAGTCGGCAAAGATTTATTTGTGTCCCTCCAATGAGTTGGCCGCATGGACCGCGTTTTCTAGAAATGTTGGTCCTATACTCCCTCTAGGGGTAGGGGACTTAGACAGGGCTGATTTCGGCCCCCGATCTTGGGCAGGGGCAGTGGGCGGCCTGTCGCCCGGGCAGGAGCCTCTCTGCGTGTGAACCTGGGAATCATCTCTCCTGCGAACTTCGGTCACCTGGCAGGAAGCTACGATGCCCAGACCTATGGTTAGCTGTGCAGCGAGGTATACTGCGCGGACAGGTTCCACACACACTTCAACTAATTGGGTGGCCTCAGTGGAAAACTGAGAGTTTGGGGAGCTGTGCAGACAAAGAAGGCGCCCTTTGGCCTTGGCCTAAATGCTTGTGACACCCCACTGGGCCTTCCGGGCTCTGAGGGCCCTGCCCTGGGCCCATTGCTCCCCTGCCCTTTGTTCAGTCACAGCAGAGATAGAAAAACCCACTCCCTCAGTGAGGGCAGTGTTCCAGCCTCCCTCAGCCCCGCCCACTCTCCGCAGGTTACCATGGAGTACAGATGCTGCATTCTGAGGCCAGGGCGTTCCGAGAATACCAAGGGCAAACATGATGACCTTAAATGATTTCCTCTTGTGTCAGTTTTGGTAAACTGTAGGAGCTAGGAAATGGTCCACTTTACAGAAATGTTCAAATTTACTGGCATTTCATGTATTCTCTGCTATAACATTGTCCTGATTCTTTCTATATATTCTTTAATTATGTTTGTGTTTTCCTTAATCAAAGTGTGTCTTTTAAATCTTTTCAAAGAATATTCTTTGGACTTACTACCTCACCTGAATTTTATACGTTTTCTGTGGTATTAAGTTCTGCTCATATCTTTATTTATCTTTTTTCTATGTTCTCAGGGTTTATTGTTTTGATCTTCTGATGTCAGTTAAAACACCTGGTTATTCATTTTCTTCAATCTTTTTACTTATAAAGATTTGAACTTTTAAAGATTCCAGCTTACTTGTACGTTTCTAAGGTCCATTCCTCTACACTGTTGCAGGCCTAAGGCTTAGTTCACCATATAGCAATGTATATATTGACATATTATCCCCTCGGCTTTCTGTGATTCCCTACATCTCACCTTTCTTTGCAGACAAGCCATTTGAAATACCCTTAACTTATTTCACAGCCAATAAGTCTTTGAAATAATGTGTATTTTTTAGAGAAATCATCTTATATAATTAGGCAGAAAATCTCACCTTCCATAGTTTTCTAAACAGCATAATTTCACTCTTCTCACTGCTTAATTTGTTGTATTAAACAACCTTTGAGTATTTAGCTTTATCAATGACATGTACTTTAAAAATATTTTAGAGATCCTACCAGTCTTTGAAAACATCCTTGTTCCTTGTTTCTTTTCCAGGTTTATGTATATTTTCTGCCTAGCACCTGATTATTCCAACATCTGACGGATGGCCTAGGGAATCTAATTCTGGTATTGATTGTTTTTGCTGATTGTATCCCTTTGTAGCTGAATTCTTCATTATTGTGTAAATTTAGATCATGAGCTCATATTTAGCTAAACAGCTGACGTTGTAAGAGGCTTAGGTTTGAACGCTCGTAAGTTTCAGCAAAAAGTCGGCAAAGATTTATTTGTGTCCCTCCAATGAGTTGCCCACAAGGACCCCGTTTTCTAGAAGTGTTGGTCCAATACTCCCTCTAGGGGTAGGGGACTTAGACAGGGCTGCTTTCTGCCCACGATCTTGGGCAGGGGCAGTGGGCGGCCTGTGGCCCGTGCAGGAGGCTCTCTGCGTGTGAACGTGGGAATCATCTCTCCTGCGAACTTCGGTCACCTGGCAGGAAGCTACGATGCCCAGACCTACGGTTAGCTGTGCAGCGAGGTGTACTGCGCCGACAGGTTCCACACACACTTCAACTAAGTGGGTGTCCTGAGTGGAAACGTGAGAGTTTGGCCAGCTGTGCAGACAAAGAAGGCGCCCTATGGCCTGGGCCTAAATGCTTGTGACACCCCACTGGGCCTGCCGGGCTCTGAGGGCCCTGCCCTGGGCACCCTGCTCCCCTGCCCTTTGTTCAGTCACAGCAGAGATGGCCACACCCACTCCCTCAGTGAGGGCAGGGTTCCAGCCTCCCTCAGCCCCGCCCACTCTCCGCAGGTTACCATGGACTACAGATGCTGCATTCTGAGGCCAGGGCGTTCCGAGAATACCAAGGGCAGACATGATGACCTTAAATGATTTCCTCTTGTGTCAGTTTTGGTAAACTGTAGGAGCTAGGAAATGGTCCACTTTACAGAAATGTTCAAATTTACTGGCATTTCATATATTCTCTGCTATAACATTGTCCTGATTCTTTCTATATATTCTTTAATTATGTTTGTGTTTTCCTTAATCAAAGTGTGTCTTTTAAATCTTTTCAAAGAATATTCTTTGGACTTACTACCTCACCTGAATTTTATACGTTTTCTGTGGTATTAAGTTCTGCTCATATCTTTATTTATCTTTTTTCTATGTTCTCAGGGTTTATTGTTTTGATCTTCTGATGTCAGTTAAAACACCTGGTTATTCATTTTCATCAATCTTTTTACTTATAAAGATTTGAACTTTTAAATATTCCAGCTTACTTGTACGTTTCTAAGCGTCCATTCCTCTACACTGTTGCCGGCCTAAGGCTTAGTTCACCATATAGCAATGTATATATTGACATATTATCCCCTCGGCTTTCTGTGATTCCCTACATCTCACCTTTCTTTGCAGACAAGCCATTTGAAATACCCTTAACTTATTTCACAGCCAATAAGTCTTTGAAATAATGTGTAGTTTTTAGAGAAATCATCTTATATAATTAGGCAGAAAATCTCACCTTCCATAGTTTTCTAAACAGCAAAATTTCACACTTCTCACTGGTTAATTTGTTGTATTAAACAACCTTTGAGTATTTAGCTTTATCAATGACATGTTCTTTAAAAATGTTTTAGAGATCCTACCAGTCTTTGAAAACATCCTTGTTCCTTGTTTCTTTTCCAGGTTTATTTATATTTTCTGCCTAGCACCTGATTATTCCAACATCAGATGGATGGCCTAGGGAATCTAATTCTGGTATTGATTGTTTTTGCTGATTGTCTGCCTTTGTAGCTGATTTCTTAAAATATTGTGTAAATTTAGATCATCAGCTCATGTTTAGCTAAACAGCTGACCTTGTAAGAGGCTTAGGTGTTAACGCTGGTAAGCTTCAGCAGAAAGTCGGCAAAGATTTATTTGTGTCCCCCCAATGAGTTGCCCGCAAGGACCCCGTTTTCTACAAGTGTTGGTCCAATACTCCTTCGAGAGGCAGTGGACTCAGACATGGCTGCTTTTCAGCGTTCAATCTGGGGCAGGGCCTGTGGGCGGCCTGTGGCCCGGGCAGGAGCCTCTCTGCATGTGTCCCAGGGACCCATTTGCCTGCGAACTTCGGTCACCTGGCCGGAAGCTACGATGCCCTGACCTATGGTTAGCTGTGCAGCGAGGTGTACTGCGCGGACAGGTTCCAAACACACTTCAAATAAGAGGGCGGCCTGAGTGAAAAGGTGAGAGTTTGGGCAGCTGTGCAGACAAAGAAGGTGCCCTTTGGCCTGGGCCTAAATGCTTGTGACACCCACTGGGTCTGCCGGGGTCTGAGGGCCCTGCCCTGGGCCCCCTGCTCCCCTTCCCTTTGTTCAGTCACAGCAGAGATGGCCACACCCACTCCCTCAGTTAGGGCAGTCTTCCAACCTCCCTCAGCCACGCCCCCTCTCCGCAGGTTACCATGGACTACAGATGCTGCATTCTGAGGCCAGGGCGTTCCGAGAATACAAAGGGCAGACAGGATGACCTTAAATGAGTTCCTCTTGTGTCAGTTTTGGTAAACTTTAGGCGCTTAGAAATGGTCCACTTTACAGAAATGTTCAAATTTACTGGCATTTCATATAGTCTCTGCTATAACATTGTCCTGATTCTTTCTGTATTTTCTTTACTTATGTTTTTGTTTTCCTTAATAAAAGAGTGTCTTTTAAATCTTTTCAAAGAATATTCTTTGGACTTACTAAATCACCTGAATTTTATACGTTTTCTGTTGTATTAAGTTCTGCTCATATCTTTATTTATCTTTTTCCTATGTTCTCAGGGTTTATTGTTTTGATTTTCTGATGTCAAGTAAAACACTTGGTTATTCATTTTAATAAATCTTTTTACTTATAAAGATTTGAACTTTTAAAGATTCCAGCTTACTTGTACGTTTCTAAGGGTCCATTCCTCTACACTGTTGCCGGCCTAAGGCTTTGTTCACCATATAACAATGTATATATTGACATATTATCCCCTCGGCTTTCTGTGATTCCCTACATCTCACCTTTCTTTGCAGACAAGCCATTTGAAATACCCTTAACTTATTTCACAGCCAATAATTCTTTGAAATAATGTGTATTTTTTAGAGAAATAATCTTATATAATTAGGCAGAAAATCTCACCTTCCATAGTTTTCTAAACAGCATAATTTCACTCTTCTCACTGCTTAATTTGTTGTATTAAACAACCTTTGAGTATTTAGCTTTATCAATGACATGTACTTTAAAAATGTTTTAGAGATCCTAGCAGTCTTTGAAAACATGCTTGTTCCTTGTTTCATTTCCAGGTTTATGTATATTTTCTGCCTAGCACCTGATTATTCCAACATCTCAAGGATGGCCGAGGGAATCTAATTCTGGTATTGATTGTTTTTGCTGATTGTCTCCCTTTGTAGCTGATTTCTTCATTATTGTGTAAATTTAGATCATGAGCTCATGTTTAGCTAAACAGCTGACCTTGTAAGAGGCTTAGGTGTGAACGCTCGTAAGTTTCAGCAAAAAGTCGGCAAAGATTTATTTGTGTCCCTCGAATGAGTTGCCCACAAGGAACCCGTTTTCTAGAAGTGTTGGTCCAATACTCCTTCTAGGAGTAGGGGACTTAGACAGGGCTGCTTTCGGCCCCCGAACTTGGGCAGGGGCAGTGGGCGGCCTGTGGCCCGGGCAGGAGCCTCTCTGCGTGTGAACCTGGGAATCATCTCTCCTGCGAACTTCGGTCACCTGGCAGGAAGCTACGATGCCCAGACCTATGGTTAGCTGTGCAGCGAGGTATACTGTGCGGACAGGTTCCACACACACTTCAACTAAGTGGGTGGCCTGAGTGGAAAAGTGAGAGTTTGGGCAGCTGTGCAGACAAAGAAGGCGCCCTATGGCCTGGGCCTAAATGCTTGTGACACCCCACAGGGCCTGCCGGGCTCTGAGGGCCCTGCCCTGGGCCCCCTGCTCCCCTGCCCTTTGTTCAGTCACAGCAGAGATGGCCACACCGACTTCTTCAGTGAGGGCAGTGTTCCAGCCTCCCTCAGCCCCGCTCACTCTCCGCAGGTTACCGTGGACAACAGATGCTGCATTCTGAGGCCAGGGCGTTCCGAGAATGCCAAGGGCAGACATGATGACCTTAAATGATTTCCTCTTGTGTCAGTTTTGGTAAACTGTAGGAGCTAGGAAATGGTCAACTTTACACAAATGTTCAAATTTACTGGCATTTCATATATTCTCTGCTATAACATTGTCCTGATTCTTTCTATATATTCTTTATTTATGTTTGTGTTTTCCTTAATCAAAGTGTGTCTTTTAAATCTTTTCAAAGAATATTCTTTGGACTTACTACCTCACCTGAATTTTATACGTTTTCTGTGGTATTAAGTTCTGCTCATATCTTTATTTATCTTTTTTCTATGTTCTCTGGGTTTATTGTTTTGATCTTCTGATGTCAATTTAAACACTTGGTTATTCATTTTCATCAATCTTTTTACTTATAAAGATTTGAACTTTTAAAGATTCCATCTCACTTTTAAGTTTCTAAGGGTCAGGTCCTCTACATTGTGGCTGGCCTAAGGCTTAGTTCACCATATAGCAATGTATATATTGACATTTTCCCCTCGACTTTCTGTGATTCCCTATATCTCACCTTTCTCTGCAGACAAGCCATTTGAAATACTCTTAACTTATTTCACAGCCAATAAGTCTTTGAAATAATGTCTATTTTTTAGAGAAATCTTCTTATATAATTAGGCAGAAAATCTCACCTGCCATAGTGTTCAAAACAGTATAATATCACTCTTCTCAATGCTTAATCTGTGGTATTAAACAACCTTTTGTATTTATGTTTGTCAACGACATGTACTTAAAAACGTTTGAGAGATCCTACCAGCCTTTGAAAACCCCCTTGTTCCTTGTTTCAGTCCCAGTTTTATGTATATTTTCTGCCTAGCACCTGATTATTCCAACATCAGATGGATGGCCAAGGGAATCTAATTCGGTATTGATTGTTTTTGCTGATTGTCTCACTTTGTAGCTGATTTCTTCAATATTGTGTAAATTTAGATCATCAGCTCATGTTTAGCTAAACAGCTGACCTTGTAAGAGGCTTAGGTGTGAATGCTGGTGAGCTTCAGCAGAAAGTCGGCAAAGATTTATTTGTGTCCCTCCAATGAGTTGCCCGCAATGACCCCGTTTTCTACAAGTGTTGGTCCAATACTCCTTCGAGAGGCAGTGGACTCAGACATGGCTGCTTTTCAGCCATCTAACTGGGGCAGGGCCAGTGGGCGGCCTGTGGCCCGCGCAAGAGCCTCTCTGCATGTGTCCCAGGGACCCATTTGCCTGCGAACTTCGGTCACCTGGCAGGAAGCTACGATGCCCTGACATATTGTTAGCTGTGCAGCGAGGTGTACTGCGCGGACAGTTTCCAAACACAAATCAAATAAGAGGGCGGCCTGAGTGGAAAGGTGAGAGTTTGGGCAGCTGTGCAGACAAAGAAGGCGACCTTTGGCCTGGGCCTAAATGCTTGTGACACCCACAGGGTCGGCCGTGCTCTGAGGGACCTGCCCTGGGACCCTTCTCCCCTGTCCTTTGTTCAGTCAGAGCAGATATGGCCACACACACTCCCTCAGTGAGGGCAGTGTTCCAACCTCCCTCAGCCACGCCCCCTCTCCGCAGGTTACCATGGACTACAGATGCTGCATTCTGAGGCCAGGGCGTTCCAAGAATGCCAAGGGCAGACAGGATGACCTTAAATTATTTCCTCTTGTGTCAGTTTTGGTAAACTTTAGGCGCTAGGAAATGGTGCACTTTACAGAAATGTTCAAATTTACTGGCATTTCATATATTCTCTGCTATAACATTGTCCTGATTCTTTCTGTATATTTTTTACTTATGTTTTTGTTTTCCTTAATAAAAGAGTGTCTTTTAAATCATTTCAAAGTATATTCTTTGGACTTACTAAATCACCTGTATTTTATACGTTTTCTGTTGTATTAAGTTCTGCTCATATCTTTATTTATCTTTTTTCTATATTCTCAGGGTTTACTGTTTTTTATTTTCTGATATCAATTAAAACCCTTGGTTATTCATTTTAATAAATATTTTTACTTATAAAGATTTGAACTTTTAAAGATTCCAGCTTACTTGTACGTTTCTAAGGGTCCATTCCTCTACACTGTTGCCCGCCTGAGGCTTAGTTCACCATATAGCAATGTATATATTGACATATTATCCCCTCGGCTTTCCGTGATTCCCTACATCTCACCTTTCTTTGCAGACAAGCCATTTGAAATACAGTTAACTTATTTCACAGCCAATAAGTTTTTGAAATAATCTGTATTTTTTAGAGAAATCATCTTATATAATTAGGCAGAAAATCTGACATTCCATCGTTTTCTAAACAGCATAATTTCACTCTTCTCACTGCTTAATTTGTTGTATTAAACAAACTTTGAGTATTTAGCTTTATCAATGACATGTACTTAAAAATGTTTTAGAGATCTTACCAGTCTTTGAAAACATCCTTGTTCCTTGTTTCATTTCCAGGTTTATGTATATTTTCTGCCTAGCACCTGATTATGCCAACATCTCAAGGATGGCCAAGGGAATCTAATTCTGGTATTGATTGTTTTTGCTGATTGTCTCCCTTTTTAGCTGATTTCTTCATTATTGTGTAAATTTAGATCATGAACTCATGTTTAGCTAAAGAGATGACCTTGTAAGAAGCTTAGGTGTGAACGCTCGTAAATTTCAGCAAAAAGTCGGCAAAGATTTATTTGTGTCCCTCCAATGAGTTGCCCAGAAGGACCCCGTTTTCTAGAAGTGTTGGTCCAATACTCCCTCTAGGGGTAGGGGACTTAGACAGGGCTGCTTTCGGCTCCCGAACTTGGGCAGGGGCAGAGTGGGGCCTGTGTCCCGGGCGGCAGCCTCTCTGCCTGTGAACCTGGGAATCATCTCTCCTGCGAACTTCGGTCACCAGGCAGGAAGCTACGATGCCCAGACCTATGGTTAGATGTGCAGCGAGGTGTACTGCGCCGACAGGTTCCACACACACTTCAACTAAGTGGGTGTCCTGAGTGGAAACGTGAGAGTTTGGGCAGCTGTGCAGACAAAGAATGCGCCCTATGGCCTGGGCCTAAATGCTTGTGACACCCCACTGTGCCTGCCGGGCTCTGAGGGCCCTTCCCTGGGGCCCCTGCTCCCCTGCCCTTTGTTCAGTCACAGCAGACATGGCCACACCCACTCCCTAGGTGAGGGCAGTGTTCCAGCCTCCCTCAGCCCCGCTCACTCTCCGCAGGTTACCGTGGACAACAGATGCTGCATTCTGAGGCCAGGGCGTTCCGAGAATGCCAAGGGCAGACATGATGACCGTAAATGATTTCCTCTTGTGCCAGTTTTGGTAAATTGTAAGAGCTAGGAAATGGTCAACTTTACAGAAATGTTCAAATTTACTGGCATTTCATATATTCTCTGCTATAACATTGTCCTGATTCTTTCTATATATTCTTTAATTATGTTTGTGTTTTCCTTAATCAAAGTGTGTCTTTTAAATCTTTTCAAAGAATATTCTTTGGACTTACTACCTCACCTGAATTTTATACGTTTTCTGTTGTATTAAGTTCTGCTCATATCTTTATTTATCTTTTTTCTATGTTCTCAGGGTTTATTGTTTTGATCTTCTGATGTCAATCAAAACACTTGGTTATTCATTTTAATAAATCTTTTTACTTATAAAGATTTGAACTTTTAAAGATTACAGCTTACTTGTACGTTTCTAAGGGTCCATTCCTCTACACTGTTGCCGGCCTATGTCTTAGTTCACCATATAGCAATGTATATATTGACATATTATCCCCTCGGCTTTCTGTGATTCCCTACATCTCACCTTTCTTTGCAGACAAGCCATTTGAAATACCCTTATCTTATTTCACAGCCAATAAGTGTTTGAAATAATGTGTATTTTTTAGAGAAATCATCTTATATAATTAGGCAGAAAATCTCACCTTCCATAGTTTTCTAAACAGCATAATTTCACTCTTCTCACTGCTTAAATTGTTGTATTAAACAACCTTTGAGTATTTAGCTTTATCAATGACATGTACTTTAAAAATGTTTTAGAGATCCTACCAGTCTTTGAAAACATCCTTGTTCCTTGTTTCATTTCCAGGTTTATGTATATTTTCTGCCTAGCACCTGATTATTCCCAAATCTGACGGATGGCCTAGGGCATCTAATTCTGGTATTGATTGTTTTTGCTGATTGTCTCCCTTTGTAGCTGATTTCTTCATTATTGTGTAAATTTAGATCATGAGCTCTTGTTTAGCTAAACAGCTGACCTTGTAAGAGGCTTAGGTGTGAACGCTCGTAAGTTTCAGCAAAAAGTCGGCAAAGATTTATTTGTGTCCCTCCAATGAGTTGGCCGCATGGACCACGTTTTCTAGAAATGTTGGTCCTATACTCCCTCTAGGGGTAGGGGACTTAGACAGGGCTGATTTCGGCCCCCGATCTTGGGCAGGGGCAGTGGGCGGCCTGTCGCCCGGGCAGGAGCCTCTCTGCGTGTGAACCTGGGAATCATCTCTCCTGCGAACTTCGGTCACCTGGCAGGAAGCTACGATGCCCAGACCTATGGTTAGCTGTGCAGCGAGGTATACTGCGCGGACAGGTTCCACACACACTTCAACTAATTGGGTGGCCTCAGTGGAAAACTGAGAGTTTGGGGAGCTGTGCAGACAAAGAAGGCGCCCTTTGGCCTTGGCCTAAATGCTTGTGACACCCCACTGGGCCTTCCGGGCTCTGAGGGCCCTGCCCTGGGCCCATTGCTCCCCTGCCCTTTGTTCAGTCACAGCAGAGATAGAAAAACCCACTCCCTCAGTGAGGGCAGTGTTCCAGCCTCCCTCAGCCCCGCCCACTCTCCGCAGGTTACCATGGAGTACAGATGCTGCATTCTGAGGCCAGGGCGTTCCGAGAATACTAAGGGCAAACATGATGACCTTAAATGATTTCCTCTTGTGTCAGTTTTGGTAAACTGTAGGAGCTAGGAAATGGTCCACTTTACAGAAATGTTCAAATTTACTGGCATTTCATGTATTCTCTGCTATAACATTGTCCTGATTCTTTCTATATATTCTTTAATTATGTTTGTGTTTTCCTTAATCAAAGTGTGTCTTTTAAATCTTTTCAAAGAATATTCTTTGGACTTACTACCTCACCTGAATTTTATACGTTTTCTGTGGTATTAAGTTCTGCTCATATCTTTATTTATCTTTTTTCTATGTTCTCAGGGTTTATTGTTTTGATCTTCTGATGTCAGTTAAAACACCTGGTTATTCATTTTCTTCAATCTTTTTACTTATAAAGATTTGAACTTTTAAAGATTCCAGCTTACTTGTACGTTTCTAAAGTCCATTCCTCTACACTGTTGCAGGCCTAAGGCTTAGTTCACCATATAGCAATGTATATATTGACATATTATCCCCTCGGCTTTCTGTGATTCGCTACATCTCACCTTTCTTTGCAGACAAGCCATTTGAAATACCCTTAACTTATTTCACAGCCAATAAGTCTTTGAAATAATGTGTATTTTTTAGAGAAATCATCTTATATAATTAGGCAGAAAATCTCACCTTCCATAGTTTTCTAAACAGCATAATTTCACTCTTCTCACTGCTTAATTTGTTGTATTAAACAACCTTTGAGTATTTAGCTTTATCAATGACATGTACTTTAAAAATATTTTAGAGATCCTACCAGTCTTTGAAAACATCCTTGTTCCTTGTTTCTTTTCCAGGTTTATGTATATTTTCTGCCTAGCACCTGATTATTCCAACATCTGACGGATGGCCTAGGGAATCTAATTCTGGTATTGATTGTTTTTGCTGATTGTATCCCTTTGTAGCTGAATTCTTCATTATTGTGTAAATTTAGATCATGAGCTCATATTTAGCTAAACAGCTGACCTTGTAAGAGGCTTAGGTTTGAACGCTCGTAAGTTTCAGCAAAAAGTCGGCAAAGATTTATTTGTGTCCCTCCAATGAGTTGCCCACAAGGACCCCGTTTTCTAGAAGTGTTGGTCCAATACTCCCTCTAGGGGTAGGGGACTTAGACAGGGCTGCTTTCTGCCCTCGATCTTGGGCAGGGGCAGAGGGCGGCCTGTGGCCCGGGCAGGAGGCTCTCTGCGTGTGAACGTGGGAATCATCTCTCCTGCGAACTTCGGTCACCTGGCAGGAAGCTACGATGCCCAGACCTACGGTTAGCTGTGCAGCGAGGGGTACTGCGCCGACAGGTTCCACACACACTTCAACTAAGTGGGTGTCCTGAGTGGAAACGTGAGAGTTTGGCCAGCTGTGCAGACAAAGAAGGCGCCCTATGGCCTGGGCCTAAATGCTTGTGACACCCCACTGGGCCTGCCGGGCTCTGAGGGCCCTGCCTGGGCACCCTGCTCCCCTGCCCTTTGTTCAGTCACAGCAGAGATGGCCACACCCACTCCCTCAGTGAGGGCAGGGTTCCAGCCTCCCTCAGCCCCGCCCACTCTCCGCAGGTTACCATGGACTACAGATGCTGCATTCTGAGGCCAGGGCGTTCCGAGAATACCAAGGGCAGACATGATGACCTTAAATGATTTCCTCTTGTGTCAGTTTTGGTAAACTGTAGGAGCTAGGAAATGGTCCACTTTACAGAAATGTTCAAATTTACTGGCATTTCATATATTCTCTGCTATAACATTGTCCTGATTCTTTCTATATATTCTTTAATTATGTTTGTGTTTTCCTTAATCAAAGTGTGTCTTTTAAATCTTTTCAAAGAATATTCTTTGGACTTACTACCTCACCTGAATTTTATACGTTTTCTGTGGTATTAAGTTCTGCTCATATCTTTATTTATCTTTTTTCTATGTTCTCAGGGTTTATTGTTTTGATCTTCTGATGTCAGTTAAAACACCTGGTTATTCAGTTTCATCAATCTTTTTACTTATAAAGATTTGAACTTTTAAAGATTCCAGCTTACTTGTACGTTTCTAAGCGTCCATTCCTCTACACTGTTGCCGGCCTAAGGCTTAGTTCACCATATAACAATGTATATATTGACATATTATCCCCTCGGCTTTCTGTGATTCCCTACATCTCACCTTTCGTTGCAGACAAGACATTTGAAATACCCTTAACTTATTTCACAGCCAATATGTCTTTGAAATAATGTGTAGTTTTTAGAGAAATCATCTTATATAATTAGGCAGAAAATCTCACCTTCCATAGTTTTCTAAACAGCAAAATTTCACTCTTCTCACTGCTTCATTTGTTGTATTAAACAACCTTTGAGTATTTAGCTTTATCAATGACATGTTCTTTAAAAATGTTTTAGAGATCCTACCAGTCTTTGAAAACATCCTTGTTCCTTGTTTCTTTTCCAGGTTTATTTATATTTTCTGCCTAGCACCTGATTATTCCAACATCAGATGGATGGCCTAGGGAATCTAATTCTGGTATTGATTGTTTTTGCTGATTGTCTGCCTTTGTAGCTGATTTCTTAAAATATTGTGTAAATTTAGATCATCAGCTCATGTTTAGCTAAACAGCTGACCTTGTAAGAGGCTTAGGTGTTAACGCTGGTAAGCTTCAGCAGAAAGTCGGCAAAGATTTATTTGTGTCCCTCCAATGAGTTGCCCGCAAGGACACCGTTTTCTACAAGTGTTGGTCCAATACTCCTTCGAGAGGCAGTGGACTCAGACATGGCTGCTTTTCAGCGTTCAATCTGGGGCAGGGCCTGTGGGCGGCCTGTGGCCCGGGCAGGAGCCTCTCTGCATGTGTCCCAGGGACCCATTTGCCTGCGAACTTCGGTCACCTGGCCGGAAGCTACGATGCCCTGACCTATGGTTAGCTGTGCAGCGAGGTGTACTGCACGGACAGGTTCCAAACACACTTCAAATAAGAGGGCGGCCTGAGTGAAAAGGTGAGAGTTTGGGCAGCTGTGCAGACAAAGAAGGTGCCCTTTGGCCTGGGCCTAAATGCTTGTGACACCCACTGGGTCTGCCGGGGTCTGAGGGCCCTGCCCTGGGCCCCCTGCTCCCCTTCCCTTTGTTCAGTCACAGCAGAGATGGCCACACCCACTCCCTCAGTGAGGGCAGTCTTCCAACCTCCCTCAGCCACGCCCCCTCTCCGCAGGTTACCATGGACTACAGATGCTGCATTCTGAGGCCAGGGCGTTCCGAGAATACAAAGGGCAGACAGGATGACCTTAAATGAGTTCCTCTTGTGTCAGTTTTGGTAAACTTTAGGCGCTTAGAAATGGTCCACTTTACAGAAATGTTCAAATTTACTGGCATTTCATATAGTCTCTGCTATAACATTGTCCTGATTCTTTCTGTATTTTCTTTACTTATGTTTTTGTTTTCCTTAATAAAAGAGTGTCTTTTAAATCTTTTCAAAGAATATTCTTTGGACTTACTAAATCACCTGAATTTTATTCGTTTTCTGTTGTATTAAGTTCTGCTCATATCTTTATTTATCTTTTTCCTATGTTCTCAGGGTTTATTGTTTTGATTTTCTGATGTCAAGTAAAACACTTGGTTATTCATTTTAATAAATCTTTTTACTTATAAAGATTTGAACTTTTAAAGATTCCAGCTTACTTGTACGTTTCTAAGGGTCCATTCCTCTACACTGTTGCCGGCCTAAGGCTTTGTTCACCATATAACAATGTATATATTGACATATTATCCCCTCGGCTTTCTGTGATTCCCTACATCTCACCTTTCTTTGCAGACAAGCCATTTGAAATACCCTTAACTTATTTCACAGCCAATAATTCTTTGAAATAATGTGTATTTTTTAGAGAAATAATCTTATATAATTAGGCAGAAAATCTCACCTTCCATAGTTTTCTAAACAGCATAATTTCACTCTTCTCACTGCTTAATTTGTTGTATTAAACAACCTTTGAGTATTTAGCTTTATCAATGACATGTACTTTAAAAATGTTTTAGAGATCCTAGCAGTCTTTGAAAACATGCTTGTTCCTTGTTTCATTTCCAGGTTTATGTATATTTTCTGCCTAGCACCTGATTATTCCAACATCTCAAGGATGGCCGAGGGAATCTAATTCTGGTATTGATTGTTTTTGCTGATTGTCTCCCTTTGTAGCTGATTTCTTCATTATTGTGTAAATTTAGATCATGAGCTCATGTTTAGCTAAACAGCTGACCTTGTAAGAGGCTTAGGTGTGAACGCTCGTAAGTTTCAGCAAAAAGTCGGCAAAGATTTATTTGTGTCCCTCGAATGAGTTGCCCACAAGGAACCCGTTTTCTAGAAGTGTTGGTCCAATACTCCTTCTAGGAGTAGGGGACTTAGACAGGGCTGCTTTCGGCCCCCGATCTTGGGCAGGGGCAGTGGGCGGCCTGTGGCCCGGGAAGGAGCCTCTCTGCGTGTGAACCTGGGAATCATCTCTCCTGCGAACTTCGGTCACCTGGCAGGAAGCTACGATGCCCAGACCTATGGTTAGCTGTGCAGCGAGGTATACTGTGCGGACAGGTTCCACACACACTTCAACTAAGTGGGTGGCCTGAGTGGAAAAGTGAGAGTTTGGGCAGCTGTGCAGACAAAGAAGGCGCCCTATGGCCTGGGCCTAAATGCTTGTGACACTCCACAGGGCCTGCCGGGCTCTGAGGGCCCTGCCCTGGGCCCCCTGCTCCCCTGACCTTTGTTCAGTGACAGCAGAGATGGCCACACCGACTTCTTCAGTGAGGGCAGTGTTCCAGCCTCCCTCAGCCCCGCCCACTCTCCGCTGGTTACCATTGACTACAGATGCTGCATTCTGAGGCCAGGGCGTTCCGAGAATGCCAAGGGCAGACATGATGACCTTAAATGATTTCCTCTTGTGTCAGTTTTGGTAAACTGTAGGAGCTAGGAAATGGTCAACTTTACACAAATGTTCAAATTTACTGGCATTTCATATATTCTCTGCTATAACATTGTCCTGATTCTTTCTATATATTCTTTATTTATGTTTGTGTTTTCCTTAATCAAAGTGTGTCTTTTAAATCTTTTCAAAGAATATTCTTTGGACTTACTACCTGACCTGAATTTTATACGTTTTCTGTGGTATTAAGTTCTGCTCATATCTTTAATTATCTTTTTTCTATGTTCTCAGGGTTTATTGTTTTGATCTTCTGATGTCAATTAAAACACTTGGTTATTCATTTTCATCAATCTTTTTACTTATAAAGATTTGAACTTTTAAAGATTCCAGCTCACTTTTAAATTTCTAAGGGTCAGGTCCTCTATATTGTGGCTGGCCTAAGGCTTAATTCACCATATAGCAATGTATATATTGACATTTTCCCCTCGACTTTCTGTGATTCCCTACATCTCACCTTTCTTTGCAGACAAGCCATTTGAAATACACTTAATTTATTTCACAGCCAATAAGTCTTTGAAATAATGTCTATTTTTTAGAGAAATCTCCCTATATAATAAGGCAGAAAATC
The DNA here is from genome assembly GCF_964165515.1 of Mesoplodon bidens. NCBI lineage: Eukaryota > Metazoa > Chordata > Mammalia > Artiodactyla > Ziphiidae > Mesoplodon > Mesoplodon bidens. The sequence goes on from NC_138180.1 coordinate 9,697,851, forward strand.
TCACCTGCCATAGTTTTCAAAACAGCATAATTTCACTCTTCTCAATGCTTCATCTGTGGTATTAAACAACCTTTGAGTATTTAGGTTTATCAACGACATGTACATTAAAAATGTTTTAGAGATCCTACCAGCCTTTGAAAACCTCCTTGTTCCTTGTTTCAGTTCCAGTTTTATGTATATTTTCTGCCTTGCACCTGATTATTCCAACATCAGATGGATGGCCTAGGGAATCTCATTCTGGTATTGATTGTTTTTGCTGATTGTCTTCCTTTGTAGCTGATTTCTTCAAAATTGTGTAAATTTAGATCATGAGCTCATGTTAAGCTAAACAGCTGACCTCGTAAGAGGCTTAGGTGTGAACGCTGGTACGCTTCAGCAGAAAGTCGGCAAAGATTTATTTGTGTCCCTCCAATGAGTTGCCCGCAAGGACCCCGTTTTCTACAAGTGTTGGTCCAATACTCCTACGAGAGGCAGTGGACTCAGACATGGCTGCTTTTCAGCCTTCGATATGGGGCAGGGCCAGTGGGCGGCCTGTGGCCCGGGCAAGAGCCTCTCCGCATGTGTCCCAGGGACCCATTTGCCTGCGAACTTCGGTCACCTGGCAGGAAGCTACGATGCCCTGACTTATGGTGAGCTGTGCAGCGAGGAGTACTGCGCGGACAGCTTCCAAACACACTTCAAATAAGAGAGCGGCCTGAGTGGAAAGGTGAGAGTTTGGGCAGCTGTGCAGACAAAGAAGGCGCTCTTTGGCCTGGGCCTAAATGCTTGTGACACCCCACTGGGTCTGCCGGGCTCTGAGGGCCCTGCCCTGGGCCCCCTGCTCCCCTACCCTTTGTTCAGTCACAGCAGAGATGGCCACACACACTCCCTCAGTGAGGGCAGTCTTCCAACCTCCCTCAGCCACGCCCCCTCTCCGCAGGTTACCATGGATTACAGATGCTGCATTCTGAGGCCAGGGCGTTCCGAGAATGCCAAGGGCAGACATGATGACCTTAAATGATTTCCTCTTGTGTCAGTTTTGGTAAACTTTAGGAGCTAGGAAATGGTCCGCTTTACAGAAATGTTCAAATTTACTGGCATTTCATATATTCTCTGCTATAACATTGTCCTGATTCTTTCTGTATATTCTTTACTTATGTTTTTGTTTTCCTTAATCAAAGTGTGTCTTTTAAATCTTTTCAAAGAATATTCTTTGGACTTACTAAATCACCTGAATTTTATACGTTTTCAGTTGTATTAAGTTGTGCTCATATTTTTATTTATCTTTTTTCTATGTTCTAAGGGGTTATTGATTTGATTTTCTGATGTCAAATAAAGCACTTGGTTATTCATTTTAATAAATCTTTTTACTTATAAAGATTTGAACTTTTAAAGATTCCAGCTTACTTGTACGTTTCTAAGGGTCCATTCCTCTACACTGTTGCCGGCCTAAGGCTTAGTTCACCATATAGCAATGTATATATTGACATATTATCCCCTCGGCTTTCTGTGATTCCCTACATCTCACCTTTCTTTGCAGACAAGCCATTTGAAATACCCTTAACTTATTTCACAGCCAATAATTCTTTGAAATAATGTGTATTTTTTAGAGAAATCATCTTATATAATTAGGCAGAAAATCTCACCTTCCATAGTTTTCTAAACAGCATAATTTCACTCTTCTCACTTCTTAATTTGTTGTAATAAACAACCTTTGAGTATTTAGCTTTATCAAAGACATGTACTTTAAAAATGTTTTAGAGATCCTACCAGTCTTTGAAAACATGCTTTTTCCTTGTTTCATTTCCAGGTTTATGTATATTTTCTGCCTACCACCTGATTATTCCAACATCAGATAAATGGCCTAGGGAATCTAATTCTGGTAATGATTGTTTTTGCTGATTGTCTCCCTTTGTAGCTGATTTCTTCATTATTGTGTAAATTTAGATTATGAGCTCATGTTTAGCTAAACAGCTGACCTCTTAAGAGGCTTAAGTGTGAACGCTCGTAAGTTTCAGCAAAAAGTCGGCAAAGATTTATTTGTGTCCCTCCAATGTGTTGCCCGCAAGAACCCCGTTTTCTAGAAGTGTTGGTCCAATACCCCTTCTAGGATTAGGGGACTTAGGCAGGGCTGCTTTCGGCCCCCGAACTTGGGCAGGGGCAGTGGGCGGCCTGAGGACCGGGCAGGAGCCTCTCTGCGTGTGAACCTACGAATCATCTCTCCTGCGAACCTCGGTCACCTGGCAGGAAGCTACGATGCACAGACCTATGGTTAGCTGTGCAGCGAGGTATACTGCGCGGACAGGTTCCACAAACAATTCAACGAAGTGGGAGGCCTGAGTTTAAAAGTGAGAGTTTGGGTAGCTGTGCAGACAAAGAAGGCGCCCTATGGCCTGGGCCTAAATGCTTGGGACACTCCACTGGGCCTGCCGGGTTCTGAGGGACCTGCCCTGGTCCCCCTGCTCCCCTGCCCTTTGTTCAGTCACAGCAGAGATGGCCACACCGACTCCCTCAGTGAGGACAGTGTTCCAGCCTCCCTCAGCCCCGCCCACTCTCCGCAGGTTACCATGGATTACAGATGCTGCATTCTGAGGCCAGGGCATTCCGAGAATGCCAAGGGCAGACATGATGACCTTATATGATTTCCTCTTGTGTCAGTTTTGGTAAACTGTAGGAGCTAGGAAATGGTCCACTTTACAGAAATGTTCAAATTTACTGGCATTTCATATATTCTCTGCTATAACATTGTCCTGATTCTTTCTGTATATTCTTTACTTATGTTTTGGTTTTCCTTAATCAAAGTGTGTCTTTTAAATCTTTTCAAAGAATATTCTTTGGACTTAGTACCTCACCTGAATTTTATACGTTTTCTGTTGTATTAAGTTCTGCTCATATCTTTATTTATCTTTTTTCTATGTTCTCAGGGTTTATTGTTTTGATTTTCTGATGTCAAGTAAAACACTTGGTTATTATTTTTAATAAATCTTATTACTTATAAAGATTTGAACTTTTAAAGATTCCAGCTTACTTGTACGTTTCTAAGGCTCCATTCCTCTACACTGTTGCCGGCCTAAGGCTTAGTTCACCATATAGCAAAGTATATATTGACATATTATTCCCTCGGGTTTCTGTGATTCCCTACATCTCACATTTCTTTGCAGACAAGACATTTGAAATACCCTTAACTTATTTCACAGCCAATAATTCTTTGAAATAATGTGTATTTTTTAGAGAAATCATCTTATATAATTAGGCAGAAAATCTCACCTTCCATAGTTTTCTAAACAGCATAATTTCACTCTTCTCACTGCTTAATTTGTTGTATTAAACAACCTTTGAGTATTTAGCTTTATCAATGACATGTACTTTAAAAATGTTTTAGAGATCCTACCAGTCTTTGAAAACATCCTTGTTCCTTGTTTCTTTTCCAGGTTTATGTATATTTTCTGCCTAGCACCTGATTATTCCAACATCTGACGGATGGCCTAGGGAATCTAATTCTGGTATTGATTGTTTTTGCTGATTGTCTCCCTTTGTAGCTGATTTCTTCATTATTGTGTAAATTTAGGTCATGAGCTCATGTTTAGCTAAACAGCTGACCTTGTAAAAGGCTTAGGTGTGAACGCTCGTAAGTTTCAGCAAAAAGTCGGCAAAGATTTATTTGTGTCCCTCCAATGAGTTGCCCGCAAGGATCCCGTTTTCTACAAGTGTTGGTCCAATACTCCTTCGAGAGGCAGTGGAATCAGACATGGCTGCTTTTCAGCTTTCGATCTGGGACAGGGCCAGTGGGCGGCCTTTGGCCCGGGAAGGAGCCTCTCCGCATGTGTCCCAGGGACCCATTTGCCTGAGAACTTCAGTCACCTGGCAGGAAGCTACGATGCCTTGACCTATGGTTAGCTGTGCAGCGAGGTGTACTGCGCGGACAGGTACCGAACACACTTCAAATAAGAGGACGGCCTGAGTGGAAAGGTGATAGTTTGGGCAGCTGTGCAGACAAAGAAAGCGCCCTTTGGCCTGGGCCTAAATGCTTGTGACACCCCACTGGGTCTGCCGGGCTCTGAGGGCCCTTCCCTGGGCCCCCTGCTCCCCTGCCCTTTGTTCCGTCACAGCAGAGATGGCCACACCCACTCCCTCAGTGAGGGCCGTCTTCCAACCTCCCTCAGCCACATCCCCTCTCCTTAGGTTACCATGGAATACAGATGCTGCATTCTGAGGCCAGGGCGTTCCGAGAATGCCAAGGGCAGACATGATGACCTTAAATGATTTCCTCTTGTGTCAGTTTTGGTAAATTTTAGGAGCTAGGAAAAGGTCCAGTTTACAGAAATATTCAAATTTACTGGCAATTCATATATTCTCCGCTATAACATTGTCCTGATTCTTTCTGTATATTATTTACTTTTTTTTGTTTTCCTAAATCAAAGTATGTCTTTTAAATCTTTTCAAAGAATATTCTTTGGACTTACTAAATCACCTAAATTTTATACGTTTTCTGTTGTATTAAGTTCTGCTCATATCTTTATTTATCTTTTTTCTATGTTCTCAGGGTTTATTGTTTTGATTTTCTGATGTCAAGTAAAACACTTGGTTATTATTTTTAATAAATCTTATTACTTATAAAGATTTGAACTTTTAAAGATTCCAGCTTACTTGTACGTTTCTAAGGGTCCATTCCTCTACACTGTTGCCGGCCTAAGGCTTAGTTCACCATATAGCAATGTATATATTGACATATTATCGCCTCGGCTTTCTGTGATTCCCTACATCTCACCTTTCTTTGCAGACAAGACATTTGAAATACCCTTAACTTATTTCACAGCCAATAAGTCTTTGAAATAATGTGTATTTTTTAGAGAAATCATCTTATATAATTAGGCAGAAAATCTCACCTTCCATAGTTTTCTAAACAGCATAATTTCACACTTCTCACTGCTTAATTTGTTGTATTAAACAACCTTTGAGTATTTAGCTTTATCAATGACATGTACTTTAAAAATGTTTTAGAGATCCTACCAGTCTATGAAAACATCCTTGTTCCTTGTTTCTTTTCCAGGTTTATGTATATTTTCTGCCTAGCACCTGATTATTCCAACATCTGACGGATGGCCTAGGGAATCTAATTCTGGTATTGATTGTTTTTGCTGATTGTCTCCCTTTGTAGCTGATTACTTCATTATTGTGTAAATTTAGGTCATGAGCTCATGTTTAGCTAAACAGCTGACCTTGTAAAAGGCTTAGGTGTGAACGCTCGTAAGTTTCAGCAAAAAGTCGGCAAAGATTTATTTGTGTCCCTCCAATGAGTTGCCCACAAGGACCCCGTTTTCTAGAAGTGTTGGTCCAATACTCCCTCTATGGGTAGGGGACTTAGACAGGGCTGCTTTCTGCCCCCGATCTTGGGCAGGTGCAGTGGGCGGCGTGTGGCCCGGGCAGGAGCCTCTCTGCGTGTGAAACTGGGAATCATCTCTCCTGCGAACTTCGGTCAACTGGCAGGAAGCTACGATGCCCAGACCTATGGTTAGCTGTGCAGCGAGGTATACTGCGTGGACAGGTTCCACACACACTTCAAATAAGTGGGTGGCCTCAGTGGAAAAGTGAGAGTTTGGCCAGCTGTGCAGACAAAGAAGGCACCCTATGGCCTGGGCCTAAATGCTTGTGACAACCCACTGGGCATGCCTTGCTGTGAGGGCCCGGCCCTGGGGCCCCTGCTCCCCTGCCCTTTGTTCAGTCACAGCAGAGATGGCCACACACACTCCCTCAGTGAGGGCAGTGTTCCAGCCTCCCTCAGCCCCGCCCACTCTCCACAGTTTACCATGGACTACAGATGCTGCATTCTGAGGCCAGGGCGTTCCGAGAATGCCAAGGGCAGACATGATGACCTTAAATGATTTCCTCTTGTGTCAGGAGGAGCTGTAGGAGCTAGGAAATGGTCCACTTTACAGAAATGTTCAAATTTACTGGCATTTCATATATTCTCTGCTATAACATTGTCCTGATTCTTTCTGTATATTCTTTACTTTTTTTTGTTTTCCTTAATCAAACTGAGTCTTTTAAATCTTTTCAAAGAATATTCTTTGGACTTACTACCTCACCTGAATTTTATACGTTTTCTGTGGTATTAAGTTCTGCTCATATCTTTATTTATCTTTTTTCTATGTTCTCAGGGTTTATTGTTTTGATCTTCTGATGTCAATTAAAACACTTGGTTATTCATTTTCATCAATCTTTTTACTTATAAAGATTTGAACTTTTAAAGATTCCAGCTCACTTTCAAGTTTCTAAGGGTCAGGTCCTCTACATTTTGGCTGGCCTAAGGCTTAGTTCACCATATAGCACTGTATATATTGACATTTTCCCCTCGACTTTCTGTGATTCCCTACATCTCACCTTTCTTTGCAGACAAGCCATTTGAAATACACTTAACTTATTTCACAGCCAATAAGTCTTTGAAATAATGTCTATTTTTTAGAGAAATCTTCTTATATAATTAGGCAGAAAATCTCACCTGCCATAGTTTTCAAAACAGCATAATTTCTCTCTTCTCAATGCTTAATCTGTGGTATTAAACAACCTTTGAGTATTTAGGTTTATCAACGACATGTACTTTAAAAATGTTTGAGAGATCCTACCAGCCTTTGAAAACCTCCTTGTTCCTTGTTTCAGTTCCAGTTTTATGTATATTTTCTGCCTTGCCCCTGATTATTCCAACATCAGATGGATGGCCTAGGGAATCTCATTCTGGTATTGATTGTTTTTGCTGATTGTCTCCCTTTGTAGATGATTTCTTCAATATTGTGTAAATTTAGATCATGTGCTCATGTTTAGCTAAACAGCTGACCTTGTAAGAGGCTTAGGTGTGAACGCTGGTACGCTTCAGCAGAAAGTCGGCAAAGACTTATTTGTGTCCCTCCAATGAGTTGCCCGCAAGGACCCCGTTTTATACAAGTATTGGTCCAATACTCCTTCGAGAGGCAGTGGACTCAGACATGGCTGCTTTTCAGGCTTCGATCTGGGGCAGGGCCAGTGGGCAGCCTGTGCCCCGGGCAGGAGCCTCTCCGCATGTGTCCGAGGGACCCTTTTGCCTGCAAACTTCGGTCACCTGGCAGGAAGCTACGATGCCATGACCTATGGTTAGATGTGCAGCGAGGTGTACTGCGTGGACAGGTCCCAAACACACTTCAAATAAGAGGGCGGCCTGAGTGGAAAGGTGAGAGTTTGGGCAGCTGTGCAGACAAAGAAGGCGCCCTTTGGCATGGGCCTAAATGCTTGTGACACCGCACTGGGTGTGCCGGGCTCTGAGGGCCCTGCCCTGGGCCCCCTCCTGCCCTGCCCTTTGTTCAGTCACAGCAGAGATGGCCACACCCACTCCCTCAGTGAGGGCAGTCTTCCAGCCTCCCTCAGCCCTGCCCCCTCTCAGGTTACCATGGACTACAGATGCTTTATTCTGAGGCCAGGGCGTTCCGAGAATGCCAAGGGCAGACATGATGACCTTAAATGATTTCCTCTTGTGTCAGTTTTGGTAAACTTTAGGAGCTAGGAAATGGTCCGCTTTACAGAAATGTTCAAATTTACTGTCATTTCATATATTCTCTGCTATAGCATTGTCCTGATTCTTTCTGTATATTCTTTACTTATGTTTTTGTTTTTCTTAATCAAAGTGTGTCTTTTAAATCTTTTCAAAGAATATTCTTTGGACTTACTAAATCACCTGAATTTTATATGTTTTCTGTTGTATTAAGATCTGCTCATATCTTTATTTATCTTTTTTCTATGTTCTCAGTGTTTATTGTTTTGATTTTCTGATGTCAAGTAAAACACTTGGTTATTCATTTTAATAAATATTTTTACTTATAAAGTTTTGAACTTTTAAAGATTCCAGCTTACTTGTACGTTTCTAATGGTCCCTTCCTCTACTCTGTTGCCGGCCTAAGGCTTAGTTCACCCTATAGCAATGTATATATTGACATATTATCCCCTCGGCTTTCTGTGATTCCCTACATCGCACCTTTCTTTGCAGACAAGCCATTTGAAATACCCTTAACTTATTTCACAGCCAATAATACTTTGAAATAATGTGTATTTTTTAGAGAAATCATCTTATATAATTAGGCAGAAAATCTCACCTTCCATAGTTTTCTAAACAGCATAATTTCACTATTCTCACTGCTTAATTTGTTGTATTAAAGAACCTTTGAGTATTTAGCTTTATCAATGACATGTACTTTAAAAATGTTTTAGAGATCCTACCAGTCTTTGAAAACATGCTTGTTCCTTGTTTCATTTCCAGGTTTATGTATGTTTTCTGCCTAGCACCTGATTATTCCAACATCAGATGGGTGGCCTAGGGAATCTTATTCTGGTATTGATTGTTTTTGCTGATTGTCTCACTTTGTAGCTGATTTCTTCATTATTGTGTAAATTTAGATCATGAGCTCATGTTTAGCTAAACAGCTGACCTTGTAAGAGGCTTTGGTGTGAACGCTCGTAAGTTTCAGCAAAAAGTCAGCAAAGATTTATTTGTGTCCCTCCAATGAGTTTCCCACAAGGACCCCGTTTTCTAGAATGTTGGTCCAATACTCCCTCTATGGGTAGGGGACTTAGACAGGGCTGCTTTCGGCCCCCGATCTTGGGCAGCGGCAGTGGGCGGCCTGTGGCCCGGGCAGGAGCCTCTCCGCGTGTGAACCTGGGAATCATCTCTCCTGCGAACTTCGGTCACCTGGCAGGAAGCTACGATGCCTAGACCTATGGTTAGCTGTGCAGCGAGGTATACTGCGCGGACAGCTTCCACACACACTTCAACTAAGTGGGTGGCCTGAGAGGAAAAGTGAGAGTTTGGGCAGCTGTGCAGACAAAGAAGGTGCCCTATGGCCTGGGCCTAAATGCTTGTGACACCCCACTGGGCCTGCTGGGCTCTGAGGGCCCTGCTCTGGGCCCCCTGCTCCCCTGCCCTTTGTTCAGTCACAGCAGAGATGGCCTCACACACTCCCTCAGTGAGGGCAGTGTTCCAGCCTCCCTCAGCCCCGCCCATTCTCCACAGGTTACCATGGACTACAGATGCTGCATTCTGAGGCCAGGGCGTTCCGAGAATGCCAAGGGCAGACATGATGACCTTAAATGATTTCCTCTTGTGTCAGGAGGTGCTGTAGGAGCTAGGAAATGGTCCACTTTACAGAAATGTTCAAATTTACTGGCATTTCATATATTCTCTGCTATAACATTGTCCTGATTCTTTCTATATATTCTTTAATTATGTTTGTGTTTTCCTTAATCAAAGTGTGTCTTTTAAATCTTTTCAAAGAATATTCTTTTGACTTACTACCTCACCTGAATTTTATACGTTTTCTGTGGTATTAAGTTCTGCTCATATCTTTATTTATCTTTTTTCTATGTTCTCAGGGTTTATTGTTTTGATCTTCTGATGTCAATTAAAACACTTGGTTATTCATTTTCATCAATCTTTTTACTTATAAAGATTTGAACTTTTAAAGATTCCAGCTCACTTTTAAGTTTCTAAGGGTCAGGTCCTCTACATTGTGGCTGGCCTAAGGCTTAGTTCACCACATAGCAATGTACATATTGACATTTTCCCCTCGACTTTCTGTGATTCCCTACATCTCACCTTTCTTTGCAGACAAGCCATTTGAAATACACTTAACTTATTTCACAACCAATAAGTCTTTGAAATAATGTCTATTTTTTAGAGAAATCTTCTTATATAATTAGGCAGAAAATCTCACCTGCCATAGTTTTCAAAACAGCATAATTTCACTCTTCTCAATGCTTAATCTGTGGTATTAAACAACCTTTGAGTATTTAGGTTTATCAACGACATGTACTTTAAAAATGTTTTAGAGATCCTACCAGCCTTTGAAAACCTCCTTGTTCCTTGTTTCAGTTCCAGATTTATGTATATTTTCTGCCTTGCACCTGATTATTCCAACATCAGATAGATGGCCTAGGGAATCTCATTCTGGTATTGATTGTTTTTGCTGATTGTCTCACTTTGTAGCTGATTTCTTCAATATTGTGTAAATTTAGATCATGAGCTCATGTTTAGCTAAACAGCTGACCTTGTAAGAGGCTTAGGTGTGAACGCTGGTAAGCTTCAGCAGAAAGTCGGCAAAGATTTATTTGTGTCCCTCCAATGAGTTGCCCGCAAGGACCCCGTTTTCTACAAGTGTTGGTCCAATACTCCTTCGAGAGGCAGTGGACTCAGACATGGCTGCTTTTCAGCCTTCGATCTGGGGCAGGGCCAGTGGGCGGCCTGTGGCCCGGGCAAGAGCCTCTCCACATGTGTCCCAGGGACCCATTTGCCTGCGAACTTCGGTCACCTGGCAGGAAGCTACGATGCCCTGACCTATGGTGAGCTGTGCAGCGAGGAGTACTGCGCGGACAGGTTCCAAACACACTTCAAATAAGAGGGCGGCCTGAGTGGAAAGGTGAGAGTTTGGGCAGCTGTGCAGACAAAGAAGGCGCCCTTTGTCCTAGGCCTAAATGCTTGTGACACCCCACTGGGTCTGCCGGGCTCTGAGGGCCCTGCCCTGGGCCCCCTGCTCCCCTGCCCTTTGTTCAGTCACAGCAGAGATGGCCACACACACTCCCTCAGTGAGGGCAGTGTTGCAACCTCCCTCAGCCACGCCCCCTCTCCGCAGGTTACCATGGACTACAGATTCTGCATTCTGAGGCCAGGGCGTTCCGAGAATGCCAAGGGCAGACATGATGACCTTAAATGATTTCCTCTTGTGTCAGTTTTGGTAAACTTTAGGAGCTAGGAAATGGTCCGCTTTACAGAAATGTTCAAATTTACTGGCATTTCATATATTCTCTGCTATAACATTGTCCTGATTCTTTCTGTATATTGTTTACTTATGTTTTTGTTTTCCTTAATCAAAGTGTGTCTTTTAAATCTTTTCAAAGAATATTCTTTGGACTCAGTACCTTACCTGAATTTTATACGTTTTCTGTTGTATTAAGTTCTGCTCATATCTTTATTTATCTTTTTTCTATGTTCTCAGGGGTTATTGAATTGATTTTCTGATGTCAAGTAAAACACTTTGTTATTCATTTTAATAAATCTTTTTACTTATAAAGATTTGAACTTTTAAAGATTCCAGCTTACTTGTACGTTTCTCAGGGTCCATTCCTCTACACTGTTGCCGGCCTAAGGATTAGTTCACCATTAGCAATGTATATATTGACATATTATCCCCTCGGCTTTCTGTGATTCCCTACATCTCACCTTTCTTTGCAGACAAGCCATTTGAAATACCCTTAACTTATTTCACAGCCAATAAGTCTTTGAAATAATGTGTATTTTTTAGAGAAATCATCTTATATAATTAGGCAGAAAATCTCACCTTCCATAATTTTCTAAACAGCATAATTTCACTCTTCTCACTGCTTAATTTGTTGTATTAAACAACCTTTGAGTATTTAGCTTTATCAATGCCATGTACTTTAAAAATGTTTTAGAGATCCTACCAGTCTTTGAAAACATGCTTGTTCCTTGTTTCATTTCCAGGTTTATGTATATTTTCTGCCTAGCACCTGATTATTCTAACATCTGACGGGTGGCCTAGGGAATCTAATTCTGCTATTGATTGTTTTTGCTGATTGTCTCCCTTTGAAGCTGATTTCTTCATTATTGTGTAAATTTAGATCATGAGCTCATGTTTATCTACACAGCTGACCTTGTAAGAGGCTTAGGTGTGAACGCTCATAAGTTTCAGGAAAATGTCAGCAAAGATTTATTTGTGTCCCTCCAATGAGTTGCCCACAAGGACCCCGTTTTCTAGAAGTGTTGGTCCAATACTCCCTCTAGGGTTAGGGGACATAGACAGGGCTGCTTTCCGCTCCCGATCTTGGGCAGGGGCAGTGGGCGGCCTGTGGACCGGGCCGGAGCCTCTCTGCGTGTGAACCTGGGAATCTTCTCTCCTGCGATCTTCGGTCACCTGGCAGGAAGCTACGATGCCCAGACCTATGGTTAGCTGTGCAGCGAGGTATACTGTGCGGACAGGTTCCACACACACTTCAATTAAGTGGGTGGCCTGAGTGGAAAAGTGAGAGTTTGGGCAGCTGTGCAGACAAAGAAGGCGCCCAAGGCCTTGGCCTTAATGCTTGTGACACCCCACTGGGCCTGCCCGGCTCTGAGGGCCCTGCCCTGGGACCCCTGCTCCCCTGCCCTTTGTTCAGTCACAGCAGAGATGGCCACACCCAGTCCCTCAGTGAGGGCAGTGTTCCAGCCTCCCTCAGCCCCGCCCAATCTCCGCAGGTTACCATGGACTACAGATGCTGCATTCTGAGGCCAGGGCGTTCCGAGAATGCCAAGGGCAGACATGATGACCTTAAATGATTTCCTCTTGTGTCAGTTTTGGTAAACTGTAGGAGCTAGGAAATTGTCAACTTTACAGAAATGTTCAAATATACTGGCATTTCATATATTCTCTGCTATAACATTGTCCTGATTCTTTCTATATATTCTTTAATTATGTTTGTGTTTTCCTTAATCAAAGTGTGTCTTTTAAATCTTTTCAAAGAATATTCTTTGGAATTACTACCTCACCTGAATTTTATACGTTTTCTGTGGTATTAAGTTCTGCTCATATCTTTATTTATCTTTTTTCTATGTTCTCAGGGTTTATTGTTTTGATCTTCTGATGTCAATTAAATCACTTGGTTATTCATTTTCATCAATCTTTTTACTTATAAAGATTTGAACTTTTAAAGATTCCAGCTCACTTTTAAGTTTCTAAGGGTCAGGTCCTCTACATTGTGGCCGGCCTAAGGCTTAGTTCACCATATAGCAATGTATATATTGACATTTTCCCCTCGACTTTCTGTGATTCCCTACATCTCACCTTTCTTTGCAGACAAGCCATTTGAAATACACTTAACTTATTTCACAACCAATAAGTCTTTGAAATAATGTCTATTTTTTAGAGAAATCTTCTTATATAATTAGGCAGAAAATCTCACCTGCCATTATTTTCAAAACAGCATAATTTCACTCTTCTCAATGCTTAATCTGTGGTATTTAACAACCTTTGAGTATTTAGGTTTATCAACGACATGTACTTTAAAAATGTTTGAGAGATCCTACCAGACTTTGAAAACCTCCTTGTTCCTTGTTTCAGTTCCAGTTTTATGTATATTTTCTGCCTTGCACCTGATTATTCCTGCATCAGATGGATGGCCTAGGGAATCTCATTCTGGTATTGATTGTTTTTGCTGATTGTCTCCCTTTGTAGCTGATTTCTTCAATATTGTGTAAATTTAGATCATGAGCTCATGTTTAGCTAAACAGATGACGTTGTAAGAGGCTTAGGTGTGAACGCTGGTAAGCTTCAGCAGAAAGTCAGCAAAGATTTATTTGTGTCCCTCCAATGAGTTGCCCGCAAGGTCCCCGTTTTCTACAAGTGTTGGTCTAATACTCCTTCGAGAGGCAGTGGACTCAGACATGGCTGCTTTTCAGCCTTCGATCTGGGGCAGGGCCAGTGGGCGGCCTGTGGCCCGGGCAGGAGCCTCTCCGCATGTGTCCCAGGGACCCATTTGCCTCCGAACTTCGGTCAACTGGCAGGAAGCTACGATGCCCTGACCTATGGTGAGCTGTGCAGCGAGGTGTACTGCGCGGACAGGTACCCAACACACTTCAAATAAGAGGGCGGCCTGAGTGGAAAGCTGAGAGTTTGGGCAGCTGTGCAGACAAAGAAGGCGCCCTTTGGCCTGGGCCTAAATGCTTGTGACACTCCACTGGGTCTGCCGGGCTCTGAGGGCCCTGCCCTGGGACCCTGCTCCCCTGCCCTTTGTTCAGTCACAGCAGAGATGGCCACACCCACTCCCTCAGTGAAGGCAGTCTTCCAACCTCCCTTAGCCACGCACCCTCTCCGCAGGTTACCATGGACTACAGATGCTGCATTCTGAGGCCAGGGCGTTCCGAGAATGCCAAGGGCAGACATGATGACCTTAAATGATTTCCTCTTGTGTCAGTTTTGGTAAACTTTAGGAGCTAGGAAATCGTCCACTTTACAGAAATATTCAAATTTACTTGCAATTCATATATTCTCCGCTATAACATTGTCCTGATTCTTTCTGTATATTATTTACTTTTTTTTGTTTTCCTAATTCAAAGTGTGTCTTTTAAATCTTTTCAAAGAATATTCTTTGGACTTACTAAATCACCTAAATTTTATACGTTTTCTGTTGTATTAAGTTCTGCTCATATCTTTATTTATCTTTTTTCTATGTTCTCAGGGTTTATTGTTTTGATTTTCTGTTGTCAAGTAAAACACTTGGTTATTATTTTTAATAAATCTTTTTACTTATAAAGATTTGAACTTTTAAAGATTCCAGCTTCCTTGTACCTTTCTAAGTGTACATTCCTCTACACTGTTGCCGGCCTAAGGCTTAGTTCACCATATAGCAATGTATATATTGACATATTATCGCCTCGGCTTTCTGTGATTCCCTACATCTCACATTTCTTTGCAGACAAGACATTTGAAATACCCTTAACTTATTTCACAGCCAATAAGACTCTGAAATAATGTGTATTTTTTAGAGAAATCTAAATTTAGGTCATGAGCTCATGTTTAGCTAAACAGCTGACCTTGTAAAAGGCTTAGGTGTGAACGCTCGTAAGTTTCAGCAAAAAGTCGGCAAAGAATTATTTGTGTCCCTCCAATGAGTTGCCCACAAGGACCCCGTTTTCTAGAAGTGTTGGTCCAATACTCCCTCTAGGGGTAGGGGACTTAGACAGGGCTGCTTACGGCCCCCGATCTTGGGCATGGGCAGTGGGGGGCCTGTGGCCCGGGCAGGAGCCTCTCTGCGTGTGAACCTGGGAATCATCTCTCCTGCGAACTTCGGTCACCTGACAGGAAGCTACGATGCCCAGACCTATGGTTAGCTGTGCAGCGAGGTACACTGCGCGGACAGGTTCCACACACACTTCAACTAAGTGGGTGGCCTGAGTGGAAAAGTGAGAGTTTGGGCAGCTGTGCAGACAAAGAAGGCGCCCTATGGCCTAGGCCTAAATGCTTGTGACACCCCACTGGGCCTGCCGGGCCCTGAGGGCCCTGCCCTGGGCCCCCGGCTCCCCTGCCCTTTGTTCAGTCACAGCAGAGATGGCCACACCCACTCCCTCAGTGAGGGCAGTGTTCCAGCCTCCCTCAGCCCCTCCCACTCTCCGCAGGTTACCATGGACTACAGAAGCTGCATTCTGAGGCCAGGGCGTTCCGAGAATGCCAAGGGCAGACATGATGACCTTAAATGATTTCCTCTTGTGTCAGTTTTGGTAAACTGTAGGAGCTAGGAAATGGTCCACTTTACAGAAATGTTCAAATTTACTGGAATTTCATATATTCTCTGCTATAACATTGTCCTGATTCTTTCTATATATTCTTTAATTATGTTTGTGTTTTCCTTAATCAAAGTGTGTCTTTTAAATCTTTTCAAAGAATATTCTTTGGACTTACTACCTCACCTGAATTTTATACGTTTTCTGTGGTATTAAGTTCTGCTCATATCTTTATTTATCTTTTTTCTATGTTCTCAGGGTTTATTGTTTTGATCTTCTGATGTCAATTAAAACACTTGGTTATTCATTTTCATCAATCTTTTTACTTATAAAGATTTGAACTTTTAAAGATTCCAGCTCACTTTCAAGTTTCTAAGGGTCAGGTCCTCTACATTGTGGCTGGCCTAAGGCTTTGTTCACCATATAGCAATGTATATATTGACATTTTCCCCTCGACTTTCTGTGATTCCCTACATCTCACCTTTCTTTGCAGACAAGCCATTTGAAATACACTTAACTTATTTCACAGCCAATAAGTCTTCGAAATAATGTCTATTTTTTAGAGAAATCTTCCGACATAATTAGGCAGAAAATCTCACCTGCCATAGTTTTCAAAACAGCATAATTTCACTCTTCTCAATGCTTAATCTGTGGTATTAAACAACCTTTGAGTATTTAGGTTTATCAACGACATGTACTTTAAAAATGTTTTAGAGAACCTACCAGCCTTTGAAAACCTCCTTGTTCCTTGTTTCAGTTCCAGTTTTATGTATATTTTCTGCCTTGCACCTGATTATTCCAACATCAGATGGATGTCCTAGGGAATCTCTTTCAGGTATTGATTGTTTTTGCTGATTGTCTCCCTTTGTAGCTGATTTCTTCAATATTGTGTAAATTTAGATCATGAGCTCATGTTTAGCTAAACAGCTGACCTTGTAAAAGGCTTAGGTGTGAACGCTCGTAAGTTTCAGCAAAAAGTCGGCAAAGATTTATTTGTGTCCCTCCAATGAGTTGCCCACAAGGACCCCGTTTTCTAGAAGTGTTGGTCCAATACTCCCTCTAGGGGTAGGGGACTTAGACAGGGCTGCTTTCGGCCCCCGATCTTGGGCAGGGGCAGTGGGCCGCCTGTGGCCCGGGCAGGAGCTTCTCTGCATGTGAACCTGGGAATCATCTCTCCTGCGAACTTCGGTCACCTGGCAGGATGCTATGATGCCCAGACCTATGGTTAGCTGTGCAGCGAGGTATACTGCGCGGACAGGTTCCACACTCACTGCAACTAAGTGGGCGGCCTGAGTGGAAAAGTAAGAGTTTGGGCAGCTGTGCAGACAAAGAAGGCGCCGTAAGGCCTGGGCCTAAATGCTTGTGACACCCCACTAGGCCTGCCGGGCTCTGAGGGCCCTGCTCAGGGCCCGCTGCTCCCCTGACCTTTGTTCAGTCACAGCAGAGATGGCCACACCCACTCCCTCAGTGAGGGCAGTGTTCCAGCCTCCCTCAGTCCCGCCCACTCTCCGCAGGTTACCATGGACTACAGATGCTGCATTCTGAGGCCAGGGCGTTCCGAGAATGCCAAGGGCAGACATGATGACCTTAAATGATTTCCTCTTGTGTCAGTTTTGGTAAACTGTAGGAGCTAGGAAATGGTCCACTTTACAGAAATGTTCAAATTTACTGGCATTTCATATATTCTCTGCTATAACATTGTCCTGATTCTTTCTGTATATTATTGTCTTCTTTTGTTTTCCTAAATCAAAGTGAGTCTTTTAAATCTTTTCAAAGAATATTCTTTGGACTTACTAAATCACCTAAATTTTATACTTTTTCTGTTGTATCAAGTTCTGCTCATATCTTTATTTATCTTTATTCTATGTTCACAGGATTTATTGTTTTGATTTTCTGATGTCAAGTAAAACACTTGGTTATTATTTTTAATAAATCTTTTTACTTATAAAGATTTGAACTTTTAAAGATTCCAGCTTCCTTGTACGTTTCTAAGGGTCCATTCCTCTTCACTGTTGCCGGCCTAAGGCTTAGTTCACCATATAGCAATGTATATATTGACATATTATCCCCTCGGCTTTCTGTGATTCCCTACATCTCACCTTTCTTTGCAGACAAGACATTTGAAATACCCTTAACTTATTTCACAGCCAATAAGTCTTTGAAATAATGTGTATTCTTTAGAGAAATCATCTTATATAATTAGGCAGAAAATCTCACCTTCCGTAGTTTTCTAAACAGCATAATTTCACTCTTCTCACTGCTTAATTTGTTGTATTAAACAACCTTTGAGTATTTAGCTTTATCAATGACATGTACTTTAACTTATTTCACAGCCAATAAGTCTTTGAAATAATGTCTATTTTTTAGAGAAATCTTCTGACATAATTAGGCAGAAAATCTCACCTGCCATTGTTTTCAAAACAGCATAATTTCACTCTTCTCAATGCTTAATCTGTGGTATTAAACAACCTATGAGTATTTAGGTTTATCAATGACATGTACTTTAAAAATGTTTTAGAGATCCTACCAGCCTTTGAAAACCTCCTAGTTCCTTGTTTCAGTTCCAGTTTTATGTATATTTTCTGCCTTGCACCTGATTATTCCAACATCAGATGGATGGCCTAGGGAATCTCATTCTGGTATTGATTGTTTTTGCTGATTGTCTCACTTTGTAGCTGATTTCTTCAATATTGTGTAAATTTAGATCATGAGCTCATGTTTAGCTAAACAGCTGACCTTGTAAGAGGTTTAGGTGTGAACGCTGGTACGCTTCAGCAGAAAGTCGGCAAAGATTTATTTGTGTCCCTCCAATGAGTTTCCCGCAAGGACCCCGTTTTCTACAAGTGTTGGTCCAATACTCCTTCGAGAGGCAGTGGACTCAGACATGGCTGCTTTTCAGCCTTCGATCTGGGGCAGGGCCAGTGGGCGGCCTGTGGCCCGGGCAGGAGCCTCTCCGCATGTGTCCCAGGGACCCATTTGCCTGCGAACTTCGGTCACCTGGCAGGAAGCTACGATGCCCTGACCTATGGTTAGCTGTGCAGCGAGGTGTACTGCTCGGACAGGTTCCAAACACACTTCAAATAAGAGGGCGGCCTGAGTGGAAAGGTGAGAGTTTGGGGAGCTGTGCAGACAAAGAAGGCGCCCTTTGGCCTGGGCCTAAATGCTTGTGACACCCCACTAGGTCTGCCGGGATCTGAGGGCCCTGCCCTGGGCCCCCTGCTCCCCTGCCCTTTGTTCAGTCACAGCAGAGATGGCCACACCCACTCCCTCAGTGATGGCAGTCTTCCAACCTCCCTCAGCCACGCCCCCTCTCCGCAGGTTACCATGGACTACAGATGCTGCATTCTGAGGCCAGGGCGTTCCGAGAATGCCAAGGGCAGTCATGATGACCTTAAATGATTTCCTCTTGTGTCAATTTTCGTAAACTGTAGCAGCTAGGAAATGGTCCGCTTTACAGAAATGTTCAAGTTTACTGGCATTTCATATATTCTCTGCTATAACATTGTCCTGATTCTTTCTATATATTCTTTAATTATGTTTGTGCTTTCCTTAATCAAAGTGTGTCTTTTAAATCTTTTCAAAGAATATTCTTTGGACTTACTACCTCACCTGAATTTTATACGTTTTCTGTGGTATTAAGTTCTGCTCATATCTTTATTTATCTTTTTTCTATGTTCTCAGGGTTTATTGTTTTGATCTTCTGATGTCAATTAAAACACTTTGTTATTCATTTTCATCAATCTTTTTACTTATAAAGATTTGAACTTTTAAAGATTCCAGCTCACTTTTAAGTTTCTAAGGGTCAGGTCCTCTATATTGTTTCTGGCCTAAGGCTTAGTTCACCATATAGCAATGTATATATTGACATTTTCCCCTCGACTTTCTGTGATTCCCTACATCTCACCTTTCTTTGCAGACAAGCCATTTGAAATACACTTAACTTATTTCACAACCAATAAGTCTTTGAAATAATGTCTATTTTTTAGAGAAATCTTCTTATATAATTTGGCAGAAAATCTCACCTGCCATAGTTTTCAAAACAGCATAATTTCACTCTTCTCAATGCTTAATCTGTGGTATTAAACAACCTTTGAGTATTCAGGTTTATCAACGACATGTACTTTAAAAATGTTTTAGAGATCCTACCAGCCTTTGAAAACCTCCTTGTTCCTTGTTTCAGTTCCAGTTTTATGTATATTTTCTGCCTTGCACCTGATTATTCCAACATCAGATGGATGGCCTAGGGAATCTCATTCTGGTATTGATTGTTTTTCCTGATTGTCTCCCTTTGTAGCTGATTTCTTCATTATTGTGTAAATTTAGGTCATGAGCTCATGTTTAGCTAAACAGCTGACCTTGTAAAAGGCTTAGGTGTGAACGCTCGTAAGTTTCAGCAAAAAGTCGGCAAATATTTATTTGTGTCCCTCCAATGAGTTGCCCACAAGGAACCCGTTTTCTAGAAGTGTTGGTCCAATACTCCCTCTAGGGGTAGGGGACTTAGACAGGGCTGCTTTCGGCCCCCGATCTTGGGCAGGGGCAGTGGGCGGCGTGTGGCCCGGGCTGGAGCCTCTCTGCGTGTGAACCTGGGAATCATCTCTCCTGCGAACTTCGGTCACCTGGCAGGAAGCTACGATGCCCAGACCTATGGTTAGCTGTGCAGCGAGGTATACTGCGTGGACAGGTTCCACACACACTTCAAATAAGTGGGTGGCCTCAGTGGAAAAGTGAGAGTTTGGCCAGCTGTGCTGACAAAGAAGGCGCCCTATGGCCTGGGCCTAAATGCTTGTGACACCCCACTGGGCCTGCCTTGCTCTGAGGGCCCTGCCCTGGGCCCCCTGCTCCCCTGCCCTTTGTTCAGTCACAGCAGAGATGGCCACACACACTCCCTCAGTGAGGGCAGTGTTCCAGCCTCCCTCAGCCCCGCCCACTCTCCACAGGTTACCATGGACTACAGATGCTGAATTCTGAGGCCAGGGCGTTCCGAGAATGCCAAGGGCAGACATGATGACCTTAAATGATTTCCTCTTGTGTCAGTTTTGGTAAACTGTAGGAGCTAGGAAATGGTCCACTTTACAGAAATATTCAAATTTACTGGCAATTCATATATTCTCCGCTATAACATTGTCCTGATTCTTTCTGTATATTATTTACTTTTTTTTGTTTTCCTAAATCAAAGTGTGGCTTTTAAATCTTTTCAAAGAATATTCTTTGGACTTACTACCTCACCTGAATTTTATACGTTTTCTGTGGTATTAAGTTCTGCTCATATCTATCTTTATCTTTTTTCTATGTTCTCAGGGTTTATTGTTTTGATTTTCTGATGTCAAGTAAAACACTTGGTTATTATTTTTAATAAATCTTTTTACTTATAAAGATTTGAACTTTTAAAGATTCCAGCTTCCTTGTACGTTTCTAACGGTCCATTCCTCTACACTGTTGCCTGCCTAAGGCTTAGTTCACCATATAGCAATGTATATATTGACATATTATCCCCTCGGCTTTCTGTGATTCCCTACATCTCACCTTTCTTTGCAGACAAGACATTTGAAATACCCTTAACTTATTTCACAGCCAATAAGTCTTTGAAATAATGTGTATTTTTTAGAGAAATCATCTTATATAATTAGTCAGAAAATCTCACCTTCCATAGTTTTCTAAACAGCATAATTTCACTCTTCTCACTGCTTAATTTGTTGTATTAAACAACCTTTGAGTATTTAGCTTTATCAATGACATGTACTTTAAAAATGTTTTAGAGATAGTACCAGTCTTTGAAAACATCCTTGTTCCTTGTTTCTTTTCCAGGTTTATGTATATTTTCTGCCTAGCACCTGATTATTCCTACATCTGACGGATGGCCTAGGGAATCTCATTCTGGTATTGATTGTTTTTGCTGATTGTCTCACTTTGTAGCTGATTTCTTCAATATTGTGTAAATTTAGATCATGAGCTCATGTTTAGCTAAACAGCTGACCTTGTAAGAGGCTTAGGTGTGAACGCTGGTACGCTTCAGCAGAAAGTCGGCAAAGATTTATTTGTGTTCCTCCAATGATTTGCCCGCAAGGACCCCGTTTTCTACAAGTGTTGGTCCAATACTCCCTCTAGGGGTAGGGGAGTTAGACAGGGCTGCTTTCGGCCCCCGATCTTGGGCAGGGGCAGTGGGCCGCCTGTGGCCCGGGCAGGAGCTTCTCTGCATGTGAACCTGGGAATCATCTCTCCTGAGAACTTCGGTCACCTGGCAGGAAGCTATGATGCCCAGACCTATGGTTAGCTGTGCAGCGAGGTATAATGCGCGGACAGGTTCCACACTCACTGCAACTATGTGGGCGGCCTGAGTGGAAAGGTGAGAGTTTGGGCAGCTGTGCAGACAAAGAAGGCGCCGTAAGGCCTGGGCCTAAATGCTTGTGACACCCCACTAGGCCTGCCGGGCTCTGAGCGCCCTGCCCAGGGCCCGCTGCTCCCCTGCCCTTTGTTCAGTCACAGCAGAGATGGCCACACCCACTCCCTCTGTGAGGCCAGTGTTCCAGCCTCCCTCAGTCCCGCCCACTATCCGCAGGTTAACATGGACTACAGATGCTGCATTCTGAGGCCAGGGCGTTCCGAGAATGCCAAGGGCAGACATGATGACCTTAAATGATTTCCTCTTGTGTCAGTTTTGGTAAACTGTAGGAGCTAGGAAATGGTCCACTTTACAGAAATGTTCAAATTTACTGGCATTTCATATATTATCTGCTATAACATTGTCCTGATTCTTTCTGTATATTATTTACTTTTTTTGTTTTCCTAAATCAAAGTGTGTCTTTTAAATCTTTTCAAAGAATATTCTTTGGACTTACTAAATCACCTAAATTTTATACGTTTTCTGTTGTATCAAGTTCTGCTCATATATTTATTTATCTTTTTTCTATGTTCTCAGGGTTTATTGTTTTGATTTTCTGATGTAAAGTAAAACATTTGGTTATTATTTTTAATAAATCTTTTTACTTATAAAGATTTGAACTTTTAAAGATTCCAGCTTCCTTGTACGTTTCTAAGGGTCCATTCCTCTACACTGTTGCTGGCCTAAGGCTTAGTTCACCATATAGCAATGTATATATTGACATATTATCCCCTCGGCTTTCTGTGATTCCCTACATCTCACCTTTCTTTGCAGACAAGACATTTGAAATAACCTTAACTTATTTCACAGCCAATAAGTCTTTGAAATAATGTGTATTCTTTAGAGAAATCATCTTATATAATTAGGCAGAAAATCTCACCTTCCGTAGTTTTCTAAACAGCATAATTTCACTCTTCTCACTGCTTAATTTGTTGTATTAAACAACCTTTGAGTATTTAGCTTTATCAATGACATGTACTTTAACTTATTTCACAGCAAATAAGTCTTTGAAATAATGTCTATTTTTTAGAGAAATCTTCTGACATAATTAGGCAGAAAATCTCACCTTCCATAGGTTTCTAAACAGCATAATTTCACTCTTCTCACTGCTTAATTTGTTGTATTAAACAACCATTGAGTATTTCGCTTTATCAATGACATGTACTTTAAAAATGTTTTAGAGATCCTACCAGTCTTTGAAAACATCCTTGTTCCTTGTTTCAGTTCCTGTTTTATGTATATTTTCTGCCTAGCACCTGATTATTCCAACATCTGACGGATGGCCTAGGGAATCTAATTCTGGTATTGATTGTTTTGCTGATTGTCTCCCTTTGTAGCTGATTTCTTCATTATTGTGTAAATTTAGATCATGAGCTCATGTTTAGCTAAACAGCTGACCTTGTAACAGGCTTAGGTGTGAACGCTCGTAAGTTTCAGAAAAAGTCAGCAAAGATTTATTTGTGTCCCTCCAATGAGTTGCCCACAAGGACCCCGTTTTCTACAAGTGTTGGTCCAATACTCCCTCTAGGGGTAGGGGAATTAGACAGGGCTGCTTTCGGCACCCGATCTTGGGCAGGGGCAGTGGGCCGCCTGTGGCCCGGGCATGAGCCGCTCTGCATGTGAACCTGGGAATTATCTCTCCTGCGAACTTCGGTCACCTGGCAGGAAGCTATGATGCCCAGACCTATGGTTAGCTGTGCAGCGAGGTATACTGCGCGGACAGGTTCCACACTCACTTCAACTAAGTGGGTGGCCTGAGTGGAAAAGTGAGAGTTTGGGCAGCTGTGCAGACAATGAAGGCGCCCTAAGGCCTGGGCCGAAATGCTTGTGACACCCCACTAGCCCTGCCGGGCTCTGAGGGCCCTGCCCATGGACCGCTGCTCCCCTGCCATTTGTTCAGTCACAGCAGAGATGGCCACACCCACTCCCTCTGTGAGGGCAGTGTTCCAGCCTCCCTCAGTCCCGCCCACTCTCCGCAGGTTACCATGGACTACAGATGCTGCATTCTGAGGCCAGGGCGTTCCGAGAATGCCAAGGGCAGACATGATAAACTTAAATGATTTCCTCTTGTGTCAGTTTTGGTAAACTGTGGGAGCTAGGAAATGGTCCACTTTACAGAAATGTTCAAATTTACTGGCATTTCATATATTCTCTGCTATAACATTGTCCTGATTCTTTCTATATATGCTTTAATTATGTTTGTGCTTTCCTTAATCAAAGTGTGTCTTTTAAATCTTTTCAAAGAATATTCTTTGGACTTACTACCACACCTGAATTTTATACGTTTTCTGTGGTATTAATTTCTGCTCATATCTATCTTTATCTTTTTTCTATGTTCTCAGGGTTTATTGTTTTGATCTTCTGATGTCAATTAAAACACTTGGTTATTCATTTTCATCAATCATTTTACTTATAAAGATTTGAACTTTTAAAGATTCCAGCTCACTTTTAAGTTTCTAAGGGTCAGGTCCTCTACATTGTGGCTGGCCTAAGGCTTAGTTCACCATATAGCAATGTATATATTGACATTTTCCCCTCGAATTTCTGTGATTCCCTACATCTCACCTTTCTTTGCAGACAAGCCATTTGAAATACACTTAACTTATTTCACAGCCAATAAGTGTTTGAAATAATGTCTATTTTTTAGAGAAATCTTCTGACATAATTAGGCAGAAAATCTCACCTGCCATAGTATTCAAAACAGCATAATTTCTCTCTTCTCAATGCTTAATCTGTGGTATTAAACAACCTTTGAGTATTTAGGTTTATCAATGACATGTACTTTAAAAATGTTTTAGAGATCCTACCAGCCTTTGAAAACCTCCTTGTTCCTTGTTTCAGTTCCAGTTTTATGTATATTTTCTGCCTTGCACCTGATTATTCCAACATTAGATGGATGGCCTAGGGAATCTCATTCTGGTATTGATTGTTTTTGCTGATTGTCTCCCTTTGTAGCTGATTTCTTCAATATTGTGTAAATTTAGATCATGAGCTCATGTTTAGCTAAACAGCTGACCTTGTAAGAGGCTTAGGTGTGAATGCTGGTACGCTTCAGCAGAAAGTCGGCAAAGATTTGTTTGTGTCCCTCCAATGAGTTGCCCGCAGGGACCCCGTTTTCTACAAGTGTTGGTCCAATACTCCTTCGAGAGGCAGTGGACTCAGACATGGCTGCTTTTCAGCCTTCGATCTGGGGCAGGGCCTGTTGGCGGCCTGTGGCCCGGGCAGGAGCCTCTCCGCATGTGTCCCAGGGTCCCATTTGCCTGCGAACTTCGGTCACCTGGCAGGAAACTACGATGCCCTGACCTATGGTTAGCTGTGCAGCGAGGTGTACTGCTCGGACAGGTTCCAAACACACTTCAAATAAGAGGGCGGCCTGAGTGGAAAGGTGAGAGTTTGGGCAGCTGTGCAGACAATGAAGGCGCCCTTTGGCCTGGGCCTAAATGCTTGTGACACCCCTCTGTGTCTGCCGGGCTCTGAGGGCCCTTCCCTGGGCCCCCTGCTCCCTTGCCCTTTGTTCAGTCACAGCAGAGATGGCCACACCCACTCCCTCAGTGATGGCAGTCTTCCAACCTCCCTCAGCCACGCCTTCTCTCCGCAGGTTACCATGGACTACAGATGCTGCATTCTGAGGCCAGGGCGTTCCGAGAATGCCAAGGGCAGACATGATGACCTTAAATGATTTCCTCTTGTGTCAGTTTTGGTAAACTGTAGCAGCTAGGAAATGGTCCGCTTTACAGAAATGTTCAAGTTTACTGGCATTTCATATATTCTCTGCTATAACATTGTCCTGATTCTTTCTATATATTCTTTACTTATGTTTATGTTTTCCTTAATCAAAGTGTGTCTTTTAAAAATTTTCAAAGAATATTCTTTGGACTTACTACCTCACCTGAATTTTATACGTTTTCTGTGGTATTAAGTTCTGCTCATATCTTTATTTATCTTTTTTCTATGTTCTCAGGGTTTATTGTTTTGATCTTCTGATGTCAATTAAAACACTTGGTTATTCATTTTCATCAATCTTTTTACTTATAAAGATTTGAACTTTTAAAGATTCTAGCTCACTTTTAAGTTTCTAAGGGTCAGGTCCTCTACATTGTGGCTGGCCTAAGGCTTAGTTCACCATATAGCAATGTATATATTGACATTTTCCCCTCGAATTTCTGTGATTCCCTACATCTCACCTTTCTTTGCAGACAAGCCATTTGAAATACACTTAACTTATTTCACAGCCAATAATTCTTTGAAATAATGTCTATTTTTTAGAGAAATCTTCTTATATAATTAGGCAGAAAATCTCACCTGCCATAGTTTTCAAAGCAGCATAATTTCACTCTTCTCAATGTTTAATCTGTGGTATTAAACAACCTTTGAGTATTTAGGTTTATCAACGACATGTACTTTAA
Source organism: Mesoplodon bidens (assembly GCF_964165515.1). Lineage (NCBI taxonomy): Eukaryota > Metazoa > Chordata > Mammalia > Artiodactyla > Ziphiidae > Mesoplodon > Mesoplodon bidens. The sequence goes on from NC_138180.1 coordinate 9,723,901, forward strand.
AAATGTTTTAGAGATCCTACCAGCCTTTGAAAACCTCCTTGTTCCTTGTTTCATTTCCAGTTTTCTGTATATTTTCTGCCTTGCTCCTGATTATTCCAACATCAGATGGATGGCCTAGGGAATCTCATTCTGGTATTGATTGTTTTTGCTAATTGTCTCCCTTTGTAGCTGATTTCTTCAATATTGTGTAAATTTAGATCATGAGCTCATGTTTAGCTAAACAGCTGACCTTGTAAGAGGCTTAGGTGTGAACGCTGGTAAGCTTCAGCAGAACGTCGGCAAAGATTTATTTGTGTCCCTCCAATGAGTTGCCCTCAAGTACCCCGTTTTCTACAAGTGTTGGTCCAATACTCCTTCGAGAGGCAGTGGACTCAGACATGGCTGCTTATCAGGCTTCGATCTGGGGCAGGGCCAGTGGGCGGCCTGTGGCCCGGGAAGGAGCCTCTCCGCATGTGTCCCAGGGACCCATTTGCCTGCGAACTTCAGTCACCTGGCAGGAAGCTACGATGCCTTGACCTATGGTTAGCTGTGCAGCGAGGTGTTCTGCGCGGACAGGTACCCAACACACTTCAAATAAGAGGGCGGCCTGAGTGGAAAGGTGAGAGTTTGGGCAGCTGTGCAGACAAAGAAGGCGCCCTTTGGCCTGGGCCTAAATGCTTGTGACACCCCACTGGGTCTGCCGGGCACTGAGGGCCCTGCCCTGGGCCCACTGCTCCCCTGCCCTTTGTTCAGTCACAGCAGAGATGGCCACACCCACTCCCTCAGTGAGGGCAGTCTTCCAACCTCCCTCAGCCACGCCCCCTCTCCGCAGGTTACCATGGACTACAGATGCTGCATTCTGAGGCCAGGGCGTTCCGAGAATGCCAAGGGCAGACATGATGACCTTAAATGATTTCCTCTTCTGTCAGTTTTGGTAAACTTTAGGAGCTAGGAAATGGTCCACTTTACAGAAATATTCAAATTTACTGGCAATTCATATATTCTCCGCTATAACATTTTCCTGATTCTTCCTGTATATTATTTACTTTTTTTTGTTTTCCTAAATCAAAGTGTGTCTTTTAAATTTTTCAAGAATATTCTTTGGACTTACTAAATCACCTAAATTTTATACATTTTCTGTTGTATTAAGTTCTGCTCATATCTTTATTTATCTTTTTTCTATGTTCTCAGTGTTTATCGTTTTGATTTTCTGATGTCAAGTAAAACACTTGTTTATTATTTTTAATAAATCTTTTTACTTATAAATATTTGAACTTTTAAAGATTCCAGCTTACTTGTAGTTTCTAAGGGTCCATTCCTCTACACTGTTGCCCGCCTAAGGCTTAGTTCACCATATAGCAATGTATATATTGACATATTATCCCCTCGGCTTTCTGTGATTCCCTACATCTCACATTTCTTTGCAGATAAGACATTTGAAATACCCTTAACTTATTTCACAGCCAATAAGTCTTTGAAATAATGTGTATTTTTTAGAGAAATCATCTTATATTATTAGGCAGAAAATCTCACCTTCCATAGTTTTCTAAACAGCATAATTTCACTCTTCTCACTGCTTAATTTGTTGTATAAAACAACCTTTGAGTATTTAGCTTTATCAATGACATGTACTTTAAAAATGTTTTAGAGATCCTACCAGTCTTTGAAAACATCCTTGTTCCTTGTTTCTTTTCCAGGTTTATGTATATTTTCTGCCTAGCACCTGATTATTCCAACATCTGACGGATGGCTTAGGGAATCTAATTCTGGTATTGATTTTTTTTTCTGATTGTCTCCCTTTGTAGCTGATTTCTTCATTATTGTGTAAATTTAGATCATGAGCTCATGTTTAGCTAAACAGCTGACCTTGTAAAAGGCTTAGGTGTGAACGCTCGTAAGTTTCAGCAAAAAGTCGGCAAAGATTTATTTGTGTCCCTCCAATGAGTTGCCCACAAGGAACCCGTTTTCTAGAAGTGTTGGTCCAATACTCCCTCTAGGGGTAGGGGAATTAGACAGGGCTGCTTTCGGCCCCCGATCTTGGGCAGGGGCAGTGGGCCGCCTGTGGTCCGGGCAGGAGCCTCTCTGCGTGTGAACCTGGGAATCATCTCTCCTGCGAACTTCGGCCACTTGGCAGGAAGCTATGATGCCTAGACCTATGGATAGCTGTGCAGCGAGGTATACTGCGCGGACAGGTTCCACACTCACTGCAACTAAGTGGTTGGCCTGAGTGGAAAAGTGAGAGTTTGGGCAGCTGTGCAGACAATGAAGGCGCCCTAAGGCCTGGGCCGAAATGCTTGTGAAACCCCACTAGGCCTGCCGGGCTCTGAGGGCCCTCCCCATGGCCCGCTGCTCCCCTGCCCTTTGTTCAGTCACAGCAGAGATGGCCAAACCCACTCCCTCTGTGAGGGCAGTGTTCCAGCGTCCCTCAGTCCCGCCCACTCTCCGCAGGTTACCATGGACTACAGATGCTGCATTCTGAGGCCAGGGCGTTCCGAGAATGCCAAGGGCAGACATGATGACCTTAAATGATTTCCTCTTGTGTCAGTTTTGGTAAACTGTAGGAGCTAGGAAATGTTCCACTTTACAGAAATGTTCAAATTTACTGGCATTTCATATATTCTCTGCTATAACATTGTCCTGATTCTTTCTATATATTCTTTAATTACGTTTGTGCTTTCCTTAATCAAAGTGTGTCTTTTAAATCTTTTCAAAGAATATTCTTTGGACTTACTACCTCACCTGAATTTTATACGTTTTCTGTGGTATTAAGTTCTGCTCATATCTATCTTTATCTTTTTTCTATGTTCTCAGGGTTTATTGTTTTGATCTTCTGATGTCAATTAAAACACTTGGTTATTCATTTTCATCAATCTTTTTACTTATAAAGAGTTGAACTTTTAAAGATTCCAGCTCACTTTTAAGTTTCTAAGTGTCAGGTCCTCTACATTGTGGCTAGCCTAAGGCTTAGTTCACCATATAGCAATGTATATATTGACATTTTCCCCTCGACTTTCTGTGATTCCCTACATCTCACCTTTCTTTGCTGACAAGCCATTTGAAATACACTTAACTTATTTCACAGCCAATAAGTCTTTGAAATAATGTCTATTTTTTAGAGAAATCTTCTGACATAATTAGGCAGAAAATCTCACCTGCCATAGTTTTCAAAACAGCATAATTTCACTCTTCTCACTGCTTAATTTGTTGTATAAAACAACCTTTGATTATTTAGGTTTATCAATGACATGTACTTTAAAAATGTTTTAGAGATCCTACCAGCCTTTGAAAACCTCCTTGTTCCTTCTTTCAGTTCCAGTTTTATGTATATTTTCTGCCTTGCACCTGATTATTCCAACATCAGATGGATGGCCTAGGGAATCTCATTCTGGTATTGATTGTTTTTGCTGATTGTCTCACTTCGTAGCTGATTTCTTCAATATTGTGTAAATTTAGATCATGAGCTCATGTTTAGCTAAACAGCTGACCTTGTAAGAGGCTTAGGTGTGAACGCTGGTACGCTTCAGCAGAAAGTCGGCAAAGATTTATTTGTGTCCCTCCAATGAGTTGCCCGCAAGGACCCCGTTTTCTACAAGTGTTGGTCCAATACTCCTTCGAGAGGCAGTGGACTCATACATGGCTGCTTTTCAGCCTTCGATCTGGGGCAGGGCCAGTGGGCGGCCTGTGGCCCGGGCAGGAGCCTCTCCGCATGTGTCCCAGGGACACATTTGCCTGCGAACTTCGGTCACCTGGCAGGAAGCTACGATGCCCTGGCTTATGGTTAGCTGTGCAGCGAGGTGTACTGCGTGGACAGGTTGCAAACACACTTCAAATAAGAGGGCGGCCTGAGTGGAAAGGTGAGAGTTTGGGCAGCTGTGCAGACAAAGAAGGCGCCCTTTGGCCTGGGCCTAAATGCTTGTGACACCCCACTCTGTCTGCCGGGCTCTGAGGGCCCTGCCCTGGGCCCCCTGCTCCCCTGCCCTTTGTTCAGTCACAGCAGAGATGGCCACACCCACTCCCTCGTGATGGCAGTCTTCCAACCTCCCTCAGCCACGCCCCCTCTCCGCAGGTTACCATGGACTACAGATGCTGCATTCTGAGGCCAGGGCGTTCCGAGAATGCCAAGGGCAGACATGATGACCTTAAATGATTTCCTCTTGTGTCAGTTTTCGAAAACTGTAGCAGCTAGGAAATGGTCCGCCTTACAGAAATGTTCAAGTTTACTGGCATTTCATATATTCTCTGCTATAACATTGTCCTGATTCTTTCTGCATATTCTTTACTTATGTTTATGTTTTCCATAATCAAAGTGTGTCTTTTAAATCTTTTCAAAGAATATTCTTTGGACTTACTAAATCACCTGAATTTTATACGTTTTCTGTTGTATTAAGTTCTGGTCATATCTTTATTTATCTTTTTTCTATGTTCTCAGGGTTTATTGTTTTGATCTTCTGATGTCAATTAAAACACATGGTTATTCATTTTCATCAATCTTTTTACTTATAAAGATTTGAACTTTTAAAGATTCCAGCTCACTTTCAAGTTTCTAACGGTCAGGTCCTCTACATTGTGGCTTGCCTAAGGCTTAGTTCACCATATAGCAATGTATATATTGACATTTTCCCCTCGTCTTTCTGTGATTCCCTACATCTCACCTTTCTTTGCAGACAAGCCATTTGAAATACACTTAACTTACTTCACAGCCAATAAGTCTTTGAAATAATGTCTATTTTTTAGAGAAATCTTCTTATATAATTAGGCAGAAAATCTCACCTGCCATAATTTTGAAAACAGCATAATTTCACTCTTCTCAATGCTTAATCTGTGGTATTAAACAACCTTTGAGTATTTAGGTTTATCAATGACATGTACTTTAAAAATGTTTTAGAGATCCTACCAGCCTTTGAAAACCTCCTTGTTCCTTCTTTCAGTTCCAGTTTTATGTATATTTTCTGCCTTGCACCTGATTATTCCAACATCAGATGGATGGCCTAGGGAATCTCATTCTGGTATTGATTGTTTTTGCTGATTGTCTCACTTTGTAGCTGATTTCTTCAATATCGTGTAAATTTATATCATGAGCTCATGTTTAGCTAAACAGCTGACCTTGTAAGAGGCTTAGGTGTGAACGCTGGTACGCTTCAGCAGAAAGTCGGCAAAGATTTATTTGTGTCCCTCCAATGAGTTGCCCGCAAGAACCCCGATTTCTACATGTGTTTGTCCAATACTCCTTCGAGAGGCAGTGGACTCAGACATGGCTGCTTTTCAGCCTTCGATCTGGGGCAGGGCCAGTGGGCGGCCTGTGGCCCGGGCAGGAGCCTCTCCGCATGTGTCCCAGGGACCCATTTGCCTGCAAAGTTCGGACACCTGGCAGGAAGCTACGATGCCCTGACCTATGGTTAGCTGTGCAGCGAGGTGTACTGCGCGGACAGGTTCCACACACACTTCAAATAAGAGGGCGGCCTGAGTGGAATGGTGAGAGTTTGGACAGCTGTGCAGACAAAGAATGCGCCCTTTGACGTGGGCATAAATGCTTGTGACACCCCACTGGGCCTGCCGGGCTCTGAGGGCCCTGCCCTGGGCCCACTGCTCCCCTGCCCATTGTTCAGTCACAGCAGAGATGGCCACACCCACTCCCTCAGTGAGGGCAGTCTTCCAAGCTCCCTCAGCCACGCCCCCTCTCCGCAGGTTACCATGGACTACATATGCTGCATTCTGAGGCCAGGCTGTTCCGAGAATGCCAAGGGCAGACAGGATGGCCTTAAATGATTTCCTCTTTTGTCAGTTTTGGTAAACTTTAGGAGCTAGGAAATGGTCCGCTTTACAGAAATGTTCAAATTTACTGGCATTTCATATATTCTCTGCTATAACATTGTCCTGATTCTTTTTGTATATTCTTTACTTATGTTTATGTTTTCCTTAATCAAAGTGTGTCTTTTAAATCTTTTCAAAGAATATTCATTGACTTTCTAAATCACCTGAATTTTATACGTTTTCTGTTGTATTAAGTTCTGCTCATATCTTTATTTATCTTTTTTCTATGTTCTCAAGGTTTATAGTTTTGATTTTCTGATGTCAAGTAAAACACTTGGTTATTCATTTTAATACATCTTTTTATTATAAAGATTTGAACTTTTAAAGATTCCAGCTTACTTGTACGTTTCTAAGGGTCCATTCCTCTACACTGTTGGCGGCCTAAGGCTTAGTTCACCATATAGCAATGTATATATTGACATATTATCCCCTCGGCTTTCTGTGATTCCCTACATCTCACCTTTCTTTGCAGACAAGCCATTTAAATACACTTAACTTATTTCACAGCCAATAAGTCTTTGAAATACTGTGTATTTTTTAAAGAAATCATCTTATATAATTAGGCAGAAAATCTCACCTTCCATAGTTTTCTTAACAGCATAATTTCACTCTTCTCACTGCTTAATTTGTTGTTTTAAACAACCTTTGAGTATTTAGCTTTATCAATGACATGTACTTTAAAAATGTTTTAGAGATCATACCAGTCTTTGAAAACATCCTTGTTCCTTGTTTCTTTTCCAGGTTTATGTATATTTTCTGCCTAGCACCTGATTATTCCAACATCTGACGGATGACCTAGGTAATCTAATTCTGGTATTGATTGTTTTTGCTGATTGTCTCCCTTTGTAGTTGAATTCTTCATTATTGTGTAAATTTAGATCATGAGCTCGTGTTTAGCTAAACAGCAGACCTTGTAAGAGGCTTAGGTGTGAACGCTCGTAAGTTTCAGCAAAAAGTCGGCAAAGATTTATTTATGTCCCTCCAATGAGTTGCCCACAAGGACGCCGTTTTCTAGAAGTGTTGGTCCAATACTCCCTCTAGGGGTAGGGTAATTAGACAGGGCTGCTTTCGGCCCCCGATCTTGGGCAGGGTCAGTGGGCGGCCTGTGGCCCGGGCAGGAGCCTCTGGGCGTGTGAACCTGGGAATCATCTCTCCTGCGAACTTCGGTCACCTGGCAGGAAGCTACGATGCCCAGACCTATAGTTAGCTGTGCAGCGAGGTATACTGCGCAGAAAGGTTCCACACACACTTCAACTAAGTGGGCGGCCTGAGTGGAATAGTGAGAGTTTGGGCAGCTGTGCAGACAAAGAAGGCGCCCTATGGCCTGGGCCTAAATGCTTGTGACACCCCACTGGGCTTGCCGTGCTCTGAGGGCCCAGCCCTTGGCCCCCTCCTCCCCTGCCCTTTGTTCGGTCACAGCAGAGATGGCCACACCCACTCCCACAATGAGGGCAGAGTTCCAGCCTCCCTCAGCCCCGCCCACTCTCCGCAGGTTACCATGGACTACAGATGCTGTAATCTGAGGCCAGGGCGTTCCGAGAATGCCAAGGGCAGACATGATGACCTTAAATGATTTCCTCTTGTGTCAGTTTTTGTAAACTGTAGGAGCTAGAAATGGTCCACTTTACAGAAATGTTCAAATTTACTGGCATTTCATATATTATCTGCTATAAAATTGTCCTAATTCTTTCTGTATATTCTTTACTTACTTTTTTGTTTTCCTTAATCAAAGTGTGTCTTTTAAATCTTTTCAAGAATATTCTTTGGACTTACTACCTCACCTGAATTTTATATGTTTTTTGTTGTATTAAGTTCTGTTCATATCCTTATTTATCTTTTTTCTATGTTCTCAGGGTTTATTGTTTTGATCTTCTGATGTCAATTAAAACACTTGGTTATTCATTTTAATAAATCTTTTTACTTATAAAGATTTGAACTTTTAAAGATTCCAGCTTACTTGTACGTTTCTAAGGGTCCATTCCTCTACACTGTTGCCGGCCTAAGGCTTAGTTCACCATATAGCAATGTATATATTGACATATTATCCCCTCGGCTTTCTGTGATTCCCTACATCTCACCTTTCTTTGCAGACAAGCCATTTGAAATACCCTTAAGTTATTTCAAAGCCAATAAGTCTTTGAAATAATGTGTATTATTTAGAGAAATCATCTTATATAATTAGGCAGAAAATCTCACCTTCCATAGTTTTCTAAACAGCATAATTTCACTCTTCGCACTGCTTAAATTGTTGTATTAAACAACCTTTGAGTATTTAGCTTTATCAATGAAATATACTTTAAAAATGTTTTAGAGAACCTACCAGTGTTTGAAAACATCCTTGTTCCTTGTTTCATTTCCAGGTTTATGTATATTTTCTGCCTACCACCTGATTATTCCAACATCTGACGGATGGCCTAGGGAATCTAATTCTGGTATTGATTGTTTTTGCTGATTGTCTCCCTTTGTAGCTGATTTCTTCATTATTGTGTAAATTTAGATCATGAGCTCGTGTTTAGCTAAACAGCTGACCTTGTAAGAGGCTTAGGTGTGAACGCTCGTAAGTTTCAGCAAAAGTCGGCAAAGATTTATTTGTGTCCCTCCAATGAGTTGCCCACAAGGACCGCGTTTTCTAGAAGTGTGGGTCCAATACTCCCTGTAGGGTTAGGGGACTTAGAGAGGGCTGCTTTCGGCCCCCGATCATGGGCAGGGCAGTGGGGGGCCTGTGGCCCGGGCAGGAGCCTCTCTGCATGTGAACCGGGGAATCATCTCTCCTGCGAACTTCGGTCAGCTTGCAGGAAGCTACGATGCCCAGACCTATGGTTAGCTGGGCAGCGAGGTATACTGCGCGGACAGGTTCCACACACACTTCAACTAATTGGGTGGCCTGAGTGGAAAACTGAGAGTTTGGGCAGCTGTGCAGACAAAGAAGGCGCCGTTTGGCCTGGGCCTAAATGCTTGTGACACCCCACTGGGTCTGCCAGGCTCTGAGGGCCCTACACTGGGCCCCCTGCTCCCATGCCCTTTCTTCAGTCACAGCAGAGATGGCCACACCCACTCCCTCAGTGAGGGCGGTCTTCCAACCTCCCTCAGCCACGCCCCCTCTCCGCAGGTTACCATGGACTACAGATGCTGCATTCTGAGGCCAGGGTGTTCCGAGAATGCCAAGGGCAGACATGATGACTTTAAATGATTTCCTCTTGTGTCAGTTTTGGTAAACTTTAGGCGCTAGGAAATGGTCCACTTTACATAAATGTTCAAATTTACTAGCATTTCATATATTCTCTGCTATAACATTGTCCTGTTTCTTTCTATATATTCTTTACTTATGTTTTTGTTTTCCTTAATCAAAGTGTGTCTTTTAAATCTTTTCAAGAATATTCTTTGGATTTACTAAATCACCTGAATTTTATACGTTTTCTGTTGTATTAAGTTCTGCTCATATCTTTATTTATCTTTTTTCTATGTTCTCAGGGTTTATTGTTTTGGTTTTCTGATGTCAAGTAAAACACTTGGCTATTCATTTTAATAAATCTCATTGCTTATAAAGATTTGAACTTTTAAAGATTCCAGCTTACTTGTACGTTTCTAAGGGTCCATTCCTCTACACTGTTGCTGGCCTAATGCTTAGTTCACCATAAAGCAATGTATATATTGACATATTATCCCCTCGGCTTTCTGTGATTCCCTACATCTCACCTTTCTTTGCAGACAAGCCATTTGAAATACCCTTAACTTATTTCACAGCCAATAAGACTTTGAAATAATGTTTATTTTTTAGAGAAATCATCTTATATAATTAAGCAGAGAATCTCACCTTCCATAGTTTTCTAAACAGCATAATTTCACTCTTCTCACTGCTTAATTTGTTGTATTAAACAACCTTTGAGTATTTAGCTTTATCAATGACATGTACTTTAAAAATGTTTTAGAGATCCTACCAGTCTTTGAAAACATCCTTGTTCCTTGTTTCATTTCCAGGTTTATGTATATTTTCTGCCTAGCACCTGATTATTCCAACATCTGACGAATGGCCTAGGGAATCTTATACTGGTATTGATTGTTTTTGCTGATTGTCTTTCTTTGTAGCTGATTTCTTCATTATTGTGTAAATTTAGATCATGAGCTCATGTTTAGCTAAACAGCTGACCTTGTAAGAGGCTTAGGTGTGAACGCTCGTAAGTTTCAGCAAAAAGTCGGCAAAGATTTATTTGTGTCCCTCCAATGAGTTGCCCACAAGGACCCCGTTTTCTAGAAGTGTTGGTCCAATACACCCTCTAGGGGTAGGGGACTTAGACAGGGCTGCTTTCGGCCCCCGATCTTGGGCAGGGGCAGTGGGCGGCCTGTGACCCGGGCAGGAGCCTCTGTGCGTGTGAACCTGGGAATCATCTCTCCTGCGATCTTCGGTCACCTGGCAGGAAGCTACGATGCCCAGACCTATGGTTAGCTGTGCAGCGAGGTATACTGTGCGGACAGGTTCCGCACACACTTCAACTAAGTGGGCGGCCTGAGTGGAAAAGTGAAAGTTTGGGCAGCTGTGCAGACAAAGAAGGCGCCCTATGGCCTGGGCCTAAATGCTTGTGACACCCCACTGGGCCTGCCGTGCTCTGAGGGCCCTGCCCTGGGCCCCCTGCTCCCCTGCCCTTTGTTCAGTCACAGCAGATGTGGCCACACCCACTCCCTCAGTGAGGCCAGTGTTCCAGCCTCCCTCAGCCCCGCCCACTCTCCGCAGTTTACCATGGACTACAGATGCTGCATTCTGAGGCCAGGGCGTTCCGAGAATACCAAGGGCAGACATGATGACCTTAAATGATTTCCTCTTGTGTCAGTTCTGGTAAACTGTAGGAGCTAGGAAATGGTCCACTTTACAGAAATGTTCAAATTTTCTGGCATTTCATATATTCTCTGCTATAACATTGTCCTGATTCTTTCTATATATTCTTTAATTATGTTTGTGTTTTCCTTAATCAAAGTGTGTCTTTTAAATCTTTTCAAAGAATATTCTTTGGACTTACTACCTCACCTGAATTTTATACGTTTTCTGTGGTTTTAAGTTCTGCTCATATCTTTATTTATCTTTTTTCTATGTTCTCAGGGTTTATTGTTTTGATTTTCTGATGTCAAGTAAAACACTTGGCTATTCATTTTAATAAATCTTTTTACTTATAAAGGTTTGAACTTTTAAAGATTCCAGCTTACTTGTACGTTTCTAAGGGTCCATTCCTCTACACTGTTGCCGGCCTAAGGCTTAGTTCACCTTATAGCAATGTATATATTGACATATTATCCCCACGGCTTTCTGTGATTCCTACATCTCACCTTTTTTGCAAACAAGCCATTTGAAATGCTCTTAACTTATTTCACAGCAAATAAGTCTTTGAAATAATGTCTATTTTTTAGAGAAATCTTCTTATATAATTAGGCAGAAAATCTCTCCTGCCATAGTTTTCAAAACAGCATAATTTCACTCTTCTCAATGCTTAATCTGTGGTATTAAACAACCTTTGAGTATTTAGGTTTATCAACGACATGTACTTTAAAAATGTTTTAGAGATCCTACCAGCCTTTGAAAACCTCCTTGTTCCTTGTTTCAGTTCCAGTTTTAAATATATTTTCTGCATTGCACCTGATTATTCCAATATCAGATGGATGGCCAGGGAATCTAATTCTGGTATTGATTGTTATTGCTGATTGTCTCACCTTGTAGCTGATTTCTTCAATATTGTGTAAATTTAGATCATGAGCTCATGTTTAGCTAAACAGCTGACCTTGTAAGAGGCTTAGGTGTGAACGCTGGTAAGCTTCAGCAGAAAGTCGGCAAAGATTTATTTGTATACCTCCAATGAGTTGCCCGCAAGGATACCATTTTCTACAAGTGTTGGTCCAATAATCTTTCGAGAGTCAGTGGATTCAGACATGGCTGCTTTTCAGCCTTCGAACTGGGGCCGGGCCAGTTGGCGACCTGTGTCACGGGCAGGAGCCTCTCCGCATGTGTCCCAGGGACCCATTTGCCTGCGAGCTTCGGTAACCTGGCAGGAAGCTACGATGCCCTGACCTATGGTTAGCTGTGCAGCGAGGTGTACTGCGCGGACAGGTTCCAAACACACTTCAAATAAGAGGGCGGCCTGAGTGGAAAGGTGAGAGTTTGGGCAGCTGTGCAGACAAAGAAGGCGCCCTTTGGCCTGGGCCTAAATGCTTGTGACACCCCACTGGGTCTGCCGGGCTCTGAGGGCCCTGCCCTGGGCACCCTGCTCCCCTGCCCTTTGTTCAGTCACAGCAGAGATAACCACACCCACTCCCTAAGTGAGGGCAGTCTTCCAACCTCCCTCTGCCACGCCCCCTCTCCGCAGGTTACCATGGACTACAGATGCTGCATTGTGAGGCCAGGGCGTTCCGAGAATGCCAAGGGCAGACATGATGACCTTAAATGATTTCCTCTTGTGTCAGTTTTGGTAAACTTTAGGCGCTAGGAAATGGTCCACTTTACAGAAATGTTCAAATTTACTGGCATTTCATATATTCTCTGCTATAACATTGTCCTGATTCTTTCTATATATTCTTTAATTATGTTTGTGTTTTCCTTAATCAAAGTGTGTCTTTTATATCTTTTCAAAGAATATTCTTTGGACTTACTACCTCACCTGAATTTTATACGTTTTCTGTGGTATTAAGTTCTGCTCATATCTTTATTTATCTTTTTTCTATGTTCTCATGGTTTATTGTTTTGTTCTTCTGATGTCAATTAAAACACTTGGTTATTCATTTTCATCAATCTTTTTACTTATAAAGATTTGAACTTTTAAAGATTCCAGCTCACTTTTAAGTTTCTAAGGGTCACAACCTCTACATTGTGGCTGGCCTAAGGCTTAGTTCACCATTTAGCAATGTATATATTGACATATTATCCCCTCGACTTTCTGTGATTCCCTACATCACACCTTTTTTTGCAGACAAGCCATTTGAAATGCTCTTAACTTATTTCACAGCCAATAAGTCTTTGAAATAATGTCTATTTTTTAGAGAAATCTTCTTATATAATTAGGCAGAAAATCTCACCTGCCATAGTTTTCAAAACAGCATAATTTCACTCTTCTCAATGCTTAATCTGTGGTATTAAACAACCTTTGAGTATTTAGGTTTATCAACGACATGTACTTTAAAAATGTTTTAGAGATCCTACCAGCCTTTGAAAACCTCCTTGTTCCTTGTTACTGTTCCAGTTTTATATATATTTTCTGCCTTGCACCTGATTATTCCAACATTAGATGGATGGCCAGGGAATTTAATTCTGGTATTGATTGTTATTGCTGATTTCTTCAATATTGTGTAAATTTTGATCATGAGCTCATGTTTAGCTAAACACCTGACCTTGTAAGAGGCTTAGGTGTGAACGCTGGTAATCTTCAGCAGAAAGTCGGCAAAGATTTAATTGTGTCCCTCAAATGAGTTGCCCGCAAGGACCCCGTTATCTACAAGTGTTGGTCCAATACTCCTTGGAGAGGCAGTGGACTCACACATGGCTGCTTTTCAGCCTTCGATCTGGGGCAGGGCCAGTGGGCGGCCTGTGGCCCGGGCAGGAGCCTCTCCGCCTGTGTCCCAGGGACCCATTTGCCTGCGAACTTCGGTCACCTGGCAGGAAGCTACGATGCCCTGACCTATGGTTAGTTGTGCAGCGAGGTGTACTGCGCGGACAGGTTCCAAACACATTTCAAATAAGAGGGCGGCCTGAGTGGAAAGGTGAGAGTTTGGGCAGCTGTGCAGACAAAGCAGGCGCCCTTTGGCCTGGGCCTAAATGCTTGTGACACCCCATTGGGTCTGCCGGGCTCTGAGGGCCCTACACTGGGCCCCCTGCTCCCCTGCCATTTGTTCAGTCACAGCAGAGATGGCCACACCCACTCGCTCAGTGAGTGCAGTCTTCCAACCTCCCTCAGCCACGCCCCCTCTCCGCAGCTTACCATGGACTACAGATGCTGCATTATGAGGACAGGGCGTTCCGAGAATGCCAAGGGCAGACATGATGACCTTAAATGATTTCCTCTTGTGTCAGTTTTGGTAAACGTTAGGCGCTAGGAAATGGTCCACTTTACAGAAATGTTCAAATTTACTGGCATTTCATATATTCTCTGCTATAACATTGTCCTGATTCTTTCTGTATATTCTTTACTTTTTTTTGTTTTCCTTAATCAAAGTGTGTCTTTTAAATCTTTTCAAAGAATATTTTTTGGACTTACTAAATCAACTGAAATTTATACGTTTTCTGTTGTATTAAGTTCTGCTCATATCTTTATTTATCTTTTTTCTATGTTCTCAGTGTTTATTGTTTTGATTTTCAGATATCAAGTAAAAAACTTGGTTACTCATTTTAATAAATCTTTTTACTTATAAAGATTTGAACTTTTAAAGATTCCAGGTTACTTGTACGTTTCTAAGGGTCCATTCCGCTACACTGTTGCCGGCCTAAGGCTTAGTTCACCGTATAGCAATGTATATATTGACATATTATCCCCTCGGCTTTCTGTGATTCCCTACATCTCACCTTTCTTTGCAGACAAGTCATTTGAAATACCCTTAACTTATTTCACAGCCAATAAGTCTTTGAAATAATGTGTATTTTTTAGAGAAATCATCTTATATAATTAGTTACAAAATCTCACCTTCCATAGTTTTCTAAACAGCATAATTTCACTCTTCTCACTGCTTAATTTGCTGTATTAAACAACCTTTGTGTATTTAGCTTTATCAATGACATGTACTTTAAAAATGTTTTAGAGATCCTACCAGTCTTTGAAAACATCCTTGTTCCTTGTTTCTATTCCAGGTTTATGTATATTTTCTGCCTAGCACCTGATTATTCCAACATCTGACGGATGGCCTAGGGAATCTAATTCTGGTATTGATTGTTTTTGCTGATTGTCTCCCTTTGTAGCTGAATACTTCATTATTGTGTAAATTTAGATCATGAGGTCATGTTTAGCTAAACATCTGACCTTGTAAGAGGCTTAGGTGTGAACGCTCGTAAGTTTCAGCAAAAAGTCAGCAAAGATTTATTTGTTTCCCTCCAAGGAGTTGCCCACAAGGACCCCGTTTTCTAGAAGTGTTGGCCCAATACTCCCACTAGTGGTAGGGGACTTAGAAAGGGCTGCATTCGGCCCCCGAACTTGGGCAGGGGCAGAGGGCGACCTGTGGCCCGGGCAGGAGCCTCTCTGCGTGTGAACCAGGGAATCATCTCTCCTGCGAACTTCGGTCACCTGGCAGGGGGCTACGATGCCCAGACCTATGGATAGCTGTGCAGCGAGGTATACTGTGCGGACAGGTTCCACACACAGTTCAACTAAGTGGGCGGCCTGAGTGGAAAAGTGAGAGTTTGGGCAGTTGTGCACACAAAGAAGGCGCCCTATAGCCTGGGCCTAAATGCTTGTGACACCCCACTGGGTCTGCCAGGCTCTGTGGGCCCTGCCCTGGGCCCCTTGCTCCCCTGCCCTTTGTTCAGTCACAGCAGAGATGGCCACACCCACTCCCTCATTGAGGGCAGTGTTCCAGCCTCCCTCAGCCCTGCCCACTCTCCGCAGGTTACCATGGACTACAGATGTTGCATTCTGAGGCCAGGGCGTTCCGAGAATGACAAGGGCAGACAGTATGACCTTAAATGATTTCCTCATGTGTCAGTTTTGGTAAACTTTAGGCGCTAGGAAATGGACCACTTTACAGAAATGTTCAAATTTACTGGCATTTCATATACTCTCTGCTATAACATGGTCCAGATTATTTCTGTATATTCTTTACTTATGTTTTTGTTTTCCTTAATCAAAGAGTGTCTTTTAAATCTTTTCAAAGAATATTCTTTGGACTTACTAAATCACCTGAATTTTATACGTTTTCTGTGGTATTAAGTTCTGCTCATATCTTTATTTATCTTTTTTCTATGTTCTCAGGGTTTATTGTTTTGATTTTCTGATATCAATTAAAACCCTTGGTCATTCATTTTAATAAATCTTTTTACTTATAAAGATTGGAACTTTTAAAGATTCCAGGTTACTTGTACGTTTCTAAGGGTCAATTCCTCTACACTGTTGCCGGCCTAAGGCTAAGTTCACCATATAGCAATGTATATATTGACATATTATCCCCTCGGCTTTCCGTGATTCCCTACATCTCACCTTTCTTTGCAGACAAGCCATTTGAAATACCCTTAACTTATTTCACAGCCAATAAGTCTTTGAAATAATTTGTAGTTTTTAGAGAAATCATCTTATATAATTAGGCAGAAAATCTCACCTTCCATAGTTTTCTAAACAGCAAAATTTCACTCTTCTCAATGATGAATCTGTTCTATTTCACAACCTTTGAGTATTTAGCTTTATCAATGACATGTAATTTAAAAACGTTTTAGAGATCCTACCCGTCTTTGAAAACATCCTTGTTCCTTGTTTCAGTTCCAGTTTTATGTATATGTTCTGCCTTGCACCTGATTATTCCAACATCTGATGGATGGCCTAGGGAATCTAATTCTGGTATTGATTGTTTTTGCTGATTGTCTCCCCTTGTAGCTGATTTCTTCATTATGGTGTAAATTTAGATCATGAGCTCATGTTTAGCTAAACAGCTGACCTTGTAAGTGGCTTAGGTGTGAACGCTCGTAAGCTTCAGCAGAAAGTTGGCAAAGATTTATTTGTGTCCCTCCAATGAGTTGCCCTCGAGGACCCCGTTTTCTACAAGTGTTGGTCCAATACTCCCTCTAGAGGCAGGGGACTCAGACAGGTCTGCTTTGCGTCCCCCGTTCTGGGGCAGGGGCTGTGGGCGGCCTGTGGGCCGGGCAGGAGCCTCTCTGCGTGTGTCCCAGGGACGCATCTGCCAGCGAACTTCGGTCACCGGCAGGAAGCTACGATGCCCACACCTATGGTTAGCTATGCAGCAAGGTGTACTGCGCGGACAGGTTCCACACACACTTCAAGTACGAGGGCGGCCTGAGTGGAAAGGTGAGAGTTTGGGTAGCTGTGCAGACAAAGAAGGCGCCCTTTGGCCTGGGCCTAAATGCTTGTGACACCCCACTGGGCCTCCCGAACTCTGAGGGCCCTGCCCTGGGACCCCTGCTCCCCTGCCATTTGATCAGTCACAGCAGAGATGCCCACAACCACTCCCTCTGTGAGGGCAGTGTTCCAACCTCCCTCCGCCCCGCCCCCTCTTCGCAGGTTACCATGGACTAAGGATGCTGCATTCTGAGGCCAGGGCGTTCCGAGAATGCCCAGGGCAGACATGATGGCCTTAAATGACCTTCCCTCTTGTGTCAGTATTGGTAAACGTTAGGAGCTATGTAATGGTCCTTTTACAGAAATGTACAAATTTACTGGCATTTCATATATTCTCTGCTATATGATTGTCTGATTCTTTCTGTATATTTTTGACTTATGTTTTTGTTTTCCTTAATCAAAGTGTGTCTTTTAAATCTTTTAAAAGAATATTCTTTGGACTTACTAAATCACCTCAATTTTATACGTTTTATGTTGTATTAAGTTCTGCTCATATATTTATTTATCTTTTTTTATGTTCTCAGGGTTTATTGTTTTGATCTTCTGATGTCAATTAAAACACTTGGTTATTCCTTTTAATAAACATTCTTACTTATAAAGATTTGAACTTTTGAAGATTCCAGCTTACTTGTAAGTTTCTAAGGGCAAGGTCCTCTACATTGTTGATCGCCTAAGGCTTAGTTCACCCTATAGCAATGTATATATTGACACATTTTCCCCTCGACTTTCTGTGATTCCCTACAACTCACCTTTCTTTGCAGACAAGCCATTTGAAATACCCTTAACTTATTTCACAGCCAATAAGTCTTTGAAATAATGTGTATTTTTTAGAGAAATCTTCTTCTATAATTAGGCAGGAAATCTGACCTGCCATAGTTTTCAAAACAGCATAATTTCACTCTTCTCAATGATAAATCTGTTGTATTACACAACCTTTGAGTATTTAGCTTTATCAATGACATGTAGTTTAAAACTATTTTAGAGATCCTACCAGTCTTTGAAAACATCCGTGTTCCTTAGTTCAGTTCCAGTTGTATGTATATTTTCTGCCTTGCACCTGATTATTCCAACATCTGATGGATGGCCTACGGAATCTAATTCTGGTATTGCTTGTTTTTGCTGATTGCCTCCCCTTGTAGCTGATTTCTTCATTATTGTGTAAATTTAGATCATGAGCTCATGATTAGCTAAACAGCTGACCTTGTAAGTGGCTTAGGTGTCAACGCTCGTAAGCTTCAACAGGAAGTCAGCAAAGATTTATTTGTGTCTCTACAATGAGTTACCCGCAAGGACCCCATTTTCTAGAAGTGTTTTTCCAGTACACCCTCTAGAGGCAGGTTAATCAGACAGGGCTGCGTTGCGGCCACTGATGTGGGGCAGGGCCATGGGCAGTCTGTGGCACAGGCAGGAGCCTCTCGGCGTGTGTCCCAGGAAACCATCTGCCTGCGAACTTCGGTCACCTGGCAGGAAGCTACGATGCCCAGACCTATGGTTAGCTATGCAGCGAGGTGTACTGCGCAGACAGGTTCCACACACACTTCAAGTAAGGGGTCGGCCTGAGTAGAAAGGTGAGAGTATTGGCAGCTGTGCAGACAAAGATGGCGCCCTTTGGCCTGGGCCTAAATGCTTGTGACACCCCACTGGGCCTGCCGGGCTCTGAGGGCCCTGCCCTCGGCCCCCTGCTCCCCTGCACTTTGTTCAGTCACAGCAGAGATGGCCACACCCACTCCCTCATTGTGGGCAGTGTTCCAACCACCCTCTGCCCCGCCACCTCTCCGCAGGTTACCATGGACAACAGATGCTGCATTCTGAGGCCAGGGTATTCCGAGAATGCCAAGGGCAGACATAATGACCTTAAATGATTTCCTCTTGTGTCAGTTATGGTAAACTTTAGTAGCTAGGAAATGGTCCACTTTACAGAAATGTTCAAATTTACTGGCATTTCATATATTCTCTGCTATAACATTGTCCTGATTCTTTCTATATATTCTTTAATTCTGTTTTTGTTTTCCTTAATCAAAGTGTGTCTTTTAAATCTGTTCAACCCGTATTCTTTGGACTTACTAAATCACCTCAATTTTATACGTTTTCTGTTGTATTAAGTTCGGCCCATATCTTTATTTATCTTTTTTCTATGTTCTCAGGGTTTATTGTTTTGATCTTCTGATGTCTTTTAAAACACTTGGTTATTCATTTTAATGAATCTTTTTACTTATCAAGATTTGAACTTTTGAAGATTCCAGCTTACTTGTACGTTTCACAGGATCAGGTCCTCTACATTGTTGATGGTCTAAGGCTTATTTCACCCTATAGCAAAGTATTTACTGACATAATTTCCCCTCGACTTTCTGTGATTCCCTACATCTCACCTTTCTTTGCAGACAAGCCATTTGAAATACCCTTAACTTATTTCACAGCCAATAAGTCTTTAAAATAATGTTTTTTTTTTATTTGTTTTTTGTTTCTTTTGCGGTACGCTGGCCTCTCACCGCTGTGGCCTCTCCCGTGGCAGAGCACAGGCTCCGGACGCATAGGACCAGGGCCATGGCCCACGGGCCCAGCCGCTGCGCAGCATGTGGGAACCTCCCGGACCGGGGCACGAGCCCATGTCCCCTGCATCGGCAGGCGGACCCTCAACCATTGTGCCACCAGGGAAGCCCTAATAATGTGTATTTTTTTGAGAAATCTTCTTCTATAATTAGGCTGAAAATCTGACCTGCCATAGTTTTCAAAACAGCATAATTTCACTCTTCTCAATGATGAATCTGTTCTATTACACAACCTTTGAGTATTTAGCTTTATCAATGACATGTAATTTAAAAACGTTTTAGAGATCCTACCAGTCTTTGAAAACCTCCTTGTTCCTTGTTTCAGCTCTAGTTTTATGTATATGTTCTGCCTTGCACCTGATTATTCCAACATCTGATGGATGGCCTAGGGAATCTAATTCTAGTATTGATTGTTCTTGCTGATTGCCTCCCCTTGTAGCTGATTTCTGCTTTATTGTGTAAATTTAGATCATGAGCTCATGTTTACCTAAACAGCTGACCTTGTAAGTGGCTTAGGTGTGAACGCTCGTAAGCTTCAGCAGAAAGTTGGCAAAGATTTATTTGTGTCCCTCCAATGAATTGCCCTAGAGGACCCCGTTTTCTACAAGTGTTGGTCCAATACACCCTCTAGAGGCAGGGACTCAGACAGGTCTGCTTTGCGTCCCCCGATATGGGGCAGGGGCTGTGGGCGGCCTTTGGGCCGGGCAGGAGCCTCTCTGCGTGTGTCCCAGGGACCCATCTGCCAGCGAACTTCGGTCACCGGCAGGAAGCTTCGATGCCCACAGCTATGGTTAGCTATGCAGCATGGTGTACTGCGCGGACAGGTTCCACACACACTTCAAGTACGAGGGCGGCCTGAGTGGAAAGGTGAGAGTTTGGGTAGCTGTGCAGACAAAGAAGGCGCCCTTTGGCCTGGGCCTAAATGCTTGTGCAACACCACTGGGCCTCCCGAAATCTGAGGGCCCTGCCCTGGGACCCCTGCTCCCGTGCCCTTTGATCAGTCACAGCAGAGATGGCCACACCCACTCCCTCTGTGAGGGCAGTGTTCCAACCTCCCTCAGCCCCGCCCCCTCTTCGCAGGTTACCATGGACTAAGGATGCTGCATTCTGAGGCCAGGGCGTTCCAAGAATGCCCAGGACAGACATGATGACCTTAAATGATTCCCTCTTGTGTCAGTTTTGGTACACATTAGGAGCTAGGAAATGGTCCACTTTAGAGAAATGTTCAAATTTACTGGCATTTCATATATTCTCTGCTATAAGTTTGTCTAATTCTTTCTGTATATTCTTGACTTATGTTTTTGTTTTCCTTAATCAAAGTGTGTCTTTTAAATCTTTTCAAAGAATATTCTTTGGACTTACTAAATCACCTCAATTTTATACGTTTTGTGTTGTATTAAGTTCTGCTCATATCTTTATTTATCTTTTTTCTATATTCTCAGGGTTTATTGTTTTGATCTTCTGATGTCAATTAAAACACTTGGTTATTCCTTTTAATAAATCTTTTTACTTATAAAGATTTGAACTTTTGAAGATTCCAGCTTACTTGTAAGTTTCTAAGGGCAAGGTCCTCTACATTGTTGCTGGCCTAAGGCTTAGTTCACCCTATAGCAATGAATGTATTGACACATTTTCCCCTCGACTTTCTGTGATTCCCTACATCTCACCTTTCTTTGCAGACAAGCCATTTGAAATACCCTTAACTTATTTCACAGCCAATAAGTCTTTAAAATAATGTGTATTTTTTAGAGAAATCTTCTTCTATAATTAGGCAGAAAATATGACCTGCCATTGTTTTCAAAACAGCATAATTTCACTCTTCTCAATGATAAATCTGTTGTATTACACAACCTTTGAGTATTTAGCTTTATCAATGACATGTACTTTAAAACTATTTTAGAGATCCTACCAGTCTTTGAAAACATCCGTGTTCCTTAGTTCAGTTCCAGTTGTATGTATATTTTCTGCCTTGCACCTGATTATTCCAACATCTGATGGATGGCCTAGGGAATCTAATTCTGGTATTGATTGTTTTTGCTGATTGCCTCCCCTTGTAGCTGATTTCTTCATTATTGTGTAAATTTAGATCATGAGCTCATGATTAGCTAAACAGCTGACCTTGTAAGGGGCTTAGGTGTCAACACTCGTAAGCTTCAACAGGAAGTCAGCAAAGATTTATTTGTGTCTCTACAATGAGTTACCCGCAAGGACCCCATTTTCTAGAAGTGTTGTTCCAGTACTCCCTCTAGAGGCAGGGTACTCAGACACGGCTGCTTTGCGGCCACTGATGTGGGCCAGGGCCATGGGTGGTCTGTGGCCCAGGCAGGAGCCTCTCGGCGTGTGTCCCAGGTAACCATCTGCTTGCGAAGTTCGGTGACCTGGCAGGAAGCTACGATGCCCAGACCTATGGTTAGCTGTGCAGCGAGGTGTACTGTGCAGACAGGTTCCACACACACTTCAAGTAAGGTGTCGGCCTGAGTGGAAAGGTGAGAGTGTTGGCAGCTGTGCAGACAAAGAAGGCGCCCTTTGGCCTGGGCCTAAATGCTTGTGACACCCCACTGGGCCTGCCGGGCTCTGAGGGCCCTGCCCTCGGCCCCCTGCTCCCCTGCCCTTTGTTCAGTCACAGCAGAGATGGCCACACCCACTCCCTCATTGTGGGCAGTGTTCAAACCACCCTCTGCCCCGCCACCTCTCTGCAGCTTACCATGGACAACAGATGCTGCATTCTGAGGCCAGTGTATTCCGAGAATGCCAAGGGCAGACATAATGACCTTAAATGATTTCCTCTGGTGTCAGTTTTGGTAAACTTTAGGAGCTAGGAAATGGTCCACTTTACAGAAATGTTCAAATTTACTGGAATTTCATATATTCTCTGCTATAACATTGTCCTGATTCTTTCTATATATTCTTTAATTCTGTTTTTGTTTTCCTTAAACAAAGTGTGTCTTTTAAATCTGTTCAAATCGTATTCTTTGGACTTACTAAATCACCTCAATTTTATACGTTTTCTGTTGTATTAAGTTCTGCCCATACCTTTATTTATCTTTTTTCTATGTTCTCAGGGTTTATTGTTTTGATCTTCTGATGTCATTTAAAACACTTGGTTATTCATTTTAATGAATCTTTTTACTTATCAAGATTTGAACTTTTGAAGATTCCAGCTTACTTGTACGTTTCACAGGATCAGGTCCTCTACATTGTTGATGGTCTAAGGCTTATTTCACCCTATAGCAAAGTATATATTGACATAATTTCCCCTCGACTTTCTGTGATTCCCTACATCTCACCTTTCTTTGCAGACAAGCCATTTTAAATACCCTTAACTTATTTCACAGCCAATAAGTCTTTAAACTAATGTGTATTTTTAGAGAAAACTTATTCTATAATTAGGCAGAAAATCTGACCTGCCATAGTTTTCAAAACAGCTTAATTTCACTCTTCTCAATGATGAATCTGTTCTATTACACAACCTTTGAGTCTTTAGCTTTATCAATGACATGTAATTTAAAAACGTTTTAGATATCCTACCAGTCTTTGAAAACATCCTTGTTCCTTGTTTCAGTTCCAGTTTTATGTATATTTTCTGCCTTGCACCTGATTATTCTGACATCTAATGGATGGCCTAGGGAATCTAATTCTGGTATTGATTGTTTTTGCTGATTGTCTCCCCTTGTAGCTGATTTCTTCATTATTGTGTAAATTTAGATCATGAGCTCATGTTTAGCTAAACAGCTGACCTTGTAAGTGGCTTAGGTGTGAACGCTCCTAAGCTTCAGCAGAAAGTTGGCAAAGATTTATTTTTGTCCCTCCAATGAGTTGCCCTCGAGGACCCCGTTTTCTACAAGTGTTGGTCCAATACTCCCTCTAGAGGCAGGGGACTCAGACAGGTCTGCTTTGCGTCCCCCGATCTGGGGCAGGGGCTGTGGGCGGCCTGTGGGCCGGGCAGGAGCCTCTCTGCGTGGGTCCCAGGGACACATCTGCCAGCGAACTTTGGTCACCGGCAGGAAGCTACGATGCCCAGACCTATGGTTAGCTATGCAGCAAGGTGTACTGCGCGGACAGGTTCCACACACACTTCAAGTACGAGCGCGGCCTGAGTGGAAAGGTGAGAGTTTGGGCAGCTGTGCAGACAAAGAAGGCGCCCTTTGACCTGAGCCTAAATGCTTGTGACACCCCACTGGGCCTCCCGAACTCTGAGGGCCCTGCCCTGGGACCCCTGCTCCCCTGCCCTTTGATCAGTTACAGCAGAGATGGCCACACCCACTCCCTCTGTGAGGGCAGTGTTCCAACCTCCCTCAGCCCCCCCCCCTCTTCGCAGGTTACCATGGACTACAGATGCTGCATTCTGAGGCCAGGGTATTCCGAGAATGCCAAGGGCAGACATAATGACCTTAATTGATTTCCTCTTGTGTCCGTTTTGGTAAACTTTAGGAGCTAGGAAATGGTCCACTTTACAGAAATGTTCAAATTTACTGGCATTTCATATATTCTCTGCTATAACATTGTCCTGATTCTTTCTATATATTCTTTAATTCTGTTTTTGTTTTCCTTAATCAAAGTGTGTCTTTTAAATCTGTTCAAACCGTATTCTTTGGAATTACTAAATCACCTCAATTTTATACGTTTTCTGTTGTACTAAATTCTGCCCATATCTTTATTTATCTTTTTTCTATGTTCTCTGGGTTTATTGTTTTGATCTTCTGATGTCATTTAAAACACTTGGTTATTCATTTTAATGAATCTTTTTACTTATCAAGATTTGAACTTTTGAAGATTCCAGCTTACTTGTACGTTTCACAGGATCAGGTCCTCTACATTGTTGATGGTCTAAGGATTATTTCACCCTATAGCAAAGTATATATTGACATATTTTCCCTCGACTTTCTGTGATTAACTACATCTCACCTTTCTTTGCAGACAAGCCATTTGAAATACCCTTAACTTATTTCACAGCCAATAAGTCTTTAAACTAATGTGTATTTTTAGAGAAAACTTATTCTATAATTAGGCAGAAAATCTGACCTGCCATAGTTTTCAAAACAGCATAATTTCACTCTTCTCAATGATGAATCTGTTCTATTACACAACCTTTGAGTATCTAGCTTTATCAATGACATGTAATTTAAAAACGTTTTAGAGATCCTACCAGTCTTTGAAAACATCCTTGTTCCTTGTTTCAGTTCCAGTTTTATGTATATTTTCTGCCTTGCACCTGATTATTCCAACATCTGATGGATGGCCTAGGGAATCTAATTCTGGTATTGATTGTTTTTGCTGATTGTCTCCCCTTGTAGCTGATTTCTTCATTATTGTGTAAATTTAGATCATGAGCTCATGTTTAGCTAAACAGCTGACCTTGTAAGTGGCTTAGGTGTGAACGCTCGTAAGCTTCAGCAGAAAGATGGCAAAGATTTATTTGTGTCCCTCCAATGAGTTGCTCTCGAGGACCCCGTTTTCTACAAGTGTTGGTCCAATACTCCCTCTAGAAGCAGGGGACTCAGACAGGTCTGCTTTGCATCCCCCGATCTGGGGCAGGGGCTGTGGGCGCCCTGTGGGCCGGGCAGGAGCCTCTCTGCGTGTGTCCCAGGGACCCATCTGCCAGCAAACTTCGGTCACCGGCAGGAAGCTACGATGCCCAGACCTATGGTTAGCTATGCAGCAAGGTGTACTGCACGGACAGGTTCCACACACACTTCAAGTACGAGGGCGGCCTGAGTGGAAAGGTGAGAGTTTGGGCAGCTGTGCAGACAAAGAAGGCACCCTTTGGCCTGGGCCTAAATGCTTGTGACACCCCACTGGGCCTCCCGAACTCTGAGGGCCCTGCCCTGGGACCCCTGCTCCCCTGCCCTTGATCAGTTACAGCAGAGATGGCCACACCGACTCCCTCTGTGAGGGCACTGTTCCAACCTCCCTCAGCCCCGCCCCCTCTTCGCAGGTTACCATGGACTACAGATGCTGCATTCTGAGGCCAGGGCGTTCCGAGAATGCCCAGGACAGACATGATGACCTTAAATGATTCCCTCTTGTGTCAGTTTTGGTAAACTTTAGGAGCTAGGAAATGGTCCACTTTAGAGAAATGTTCAAATGTACTGGCATTGCATATATTCTCTGCTATAAGATTGTCTGATTCTTTCTGTATATTCTTGACTTATGTTTTTGTTTTCCTTAATCAAAGTGTGTCTTTTAAATCTTTTCAAAGAATATTCTTTGGACTTACTAAATCACCTCAATTTTATACGTTTTCTGTTGTATTAAGTTCTGCTCATATATTTATTTATCTTTCTTCTATGTTCTCAGGGTTTATTGTTTTGATTTTCTGATGTCAATTAAAACACTTGGTTATTCCTTTTAATAAATCTTTTTACTTATAAAGATTTGAACTTTTGTAGATTCCAGCTTACTTGTAAGTTTCTAAGGGCAAGGTCTTCTACATTGTTGCTCGCCTAAGGCTTAGTTCACCCTATAGCAATGTATATATTGACACATTTTCCCCTCGACTTTCTGTGATTCCCTACATCTCACCTTTCTTTGCAGACAAGCCATTTGAAATACCCTTCACTTATTTCACAGCCAATAAGGCTTTGAAATAATGTGTATTTTTTAGAGAAATCTTCTTCTATAATTAGGCAGAAAATCTGACCTGCCATAGTTTTCAAAACAGCATAATTTCACTCTTCTCAATGATAAATCTGATGTATTACACAACCTTTGAGTATTTAGCTTTATCAATGACATGTACTTTAAAACTATTTTAGAGATCCTACCAGTCTTTGAAAACATCCGTGTTCCTTAGTTCAGTTCCAGTTGTATGTATATTTTCTGCCTTGCACCTGATTATTCCAACATCTGATGGATGGCCTATGTAATCTAATACTGGTATTGATTGTTTTTGCTGATTGCCTCCACTTGTAGCTGATTTCTTCTTTATTGTGTAAATTTAGATCATGAGCTCATGATTAGATAAACAGCTGACCTTGTAAGTGGCTTAGGTGTCAACACTCGTAAGCTTCAACAGGAAGTCAGCAAAGATTTATTTGTGTCTCTACAATGAGTTACCCGCAAGGACCCCATTTTCTAGAAGTGTTGTTCCAGTACTCCCTCTAGAGGCAGGGTACTCAGACAGGGCTGATTTGCGGCCACTGATGTGGGCCAGGGTCATGGGCGGTCTGTGGCCCAGACAGGAGCCTCTCGGCGTGTGTCCCAGGTAACCATCTGCTTGCAAACTTCGGTGACCTGGCAGGAAGCTACGATGCGCAGACCTATGGTTAGCTGTGCAGCGAGGTGTACTGCGCAGACAGGTTCCACACACACTTCAAGTAAGGGGTCGGCCTGAGTGGAAAGGTGAGAGTGTTGGCAGCTGTGCAGACAAAGAAGGCGCCCTTTGGCCTGGGCCTAAATGCTTGTGACACCCCACTGGGCCTGCCGGGCTCTGAGGGCCCTGCCCTCGGCAACCTGCTCCCCTGCCCTTTGTTCAGTCACAGCAGAGATGGCCACACCCACTCCCTCATTGTGGGCAGTGTTCCAACCACCCTCTGCCCCGCCACCTCTCCGCAGCTTACCATGGACAACAGATGCTGCATTCTGAGGCCAGGGTATTCCGAGAATGCCAAGGGCAGACATAATGACCTTAATTGATTTCCTCTTGTGTCAGTTTTTGTAAATTTTAGCAGCTAAAATGGTCCACTTTACAGAAATGTTCAAATTTACTGGCATTTCATATATTCTCTGCTATAACATTGTCCTGATTCTTTCTATATATTCTTTAATTCTGTTTTTGTTTTCCTTAATCAAAGTGTGTCTTTTAGATCTGTTCAAACCGTATTCTTTGGAATTACTAAATCACCTCAATTTTATACGTTTTCTGTTGTACTAAATTCTGCCCATATCTTTATTTATCTTTTTTCTATGTTCTCAGGGTTTATTGTTTTGATCTTCTGATGTCATTTAAAACACTTGGTTATTCATTTTAATGAATCTTTTTACTTATCAAGACTTGAACTTTTGAAGATTCCAGCTTACTTGTACGTTTCACAGGATTAGGTCCTCTACATTGTTGATGGTCTAAGGCTTATTTCACCCTATAGCAAAGTATATATTGACATATTTTCCCCTCGACTTTCGGTGATTCCCTACATCTCACCTTTCTTTGCAGACAAGCCATTTGAAATACCCTTAACTTATTTCACAGCCAATAAGTCTTTAAACTAATGTGTATTTTTAGAGAAAACTTATTCTATAATTAGGCAGAAAATCTGACCTGCCATAGTTTTCAAAACAGCATAATTTCACTCTTCTCAATAATGAATCTGTTCTATTACACAACCTTAGAGTATTTAGCTTTATCAATGACATGTAATTTAAAAACGTTTTAGAGATCCTACCAGTCTTTGAAAACATCCTTGTTCCTTGTTTCAGTTCCAGTTTTATGTATATTTTCTGCCTTGCACCTGATTATTCGAACATCTGATGGATGGCCTAGGGAATCTAATTCTGGTATTGATTGTTTTTGCTGATTGTCTCCCCTTGTAGCTGATTTCTTCATTATTGTGTAAATTTAGATCATGAGCTCATGTTTAGCTAAACAGCTGACCTTGTAAGTGGCTTAGGTGTGAACGCTCATAAGCTTCAGCAGAAAGTTGGCAAAGATTTATTTTTGTCCCTCCAATGAGTTGCCCTCGAGGACCCCGTTTTCTACAAGTGTTGGTCCAATACTCCCTCTAGAGGCAGGGGACTCAGACAGGTCTGCTTTGCGTCCCCCGATCTGGGGCAGGGGCTGTGGGCGGCCTGTGGGCCGGGCAGGAGCCTCTCTGCGTGTGTCCCAGGGACCCATCTGCCAGCGAACTTTGGTCACCGGCAGGAAGCTACGATGCCCAGACTTATGGTTAGCTATGCAGCAAGGTGTACTGCGCGGACAGGTTCCACACACACTTCAAGTACGAGGGCGGCCTGAGTGGAAAGGTGAGAGTTTGGGCAGCTGTGCAGACAAAGAAGGCGCCCTTTGACCTGGGCCTAAATGCTTGTGACACCCCACTGGGCCTCCCGAACTCTGAGGGCCCTGACCTGGGACCCCTGCTCCCCTGCCCTTTGATCAGTTACAGCAGAGATGGCCACACCCACTCCCTCTGTGAGGGCAGTGTTCCAACCACCCTCTGCCCGGCCCCCTCTTCGCAGGTTACAATGGACTACAGATGCTGCATTCTGAGGCCAGGGTATTCCGAGAATGCCAAGGGCAGACATAATGACCTTAATTGATTTCCTCTTGTGTCAGTTTTGGTAAACTTTAGGAGCTAGGAAATGGTCCACTTTACAGAAATGTTCAAATTTACTGGCATTTCATATATTCTCTGCTATAACATTGTCCTGATTCTTTCTATATATTCTTTAATTCTGTTTTTGTTTTCCTTAATCAAGGGTGTCTTTTAAATCTTTTCAAAGAATATTCTTTGGACTTACTAAATCACCTCAATTTTATACGTTTTCTTTTGTATTATGTTCTGCTCATATCTTTATCTTTTTTCTATGTTCTCAGGGTTTATTGTTTTGATCTTCTGATGTCATTTAAAACACTTGGTTATTCATTTTAATGAATCTTTTTACTTATCAAGATTTGAACTTTTGAAGATTCCAGCTTACTTGTACGTTTCACAGGATCAGGTCCTCTACATTGTTGATGGTCTAAGGATTATTTCACCCTATAGCAAAGTATATATTGACATATTTTCCCTCGACTTTCTGTGATTAACTATATCTCACCTTTCTTTGCAGACAAGCCATTTGAAATACCCTTAACTTATTTCACAGCCAATAAGTCTTTAAACTAATGTGTATTTTTAGAGAAAACTTATTATATAATTAGGCAGAAAATCTGACCTGCCATAGTTTTCAAAACAGCATAATTTCACTCTTCTCAATGATGAATCTGTTCTATTACACAACCTTTGAGTATTTAGCTTTATCAATGACATGTAATTTAAAAACGTTTTAGAGATCCTACCAGTCTTTGAAAACATCCTTGTTCCTTGTTTCAGTTCCAGTTTTATGTATATTTTCTGCCTTGCACCTGATTATTCTGACATCTAATGGATGGCCTAGGGAATCTAATTCTGGTATTGATTGTTTTTGCTGATTGTCTCCCCTTGTAGCTGATTTCTTCATTATTGTGTAAATTTAGATCATGAGCTCATGTTTAGCTAAACAGCTGACATTGTAAGTGGCTTAGGTGTGAACGCTCCTAAGCTTCAGCAGAAAGTTGGCAAAGATTTATTTTTGTCCCTCCAATGAGTTGCCCTCGAGGACCCCGTTTTCTACAAGTGTTGGTCCAATACTCCCTCTAGAGGCAGGGGACTCAGACAGGTCTGCTTTGCGTCCCCCTATCTGGGGCAGGGGCTGTGGGCGGCCTGTGGGCCGGGCAGGAGCCTCTCTGCGTGGGTCCCAGGGACCCATCTGCCAGCGAACTTTGGTCACCGGCAGGAAGCTACGATGCCCAGACCTATTGTTAGCTATGCAGCAAGGTGTACTGCGCGGACAGGTTCCACACACACTTCAAGTACGAGGGCGGCCTGAGTGGAAAGGTGAGAGTTTGGGCAGCTGTGCAGAAAAATAAGCCGCCCTTTGACCTGGGCCTAAATGCTTGTGACACCCCACTGGGCCTCCCGAACTCTGAGGGCCCTGCCCTGGGACCCCTGCTCCCCTGCCCTTTGATCAGTTACAGCAGAGATGGCCACACCCACTCCCTCTGTGAGGGCAGTGTTCCAACCTCCCTCAGCCCCGCCCCCTCTTCGCAGGTTACCATGGACTACAGATGCTGCATTCTGAGGCCAGGGTATTCCGAGAATGCCAAGGGCAGACATAATGACCTTAATTGATTTCCTCTTGTGTCCGTTTTGGTAAACTTTAGGAGCTAGGAAATGGTCCACTTTACAGAAATGTTCAAATTTACTGGCATTTCATATATTCTCTGCTATAACATTGTCCTGATTCTTTCTATATATTCTTTAATTCTGTTTTTGTTTTCCTTAATCAAAGTGTGTCTTTTAAATCTGTTCAAACCGTATTCTTCGGACTTACTAAATCACCTCAATTTTACACGTTTTCTGTTGTATTAAGTTCTGCCCATATTTAATTTATCTTTTTTCTATGTTCTCAGGGTTTATTGTTTTGATCTTCTGATGTCATTTAAAACACTTGATTACTCATTTTAGTGAATCTTTTTACTTATAAAGATTTGAACTTTTGAAGATTCCAGCTTACTTGTACGTTTCACAGGATCAGGTCCTCTACATTGTTGATGGTCTAAGGCTTATTTCACCCTATAGCAAAGTATATATTGACATATTTTCCCCTCGACTTTCTGTGATTCCCTACATCTCACCTTTCTTTGCAGACAAGCCATTTGAAATACCCTTAACTTATTTCACAGCCAATAAGACTTTAAAATAATGTGTATGTTTTAGAGAAATCTTCTTCTATAATTAGGCAGAAAATCTGACCTGCCATAGTTTTCAAAACAGCATAAATTCACTCTTCTCAATGATGAATCTGTTCTATTACACAACCTTTGAGTATTTAGCTTTATCAACGACATGTAATTTAAAAACATTTTAGAGATCCTACCAGTCTTTGAAAACATCCTTGTTCCTTGTTTCAGTTCCAGTTTTATGTATATTTTCTGCCTTGCACCTGATTATTCCAACATCTGATGGATGGCCTAGGGAATCTAATTCTGGTATTGATTGTTTTTGCTGATTGTCTCCCCTTGTAGCTGATTTCTTCATTATTGTGTAAATTTAGATCATGAGCTCCTGTTTAGCTAAACAGCTGACCTTGTAAGTGGCTTAGCTGTGAACGCTCGTAAGCTTCAACAGAAAGTTGGCAAAGATTTATTTGTGTCCCTCCAATGAGTTGCCCTCGAGGACCCCGTTTTCTACAAGTGTTGGTCCAATACTCCCTCTAGAGGCAGGGGACTCAGACAGGTCTGCTTTGCGTCCCCCGATCTGGGGCAGGGGCTGTGGGCGGCCTGTGGGCCGGGCAGGAGCCTCTCTGCGTGGGTCCCAGGGACCCATCTGCCAGCGAACTTTGGTCACCGGCAGGAAGCTACGATGCCCAGACCTATGGTTAGCTATGCAGCAAGGTGTACTGCGCGGACAGGTTCCACACACACTTCAAGTACGAGGGCGGCCTGAGTGGAAAGGTGAGAGTTTGGGCAGCTGTGCAGACAAAGAAGGCGCCCTTTGGCCTGGGCCTAAATGCTTGTGACACCCCACTGGGCCTCCCGAACTCTGAGGGCCCTGCCCTGGGACCCCTGCTCCCCTGCCCTTTGATCAGTTACAGCAGAGATGGCCACACCCGCTCCCTCTGTGAGGGCAGTGTTCCAACCTCCCTCAGCCCCGCCCCCTCTTCGCAGGTTACCATAGACTACAGATGCTGCATTCTGAGGCCAGGGCGTTCCGAGAATGCCCAGGACAGACATGATGACCTTAAATGATTCCCTCTTGTGTCAGTTTTGGTAAACTTTAGGAGCTAGGAAATGGTCCACTTTAGAGAAATGTTCAAATTTACTGGCATTGCATATATTCTCTGCTATAAGTTTGTCTGAATCTTTCTGTATATTCTTGACTTATGTTTTTGTTTTCCTTAATCAAAGTGTGTCTTTTAAATCTTTTCAAAGAATATTCTTTGGACTTACTAAATCACCTCAATTTTATACGTTTTCTGTTGTATTAAGTTCTGCTCATATATTTATTTATCTTTCTTCTATGTTCTCAGGGTTTATTGTTTTGATCTTCTGATGTCAATTAAAACACTTGGTTATTCCTTTTAATAAATCTTTTTACTTATAAAGATTTGAACTTTTGAAGATTCCAGCTTACTCGTAAGTTTCTAAGGGCAAGGTCTTCTACATTGTTGCTCGCCTAAGGCTTAGTTCACCCTATAGCAATGTATATATTGACACATTTTCCCCTCGACTTTCTGTGATTCCCTACATCTCACCTTTCTTTGCAGACAAGCCATTTGAAATACCCTTCACTTATTTCACAGCCAATAAGGCTTTGAAATAATGTGTATTTTTTAGAGAAATCTTCTTCTATAATTAGGCAGAAAATCTGACCTGCCATAGTTTTCAAAACAGCATAATTTCACTCTTCTCAATGATAAATCTGATGTATTACACAACCTTTGAGTATTTAGCTTTATCAATGACATGTACTTTAAAACTATTTTAGAGATCCTACCAGTCTTTGAAAACATCCGTGTTCCTTAGTTCAGTTCCAGTTGTATGTATATTTTCTGCCTTGCACCTGATTATTCCAACATCTGATGGATGGCCTATGTAATCTAATACTGGTATTGATTGTTTTTGCTGATTGCCTCCACTTGTAGCTGATTTCTTCTTTATTGTGTAAATTTAGATCATGAGCTCATGATTAGATAAACAGCTGACCTTGTAAGTGGCTTAGGTGTCAACACTCGTAAGCTTCAACAGGAAGTCAGCAAAGATTTATTTGTGTCTCTACAATGAGTTACCCGCAAGGACCCCATTTTCTAGAAGTGTTGTTCCAGTACTCCCTCTAGAGGCAGGGTACTCAGACAGGGCTGATTTGCGGCCACTGATGTGGGCCAGGGTCATGGGCGGTCTGTGGCCCAGACAGGAGCCTCTCGGCGTGTGTCCCAGGTAACCATCTGCTTGCAAACTTCGGTGACCTGGCAGGAAGCTACGATGCGCAGACCTATGGTTAGCTGTGCAGCGAGGTGTACTGCGCAGACAGGTTCCACACACACTTCAAGTAAGGGGTCGGCCTGAGTGGAAAGGTGAGAGTGTTGGCAGCTGTGCAGACAAAGAAGGCGCCCTTTGGCCTGGGCCTAAATGCTTGTGACACCCCACTGGGCCTGCCGGGCTCTGAGGGCCCTGCCCTCGGCAACCTGCTCCCCTGCCCTTTGTTCAGTCACAGCAGAGATGGCCACACCCACTCCCTCATTGTGGGCAGTGTTCCAACCACCCTCTGCCCCGCCACCTCTCCGCAGCTTACCATGGACAACAGATGCTGCATTCTGAGGCCAGGGTATTCCGAGAATGCCAAGGGCAGACATAATGACCTTAATTGATTTCCTCTTGTGACAGTTTTTGTAAATTTTAGCAGCTAAAATGGTCCACTTTACAGAAATGTTCAAATTTACTGGCATTTCATATATTCTCTGCTATAACATTGTCCTGATTCTTTCTATATATTCTTTAATTCTGTTTTTGTTTTCCTTAATCAAAGTGTGTCTTTTAGATCTGTTCAAACCGTATTCTTTGGAATTACTAAATCACCTCAATTTTATACGTTTTCTGTTGTACTAAATTCTGCCCATATCTTTATTTATCTTTTTTCTATGTTCTCAGGGTTTATTGTTTTGATCTTCTGATGTCATTTAAAACACTTGGTTATTCATTTTAATGAATCTTTTTACTTATCAAGACTTGAACTTTTGAAGATTCCAGCTTACTTGTACGTTTCACAGGATTAGGTCCTCTACATTGTTGATGGTCTAAGGCTTATTTCACCCTATAGCAAAGTATATATTGACATATTTTCCCCTCGACTTTCGGTGATTCCCTACATCTCACCTTTCTTTGCAGACAAGCCATTTGAAATACCCTTAACTTATTTCACAGCCAATAAGTCTTTAAACTAATGTGTATTTTTAGAGAAAACTTATTCTATAATTAGGCAGAAAATCTGACCTGCCATAGTTTTCAAAACAGCATAATTTCACTCTTCTCAATAATGAATCTGTTCTATTACACAACCTTAGAGTATTTAGCTTTATCAATGACATGTAATTTAAAAACGTTTTAGAGATCCTACCAGTCTTTGAAAACATCCTTGTTCCTTGTTTCAGTTCCAGTTTTATGTATATTTTCTGCCTTGCACCTGATTATTCTAACATCTGATGGATGGCCTAGGGAATCTAATTCTGGTATTGATTGTTTTTGCTGATTGTCTCCCCTTGTAGCTGATTTCTTCATTATTGTGTAAATTTAGATCATGAGCTCATGTTTAGCTAAACAGCTGACCTTGTAAGTGGCTTAGGTGTGAACGCTCATAAGCTTCAGCAGAAAGTTGGCAAAGATTTATTTTTGTCCCTCCAATGAGTTGCCCTCGAGGACCCCGTTTTCTACAAGTGTTGGTCCAATACTCCCTCTAGAGGCAGGGGACTCAGACAGGTCTGCTTTGCGTCCCCCGATCTGGGGCAGGGGCTGTGGGCGGCCTGTGGGCCGGGCAGGAGCCTCTCTGCGTGTGTCCCAGGGACCCATCTGCCAGCGAACTTTGGTCACCGGCAGGAAGCTACGATGCCCAGACTTATGGTTAGCTATGCAGCAAGGTGTACTGCGCGGACAGGTTCCACACACACTTCAAGTACGAGGGCGGCCTGAGTGGAAAGGTGAGAGTTTGGGCAGCTGTGCAGACAAAGAAGGCGCCCTTTGACCTGGGCCTAAATGCTTGTGACACCCCACTGGGCCTCCCGAACTCTGAGGGCCCTGACCTGGGACCCCTGCTCCCCTGCCCTTTGATCAGTTACAGCAGAGATGGCCACACCCACTCCCTCTGTGAGGGCAGTGTTCCAACCACCCTCTGCCCGGCCCCCTCTTCGCAGGTTACAATGGACTACAGATGCTGCATTCTGAGGCCAGGGTATTCCGAGAATGCCAAGGGCAGACATAATGACCTTAATTGATTTCCTCTTGTGTCAGTTTTGGTAAACTTTAGGAGCTAGGAAATGGTCCACTTTACAGAAATGTTCAAATTTACTGGCATTTCATATATTCTCTGCTATAACATTGTCCTGATTCTTTCTATATATTCTTTAATTCTGTTTTTGTTTTCCTTAATCAAGGGTGTCTTTTAAATCTTTTCAAAGAATATTCTTTGGACTTACTAAATCACCTCAATTTTATACGTTTTCTTTTGTATTATGTTCTGCTCATATCTTTATCTTTTTTCTATGTTCTCAGGGTTTATTGTTTTGATCTTCTGATGTCATTTAAAACACTTGGTTATTCATTTTAATGAATCTTTTTACTTATCAAGATTTGAACTTTTGAAGATTCCAGCTTACTTGTACGTTTCACAGGATCAGGTCCTCTACATTGTTGATGGTCTAAGGATTATTTCACCCTATAGCAAAGTATATATTGACATATTTTCCCTCGACTTTCTGTGATTAACTATATCTCACCTTTCTTTGCAGACAAGCCATTTGAAATACCCTTAACTTATTTCACAGCCAATAAGTCTTTAAACTAATGTGTATTTTTAGAGAAAACTTATTATATAATTAGGCAGAAAATCTGACCTGCCATAGTTTTCAAAACAGCATAATTTCACTCTTCTCAATGATGAATCTGTTCTATTACACAACCTTTGAGTATTTAGCTTTATCAATGACATGTAATTTAAAAACGTTTTAGAGATCCTACCAGTCTTTGAAAACATCCTTGTTCCTTGTTTCAGTTCCAGTTTTATGTATATTTTCTGCCTTGCACCTGATTATTCTGACATCTAATGGATGGCCTAGGGAATCTAATTCTGGTATTGATTGTTTTTGCTGATTGTCTCCCCTTGTAGCTGATTTCTTCATTATTGTGTAAATTTAGATCATGAGCTCATGTTTAGCTAAACAGCTGACATTGTAAGTGGCTTAGGTGTGAACGCTCCTAAGCTTCAGCAGAAAGTTGGCAAAGATTTATTTTTGTCCCTCCAATGAGTTGCCCTCGAGGACCCCGTTTTCTACAAGTGTTGGTCCAATACTCCCTCTAGAGGCAGGGGACTCAGACAGGTCTGCTTTGCGTCCCCCTATCTGGGGCAGGGGCTGTGGGCGGCCTGTGGGCCGGGCAGGAGCCTCTCTGCGTGGGTCCCAGGGACCCATCTGCCAGCGAACTTTGGTCACCGGCAGGAAGCTACGATGCCCAGACCTATTGTTAGCTATGCAGCAAGGTGTACTGCGCGGACAGGTTCCACACACACTTCAAGTACGAGGGCGGCCTGAGTGGAAAGGTGAG
Source organism: Mesoplodon bidens (assembly GCF_964165515.1). NCBI lineage: Eukaryota > Metazoa > Chordata > Mammalia > Artiodactyla > Ziphiidae > Mesoplodon > Mesoplodon bidens. The sequence goes on from NC_138180.1 coordinate 9,760,308, forward strand.
AGTTTGGGCAGCTGTGCAGAAAAATAAGCCGCCCTTTGACCTGGGCCTAAATGCTTGTGACACCCCACTGGGCCTCCCGAACTCTGAGGGCCCTGCCCTGGGACCCCTGCTCCCCTGCCCTTTGATCAGTTACAGCAGAGATGGCCACACCCACTCCCTCTGTGAGGGCAGTGTTCCAACCTCCCTCAGCCCCGCCCCCTCTTCGCAGGTTACCATGGACTACAGATGCTGCATTCTGAGGCCAGGGTATTCCGAGAATGCCAAGGGCAGACATAATGACCTTAATTGATTTCCTCTTGTGTCCGTTTTGGTAAACTTTAGGAGCTAGGAAATGGTCCACTTTACAGAAATGTTCAAATTTACTGGCATTTCATATATTCTCTGCTATAACATTGTCCTGATTCTTTCTATATATTCTTTAATTCTGTTTTTGTTTTCCTTAATCAAAGTGTGTCTTTTAAATCTGTTCAAACCGTATTCTTCGGACTTACTAAATCACCTCAATTTTACACGTTTTCTGTTGTATTAAGTTCTGCCCATATTTAATTTATCTTTTTTCTATGTTCTCAGGGTTTATTGTTTTGATCTTCTGATGTCATTTAAAACACTTGATTACTCATTTTAGTGAATCTTTTTACTTATAAAGATTTGAACTTTTGAAGATTCCAGCTTACTTGTACGTTTCACAGGATCAGGTCCTCTACATTGTTGATGGTCTAAGGCTTATTTCACCCTATAGCAAAGTATATATTGACATATTTTCCCCTCGACTTTCTGTGATTCCCTACATCTCACCTTTCTTTGCAGACAAGCCATTTGAAATACCCTTAACTTATTTCACAGCCAATAAGACTTTAAAATAATGTGTATGTTTTAGAGAAATCTTCTTCTATAATTAGGCAGAAAATCTGACCTGCCATAGTTTTCAAAACAGCATAAATTCACTCTTCTCAATGATGAATCTGTTCTATTACACAACCTTTGAGTATTTAGCTTTATCAACGACATGTAATTTAAAAACATTTTAGAGATCCTACCAGTCTTTGAAAACATCCTTGTTCCTTGTTTCAGTTCCAGTTTTATGTATATTTTCTGCCTTGCACCTGATTATTCCAACATCTGATGGATGGCCTAGGGAATCTAATTCTGGTATTGATTGTTTTTGCTGATTGTCTCCCCTTGTAGCTGATTTCTTCATTATTGTGTAAATTTAGATCATGAGCTCCTGTTTAGCTAAACAGCTGACCTTGTAAGTGGCTTAGCTGTGAACGCTCGTAAGCTTCAACAGAAAGTTGGCAAAGATTTATTTGTGTCCCTCCAATGAGTTGCCCTCGAGGACCCCGTTTTCTACAAGTGTTGGTCCAATACTCCCTCTAGAGGCAGGGGACTCAGACAGGTCTGCTTTGCGTCCCCCGATCTGGGGCAGGGGCTGTGGGCGGCCTGTGGGCCGGGCAGGAGCCTCTCTGCGTGGGTCCCAGGGACCCATCTGCCAGCGAACTTTGGTCACCGGCAGGAAGCTACGATGCCCAGACCTATGGTTAGCTATGCAGCAAGGTGTACTGCGCGGACAGGTTCCACACACACTTCAAGTACGAGGGCGGCCTGAGTGGAAAGGTGAGAGTTTGGGCAGCTGTGCAGACAAAGAAGGCGCCCTTTGGCCTGGGCCTAAATGCTTGTGACACCCCACTGGGCCTCCCGAACTCTGAGGGCCCTGCCCTGGGACCCCTGCTCCCCTGCCCTTTGATCAGTTACAGCAGAGATGGCCACACCCGCTCCCTCTGTGAGGGCAGTGTTCCAACCTCCCTCAGCCCCGCCCCCTCTTCGCAGGTTACCATAGACTACAGATGCTGCATTCTGAGGCCAGGGCGTTCCGAGAATGCCCAGGACAGACATGATGACCTTAAATGATTCCCTCTTGTGTCAGTTTTGGTAAACTTTAGGAGCTAGGAAATGGTCCACTTTAGAGAAATGTTCAAATTTACTGGCATTGCATATATTCTCTGCTATAAGTTTGTCTGAATCTTTCTGTATATTCTTGACTTATGTTTTTGTTTTCCTTAATCAAAGTGTGTCTTTTAAATCTTTTCAAAGAATATTCTTTGGACTTACTAAATCACCTCAATTTTATACGTTTTCTGTTGTATTAAGTTCTGCTCATATATTTATTTATCTTTCTTCTATGTTCTCAGGGTTTATTGTTTTGATCTTCTGATGTCAATTAAAACACTTGGTTATTCCTTTTAATAAATCTTTTTACTTATAAAGATTTGAACTTTTGAAGATTCCAGCTTACTCGTAAGTTTCTAAGGGCAAGGTCTTCTACATTGTTGCTCGCCTAAGGCTTAGTTCACCCTATAGCAATGTATATATTGACACATTTTCCCCTCGACTTTCTGTGATTCCCTACATCTCACCTTTCTTTGCAGACAAGCCATTTGAAATACCCTTCACTTATTTCACAGCCAATAAGGCTTTGAAATAATGTGTATTTTTTAGAGAAATCTTCTTCTATAATTAGGCAGAAAATCTGACCTGCCATAGTTTTCAAAACAGCATAATTTCACTCTTCTCAATGATAAATCTGATGTATTACACAACCTTTGAGTATTTAGCTTTATCAATGACATGTACTTTAAAACTATTTTAGAGATCCTACCAGTCTTTGAAAACATCCGTGTTCCTTAGTTCAGTTCCAGTTGTATGTATATTTTCTGCCTTGCACCTGATTATTCCAACATCTGATGGATGGCCTATGTAATCTAATACTGGTATTGATTGTTTTTGCTGATTGCCTCCACTTGTAGCTGATTTCTTCTTTATTGTGTAAATTTAGATCATGAGCTCATGATTAGATAAACAGCTGACCTTGTAAGTGGCTTAGGTGTCAACACTCGTAAGCTTCAACAGGAAGTCAGCAAAGATTTATTTGTGTCTCTACAATGAGTTACCCGCAAGGACCCCATTTTCTAGAAGTGTTGTTCCAGTACTCCCTCTAGAGGCAGGGTACTCAGACAGGGCTGATTTGCGGCCACTGATGTGGGCCAGGGTCATGGGCGGTCTGTGGCCCAGACAGGAGCCTCTCGGCGTGTGTCCCAGGTAACCATCTGCTTGCAAACTTCGGTGACCTGGCAGGAAGCTACGATGCGCAGACCTATGGTTAGCTGTGCAGCGAGGTGTACTGCGCAGACAGGTTCCACACACACTTCAAGTAAGGGGTCGGCCTGAGTGGAAAGGTGAGAGTGTTGGCAGCTGTGCAGACAAAGAAGGCGCCCTTTGGCCTGGGCCTAAATGCTTGTGACACCCCACTGGGCCTGCCGGGCTCTGAGGGCCCTGCCCTCGGCAACCTGCTCCCCTGCCCTTTGTTCAGTCACAGCAGAGATGGCCACACCCACTCCCTCATTGTGGGCAGTGTTCCAACCACCCTCTGCCCCGCCACCTCTCCGCAGCTTACCATGGACAACAGATGCTGCATTCTGAGGCCAGGGTATTCCGAGAATGCCAAGGGCAGACATAATGACCTTAATTGATTTCCTCTTGTGACAGTTTTTGTAAATTTTAGCAGCTAAAATGGTCCACTTTACAGAAATGTTCAAATTTACTGGCATTTCATATATTCTCTGCTATAACATTGTCCTGATTCTTTCTATATATTCTTTAATTCTGTTTTTGTTTTCCTTAATCAAAGTGTGTCTTTTAGATCTGTTCAAACCGTATTCTTTGGAATTACTAAATCACCTCAATTTTATACGTTTTCTGTTGTACTAAATTCTGCCCATATCTTTATTTATCTTTTTTCTATGTTCTCAGGGTTTATTGTTTTGATCTTCTGATGTCATTTAAAACACTTGGTTATTCATTTTAATGAATCTTTTTACTTATCAAGACTTGAACTTTTGAAGATTCCAGCTTACTTGTACGTTTCACAGGATTAGGTCCTCTACATTGTTGATGGTCTAAGGCTTATTTCACCCTATAGCAAAGTATATATTGACATATTTTCCCCTCGACTTTCGGTGATTCCCTACATCTCACCTTTCTTTGCAGACAAGCCATTTGAAATACCCTTAACTTATTTCACAGCCAATAAGTCTTTAAACTAATGTGTATTTTTAGAGAAAACTTATTCTATAATTAGGCAGAAAATCTGACCTGCCATAGTTTTCAAAACAGCATAATTTCACTCTTCTCAATAATGAATCTGTTCTATTACACAACCTTAGAGTATTTAGCTTTATCAATGACATGTAATTTAAAAACGTTTTAGAGATCCTACCAGTCTTTGAAAACATCCTTGTTCCTTGTTTCAGTTCCAGTTTTATGTATATTTTCTGCCTTGCACCTGATTATTCTAACATCTGATGGATGGCCTAGGGAATCTAATTCTGGTATTGATTGTTTTTGCTGATTGTCTCCCCTTGTAGCTGATTTCTTCATTATTGTGTAAATTTAGATCATGAGCTCATGTTTAGCTAAACAGCTGACCTTGTAAGTGGCTTAGGTGTGAACGCTCATAAGCTTCAGCAGAAAGTTGGCAAAGATTTATTTTTGTCCCTCCAATGAGTTGCCCTCGAGGACCCCGTTTTCTACAAGTGTTGGTCCAATACTCCCTCTAGAGGCAGGGGACTCAGACAGGTCTGCTTTGCGTCCCCCGATCTGGGGCAGGGGCTGTGGGCGGCCTGTGGGCCGGGCAGGAGCCTCTCTGCGTGTGTCCCAGGGACCCATCTGCCAGCGAACTTTGGTCACCGGCAGGAAGCTACGATGCCCAGACTTATGGTTAGCTATGCAGCAAGGTGTACTGCGCGGACAGGTTCCACACACACTTCAAGTACGAGGGCGGCCTGAGTGGAAAGGTGAGAGTTTGGGCAGCTGTGCAGACAAAGAAGGCGCCCTTTGACCTGGGCCTAAATGCTTGTGACACCCCACTGGGCCTCCCGAACTCTGAGGGCCCTGACCTGGGACCCCTGCTCCCCTGCCCTTTGATCAGTTACAGCAGAGATGGCCACACCCACTCCCTCTGTGAGGGCAGTGTTCCAACCACCCTCTGCCCGGCCCCCTCTTCGCAGGTTACAATGGACTACAGATGCTGCATTCTGAGGCCAGGGTATTCCGAGAATGCCAAGGGCAGACATAATGACCTTAATTGATTTCCTCTTGTGTCAGTTTTGGTAAACTTTAGGAGCTAGGAAATGGTCCACTTTACAGAAATGTTCAAATTTACTGGCATTTCATATATTCTCTGCTATAACATTGTCCTGATTCTTTCTATATATTCTTTAATTCTGTTTTTGTTTTCCTTAATCAAGGGTGTCTTTTAAATCTTTTCAAAGAATATTCTTTGGACTTACTAAATCACCTCAAGTTTATACGTTTTCTTTTGTATTATGTTCTGCTCATATCTTTATCTTTTTTCTATGTTCTCAGGGTTTATTGTTTTGATCTTCTGATGTCATTTAAAACACTTGGTTATTCATTTTAATGAATCTTTTTACTTATCAAGATTTGAACTTTTGAAGATTCCAGCTTACTTGTACGTTTCACAGGATCAGGTCCTCTACATTGTTGATGGTCTAAGGATTATTTCACCCTATAGCAAAGTATATATTGACATATTTTCCCTCGACTTTCTGTGATTAACTATATCTCACCTTTCTTTGCAGACAAGCCATTTGAAATACCCTTAACTTATTTCACAGCCAATAAGTCTTTAAACTAATGTGTATTTTTAGAGAAAACTTATTATATAATTAGGCAGAAAATCTGACCTGCCATAGTTTTCAAAACAGCATAATTTCACTCTTCTCAATGATGAATCTGTTCTATTACACAACCTTTGAGTATTTAGCTTTATCAATGACATGTAATTTAAAAACGTTTTAGAGATCCTACCAGTCTTTGAAAACATCCTTGTTCCTTGTTTCAGTTCCAGTTTTATGTATATTTTCTGCCTTGCACCTGATTATTCTGACATCTAATGGATGGCCTAGGGAATCTAATTCTGGTATTGATTGTTTTTGCTGATTGTCTTCCCTTGTAGCTGATTTCTTCATTATTGTGTAAATTTAGATCATGAGCTCATGTTTAGCTAAACAGCTGACATTGTAAGTGGCTTAGGTGTGAACGCTCCTAAGCTTCAGCAGAAAGTTGGCAAAGATTTATTTTTGTCCATCCAATGAGTTGCCCTCGAGGACCCCGTTTTCTACAAGTGTTGGTCCAATACTCCCTCTAGAGGCAGGGGACTCAGACAGGTCTGCTTTGCGTCCCCCGATCTGGGGCAGGGGCTGTGGGCGGCCTGTGGGCCGGGCAGGAGCCTCTCTGCGTGGGTCCCAGGGACCCATCTGCCAGCGAACTTTGGTCACCGGCAGGAAGCTACGATGCCCAGACCTATTGTTAGCTATGCAGCAAGGTGTACTGCGCGGACAGGTTCCACACACACTTCAAGTACGAGGGCGGCCTGAGTGGAAAGGTGAGAGTTTGGGCAGCTGTGCAGACAAATAAGCCGCCCTTTGACCTGGGCCTAAATGCTTGTGACACCCCACTGGGCCTCCCGAACTCTGAGGGCCCTGCCCTGGGACCCCTGCTCCCCTGCCCTTTGATCAGTTACAGCAGAGATGGCCACACCCACTCCCTCTGTGAGGGCAGTGTTCCAACCTCCCTCAGCCCCGCACCCTCTTCGCAGGTTACCATGGACTACAGATGCTGCATTCTGAGGCCAGGGTATTCCGAGAATGCCAAGGGCAGACATAATGACCTTAATTGATTTCCTCTTGTGTCCGTTTTGGTAAACTTTAGGAGCTAGGAAATGGTCCACTTTACAGAAATGTTCAAATTTACTGGCATTTCATATATTCTCTGCTATAACATTGTCCTGATTCTTTCTATATATTCTTTAATTCTGTTTTTGTTTTCCTTAATCAAAGTGTGTCTTTTAAATCTGTTCAAACCGTATTCTTCGGACTTACTAAATCACCTCAATTTTACACGTTTTCTGTTGTATTAAGTTCTGCCCATATTTAATTTATCTTTTTTCTATGTTCTCAGGGTTTATTGTTTTGATCTTCTGATGTCATTTAAAACACTTGGTTACTCATTTTAGTGAATCTTTTTACTTATAAAGATTTGAACTTTTGAAGATTCCAGCTTACTTGTACGTTTCACAGGATCAGGTCCTCTACATTGTTGATGGTCTAAGGCTTATTTCACCCTATAGCAAAGTATATATTGACATATTTTCCCCTCGACTTTCTGTGATTCCCTACATCTCACCTTTCTTTGCAGACAAGCCATTTGAAATACCCTTAATTTATTTCACAGCCAATAAGACTTTAAAATAATGTGTATGTTTTAGAGAAATCTTCTTCTATAATTAGGCAGAAAATCTGACCTGCCATAGTTTTCAAAACAGCATAAATTCACTCTTCTCAATGATGAATCTGTTCTATTACACAACCTTTGAGTATTTAGCTTTATCAACGACATGCAATTTAAAAACATTTTAGAGATCCTACCAGTCTTTGAAAACATCCTTGTTCCTTGTTTCAGTTCCAGTTTTATGTATATTTTCTGCCTTGCACCTGATTATTCCAACATCTGATGGATGGCCTAGGGAATCTAATTCTGGTATTGATTGTTTTTGCTGATTGTCTCCCCTTGTAGCTGATTTCTTCATTATTGTGTAAATTTAGATCATGAGCTCCTGTTTAGCTAAACAGCTGACCTTGTAAGTGGCTTAGCTGTGAACGCTCGTAAGCTTCAACAGAAAGTTGGCAAAGATTTATTTGTGTCCCTCCAATGAGTTGCCCTCGAGGACCCCGTTTTCTACAAGTGTTGGTCCAATACTCCCTCTAGAGGCAGGGGACTCAGACAGGTCTGCTTTGCGTCCCCCGATCTGGGGCAGGGGCTGTGGGCGGCCTGTGGGCCGGGCAGGAGCCTCTCTGCGTGGGTCCCAGGGACCCATCTGCCAGCGAACTTTGGTCACCGGCAGGAAGCTACGATGCCCAGACCTATGGTTAGCTATGCAGCAAGGTGTACTGCGCGGACAGGTTCCACACACACTTCAAGTACGAGGGCGGCCTGAGTGGAAAGGTGAGAGTTTGGGCAGCTGTGCAGACAAAGAAGGCGCCCTTTGGCCTGGGCCTAAATGCTTGTGACACCCCACTGGGCCTCCCGAACTCTGAGGGCCCTGCCCTGGGACCCCTGCTCCCCTGCCCTTTGATCAGTTACAGCAGAGATGGCCACACCCGCTCCCTCTGTGAGGGCAGTGTTCCAACCTCCCTCAGCCCCGCCCCCTCTTCGCAGGTTACCATGGACTACAGATGCTGCATTCTGAGGCCAGGGCGTTCCGAGAATGCCCAGGACAGACATGATGACCTTAAATGATTCCCTCTTGTGTCAGTTTTGGTAAACTTTAGGAGCTAGGAAATGGTCCACTTTAGAGAAATGTTCAAATTTACTGGCATTGCATATATTCTCTGCTATAAGTTTGTCTGAATCTTTCTGTATATTCTTGACTTATGTTTTTGTTTTCCTTAATCAAAGTGTGTCTTTTAAATCTTTTCAAAGAATATTCTTTGGACTTACTAAATCACCTCAATTTTATACGTTTTCTGTTGTATTAAGTTCTGCTCATATATTTATTTATCTTTCTTCTATGTTCTCAGGGTTTATTGTTTTGATCTTCTGATGTCAATTAAAACACTTGGTTATTCCTTTTAATAAATCTTTTTACTTATAAAGATTTGAACTTTTGAAGATTCCAGCTTACTTGTAAGTTTCTAAGGCTAAGGTCCTCTACATTGTTGCTCGCCTAAGGCTTAGTTCACCCTATAGCAATGTATATATTGACACATTTTCCCCTCGACTTTCTGTGATTCCCTACATCTCACCTTTCTTTGCAGACAAGCCATTTGAAATACCCTTCACTTATTTCACAGCCAATAAGGCTTTGAAATAATGTGTATTTTTTAGAGAAATCTTCTTCTATAATTAGGCAGAAAATCTGACCTGCCATAGTTTTCAAAACAGCATAATTTCACTCTTCTCAATGATAAATCTGATGTATTACACAACCTTTGAGTATTTAGCTTTATCAATGACATGTACTTTAAAACTATTTTAGAGATCCTACCAGTCTTTGAAAACATCCGTGTTCCTTAGTTCAGTTCCAGTTGTATGTATATTTTCTGCCTTGCACCTGATTATTCCAACATCTGATGGATGGCCTATGTAATCTAATACTGGTATTGATTGTTTTTGCTGATTGCCTCCACTTGTAGCTGATTTCTTCTTTATTGTGTAAATTTAGATCATGAGCTCATGATTAGATAAACAGCTGACCTTGTAAGTGGCTTAGGTGTCAACACTCGTAAGCTTCAACAGGAAGTCAGCAAAGATTTATTTGTGTCTCAACAATGAGTTACCCGCAAGGACCCCATTTTCTAGAAGTGTTGTTCCAGTACTCCCTCTAGAGGCAGGGTACTCAGACAGGGCTGATTTGCGGCCACTGATGTGGGCCAGGGCCATGGGCGGTCTGTGGCCCAGACAGGAGCCTCTCGGCGTGTGTCCCAGGTAACCATCTGCTTGCGAACTTCGGTGACCTGGCAGGAAGCTACGATGCGCAGACCTATGGTTAGCTGTGCAGCGAGGTGTACTGCGCAGACAGGTTCCACACACACTTCAAGTAAGGGGTCGGCCTGAGTGGAAAGGTGAGAGTGTTGGCAGCTGTGCAGACAAAGAAGGCGCCCTTTGGCCTGGGCCTAAATGCTTGTGACACCCCACTGGGCCTGCCGGGCTCTGAGGGCCCTGCCCTCGGCCCCCTGCTCCCCTGCCCTTTGTTCAGTCACAGCAGAGATGGCCACACCCACTCCCTCATTGTGGGCAGTGTTCCAACCACCCTCTGCCCCGCCACCTCTCCGCAGCTTACCATGGACAACAGATGCTGCATTCTGAGGCCAGGGTATTCCGAGAATGCCAAGGGCAGACATAATGACCTTAATTGATTTCCTCTTGTGTCAGTTTTGGTAAACTTTAGGAGCTAGGAAATGGTCCACTTTACAGAAATGTTCAAATTTACTGGCATTTCATATATTCTCTGCTATAACATTGTCCTGATTCTTTCTATATATTCTTTAATTCTGTTTTTGTTTTCCTTAATCAAAGTGTGTCTTTTAATTCTGTTCAAACCGTATTCTTTGGAATTACTAAATCACCTCAATTTTATACGTTTTCTGTTGTACTAAATTCTGCCCATATCTTTATTTATCTTTTTTCTATGTTCTCAGGGTTTATTGTTTTGATCTTCTGATGTCATTTAAAACACTTGGTTATTCATTTTAATGAATCTTTTTACTTATCAAGATTTGAACTTTTGAAGATTCCAGCTTACTTGTACGTTTCACAGGATCAGGTCCTCTACATTGTTGATGGTCTAAGGATTATTTCACCCTATAGCAAAGTATATATTGACATATTTTCCCTCGACTTTCTGTGATTAACTACATCTCACCTTTCTTTGCAGACAAGCCATTTGAAATACCCTTAACTTATTTCACAGCCAATAAGTCTTTAAACTAATGTGTATTTTTAGAGAAAACTTATTCTATAATTAGGCAGAAAATCTGACCTGCCATAGTTTTCAAAACAGCATAATTTCACTCTTCTCAATGATGAATCTGTTCTATTACACAACCTTTGAGTATCTAGCTTTATCAATGACATGTAATTTAAAAACGTTTTAGAGATCCTACCAGACATTGAAAACATCCTTGTTCCTTGTTTCAGTTCCAGTTTTATGTATATTTTCTGCCTTGCACCTGATTATTCCAACATCTGATGGATGGCCTAGGGAATCTAATTCTGGTATTGATTGTTTTTGCTGATTGTCTCCCCTTGTAGCTGATTTCTTCATTATTGTGTAAATTAAGATCATGAGCTCATGTTTAGCTAAACAGCTGACCTTGTAAGTGGCTTAGGTGTGAACGCTCGTAAGCTTCAGCAGAAAGATGGCAAAGATTTATTTGTGTCCCTCCAATGAGTTGCTCTCGAGGACCCCGTTTTCTACAATGTTGGTCCAATACTCCCTCTAGAAGCAGGGGACTCAGACAGGTCTGCTTTGCATCCCCCGATCTGGGGCAGGGGCTGTGGGCCTCCTGTGGGCCGGGCAGGAGCCTCTCTGCGTGTGTCCAAGGGACCCGTCTGCCAGCAAACTTCGGTCACCGGCAGGAAGCTACGATGCCCAGACCTATGGTTAGCTATGCAGCAAGGTGTACTGCGCGGACAGGTTCCACACACACTTCAAGTACGAGGGCGGCCTGAGTGGAAAGGTGAGAGTTTGGGCAGCTGTGCAGACAAAGAAGGCGCCCTTTGGCCTGGGCCTAAATGCTTGTGACACCCCACTTGGCCTCCCGAACTCTGAGGGCCCTGCCCTGGGACCCCTGCTCCCCTGCCCTTTGATCAGTTACAGCAGAGATGGCCACACCCACTCCCTCTGTGAGGGCAGTGTTCCAACCTCCCTCAGCCCCGCCCCCTCTTCGCAGGTTACCATGGACTACAGATGCTGCATTCTGAGGCCAGGGCGTTCCGAGAATGCCCAGGACAGACATGATGACCTTAAATGATTCCCTCTTGTGTCAGTTTTGGTAAACTTTAGGAGCTAGGAAATGGTCCACTTTAGAGAAATATTCAAATGTACTGGCATTGCATATATTCTCTGCTATAAGATTGTCTGATTCTTTCTGTATATTCTTGACTTATGTTTTTGTTTTCCTTAATCAAAGTGTGTCTTTTAAATCTTTTCAAAGAATATTCTTTGGACTTACTAAATCACCTCAATTTTATACGTTTTCTGTTGTATTAAGTTCTGCTCATATATTTATTTATCTTTCTTCTATGTTCTCAGGGTTTATTGTTTTGATCTTCTGATGTCAATTAAAACACTTGGTTATTCCTTTTAATAAATCTTTTTACTTATAAAGATTTGAACTTTTGTAGATTCCAGCTTACTTGTAAGTTTCTAAGGGCAAGGTCTTCTACATTGTTGCTCGCCTAAGGCTTAGTTCACCCTATAGCAATGTATATATTGACACATTTTCCCCTCGACTTTCTGTGATTCCCTACATCTCACCTTTCTTTGCAGACAAGCCATTTGAAATACCCTTCACTTATTTCACAGCCAATAAGTCTTTGAAATAATGTGTATTTTTTAGAGAAATCTTCTTCTATAATTAGGCAGAAAATCTGACCTGCCATAGTTTTCAAAACAGCATAATTTCACTCTTCTCAATGATAAATCTGATGTATTACACAACCTTTGAGTATTTAGCTTTATCAATGACATGTACTTTAAAACTATTTTAGAGATCCTACCAGTCTTTGAAAACATCCGTGTTCCTTAGTTCAGTTCCAGTTGTATGTATATTTTCTGCCTTGCACCTGATTATTCCAACATCTGATGGATGGCCTATGTAATCTAATACTGGTATTGATTGTTTTTGCTGATTGCCTCCACTTGTAGCTGATTTCTTCTTTATTGTGTAAATTTAGATCATGAGCTCATGATTAGATAAACAGCTGACCTTGTAAATGGCTTAGGTGTCAACACTCGTAAGCTTCAACAGGAAGTCAGCAAAGATTTATTTGTGTCTCTACAATGAGTTACCCGCAAGGACCCCATTTTCTAGAAGTGTTGTTCCAGTACTCCCTCTAGAGGCAGGGTACTCAGACAGGGCTGATTTGCGGCCACTGATGTGGGCCAGGGCCATGGGCGGTCTGTGGCCCAGACAGGAGCCTCTCGGCGAGTGTCCCAGGTAACCATCTGCTTACGAACTTCGGTGACCTGGCAGGAAGCTACGATGCGCAGACCTATGGTTAGCTGTGCAGCGAGGTGTACTGCGCAGACAGGTTCCACACACACTTCAAGTAAGGGGTCGGCCTGAGTGGAAAGGTGAGAGTGTTGGCAGCTGTGCAGACAAAGAAGGCGCCCTTTGGCCTGGGCCTAAATGCTTGTGACACCCCACTGGGCCTGCCGGGCTCTGAGGGCCCTGCCCTCGGCCCCCTGCTCCCCTGCCCTTTGTTCAGTCACAGCAGAGATGGCCACACCCACTCCCTCATTGTGGGCAGTGTTCCAACCACCCTCTGCCCCGCCACCTCTCCGCAGCTTACCATGGACAACAGATGCTGCATTCTGAGGCCAGGGTATTCCGAGAATGCCAAGGGCAGACATAATGACCTTAATTGATTTCCTCTTGTGTCAGTTTTCGTAAACTTTAGGAGCTAGGAAATGGTCCACTTTACAGAAATGTTCAAATTTACTGGCATTTCATATATTCTCTGCTATAACATTGTCCTGATTCTTTCTATATATTCTTTAATTCTGTTTTTGTTTTCCTTAATCAAAGTGTGTCTTTTAAATCTGTTCAAACCGTATTCTTTGGAATTACTAAATCACCTCAATTTTATACGTTTTCTGTTGTACTAAATTCTGCCCATATCTTTATTTATCTTTTTTCTATGTTCTCAGGGTTTATTGTTTTGAACTTCTGATGTCATTTAAAACACTTGGTTATTCATTTTAATGAATCTTTTTACTTATCAAGATTTGAACTTTTGAAGATTCCAGCTTACTTGTACGTTTCACAGGATCAGGTCCTCTACATTGTTGATGGTCTAAGGATTATTTCACCCTATAGCAAAGTATATATTGACATATTTTCCCTCGACTTTCTGTGATTAACTACATCTCACCTTTCTTTGCAGACAAGCCATTTGAAATACCCTTAACTTATTTCACAGCCAATAAGTCTTTAAACTAATGTGTATTTTTAGAGAAAACTTATTCTATAATTAGGCAGAAAATCTGACCTGCCATAGTTTTCAAAACAGCATAATTTCACTCTTCTCAATGATGAATCTGTTCTATTACACAACCTTTGAGTATTTAGCTTTATCAATGACATGTAATTTAAAAACGTTTTAGACATCCTACCAGTCTTTGAAAACATCCTTGTTCCTAGTTTCAGTTCCAGTTTTATGTATATTTTCTGCCTTGCACCTGATTATTCTAACATCTGATGGATGGCCTAGGGAATCTAATTCTGGTATTGATTGTTTTTGCTGATTGTCTCCCCTTGTAGCTGATTTATTCATTATTGTGTAAATTTAGATCATGAGCTCATGTTTAGCTAAACAGCTGACCTTGTAAGTGGCTTAGGTGTGAACGCTCATAAGCTTCAGCAGAAAGTTGGGAAAGATTTATTTTTGTCCCTCCAATGAGTTGCCCTCGAGGACCCCGTTTTCTACAAGTGTTGGTCCAATACTCCCTCTAGAGGCAGGGCACTCAGACAGGTCTGCTTTGCGTCCCCCGATCTGGGGCAGGGGCTGTGGGCGGCCTGTGGGCCGGGCAGGAGCCTCTCTGCGTGGGTCCCAGGGACCCATCTGCCAGCGAACTTTGGTCACCGGCAGGAAGCTACGATGCCCAGACCTATGGTTAGCTATGCAGCAAGGTGTACTGCACGGACAGGTTCCACACACACTTCAAGTACGAGGGCGGCCTGAGTGGAAAGGTGAGAGTTTGGGCAGCTGTGCAGACAAAGAAGGCGCCCTTTGACCTGGGCCTAAATGCTTGTGACACCCCACTGGGCCTACCGAACTCTGAGGGCCCTGCCCTGGGACCCCTGCTCCCCTGCCCTTTGATCAGTTACAGCAGAGATGGCCACACCCACTCCCTCTGTGAGGGCAGTGTTCCAACCTCCCTCAGCCCCGCCCCCTCTTCGCAGGTTACCATGGACTACAGATGCTGCATTCTGAGGCCAGGGTATTCCGAGAATGCCAAGGGCAGACATAATGACCTTAATTGATTTCCTCTTGTGTCCGTTTTGGTAAACTTTAGGAGCTAGGAAATGGTCCACTTTACAGAAATGTTCAAATTTACTGGCATTTCATATATTCTCTGCTATAACATTGTCCTGATTCTTTCTATATATTCTTTAATTCTGTTTTTGTTTTCCTTAATCAAAGTGTGTCTTTTAAATCTGTTCAAACCGTATTCTTCGGACTTACTAAATCACCTCAATTTTACACGTTTTCTGTTGTATTAAGTTCTGCCCATATTTAATTTATCTTTGTTCTATGTTCTCAGGGTTTATTGTTTTGATCTTCTGATGTCATTTAAAACACTTGGTTACTCATTTTAGTGAATCTTTTTACTTATAAAGATTTGAACTTTTGAAGATTCCAGCTTACTCGTACGTTTCACAGGATGAGGTCCTCTACATTGTTGATGGTCTAAGGCTTATTTCACCCTTTAGCAAAGTATATATTGACATATTTTCCCCTCGACTTTCTGTGATTCCCTACATCTCACATTTCTTTGCAGACAAGCCATTTGAAGTACCCTTAACTTATTTCAC
This sequence comes from Mesoplodon bidens, assembly GCF_964165515.1. Taxonomy (NCBI): domain Eukaryota; kingdom Metazoa; phylum Chordata; class Mammalia; order Artiodactyla; family Ziphiidae; genus Mesoplodon; species Mesoplodon bidens. Next base: position 9,775,709 of record NC_138180.1, read on the forward strand.
AGCCAATAAGACTTTAAAATAATGTGTATGTTTTAGTGAAATCTTCTTCTATAATTAGGCAGAAAATCTGACCGGCCATAGTTTTCAAAACAGCATAAATTCACTCTTCTCAATGATGAATCTATTCTATTACACAACCTTTGAGTATTTAGCTTTATCAAAGACATGCAATTTAAAAACATTATAGAGATCCTACCAGTCTTTGAAAACATCCTTTTTCCTTGTTTCAGTTCCAGTTTTATGTATATTTTCTGCCTTGCACCTGATTATTCCAACATCTGATGGATGGCCTAGGGAATCTAATTCTGGTATTGATTGTTTTTGCTGATTGTCTCCCCTTGTAGCTGATTTCTTCATTATTGTGTAAATTTAGATCATGAGCTCCTGTTTAGCTAAACAGATGACCTTGTAAGTGGCTTAGCTGTGAACACTCGTAAGCTTCAACAGAAAGTTGGCAAAGATTTATTTGTGTCCCTCCAATGAGTTGCCCTCGAGGACCCCGTTTTCTACAAGTGTTGGTCCAATACTCCCTCTAGAGGCAGGGGACACAGACAGGTCTGCTTTGCGTCCCCCGATCTGGGGCAGGGGCTGTGGGCGCCCTGTGGGCCGGGCAGGAGCCTCTCTGCGTGTGTCCCAGGGACCCATCTGCCAGCGAACTTTGGTCACCGGCAGGAAGCTACGATGCCCAGACCTATGGTTAGCTATGCAGCAAGGTGTACTGCGCGGACAGGTTCCACACACACTTCAAGGACGAGGGCGGCCTGAGTGGAAAGGTGAGAGGTTGGGCAGCTGTGCAGACAAAGAAGGCGCCCTTTTGCCTGGGCCTAAATGCTTGTGACACCCCACTGGGCCTCCCGAACTCTGAGGGCCCTGCCCTGGGACCCCTGCTCCCCTGCCCTTTGATCAGTTACAGCAGAGATGGCCACACCCACTCCCTCTGTGAGGGCAGTGTTCCAACCTCCCTCAGCCCCGACCCTCTTCGCAGGTTACCATGACTACTGATGCTGCATTGTGAGGCCAGGGCGTTCCGAGAATGCCCAGGACAGACATGATGACCTTAAATGATTCCCTCTTGTGTCAGTTTTGGTAAACTTTAGGAGCTAGGAAATGGTCCACTTTAGAGAAATGTTCAAATTTACTGGCATTGCATATATTCTCTGCTATAAGATTGTCTGATTCTTTCTGTATATTCTTGACTTATGTTTTTGTTTTCCTTAATCAAAGTGTGTCTTTTAAATCTTTTCAAAGAATATTCTTTGGACTTACTAAATCACCTCAATTTTATACGTTTTCTGTTGTATTAAGTTCTGCTCATATATTTATTTATCTTTCTTCTATGTTCTCAGGGTTTATTGTTTTGATCTTCTGATGTCAATTAAAACACTTGGTTATTCCTTTTAATAAATCTTTTTACTTATAAAGATTTGAACTTTTGAAGATTCCAGCTTACTTGTAAGTTTCTAAGGGCAAGGTCTTCTACACTGTTGCTCGCCTAAGGCTTAGTTCACCCTATAGCAATGTATATATTGACACATTTTCCCCTCGACTTTCTGTGTTTGCCTACATCTCACCTTTCTTTGCAGACAAGCCATTTGAAATACCCTTCACTTATTTCACAGCCAATAAGGCTTTGAAATAATGTGTATTTTTTAGAGAAATCTTCTTCTATAATTAGGCAGAAAATCTGACCTGCCATAGTTTTCAAAACAGCATAATTTCACTCTTCTCAATGATAAATCTGATGTATTACACAACCTTTGAGTATTTAGCTTTATCAATGACATGTACTTTAAAACTATTTTAGAGATCCTACCAGTCTTTGAAAACATCCGTGTTCCTTAGTTCAGTTCCAGTTGTATGTATATTTTCTGCCTTGCACCTGATTATTCCAACATCTGATGGATGGCCTATGTAATCTAATACTGGTATTGATTGTTTTTGCTGATTGCCTCCACTTGTAGCTGATTTCTTCTTTATTGTGTAAATTTAGATCATGTGCTCATGATTAGATAAACAGCTGACCTTGTAAGTGGCTTAGGTGTCAACAGTCGTAAGCTTCAACAGGAAGTCAGCAAAGATTTATTTGTGTCTCTACAATGAGTTACCCGCAAGGACCCCATTTTCTAGAAGTGTTGTTCCAGTACTCCCTCTAGAGGCAGGGTACTCAGACAGGGCTGATTTGCGGCCACTGATGTGGGCCAGGGCCATGGGCGGTCTGTGGCCCAGACAGGAGCCTCCTGGCGTGTGTCCCAGGTAACCATCTGCTTGCGAACTTCGGTGACCTGGCAGGAAGCTACGATGCGCAGACCTATGGTTAGCTGTGCAGCGAGGTGTACTGCGCAGACAGGTTCCACACACACTTCAAGTAAGGGGTCGGCCTGAGTGGAAAGGTGAGAGTGTTGGCAGCTGTGCAGACAAAGAAGGCGCCCTTTGGCCTGGGCCTAAATGCTTGTGACACCCCACTGGGCCTGCCGGGCTCTGAGGGCCCTGCCCTCGGCCCCCTGCTCCCCTGCCCTTTGTTCAGTCACAGCAGAGATGGCCACACCCACTCCCTCATTGTGGGCAGTGTTCCAACCACCCTCTGCCCCGCCACCTCTCCGCAGCTTACCATGGACAACAGATGCTGCATTCTGAGGCCAGGGTATTCCGAGAATGCCAAGGGCAGACATAATGACCTTAATTGATTTCCTCTTGTGTCAGTTTTGGTAAACTTTAGGAGCTAGGAAATGGTCCACTTTACAGAAATGTTCAAATTTACTGGCATTTCATATATTCTCTGCTATAACATTGTCCTGATTCTTTCTATATATTCTTTAATTCTGTTTTTGTTTTCCTTAATCAAAGTGTGTCTTTTAAATCTGTTCAAACCGTATTCTTTGGAATTACTAAATCACCTCAATTTTATACGTTTTCTGTTGTACTAAATTCTGCCCATATCTTTATTTATCTTTTTTCTATGTTCTCAGGGTTTATTGTTTTGATCTTCTGATGTCATTTAAAACACTTGGTTATTCATTTTAATGAATCTTTTTACTTATCAAGATTTGAACTTTTGAAGATTCCAGCTTACTTGTACGTTTCACAGGATCAGGTCCTCTACATTGTTGATGGTCTAAGGATTATTTCACCCTATAGCAAAGTATATATTGACATATTTTCCCTCGACTTTCTGTGATTAACTACATCTCACCTTTCTTTGCAGACAAGCCATTTGAAATACCCTTAACTTATTTCACAGCCAATAAGTCTTTAAACTAATGTGTATTTTTAGAGAAAACTTATTCTATAATTAGGCAGAAAATCTGACCTGCCATAGTTTTCAAAACAGCATAATTTCACTCTTCTCAATGATGAATCTGTTCTATTACACAACCTTTGAGTATTTAGCTTTATCAATGACATGTAATTTAAAAACGTTTTAGACATCCTACCAGTCTTTGAAAACATCCTTGTTCCTTGTTTCAGTTCCAGTTTTATGTATATTTTCTGCCTTGCACCTGATTATTCCAACATCTGATGGATGGCCTAGGGAATCTAATTCTGGTATTGATTGTTTTTGCTGATTGTCTCCCCTTGTAGCTGATTTCTTCATTATTGTGTAAATTTAGATCATGAGCTCATGTTTAGCTAAACAGCTGACCTTGTAAGTGGCTTAGGTGTGAAGGCTCATAAGCTTCAGCAGAAAGTTGGCAAAGATTTATTTTTGTCCCTCCAATGAGTTGCCCTCGAGGACCCCGTTTTCTACAAGTGTTGGTCCAATACTCCATCTAGAGGCAGGGGACTCAGACAGGTCTGCTTTGCGTCCCCCGATTGGGGCAGGGGCTGTGGGCGGCCTGTGGGCCGGGCAGGAGCCTCTCTGCGTGTGTCCCAGGGACCCATCTGCCAGCGAACTTTGGTCACCGGCAGGAAGCTACGATGCCCAGACCTATGGTTAGCTATGCAGCAAGGTGTACTGCGCGGACAGGTTCCACACACACTTCAAGTACGAGCGCGGCCTGAGTGGAAAGGTGAGAGTTTGGGCAGCTGTGCAGACAAAGAAGGCGCCCTTTGACCTGGGTCTAAATGCTTGTGACACCCCACTGGGCCTCCCGAACTCTGAGGGCCCTGCCCTGGGACCCCTGCTCCCCTGCCCTTTGATCAGTTACAGCAGAGATGGCCACACCCACTCCCTCTGTGAGGGCAGTGTTCCAACCTCCCTCAGCCCCGCCCCCTCTTCGCAGGTTACCATGTACTACAGATGCTGCATTCTGAGGCCAGGGTATTCCGAGAATCCCAAGGGCAGACATAATGACCTTAATTGATTTCCTCTTGTGTCCGTTTTGGTAAACTTTAGGGGCTAGGAAATGGTCCACTTTACAGAAATGTTCAAATGTACTGGCATTTCATATATTCTCTGCTATAACATTGTCCTGATTCTTTCTATATATTCTTTAATTCTGTTTTTGTTTTCCTTAATCAAAGCGTGTCTTTTTTTTTTTTTTTTTTTTTTTTTTTGCGGTACGCGGGCCTCTCACTGCTGTGGCCTCTCCCGTTGCGGAGCACAGGCTCTGGACACACAGGCTCCGCGGCCATGGCTCGCGGGCCCAGCCGCTCCGCGGCATGTGGGATCTTCCGGGATCGGGGCACGAACCCGTGTCCCCTGCATCGGCAGGCGGACTCTTAACCACTGCGCCACCAGGGAAGCCCCAAAGTGTGTCTTTTAAATCTGTTCAAACCGTATTCTTCGGACTTACTAAATCACCTCAATTTTACACGTTTTCTGTTGTATTAAGTTCTGCCCATATTTAATTTATCTTTGTTCTATGTTCTCAGGGTTTATTGTTTTGATCTTCTGATGTCATTTAAAACACTTGGTTACTCATTTTAGTGAATCTTTTTACTTATAAAGATTTGAACTTTTGAAGATTCCAGCTTACTCGTACGTTTCACAGGATGAGGTCCTCTACATTGTTGATGGTCTAAGGCTTATTTCACCCTATAGCAAAGTATATATTGACATATTTTCCCCTCGACTTTCTGTGATTCCCTACATCTCACCTTTCCTTGCAGACAAGCCATTTGAAGTACCCTTAACTTATTTCACAGCCAATAAGACTTTAAAATAATGTGTATGATTTAGTGAAATCTTCTTCTATAATTAGGCAGAAAATCTGACCTGCCATAGTTTTCAAAACAGCATAAATTCACTCTTCTCAATGATGAATCTATTCTATTACACAACCTTTGAGTATTTAGCTTTATCAAAGACATGCAATTTAAAAACATTTTAGAGATCCTACCAGTGTTTGAAAACATCCTTTTTCCTTGTTTCAGTTCCAGTTTTATGTATATTTTCTGCCTTGCACCTGATTATTCCAACATCTGATGGATGGCCTAGGGAATCTAATTCTGGTATTGATTGTTTTTGCTGATTGTCTCCCCTTGTAGCTGATTTCTTCATTATTGTGTAAATTTAGATCATGAGCTCCTGTTTAGCTAAACAGCTGACCTTGTAAGTGGCTTAGCTGTGAACGCTCGTAAGCTTCAACAGAAAGTTGGCAAAGATTTATTTGTGTCCCTCCAATGAGTTGCCCTCGAGGACCCCGTTTTCTACAAGTGTTGGTCCAATACTCCCTCTAGAGGCAGGGGACTCAGACAGGTCTGATTTGCGTCCCCCGATCTGGGGCAGGGGCTGTGGGCGGCCTGTGGGCCGGGCAGGAGCCTCTCTGCGTGTGTCCCAGGGACCCATCTGCCAGCGAACTTTGGTCACCGGCAGGAAGCTACGATGCCCAGACCTATGGTTAGCTATGCAGCAAGGTGTACTGCGCGGACAGGTTCCACACACACTTCAAGGACGAGGGCGGCCTGAGTGGAAAGGTGAGAGGTTGGGCAGCTGTGCAGACAAAGAAGGCGCCCTTTGGCCTGGGCCTAAATGCTTGTGACACCCCACTGGGCCTCCCGAACTCTGAGGGCCCTGCCCTGGGACCCCTGCTCCCCTGCCCTTTGATCAGTTACAGCAGAGATGGCCACACCCACTCCCTCTGTGAGGGCAGTGTTCCAACCTCCCTCAGCCCCGACCCTCTTCGCAGGTTACCATGACTACTGATGCTGCATTGTGAGGCCAGGGCGTTCCGAGAATGCCCAGGACAGACATGATGACCTTAAATGATTCCCTCTTGTGTCAGTTTTGGTAAACTTTAGGAGCTAGGAAATGGTCCACTTTAGAGAACGGTTCAAATGTACTGGCATTGCATATATTCTCTGCTATAAGATTGTCTAATTCTTTCTGTATATTCTTGACTTATGTTTTTGTTTTCCTTAATCAAAGTGTGTCTTTTAAATCTTTTCAAAGAATATTCTTTGGACTTACTAAATCACCTCAATTTTATACGTTTTCTGTTGTATTAAGTTCTGCTCATATATTTATTTATCTTTCTTCTATGTTCTCAGGGTTTATTGTTTTGATCTTCTGATGTCAATTAAAACACTTGGTTATTCCTTTTAATAAATCTTTTTACTTATAAAGATTTGAACTTTTGAAGATTCCAGCTTACTTGTAAGTTTCTAAGGGCAAGGTCTTCTACACTGTTGCTCGCCTAAGGCTTAGTTCACCCTATAGCAATGTATATATTGACACATTTTCCCCTCGACTTTCTGTGTTTGCCTACATCTCACCTTTCTTTGCAGACAAGCCATTTGAAATACCCTTCACTTATTTCACAGCCAATAAGGCTTTGAAATAATGTGTATTTTTTAGAGAAATCTTCTTCTATAGTTAGGCAGAAAATCTGACCTGCCATAGTTTTCAAAACAGCATAATTTCACTCTTCTCAATGATAAATCTGATGTATTACACAACCTTTGAGTATTTAGCTTTATCAATGACATGTACTTTAAAACTATTTTAGAGATCCTACCAGTCTTTGAAAACATCCGTGTTCCTTAGTTCAGTTCCAGTTGTATGTATATTTTCTGCCTTGCACCTGATTATTCCAACATCTGATGGATGGCCTATGTAATCTAATACTGGTATTGATGCTTTTTGCTGATTGCCTCCACTTGTAGCTGATTTCTTCTTTATTGTGTAAATTTAGATCATGAGCTCATGATTAGATAAACAGCTGACCTTGTAAGTGGCTTAGGTGTCAACACTCGTAAGCTTCAACAGGAAGTCAGCAAAGATTTATTTGTGTCTCTACAATGAGTTACCCGCAAGGACCCCATTTTCTAGAAGTGTTGTTCCAGTACTCCCTCTAGAGGCAGGGTACTCAGACAGGGCTGATTTGCGGCCACTGATGTGGGCCAGGGCCATGGGCGGTCTGTGGCCCAGACAGGAGCCTCTCGTCGTGTGTCCCAGGTAACCATCTTCTTGCGAACTTCGGTGACCTGGCAGGAAGCTACGATGCGCAGACCTATGGTTAGCTGTGCAGCGAGGTGTACTGTGCAGACAGGTTCCACACACACTTCAAGTAAGGGGTCGGCCTGAGTGGAAAGGTGAGAGTGTTGGCAGCTGTGCAGACAAAGAAGGCGCCCTTTGGCCTGGGCCTAAATGCTTGTGACACCCCACTGGGCCTGCCGGGCTCTGAGGGCCCTGCCCTCGGCCCCCTGCTCCCCTGCCCTTTGTTCAGTCACAGCAGAGATGGCCACACCCACTCCCTCATTGTGGGCGGTGTTCCAACCACCCTCTGCCCCGCCACCTCTCCGCAGCTTACCATGGACAACAGATGCTGCATTCTGAGGCCAGGGTATTCCGAGAATGCCAAGGGCAGACATAATGACCTTAATTGATTTCCTCTTGTGTCAGTTTTGGTAAACTTTAGGAGCTAGGAAATGGTCCACTTTACAGAAATGTTCAAATTTACTGGCATTTCATATATTCTCTGCTATAACATTGTCCTGATTCTTTCTATATATTCTTTAATTCTGTTTTTGTTTTCCTTAATCAAAGTGTGTCTTTTAAATCTGTTCAAACCGTATTCTTTGGAATTACTAAATCACCTCAATTTTATACGTTTTCTGTTGTACTAAATTCTGCCCATATCTTTATTTATCTTTTTTCTATGTTCTCAGGGTTTATTGTTTTGATCTTCTGATGTCATTTAAAACACTTGGTTATTCATTTTAATGAATCTTTTTACTTATCAAGATTTGAACTTTTGAAGATTCCAGCTTACTTGTACGTTTCACAGGATCAGGTCCTCTACATTGTTGATGGTCTAAGGATTATTTCACCCTATAGCAAAGTATATATTGACATATTTTCCCTCGACTTTCTGTGATTAACTACATCTCACCTTTCTTTGCAGACAAGCCATTTGAAATACCCTTAACTTATTTCACAGCCAATAAGTCTTTAAACTAATGTGTATTTTTAGAGAAAACTTATTCTATAATTAGGCAGAAAATCTGACCTGCCATAGTTTTCAAAACAGCATAATTTCACTCTTCTCAATGATGAATCTGTTCTATTACACAACCTTTGAGTATTTAGCTTTATCAATGACATGTAATTTAAAAACGTTTTAGAGATCCTACCAGTCTTTGAAAACATCCTTGTTCCTTGTTTCAGTTCCAGTTTTATGTATATTTTCTGCCTTGCACCTGATTATTCCAACATCTGATGGATGGCCTAGGGAATCTAATTCTGGTATTGATTGTTTTTGCTGATTGTCTCCCCTTGTAGCTGATTTCTTCATTATTGTGTAAATTTAGATCATGAGCTCATGTTTAGCTAAACAGCTGACCTTGTAAGTGGCTTAGGTGTGAACGCTCGTAAGCATCAGCAGAAAGATGGCAAAGATTTATTTGTGTCCCTCCAATGAGTTGCTCTCGAGGACCCCGTTTTCTACAAGTGTTGGTCCAATACTCCCTCTAGAAGCAGGGGACTCAGACAGGTCTGCTTTGCATCCCCCGATCTGGGGCAGGGGCTGTGGGCGGCCTGTGGGCCAGGCAGGAGCCTCTCTGCGTGTGTCCCAGGGACCCATCTGCCAGCAAACTTCGGTCACCGGCAGGAAGCTACGATGCCCAGACCTATGGTTAGCTATGCAGCAAGGTGTACTGCGCGGACAGGTTCCACACACACTTCAAGTACGAGGGCGGCCTGAGTGGAATGGTGAGAGTTTGGGCAGCTGTGCAGACAAAGAAGGCGCCCTTTGGCCTGGGCCTAAATGCTTGTGACACCCCACTGGGCCTCCCGAACTCTGAGGGCCCTGCCCTGGGACCCCTGCTCCCCTGCCCTTTGATCAGTTACAGCAGAGATGGCCACACCCACTCCCTCTGTGAGGGCAGTGTTCCAACCTCCCTCAGCCCCGCCCCCTCTTCGCAGGTTACCATGGACTACAGATGCTGCATTCTGAGGCCAGGGCGTTCCGAGAATGCCCAGGACAGACATGATGACCTTAAATGATTCCCTCTTGTGTCAGTTTTGGTAAACTTTAGGAGCTAGGAAATGGTCCACTTTAGAGAACGGTTCAAATGTACTGGCATTGCATATATTCTCTGCTATAAGATTGTCTAATTCTTTCTGTATATTCTTGACTTATGTTTTTGTTTTCCTTAATCAAAGTGTGTCTTTTAAATCTTTTCAAAGAATATTCTTTGGACTTACTAAATCACCTCAATTTTATACGTTTTCTGTTGTATTAAGTTCTGCTCATATATTTATTTATCTTTCTTCTATGTTCTCAGGGTTTATTGTTTTGATCTTCTGATGTCAATTAAAACACTTGGTTATTCCTTTTAATAAATCTTTTTACTTATAAAGATTTGAACTTTTGAAGATTCCAGCTTACTTGTAAGTTTCTAAGGGCAAGGTCTTCTACACTGTTGCTCGCCTAAGGCTTAGTTCACCCTATAGCAATGTATATATTGACACATTTTCCCCTCGACTTTCTGTGATTCCCTACATCTCACCTTTCTTTGCAGACAAGCCATTTGAAATACCCTTCACTTATTTCACAGCCAATAAGGCTTTGAAATAATGTGTATTTTTTAGAGAAATCTTCTTCTATAATTAGGCAGAAAATCTGACCTGCCATAGTTTTCAAAACAGCATAATTTCACTCTTCTCAATGATAAATCTGATGTATTACACAACCTTTGAGTATTTAGCTTTATCAATGACATGTACTTTAAAACTATTTTAGAGATCCTACCAGTCTTTGAAAACATCCGTGTTCCTTAGTTCAGTTCCAGTTGTATGTATATTTTCTGCCTTGCACCTGATTATTCCAACATCTGATGGATGGCCTATGTAATCTAATACTGGTATTGATTGTTTTTGCTGATTGCCTCCACTTGTAGCTGATTTCTTCTTTATTGTGTAAATTTAGATCATGAGCTCATGATTAGATAAACAGCTGACCTTGTAAGTGGCTTAGGTGTCAACAGTCGTAAGCTTCAACAGGAAGTCAGCAAAGATTTATTTGTGTCTCTACAATGAGTTACCCGCAAGGATCCCATTTTGTAGAAGTGTTGTTCCAGTACTCCCTCTAGAGGCAGGGTACTCAGACAGGGCTGATTTGCGGCCACTGATGTGGGCCAGGGCCATGGGCGGTCTGTGGCCCAGACAGGAGCCTCTCGGCGTGTGTCCCAGGTAACCATCTGCTTGCGAACTTCGGTGACCTGGCAGGAAGCTACGATGTGCAGACCTATGGTTAGCTGTGCAGCGAGGTGTACTGCGCATACAGGTTCCACACACACTTCAAGTAAGGGGTCGGCCTGAGTGGAAAGGTGAGAGTGTTGGCAGCTGTGCAGACAAAGAAGGCGCCCTTTGGCCTGGGCCTAAATGCTTGTGACACCCCACTGGGCCTGCCGGGCTCTGAGGGCCCTGCCCTCGGCCCCCTGCTCCCCTGACCTTTGTTCAGTCACAGCAGAGATGGCCACACCCACTCCCTCATTGTGGGCAGTGTTCCAACCACCCTGTGCCCCGCCACCTCTCCGCAGCTTACCATGGACAACAGATGCTGCATTCTGAGGCCAGGGTATTCCGAGAATGCCAAGGGCAGACATAATGACCTTAATTGATTTCCTCTTGTGTCAGTTTTGGTAAACTTTAGGAGCTAGGAAATGGTCCACTTTACAGAAATGTTCAAATTTACTGGCATTTCATATATTCTCTGCTATAACATTGTCCTGATTCTTTCTATATATTCTTTAATTCTGTTTTTGTTTTCCTTAATCAAAGTGTGTCTTTTAAATCTGTTCAAACCGTATTCTTTGGAATTACTAAATCACCTCAATTTTATACGTTTTCTGTTGTACTAAATTCTGCCCATATCTTTATTTATCTTTTTTCTATGTTCTCAGGGTTTATTGTTTTGATCTTCTGATGTCATTTAAAACACTTGGTTATTCATTTTAATGAATCTTTTTACTTATCAAGATTTGAACTTTTGAAGATTCCAGCTTACTTGTACGTTTCACAGGATCAGGTCCTCTACATTGTTGATGGTCTAAGGATTATTTCACCCTATAGCAAAGTATATATTGACATATTTTCCCTCGACTTTCTGTGATTAACTACATCTCACCTTTCTTTGCAGACAAGCCATTTGAAATACCCTTAACTTATTTCACAGCCAATAAGTCTTTAAACTAATGTGTATTTTTAGAGAAAACTTATTCTATAATTAGGCAGAAAATCTGACCTGCCATAGTTTTCAAAACAGCATAATTTCACTCTTCTCAATGATGAATCTGTTCTATTACACAACCTTTGAGTATTTAGCTTTATCAATGACATGTAATTTAAAAACGTTTTAGACATCCTACCAGTCTTTGAAAACATCCTTGTTCCTTGTTTCAGTTCCAGTTTTATGTATATTTTCTGCCTTGCACCTGATTATTCCAACATCTGATGGATGGCCTAGGGAATCTAATTCTGGTATTGATTGTTTTTGCTGATTGTCTCCCCTTGTAGCTGATTTCTTCATTATTGTGTAAATTTAGATCATGAGCTCATGTTTAGCTAAACAGCTGACCTTGTAAGTGGCTTAGGTGTGAACGCTCGTAAGCTTCAGCAGAAAGATAGCAAAGATTTATTTGTGTCCCTCCAATGAGTTGCTCTCGAGGACCCCGTTTTCTACAAGTGTTGGTCCAATACTCCCTCTAGAAGCAGGGGACTCAGACAGGTCTGCTTTGCATCCCCCGATCAGGGGCAGGGGCTGTGGGCGGCCTGTGGGCCAGGCAGGAGCCTCTCTGCGTGTGTCCCAGGGACCCATCTGCCAGCAAACTTCGGTCACCGGCAGGAAGCTACGATGCCCAGACCTATGGTTAGCTATGCAGCAAGGTGTACTGCGCGGACAGGTTCCACACACTTCAAGTACGAGGGCGGCCTGAGTGGAAAGGTGAGAGTTTGGGCAGCTGTGCAGACAAAGAAGGCGCCCTTTGGCCTGGGCCTAAATGCTTGTGACACCCCACTGGGCCTCCCGAACTCTGAGGGCCCTGCCCTGGGACACCTGCTCCCCTGCCCTTTGATCAGTTACAGCAGAGATGGCCACACCCACTCCCTCTGTGAGGGCAGTGTTCCAACCTTCCTCAGCCCCGCCCCCTCTTCGCAGGTTACCATGGACTACAGATGCTGCATTCTGAGGCCAGGGCGTTCCGAGAATGCCCAGGACAGACATGATGACCTTAAATGATTCCCTCTTGTGTCAGTTTTGGTAAACTTTAGGAGCTAGGAAATGGTCCACTTTAGAGAAATGTTCAAATGTACTGGCATTGCATATATTCTCTGCTATAAGATTGTCTGATTCTTTCTGTATATTCTTGACTTATGTTTTTGTTTTCCTTAATCAAAGTGTGTCTTTTAAATCTTTTAAAAGAATATTCTTTGGACTTACTAAATCACCTCAATTTTATACGTTTTCTGTTGTATTAAGTTCTGCTCATATATTTATTTATCTTTCTTCTATGTTCTCAGGGTTTATTGTTTTGATCTTCTGATGTCAATTAAAACACTTGGTTATTCCTTTTAATAAATCTTTTTACTTATAAAGATTTGAACTTTTGAAGATTCCAGCTTACTTGTAAGTTTCTAAGGGCAAGGTCTTCTACATTGTTGCTCGCCTAAGGCTTAGTTCACCCTATAGCAATGTATATATTGACACATTTTCCCCTCGACTTTCTGTGATTCCCTAAAACTCACCTTTCTTTGCAGACAAGCCATTTGAAATACGCTTCACTTATTTCACAGCCTATAAGTCTTTGAAATAATGTGTATTTTTTAGAGATATCTTCTTGTATAATTAGGGAGAAAATCTGACCTGCCATAGTTTTCAAAAGAGCATAATTTCACTCTTCTCAATGATAAATCTGATGTATTACACAACCTTTGAGTATTTAGCTTTATCAATGACATGTACTTTAAAACTATTTTAGAGATCCTACCAGTCTTTGAAAACATCCGTGTTCCTTAGTTCAGTTCCAGTTGTATGTATATTTTCTGCCTTGCACCTGATTATTCCAACATCTGATGGATGGCCTATGTAATCTAATACTGGTATTGATTGTTTTTGCTGATTGCCTCCACTTGTAGCTGATTTCTTCTTTATTGTGTAAATTTAGATCATGAGCCCATGATTAGATAAACAGTTGACCTTGTAAGTGGCTTAGGTGTCAACACTCGTAAGCTTCAACAGGAAGTCAGCAAAGATTTATTTGTGTCTCTACAATGAGTTACCTTCAAGGACCCCATTTTCTAGAAGTGTTGTTCCAGTACTCCCTCTAGAGGCAGGGTACTCAGACAGGGCTGATTTGTGGCCACTGATGTGGGCCAGGGCCATGGGCGGTCTGTGGCCCAGACAGGAGCCTCTCGGCGTGTGTCCCAGGTAACCATCAGCTTGCGAAATTCGGTGACCTGGCAGGAAGCTACGATGCGCAGACTTATGGTTAGCTGTGCAGCGAGGTGTACTGCGCAGACAGGTTCCACACACACTACAAGTAAGGGGTCGGCCTGAGTGGAAAGGTGAGAGTGTTGGCAGCTGTGCAGACAAAGAAGGCGCCCTTTGTCCTGGGCCTAAATGCTTGTGACACCACACTGGGCCTGCCGGGCTCTGAGGGCCCTGCCCTCGGCACCCTGCTCCCCTGCCCTTTGTTCAGTCACAGCAGAGATGGCCACACCCACTCCCTCATTGTGGGCAGTGTTCCAACCACCCTCTGCCCCGCCACCTCTCCGCAGCTTACCATGGACAACAGATGCTGCATTCTGAGGCCAGGGTATTCCGAGAATGCCAAGGGCAGACATAATGACCTTAATTGATTTCCTCTTGTGTCAGTTTTCGTAAACTTTAGGAGCTAGGAAATGGTCCACTTTACAGAAATGTTCAAATTTACTGGCATTTCATATATTCTCTGCTATAACATTGTCCTGATTCTTTCTATATATTCTTTAATTCTGTTTTTGTTTTCCTTAATCAAAGTGTGTCTTTTAAATCTGTTCAAACCGTATTCTTTGGAATTACTAAATCACCTCAATTTTATACGTTTTCTGTTGTACTAAATTCTGCCCATATCTTTATTTATCTTTTTTCTATGTTCTCAGGGTTTATTGTTTTGATCTTCTGATGTCATTTAAAACACTTGGTTATTCATTTTAATGAATCTTTTTACTTATCAAGATTTGAACTTTTGAAGATTCCAGCTTACTTGTACGTTTCACAAGATCAGGTCCTCTACATTGTTGATGGTCTAAGGATTATTTCACCCTATAGCAAAGTATATATTGACATATTTTCCCTCGACTTTCTGTGATTAACTACATCTCACCTTTCTTTGCAGACAAGCCATTTGAAATACCCTTAACTTATTTCACAACCAATAAGTCTTTAAACTAATGTGTATTTTTAGAGAAAACTTATTCTATAATTAGGCAGAAAATCTGACCTGCCATAGTTTTCAAAACAGCATAATTTCACTCTTCTCAATGATGAATCTGTTCTATTACACAACCTTTGAGTATTTAGCTTTATCAATGACATGTAATTTAAAAACGTTTTAGAGATCCTACCAGTCTTTGAAAACATCCTTGTTCCTTCTTTCAGTTCCAGTTTTATGTATATTTTCTGCCTTGCACCTGATTATTCCAACATCTGATGGATGGCCTAGGGAATCTAATTCTGGTATTGATTGTTTTTGCTGATTGCCTCCACTTGTAGCTGATTTCTTCATTATTGTGTAAATTTAGATCATGAGCTCATGATTAGCTAAACAGCTGACCTTGTAAGTGGCTTAGGTGTCAAAGCTCGTAAGCTTCAACAGGAAGTCGGCAAAGATTTATTTGTGTCTCTACAATGAGTAACCCGCAAGGACCCCATTTACTAGAAGTGTCGTTCCAATACTCCCTCTAGAGGCAGGGTACTCAGACAGGGCTACTTTGCGGCCACTGATGTGGGGCAGGGCCATGGGCGGTCTGTGGCCCAGGCAGGAGCCTCTCGGCGTGTGTCCCAGGGAACCATCTGCCTGCGAACTTCGGTCACCTGGCAGGGAGCTACGATGCCCAGACCTATGGTTAGCTGTGCAGCAAGGTGTACAGCGCGGACAGGTTCCACACACACTTCAAGTACGAGGGCGGCCTGAGTGGAAAGGTAAGAGTTTGGGCAGCTGTGCAGACAAGGAAGGTGCCCTTTTGCCTGGGCCTAAATGCTTGTGACACCCCACTGGGCCTCCCAAAATCTGAGGGCCCTGCCCTGGGACCCCTGCTCCCCTGCCCTTTGATCAGTTACAGCAGAGATGGCCACACCCACTCCCTCTGTGAGGGCAGTGTTCCAACCTCCCTCAGCCCCGCCCCCTCTTCGCAGGTTACCATGGACTACAGATGCTGCATTCTGAGGCCAGGGCGTTCCGAGAATGCCCAGGACAGACATGATGACCTTAAATGATTCCCTCTTGTGTCAGTTTTGGTAAACATTAGGAGCTAGGAAATGGTCCACTTTAGAGAAATGTTCAAATTTACTGGCATTGCATATATTCTCTGCTATAAGTTTGTCTGATTCTTTCTGTATATTCTTGACTTATGTTTTTGTTTTCCTTAATCAAAGTGTGTCTTTTAAATCTTTTCAAAGAATATTCTTTGGACTTACTAAATCACCTCAATTTTATACGTTTTCTGTTGTATTAAGTTCTGCTCATATATTTATTTATCTTTCTTCTATGTTCTCAGGGTTTATTGTTTTGATCTTCTGATGTCAATTAAAACACTTGGTTATTCCTTTTAATAAATCTTTTTACTTATAAAGATTTGAACTTTTGAAGATTCCAGCTTACTTGTAAGTTTCTAAGGGCTAGGTCTTCTACATTGTTGCTCGCCTAAGGCTTAGTTCACCCTATAGCAATGTATATATTGACACATTTTCCCCTCGACTTTCTGTGATTCCCTACATCTCACATTTCTTTGCAGACAAGCCATTTGAAATACCCTTCACTTATTTCACAGCCAATAAGTCTTTGAAATAATGTGTATTTTTTAGAGAAATCTTCTTATATAATTAGGCAGAAAATCTGTCCTGCCATAGTTTTCAAAACAGCATAATTTCACTCTTCTCAATGATCAATCTGATGTATTACACAACCTTTGAGTATTTAGCTTTATCAATGACATGTACTTTAAAACTATTTTAGAGATCCTACTAGTCTTTGAAAACATCCGTGTTCCTTAGTTCAGTTCCAGTTGTATGTATATTTTCTGCCTTGCACCTGATTATTCCAACATCTGATGGATGGCCTATGTAATCTAATACTGGTATTGATGCTTTTTGCTGATTGCCTCCACTTGTAGCTGATTTCTTCTTTATTGTGTAAATTTAGATCATGAGCTCATGATTAGATAAACAGCTGACCTTGTAAGTGGCTTAGGTGTCAACACTCGTAAGCTTCAACAGGAAGTCAGCAAAGATTTATTTGTGTCTCTACAATGAGTTACCCGCAAGGACCCCATTTTCTAGAAGTGTTGTTCCAGTACTCCCTCTAGAGGCAGGGTACTCAGACAGGGCTGATTTGCGGCCACTGATGTGGGCCAGGGCCATGGGCGGTCTGTGTCCCAGACAGGAGCCTCTCGGCGTGTGTCCCAGGTAACCATCTGCTTGTGAACTTCGGTGAACTGGCAGGAAGCTACGATGCGCAGACCTATGGTTAGCTGTGCAGCGAGGTGTACTGCGCAGACAGGTTCCACACACACTTCAAGTAAGGGGTCGGCCTGAGTGGAAAGGTGAGAGTGTTGGCAGCTGTGCAGACAAAGAAGGCGCCCTTTGGCCTGGGCCTAAATGCTTGTGACACCCCACTGGGCCTGCCGGGCTCTGAGGGCCCTGCTCTCGGCACCCTGCTCCCCTGCCCTTTGTTCAGTCACAGCAGAGATGGCCACACCCACTCCCTCATTGTGGGCAGTGTTCCAACCACCCTGTGCCCCGCCACCTCTCCGCAGCTTACCATGGACAACAGATGCTGCATTCTGAGGCCAGGGTATTCCGAGAATGCCAAGGGCAGACATAATGACCTTAATTGATTTACTCTTGTGTAGTTTTGGTAAACTTTTGGAGCTAGGAAATGGTCCACTTTACAGAAATGTTCAAATTTACTGGCATTTCATATATTCTCTGCTATAACATTGTCCTGATTCTTTCTATATATTCTTTAATTCTGTTTTTGTTTTCCTTAATCAAAGTGTGTCTTTTAAATCTTTTCAAAGAATATTCTTTGGACTTACTAAATCACCTCAATTTTATACGTTTTCTGTTGTATTAAGTTCTGCTCATATATTTATTTATCTTTCTTCTATGTTCTCAGGGTTTATTGTTTTGATCTTCTGATGTCAATTAAAACACTTGGTTATTCCTTTTAATAAATCTTTTTACTTATAAAGATTTGAACTTTTGAAGATTCCAGCTTACTTGTAAGTTTCTAAGGGCAAGGTCTTCTACATTGTTGCTCGCCTAAGGCTTAGTTCACCCTATAGCAATGTATATATTGACACATTTTCCCCTCGACTTTCTGTGATTCCCTACATCTCACCTTTCTTTGCAGACAAGCCATTTGAAATACCCTTCACTTATTTCACAGCCAATAAGTCTTTGAAATAATGTGTATTTTTTAGAGAAATCTTCTTATATAATTAGGCAGAAAATCTGTCCTGCCATAGTTTTCAAAACAGCATAATTTCACTCTTCTCAATGATCAATCTGATGTATTACACAACCTTTGAGTATTTAGCTTTATCAATGACATGTACTTTAAAACTATTTTAGAGATCCTACTAGTCTTTGAAAACATCCGTGTTCCTTAGTTCAGTTCCAGTTGTATGTATATTTTCTGCCTTGCACCTGATTATTCCAACATCTGATGGATGGCCTATGTAATCTAATACTGGTATTGATGCTTTTTGCTGATTGCCTCCACTTGTAGCTGATTTCTTCTTTATTGTGTAAATTTAGATCATGAGCTCATGATTAGATAAACAGCTGACCTTGTAAGTGGCTTAGGTGTCAACACTCGTAAGCTTCAACAGGAAGTCAGCAAAGATTTATTTGTGTCTCTACAATGAGTTACCCGCAAGGACCCCATTTTCTAGAAGTGTTGTTCCAGTACTCCCTCTAGAGGCAGGGTACTCAGACAGGGCTGATTTGCGGCCACTGATGTGGGCCAGGGCCATGGGCGGTCTGTGTCCCAGACAGGAGCCTCTCGGCGTGTGTCCCAGGTAACCATCTGCTTGTGAACTTCGGTGAACTGGCAGGAAGCTACGATGCGCAGACCTATGGTTAGCTGTGCAGCGAGGTGTACTGCGCAGACAGGTTCCACACACACTTCAAGTAAGGGGTCGGCCTGAGTGGAAAGGTGAGAGTGTTGGCAGCTGTGCAGACAAAGAAGGCGCCCTTTGGCCTGGGCCTAAATGCTTGTGACACCCCACTGGGCCTGCCGGGCTCTGAGGGCCCTGCTCTCGGCACCCTGCTCCCCTGCCCTTTGTTCAGTCACAGCAGAGATGGCCACACCCACTCCCTCATTGTGGGCAGTGTTCCAACCTCCCTCTGCCCCGCCACCTCTCCGCAGCTTACCATGGACAACAGATGCTGCATTCTGAGGCCAGGGTATTCCGAGAATGCCAAGGGCAGACATAATGACCTTAATTGATTTACTCTTGTGTAGTTTTGGTAAACTTTTGGAGCTAGGAAATGGTCCACTTTACAGAAATGTTCAAATTTACTGGCATTTCATATATTCTCTGCTATAACATTGTCCTGATTCTTTCTATATATTCTTTAATTCTGTTTTTGTTTTCCTTAATCAAAGTGTGTCTTTTAAATCTTTTCAAAGAATATTCTTTGGACTTACTAAATCACCTCAATTTTATACGTTTTCTGTTGTATTAAGTTCTGCTCATATATTTATTTATCTTTCTTCTATGTTCTCAGGGTTTATTGTTTTGATCTTCTGATGTCAATTAAAACACTTGGTTATTCCTTTTAATAAATCTTTTTACTTATAAAGATTTGAACTTTTGAAGATTCCAGCTTACTTGTAAGTTTCTAAGGGCAAGGTCTTCTACATTGTTGCTCGCCTAAGGCTTAGTTCACCCTATAGCAATGTATATATTGACACATTTTCCCCTCGACTTTCTGTGATTCCCTACATCTCACCTTTCTTTGCAGACAAGCCATTTGAAATACCCTTCACTTATTTCACAGCCAATAAGTCTTTGAAATAATGTGTATTTTTTAGAGAAATCTTCTTATATAATTAGGCAGAAAATCTGTCCTGCCATAGTTTTCAAAACAGCATAATTTCACTCTTCTCAATGATCAATCTGATGTATTACACAACCTTTGAGTATTTAGCTTTATCAATGACATGTACTTTAAAACTATTTTAGAGATCCTACTAGTCTTTGAAAACATCCGTGTTCCTTAGTTCAGTTCCAGTTGTATGTATATTTTCTGCCTTGCACCTGATTATTCCAACATCTGATGGATGGCCTATGTAATCTAATACTGGTATTGATGCTTTTTGCTGATTGCCTCCACTTGTAGCTGATTTCTTCTTTATTGTGTAAATTTAGATCATGAGCTCATGATTAGATAAACAGCTGACCTTGTAAGTGGCTTAGGTGTCAACACTCGTAAGCTTCAACAGGAAGTCAGCAAAGATTTATTTGTGTCTCTACAATGAGTTACCCGCAAGGACCCCATTTTCTAGAAGTGTTGTTCCAGTACTCCCTCAAGAGGCAGGGTACTCAGACAGGGCTGATTTGCGGCCACTGATGTGGGCCAGGGCCATGGGCGGTCTGTGTCCCAGACAGGAGCCTCTCGGCGTGTGTCCCAGGTAACCATCTGCTTGTGAACTTCGGTGAACTGGCAGGAAGCTACGATGCGCAGACCTATGGTTAGCTGTGCAGCGAGGTGTACTGCGCAGACAGGTTCCACACACACTTCAAGTAAGGGGTCGGCCTGAGTGGAAAGGTGAGAGTGTTGGCAGCTGTGCAGACAAAGAAGGCGCCCTTTGGCCTGGGCCTAAATGCTTGTGACACCCCACTGGGCCTGCCGGGCTCTGAGGGCCCTGCTCTCGGCACCCTGCTCCCCTGCCCTTTGTTCAGTCACAGCAGAGATGGCCACACCCACTCCCTCATTGTGGGCAGTGTTCCAACCTCCCTCTGCCCCGCCACCTCTCCGCAGCTTACCATGGACAACAGATGCTGCATTCTGAGGCCAGTGTATTCCGAGAATGCCAAGGGCAGACATAATGACCTTAATTGATTTACTCTTGTGTAGTTTTGGTAAACTTTTGGAGCTAGGAAATGGTCCACTTTACAGAAATGTTCAAATTTACTGGCATTTCATATATTCTCTGCTATAACATTGTCCTGATTCTTTCTATATATTCTTTAATTCTGTTTTTGTTTTCCTTAATCAAAGTGTGTCTTTTAAATCTGTTCAAACCGTATTCTTTGGAATTACTAAATCACCTCAATTTTATACGTTTTCTGTTGTACTAAATTCTGCCCATATCTTTATTTATCTTTTTTCTATGTTCTCAGGGTTTATTGTTTTGATCTTCTGATGTCATTTAAAACACTTGGTTATTCATTTTAATGCATCTTTTTACTTATCAAGATTTGAACTTTTGAATATTCCAGCTTACTTGTACGTTTCACAGGATCAGGTCCTCTACATTGTTGATGGTCTAAGGATTATTTCACCCTATAGCAAAGTATATATTGACATATTTTCCCTCGACTTTCTGTGATTAACTACATCTCACCTTTCTTTGCAGACAAGCCATTTGAAATACCCTTAACTTATTTCACAGCCAATAAGTCTTTAAACTAATGTGTATTTTTAGAGAAAACTTATTGTATAATTAGGCAGAAAATCTGACCTGCCATAGTTTTCAAAACAGCATAATTTCACTCTTCTCAATGATGAATCTGTTCTATTACACAAGCTTTGAGTATTTCGATTTATCAATGACATGTAATTTAAAAACGTTTTAGAGATCCTACCAGTCTTTGAAAACATCCTTGTTCCTTGTTTCAGTTCCAGTTTTATGTATATTTTCTACCTTGCACCTGATTATTCCAACATCTGATGGATGGCCCAGGGAATCTAATTCTGGTATTGATTGTTTTTGCTGATTGTCTCCCCTTGTAGCTGATTTCTTCATTATTGTGTAAATTTAGATCATGAGCTCATGTTTAGCTAAACAGCTGACCTTGTAAGTGGCTTAGGTGTGAACGCTCGTAAGCTTCAGCAGAAAGTTGGCAAAGATGTATTTGTGTCCCACCAATGAGTTGCCCTCGAGGACCCCGTTTTCTACAAGTGTTGGTCCAATACTCCCTCTAGAGGCAGGGGACTCAGACAGGTCTGCTTTGCGTCCCCCGATCTGGGGCAGGGGCTGTGGGCGGCCTGTGGCCCCGGCAGGAGCCTCTCTGCGTGTGTCCCAGGGACCCATCTGCCAGGGAACTTCGGTCACCGGCACTAAGCTACGATGCCCAGACCTATGGTTAGCTATGCAGCAAGGTGTACTGCGCGGACAGGTTCCACACAAACTTCAAGTACGAGGGCGGCCTGAGTGGAAAGGTGAGAGTTTGGGCAGCTGTGCAGACAAAGAAGGCGCCCTTTGGCCTGGGCCTAAATGCTGGTGACACCCCACTGGGCCTCCCGAACTCTGAGGGCCCTGCCCTGGGACCCCTGCTCCCCTGCCCTTTGATCAGTCACAGCAGAGATGGCCACACCCACTCCCTCTGTGAGGGCAGTGTTCCAACCTCCCTCAGCCCCGCCCCCTCTTCGCAGGTTACCATGGACTACAGATGCTGCATTCTGAGGCCAGGGCGTTCCGAGAATGCCCAGGACAGACATGATGACCTTAAATGATTCCCTCTTGTGTCAGTTTTGGTAAACATTAGGAGCTAGGAAATGGTCCACTTTAGAGAAATGTTCAAATTTACTGGCATTGCATATATTCTCTGCTATAAGTTTGTCTGATTCTTTCTGTATATTCTTGACTTATGTTTTTGTTTTCCTTAATCAAAGTGTGTCTTTTAAATCTTTTCAAAGAATATTCTTTGGACTTACTAAATCACCTCAATTTTATACGTTTTCTGTTGTATTAAGTTCTGCTCATATATTTATTTATCTTTCTTCTATGTTCTCAGGGTTTATTGTTTTGATCTTCTGATGTCAATTAAAACACTTGGTTATTCCTTTTAATAAATCTTTTTACTTATAAAGATTTGAATTTTGAAGATTCCAGCTTACTTGTAAGTTTCTAAGGGCTAGGTCTTCTACATTGTTGCTCGCCTAAGGCTTAGTTCACCCTATAGTAATGTATATATTGACACATTTTCCCCTCGACTTTCTGTGATTCCCTACATCTCACATTTCTTTGCAGACAAGCCATTTGAAATACCCTTCACTTATTTCACAGCCAATAAGTCTTTGAAATAATGTGTATTTTTTAGAGAAATCTTCTTATATAATTAGGCAGAAAATCTGTCCTGCCATAGTTTTCAAAACAGCATAATTTCACTCTTCTCAATGATCAATCTGATGTATTACACAACCTTTGAGTATTTAGCTTTATCAATGACATGTACTTTAAAACTATTTTAGAGATCCTACTAGTCTTTGAAAACATCCGTGTTCCTTAGTTCAGTTCCAGTTGTATGTATATTTTCTGCCTTGCACCTGATTATTCCAACATCTGATGGATGGCCTATGTAATCTAATACTGGTATTGATGCTTTTTGCTGATTGCCTCCACTTGTAGCTGATTTCTTCTTTATTGTGTAAATTTAGATCATGAGCTCATGATTAGATAAACAGCTGACCTTGTAAGTGGCTTAGGTGTCAACACTCGTAAGCTTCAACAGGAAGTCAGCAAAGATTTTTTTGTGTCTCTACAATGAGTTACCCGCAAGGACCCCATTTTCTAGAAGTGTTGTTCCAGTACTCCCTCTAGAGGCAGGGTACTCAGACAGGGCTGATTTGCGGCCACTGATGTGGGCCAGGGCCATGGGCGGTCTGTGTCCCAGACAGGAGCCTCTCGGCGTGTGTCCCAGGTAACCATCTGCTTGTGAACTTCGGTGAACTTGCAGGAAGCTACGATGCGCAGACCTATGGTTAGCTGTGCAGCGAGGTGTACTGCGCAGACAGGTTCCACACACACTTCAAGTAAGGGGTCGGCCTGAGTGGAAAGGTGAGAGTGTTGGCAGCTGTGCAGACAAAGAAGGCGCCCTTTGGCCTGGGCCTAAATGCTTGTGACACCCCACTGGGCCTGCCGGGCTCTGAGGGCCCTGCTCTCGGCACCCTGCTCCCCTGCCCTTTGTTCAGTCACAGCAGAGATGGCCACACCCACTCCCTCATTGTGGGCAGTGTTCCAACCTCCCTCTGCCCCGCCACCTCTCCGCAGCTTACCATGGACAACAGATGCTGCATTCTGAGGCCAGGGTATTCCGAGAATGCCAAGGGCAGACATAATGACCTTAATTGATTTACTCTTGTGTAGTTTTGGTAAACTTTTGGAGCTAGGAAATGGTCCACTTTACAGAAATGTTCAAATTTACTGGCATTTCATATATTCTTTGCTATAACATTGTCCTGATTCTTTCTATATATTCTTTAATTCTGTTTTTGTTTTCCTTAATCAAAGTGTGTCTTTTAAATCTTTTCAAAGAATATTCTTTGGACTTACTAAATCACCTCAATTTTATACGTTTTCTGTTGTATTAAGTTCTGCTCATATATTTATTTATCTTTCTTCTATGTTCTCAGGGTTTATTGTTTTGATCTTCTGATGTCAATTAAAACACTTGGTTATTCCTTTTAATAAATCTTTTTACTTATAAAGATTTGAACTTTTGAAGATTCCAGCTTACTTGTAAGTTTCTAAGGGCAAGGTCTTCTACATTGTTGCTCGCCTAAGGCTTAGTTCACCCTATAGCAATGTATATATTGACACATTTTCCCCTCGACTTTCTGTGATTCCCTACATCTCACCTTTCTTTGCAGACAAGCCATTTGAAATACCCTTCACTTATTTCACAGCCAATAAGTCTTTGAAATAATGTGTATTTTTTAGAGAAATCTTCTTATATAATTAGGCAGAAAATCTGTCCTGCCATAGTTTTCAAAACAGCATAATTTCACTCTTCTCAATGATCAATCTGATGTATTACACAACCTTTGAGTATTTAGCTTTATCAATGACATGTACTTTAAAACTATTTTAGAGATCCTACTAGTCTTTGAAAACATCCGTGTTCCTTAGTTCAGTTCCAGTTGTATGTATATTTTCTGCCTTGCACCTGATTATTCCAACATCTGATGGATGGCCTATGTAATCTAATACTGGTATTGATGCTTTTTGCTGATTGCCTCCACTTGTAGCTGATTTCTTCTTTATTGTGTAAATTTAGATCATGAGCTCATGATTAGATAAACAGCTGACCTTGTAAGTGGCTTAGGTGTCAACACTCGTAAGCTTCAACAGGAAGTCAGCAAAGATTTATTTGTGTCTCTACAATGAGTTACCCGCAAGGACCCCATTTTCTAGAAGTGTTGTTCCAGTACTCCCTCTAGAGGCAGGGTACTCAGACAGGGCTGATTTGCGGCCACTGATGTGGGCCAGGGCCATGGGCGGTCTGTGTCCCAGACAGGAGCCTCTCGGCGTGTGTCCCAGGTAACCATCTGCTTGTGAACTTCGGTGAACTGGCAGGAAGCTACGATGCGCAGACCTATGGTTAGCTGTGCAGCGAGGTGTACTGCGCAGACAGGTTCCACACACACTTCAAGTAAGGGGTCGGCCTGAGTGGAAAGGTGAGAGTGTTGGCAGCTGTGCAGACAAAGAAGGCGCCCTTTGGCCTGGGCCTAAATGCTTGTGACACCCCACTGGGCCTGCCGGGCTCTGAGGGCCCTGCTCTCGGCACCCTGCTCCCCTGCCCTTTGTTCAGTCACAGCAGAGATGGCCACACCCACTCCCTCATTGTGGGCAGTGTTCCAACCTCCCTCTGCCCCGCCACCTCTCCGCAGCTTACCATGGACAACAGATGCTGCATTCTGAGGCCAGTGTATTCCGAGAATGCCAAGGGCAGACATAATGACCTTAATTGATTTACTCTTGTGTAGTTTTGGTAAACTTTTGGAGCTAGGAAATGGTCCACTTTACAGAAATGTTCAAATTTACTGGCATTTCATATATTCTCTGCTATAACATTGTCCTGATTCTTTCTATATATTCTTTAATTCTGTTTTTGTTTTCCTTAATCAAAGTGTGTCTTTTAAATCTGTTCAAACCGTATTCTTTGGAATTACTAAATCACCTCAATTTTATACGTTTTCTGTTGTACTAAATTCTGCCCATATCTTTATTTATCTTTTTTCTATGTTCTCAGGGTTTATTGTTTTGATCTTCTGATGTCATTTAAAACACTTGGTTATTCATTTTAATGCATCTTTTTACTTATCAAGATTTGAACTTTTGAATATTCCAGCTTACTTGTACGTTTCACAGGATCAGGTCCTCTACATTGTTGATGGTCTAAGGATTATTTCACCCTATAGCAAAGTATATATTGACATATTTTCCCTCGACTTTCTGTGATTAACTACATCTCACCTTTCTTTGCAGACAAGCCATTTGAAATACCCTTAACTTATTTCACAGCCAATAAGTCTTTAAACTAATGTGTATTTTTAGAGAAAACTTATTGTATAATTAGGCAGAAAATCTGACCTGCCATAGTTTTCAAAACAGCATAATTTCACTCTTCTCAATGATGAATCTGTTCTATTACACAAGCTTTGAGTATTTCGATTTATCAATGACATGTAATTTAAAAACGTTTTAGAGATCCTACCAGTCTTTGAAAACATCCTTGTTCCTTGTTTCAGTTCCAGTTTTATGTATATTTTCTACCTTGCACCTGATTATTCCAACATCTGATGGATGGCCCAGGGAATCTAATTCTGGTATTGATTGTTTTTGCTGATTGTCTCCCCTTGTAGCTGATTTCTTCATTATTGTGTAAATTTAGATCATGAGCTCATGTTTAGCTAAACAGCTGACCTTGTAAGTGGCTTAGGTGTGAACGCTCGTAAGCTTCAGCAGAAAGTTGGCAAAGATGTATTTGTGTCCCACCAATGAGTTGCCCTCGAGGACCCCGTTTTCTACAAGTGTTGGTCCAATACTCCCTCTAGAGGCAGGGGACTCAGACAGGTCTGCTTTGCGTCCCCCGATCTGGGGCAGGGGCTGTGGGCGGCCTGTGGCCCCGGCAGGAGCCTCTCTGCGTGTGTCCCAGGGACCCATCTGCCAGGGAACTTCGGTCACCGGCACTAAGCTACGATGCCCAGACCTATGGTTAGCTATGCAGCAAGGTGTACTGCGCGGACAGGTTCCACACAAACTTCAAGTACGAGGGCGGCCTGAGTGGAAAGGTGAGAGTTTGGGCAGCTGTGCAGACAAAGAAGGCGCCCTTTGGCCTGGGCCTAAATGCTGGTGACACCCCACTGGGCCTCCCGAACTCTGAGGGCCCTGCCCTGGGACCCCTGCTCCCCTGCCCTTTGATCAGTCACAGCAGAGATGGCCACACCCACTCCCTCTGTGAGGGCAGTGTTCCAACCTCCCTCAGCCCCGCCCCCTCTTCGCAGGTTACCATGGACTACAGATGCTGCATTCTGAGGCCAGGGCGTTCCGAGAATGCCCAGGACAGACATGATGACCTTAAATGATTCCCTCTTGTGTCAATTTGGTAAACATTAGGAGCTAGGAAATGGTCCACTTTAGAGAAATGTTCAAATTTACTGGCATTGCATATATTCTCTGCTATAAGTTTGTCTGATTCTTTCTGTATATTCTTGACTTATGTTTTTGTTTTCCTTAATCAAAGTGTGTCTTTTAAATCTTTTCAAAGAATATTCTTTGGACTTACTAAATCACCTCAATTTTATACGTTTTCTGTTGTATTAAGTTCTGCTCATATATTTATTTATCTTTCTTCTATGTTCTCAGGGTTTATTGTTTTGATCTTCTGATGTCAATTAAAACACTTGGTTATTCCTTTTAATAAATCTTTTTACTTATAAAGATTTGAACTTTTGAAGATTCCAGCTTACTTGTAAGTTTCTAAGGGCTAGGTCTTCTACATTGTTGCTCGCCTAAGGCTTAGTTCACCCTATAGCAATGTATATATTGACACATTTTCCCCTCGACTTTCTGTGATTCCCTACATCTCACATTTCTTTGCAGACAAGCCATTTGAAATACCCTTCACTTATTTCACAGCCAATAAGTCTTTGAAATAATGTGTATTTTTTAGAGAAATCTTCTTATATAATTAGGCAGAAAATCTGTCCTGCCATAGTTTTCAAAACAGCATAATTTCACTCTTCTCAATGATCAATCTGATGTATTACACAACCTTTGAGTATTTAGCTTTATCAATGACATGTACTTTAAAACTATTTTAGAGATCCTACTAGTCTTTGAAAACATCCGTGTTCCTTAGTTCAGTTCCAGTTGTATGTATATTTTCTGCCTTGCACCTGATTATTCCAACATCTGATGGATGGCCTATGTAATCTAATACTGGTATTGATGCTTTTTGCTGATTGCCTCCACTTGTAGCTGATTTCTTCTTTATTGTGTAAATTTAGATCATGAGCTCATGATTAGATAAACAGCTGACCTTGTAAGTGGCTTAGGTGTCAACACTCGTAAGCTTCAACAGGAAGTCAGCAAAGATTTTTTTGTGTCTCTACAATGAGTTACCCGCAAGGACCCCATTTTCTAGAAGTGTTGTTCCAGTACTCCCTCTAGAGGCAGGGTACTCAGACAGGGCTGATTTGCGGCCACTGATGTGGGCCAGGGCCATGGGCGGTCTGTGTCCCAGACAGGAGCCTCTCGGCGTGTGTCCCAGGTAACCATCTGCTTGTGAACTTCGGTGAACTTGCAGGAAGCTACGATGCGCAGACCTATGGTTAGCTGTGCAGCGAGGTGTACTGCGCAGACAGGTTCCACACACACTTCAAGTAAGGGGTCGGCCTGAGTGGAAAGGTGAGAGTGTTGGCAGCTGTGCAGACAAAGAAGGCGCCCTTTGGCCTGGGCCTAAATGCTTGTGACACCCCACTGGGCCTGCCGGGCTCTGAGGGCCCTGCTCTCGGCACCCTGCTCCCCTGCCCTTTGTTCAGTCACAGCAGAGATGGCCACACCCACTCCCTCATTGTGGGCAGTGTTCCAGCCTCCCTCTGCCCCGCCACCTCTCCGCAGCTTACCATGGACAACAGATGCTGCATTCTGAGGCCAGGGTATTCCGAGAATGCCAAGGGCAGACATAATGACCTTAATTGATTTACTCTTGTGTAGTTTTGGTAAACTTTTGGAGCTAGGAAATGGTCCACTTTACAGAAATGTTCAAATTTACTGGCATTTCATATATTCTCTGCTATAACATTGTCCTGATTCTTTCTATATATTCTTTAATTCTGTTTTTGTTTTCCTTAATCAAAGTGTGTCTTTTAAATCTTTTCAAAGAATATTCTTTGGACTTACTAAATCACCTCAATTTTATACGTTTTCTGTTGTATTAAGTTCTGCTCATATATTTATTTATCTTTCTTCTATGTTCTCAGGGTTTATTGTTTTGATCTTCTGATGTCAATTAAAACACTTGGTTATTCCTTTTAATAAATCTTTTTACTTATAAAGATTTGAACTTTTGAAGATTCCAGCTTACTTGTAAGTTTCTAAGGGCAAGGTCTTCTACATTGTTGCTCGCCTAAGGCTTAGTTCACCCTATAGCAATGTATATATTGACACATTTTCCCCTCGACTTTCTGTGATTCCCTACATCTCACCTTTCTTTGCAGACAAGCCATTTGAAATACCCTTCACTTATTTCACAGCCAATAAGTCTTTGAAATAATGTGTATTTTTTAGAGAAATCTTCTTATATAATTAGGCAGAAAATCTGTCCTGCCATAGTTTTCAAAACAGCATAATTTCACTCTTCTCAATGATCAATCTGATGTATTACACAACCTTTGAGTATTTAGCTTTATCAATGACATGTACTTTAAAACTATTTTAGAGATCCTACTAGTCTTTGAAAACATCCGTGTTCCTTAGTTCAGTTCCAGTTGTATGTATATTTTCTGCCTTGCACCTGATTATTCCAACATCTGATGGATGGCCTATGTAATCTAATACTGGTATTGATGCTTTTTGCTGATTGCCTCCACTTGTAGCTGATTTCTTCTTTATTGTGTAAATTTAGATCATGAGCTCATGATTAGATAAACAGCTGACCTTGTAAGTGGCTTAGGTGTCAACACTCGTAAGCTTCAACAGGAAGTCAGCAAAGATTTATTTGTGTCTCTACAATGAGTTACCCGCAAGGACCCCATTTTCTAGAAGTGTTGTTCCAGTACTCCCTCTAGAGGCAGGGTACTCAGACAGGGCTGATTTGCGGCCACTGATGTGGGCCAGGGCCATGGGCGGTCTGTGTCCCAGACAGGAGCCTCTCGGCGTGTGTCCCAGGTAACCATCTGCTTGTGAACTTCGGTGAACTGGCAGGAAGCTACGATGCGCAGACCTATGGTTAGCTGTGCAGCGAGGTGTACTGCGCAGACAGGTTCCACACACACTTCAAGTAAGGGGTCGGCCTGAGTGGAAAGGTGAGAGTGTTGGCAGCTGTGCAGACAAAGAAGGCGCCCTTTGGCCTGGGCCTAAAGGCTTGTGACACCCCACTGGGCCTGCCGGGCTCTGAGGGCCCTGCTCTCGGCACCCTGCTCCCCTGCCCTTTGTTCAGTCACAGCAGAGATGGCCACACCCACTCCCTCATTGTGGGCAGTGTTCCAACCTCCCTCTGCCCCGCCACCTCTCCGCAGCTTACCATGGACAACAGATGCTGCATTCTGAGGCCAGTGTATTCCGAGAATGCCAAGGGCAGACATAATGACCTTAATTGATTTACTCTTGTGTAGTTTTGGTAAACTTTTGGAGCTAGGAAATGGTCCACTTTACAGAAATGTTCAAATTTACTGGCATTTCATATATTCTCTGCTATAACATTGTCCTGATTCTTTCTATATATTCTTTAATTCTGTTTTTGTTTTCCTTAATCAAAGTGTGTCTTTTAAATCTGTTCAAACCGTATTCTTTGGAATTACTAAATCACCTCAATTTTATACGTTTTCTGTTGTACTAAATTCTGCCCATATCTTTATTTATCTTTTTTCTATGTTCTCAGGGTTTATTGTTTTGATCTTCTGATGTCATTTAAAACACTTGGTTATTCATTTTAATGCATCTTTTTACTTATCAAGATTTGAACTTTTGAATATTCCAGCTTACTTGTACGTTTCACAGGATCAGGTCCTCTACATTGTTGATGGTCTAAGGATTATTTCACCCTATAGCAAAGTATATATTGACATATTTTCCCTCGACTTTCTGTGATTAACTACATCTCACCTTTCTTTGCAGACAAGCCATTTGAAATACCCTTAACTTATTTCACAGCCAATAAGTCTTTAAACTAATGTGTATTTTTAGAGAAAACTTATTGTATAATTAGGCAGAAAATCTGACCTGCCATAGTTTTCAAAACAGCATAATTTCACTCTTCTCAATGATGAATCTGTTCTATTACACAAGCTTTGAGTATTTCGATTTATCAATGACATGTAATTTAAAAACGTTTTAGAGATCCTACCAGTCTTTGAAAACATCCTTGTTCCTTGTTTCAGTTCCAGTTTTATGTATATTTTCTACCTTGCACCTGATTATTCCAACATCTGATGGATGGCCCAGGGAATCTAATTCTGGTATTGATTGTTTTTGCTGATTGTCTCCCCTTGTAGCTGATTTCTTCATTATTGTGTAAATTTAGATCATGAGCTCATGTTTAGCTAAACAGCTGACCTTGTAAGTGGCTTAGGTGTGAACGCTCGTAAGCTTCAGCAGAAAGTTGGCAAAGATGTATTTGTGTCCCACCAATGAGTTGCCCTCGAGGACCCCGTTTTCTACAAGTGTTGGTCCAATACTCCCTCTAGAGGCAGGGGACTCAGACAGGTCTGCTTTGCGTCCCCCGATCTGGGGCAGGGGCTGTGGGCGGCCTGTGGCCCCGGCAGGAGCCTCTCTGCGTGTGTCCCAGGGACCCATCTGCCAGGGAACTTCGGTCACCGGCACTAAGCTACGATGCCCAGACCTATGGTTAGCTATGCAGCAAGGTGTACTGCGCGGACAGGTTCCACACAAACTTCAAGTACGAGGGCGGCCTGAGTGGAAAGGTGAGAGTTTGGGCAGCTGTGCAGACAAAGAAGGCGCCCTTTGGCCTGGGCCTAAATGCTGGTGACACCCCACTGGGCCTCCCGAACTCTGAGGGCCCTGCCCTGGGACCCCTGCTCCCCTGCCCTTTGATCAGTCACAGCAGAGATGGCCACACCCACTCCCTCTGTGAGGGCAGTGTTCCAACCTCCCTCAGCCCCGCCCCCTCTTCGCAGGTTACCATGGACTACAGATGCTGCATTCTGAGGCCAGGGCGTTCCGAGAATGCCCAGGACAGACATGATGACCTTAAATGATTCCCTCTTGTGTCAATTTGGTAAACATTAGGAGCTAGGAAATGGTCCACTTTAGAGAAATGTTCAAATTTACTGGCATTGCATATATTCTCTGCTATAAGTTTGTCTGATTCTTTCTGTATATTCTTGACTTATGTTTTTGTTTTCCTTAATCAAAGTGTGTCTTTTAAATCTTTTCAAAGAATATTCTTTGGACTTACTAAATCACCTCAATTTTATACGTTTTCTGTTGTATTAAGTTCTGCTCATATATTTATTTATCTTTCTTCTATGTTCTCAGGGTTTATTGTTTTGATCTTCTGATGTCAATTAAAACACTTGGTTATTCCTTTTAATAAATCTTTTTACTTATAAAGATTTGAACTTTTGAAGATTCCAGCTTACTTGTAAGTTTCTAAGGGCTAGGTCTTCTACATTGTTGCTCGCCTAAGGCTTAGTTCACCCTATAGCAATGTATATATTGACACATTTTCCCCTCGACTTTCTGTGATTCCCTACATCTCACATTTCTTTGCAGACAAGCCATTTGAAATACCCTTCACTTATTTCACAGCCAATAAGTCTTTGAAATAATGTGTATTTTTTAGAGAAATCTTCTTATATAATTAGGCAGAAAATCTGTCCTGCCATAGTTTTCAAAACAGCATAATTTCACTCTTCTCAATGATCAATCTGATGTATTACACAACCTTTGAGTATTTAGCTTTATCAATGACATGTACTTTAAAACTATTTTAGAGATCCTACTAGTCTTTGAAAACATCCGTGTTCCTTAGTTCAGTTCCAGTTGTATGTATATTTTCTGCCTTGCACCTGATTATTCCAACATCTGATGGATGGCCTATGTAATCTAATACTGGTATTGATGCTTTTTGCTGATTGCCTCCACTTGTAGCTGATTTCTTCTTTATTGTGTAAATTTAGATCATGAGCTCATGATTAGATAAACAGCTGACCTTGTAAGTGGCTTAGGTGTCAACACTCGTAAGCTTCAACAGGAAGTCAGCAAAGATTTTTTTGTGTCTCTACAATGAGTTACCCGCAAGGACCCCATTTTCTAGAAGTGTTGTTCCAGTACTCCCTCTAGAGGCAGGGTACTCAGACAGGGCTGATTTGCGGCCACTGATGTGGGCCAGGGCCATGGGCGGTCTGTGTCCCAGACAGGAGCCTCTCGGCGTGTGTCCCAGGTAACCATCTGCTTGTGAACTTCGGTGAACTTGCAGGAAGCTACGATGCGCAGACCTATGGTTAGCTGTGCAGCGAGGTGTACTGCGCAGACAGGTTCCACACACACTTCAAGTAAGGGGTCGGCCTGAGTGGAAAGGTGAGAGTGTTGGCAGCTGTGCAGACAAAGAAGGCGCCCTTTGGCCTGGGCCTAAATGCTTGTGACACCCCACTGGGCCTGCCGGGCTCTGAGGGCCCTGCTCTCGGCACCCTGCTCCCCTGCCCTTTGTTCAGTCACAGCAGAGATGGCCACACCCACTCCCTCATTGTGGGCAGTGTTCCAGCCTCCCTCTGCCCCGCCACCTCTCCGCAGCTTACCATGGACAACAGATGCTGCATTCTGAGGCCAGGGTATTCCGAGAATGCCAAGGGCAGACATAATGACCTTAATTGATTTACTCTTGTGTAGTTTTGGTAAACTTTTGGAGCTAGGAAATGGTCCACTTTACAGAAATGTTCAAATTTACTGGCATTTCATATATTCTCTGCTATAACATTGTCCTGATTCTTTCTATATATTCTTTAATTCTGTTTTTGTTTTCCTTAATCAAAGTGTGTCTTTTAAATCTTTTCAAAGAATATTCTTTGGACTTACTAAATCACCTCAATTTTATACGTTTTCTGTTGTATTAAGTTCTGCTCATATATTTATTTATCTTTCTTCTATGTTCTCAGGGTTTATTGTTTTGATCTTCTGATGTCAATTAAAACACTTGGTTATTCCTTTTAATAAATCTTTTTACTTATAAAGATTTGAACTTTTGAAGATTCCAGCTTACTTGTAAGTTTCTAAGGGCAAGGTCTTCTACATTGTTGCTCGCCTAAGGCTTAGTTCACCCTATAGCAATGTATATATTGACACATTTTCCCCTCGACTTTCTGTGATTCCCTACATCTCACCTTTCTTTGCAGACAAGCCATTTGAAATACCCTTCACTTATTTCACAGCCAATAAGTCTTTGAAATAATGTGTATTTTTTAGAGAAATCTTCTTATATAATTAGGCAGAAAATCTGTCCTGCCATAGTTTTCAAAACAGCATAATTTCACTCTTCTCAATGATCAATCTGATGTATTACACAACCTTTGAGTATTTAGCTTTATCAATGACATGTACTTTAAAACTATTTTAGAGATCCTACTAGTCTTTGAAAACATCCGTGTTCCTTAGTTCAGTTCCAGTTGTATGTATATTTTCTGCCTTGCACCTGATTATTCCAACATCTGATGGATGGCCTATGTAATCTAATACTGGTATTGATGCTTTTTGCTGATTGCCTCCACTTGTAGCTGATTTCTTCTTTATTGTGTAAATTTAGATCATGAGCTCATGATTAGATAAACAGCTGACCTTGTAAGTGGCTTAGGTGTCAACACTCGTAAGCTTCAACAGGAAGTCAGCAAAGATTTATTTGTGTCTCTACAATGAGTTACCCGCAAGGACCCCATTTTCTAGAAGTGTTGTTCCAGTACTCCCTCTAGAGGCAGGGTACTCAGACAGGGCTGATTTGCGGCCACTGATGTGGGCCAGGGCCATGGGCGGTCTGTGTCCCAGACAGGAGCCTCTCGGCGTGTGTCCCAGGTAACCATCTGCTTGTGAACTTCGGTGAACTGGCAGGAAGCTACGATGCGCAGACCTATGGTTAGCTGTGCAGCGAGGTGTACTGCGCAGACAGGTTCCACACACACTTCAAGTAAGGGGTCGGCCTGAGTGGAAAGGTGAGAGTGTTGGCAGCTGTGCAGACAAAGAAGGCGCCCTTTGGCCTGGGCCTAAAGGCTTGTGACACCCCACTGGGCCTGCCGGGCTCTGAGGGCCCTGCTCTCGGCACCCTGCTCCCCTGCCCTTTGTTCAGTCACAGCAGAGATGGCCACACCCACTCCCTCATTGTGGGCAGTGTTCCAACCTCCCTCTGCCCCGCCACCTCTCCGCAGCTTACCATGGACAACAGATGCTGCATTCTGAGGCCAGTGTATTCCGAGAATGCCAAGGGCAGACATAATGACCTTAATTGATTTACTCTTGTGTAGTTTTGGTAAACTTTTGGAGCTAGGAAATGGTCCACTTTACAGAAATGTTCAAATTTACTGGCATTTCATATATTCTCTGCTATAACATTGTCCTGATTCTTTCTATATATTCTTTAATTCTGTTTTTGTTTTCCTTAATCAAAGTGTGTCTTTTAAATCTGTTCAAACCGTATTCTTTGGAATTACTAAATCACCTCAATTTTATACGTTTTCTGTTGTACTAAATTCTGCCCATATCTTTATTTATCTTTTTTCTATGTTCTCAGGGTTTATTGTTTTGATCTTCTGATGTCATTTAAAACACTTGGTTATTCATTTTAATGCATCTTTTTACTTATCAAGATTTGAACTTTTGAATATTCCAGCTTACTTGTACGTTTCACAGGATCAGGTCCTCTACATTGTTGATGGTCTAAGGATTATTTCACCCTATAGCAAAGTATATATTGACATATTTTCCCTCGACTTTCTGTGATTAACTACATCTCACCTTTCTTTGCAGACAAGCCATTTGAAATACCCTTAACTTATTTCACAGCCAATAAGTCTTTAAACTAATGTGTATTTTTAGAGAAAACTTATTGTATAATTAGGCAGAAAATCTGACCTGCCATAGTTTTCAAAACAGCATAATTTCACTCTTCTCAATGATGAATCTGTTCTATTACACAAGCTTTGAGTATTTCGATTTATCAATGACATGTAATTTAAAAACGTTTTAGAGATCCTACCAGTCTTTGAAAACATCCTTGTTCCTTGTTTCAGTTCCAGTTTTATGTATATTTTCTACCTTGCACCTGATTATTCCAACATCTGATGGATGGCCCAGGGAATCTAATTCTGGTATTGATTGTTTTTGCTGATTGTCTCCCCTTGTAGCTGATTTCTTCATTATTGTGTAAATTTAGATCATGAGCTCATGTTTAGCTAAACAGCTGACCTTGTAAGTGGCTTAGGTGTGAACGCTCGTAAGCTTCAGCAGAAAGTTGGCAAAGATGTATTTGTGTCCCACCAATGAGTTGCCCTCGAGGACCCCGTTTTCTACAAGTGTTGGTCCAATACTCCCTCTAGAGGCAGGGGACTCAGACAGGTCTGCTTTGCGTCCCCCGATCTGGGGCAGGGGCTGTGGGCGGCCTGTGGCCCCGGCAGGAGCCTCTCTGCGTGTGTCCCAGGGACCCATCTGCCAGGGAACTTCGGTCACCGGCACTAAGCTACGATGCCCAGACCTATGGTTAGCTATGCAGCAAGGTGTACTGCGCGGACAGGTTCCACACAAACTTCAAGTACGAGGGCGGCCTGAGTGGAAAGGTGAGAGTTTGGGCAGCTGTGCAGACAAAGAAGGCGCCCTTTGGCCTGGGCCTAAATGCTGGTGACACCCCACTGGGCCTCCCGAACTCTGAGGGCCCTGCCCTGGGACCCCTGCTCCCCTGCCCTTTGATCAGTCACAGCAGAGATGGCCACACCCACTCCCTCTGTGAGGGCAGTGTTCCAACCTCCCTCAGCCCCGCCCCCTCTTCGCAGGTTACCATGGACTACAGATGCTGCATTCTGAGGCCAGGGCGTTCCGAGAATGCCCAGGGCAGACATGATGACCTTAAATGATTCCCTCTTGTGTCAGTTTTGGTAAACTTTAGGAGCTAGGAAATGGTCCACTTTACAGAAATGTTCAAATTTACTGGCATTTTATATATTCTCTGCTATAAGATTGTCTGATTCTTTCTGTATATTCTTGACTTATGTTTTTGTTTTCCTTAATCAAAGTGTGTCTTTTAAATCTTTTCAAAGAATATTCTTTGGACTTACTAAATCACCTCAATTTTATATGTTTTCTGTTGTATTAAGTTCTGCTCATATCTTTATTTATCTTTTTTCTATATTCTCAGGGTTTATTGTTTTGATCTTCTGATGTCAATTAAAACACTTGGTTATTCCTTTTAATAAATCTTTTTACTTATAAAGATTTGAACTTTTGAAGATTCCAGCTTACTTGTAAGTTTCTAAGGGCAAGGTCCTCTACATTGTTGCTCGCCTAAGGCTTAGTTCACCCTATAGCAATGTATATATTGACACATTTTCCCCTGGACTTTCTGTGATTCCCTACATCTCACCTTTCTTTGCAGACAAGCCATTTGAAATACCCTTCACTTATTTCACAGCCTATAAGTCCTTGAAATAATGTGTATTTTTTAGAGAAATCTTCTTCTATAATTAGGCAGAAAAACTGAACTGCCATAATTTTCAAAACAGCATAATTTCACTCTTCTCAATGATGAATCTGTTGTATTTCACAACCTTTGTGTATTTCGCTTTATCAATGACATGTAATTTAAAAACGTTTTAGAGATCCTACCAGTCTTTGAAAACATCCTTGTTCCTTGTTTCAGTTCCAGTTTTATGTATATTTTCTGCCTTGCACCTGATTATTCCAACATCTGATGGATGGCCTACGGAATCTAATTCTGGTATTGATTGTTTTTGCTGATTGCCTCCCCTTGTAGCTGATTTCTTCATTATTGTGTAAATTTAGATCATGAGCTCATGATTAGCTAAACAGCTGACCTTGTAAGTGGCTTAGGTGTCAATGCTCGTAAGCTTCAACAGGAAGTCGGCAAAGATTTATTTGTGCCTCTACAATGAGTTCCCCGCAAGGACCCCATTTTCTAGAAGTGTTGTTCCAATACTCCCTCTAGAGGCAGGGTACTCAGACAGGGCTACTTTGCTGCCACTGTTGTGGGGCAGGGCCATGGGCGTTCTGTGGCTCAGGCAGGAGCCTCTCGGCGTGTGTCCCAGGGAACCATCTGCCTGCGAACTTCGGTCAACTGGCAGGAAGCTACGTAGCGCAGACCTATGGTTAGCTGTGCAGAGAAGTGTACTGCGCAGACAGGTTCCACACACACTTCAAGTAAGGGGTCGGCCTGAGTGGAAAGGTGAGAATGTTGGCAGCTGTGCAAACAAAAAGGCGCCCTTTGGCCAGGGCCTAAAGGCTTGTGACACCCCACTGGGCCTGCCGGGCTCTGAGGGCCCTGCCCTAGGTCGCCTGCTCCCCTGCCCTTTGTTCTTTCACAGCAGAGATGGCCACACCCACTCCCTCATTGTGGGCTGTGTCCCAAACACCCTCTGCCCCGCCACCTCTCCGCAGCTTACCATGGACAAAAGATGCTGCATTCTGAGGCCAGGGTATTCCGAGAATGCCAATGGCAGACATAATGACCTTAAATGATTTCCTCTTGTGTCAGTTTTGGTAAACATTAGGAGCTAGGAAATGGTCCACTTTAGAGAAATGTTCAAATTTACTGGCATTTCATATATTCTCAGCTATAAGTTTGTCTGATTCTTTCTGTATATTCCTGACTTATATTTTTGTCTTCCTTTATCAAAGTGTGTCTTTTAAATCTGTTCAAACCGTATTCTTTGGACTTACTAAATCACCTCAATTTTATACGTTTTCTGTTGTATTAAGTTCTGCTCTTATCTTTATGTATCTTTTTTCTATGTTCTCAGGGTTTATTGTTTTGATTTTCTGATGTCAATTAAAACACTTGGTTATTCCTTTTAATAAATCTTTTTACTTATAAAAATTTGAACTTTTGAAGATTCCAGCTTACTTGTAAGTTTCTAAGGGCAAGGTCTTCTACATTGTTGCTCGCCTAAGTCTTAGTTCACCCTATAGCAATGTATATATTGACACATTTTCCCCTCGACTTTCTGTGATTCCCTACATCTCACCTTTCTTTGCAGACAAGCCATTTGAAATACCCTTCACTTATTTCACAGCCAATAAGTCTTTGAAATAATGTGTATTTTTTAGAGAAATCTTCTTATATAATTAGGCAGAAAATCTGTCCTGCCATAGTTTTCAAAACAGCATAATTTCACTCTTCTCAATGATCAATCTGATGTATTACACAACCTTTGAGTATTTAGCTTTATCAATGACATGTACTTTAAAACTATTTTAGAGATCCTACCAGTCTTTGAAAACATCCGTGTTCCTTAGTTCAGTTCCAGTTGTATGTATATTTTCTGCCTTGCACCTGATTATTCCAACATCTGATGGATGGCCTATGTAATCTAATACTGGTATTGATGCTTTTTGCTGATTGCCTCCACTTGTAGTTGATTTCTTCTTTATTGTGTAAATTTAGATCATGAGCTCATGATTAGATAAACAGCTGACCTTGTAAGTGGCTTATGTGTCAACAGTCGTAAGCTTCAACAGAAAGTCAGAAAAGATTTATTTGTGTCTCTACAATGAGTTACCCGCAAGGACCCCATTTTCTAGAAGTGTTGTTCCAGTACTCCCTCTAGAGGCAGGGTACTCAGACAGGGCTGATTTGTGGCCACTGATGTGGGCCAGGGCCATGGGCGGTCTGTGGCCCAGACAGGAGCCTCTCGGCGTGTGTCCCAGGTAACCATCTGCTTGCGAACTTCGGTGACCTGGCAGGAAGCTACGATGCGCAGACCTATGGTTAGCTGTGCAGCGAGGTGTACTGCGCAGACAGGTTCCACACACACTTCAAGTAAGGGGTCGGCCTGAGTGGAAAGGTGAGAGTGTTGGCAGCTGTGCAGACAAAGAAGGCGCCCTTTGGCCTGGGCCTAAATACTTGTGACACCCCCACTGGGCCTGCCGGGCTCTGAGGGCCCTGCTCTCGGCACCCTGCTCCCCTGCCCTTTGTTCAGTCACAGCAGAGATGGCCACACCCACTCCCTCATTGTGGGCAGTGTTCCAACCACCCTCTGCCCCGCCACCTCTCCGCAGCTTACCATGGACAACAGATGCTGCATTCTGAGGCCAGGGTATTCCGAGAATGCCAAGGGCAGACATAATGACCTTAATTGATTTCCTCTTGTGTCAGTTTTGGTAAACTTTAGGAGCTAGGAAATGGTCCACTTTACAGAAATGTTCAAATTTACTGGCATTTCATATATTCTCTGCTATAACATTGTCCTGATTCTTTCTATATATTCTTTAATTCTGTTTTTGTTTTCCTTAATCAAAGTGTGTCTTTTAAATCTGTTCAAACCGTATTCTTTGGAATTACTAAATCACCTCAATTTTATACGTTTTCTGTTGTACTAAATTCTAACCATATCTTTATTTATCTTTTTTCTATGTTCTCAGGGTTTATTGTTTTGATCTTCTGATGTCATTTAAAACACTTGGTTATTCATTTTAATGAATCTTTTTACTTATCAAGATTTGAACTTTTGAAGATTCCAGCTTACTTGTACGTTTCACAGGATCAGGTCCTCTACATTGTTGATGGTCTAAGGATTATTTCACCCTATAGCAAAGTATATATTGACATATTTTCCCTCGACTTTCTGTGATTAACTACATCTCACCTTTATTTGCAGACAAGCCATTTGAAATACCCTTCACTTATTTCACAGCCAATAATTCTTTAAACTAATGTGTATTTTTAGAGAAAACTTATTCTATAATTAGGCAGAAAATCTGACCTGCCATAGTTTTCAAAACAGCATAATTTCACTCTTCTCAATGATGAATCTGTTGTATTACACAACCTTTGAGTATTTCGATTTATCAATGACATGTAATTTAAAAACGTTTTAGAGATCCTACCAGTCTTTGAAAACATCCTTGTTCCTTGTTTCAGTTCCAGTTTTATGTATATTTTCTGCCTTGCACCTGATTATTCCAACATCTGATGGATGGCCTAGGGAATCTAATTCTGGTATTGATTGTTTTTGCTGATTGTCTCCCCTTGTAGCTGATTTCTTCATTATTGTGTAAATTTAGATCATGAGCTCATGTTTAGCTAAACAGCTGACCTTGTAAGTGGCTTAGGTGTGAACGCTCGTAAGCTTCAGCAGAAAGTTGGCAAAGATTTATTTGTGTCCCACCAATGAGTTGCCCTCGAGGACCCCGTTTTCTACAAGTGTTGGTCCGATACTCCCTCTAGAGGCAGGGGACTCAGACAGGTCTGCTTTGCGTCCCCCGATCTGGGGCAGGGGCTGTAGGCGGCCTGTGGCCCCGGCAGGAGCCTCTCTGCGTGTGTCCCAGGGACCCATCTGCCAGGGAACTTCGGTCACCGGCACTAAGCTACGATGCCCAGACCTATGGTTAGCTATGCTGCAAGGTGTACTGCGCGGACAGGTTCCACACACACTTCAAGTACGAGGGCGGCCTGAGTGGAAAGGTGAGAGTTTGGGCAGCTGTACAGACAAAGAAGGCGCCCTTTGGCCTGGGCCTAAATGCTTGTGACACCCCACTGGGCCTCCCGAACTCTGAGGGCCCTGCCCTGGGACCCCTGCTCCCCTGCCCTTTGATCAGTCACAGCAGAGATGGCCACACCCACTCCCTCTGTGAGGGCAGTGTTCCAACCTCCCTCAGCCCCGCCGCCTCTTCGCAGGTTACCATGGACTACAGATGCTGCATTCTGAGGCCAGGGCCTTCCGAGAATGCCCAGGGCAGACATGATGACCTTAAATGATTCCCTCTTGTGTCAGTATTGGTAAACTTTAGGAGCTAGGAAATGGTCCACTTTACAGAAATGTTCAAATTTACTGGCATTTCATATATTCTCTGCTATAAGATTATCTGATTCTTTCTGTATATTCTTGACTTATGTTTTTGTTTTCCTTAATCAAAGTGTGTCTTTTAAATCTTTTCAAAGAATATTCTTTGGACTTACTAAATCACCTCAATTTTATACGTTTTCTGTTGTATTAAGTTCTGCTC
Source organism: Mesoplodon bidens (assembly GCF_964165515.1). Lineage (NCBI taxonomy): Eukaryota > Metazoa > Chordata > Mammalia > Artiodactyla > Ziphiidae > Mesoplodon > Mesoplodon bidens. Next base: position 9,817,706 of record NC_138180.1, read on the forward strand.
ATATATTTATTTATCTTTTTTCTATGTTCTCAGGGTTTATTGTTTTGATCTTCTGATGTCAATTAAAACACTTGGTTATTCCTTTAATAAACCTTCTTACTTATAAAGATTTGAACTTTTGAAGATTCCAGCTTACTTGTAAATTTCTAAGGGCAAGGTCCTCTACATTGTTGTTCGCCTAAGGCTTAGTTCACCCTAGAGCAATGTATATATTGACACATTTTCCCCTCGACTTTCTGTGATTCCCTACATCTCACCTTTCTTTGCAGACAAGCCATTTGAAATACCCTTCACTTATTTCACAGCCAATAAGTTTTTGAAATAATGTGTATTTTTTAGCGATATCTTCTTGTATAATTAGGCAGAAAATCTGACCTGCCATAGTTTTCAAAACAGCATAATTTCACTCTTCTCAATGATAAATCTGTTGTATTACACAACCTTTGAGTATTTAGCTTTATCAATGACATGTACTTTAAAACAATTTTAGAGATCCTACCAGTCTTTGAAAACATCCGTGTTCCTTAGTTCAGTTCCAGTTGTAAGTATATTTTCTGCCTTGCACCTGATTATTACAACATCTGATGGATGGCCTAGGGAATCTAATTCTGGTATTGATTGTTTTTGCTGATTGCCTCCCCTTGTAGCTGTTATCTTCATTATTGTGTAAATTTAGATCATGAGCTCATGATTAGATAAACAGCTGACCTTGTAAGTGGCTTAGGTGTCAACACTCGTAAGCTTCAACAGGGAGTCAGCAAAGATTTAATTGTGTCTCTACAATGAGTTACCCGCCATGACCCCATTTTCTAGAAGTGTTGTTCCAGTACTCCCTCTAGAGGCAGGGTACTCAGACAGGGCTGCTTTGCGGCCACTGATGTGGGCCAGGGCCATGGGCGGTCTGTGGCCCAGGCAGGAGCCTCTCGGCGTGTGTCCCAGGTAACCATCTGCTTGCGAAATTCGGTGACCTGGCAGGAAGCTACAATGCCCAGACCTATGGTTAGCTGTGCAGAGAGGTGTACTGCGCAGACAGGTTCCACACACACTTCAAGTAAGGGGTCGGCCTGAGTGGAAAGGTGAGAGTTTTGGCATCTGTGCAGACAAAGAAGGCGCCCTTTGGCCTGGGCCTAAATGCTTGTGACACCCCCTGGGCCTGCCGGGCTCTGAGGGCCCTGCCCTGGGTCGCCTGCTCCCCTGCCCTTTGTTCAGTCACAGCAGAGATGGCCACACCCACTCCCTCATTGTGGGCTGTGTCCCAAACACCCTCTGCCCCGCCACCTCTCCGCAGCTTACCATGGACAACAGATGCTGCATTCTGAGGCCAGGGTATTCCGAGAATGCCAAGGGCAGACATAATGACCTTAAATGATTTCCTCTTGTGTCAGTTTTGGTAAACTTTAGGAGCTAGGAAATGGTCCACTTTACAGAAATGTTCAAATTTACTGGCATTTCATATATTCTCTGCTATAACTTTGTCCTGATTCTTTCTATATATTCTTTAATTCTGTTTTTGTTTTCCTTAATCAAAGTGTGTCTTTTAAATCTGTTCAAACCGTATTCTTCGGACTTACTAAATCACCTCAATTTTATACGTTTTCTGTTGTATTAAGTTCTGCCCATATCTTTATTTATCTTTTTTCTATGTTCTCAGGGTTTATTGTTTTGATCTTCTGATGTCATTTTAAACACTTGGTTATTCATTTTAATGAATCTTTTTACTTATCAAGATTTGAACTTTTGAAGATTCCAGCTTACTTGTGCGTTTCACAGGATCAGGTCCTCTACATTGTTGATGGTCTAAGGCTTATTTCACCCTATAGCAAAGTATATATTGACATATTTTCCCTCGACTTTCTGTGATTCCCTACATCTCACCTTTCTTTGCAGACAAGCCATTTGAAATACCCTTAACTTATTTCACAGCCAATAAGTCTTTAAACTAATGTGTATTTTTAGAGAAAACTTATTATATAATTAGGCAGAAAATCTGACCTGCCATAGTTTTCAAAACAGCATAATTTCACTCTTCTCAATGATGAATCTGTTCTATTACACAACCTTTGAGTATTTCGATTTATCAATGACATGTAATTTAAAAACGTTTTAGAGATCCTACCAGTCTTTGAAAACATCCTTATTCCTTGTTTCAGTTCCAGTTTTATGTATATTTTCTGCCTTGCACCTGATTATTCCAACATCTGATGGATGGCCTAGGGAATCTAATTCTGGTATTGATTGTTTTTGCTGATTGTCTCCCCTTGTAGCTGATTTCTTCATTATTGTGTAAATTTAGATCATGAGCTCATGTTTAGCTAAACAGCTGACCTTGTAAGTGGCTTAGGTGTGAACGCTCGTAAGCTTCAGCAGAAAGTTGGCAAAGATTTATTTGTGTCCCACCAATGAGTTGCCCTCGAGGACCCCGTTTTCTACAAGTGTTGGTCCAATACTCCCTCTAGAGTCAGGGGACTCAGACAGGTCTGCTTTGCGTCCCCCGATCTGGGGCAGGGGCTGTGGGCGGCCTGTGGCCCCGGAAGGAGCCTCTCTGCGTGTTTCCCAGGGACCCATCTGCCAGCGAACTTCGGTCACCGGCACTAAGCTACGATGCCCAGACCTATGGTTAGCTATGCAGCAAGGTGTACTGCGCGGACAGGTTCCACACACACTTCAAGTACGAGGGCGGCCTGAGTGGAAAGGTGAGAGTTTGGGCAGCTGTGCAGACAAAGAAGGCGCCCTTTGGCCTGGGCCTAAATGCTTGTGACACCCCACTGTGCCTCCCGAACTCTGAGGGCCCTGCCCTGGGACCCCTGCTCCCCTGCCCTTTGATCAGTCACAGCAGAGATGGCCACACCCACTCCCTCTGTGAGGGCAGTGTTCCAACCTCCCTCAGCCCCGCCCCCTCTTCGCAGGTTACCATGGACTACAGATGCTGCATTCTGAGGCCAGGGCGTTCCGAGAATGCCCAGGGCAGACATGATGACCTTAAATGATTCCCTCTTGTGTCAGTTTTGGTAAACTTTAGGAGCTAGGAAATGGTCCACTTTACAGAAATGTTCAAATTTACTGGCATTGCATATATTCTCTGCTATAAGATTGTCTGTTTCTTTCTGTATATTCTTGACTTATGTTTTTGTTTTCCTTAATCAAGGTGTGTCTTTTAAATCTTTTCAAAGAATATTTTTTGGACTTACTAAATCACCTCAATATTATACGTTTTCTGTTGTATTAAGTTCTGCTCATATCTTTATCTTTTTTCTATGTTCTCAGGGTTTATTGTTTTGATCTTGTGATGTCAAATAAAACACTTGGTTATTCTTTTTAATAAACCTTCTTACTTATAAAGATTTGAACTTTTGAAGATTCCAGCTTACTTGTAAGTTTCTAAGGGCAAGGTCCTCTACATTGTTGCTCGCCTAAGGCTTAGTTCACCTTATAGCAATGTATATATTGACACATTTTCCCCTCGACTTTCTGTGATTCCCTACATCTCACCTTTCTTTGCAGACAAGCCATTTGAAATACCCTTCACTTATTTCACAGCCAATAAGTCTTTGAAATAATGTGTATTTTTTTAGAGAAATCTTCTTCTAATATTAGGCAGAAAATCTGATTTGCCATAGTTTTCAAAACAGCATAATTTCACTCTTCTCAATGATAAATCTGTTGTATTACACAACCTTTGAGTATTTAGCTTTATCAATGAAATGTACTTTAAAAATATTTTAGAGATACTACCAGTCTTTGAAAACATCCTTGTTCCTTACTTCAGTTCCAGATGTATGTATATTTTCTGCCTTGCACCTGATTATTCCAACAACTGATGGATGGCCTAGGGAATCAAATTCTGGTATTGATTGTTTTTGCTGATTGCCTCCCCTTGTAGCTGATTTCTTCATTATTGTGTAAATTTAGATCATGAGCTCATGATTAGCTAAACAGGTGACCTTGTAAGTGGCTTAGGTGTCAATGCTCGTAAGCTTCAACAGGAAGTCGGCAAAGATTTATTTGTGTCTCTACAATGAGTTACCCGCAAGGACCCCATTTACTAGAAGTGTTGTTCCAATACTCCCTCTAGAGGCACGGTACTCAGACAGGGCTACTTTGCGGCCACTGATGTGGGGCAGGGCCATGGGCGGTCTGTGGCCCAGGCAGGAGCCTCTCGGCGTGTGTCCAAGAGAACCATCTCCCTGCGAACTTCGGTCACCTGGCAGGAAGCTAAGATGCCCAGACCTATGGTTAGCTGTGCAGAGAGGTGTACTGCGCTGACAGGTTCCACACACACTTCAAGTAAGGGGTCGGCCTGAGTGGAAAGGTGAGAGTGTTGGCAGCTGTGCAGTCAAAGAAGGCGCCCTTTGGCCTGGGCCTAAATGCTTGTGACACCACACTGGGCCTGCCGGGCTCTGAGGGCCCTGCCCTCGGCACCCTGCTCCCCTGCCCTTTGTTCAGTCACAGCAGAGATGCCCACACCCACTCCCTCATGGTGGGCAGTGTTCCAACCACCCTCTGCCCCGCCACCTCTCCGCAGCTTACCATGGACAACAGATGCTGCATTCTGAGGCCAGGGTATTCCGAGAATGCCAAGGGCAGACATAATGACCTTAAATGATTTCCTCTTGTGTCAGTTTTGGTAAACTTTAGGAGCTAGGAAATGGTACACTTTACAGAAATGTTCAAATTTACTGGCATTTCATATATTCTCTGCTATAACATTGTCCTGATTCTTTCTATATATTCTTTAATTCTGTTTTTGTTTTCCTTAATCAAAGTGTGTCTTTTAAATCTGTTCAAACCGTATTCTTCGGACTTACTAAATCACCTCAATTTTACACGTTTTCTGTTGTATTAAGTTCTGCCCATATTTAATTTATCTTTTTTCTATGTTCTCAGGGTTTATTGTTTTGATCTTCTGATGTCATTTAAAACACTTGGTTACTCATTTTAGTGAATCTTTTTACTGATAAAGATTTGAACTTTTGAAGATTCCAGCTTACTTGTACGTTTCACAGGATCAGGTCCTCTACATTGTTGATGGTCTAAGGCTTATTTCACCCTATAGCAAAGTATATATTGACATATTTTCCCCTCGACTTTCTGTGATTCCCTACATCTCACCTTTCTTTGCAGACAAGCCATTTGAAATACCCTTAACTTATTTCACAGCCAATAAGACTTTAAAATAATGTGTATGTTTTAGAGAAATCTTATTGTATGAATAGGCAGAAAATCTGACCTGCCATAGTTTTCAAAACAGCATAATTTCACTCTTCTCAATGATGAATCTGTTGTATTTCACAACCTTTGAGTATTTAGCTTTATCAATGACATGTAATTTAAAAACGTTTTAGAGATCCTACCAGTCTTTGAAAACATCCTTGTTCCTTGTTTCAGTTCCAGTTTTATGTATATTTTCTGCCTTGCACCTGATTATTCCAACATCTGATGGATGGCCTAGGGAATCTAATTCTGGTATTGATTGTTTTTGCTGATTGCCTCACCTTGTAGCTGATTTCTTCATTATTGTGTAAATTTAGATCATGAGCTCATGATTAGCTAAACAGCTGACCTTGTAAGTGGCTTAGGTGTCAAAGCTCGTAAGCTTCAACAGGAAGTCGGCAAAGATTTATTTGTGTCTCTACAATGAGTTACCCGCAAGGACCCCATTTACTAGAAGTGTCGTTCCAATACTCCCTCTAGAGGCAGGGTACTCAGACAGGGCTGATTTGCGGCCACTGATGTGGGGCAGGGCCATGGGCGGTCTGTGGCCCAGGCAGGAGCCTCTCGGCGTGTGTCCCAGGGAACCATCTGCCTGCGAACTTCGGTCACCTGGCAGGAAGCTACGATGCCCAGACCTATGGTTAGCTGTGCAGCAAGGTGTACAGCGCGGACAGGTTCCACACACACTTCAAGTACGAGGGCGGCCTGAGTGGAAAGGTAAGAGTTTGGGCAGCTGTGCAGACAAAGAAGGTGCCCTTTGGCCTGGGCCTAAATGCTTGTGACACCCCACTGGGCCTCCCAAATTCTGAGGGCCCTGCCCTGGGACCCCTGCTCCCCTGCCCTTTGATCAGTTACAGCAGAGATGGCCACACCCACTCCCTCTGTGAGGGCAGTGTTCCAACCTCCCTCAGCCCCGCCCCCTCTTCGCAGGTTACCATGGACTACAGATGCTGCATTCTGAGGCCAGGGCGTTCCGAGAATGCCCAGGACAGACATGATGACCTTAAATGATTCCCTCTTGTGTCAGTTTTGGTAAACTTTAGGAGCTAGGAAATGGTCCACTTTAGAGAAATGTTCAAATTTACTGGCTTTGCATATATTCTCTGCTATAAGTTTGTCTGATTCTTTCTGTATATTCTTGACTTATGTTTTTGTTTTCCTTAATCAAAGTGTGTCTTTTAAATCTTTTCAAAGAATATTCTTTGGACTTACTAAATCACCTCAATTTTATACGTTTTCTGTTGTATTAAGTTCTGCTCATATATTTAATTATCTTTCTTCTATGTTCTCAGGGTTTATTGTTTTGATCTTCTGATGTCAATTAAAACACTTGGTTATTCCTTTTAATAAATCTTTTTACTTATAAAGATTTGAACTTTTGAAGATTCCAGCTTACTTGTAAGTTTCTAAGGGCAAGGTCTTCTACATTGTTGCTCGCCTAAGGCTTAGTTCACCCTATAGCAATGTATATATTGACACATTTTCCCCTCGACTTTCTGTGATTCCCTACATCTCACCTTTCTTTGCAGACAAGCCATTTGAAATACCCTTCACTTATTTCACAGCCAATAAGTCTTTGAAATAATGTGTATTTTTTAGAGAAATCTTCTTATATAATTAGGCAGAAAATCTGTCCTGCCATAGTTTTCAAAACAGCATAATTTCACTCTTCTCAATGATCAATCTGATGTATTACACAACCTTTGAGTATTTAGCTTTATCAATGACATGTACTTTAAAACTATTTTAGAGATCCTACCAGTCTTTGAAAACATCCGTGTTCCTTAGTTCAGTTCCAGTTGTATGTATATTTTCTGCCTTGCACCTGATTATTCCAACATCTGATGGATGGCCTATGTAATCTAATACTGGTATTGATGGTTTTTGCTGATTGCCTCCACTTGTTGCTGATTTCTTCTTTATTGTGTAAATTTAGATCATGAGCTCATGATTAGATAAACAGCTGACCTTGTAAGTGGCTTAGGTGTCAACACTCGTAAGCTTCAACAGGAAGTCAGCAAAGATTTATTTGTGTCTCTACAATGAGTTACCCGCAAGGACCCCATTTTCTAGAAGTGTTGTTCCAGTACTCCCTCTAGAGGCAGGGTACTCAGACATGGCTGATTTGCGGCCACTGATGTGGGCCAGGGCCATGGGCGGTCTGTGTCCCAGACAGGAGCCTCTCGGCGTGTGTCCCAGGTAACCATCTGCTTGTGAACTTCGGTGACCTGGCAGGAAGCTACGATGCGCAGACCTATGGTTAGCTGTGCAGCGAGGTGTACTGCGCAGACAGGTTCCACACACACTTCAAGTAAGGGGTCGGCCTGAGTGGAAAGGTGAGAGTGTTGGCAGCTGTGCAGACAAAGAAGGCGCCCTTTGGCCTGGGCCTAAATGCTTGTGACACCCCACTGGGCCTGCCGGGCTCTGAGGGCTCTGCTCTCGGCACCCTGCTCCCCTGCCCTTTGTTCAGTCACAGCAGAGATGGCCACACCCACTCCCTCATTGTGGGCAGTGTTCCAACCTCCCTCTGCCCCGCCACCTCTCCGCAGCTTACCATGGACAACAGATGCTGCATTCTGAGGCCAGGGTATTCCGAGAATGCCAAGGGCAGACATAATGACCTTAATTGATTTCCTCTTGTGTAGTTTTGGTAAACTTTAGGAGCTAGGAAATGGTCCACTTTACAGAAATGTTCAAATTTACTGGCATTTCATATATTCTCTGCTATAACATTGTCCTGATTCTTTCTATATATTCTTTAATTCTGTTTTTGTTTTCCTTAATCAAAGTGTGTCTTTTAAATCTGTTCAAACCGTATTCTTTGGAATTACTAAATCACCTCAATTTTATACGTTTTCTGTTGTACTAAATTCTGCCCATATCTTTATTTATCTTTTTTCTATGTTCTCAGGGTTTATTGTTTTGATCTTCTGATGTCATTTAAAACACTTGGTTATTCATTTTAATGCATCTTTTTACTTATCAAGATTTGAACTTTTGAAGATTCCAGCTTACTTGTACGTTTCACAGGATCAGGTCCTCTACTTTGTTGATGGTCTAAGGATTATTTCACCCTATAGCAAAGTATATATTGACATATTTTCCCTCGACTTTCTGTGATTAACTACATCTCACCTTTCTTTGCAGACAAGCCATTTGAAATACCCTTAACTTATTTCACAGCCAATAAGTCTTTAAACTAATGTGTATTTTTAGAGAAAACTTATTATATAATTAGGCAGAAAATCTGACCTGCCATAGTTTTCAAACAGCATAATTTCACTCTTCTCAATGATGAATCTGTTCTATTACACAACCTTTGAGTATTTCGATTTATCAATGACATGTAATTTAAAAACGTTTTAGAGACCCTACCAGTCTTTGAAATCATCCTTGTTCCTTGTTTCAGTTCCAGTTTTATGTATATTTTCTACCTTGCACCTGATTATTCCAACATCTGATGGATGGCCCAGGGAATCTATTTCTGGTATTGATTGTTTTTGCTGATTGTCTCCCCTTGTAGCTGATTTCTTCATTATTGTGTAAATTTAGATCATGAGCTCATGTTTAGCTAAACAGCTGACCTTGTAAGTGGCTTAGGTGTGAACGCTCGTAAGCTTCAGCAGAAAGTTGGCAAAGATTTATTTGTGTCCCACCAATGAGTTGCCCTCGAGGACCCCGTTTTCTACAAGTGTTGGTCCAATACTCCCTCTAGAGGCAGGGGACTCAGACAGGTCTGCTTTGCGTCCCCCGATCTGGGGCAGGGGCTGTGGGCGGCCTGTGGCCCCGGCAGGAGCCTCTCTGCGTGTGTCCCAGGGACCCATCTGCCAGGGAACTTCGGTCACCGGCACTAAGCTACGATGCCCAGACCTATGGTTAGCTATGCAGCAAGGTGTACTGCGCGGACAGGTTCCACACAAACTTCAAGTATGAGGGCGGCCTGAGTGGAAAGGTGAGAGTTTGGGCAGCTGTGCAGACAAAGAAGGCGCCCTTTGGCCTGGGCCTAAATGCTGGTGACACCCCACTGGGCCTCCCGAACTCTGAGGGCCCTGCCCTGGGACCACTGCTCCCCTGCCCTTTGATCAGTCACAGCAGAGATGACCACACCCACTCCCTCTGTGAGGGCAGTGTTCCAACATCCCTCAGCCCCGCCCCCTCTTCGCAGGTTACCATGGACTACAGATGCTGCATTCTGAGGCCAGGGCGTTCCGAGAATGCCCAGGGCAGACATGATGACCTTAAATGATTCCCTCTTGTGTCAGTTTTGGTAAACTTTAGGAGCTAGGAAATGGTCCACTTTACAGAAATGTTCAAATTTACTGGCATTTTATATATTCTCTGCTATAAGATTGTCTGATTCTTTCTGTATATTCTTGACTTATGTTTTTGTTTTCCTTAATCAAAGTGTGTCTTTTAAATCTTTTCAAAGAATATTCTTTGGACTTACTAAATCACCTCAATTTTATATGTTTTCTGTTGTATTAAGTTCTGCTCATATCTTTATTTATCTTTTTTCTATATTCTCAGGGTTTATTGTTTTGATCTTCTGATGCCAATTAAAACACTTGGTTATTCCTTTTAATAAATCTTTTTACTTATAAAGATTTGAACTTTTGAAGATTCCAGCTTACTTGTAAGTTTCTAAGGCTAAGGTCCTCTACATTGTTGCTCGCCTAAGGCTTAGTTCACCCTATAGCAATGTATATATTGACACATTTTCCCCTGGACTTTCTGTGATTCCCTACATCTCACCTTTCTTTGCAGACAAGCCATTTGAAATACCCTTCACTTATTTCACAGCCTATAAGTCCTTGAAATAATGTGTATTTTTTAGAGAAATCTTCTTCTATAATTAGGCAGAAAATCTGACCTGCCATAGTTTTCAAAACAGCATAATTTCACTCTTCTCAATGATGAATCTGTTGTATTTCACAACCTTTGAGTATTTCGCTTTATCAATGACATGTAATTTAAAAACGTTTTAGAGATCCTACCAGTCTTTGAAAACATCCTTGTTCCTTGTTTCAGTTCCAGTTTTATGTATATTTTCTGCCTTGCACCTGATTATTCCAACATCTGATGGATGGCCTAGGGAATCTAATTCTGGTATTGATTGTTTTTGCTGATTGCCTCCCCTTGTAGCTGATTTCTTCATTATTGTGTAAATTTAGATCATGAGCTCATGATTAGCTAAACAGCTGACCTTGTAAGTGGCTTAGGTGTCAATGCTCGTAAGCTTCAACAGGAAGTCGGCAAAGATTTATTTGTGCCTCTACAATGAGTTCCCCGCAAGGACCCCATTTTCTAGAAGTGTTGTTCCAATACTCCCTCTAGAGGCAGGGTACTCAGACAGGGCTACTTTGCTGCCACTGATGTGGGGCAGGGCCATGGGCGGTCTGTGGCCCAGGCAGGAGCCTCTCGGCGTGTGTCCCAGGGAACCATCTGCCTGCGAACTTCGGTCAACTGTCAGGAAGCTACGATGCGCAGACCTATGGTTAGCTGTGCAGAGAAGTGTACTGCGCAGACAGGTTCCACACACACTTCAAGTAAGGGGTCGGCCTGAGTGGAAAGGTGAGAATGTTGGCAGCTGTGCAGACAAAAAGGCGCCCTTTGGCCTGGGCCTAAATGTTGTGACACCCCACTGGGCCTGCCGGGCTCTGAGGGCCCTGCCCTGGGTCGCCTGCTCCCCTGCCCTTTGTTCAGTCACAGCAGAGATGGCCACACCCACTCCCTCATTGTGGGCTGTGTCCCAAACACCCTCTGCCCCGCCACCTCTCCGCAGCTTACCATGGACAACAGATGCTGCATTCTGAGGCCAGGGTATTCCGAGAATGCCAATGGCAGACATAATGACCTTAAATGATTTCCTCTTGTGTCAGTTTTGGTAAACATTAGGAGCTAGGAAATGGTCCACTTTAGAGAAATGTTCAAATTTACTGGCATTTCATATATTCTCAGCTATAAGTTTGTCTGATTCTTTCTGTATATTCCTGACATATTTTTGTCTTCCTTAATCAAAGTGTGTCTTTTAAATCTGTTCAAACCGTATTCTTTGGACTTACTAAATCACCTCAATTTTATACGTTTTCTGTTGTATTAAGTTCTGCTCTTATCTTTATGTATCTTTTTTCTATGTTCTCAGGGTTTATTGTTTTGATCTTCTGATCTCAATTAAAACACTTGGTTATTCCTTTTAATAAATCTTTTTACTTATAAAGGTTTGAACTTTTGAAGATTCCAGCTTACCTGTAAGTTTCTAAGGGCAAGGTCCTCTACATTGTTGCTCGCTTAAGGCTTAGTTCACCCTATAGCAATGTATATATTGACACATTTTCCCCTCGACTTTCTGTGATTCCCTACATCTCACCTTTCTTTGCAGACAAGCCATTTGAAATACCCTTCACTTATTTCACAGCCAATAAGTCTTTGAAATAATGTGTATTTTTTAGAGAAATCTTCTTATATAATTAGGCAGAAAATCTGACCTGCCATAGTTTTCAAAACAGCATAATTTCACTCTTCTCAATGATAAATCTGTTGTATTACACAACCTTTGAGTATTTCGCTTTATCAATGACATGTACTTTAAAACTATTTTAGAGATCCCACCAGTCTTTGAAAACATCCGTGTTCCTTAGTTCAGTTCCAGTTGTATGTATATTTTCTGCCTTGCACCTGATTATTCCAACATCTGATGGATGGCCTAGGGAATCTAATTCTGGTATTGATTGTTTTTGCTGATTGCCTCCCCTTGTAGCTGATTTCTTCATTATTGTGTAAATTTATATCATGAGCTCATGATTAGCTAAAGAGCTGACTTGTAAGTGGCTTAGGTGTCAATACTTGTAAGCTTCAACAGGAAGTCAGCAAAGATTTATTTGTGTCTCTACAATGAGTTACCCTCAAGGACCCCATTTTCTAGAAGTGTTGTTCCAGTACTCCCTCTAGAGGCAGGGTACTCAGACAGGGCTGCTTTGCGGCCACTGATGTGGGCCACGGCCATGGGCGGTCTGTGGCCCAGGCAGGAGCCTCTCGGCGTGTGTCCCAGGTAACCATCTGCTTGCGAACTTCGGTGACCTGTCAGGAAGCTACGATGCCCAGACCTATGGTTAGCTGTGCAGCGAGGTGTACTGCCCAGACAGGTTCCACACACACTTCAAGTAAGGGGTCGGCCTGAGTGGAAAGGTGAGAGTGTTGGCAGCTGTGCAGACAAAGAAGGCGCCCTTTGGCCTGGGCCTAAATGCTTGTGACATCCCACTGGGCCTCCCGGGCTCTGAGGGCCCTGCCCTCGGCCACCTGCTCCCCTGCCCTTTGTTCAGTCACAGCAGAGATGGCCACACCCACTCCCTCATTATGGGCAGTGTTCCAACCAACCTCTGCCCCGCCACCTCTCCGCAGCTTACCATGGACAACAGATGCTGCATTCTGAGGCCAGGGTATTCCGAGAATGCCAAGGGCAGACATAATGACCTTAAATGATTTGCTCTTGTGTCAGTTTTGGTAAATTTTAGGAGCAAGGAAATGGTCCACTTTACAGAAATGTTCAAATTTACTGGCATTTCATATATTCTCTGCTCTAACATTGTCCTGATTCTTTCTATATATTCTTTAATTCTGTTTTTGTTTTCCTTAATCAAAGTGTGTCTTTTAAATCTGTTCAAACCGTATTCTTTGGACTTACTAAATCACCTCAATTATACGTTTTCTGTTGTATTAAGTTCTGCCCATATCTTTATTTATCTTTTTTCTATGTTCTCAGGGTTTATTGTTTTGATCTTCTGATGCCATTTAAAACACTTGGTTATTCATTTTAATGAATCTTTTTACTTATCAAGATTTGAACTTTTGAAGATTCCAGCTTACTTGTACGTTTCACAGGATCAGGTCCTCTACATTGTTGATGGTCTAAGGCTTATTTCGCCCTATAGCAAAGTATATATTGACATATTTTCCCGCGACTTTCTGTGATTCCCTACGTCTCACCTTTCTTTGCAGACAAGCCATTTGAAATACCCTTAACTTATTTCACAGCCAATAAGTCTTTAAAATAATATGTATTTTTTAGAGAAAACTTCTTCTATAATTAGGCAGAAAATCTGACCTGCCATAGTTTTCAAAACAGCATAATTTCACTCTTCTCAATGATGAATCTGTTCTATTACACAACCTTAGAGTATTTAGCTTTATCAATGACATGTAATTTAAAAACGTTTTAGAGATCCTACCAGTCTTTGAAAACATCCTTGTTCCTTGTTTCAGTTCCAGTTTTATGTATATTTTCTGCCTTGCACCTGATTATTCCAACATCTGATGGATGGCCTAGGTAATCTAATTCTGGTATTGATTGTTTTTGCTGATTGCCTCCCCTTGTAGCTGATTTCTTCATTATTGTGTAAATTTAGATCATGAGCTCATGATTAGCTAAACAGCTGACCTTGTAAGTGGCTTAGGTGTCAAAGCTCGTAAGCTTCAACAGGAAGTCGGCAAAGATTTATTTGTGTCTCTACAATGAGTTACCCGCAAGGACCCAATTTACTAGAAGTGTTGTTCCAATACTCCCTCTAGAGGCAGGGTACTCAGACAGGGCTACTTTGCGGCCACTGATGTGGGGCAGGGCCATGGGCGGTCTGTGGCCCAGGCAGGAGCCTCTCGGCGTGTGTCCCAGGGAACCATCTGCCTGCGAACTTCGGTCACCTGGCAGGAAGCTACGATGCCCAGACCTATGGTTAGCTGTGCAGCAAGGTGTACAGCGCGGACAGGTTCCACACACACTTCAAGTACGAGGGCGGCCTGAGTGGAAAGGTAAGAGTTTGGGCAGCTGTGCAGACAAAGAAGGCGCCCTTTGGCCTGGGCCTAAATGCTTGTGACACCCCACTGGGCCTCCCGAACTCTGAGGGCCCTGCCCTGGGACCCCTGATCCCCTGCCTTTTGATCAGTTACAGCAGAGATGGCCACACCCACTCCATCTGTGAGGGCAGTGTTCCAACCTCCCTCAGCCCCGCCCCCTCTTCGCAGGTTACCATGGACTACAGATGCTGCATTCTGAGGCCAGGGCGTTCCGAGAATGCCCAGGACAGACATGATGACCTTAAATGATTCCCTCTTGTGTCAGTTTTGGTAAACTTTAGGAGCTAGGAAATGGCCCACTTTAGAGAAATGTTCAAATTTACTGGCATTGCATATATTCTCTGCTATAAGTTTGTCTGATTCTTTCTGTATATTCTTGACTTATGTTTTTGTTTTCCTTAATCAAAGTGTGTCTTTTACATCTTTTTAAAGAATATTCTTTGGACTTACTAAATCACCTCAATTTTATACGTTTTCTGTTGTATTAAGTTCTGCTCATATATTTATTTATCTTTCTTCTATGTTCTCAGGGTTTATTGTTTTGATCTTCTGATGTCAATTAAAACACTTGGTTATTCCTTTTAATAAATCTTTTTACTTATAAAGATTTGAACTTTTGAAGATTCCAGCTTACTTGTAAGTTTCTAAGGGCAAGGTCTTCTACATTGTTGCTCGCCTAAGGCTTAGTTCACCCTATAGCAATGTATATATTGACCCATTTTCCCCTCGACTTTCTGTGATTCCCTACATCTCACCTTTCTTTGCAGACAAGCCTTTTGAAATACCCTTCACTTATTTCACAGCCAATAAGTCTTTGAAATAATGTGTATTTTTTAGAGAAATCTTCTTATATAATTAGGCAGAAAATCTGTCCTGCCATAGTTTTCAAAACAGCATAATTTCACTCTTCTCAATGATCAATCTGATGTATTACACAAGCTTTGAGTATTTAGCTTTATCAATGACATGTACTTTAAAACTATTTTAGAGATCCTACCAGTCTTTGAAAACATCCGTGTTCCTTAGTTCAGTTCCAGTTGTATGTATATTTTCTGCCTTGCACCTGATTATTCCAACATCTGATGGATGGCCTATTTAATCTAATACTGGTATTGATTGTTTTTGCTGATTGTCTCCACTTGTAGCTGATTTCTTCTTTATTGTGTAAATTTAGATCATTAGCTCATGATTAGATAAACAGCTGACCTTGTAAGTGGCTTAGGGGTCAACACTCGTAAGCTTCAACAGGAAGTCAGCAAAGATTTATTTGTGTCTCTACAATGAGTTACCCGCAAGGACCCCATTTTCTAGAAGTGTTGTTCCAGTACTCCCTCTAGAGGCAGGGTACTCAGACAGGGCTGATTTGCGGCCACTGATGTGGGCCAGGGCCATGGGCGGTCTGTGTCCCAGACAGGAGCCTCTCGGCGTGTGTCCCAGGTAACCATCTGCTTGTGAACTTCGGTGACCTGGCAGGAAGCTACGATGCGCAGACCTATGGTTAGCTGTGCAGCGAGGTGTACTGCGCAGACAGGTTCCACACACACTTCAAGTAAGGGGTCGGCCTGAGTGGAAAGGTGAGAGTGTTGGCAGCTGTGCAGACAAAGAAGGCGCCCTTTCGCCTGGGCCTAAATGCTTGTGACACCACACTGGGCCTGCCGGGCTCTGAGGGCCCTGCTCTCGGCACCCTGCTCCCCTGCCCTTTGTTCAGTCACAGCAGAGATGGCCACACCCACTCCCTCATTGTGGGCAGTGTTCCAACCTCCCTCTGCCCCGCCACCTCTCCGCAGCTTACCATGGACAACAGATGCTGCATTCTGAGGCCAGGGTATTCCGAGAATGCCAAGGGCAGACATAATGACCTTAATTGATTTCCTCTTGTGTAGTTTTGGTAAACTTTAGGAGCTAGGAAATGGTCCACTTTACAGAAATGTTCAAATTTACTGGCATTTCATATATTCTCTGCTATAACATTGTCCTGATTCTTTCTATATATTCTTTAATTCAGTTTTTGTTTTCCTTAATCAAAGTGTGTCTTTTAAATCTGTTCAAACCGTATTCTTTGGAATTACTAAATCACCTCAATTTTATACGTTTTCTGTTGTACTAAATTCTGCCCATATCTTTATTTATCTTTTTTCTATGTTCTCAGGGTTTATTGTTTTGATTTTCTGATGTCATTTAAAACACTTGGTTATTCATTTTAATGCATCTTTTTACTTATCAAGATTTGAACTTTTGAAGATTCCAGCTTACTTGTACGTTTCACAGGATCAGGTCCTCTACATTGTTGATGGTCTAAGGATTATTTCACCCTATAGCAAAGTATATATTGACATATTTTCCCTCGACTTTCTGTGATTAACTACATCTCACCTTTCTTTGCAGACAAGCCATTTGAAATACCCTTCACTTATTTCACAGCCAATAAGTCTTTAAACTAATGTGTATTTTTAGAGAAAACTTATTCTATAATTAGGCAGAAAATCTGACCTGCCATAGTTTTCAAAACAGCATAATTTCACTCTTCTCAATGATGAATCTGTTGTATTACACAACCTTTGAGTATTTCGATTTATCAATGACATGTAATTTAAAAACGTTTTAGAGATCCTACCAGTCTTTGAAAACATCCTTGTTCCTTGTTTCAGTTCCAGTTTTATGTATATTTTCTGCCTTGCACCTGATTATTCCAACATCTGATGGATGGCCTAGGGAATCTAATTCTGGTATTGATTGTTTTTGCTGATTGTCTCCCCTTGTAGCTGATTTCTTCATTATTGTGTAAATTTAGATCATGAGCTCATGTTTAGCTAAACATCTGACTTTGTAAGTGGCTTAGGTGTGAACGCTCGTAAGCTTCAGCAGAAAGTTGGCAAAGATTTATTTGTGTCCCACCAATGAGTTGCCCTCGAGGACCCCGTTTTCTACAAGTGTTGGTCCGATACTCCCTCTAGAGGCAGGGGACTCAGACAGGTCTGCTTTGCGTTCCCCGATCTGGGGCAGGGGCTGTGGGCGGCCTGTGGCCCCGGCAGGAGCCTCTCTGCGTGTGTCCCAGGGACCCATCTGCCAGGGAACTTCGGTCACCGGCACAAAGCTACGATGCCCAGACCTATGGTTAGCTATGCAGCAAGGTGTACTGCGCGGACAGGTTCCACACACACTTCAAGTACGAGGGCGGCCTGAGTGGAAAGGTGAGAGTTTGGGCAGCTGTGCAGACAAAGAAGGCGCCCCTTGGCCTGGGCCTAAATGCTGGTGACACCCCACTGGGCCTCCCGAACTCTGAGGGCCCTGCCCTGGGACCCCTGCTCCCCTGCCCTTTGATCAGTCACAGCAGAGATGGCCACACCCACTCCCTCTGTGAGGGCAGTGTTCCAACCTCCCTCAGCCCCGCCCCCTCTTCGCAGGTTACCATGGACTACAGATGCTGCATTCTGAGGCCAGGGCGTTCCGAGAATGCCCAGGGCAGACATGATGACCTTAAATGATTCCCTCTTGTGTCAGTTTTGGTAAACTTTAGGAGCTAGGAAATGGTCCACTTTACAGAAATGTTCAAATTTACTGGCATTTTATATATTCTCTGCTATAAGATTGTCTGATTCTTTCTGTATATTCTTGACTTATGTTTTTCTTTTCCTTAATCAAAGTGTGTCTTTTAAATCTTTTCAAAGAATATTTTTTGGACTTACTAAATCACCTCAATTTTATATGTTTTCTGTTGTATTAAGTTCTGCTCATATCTGTATTTATCTATTTTCTATATTCTCAGGGTTTATTGTTTTGATCTTCTGATGTCAATTAAAACACTTGGTTATTCCTTTTAATAAATATTTTTACTTATAAAGATTTGAACTTTTGAAGATTCCAGCTTACTTGTAAGCTTCTAAGGGCAAGGTCCTCTACATTGTTGCTCGCCTAAGGCTTAGTTCACCCTATAGCAATGTATATATTGACACATTTTCCCCTGGACTTTCTGTGATTCCCTACATCTCACCTTTCTTTGCAGACAAGCCATTTGAAATACCCTTCACTTATTTCACAGCCAATAAGTCTTTGAAATAATGTGTATTTTTTAGAGAAATCTTCTTCTATAATTAGGCAGAAAATCTGACCTGCCATAGTTTTCAAAACAGCATAATTTCACTCTTCTCAATGATGAATCTGTTGTATTTCACAACCTTTGAGTATTTCGCTTTATCAATGACATGAAATTTAAAAACGTTTTAGAGATCCTACCAGTCTTTGAAAACATCCGTGTTCCTTGTTTCAGTTCCAGTTTTATGTATATTTTCTGCCTTGCACCTGATTATTCCAACATCTGATGGATGGCCTACGGAATCTAATTCTGGTATTGAATGTTTTTGCTGATTGCCTCCCCTTGTAGCTGATTTCTTCATTATTGTGTAAATTTAGATCATGAGCTCATGATTAGCTAAACAGCTGACCTTGTAAGTAGCTTAGGTGTCAATGCTCGTAAGCTTCAACTGGAAGTCGGCAAAGATTTATTTGTGCCTCTACAATGAGTTCCCCGCAAGGACCCCATTTTCTAGAAGTGTTGTTCCAATACTCCCTCTAGAGGCAGGGTAATCAGACAGGGCTACTTTGCTGCCACTGATGTGGGGCAGGGCCATGGGCGGTCTGTGTCCCAGGCAGGAGCCTCTCGGCGTGTGTCCCAGGTAACCATCTGCCTGCGAACTTCGGTCAACTCTCAGGAAGCTACGATGCGCAGACCTATGGTTAGCTGTGCAGAGAAGTGTACTGCGCAGACAGGTTCCACACACACTTCAAGTAAGGGGTCGGCCTGAGTGGAAAGGTGAGAATGTTGGCAGCTGTGCAGACAAAGAAGGCGCCCTTTGGCCTGGGCCTAAATGCTTGTGACACCCCACTGGGCCTGCCGGGCTCTGAGGGCCCTGCCCTGGGTCCCCTGCTCCCCTGCCCTTTGTTCAGTCACAGCAGAGATGGCCACACCCACTCCCTCATTGTGGGCTGTGTCCCAAACACCCTCTGCCCCGCCACCTCTCCGCAGCTTACAATGGACAACAGATGCTGCATTCTGAGGCCAGGGTATTCCGAGAATGCCAATGGCAGACATAATGACCTTAAATGATTTCCTCTTGTGTCAGTTTTGGTAAACATTAGGAGCTAGGAAATGGTCCACTTTACAGAAATGTTCAAATTTACTGGCATTTCATATATTCTCTGCTATAACATTGTCCTGATTCTTTCTATATATTCTTTAATTCAGTTTTTGTTTTCCTTAATCAAAGTGTGTCTTTTAAATCTGTTCAAACCGTATTCTTTGGACTTACTAAATCACCTCAATTTTATACGTTTTCTGTTGTTTTCAGTTCTGCTCATATCTTTATGTATCTTTTTTCTATGTTCTCAGGGTTTATTGTTTTGATCTTCTGATGTCAATTAAAACACTTGGTTATTCCTTTTAATAAATCTTTTTACTTATAAAGGTTTGAACTTTTGAAGATTCCAGCTTACCTGTAAGTTTCTAAGGGCAAGGTCCTCTACATTGTTGCTCGCTTAAGGCTTAGTTCACCCTATAGCAATGTATATTTTGACACATTTTCCCCTCGACTTTCTGTGATTCCCTACATCTCACCTTTCTTTGCAGACAAGCCATTTGAAATACCCTTCACTTATTTCACAGCCAATAAGTCTTTGAAATAATGTGTATTTTTTAGAGAAATCTTCTTATATAATTAGGCAGAAAATCTGACCTGCCATAGTTTTCAAAACAGCATAATTTCACTCTTCTCAATGATAAATCTGTTGTATTACACAACCTTTGAGTATTTAGCTTTATCAATGACATGTACTTTAAAACTATTTTAGAGATCCCACCAGTCTTTGAAAACATCCGTGTTCCTTAGTTCAGTTCCAGTTGTATGTATATTTTCTGCCTTGCACCTGATTATTCCAACATCTGATGGATGGCCTAGGGAATCTAATTCTGGTATTGATTGTTTTTGCTGATTGCCTCCCCTTGTAGCTGATTTCTTCATTATTGTGTAAATTTATATCATGAGCTCATGATTAGCTAAACAGCTGACCTTGTAAGTGGCTTAGGTGTCAACACTCGTAAGCTTCAACAGGAAGTCAGCAAAGATTTATTTGTGTCTCTACAATGAGTTACCCGCAAGGACCCCATTTTCTAGAAGTGTTGTTCCAGTACTCCCTCTAGAGGCAGGGTACTCAGACAGCGCTGCTTTGCGGCCACTGATGTGGGCCACGGCCATGGGCGGTCTGTGGCCCAGGCAGGAGCCTCTCGGCGTGTGTCCCAGGTAACCATCTGCTTGCGAACTTCGGTGACCTGTCAGGAAGCTACGATGCCCAGACCTATGGTTAGCTGTGCATCGAGGTGTACTGCGCAGACAGGTTCCACACACACTTCAAGTAAGGGGTCGGCCTGAGTGGAAAGGTGAGAGTGTTGGCAGCTGTGCAGACAAAGAAGGCGCCCTTTGGCCTGGGCCTAAATGCTTCTGACACCACACTGGGCCTCCCGGGCTCTGAGGGCCCTGCCCTCGGCCACCTGCTCCCCTGCCCTTTGTTCAGTCACAGCAGAGATGGCCACAACCACTCCCTCATTGTGGGCAGTGTTCCAACCACCCTCTGCCCCGCCACCTCTCCGCAGCTTACCATGGACAACAGATGCTGCATTCTGAGGCCAGGGTATTCCGAGAATGCCAAGGGCAGACATAATGACCTTAAATGATTTCCTCTTGTGTCAGTTTTGGTAAACTTTAGGAGCTAGGAAATGGTCCACTTTACAGAAATGTTCAAATTTACTGGCATTTCATATATTCTCTGCTATAACATTGTCCTGATTCTTTCTATATATTCTTTAATTCTGTTTTTGTTTTCCTTAATCAAAGTGTGTCTTTTAAATCTGTTCAAACCGTATTCTTTGGACTTACTAAATCACCTCAATTTTATACGTTTTCTGTTGTATTAAGTTCTGCCCATATCTTTATTTATCTTTTTTCTATGTTCTCAGGGTTTATTGTTTTGATCTTCTGATGTCATTTAAAACACTTGGTTATTCATTTTAATGAATCTTTTTACTTATCAAGATTTGAACTTTTGAAGTTTCCAGCTTACTTGTACGTTTCACAGGATCAGGTCCTCTACATTGTTGATGGTCTAAGGCTTATTTCACCCTATAGCAAAGTATATATTGACATATTTTCCCCTCGACTTTCTGTGATTCCCTACATCTCACCTTTCTTTGCAGACAAGCCATTTGAAATACCCTTAACTTATTTCACAGCCAATAAGTCTTTAAAATAATGTGTATTTTTTAGATAAATCTTCTTCTATAATTAGGCAGAAAATCTGACCTGCCATAGTTTTCAAAACAGCATAATTTCACTCTTCTCAATGATGAATCTGTTCTATTACACAACCTTAGAGTATTTAGATTTATCAATGACATGTAATTTAAAAACGTTTTAGAGATCCTACCAGTCTTTGAAAACATCCTTGTTCCTTGTTTCAGTTCCAGTTTTATGTATATTTTCTGCCTTGCACCTGATTATTCCAACATCTGATGGATGGCCTAGGGAATCTAATTCTGGTATTGATTGTTTTTGCTGATTGCCTCCCCTTGTAGCTGATTTCTTCATTATTGTGTAAATTTAGATCATGAGCTCATGATTAGCTAAACAGCTGACCTTGTAAGTGGCTTAGGTGTCAATGCTCGTAAGCTTCAACAGGAAGTCGGCAAAGATTTATTTGTGTCTCTACAATGAGTTACCCGCAAGGACCCCATTTACTAGAAGTGTTGTTCCAATACTCCCTCTAGAGGCAGGGTACTCAGACAGGGTTACTTTGCGGCCACTGATGTGGGGCAGGGCCATGGGCGGTCTGTGGCCCAGCCAAGAGCCTCTCGGCGTGTGTCCCAGTGAACCATCTGCCTGCGAACTTCGGTCACCTGGCAGGAAGCTACGATGCCCAGACCTATGGTTAGCTATGCAGCAAGGTGTACAGCGCGGACAGGTTCCACACACACTTCAAGTACGAGGGCGGCCTGAGTGGAAAGGTAAGAGTTTGGGCAGCTGTGCAGACAAAGAAGGCGCCCTTTGGCCTGGGCCTAAATGCTTGTGACACCCCACTGGGCCTCCCGAACTCTGAGGGCCCTGCCCTGGGACCCCTGCTCCCCTGCCCTTTGATCAGTTACAGCAGAGATGGCCACACCCTCTCCCTCTGTGAGGGCAGTGTTCCAACCTCCCTCAGCCCCGCCCCCTCTTCGCAGGTTACCATGGACTACTGATGCTGCATTCTGAGGCCAGGGCGTTCCGAGAATGCCCAGGACAGACATGATGACCTTAAATGATACCCTCTTGTGTCAGTTTTGGTAAACTTTAGGAGCTAGAAAATGGTCCACTTTAGAGAAATGTTCAAATTTACTGGCATTGCATATATTCTCTGCTATAAGTTTGTCTGATTCTTTCTGTATATTCTTGACTTATGTTTTTGTTTTCCTTAATCAAAGTGTGTCTTTTAAATCTTTTCAAAGAATATTCTTTGGACTTACTAAATCACCTCAATTTTATACGTTTTCTGTTGTATTAAGTTCTGCTCATATATTTATTTATCTCTCTTCTATGTTCTCAGGGTTTATTGTTTTGATCTTCTGATGTCAATTAAAACACTTGGTTATTCCTTATAATAAATCTTTTTACTTATAAAGATTTGAACTTTTGAAGATTCCAGCTTACTTGTAAGTTTCTAAGGGCAAGGTCTTCTACATTGTTGCTCGCCTAAGGCTTAGTTCACCCTATAGCAATGTATATATTGACACATTTGCCCCTCGACTTTCTGTGATTCCCTACATCTCACCTTTCTTTGCAGACAAGCCATTTGAAATACCCTTCACTTATTTCACAGCCAATAAGTCTTTGAAATAATGTGTATTTTTTAGAGAAATCTTCTTCTATAATTAGGCAGAAAATCTGACCTGCCATAGTTTTCAAAACAGCATAATTTCACTCTTCTCAATGATGAATCTGTTGTATTTCACAACCTTTGAGTATTTCGCTTTATCAATGACATGAAATTTAAAAACGTTTTAGAGATCCTACCAGTCTTTGAAAACATCCGTGTTCCTTGTTTCAGTTCCAGTTTTATGTATATTTTCTGCCTTGCACCTGATTATTCCAACATCTGATGGATGGCCTACGGAATCTAATTCTGGTATTGATTGTTTTTGCTGATTGCCTCCCCTTGTAGCTGATTTCTTCATTATTGTGTAAATTTAGATCATGAGCTCATGATTAGCTAAACAGCTGACCTTGTAAGTAGCTTAGGTGTCAATGCTCGTAAGCTTCAACTGGAAGTCGGCAAAGATTTATTTGTGCCTCTACAATGAGTTCCCCGCAAGGACCCCATTTTCTAGAAGTGTTGTTCCAATACTCCCTCTAGAGGCAGGGTACTCAGACAGGGCTACTTTGCTGCCACTGATGTGGGGCAGGGCCATGGGCGTTCTGTGTCCCAGGCAGGAGCCTCTCGGCGTGTGTCCCAGGTAACCATCTGCCTGCGAACTTCGGTCAACTCTCAGGAAGCTACGATGCGCAGACCTATGGTTAGCTGTGCAGAGAAGTGTACTGCGCAGACAGGTTCCACACACACTTCAAGTAAGGGTTCGGCCTGAGTGGAAAGGTGAGAATGTTGGCAGCTGTGCAGACAAAGAAGGCGCCCTTTGGCCTGGGCCTAAATGCTTGTGACACCCCACTGGGCCTGCCGGGCTCTGAGGGCCCTGCCCTGGGTCCCCTGCTCCCCTGCCCTTTGTTCAGTCACAGCAGAGATGGCCACACCCACTCCCTCATTGTGGGCTGTGTCCCAAACACCCTCTGCCCCGCCACCTCTCCGCAGCTTACAATGGACAACAGATGCTGCATTCTGAGGCCAGGGTATTCCGAGAATGCCAATGGCAGACATAATGACCTTAAATGATTTCCTCTTGTGTCAGTTTTGGTAAACATTAGGAGCTAGGAAATGGTCCACTTTAGAGAAATGTTCAAATTTACTGGCATTTCATATATTCTCTGCTATAAGTTTGTCTGATTCTTTCTGTATATTCTTGACTTATATTTTTGTCTTCCTTAATCAAAGTGTGTCCTTTAAATCTGTTCAAACCGTATTCTTTGGACTTACTAAATCACCTCAATTTTATACGTTTTCTGTTGTATTCAGTTCTGCTCATATCTTTATGTATCTATTTTCTATGTTCTCAGGGTATATTGTTTTGATCTTCTGATGTCAATTAAAACACTTGGTTATTCCTTTTAATAAATCTTTTTACTTATAAAGGTTTGAACTTTTGAAGATTCCAGCTTACCTGTAAGTTTCTAAGGGCAAGGTCCTCTACATTGTTGCTCGCTTAAGGCTTAGTTCACCCTATAGCAATGTATATTTTGACACATTTTCCCCTCGACTTTCTGTGATTCCCTACATCTCACCTTTCTTTGCAGACAAGCCATTTGAAATACCCTTCACTTATTTCACAGCCAATAAGTCTTTGAAATAATGTGTATTTTTTAGAGAAATCTTCTTCTATAATTAGGCAGAAAATCTGACCTGCCATAGTTTTCAAAACAGCATAATTTCACTCTTCTCAATGATAAATCTGTTGTATTACACAACCTTTGAGTATTTAGCTTTATCAATGACATGTACTTTAAAACTATTTTAGAGATCCCACCAGTCTTTGAAAACATCCGTGTTCCTTAGTTCAGTTCCAGTTGTATGTATATTTTCTGCCTTGCACCTGATTATTCCAACATCTGATGGATGGCCTAGGGAATCTAATTCTGGTATTGATTGTTTTTGCTGATTGCCTCCCCTTGTAGCTGATTTCTTCATTATTGTGTAAATTTATATCATGAGCTCATGATTAGCTAAACAGCTGACCTTGTAAGTGGCTTAGGTGTCAACACTCGTAAGCTTCAACAGGAAGTCAGCAAAGATTTATTTGTGTCTCTACAATGAGTTACCCGCAAGGACCCCATTTTCTAGAAGTGTTGTTCCAGTACTCCCTCTAGAGGCAGGGTACTCAGACAGGGCTGCTTTGCGGCCACTGATGTGGGCCACGGCCATGGGCGGTCTGTGGCCCAGGCAGGAGCCTCTCGGCGTGTGTCCCAGGTAACCATCTGCTTGCGAACTTCGGTGACCTGTCAGGAAGCTACGATGCCCAGACCTATGGTTAGCTGTGCAGCGAGGTGTACTGCGCAGACAGGTTCCACACACACTTCAAGTAAGGGGTCGGCCTGAGTGGAAAGGTGAGAGTGTTGGCAGCTGTGCAGACAAAGAAGGCGCCCTTTGGCCTGGGCCTAAATGCTTCTGACACAACACTGGGCCTGCCGGGCTCTGAGGGCCCTGCCCTCGGCCACCTGCTCCCCTGCCCTTTGTTCAGTCACAGCAGAGATGGCCACAACCACTCCCTCATTGTGGGCAGTGTTCCAACCACCCTCTGCCCCGCCACCTCTCCGCAGCTTACCATGGACAACAGATGCTGCATTCTGAGGCCAGGGTATTCCGAGAATGCCAAGGGCAGACATAATGACCTTAAATGATTTCCTCTTGTGTCAGTTTTGGTAAACTTTAGGAGCTAGGAAATGGTCCACTTTACAGAAATGTTCAAATTTACTGGCATTTCATATATTCTCTGCTATAACATTGTCCTGATTCTTTCTATATATTCTTTAATTCTGTTTTTGTTTTCCTTAATCAAAGTGTGTCTTTTAAATCTGTTCAAACCGTATTCTTTGGACTTACTAAATCACCTCAATTTTATACGTTTTCTGTTGTATTAAGTTCTGCCCATATCTTTATTTATCTTTTTTCTATGTTCTCAGGGTTTATTGTTTTGATCTTCTGATGTCATTTAAAACACTTGGTTATTCATTTTAATGAATCTTTTTACTTATCAAGATTTGAACTTTTGAAGTTTCCAGCTTACTTGTACGTTTCACAGGATCAGGTCCTCTACATTGTTGATGGTCTAAGGCTTATTTCACCCTATAGCAAAGTATATATTGACATATTTTCCCCTCGACTTTCTGTGATTCCCTACATCTCACCTTTCTTTGCAGACAAGCCATTTGAAATACCCTTAACTTATTTCACAGCCAATAAGTCTTTAAAATAATGTGTATTTTTTAGAGAAATCTTCTTCTATAATTAGGCAGAAAATCTGACCTGCCATAGTTTTCAAAACAGCATAATTTCACTCTTCTCAATGATGAATCTGTTCTATTACACAACCTTAGAGTATTTAGATTTATCAATGACATGTAATTTAAAAACGTTTTAGAGATCCTACCAGTCTTTGAAAACATCCTTGTTCCTTGTTTCAGTTCCAGTTTTATGTATAGTTTCTGCCTTGCACCTGATTATTCCAACATCTGATGGATGGCCTAGGGAATCTAATTCTGGTATTGATTGTTTTTGCTGATTGCCTCCCCTTGTAGCTGATTTCTTCATTATTGTGTAAATTTAGATCATGAGCTCATGATTAGCTAAACAGCTGACCTTGTAAGTGGCTTAGGTGTCAATGCTCGTAAGCTTCAACAGGAAGTCGGCAAAGATTTATTTGTGTCTCTACAATGAGTTACCCGCAAGGACCCCATTTACTAGAAGTGTTGTTCCAATACTCCCTCTAGAGGCAGGGTACTCAGACAGGGTTACTTTGCGGCCACTGATGTGGGGCAGGGCCATGGGCGGTCTGTGGCCCAGCCAAGAGCCTCTCGGCGTGTGTCCCAGTGAACCATCTGCCTGCGAACTTCGGTCACCTGGCAGGAAGCTACGATGCCCAGACCTATGGTTAGCTATGCAGCAAGGTGTACAGCGCGGACAGGTTCCACACACACTTCAAGTACGAGGGCGGCCTGAGTGGAAAGGTAAGAGTTTGGGCAGCTGTGCAGACAAAGAAGGCGCCCTTTGGCCTGGGCCTAAATGCTTGTGACACCCCACTGGGCCTCCCGAACTCTGAGGGCCCTGCCCTGGGACCCCTGCTCCCCTGCCCTTTGATCAGTTACAGCAGAGATGGCCACACCCTCTCCCTCTGTGAGGGCAGTGTCCCAACCTCCCTCAGCCCCGCCCCCTCTTCGCAGGTTACCATGGACTACTGATGCTGCATTCTGAGGCCAGGGCGTTCCGAGAATGCCCAGGACAGACATGATGACCTTAAATGATACCCTCTTGTGTCAGTTTTGGTAAACTTTAGGAGCTAGGAAATGGTCCACTTTAGAGAAATGTTCAAATTTACTGGCATTGCATATATTCTCTGCTATAAGTTTGTCTGATTCTTTCTGTATATTCTTGACTTATGTTTTTGTTTTCCTTAATCAAAGTGTGTCTTTTAAATCTTTTCAAAGAATATTCTTTGGACTTACTAAATCACCTCAATTTTATACGTTTTCTGTTGTATTAAGTTCTGCTCATATATTTATTTATCTCTCTTCTATGTTCTCAGGGTTTATTGTTTTGATCTTCTGATGTCAATTAAAACACTTGGTTATTCCTTATAATAAATCTTTTTACTTATAAAGATTTGAACTTTTGAAGATTCCAGCTTACCTGTAAGTTTCTAAGGGCAAGGTCTTCTACATTGTTGCTCGCCTAAGTCTTAGTTCACCCTATAGCAATGTATATATTGACACATTTTCCCCTGGACTTTCTGTGATTCCCTACATCTCACCTTTCTTTGCAGACAAGCCATTTGAAATACCCTTCACTTATTTCACAGCCAATAAGTCTTTGAAATAATGTGTATTTTTTAGAGAAATCTTCTTCTATAATTAGGCAGAAAATCTGAACGCCCATAGTTTTCAAAACAGCATAATTTCACTCTTCTCAATGATGAATCTGTTGTATTTCACAACCTTTGAGTATTTCGCTTTATCAATGACATGAAATTTAAAAACGTTTTAGAGATCCTACCAGTCTTTGAAAACATCCGTGTTCCTTGTTTCAGTTCCAGTTTTATGTATATTTTCTGCCTTGCACCTGATTATTCCAACATCTGATGGATGGCCAACGGAATCTAATTCTGGTATTGATTGTTTTTGCTGATTGCCTCCCCTTGTAGCTGATTTCTTCATTATTGTGTAAATTTAGATCATGAGCTCATGATTAGATAAACAGCTGACCTTGTAAGTGGCTTAGGTGTCAAAGCTCGTAAGCTTCAACAGGAAGTCAGCAAAGATTTATTTGTGTCTCTACAATGAGTTCCCCGCAAGGACCCCATTTTCTAGAAGTGTTGTTCCAATACTCCCTCTAGAGGCAGGGTACTCAGACAGGGCTACTTTGCTGCCACTGATGTGGGGCAGGGCCATGGGCGGTCTGTGGCCCAGGCAGGAGCCTCTCGGCGTGTGTCCCAGGGAACCATCTGCCTGCGAACTTCGGTCAACTGTGAGGAAGCTACGATGTGCAGACCTATGTGCAGAGAAGTGTAGTGCGCAGACAGGTTCCACACACACTTCAAGTAAGGGGTCGGCCTGAGTGGAAAGGTGAGAATGTTGGCAGCTGTGCAGACAAAGAAGGCGCCCTTTGTCCTGGGCCTAAATGCTTGTGACACCCCACTGGGCCTGCCGGGCTCTGAGGGCCCTGCCCTGGGTCCCCTGCTCCCCTGCCCTTTGTTCAGTCACAGCAGAGATGGCCACACCCACTCCCTCATTGTGGGCTGTGTCCCAAACACCCTCTGCCCCGCCACCTCTCCGCAGCTTACAATGGACAACAGATGCTGCATTCTGAGGCCAGGGTATTCCGAGAATGCCAAGGGCAGACATAATGACCTTAAATGATTTCCTCTTGTGTCAGTTTTGGTAAACATTAGGAGCTAGGAAATGGTCCTCTTTAGAGAAATGTTCAAATTTACTGGCATTGCATATATTCTCTGCTATAAGTTTGTCTGATTCTTTCTGTATATTCTTGACTTATATTTTTGTCTTCCTTAATCAAAGTGTGTCTTTTAAATCTGTTCAAACCGTATTCTTTGGACTTACTAAATCACCTCAATTTTATACGTTTTCTGTTGTATTCAGTTCTGCTCATATCTTTATGTATCTTTTTTCTATGTTCTCAGGGTTTATTGTTTTGATCTTCTGATGTCAATTAAAACACTTGGTTATTCCTTTTAATAAATCTTTTTACTTATAAAGGTTTGAACTTTTGAAGATTCCAGCTTACCTGTAAGTTTCTAAGGGCAAGGTCCTCTACATTGTTGCTCGCTTAAGGCTTAGTTCACCCTATAGCAATGTATATATTGACACATTTTCCCCTCGACTTTCTGTGATTCCCTACATCTCACCTTTCTTTGCAGACAAGCCATTTGAAATACCCTTCACTTATTTCACAGCCAATAAGTCTTTGAAATAATGTGTATTTTTTAGAGAAATCTTCTTCTATAATTAGGCAGAAAATCTGACCTGCCATAGTTTTCAAAACAGCATAATTTCACTCTTCTCAATGATGAATCTGTTGTATTTCACAACCTTTGAGTATTTCGCTTTATCAATGACATGTACTTTAAAACTATTTTAGAGATCCCACCAGTCTTTGAAAACATCCGTGTTCCTTAGTTCAGTTCTAGTTGTATGTATATTTTCTGCCTTGCACCTGATTATTCCAACATCTGATGGATGGCCTATGTAATCTAATACTGGTATTGATTGTTTTTGCTGATTGCCTCCACTTGTAGCTGATTTCTTCTTTATGGTGTAAATTTAGATCATGAGCTCATGATTAGATAAACAGCTGACCTTGTAAGTGGCTTAGGTGTCAACACTCGTAATCTTCAACAGGAAGTCAGCAAAGATTTATTTGTGTCTCTACAATGAGTTACCCGCAAGGACCCCATTTTCTAGAAGTGTTGTTCCAGTACTCCCTCTAGAGGCAGGGTACTCAGACAGGGCTGCTTTGCGGCCACTGATGTGGGCCACGGCCATGGGCGGTCTGTGGCCCAGGCAGGAGCCTCTCGGCGTGTGTCCCAGGTAACCATCTGCTTGCGAACTTCGGTGACCTGTCAGGAAGCTACGATGCCCAGACCTATGGTTAGCTGTGCAGCGAGGTGTACTGCGCAGACAGGTTCCACACACACTTCAAGTAAGGGGTCGGCCTGAGTGGAAAGGTGAGAGTGTTGGCAGCTGTGCAGACAAAGAAGGCGCCCTTTGGCCTGGGCCTAAATGCTTGTGACACCCCACTGGGCCTCCCGGGCTCTGAGGGACCTGCCCTCGGCCACCTGCTCCCCTGCCCTTTGTTCAGTCACAGCAGAGATGGCCACACCCACTCCCTCATTGTGGGCAGTGTTCCAACCACCCTCTGCCCCGCCACCTCTCCGCAGCTTACCATGGACAACAGATGCTGCATTCTGAGGCCAGGGTATTCCGAGAATGCCAAGGGTAGACATAATGACCTTAAATGATTTCCTCTTGTGTCAGTTTTGGTAAACTTTAGGAGCTAGGAAATGGTACACTTTACAGAAATGTTCAAATTTACTGGCATTTCATATATTCTCTGCTATAACATTGTCCTGATTCTTTCTATATATTCTTTAATTCTGTTTTTGTTTTCCTTAATCAAAGTGTGTCTTTTAAATCTGTTCAAACCGTATTCCTTGGACTTACTAAATCACCTCAATTTTATACGTTTTCTGTTGTATTAAGTTCTGCCCATATCTTTATTTATCTTTTTTCTATGTTCTCAGGGTTTATTGTTTTGATCTTCTGATGTCATTTAAAACACTTGGTTATTCATTTTAATGAATCTTTTTACTTATCAAGATTTGAACTTTTGAAGTTTCCAGCTTACTTGTACGTTTCACAGGATCAGGTCCTCTACATTGTTGATGGTCTAAGGCTTATTTCACCCTATAGCAAAGTATATATTGACATATTTTCCCCTCGACTTTCTGTGATTCCCTACATCTCACCTTTCTTTGCAGACAAGCCATTTGAAATACCCTTAACTTATTTCACAGCCAATAAGTCTTTAAAATAATGTGTATTTTTTAGAGAAATCTTCTTCTATAATTAGGCAGAAAATCTGACCTGCCATAGTTTTCAAAACAGCATAATTTCACTCTTCTCAATGATGAATCTGTTCTATTACACAACCTTTGAGTATTTAGCTTTATCAATGACATGTAATTTAAAAACGTTTTAGAGATCCTACCAGTCTTTGAAAACATCCTTGTTCCTTGTTTCAGTTCCAGTTTTATGTATATTTTCTGCCTTGCACCTGATTATTCCAACATCTGATGGATGGCCTAGGGAATCTAATGCTCGTATTGATTGTTTTTGCTGATTGCCTCCCCTTGTAGCTGATTTCTTCATTATTGTGTAAATTTAGATCATGAGCTCATGATTAGCTAAACAGCTGACCTTGTAAGTGGCTTAGGTGTGAACGCTCGTAAGCTTCAGCAGGAAGTCGGCAAAGATTTATTTGTGTCTCTACAATGAGTTACCCGCAAGGACCCCATTTACTAGAAGTGTTGTTCCAATACTCCCTCTAGAGGCAGGGTACTCAGACAGGGCTACTTTGAGGCCACTGATGTGGGGCAGGGCCTGTGGGCGGTCTGTGGCCCAGGCAGGAGCCTCTCGGCGTGTGTCCCAGGGAACCATCAGCCTGCGAACTTCGGTCACCTGGCAGGAAGCTACGATGCCCAGACCTATGGTTAGCTATGCAGCAAGGTGTACAGCGCGGACAGGTTCCACACACACTTCAAGTACGAGGGCGTCCTGAGTGGAAAGGTGAGAGTTTGGGCAGCTGTGCAGACAAAGAAGGCGCCCTTTGGCCTGGGCCTAAATGCTTGTGACACCCCACTGGGCCTCCCGAACTCTGAGGGCCCTGCCCTGGGACCCCTGCTCCCCTGCCCTTTGATCAGTTACAGCAGAGATGGCCACACCCACTCCCTCTGTGAGGGCAGTGTTCCAAACTCCCTCAGCCCCGCCCCCTCTTCGCAGGTTACCATGGACTACTGATGCTGCATTCTGAGGCCAGGGCGTTCCGAGAATTCCCAGGACAGACATGATGACCTTAAATGATACCCTCTTGTGTCAGTTTTGGTAAACTTTAGGAGCTAGGAAATGGTCCACTTTAGAGAAATGTTCAAATTTACTGGCATTGCATATATTCTCTGCTATAAGTTTGTCTGATTCTTTCTGTATATTCTTGACTTATGTTTTTGTTTTCCTTAATCAAAGTGTGTCTTTTAAATCTTTTCAAAGAATATTCTTTGGACTTACTAAATCACCTCAATTTTATACGTTTTCTGTTGTATTAAGTTCTGCTCATATATTTATTTATCTCTCTTCTATGTTCTCAGGGTTTATTGTTTTGATCTTCTGATGTCAATTAAAACACTTGGTTATTCCTTATAATAAATCTTTTTACTTATAAAGATTTGAACTTTTGAAGATTCCAGCTTACTTGTAAGTTTCTAAGGGCAAGGTCTTCTACATTGTTGCTCGCCTAAGGCTTAGTTCACCCTATAGCAATGTATATATTGACACATTTGCCCCTCGACTTTCTGTGATTCCCTACATCTCACCTTTCTTTGCAGACAAGCCATTTGAAATACCCTTCACTTATTTCACAGCCAATAAGTCTTTGAAATAATGTGTATTTTTTAGAGAAATCTTCTTCTATAATTAGGCAGAAAATCTGACCTGCCATAGTTTTCAAAACAGCATAATTTCACTCTTCTCAATGATGAATCTGTTGTATTTCACAACCTTTGAGTATTTCGCTTTATCAATGACATGAAATTTAAAAACGTTTTAGAGATCCTACCAGTCTTTGAAAACATCCGTGTTCCTTGTTTCAGTTCCAGTTTTATGTATATTTTCTGCCTTGCACCTGATTATTCCAACATCTGATGGATGGCCTACGGAATCTAATTCTGGTATTGATTGTTTTTGCTGATTGCCTCCCCTTGTAGCTGATTTCTTCATTATTGTGTAAATTTAGATCATGAGCTCATGATTAGCTAAACAGCTGACCTTGTAAGTAGCTTAGGTGTCAATGCTCGTAAGCTTCAACTGGAAGTCGGCAAAGATTTATTTGTGCCTCTACAATGAGTTCCCCGCAAGGACCCCATTATCTAGAAGTGTTGTTCCAATACTCCCTCTAGAGGCAGGGTAATCAGACAGGGCTACTTTGCTGCCACTGATGTGGGGCAGGGCCATGGGCGGTCTGTGTCCCAGGCAGGAGCCTCTCGGCGTGTGTCCCAGGTAACCATCTGCCTGCGAACTTCGGTCAACTCTCAGGATGCTACGATGCGCAGACCTATGGTTAGCTGTGCAGAGAAGTGTACTGCGCAGACAGGTTCCACACACACTTCAAGTAAGGGGTCGGCCTGAGTGGAAAGGTGAGAATGTTGGCAGCTGTGCAGACAAAGAAGGCGCCCTTTGGCCTGGGCCTAAATGCTTGTGACACCCCACTGGGCCTGCCGGGCTCTGAGGGCCCTGCCCTGGGTCCCCTGCTCCCCTGCCCTTTGTTCAGTCACAGCAGAGATGGCCACACCCACTCCCTCATTGTGGGCTGTGTCCCAAACACCCTCTGCCCCGCCACCTCTCCGCAGCTTACAATGGACAACAGATGCTGCATTCTGAGGCCAGGGTATTCCGAGAATGCCAATGGCAGACATAATGACCTTAAATGATTTCCTCTTGTGTCAGTTTTGGTAAACATTAGGAGCTAGGAAATGGTCCACTTTAGAGAAATGTTCAAATTTACTGGCATTTCATATATTCTCTGCTATAAGTTTGTCTGATTCTTTCTGTATATTCTTGACTTATATTTTTGTCTTCCTTAATCAAAGTGTGTCCTTTAAATCTGTTCAAACCGTATTCTTTGGACTTACTAAATCACCTCAATTTTATACGTTTTCTGTTGTATTCAGTTCTGCTCATATCTTTATGTATCTATTTTCTATGTTCTCAGGGTTTATTGTTTTGATCTTCTGATGTCAATTAAAACACTTGGTTATTCCTTTTAATAAATCTTTTTACTTATAAAGGTTTGAACTTTTGAAGATTCCAGCTTACCTGTAAGTTTCTAAGGGCAAGGTCCTCTACATTGTTGCTCGCTTAAGGCTTAGTTCACCCTATAGCAATGTATATTTTGACACATTTTCCCCTCGACTTTCTGTGATTCCCTACATCTCACCTTTCTTTGCAGACAAGCCATTTGAAATACCCTTCACTTATTTCACAGCCAATAAGTCTTTGAAATAATGTGTATTTTTTAGAGAAATCTTCTTCTATAATTAGGCAGAAAATCTGACCTGCCATAGTTTTCAAAACAGCATAATTTCACTCTTCTCAATGATAAATCTGTTGTATTACACAACCTTTGAGTATTTAGCTTTATCAATGACATGTACTTTAAAACTATTTTAGAGATCCCACCAGTCTTTGAAAACATCCGTGTTCCTTAGTTCAGTTCCAGTTGTATGTATATTTTCTGCCTTGCACCTGATTATTCCAACATCTGATGGATGGCCTAGGGAATCTAATTCTGGTATTGATTGTTTTTGCTGATTGCCTCCCCTTGTAGCTGATTTCTTCATTATTGTGTAAATTTAGATCATGAGCTCATGATTAGCTAAACAGCTGACCTTGTAAGTGGCTTAGGTGTCAATGCTCGTAAGCTTCAACAGGAAGTCGGCAAAGATTTATTTGTGTCTCTACAATGAGTTACCCGCAAGGACCCCATTTACTAGAAGTGTTGTTCCAATACTCCCTCTAGAGGCAGGGTACTCAGACAGGGTTACTTTGCGGCCACTGATGTGGGGCAGGGCCATGGGCGGTCTGTGGCCCAGCCAAGAGCCTCTCGGCGTGTGTCCCAGTGAACCATCTGCCTGCGAACTTCGGTCACCTGGCAGGAAGCTACGATGCCCAGACCTATGGTTAGCTATGCAGCAAGGTGTACAGCGCGGACAGGTTCCACACACACTTCAAGTACGAGGGCGGCCTGAGTGGAAAGGTAAGAGTTTGGGCAGCTGTGCAGACAAAGAAGGCGCCCTTTGGCCTGGGCCTAAATGCTTGTGACACCCCACTGGGCCTCCCGAACTCTGAGGGCCCTGCCCTGGGACCCCTGCTCCCCTGCCCTTTGATCAGTTACAGCAGAGATGGCCACACCCTCTCCCTCTGTGAGGGCAGTGTCCCAACCTCCCTCAGCCCCGCCCCCTCTTCGCAGGTTACCATGGACTACTGATGCTGCATTCTGAGGCCAGGGCGTTCCGAGAATGCCCAGGACAGACATGATGACCTTAAATGATACCCTCTTGTGTCAGTTTTGGTAAACTTTAGGAGCTAGGAAATGGTCCACTTTAGAGAAATGTTCAAATTTACTGGCATTGCATATATTCTCTGCTATAAGTTTGTCTGATTCTTTCTGTATATTCTTGACTTATGTTTTTGTTTTCCTTAATCAAAGTGTGTCTTTTAAATCTTTTCAAAGAATATTCTTTGGACTTACTAAATCACCTCAATTTTATACGTTTTCTGTTGTATTAAGTTCTGCTCATATATTTATTTATCTCTCTTCTATGTTCTCAGGGTTTATTGTTTTGATCTTCTGATGTCAATTAAAACACTTGGTTATTCCTTATAATAAATCTTTTTACTTATAAAGATTTGAACTTTTGAAGATTCCAGCTTACCTGTAAGTTTCTAAGGGCAAGGTCTTCTACATTGTTGCTCGCCTAAGTCTTAGTTCACCCTATAGCAATGTATATATTGACACATTTTCCCCTGGACTTTCTGTGATTCCCTACATCTCACCTTTCTTTGCAGACAAGCCATTTGAAATACCCTTCACTTATTTCACAGCCAATAAGTCTTTGAAATAATGTGTATTTTTTAGAGAAATCTTCTTCTATAATTAGGCAGAAAATCTGAACGCCCATAGTTTTCAAAACAGCATAATTTCACTCTTCTCAATGATGAATCTGTTGTATTTCACAACCTTTGAGTATTTCGCTTTATCAATGACATGAAATTTAAAAACGTTTTAGAGATCCTACCAGTCTTTGAAAACATCCGTGTTCCTTGTTTCAGTTCCAGTTTTATGTATATTTTCTGCCTTGCACCTGATTATTCCAACATCTGATGGATGGCCAACGGAATCTAATTCTGGTATTGATTGTTTTTGCTGATTGCCTCCCCTTGTAGCTGATTTCTTCATTATTGTGTAAATTTAGATCATGAGCTCATGATTAGATAAACAGCTGACCTTGTAAGTGGCTTAGGTGTCAAAGCTCGTAAGCTTCAACAGGAAGTCAGCAAAGATTTATTTGTGTCTCTACAATGAGTTCCCCGCAAGGACCCCATTTTCTAGAAGTGTTGTTCCAATACTCCCTCTAGAGGCAGGGTACTCAGACAGGGCTACTTTGCTGCCACTGATGTGGGGCAGGGCCATGGGCGGTCTGTGGCCCAGGCAGGAGCCTCTCGGCGTGTGTCCCAGGGAACCATCTGCCTGCGAACTTCGGTCAACTGTGAGGAAGCTACGATGTGCAGACCTATGTGCAGAGAAGTGTAGTGCGCAGACAGGTTCCACACACACTTCAAGTAAGGGGTCGGCCTGAGTGGAAAGGTGAGAATGTTGGCAGCTGTGCAGACAAAGAAGGCGCCCTTTGTCCTGGGCCTAAATGCTTGTGACACCCCACTGGGCCTGCCGGGCTCTGAGGGCCCTGCCCTGGGTCCCCTGCTCCCCTGCCCTTTGTTCAGTCACAGCAGAGATGGCCACACCCACTCCCTCATTGTGGGCTGTGTCCCAAACACCCTCTGCCCCGCCACCTCTCCGCAGCTTACAATGGACAACAGATGCTGCATTCTGAGGCCAGGGTATTCCGAGAATGCCAAGGGCAGACATAATGACCTTAAATGATTTCCTCTTGTGTCAGTTTTGGTAAACATTAGGAGCTAGGAAATGGTCCTCTTTAGAGAAATGTTCAAATTTACTGGCATTGCATATATTCTCTGCTATAAGTTTGTCTGATTCTTTCTGTATATTCTTGACTTATATTTTTGTCTTCCTTAATCAAAGTGTGTCTTTTAAATCTGTTCAAACCGTATTCTTTGGACTTACTAAATCACCTCAATTTTATACGTTTTCTGTTGTATTCAGTTCTGCTCATATCTTTATGTATCTTTTTTCTATGTTCTCAGGGTTTATTGTTTTGATCTTCTGATGTCAATTAAAACACTTGGTTATTCCTTTTA
Source organism: Mesoplodon bidens (assembly GCF_964165515.1). Classification (NCBI taxonomy): domain Eukaryota; kingdom Metazoa; phylum Chordata; class Mammalia; order Artiodactyla; family Ziphiidae; genus Mesoplodon; species Mesoplodon bidens. Next base: position 9,855,001 of record NC_138180.1, read on the forward strand.
ATAAATCTTTTTACTTATAAAGGTTTGAACTTTTGAAGATTCCAGCTTACCTGTAAGTTTCTAAGGGCAAGGTCCTCTACATTGTTGCTCGCTTAAGGCTTAGTTCACCCTATAGCAATGTATATATTGACACATTTTCCCCTCGACTTTCTGTGATTCCCTACATCTCACCTTTCTTTGCAGACAAGCCATTTGAAATACCCTTCACTTATTTCACAGCCAATAAGTCTTTGAAATAATGTGTATTTTTTAGAGAAATCTTCTTCTATAATTAGGCAGAAAATCTGACCTGCCATAGTTTTCAAAACAGCATAATTTCACTCTTCTCAATGATGAATCTGTTGTATTTCACAACCTTTGAGTATTTCGCTTTATCAATGACATGTACTTTAAAACTATTTTAGAGATCCCACCAGTCTTTGAAAACATCCGTGTTCCTTAGTTCAGTTCTAGTTGTATGTATATTTTCTGCCTTGCACCTGATTATTCCAACATCTGATGGATGGCCTATGTAATCTAATACTGGTATTGATTGTTTTTGCTGATTGCCTCCACTTGTAGCTGATTTCTTCTTTATGGTGTAAATTTAGATCATGAGCTCATGATTAGATAAACAGCTGACCTTGTAAGTGGCTTAGGTGTCAACACTCGTAATCTTCAACAGGAAGTCAGCAAAGATTTATTTGTGTCTCTACAATGAGTTACCCGCAAGGACCCCATTTTCTAGAAGTGTTGTTCCAGTACTCCCTCTAGAGGCAGGGTACTCAGACAGGGCTGCTTTGCGGCCACTGATGTGGGCCACGGCCATGGGCGGTCTGTGGCCCAGGCAGGAGCCTCTCGGCGTGTGTCCCAGGTAACCATCTGCTTGCGAACTTCGGTGACCTGTCAGGAAGCTACGATGCCCAGACCTATGGTTAGCTGTGCAGCGAGGTGTACTGCGCAGACAGGTTCCACACACACTTCAAGTAAGGGGTCGGCCTGAGTGGAAAGGTGAGAGTGTTGGCAGCTGTGCAGACAAAGAAGGCGCCCTTAGGCCTGGGCCTAAATGCTTGTGACACCCCACTGGGCCTCCCGGTCTCTGAGGGCCCTGCCCTCGGCCACCTGCTCCCCTGCCCTTTGTTCAGTCACAGCAGAGATGGCCACACCCACTCCCTCATTGTGGGCAGTGTTCCAACCACCCTCTGCCCCGCCACCTCTCCGCAGCTTACCATGGACAACAGATGCTGCATTCTGAGGCCAGGGTATTCCGAGAATGCCAAGGGCAGACATAATGACCTTAAATGATTTCCTCTTGTGTCAGTTTTGGTAAACTTTAGGAGCTAGGAAATGGTACACTTTACAGAAATGTTCAAATTTACTGGCATTTCATATATTCTCTGCTATAACATTGTCCTGATTCTTTCTATATATTCTTTAATTCTGTTTTTGTTTTCCTTAATAAAAGTGTGTCTTTTAAATCTGTTCAAACCGTATTCTTTGGACTTACTAAATCACCTCAATTTTATACGTTTTCTGTTGTATTAAGTTCTGCCCATATCTTTATTTATCTTTTTTCTATGTTCTCAGGGTTTATTGTTTTGATCTTCTGATGTCATTTAAAACACTTGGTTATTCATTTTAATGAATCTTTTTACTTATCAAGATTTGAACTTTTGAAGTTTCCAGCTTACTTGTACGTTTCACAGGATCAGGTCCTCTACATTGTTGATGGTCTAAGGCTTATTTCACCCTATAGCAAAGTATATATTGACATATTTTCCCCTCGACTTTCTGTGATTCCCTACATCTCACCTTTCTTTGCAGACAAGCCATTTGAAATACCCTTAACTTATTTCACAGCCAATAAGTCTTTAAAATAATGTGTATTTTTTAGAGAAATCTTCTTCTATAATTAGGCAGAAAATCTGACCTGCCATAGTTTTCAAAACAGCATAATTTCACTCTTCTCAATGATGAATCTGTTCTATTACACAACCTTTGAGTATTTAGCTTTATCAATGACATGTAATTTAAAAACGTTTTAGAGATCCTACCAGTCTTTGAAAACATCCTTGTTCCTTGTTTCAGTTCCAGTTTTATGTATATTTTCTGCCTTGCACCTGTTTATTCCAACATCTGATGGATGGCCTAGGGAATCTAATGCTGGTATTGATTGTTTTTGCTGATTGCCTCCCCTTGTAGCTGATTTCTTCATTATTGTGTAAATTTAGATCATGAGCTCATGATTAGCTAAACAGCTGACCTTGTAAGTGGCTTAGGTGTGAACGCTCGTAAGCTTCAGCAGGAAGTCGGCAAAGATTTATTTGTGTCTCTACAATGAGTTACCCGCAAGGACCCCATTTACTAGAAGTGTTGTTCCAATACTCCCTCTAGAGGCAGGGTACTCAGACAGGGCTACTTTGCGGCCACTGATGTGGGGCAGGGCCTGTGGGCGGTCTGTGGCCCAGGCAGGAGCCTCTCGGCGTGTGTCCCAGGGAACCATCTGCCTGCGAACTTCGCTCACCTGGCAGGAAGCTACGATGCCCAGACCTATGGTTAGCTATGCAGCAAGGTGTACAGCGCGGACAGGTTCCACACACACTTCAAGTACGAGGGCGTCCTGAGTGGAAAGGTGAGAGTTTGGGCAGCTGTGCAGACAAAGAAGGCGCCCTTTGGCCTGGGCCTAAATGCTTGTGACACCCCACTGGGCCTCCCGAACTCTGAGGGCCCTGCCCTGGGACCCCTGCTCCCCTGCCCTTTGATCAGTTACAGCAGAGATGGCCACACCCACTCCCTCTGTGAGGGCAGTGTTCCAACCTCCCTCAGCCCCGCCCCCTCTTCGCAGGTTACCATGGACTACTGATGCTGCATTCTGAGGCCAGGGCGTTCCGAGAATGCCCAACACAGACCTGATGACCTTAAATGATTCCCTCTTGTGTCAGTTTTGGTAAACTTTAGGAGCTAGGAAATGGTCCACTTTAGAGAAATGTTCAAATTTACTGGCATTGCATATATTCTCTGCTATAAGTTTGTCTGATTCTTTCTGTATATTCTTGACTTATGTTTTTGTTTTCCTTAATCAAAGTGTGTCTTTTAAATCTTTTCAAAGAATATTCTTTGGACTTACTAAATCACCTCAATTTTATACGTTTTCTGTTGTATTAAGTTCTTCTCATATATTTATTTATCTTTCTTCTATGTTCTCAGGGTTTATTGTTTTGATCTTCTGATGTCAATTAAAACACTTGGTTATTCCTTTTAATAAATCTTTTTACTTATAAAGATTTGAACTTTTGAAGATTCCAGCTTACTTGTAAGTTTCTAAGGGCAAGGTCTTCTACATTGTTGCTCGCCTAAGGCTTAGTTCACCCTATAGCAATGTATATATTGACACATTTTCCCCTCGACATTCTGTGATTCCCTACATCTCACCTTTCTTTGTAGACAAGCCATTTGAAATACCCTTCACTTATTTCACAGCCAATAAGTCTTTGAAATAATGTGTATTTTTTAGAGAAATCTTCTTATATAATTAGGCAGAAAATCTGACCTGCCATAGTTTTCAAAACAGCATAATTTCACTCTTCTCAATGATAAATCTGATGTATTACACAACCTTTGAGTATTTAGCTTTATCAATGACATGTACTTTAAAACTATTTTAGAGATCCTACCAGTCTTTGAAAACATCCTTGTTCCTTAGTTCAGTTCCAGTTGTATGTATATTTTCTGCCTTGCACCTGATTATTCCAACATCTGATGGATGGCCTATGTAATCTAATACTGGTATTGATTGTTTTTGCTGATTGCCTCCACTTGTAGCTGATTTCTTCTTTATTGTGTAAATTTAGATCATGAGCTCATGATTAGATAAACAGCTGACCTTGTAAGTGGCTTAGGTGTCAACACTCGTAAGCTTCAACAGGAAGTCAGCAAAGATTTATTTGTGTCTCTACAATGAGTTACCCGCAAGGACCCCATTTTCTAGAAGTGTTGTTCCAGTACTCCCTCTAGAGGCAGGGTACTCAGACATGGCTGATTTGCGGCCACTGATGTGGGCCAGGGCCATGGGCGGTCTGTGGCCCAGACAGGAGCCTCTCGGTGTGTGTACCAGGTAACCATCTGCTTGCGAACTTCGGTGACCTGGCAGGAAGCTATGATGCGCAGACCTATGGTTAGCTGTGCAGTGAGGTGTACTGCGCAGACAGGTTCCACACACACTTCAAGTAAGGGGTCGGCCTGAGTGGAAAGGTGAGAGTGTTGGCAGCTGTGCAGACAAAGAAGGCCCCCTTTGGCCTGGGCCTAAATGCTTGTGACACCCCACCTGGCCTGCCGGGCTCTGAGGGCCCTGCCCTCGGCACCCTGCTCCCCTGCCCTTTGTTCAGTCACAGCAGAGATGGCCACACCCACTCCCTCATTGTGGGCAGTGTTCCAAACACCCTCTGCCCCGCCACCTCTCCGCAGCTTACCATGGACAACAGATGCTGCATTCTGAGGCCAGGGTATTCCGAGAATGCCAAGGGCAGACATAGTGACCTTAATTGATTTCCTCTTGTGTCAGTTTTGGTAAACTTTAGGAGCTAGGAAATGGTCCACTTTAGAGAAATGTTCAAATTTACTGGCATTGCATATATCCTCTGCTATAAGTTTGTCTGATTCTTTCTGTATATTCTTGACTTATATTTTTGTCTTCCTTAATCAAAGTGTGTCTTTTAAATCTGTTCAAACCGTATTCTTTGGACTTACTAAATCACCTCAATTTTATACGTTTTCTGTTGTATTAAGTTCTGCTCATATCTTTATGTATCTTTTTTCTATGTTCTCAGGGTTTATTGTTTTGATCTTCTGATGTCAATTAAAACACTTGGTTATTCCTTTTAATAAATCTTTTTACTTATAAAGGTTTGAACTTTTGAAGATTCCAGCTTACTTGTAAGTTTCTAACGGCAAGGTCCTCTACATTGTTGCTCGCTTAAGGCTTAGTTCACCCTATAGCAATGTATATATTGACACATTTTCCCCTCGAGTTTCTGTGATTCCCTACATCTCACCTTTCTTTGTAGACAAGCCATTTGAAATACCCTTCACTTATTTCACAGCCAATAAGTCTTTGAAATAATGTGTATTTTTTAGAGAAATCTTCTTCTATAATTAGGCAGAAAATCTGACCTGCCATAGTTTTCAAAACAGCATAATTTCACTCTTCTCAATGATGAATCTGTTGTATTTCACAACCCTTGAGTATTTCGCTTTATCAATGACATGTACTTTAAAACTATTTTAGAGATCCCACCAGTCTTTGAAAACATCCGTGTTCCTTAGTTCAGTTCTAGTTGTATGTATATTTTCTGCCTTGCACCTGATTATTCCAACATCTGATGGATGGCCTATGTAATCTAATACTGGTATTGATTGTTTTTGCTGATTGCCTCCACTTGTAGCTGATTTCTTCTTTATGGTGTAAATTTAGATCATGAGCTCATGATTAGATAAACAGCTGACCTTGTAAGTGGCTTAGGTGTCAACACTCGTAATCTTCAACAGGAAGTCAGCAAAGATTTATTTGTGTCTCTACAATGAGTTACCCGCAAGGACCCCATTTTCTAGAAGTGTTGTTCCAGTACTCCCTCTAGAGGCAGGGTACTCAGACAGGGCTGCTTTGCGGCCACTGATGTGGGCCACGGCCATGGGCGGTCTGTGGCCCAGGCAGGAGCCTCTCGGCGTGTGTCCCAGGTAACCATCTGCTTGCGAACTTCGGTGACCTGTCAGGAAGCTACGATGCCCAGACCTATGGTTAGCTGTGCAGCGAGGTGTACTGCGCAGACAGGTTCCACACACACTTCAAGTAAGGGGTCGGCCTGAGTGGAAAGGTGAGAGTGTTGGCAGCTGTGCAGACAAAGAAGGCGCCCTTTGGCCTGGGCCTAAATGCTTGTGACACCCCACTGGGCCTCCCGGGCTCTGAGGGCCCTGCCCTCGGCCACCTGCTCCCCTGCCCTTTGTTCAGTCACAGCAGAGATGGCCACACCCACTCCCTCATTGTGGGCAGTGTTCCAACCACCCTCTGCCCCGCCACCTCTCCGCAGCTTACCATGGACAACAGATGCTGCATTCTGAGGCCAGGGTATTCCGAGAATGCCAAGGGTAGACATAATGACCTTAAATGATTTCCTCTTGTGTCAGTTTTGGTAAACTTTAGGAGCTAGGAAATGGTCCACTTTACAGAAATGTTCAAATTTACTGGCATTTCATATATTCTCTGCTATAACATTGTCCTGATTCTTTCTATATATTCTTTAATTCTGTTTTTGTTTTCCTTAATCAAAGTGTGTCTTTTAAATCTGTTCAAACCGTATTCCTTGGACTTACTAAATCACCTCAATTTTATACGTTTTCTGTTGTATTAAGTTCTGCCCATATCTTTATTTATCTTTTTTCTATGTTCTCAGGGTTTATTGTTTTGATCTTCTGATGTCATTTAAAACACTTGGTTATTCATTTTAATGAATCTTTTTACTTATCAAGATTTGAACTTTTGAAGTTTCCAGCTTACTTGTACGTTTCACAGGATCAGGTCCTCTACATTGTTGATGGTCTAAGGCTTATTTCACCCTATAGCAAAGTATATATTGACATATTTTCCCCTCGACTTTCTGTGATTCCCTACATCTCACCTTTCTTTGCAGACAAGCCATTTGAAATACCCTTAACTTATTTCACAGCCAATAAGTCTTTAAAATAATGTGTATTTTTTAGAGAAATCTTCTTCTATAATTAGGCAGAAAATCTGACCTGCCATAGTTTTCAAAACAGCATAATTTCACTCTTCTCAATGATGAATCTGTTCTATTACACAACCTTTGAGTATTTAGCTTTATCAATGACATGTAATTTAAAAACGTTTTAGAGATCCTACCAGTCTTTGAAAACATCCTTGTTCCTTGTTTCAGTTCCAGTTTTATGTATATTTTCTGCCTTGCACCTGATTATTCCAACATCTGATGGATGGCCTAGGGAATCTAATGCTCGTATTGATTGTTTTTGCTGATTGCCTCCCCTTGTAGCTGATTTCTTCATTATTGTGTAAATTTAGATCATGAGCTCATGATTAGCTAAACAGCTGACCTTGTAAGTGGCTTAGGTGTGAACGCTCGTAAGCTTCAGCAGGAAGTCGGCAAAGATTTATTTGTGTCTCTACAATGAGTTACCCGCAAGGACCCCATTTACTAGAAGTGTTGTTCCAATACTCCCTCTAGAGGCAGGGTACTCAGACAGGGCTACTTTGAGGCCACTGATGTGGGGCAGGGCCTGTGGGCGGTCTGTGGCCCAGGCAGGAGCCTCTCGGCGTGTGTCCCAGGGAACCATCAGCCTGCGAACTTCGGTCACCTGGCAGGAAGCTACGATGCCCAGACCTATGGTTAGCTATGCAGCAAGGTGTACAGCGCGGACAGGTTCCACACACACTTCAAGTACGAGGGCGTCCTGAGTGGAAAGGTGAGAGTTTGGGCAGCTGTGCAGACAAAGAAGGCGCCCTTTGGCCTGGGCCTAAATGCTTGTGACACCCCACTGGGCCTCCCGAACTCTGAGGGCCCTGCCCTGGGACCCCTGCTCCCCTGCCCTTTGATCAGTTACAGCAGAGATGGCCACACCCACTCCCTCTGTGAGGGCAGTGTTCCAAACTCCCTCAGCCCCGCCCCCTCTTCGCAGGTTACCATGGACTACTGATGCTGCATTCTGAGGCCAGGGCGTTCCGAGAATTCCCAGGACAGACATGATGACCTTAAATGATACCCTCTTGTGTCAGTTTTGGTAAACTTTAGGAGCTAGGAAATGGTCCACTTTAGAGAAATGTTCAAATTTACTGGCATTGCATATATTCTCTGCTATAAGTTTGTCTGATTCTTTCTGTATATTCTTGACTTATGTTTTTGTTTTCCTTAATCAAAGTGTGTCTTTTAAATCTTTTCAAAGAATATTCTTTGGACTTACTAAATCACCTCAATTTTATACGTTTTCTGTTGTATTAAGTTCTGCTCATATATTTATTTATCTCTCTTCTATGTTCTCAGGGTTTATTGTTTTGATCTTCTGATGTCAATTAAAACACTTGGTTATTCCTTATAATAAATCTTTTTACTTATAAAGATTTGAACTTTTGAAGATTCCAGCTTACTTGTAAGTTTCTAAGGGCAAGGTCTTCTACATTGTTGCTCGCCTAAGGCTTAGTTCACCCTATAGCAATGTATATATTGACACATTTTCCCCTCGACTTTCTGTGATTCCCTACATCTCACCTTTCTTTGCAGACAAGCCATTTGAAATACCCTTCACTTATTTCACAGCCAATAAGTCTTTGAAATAATGTGTATTTTTTAGAGAAATCTTCTTCTATAATTAGGCAGAAAATCTGACCTGCCATAGTTTTCAAAACAGCATAATTTCACTCTTCTCAATGATGAATCTGTTGTATTTCACAACCTTTGAGTATTTCGCTTTATCAATGACATGAAATTTAAAAACGTTTTAGAGATCCTACCAGTCTTTGAAAACATCCGTGTTCCTTGTTTCAGTTCCAGTTTTATGTATATTTTCTGCCTTGCACCTGATTATTCCAACATCTGATGGATGGCCTACGGAATCTAATTCTGGTATTGATTGTTTTTGCTGATTGCCTCCCCTTGTAGCTGATTTCTTCATTATTGTGTAAATTTAGATCATGAGCTCATGATTAGCTAAACAGCTGACCTTGTAAGTAGCTTAGGTGTCAATGCTCGTAAGCTTCAACTGGAAGTCGGCAAAGATTTATTTGTGCCTCTACAATGAGTTCCCCGCAAGGACCCCATTATCTAGAAGTGTTGTTCCAATACTCCCTCTAGAGGCAGGGTAATCAGACAGGGCTACTTTGCTGCCACTGATGTGGGGCAGGGCCATGGGCGGTCTGTGTCCCAGGCAGGAGCCTCTCGGCGTGTGTCCCAGGTAACCATCTGCCTGCGAACTTCGGTCAACTCTCAGGATGCTACGATGCGCAGACCTATGGTTAGCTGTGCAGAGAAGTGTACTGCGCAGACAGGTTCCACACACACTTCAAGTAAGGGGTCGGCCTGAGTGGAAAGGTGAGAATGTTGGCAGCTGTGCAGACAAAGAAGGCGCCCTTTGGCCTGGGCCTAAATGCTTGTGACACCCCACTGGGCCTGCCGGGCTCTGAGGGCCCTGCCCTGGGTCCCCTGCTCCCCTGCCCTTTGTTCAGTCACAGCAGAGATGGCCACACCCACTCCCTCATTGTGGGCTGTGTCCCAAACACCCTCTGCCCCGCCACCTCTCCGCAGCTTACAATGGACAACAGATGCTGCATTCTGAGGCCAGGGTATTCCGAGAATGCCAATGGCAGACATAATGACCTTAAATGATTTCCTCTTGTGTCAGTTTTGGTAAACATTAGGAGCTAGGAAATGGTCCACTTTAGAGAAATGTTCAAATTTACTGGCATTTCATATATTCTCTGCTATAAGTTTGTCTGATTCTTTCTGTATATTCTTGACTTATATTTTTGTCTTCCTTAATCAAAGTGTGTCCTTTAAATCTGTTCAAACCGTATTCTTTGGACTTACTAAATCACCTCAATTTTATACGTTTTCTGTTGTATTCAGTTCTGCTCATATCTTTATGTATCTATTTTCTATGTTCTCAGGGTTTATTGTTTTGATCTTCTGATGTCAATTAAAACACTTGGTTATTCCTTTTAATAAATCTTTTTACTTATAAAGGTTTGAACTTTTGAAGATTCCAGCTTACCTGTAAGTTTCTAAGGGCAAGGTCCTCTACATTGTTGCTCGCTTAAGGCTTAGTTCACCCTATAGCAATGTATATTTTGACACATTTTCCCCTCGACTTTCTGTGATTCCCTACATCTCACCTTTCTTTGCAGACAAGCCATTTGAAATACCCTTCACTTATTTCACAGCCAATAAGTCTTTGAAATAATGTGTATTTTTTAGAGAAATCTTCTTCTATAATTAGGCAGAAAATCTGACCTGCCATAGTTTTCAAAACAGCATAATTTCACTCTTCTCAATGATAAATCTGTTGTATTACACAACCTTTGAGTATTTAGCTTTATCAATGACATGTACTTTAAAACTATTTTAGAGATCCCACCAGTCTTTGAAAACATCCGTGTTCCTTAGTTCAGTTCCAGTTGTATGTATATTTTCTGCCTTGCACCTGATTATTCCAACATCTGATGGATGGCCTAGGGAATCTAATTCTGGTATTGATTGTTTTTGCTGATTGCCTCCCCTTGTAGCTGATTTCTTCATTATTGTGTAAATTTATATCATGAGCTCATGATTAGCTAAACAGCTGACCTTGTAAGTGGCTTAGGTGTCAACACTCGTAAGCTTCAACAGGAAGTCAGCAAAGATTTATTTGTGTCTCTACAATGAGTTACCCGCAAGGACCCCATTTTCTAGAAGTGTTGTTCCAGTACTCCCTCTAGAGGCAGGGTACTCAGACAGGGCTGCTTTGCGGCCACTGATGTGGGCCACGGCCATGGGCGGTCTGTGGCCCAGGCAGGAGCCTCTCGGCGTGTGTCCCAGGTAACCATCTGCTTGCGAACTTCGGTGACCTGTCAGGAAGCTACGATGCCCAGACCTATGGTTAGCTGTGCAGCGAGGTGTACTGCGCAGACAGGTTCCACACACACTTCAAGTAAGGGGTCGGCCTGAGTGGAAAGGTGAGAGTGTTGGCAGCTGTGCAGACAAAGAAGGCGCCCTTTGGCCTGGGCCTAAATGCTTGTGACACCCCACTGGGCCTCCCGGGCTCTGAGGGCCCTGCCCTCGGCCACCTGCTCCCCTGCCCTTTGTTCAGTCACAGCAGAGATGGCCACAACCACTCCCTCATTGTGGGCAGTGTTCCAACCACCCTCTGCCCCGCCACCTCTCCGCAGCTTACCATGGACAACAGATGCTGCATTCTGAGGCCAAGGTATTCCGAGAATGCCAAGGGCAGACATAATGACCTTAAATGATTTCCTCTTGTGTCAGTTTTGGTAAACTTTAGGAGCTAGGAAATGGTCCACTTTACAGAAATGTTCAAATTTACTGGCATTTCATATATTCTCTGCTATAACATTGTCCTGATTCTTTCTATATATTCTTTAATTCTGTTTTTGTTTTCCTTAATCAAAGTGTGTCTTTTAAATCTGTTCAAACCGTATTCTTTGGACTTACTAAATCACCTCAATTTTATACGTTTTCTGTTGTATTAAGTTCTGCCCATATCTTTATTTATCTTTTTTCTATGTTCTCAGGGTTTATTGTTTTGATCTTCTGATGTCATTTAAAACACTTGGTTATTCATTTTAATGAATCTTTTTACTTATCAAGATTTGAACTTTTGAAGTTTCCAGCTTACTTGTACGTTTCACAGGATCAGGTCCTCTACATTGTTGATGGTCTAAGGCTTATTTCACCCTATAGCAAAGTATATATTGACATATTTTCCCCTCGACTTTCTGTGATTCCCTACATCTCACCTTTCTTTGCAGACAAGCCATTTGAAATACCCTTAACTTATTTCACAGCCAATAAGTCTTTAAAATAATGTGTATTTTTTAGAGAAATCTTCTTCTATAATTAGGCAGAAAATCTGACCTGCCATAGTTTTCAAAACAGCATAATTTCACTCTTCTCAATGATGAATCTGTTCTATTACACAACCTTAGAGTATTTAGATTTATCAATGACATGTAATTTAAAAACGTTTTAGAGATCCTACCAGTCTTTGAAAACATCCTTGTTCCTTGTTTCAGTTCCAGTTTTATGTATATTTTCTGCCTTGCACCTGATTATTCCAACATCTGATGGATGGCCTAGGGAATCTAATTCTGGTATTGATTGTTTTTGCTGATTGCCTCCCCTTGTAGCTGATTTCTTCATTATTGTGTAAATTTAGATCATGAGCTCATGATTAGCTAAACAGCTGACCTTGTAAGTGGCTTAGGTGTCAATGCTCGTAAGCTTCAACAGGAAGTCGGCAAAGATTTATTTGTGTCTCTACAATGAGTTACCCGCAAGGACCCCATTTACTAGAAGTGTTGTTCCAATACTCCCTCTAGAGGCAGGGTACTCAGACAGGGTTACTTTGCGGCCACTGATGTGGGGCAGGGCCATGGGCGGTCTGTGGCCCAGCCAAGAGCCTCTCGGCGTGTGTCCCAGTGAACCATCTGCCTGCGAACTTCGGTCACCTGGCAGGAAGCTACGATGCCCAGACCTATGGTTAGCTATGCAGCAAGGTGTACAGCGCGGACAGGTTCCACACACACTTCAAGTACGAGGGCGGCCTGAGTGGAAAGGTAAGAGTTTGGGCAGCTGTGCAGACAAAGAAGGCGCCCTTTGGCCTGGGCCTAAATGCTTGTGACACCCCACTGGGCCTCCCGAACTCTGAGGGCCCTGCCCTGGGACCCCTGCTCCCCTGCCCTTTGATCAGTTACAGCAGAGATGGCCACACCCTCTCCCTCTGTGAGGGCAGTGTTCCAACCTCCCTCAGCCCCGCCCCCTCTTCGCAGGTTACCATGGACTACTGATGCTGCATTCTGAGGCCAGGGCGTTCCGAGAATGCCCAGGACAGACATGATGACCTTAAATGATACCCTCTTGTGTCAGTTTTGGTAAACTTTAGGAGCTAGGGAATGGTCCACTTTAGAGAAATGTTCAAATTTACTGGCATTGCATATATTCTCTGCTATAAGTTTGTCTGATTCTTTCTGTATATTCTTGACTTATGTTTTTGTTTTCCTTAATCAAAGTGTGTCTTTTAAATCTTTTCAAAGAATATTCTTTGGACTTACTAAATCACCTCAATTTTATACGTTTTCTGTTGTATTAAGTTCTGCTCATATATTTATTTATCTCTCTTCTATGTTCTCAGGGTTTATTGTTTTGATCTTCTGATGTCAATTAAAACACTTGGTTATTCCTTATAATAAATCTTTTTACTTATAAAGATTTGAACTTTTGAAGATTCCAGCTTACTTGTAAGTTTCTAAGGGCAAGGTCTTCTACATTGTTGCTCGCCTAAGGCTTAGTTCACCCTATAGCAATGTATATATTGACACATTTTCCCCTGGACTTTCTGTGATTCCCTACATCTCACCTTTCTTTGCAGACAAGCCATTTGAAATACCCTTCACTTATTTCACAGCCAATAAGTCTTTGAAATAATGTGTATTTTTTAGAGAAATCTTCTTCTATAATTAGGCAGAAAATCTGACCTGCCATAGTTTTCAAAACAGCATAATTTCACTCTTCTCAATGATGAATCTGTTGTATTTCACAACCTTTGAGTATTTCGCTTTATCAATGACATGAAATTTAAAAACGTTTTAGAGATCCTACCAGTCTTTGAAAACATCCGTGTTCCTTGTTTCAGTTCCAGTTTTATGTATATTTTCTGCCTTGCACCTGATTATTCCAACATCTGATGGATGGCCAACGGAATCTAATTCTGGTATTGATTGTTTTTGCTGATTGCCTCCCCTTGTAGCTGATTTCTTCATTATTGTGTAAATTTAGATCATGAGCTCATGATTAGATAAACAGCTGACCTTGTAAGTGGCTTAGGTGTCAAAGCTCGTAAGCTTCAACAGGAAGTCAGCAAAGATTTATTTGTGTCTCTACAATGAGTTCCCCGCAAGGACCCCATTTTCTAGAAGTGTTGTTCCAATACTCCCTCTAGAGGCAGGGTACTCAGACAGGGCTACTTTGCTGCCACTGATGTGGGGCAGGGCCATGGGCGGTCTGTGGCCCAGGCAGGAGCCTCTCGGCGTGTGTCCCAGGGAACCATCTGCCTGCGAACTTCGGTCAACTGTGAGGAAGCTACGATGTGCAGACCTATGTGCAGAGAAGTGTAGTGCACAGACAGGTTCCACACACACTTCAAGTAAGGGGTCGGCCTGAGTGGAAAGGTGAGAATGTTGGCAGCTGTGCAGACAAAGAAGGCGCCCTTTGTCCTGGGCCTAAATGCTTGTGACACCCCACTGGGCCTGCCGGGCTCTGAGGGCCCTGCCCTGGGTCCCCTGCTCCCCTGCCCTTTGTTCAGTCACAGCAGAGATGGCCACACCCACTCCCTCATTGTGGGCTGTGTCCCAAACACCCTCTGCCCCGCCACCTCTCCGCAGCTTACAATGGACAACAGATGCTGCATTCTGAGGCCAGGGTATTCCGAGAATGCCAAGGGCAGACATAATGACCTTAAATGATTTCCTCTTGTGTCAGTTTTGGTAAACATTAGGAGCTAGGAAATGGTCCTCTTTAGAGAAATGTTCAAATTTACTGGCATTGCATATATTCTCTGCTATAAGTTTGTCTGATTCTTTCTGTATATTCTTGACTTATATTTTTGTCTTCCTTAATCAAAGTGTGTCTTTTAAATCTGTTCAAACCGTATTCTTTGGACTTACTAAATCACCTCAATTTTATACGTTTTCTGTTGTATTCAGTTCTGCTCATATCTTTATGTATCTTTTTTCTATGTTCTCAGGGTTTATTGTTTTGATCTTCTGATGTCAATTAAAACACTTGGTTATTCCTTTTAATAAATCTTTTTACTTATAAAGGTTTGAACTTTTGAAGATTCCAGCTTACCTGTAAGTTTCTAAGGGCAAGGTCCTCTACATTGTTGCTCGCTTAAGGCTTAGTTCACCCTATAGCAATGTATATATTGACACATTTTCCCCTCGACTTTCTGTGATTCCCTACATCTCACCTTTCTTTGCAGACAAGCCATTTGAAATACCCTTCACTTATTTCACAGCCAATAAGTCTTTGAAATAATGTGTATTTTTTAGAGAAATCTTCTTCTATAATTAGGCAGAAAATCTGACCTGCCATAGTTTTCAAAACAGCATAATTTCACTCTTCTCAATGATGAATCTGTTGTATTTCACAACCTTTGAGTATTTCGCTTTATCAATGACATGTACTTTAAAACTATTTTAGAGATCCCACCAGTCTTTGAAAACATCCGTGTTCCTTAGTTCAGTTCTAGTTGTATGTATATTTTCTGCCTTGCACCTGATTATTCCAACATCTGATGGATGGCCTATGTAATCTAATACTGGTATTGATTGTTTTTGCTGATTGCCTCCACTTGTAGCTGATTTCTTCTTTATGGTGTAAATTTAGATCATGAGCTCATGATTAGATAAACAGCTGACCTTGTAAGTGGCTTAGGTGTCAACACTCGTAATCTTCAACAGGAAGTCAGCAAAGATTTATTTGTGTCTCTACAATGAGTTACCCGCAAGGACCCCATTTTCTAGAAGTGTTGTTCCAGTACTCCCTCTAGAGGCAGGGTACTCAGACAGGGCTGCTTTGCGGCCACTGATGTGGGCCACGGCCATGGGCGGTCTGTGGCCCAGGCAGGAGCCTCTCGGCGTGTGTCCCAGGTAACCATCTGCTTGCGAACTTCGGTGACCTGTCAGGAAGCTACGATGCCCAGACCTATGGTTAGCTGTGCAGCGAGGTGTACTGCGCAGACAGGTTCCACACACACTTCAAGTAAGGGGTCGGCCTGAGTGGAAAGGTGAGAGTGTTGGCAGCTGTGCAGACAAAGAAGGCGCCCTTAGGCCTGGGCCTAAATGCTTGTGACACCCCACTGGGCCTCCCGGTCTCTGAGGGCCCTGCCCTCGGCCACCTGCTCCCCTGCCCTTTGTTCAGTCACAGCAGAGATGGCCACACCCACTCCCTCATTGTGGGCAGTGTTCCAACCACCCTCTGCCCCGCCACCTCTCCGCAGCTTACCATGGACAACAGATGCTGCATTCTGAGGCCAGGGTATTCCGAGAATGCCAAGGGCAGACATAATGACCTTAAATGATTTCCTCTTGTGTCAGTTTTGGTAAACTTTAGGAGCTAGGAAATGGTCCACTTTACAGAAATGTTCAAATTTACTGGCATTTCATATATTCTCTGCTATAACATTGTCCTGATTCTTTCTATATATTCTTTAATTCTGTTTTTGTTTTCCTTAATCAAAGTGTGTCTTTTAAATCTGTTCAAACCGTATTCTTTGGACTTACTAAATCACCTCAATTTTATACGTTTTCTGTTGTATTAAGTTCTGCCCATATCTTTATTTATCTTTTTTCTATGTTCTCAGGGTTTATTGTTTTGATCTTCTGATGTCATTTAAAACACTTGGTTATTCATTTTAATGAATCTTTTTACTTATCAAGATTTGAACTTTTGAAGTTTCCAGCTTACTTGTACGTTTCACAGGATCAGGTCCTCTACATTGTTGATGGTCTAAGGCTTATTTCACCCTATAGCAAAGTATATATTGACATATTTTCCCCTCGACTTTCTGTGATTCCCTACATCTCACCTTTCTTTGCAGACAAGCCATTTGAAATACCCTTAACTTATTTCACAGCCAATAAGTCTTTAAAATAATGTGTATTTTTTAGAGAAATCTTCTTCTATAATTAGGCAGAAAATCTGACCTGCCATAGTTTTCAAAACAGCATAATTTCACTCTTCTCAATGATGAATCTGTTCTATTACACAACCTTTGAGTATTTAGCTTTATCAATGACATGTAATTTAAAAACGTTTTAGAGATCCTACCAGTCTTTGAAAACATCCTTGTTCCTTGTTTCAGTTCCAGTTTTATGTATATTTTCTGCCTTGCACCTGATTATTCCAACATCTGATGGATGGCCTAGGGAATCTAATGCTGGTATTGATTGTTTTTGCTGATTGCCTCCCCTTGTAGCTGATTTCTTCATTATTGTGTAAATTTAGATCATGAGCTCATGATTAGCTAAACAGCTGACCTTGTAAGAGGCTTAGGTGTGAACGCTCGTAAGCTTCAGCAGGAAGTCGGCAAAGATTTATTTGTGTCTCTACAATGAGTTACCCGCAAGGACCCCATTTACTAGAAGTGTTGTTCCAATACTCCCTCTAGAGGCAGGGTACTCAGACAGGGCTACTTTGCGGCCACTGATGTGGGGCAGGGCCTGTGGGCGGTCTGTGGCCCAGGCAGGAGCCTCTCGGCGTGTGTCCCAGGGAACCATCTGCCTGCGAACTTCGCTCACCTGGCAGGAAGCTACGATGCCCAGACCTATGGTTAGCTATGCAGCAAGGTGTACAGCGCGGACAGGTTCCACACACACTTCAAGTACGAGGGCGTCCTGAGTGGAAAGGTGAGAGTTTGGGCAGCTGTGCAGACAAAGAAGGCGCCCTTTGGCCTGGGCCTAAATGCTTGTGACACCCCACTGGGCCTCCCGAACTCTGAGGGCCCTGCCCTGGGACCCCTGCTCCCCTGCCCTTTGATCAGTTACAGCAGAGATGGCCACACCCACTCCCTCTGTGAGGGCAGTGTTCCAACCTCCCTCAGCCCCGCCCCCTCTTCGCAGGTTACCATGGACTACTGATGCTGCATTCTGAGGCCAGGGCGTTCTGAGAATGCCCAACACAGACATGATGACCTTAAATGATTCCCTCTTGTGTCAGTTTTGGTAAACTTTAGGAGCTAGGAAATGGTCCACTTTAGAGAAATGTTCAAATTTACTGGCATTGCATATATTCTCTGCTATAAGTTTGTCTGATTCTTTCTGTATATTCTTGACTTATGTTTTTGTTTTCCTTAATCAAAGTGTGTCTTTTAAATCTTTTCAAAGAATATTCTTTGGACTTACTAAATCACCTCAATTTTATACGTTTTCTGTTGTATTAAGTTCTGCTCATATATTTATTTATCTCTCTTCTATGTTCTCAGGGTTTATTGTTTTGATCTTCTGATGTCAATTAAAACACTTGGTTATTCCTTATAATAAATCTTTTTACTTATAAAGATTTGAACTTTTGAAGATTCCAGCTTACTTGTAAGTTTCTAAGGGCAAGGTCTTCTACATTGTTGCTCGCCTAAGGCTTAGTTCACCCTATAGCAATGTATATATTGACACATTTTCCCCTGGACTTTCTGTGATTCCCTACATCTCACCTTTCTTTGCAGACAAGCCATTTGAAATACCCTTCACTTATTTCACAGCCAATAAGTCTTTGAAATAATGTGTATTTTTTAGAGAAATCTTCTTCTATAATTAGGCAGAAAATCTGACCTGCCATAGTTTTCAAAACAGCATAATTTCACTCTTCTCAATGATGAATCTGTTGTATTTCACAACCTTTGAGTATTTCGCTTTATCAATGACATGAAATTTAAAAACGTTTTAGAGATCCTACCAGTCTTTGAAAACATCCGTGTTCCTTGTTTCAGTTCCAGTTTTATGTATATTTTCTGCCTTGCACCTGATTATTCCAACATCTGATGGAT
Organism: Mesoplodon bidens; assembly: GCF_964165515.1. NCBI lineage: Eukaryota > Metazoa > Chordata > Mammalia > Artiodactyla > Ziphiidae > Mesoplodon > Mesoplodon bidens. Next base: position 9,873,313 of record NC_138180.1, read on the forward strand.
GGCCAACGGAATCTAATTCTGGTATTGATTGTTTTTGCTGATTGCCTCCCCTTGTAGCTGATTTCTTCATTATTGTGTAAATTTAGATCATGAGCTCATGATTAGATAAACAGCTGACCTTGTAAGTGGCTTAGGTGTCAAAGCTCGTAAGCTTCAACAGGAAGTCAGCAAAGATTTATTTGTGTCTCTACAATGAGTTCCCCGCAAGGACCCCATTTTCTAGAAGTGTTGTTCCAATACTCCCTCTAGAGGCAGGGTACTCAGACAGGGCTACTTTGCTGCCACTGATGTGGGGCAGGGCCATGGGCGGTCTGTGGCCCAGGCAGGAGCCTCTCGGCGTGTGTCCCAGGGAACCATCTGCCTGCGAACTTCGGTCAACTGTGAGGAAGCTACGATGTGCAGACCTATGTGCAGAGAAGTGTAGTGCACAGACAGGTTCCACACACACTTCAAGTAAGGGGTCGGCCTGAGTGGAAAGGTGAGAATGTTGGCAGCTGTGCAGACAAAGAAGGCGCCCTTTGTCCTGGGCCTAAATGCTTGTGACACCCCACTGGGCCTGCCGGGCTCTGAGGGCCCTGCCCTGGGTCCCCTGCTCCCCTGCCCTTTGTTCAGTCACAGCAGAGATGGCCACACCCACTCCCTCATTGTGGGCTGTGTCCCAAACACCCTCTGCCCCGCCACCTCTCCGCAGCTTACAATGGACAACAGATGCTGCATTCTGAGGCCAGGGTATTCCGAGAATGCCAAGGGCAGACATAATGACCTTAAATGATTTCCTCTTGTGTCAGTTTTGGTAAACATTAGGAGCTAGGAAATGGTCCTCTTTAGAGAAATGTTCAAATTTACTGGCATTGCATATATTCTCTGCTATAAGTTTGTCTGATTCTTTCTGTATATTCTTGACTTATATTTTTGTCTTCCTTAATCAAAGTGTGTCTTTTAAATCTGTTCAAACCGTATTCTTTGGACTTACTAAATCACCTCAATTTTATACGTTTTCTGTTGTATTCAGTTCTGCTCATATCTTTATGTATCTTTTTTCTATGTTCTCAGGGTTTATTGTTTTGATCTTCTGATGTCAATTAAAACACTTGGTTATTCCTTTTAATAAATCTTTTTACTTATAAAGGTTTGAACTTTTGAAGATTCCAGCTTACCTGTAAGTTTCTAAGGGCAAGGTCCTCTACATTGTTGCTCGCTTAAGGCTTAGTTCACCCTATAGCAATGTATATATTGACACATTTTCCCCTCGACTTTCTGTGATTCCCTACATCTCACCTTTCTTTGCAGACAAGCCATTTGAAATACCCTTCACTTATTTCACAGCCAATAAGTCTTTGAAATAATGTGTATTTTTTAGAGAAATCTTCTTCTATAATTAGGCAGAAAATCTGACCTGCCATAGTTTTCAAAACAGCATAATTTCACTCTTCTCAATGATGAATCTGTTGTATTTCACAACCTTTGAGTATTTCGCTTTATCAATGACATGTACTTTAAAACTATTTTAGAGATCCCACCAGTCTTTGAAAACATCCGTGTTCCTTAGTTCAGTTCTAGTTGTATGTATATTTTCTGCCTTGCACCTGATTATTCCAACATCTGATGGATGGCCTATGTAATCTAATACTGGTATTGATTGTTTTTGCTGATTGCCTCCACTTGTAGCTGATTTCTTCTTTATGGTGTAAATTTAGATCATGAGCTCATGATTAGATAAACAGCTGACCTTGTAAGTGGCTTAGGTGTCAACACTCGTAATCTTCAACAGGAAGTCAGCAAAGATTTATTTGTGTCTCTACAATGAGTTACCCGCAAGGACCCCATTTTCTAGAAGTGTTGTTCCAGTACTCCCTCTAGAGGCAGGGTACTCAGACAGGGCTGCTTTGCGGCCACTGATGTGGGCCACGGCCATGGGCGGTCTGTGGCCCAGGCAGGAGCCTCTCGGCGTGTGTCCCAGGTAACCATCTGCTTGCGAACTTCGGTGACCTGTCAGGAAGCTACGATGCCCAGACCTATGGTTAGCTGTGCAGCGAGGTGTACTGCGCAGACAGGTTCCACACACACTTCAAGTAAGGGGTCGGCCTGAGTGGAAAGGTGAGAGTGTTGGCAGCTGTGCAGACAAAGAAGGCGCCCTTAGGCCTGGGCCTAAATGCTTGTGACACCCCACTGGGCCTCCCGGTCTCTGAGGGCCCTGCCCTCGGCCACCTGCTCCCCTGCCCTTTGTTCAGTCACAGCAGAGATGGCCACACCCACTCCCTCATTGTGGGCAGTGTTCCAACCACCCTCTGCCCCGCCACCTCTCCGCAGCTTACCATGGACAACAGATGCTGCATTCTGAGGCCAGGGTATTCCGAGAATGCCAAGGGCAGACATAATGACCTTAAATGATTTCCTCTTGTGTCAGTTTTGGTAAACTTTAGGAGCTAGGAAATGGTCCACTTTACAGAAATGTTCAAATTTACTGGCATTTCATATATTCTCTGCTATAACATTGTCCTGATTCTTTCTATATATTCTTTAATTCTGTTTTTGTTTTCCTTAATCAAAGTGTGTCTTTTAAATCTGTTCAAACCGTATTCTTTGGACTTACTAAATCACCTCAATTTTATACGTTTTCTGTTGTATTAAGTTCTGCCCATATCTTTATTTATCTTTTTTCTATGTTCTCAGGGTTTATTGTTTTGATCTTCTGATGTCATTTAAAACACTTGGTTATTCATTTTAATGAATCTTTTTACTTATCAAGATTTGAACTTTTGAAGTTTCCAGCTTACTTGTACGTTTCACAGGATCAGGTCCTCTACATTGTTGATGGTCTAAGGCTTATTTCACCCTATAGCAAAGTATATATTGACATATTTTCCCCTCGACTTTCTGTGATTCCCTACATCTCACCTTTCTTTGCAGACAAGCCATTTGAAATACCCTTAACTTATTTCACAGCCAATAAGTCTTTAAAATAATGTGTATTTTTTAGAGAAATCTTCTTCTATAATTAGGCAGAAAATCTGACCTGCCATAGTTTTCAAAACAGCATAATTTCACTCTTCTCAATGATGAATCTGTTCTATTACACAACCTTTGAGTATTTAGCTTTATCAATGACATGTAATTTAAAAACGTTTTAGAGATCCTACCAGTCTTTGAAAACATCCTTGTTCCTTGTTTCAGTTCCAGTTTTATGTATATTTTCTGCCTTGCACCTGATTATTCCAACATCTGATGGATGGCCTAGGGAATCTAATGCTGGTATTGATTGTTTTTGCTGATTGCCTCCCCTTGTAGCTGATTTCTTCATTATTGTGTAAATTTAGATCATGAGCTCATGATTAGCTAAACAGCTGACCTTGTAAGAGGCTTAGGTGTGAACGCTCGTAAGCTTCAGCAGGAAGTCGGCAAAGATTTATTTGTGTCTCTACAATGAGTTACCCGCAAGGACCCCATTTACTAGAAGTGTTGTTCCAATACTCCCTCTAGAGGCAGGGTACTCAGACAGGGCTACTTTGCGGCCACTGATGTGGGGCAGGGCCTGTGGGCGGTCTGTGGCCCAGGCAGGAGCCTCTCGGCGTGTGTCCCAGGGAACCATCTGCCTGCGAACTTCGCTCACCTGGCAGGAAGCTACGATGCCCAGACCTATGGTTAGCTATGCAGCAAGGTGTACAGCGCGGACAGGTTCCACACACACTTCAAGTACGAGGGCGTCCTGAGTGGAAAGGTGAGAGTTTGGGCAGCTGTGCAGACAAAGAAGGCGCCCTTTGGCCTGGGCCTAAATGCTTGTGACACCCCACTGGGCCTCCCGAACTCTGAGGGCCCTGCCCTGGGACCCCTGCTCCCCTGCCCTTTGATCAGTTACAGCAGAGATGGCCACACCCACTCCCTCTGTGAGGGCAGTGTTCCAACCTCCCTCAGCCCCGCCCCCTCTTCGCAGGTTACCATGGACTACTGATGCTGCATTCTGAGGCCAGGGCGTTCTGAGAATGCCCAACACAGACATGATGACCTTAAATGATTCCCTCTTGTGTCAGTTTTGGTAAACTTTAGGAGCTAGGAAATGGTCCACTTTAGAGAAATGTTCAAATTTACTGGCATTGCATATATTCTCTGCTATAAGTTTGTCTGATTCTTTCTGTATATTCTTGACTTATGTTTTTGTTTTCCTTAATCAAAGTGTGTCTTTTAAATCTTTTCAAAGAATATTCTTTGGACTTACTAAATCACCTCAATTTTATACGTTTTCTGTTGTATTAAGTTCTTCTCATATATTTATTTATCTTTCTTCTATGTTCTCAGGGTTTATTGTTTTGATCTTCTGATGTCAATTAAAACACTTGGTTATTCCTTTTAATAAATCTTTTTACTTATAAAGATTTGAACTTTTGAAGATTCCAGCTTACTTGTAAGTTTCTAAGGGCAAGGTCTTCTACATTGTTGCTCGCCTAAGGCTTAGTTCACCCTATAGCAATGTATATATTGACACATTTTCCCCTCGACATTCTGTGATTCCCTACATCTCACCTTTCTTTGTAGACAAGCCATTTGAAATACCCTTCACTTATTTCACAGCCAATAAGTCTTTGAAATAATGTGTATTTTTTAGAGAAATCTTCTTATATAATTAGGCAGAAAATCTGACCTGCCATAGTTTTCAAAACAGCATAATTTCACTCTTCTCAATGATAAATCTGATGTATTACACAACCTTTGAGTATTTAGCTTTATCAATGACATGTACTTTAAAACTATTTTAGAGATCCTACCAGTCTTTGAAAACATCCTTGTTCCTTAGTTCAGTTCCAGTTGTATGTATATTTTCTGCCTTGCACCTGATTATTCCAACATCTGATGGATGGCCTATGTAATCTAATACTGGTATTGATTGTTTTTGCTGATTGCCTCCACTTGTAGCTGATTTCTTCTTTATTGTGTAAATTTAGATCATGAGCTCATGATTAGATAAACAGCTGACCTTGTAAGTGGCTTAGGTGTCAACACTCGTAAGCTTCAACAGGAAGTCAGCAAAGATTTATTTGTGTCTCTACAATGAGTTACCCGCAAGGACCCCATTTTCTAGAAGTGTTGTTCCAGTACTCCCTCTAGAGGCAGGGTACTCAGACATGGCTGATTTGCGGCCACTGATGTGGGCCAGGGCCATGGGCGGTCTGTGGCCCAGACAGGAGCCTCTCGGTGTGTGTACCAGGTAACCATCTGCTTGCGAACTTCGGTGACCTGGCAGGAAGCTATGATGCGCAGACCTATGGTTAGCTGTGCAGTGAGGTGTACTGCGCAGACAGGTTCCACACACACTTCAAGTAAGGGGTCGGCCTGAGTGGAAAGGTGAGAGTGTTGGCAGCTGTGCAGACAAAGAAGGCCCCCTTTGGCCTGGGCCTAAATGCTTGTGACACCCCACCTGGCCTGCCGGGCTCTGAGGGCCCTGCCCTCGGCACCTTGCTCCCCTGCCCTTTGTTCAGTCACAGCAGAGATGGCCACACCCACTCCCTCATTGTGGGCAGTGTTCCAAACACCCTCTGCCCCGCCACCTCTCCGCAGCTTACCATGGACAACAGATGCTGCATTCTGAGGCCAGGGTATTCCGAGAATGCCAAGGGCAGACATAGTGACCTTAATTGATTTCCTCTTGTGTCAGTTTTGGTAAACTTTAGGAGCTAGGAAATGGTCCACTTTAGAGAAATGTTCAAATTTACTGGCATTGCATATATCCTCTGCTATAAGTTTGTCTGATTCTTTCTGTATATTCTTGACTTATATTTTTGTCTTCCTTAATCAAAGTGTGTCTTTTAAATCTGTTCAAACCGTATTCTTTGGACTTACTAAATCACCTCAATTTTATACGTTTTCTGTTGTATTAAGTTCTGCTCATATCTTTATGTATCTTTTTTCTATGTTCTCAGGGTTTATTGTTTTGATCTTCTGATGTCAATTAAAACACTTGGTTATTCCTTTTAATAAATCTTTTTACTTATAAAGGTTTGAACTTTTGAAGATTCCAGCTTACCTGTAAGTTTCTAACGGCAAGGTCCTCTACATTGTTGCTCGCTTAAGGCTTAGTTCACCCTATAGCAATGTATATATTGACACATTTTCCCCTCGAGTTTCTGTGATTCCCTACATCTCACCTTTCTTTGCAGACAAGCCATTTGAAATACCCTTCACTTATTTCACAGCCAATAAGTCTTTGAAATAATGTGTATTTTTAGAGAAATCTTCTTCTATAATTAGGCAGAAAATCTGACCTGCCATAGTTTTCAAAACAGCATAATTTCACTCTTCTCAATGATGAATCTGTTGTATTTCACAACCCTTGAGTATTTCGCTTTATCAATGACATGTACTTTAAAACTATTTTAGAGATCCCACCAGTCTTTGAAAACATCCGTGTTCCTTAGTTCAGTTCTAGTTGTATGTATATTTTCTGCCTTGCACCTGATTATTCCAACATCTGATGGATGGCCTATGTAATCTAATACTGGTATTGATTGTTTTTGCTGATTGCCTCCACTTGTAGCTGATTTCTTCTTTATTGTGTAAATTTAGATCATGAGCTCATGATTAGATAAACAGCTGACCTTGTAAGTGGCTTAGGTGTCAACACTCGTAATCTTCAACAGGAAGTCAGCAAAGATTTATTTGTGTCTCTACAATGAGTTACCCGCAAGGACCCCATTTTCTAGAAGTGTTGTTCCAGTACTCCCTCTAGAGGCAGGGTACTCAGACAGGGCTGCTTTGCGGCCACTGATGTGGGCCACGGCCATGGGCGGTCTGTGGCCCAGGCAGGAGCCTCTCGGCGTGTGTCCCAGGTAACCATCTGCTTGCGAACTTCGGTGACCTGTCAGGAAGCTACGATGCCCAGACCTATGGTTAGCTGTGCAGCGAGGTGTACTGCGCAGACAGGTTCCACACACACTTCAAGTAAGGGGTCGGCCTGAGTGGAAAGGTGAGAGTGTTGGCAGCTGTGCAGACAAAGAAGGCGCCCTTTGGCCTGGGCCTAAATGCTTGTGACACCCCACTGGGCCTCCCGGGCTCTGAGGGACCTGCCCTCGGCCACCTGCTCCCCTGCCCTTTGTTCAGTCACAGCAGAGATGGCCACACCCACTCCCTCATTGTGGGCAGTGTTCCAACCACCCTCTGCCCCGCCACCTCTCCGCAGCTTACCATGGACAACAGATGCTGCATTCTGAGGCAAGGGTATTCCGAGAATGCCAAGGGTAGACATAATGACCTTAAATGATTTCCTCTTGTGTCAGTTTTGGTAAACTTTAGGAGCTAGGAAATGGTCCACTTTACAGAAATGTTCAAATTTACTGGCATTTCATATATTCTCTGCTATAACATTGTCCTGATTCTTTCTATATATTCTTTAATTCTGTTTTTGTTTTCCTTAATCAAAGTGTGTCTTTTAAATCTGTTCAAACCGTATTCCTTGGACTTACTAAATCACCTCAATTTTACACGTTTTCTGTTGTATTAAGTTCTGCCCATATCTTTATTTATCTTTTTTCTATGTTCTCAGGGTTTATTGTTTTGATCTTCTGATGTCATTTAAAACACTTGGTTATTCATTTTAATGAATCTTTTTACTTATCAAGATTTGAACTTTTGAAGTTTCCAGCTTACTTGTACGTTTCACAGGATCAGGTCCTCTACATTGTTGATGGTCTAAGGCTTATTTCACCCTATAGCAAAGTATATATTGGCATATTTTCCCCTCGACTTTCTGTGATTCCCTACATCTCACCTTTCTTTGCAGACAAGCCATTTGAAATACCCTTCACTTATTTCACAGCCAATAAGTCTTTAAAATAATGTGTATTTTTTAGAGAAATCTTCTTCTATAATTAGGCAGAAAATCTGACCTGCCATAGTTTTCAAAACAGCATAATTTCACTCTTCTCAATGATGAATCTGTTCTATTACACAACCTTTGAGTATTTAGCTTTATCAATGACATGTAATTTAAAAACGTTTTAGAGATCCTACCAGTCTTTGAAAACATCCTTGTTCCTTGTTTCAGTTCCAGTTTTATGTATATTTTCTGCCTTGCACCTGATTATTCCAACATCTGATGGATGGCCTAGGGAATCTAATGCTGGTATTGATTGTTTTTGCTGATTGCCTCCCCTTGTAGCTGATTTCTTCATTATTGTGTAAATTTAGATCATGAGCTCATGATTAGCTAAACAGCTGACCTTGTAAGTGGCTTAGGTGTGAACGCTCGTAAGCTTCAGCAGGAAGTCGGCAAAGATTTATTTGTGTCTCTACAATGAGTTACCCGCAAGGACCCCATTTACTAGAAGTGTTGTTCCAATACTCCCTCTAGAGGCAGGGTACTCAGACAGGGCTACTTTGCGGCCACTGATGTGGGGCAGGGCCTGTGGGCGGTCTGTGGCCCAGGCAGGAGCCTCTCGGCGTGTGTCCCAGGGAACCATCTGCCTGCGAACTTCGCTCACCTGGCAGGAAGCTACGATGCCCAGACCTATGGTTAGCTATGCAGCAAGGTGTACAGCGCGGACAGGTTCCACACACACTTCAAGTACGAGGGCGTCCTGAGTGGAAAGGTGAGAGTTTGGGCAGCTGTGCAGACAAAGAAGGCGCCCTTTGGCCTGGGCCTAAATGCTTGTGACACCCCACTGGGCCTCCCGAACTCTGAGGGCCCTGCCCTGGGACCCCTGCTCCCCTGCCCTTTGATCAGTTACAGCAGAGATGGCCACACCCACTCCCTCTGTGAGGGCAGTGTTCCAACCTCCCTCAGCCCCGCCCCCTCTTCGCAGGTTACCATGGACTACTGATGCTGCATTCTGAGGCCAGGGCGTTCCGAGAATGCCCAACACAGTCATGATGACCTTAAATGATTCCCTCTTGTGTCAGTTTTGGTAAACTTTAGGAGGTAGGAAATGGTCCACTTTAGAGAAATGTTCAAATTTACTGGCATTGCATATATTCTCTGCTATAAGATTGTCTGATTCTTTCTGTATATTCTTGACTTATGTTTTTGTTTTCCTTAATCAAAGTGTGTCTTTTAAATCTTTTCAAAGAATATTCTTTGGACTTACTAAATCACCTCAATTTTATACGTTTTCTGTTGTATTAAGTTCTTCTCATATATTTATTTATCTTTCTTCTATGTTCTCAGGGTTTATTGTTTTGATCTTCTGATGTCAATTAAAACACTTGGTTATTCCTTTTAATAAATCTTTTTACTTATAAAGATTTGAACTTTTGAAGATTCCAGCTTACTTGTAAGTTTCTAAGGGCAAGGTCTTCTACATTGTTGCTCGCCTAAGGCTTAGTTCACCCTATAGCAATGTATATATTGACACATTTTCCCCTCGACATTCTGTGATTCCCTACATCTCACCTTTCTTTGTAGACAAGCCATTTGAAATACCCTTCACTTATTTCACAGCCAATAAGTCTTTGAAATAATGTGTATTTTTTAGAGAAATCTTCTTATATAATTAGGCAGAAATTCTGACCTGCCATAGTTTTCAAAACAGCATAATTTCACTCTTCTCAATGATGAATCTGTTGTATTAAACAACCATTGAGTATTTAGCTTTATCAATGACATGCACTTTAAAAATGTTTTAGAGATCCTACCAGTCTTTGAAAACATCCTTGTTCCTTGTTTCAGTTCCAGTATTGTGTATACTTTCTGCCTTGCACCTGATTATTCCAATGTCTGACCGATGTCCTAGGGAATCTAATTCTGGTATTGAATGTTTTTGCTGATTGTCTCCCCCTGTAGCTGATTTCTTCATTATTGTGTAAATTTAGATCATGAGCTCATGTTTAGCTAAACATCTGACTATATAAGAGGCTTATATGTGAACCCTGGTAAACTTCATCACAGAGTCCGCAAAGATTTATTTGTGTCCCTCCAATGAGTTGCCCGCGAGGGCCCCGTTCTCCACAAGTGTTGGTCCACCACTCCCTCTAGAGGCACGGCCTCAGACAGGGCTGCTTTGCGCCCCACGATCTGGGGCAGTGGCAGTGGGCGGCCTGTGGCCCGGGTAGGAGCCTCTTTGCGTGTGTCCCAGGGACCCATCTGCCTGCGAGCTTCCGTCTCCTGGAAGGAAGCTACGATGCCCAGACCTATGGTTAGCTGTGCAGCGAGGTGTACTGCGCAGACAGGTTCCACACACACTTCAATAAGAGGGCGGCCTGAGTGGAATGGTGAGAGTTTGGGCAGCTGTGCAGACAAAGAAGGCTTCCTTTGTCCTGGGCCTAAATGCTTGTGACACCCCACTGGGCCTGCCGGGCTCTGAGGGCCCTGCCCTGGGCCCCCTGCTCCCCTGCCCTTTGTTCAGTCACAGCAGAGATTGCCCCACGCACTCCCTCAGTGAAGGTCGTGTTCCAACCTCCCTAGGCCCCGCCTCCTCTCCGCAGGTTACCATGGACTACAGATGCTGCATTCTGAGGCCAGGGCATTCCGAGAATGCCAAGGGCAGACATGATGACCTTAAATGATTTCCTCTTGTGTCAATTTTGGTAAAGTTTAGCAGCTAGGAAATGGTCCACTTTACTCAAATGTTCAAATTCACTGGCATTTCAGATATTCTCTGCTATAACATTGTCCTGATTCTTTCTCTATATTCTTTACTTATGTTTTGGTTTTCCTTAATCAAAGTGTGTCTTTTAAATCTTGTCAAAGAATATTCTTTGGACTTACTACCTCAACTGAATTTTATACGTTTTCTGTGGTATTAAGTTCTGCTCATATCTGTATTTATCTTTTTTCTATGTTCTCAGGGTTTATTGTTTTGATCTTCTGATGTCAATTAAAACACTTGGTTATTCATTTTAATAAATCTTTTTACTTATAAAGATTTGAATTTTTAAAGATTCCATCTTACTTGTCAGTTTCTAAGGGTCAGGTCCTCTACATTGTGGCTGGCCAAAGGCTTAGTTCACAATATAGCAAAGTATATATTGACCTATTTTCCCCTCGACTTTCTGTGATTTCCTACATCTCACCTTTCTTTTCAGACAAGCCATTTGAAATAACCTTAACTTATTTCACAGCCAATAAGTCTTTGAAATAATGTGTAGTTTTCAGAGAAATCTTCTTATATATTTAGGCAGAAAATCTGCCCTGCCATAGTTTTCAAAACAGCATAATTTCACTCTTCTCAATGATGAATCTGTTGTATTACACAACCTTTGAGTATTTAGCTTTATCAATGACATGTACTTTAAAAATGTTTTAGAGATCCTTCCAGTCTTTGAAAACATCCTAGTTCCTTCTTTCAGTTCCAGTTTTGTGTATACTTTCTGCCTTGCACATGATTATTCCAACGTCTGATCGATGGCCTAGGGAATCTAATTCTGGTATTGATTGTTTTTGCTGATTGTCTCCCCTTGTAGCTAATTTCTTCATTATTGTGTAAATTTAGATCATGAGCTCATGTTTAGCTAAACATCTGACTTTGTAAGAGGCTTAGGTGTGAACACTCGTAAGTTTCATCAGAAAGTCCGCAAAGATTTATTTGTTTCCCTCCAATGAGTTGCCCACGAGGACCCCGTTGACTACCAGTGTTGGTCCACTACTCCCTCTAGAGGCACGGCCTCAGACAGGGCTGCTTTGTGCACCACGATCTATGGCAGTGGCAGTGGGTGGCCTGTGCCTGGGCAGGAGCCTCTCTGCATGTGTCCCAGGGACCTATCTGCCTGCGAACTTCGGTCACCTGGCAGGAAGCTACGATGCCCAGACCTATGGTTAGCTGTGCAGCGAGGTGTACTGCGTGGACAGGTTCCACACACACTTCAAGTAAGAGGGCGGACTGAGTGGAAATTTGAGAGTTTGGGCAGCTGTGCAGACAAAGAAGGCGCCCTTTGTCCTGGGCCTAAATGCTTGTGACACCCCACTGGGCCTGCCGGGCTCTGAGGGCCCTGCCCTGGGCCCCCTGCTCCCCTACCCTTTGTTCAGTCACAGCAGAGATGTCCACACCCACTCCCTCTGTGAGGCCAGTGTTCCAAACTCCCTCAGCCCCGTCCCCTCTCCACACGTTATCATGGACTAAGATGCTGCATTCTGAGTCCAGGGCATTCCGAGAATGCCATGGGCTGACATGAAGACCTTAAATGATTTCCTCTTGTGTCAGTTTGGTAAATTTTAGGAGCTAGGAACTGGTCCACTTTACACAAACGTTCAAATTTACTGGCATTTCATATACTCTCTGCTATAACATTGTCCTGATTTTTTCTGTATATTCTTTAATTATGTTTTTTTTTCCTTAATCAAAGTGTGTCTTTTAATTTTGTCAAAGAATATTCTTTGGACTTACTACATCACCTGAATTTTATACGTTTTCTATTGTATTAAGTTCTGGTCATATCTTTATTTATATTTTTTCTATGTTCCCAGGTTTATTGTTTTGATCTTCTGATGTCAATTAAAACACTTGGTTATTCATTTTAATAAATCTTTTTACTTCTAAAGATTTGAACTTTACAAGATTCCAGCTTACTTGTAAGTTTCTAAGGGTCAGGTCCTCTACATTGTGGCTGGCCTAAGTCTTAGTTCACCATATAGCAATGTATATATTGACCTATTTTCCCCTCGACTTTCTGTGATTCCCTACATCTCACCTTTCTTTGCAGACAAGCCATTTGAAATAACCTTAACTTATTTCACAGCCAATAAGTCTTTGAAATAATGTGTAATTTTTAGAGAAATCTTCTTATATAATTAGGCAGAAAATCTGACCTGCCATAGTTTTCAAAACAGCATAATTTCATTCTTCTCAATGTTGAATCTGTTGTATTACACAACCTTTGAGTATTTAGCTTTATCAATGACATATACTTTAAAAATGTTTTAGAGATCCTACCAGTCTTTGAAAACATCCTTGTTCCTTTTTTCAGTTCCAGTTTTTTGTATACTTTCTGCCTTGCACCTGATTATTCCAACATCTGATGGTTGGCCTAGGGAATCTAATTCTGGTATTGATTGTTTTTGCTGCTTGTCTCCCCTTGTAGCTGATTTCTTCATTATTGTGTAAATTTAGATCATGAGCTCATGTTTAGCTAAACACCTGACCTTGTAAGAGGCTTAGGTGTTAACGCTCGTAAGCTTCACAGAAAGTCCGCAAAGATTTTTTGTGTCCCTCCAATGAGTTACCCGCGCGGACCCCTTTTTCTACAAGTGTTGGTCCACTACTCCCTCTAGAGGCTGGGACTCAGACAGGACTGCTTTGCTGCCCCCGATCTGGGATAGTGGCTTTGGGCGGCCTGTGGCCTGGGCAGGAGGCTCGCCACGTGTGTCCCACGACCCATCTCCCTGTGAACTTCGGTCACCTGGCAGGAAGCTATGATGCCCAGACCTATGGTTAGCTTTGCAGCGAGGTGTACTGCGCGGACCGGTTCCACACACACTTCAAGTAAGAGGACGGCCTGAGTGGAAAGTTGAGAGTTTGGGCAGCGCTGCAGACGAAGAAGGCACACTTTGGCCTGGGCCTAAATGCTTGTGACACACGACTGGCCCTGCCGGGTTCTGAGGGCCCTGCCATTGGCCCCCTTCTCCCATGCCCTTTGTTCAGTCACAGCAGAGATGGCCCCACCCACTCCCTCAGTGAAGGCAGTGTTCCAGCCTCCCTCAGCCCCGCCCCCACTCCGCAGGTTACCATGGACTACAGATGCTGCATTCTGAGGCCAGGGCGTTCCGAGAATGCCAAGGGCAGACATGATGACCTTAAATGATTTCCTCTTGTGTCAATTTTGGTAAACTTTAGGAGCTAGGAAATGGTCCACTTTACACAAATGTTCAAATTTACTGGCATTTCATATATTCTCTGCTATAACATTGTCCTGATTCTTTCTGTATATTCTTTACTTATGTTTTGGTTTTCCTTAATCAAAGTGTGTCTTTTAAACTTTGTCAAAGAATATTCTTTGGACTTACTACCTCAACTGAATTTTATACGTTTTCTGTGGTATTAAGTTCTGCTCATATCTGTATTTATCTTTTTTCTATGTTCTCAGGGTTTATTGTTTTGATCTTCTGATGTCAATTAAAACACTTGGTTATTCATTTTAATCAATCTTTTTACTTATAAAGATTTGAATTTTTAAAGCTTCCAGCTTACTTATAAGTTTCTAAGGGTCACGTCCACTACATTGTGGCTGGCCAAAGGCTTAGTTCACAATATAGCAAAGTATATATTGACCTATTTTCCCCTCGACTTTCTGTGATTTCCTATAACTCACCTTTCTTTGCAGACAAGCCATTTGAAATAACCTTAACTTATTTCACAGCCAATAAGTCTTTGAAATAATGTGTAGTTTTCAGAGAAATCTTCTTATATATTTAGGCAGAAAATCTGACCTGCCATAGTTTTCAAAACAGCATAATTTCACTCTTCTCAATGATGAATCTGTTGTATTACACAACCTTTGAGTATTTAGCTTTATCAATGACATGTACTTTAAAAATGTTTTAGAGATCCTACCAGTCTTTGAAAACATCCTTGTTCCTTGTTTCAGTTCCACTTTTATGTATATTTTCTGCCTTGCACCTGATTATTCCAACGTCTGACCGATGTCCTAGGGAATCTATTTCTGGTATTGATTGTTTTTGCTGATTGTCTCCCCCTGTAGCTGATTTCTTCATTATTGTGTAAATTTAGATCATGAGCTCATGTTTAGCTAAACATCTGACTATGTAAGAGGCTTATATGTGAACCCTCGTAAACTTCATCACAGAGTCCGCAGAGATTTATTTGTGTCCCTCCAATGAGTTCCCCGCGAGGGCCCCGTTCTCTACAAGTGTTGGTCCACCACTCCCTCTAGAGGCACGGCCTCAGACAGGGCTGCTTTGCGCCCCACGATCTGGGGCAGTGGCAGTGGGCGGCCTGTGTCCCGGGTAGGAGCCTCTCTGCGTGAGTCCCAGGGACCCATCTGCCTGCGAGCTTCCGTCACCTGGCAGGAAGCTACGATGCCCAGACCTATGGTTAGCTGTGCAGCGAGGTGTACTGCGCGGACAGGTTCCACACACACTTCAAGTACGAGGGCGGCCTGAGTGGAATGGTGAGAGTTTGGGCAGCTCTGCAGACAAAGAAGGCTTCCTTTGTCCAGGGCCTAAATGCTTGTGACACCCCACTGGGCCTGCCGGGCTCTTAGGGCCCTGCCCTGGGCCCCCTGCTCCCCTGACCTTTGTTCAGTCACAGCAGAGATGGCCCCACGCACTCCCTCAGTGAAGGCCGTGTTCCAACCTCCCTCAGCCCCGCCTCCTCTCCGCAGGTTACCATGGACTACAGATGCTGCATTCTGAGGCCAGGGCATTCCGAGAATGCCAAGGGCAGACATGATGACCTTAAATGATTTCCTCTTGTGTCAATTTTGGTAAAGTTTAGGAGCCAGGAAATGGTCCACTTTACACAAATGTTCAAATTTACTGGCATTTCAGATATTCTCTGCTATAACATTGTCCTGATTCTTTCTCTATATTCTTTACTTATGTTTTGGTTTTCCTTAATCAAAGTGTGTCTTTTAAATCTTATCAAAGAATATTCTTTGGACTTACTACCTCAACTGAATTTTATACGTTTTCTGTGGTATTAAGTTCTGCTCATATCTGTATTTATCTTTTTTCTATGTTCTCAGGGTTTATTGTTTTGATCTTCTGATGTCAATTAAAACACTTGGTTATTCATTTTAATCAATCTTTTTACTTATAAAGATTTGAATTTTTAAAGATTCCACCTTACTTGTCAGTTTCTAAGGGTCAGGTCCTCTACATTGTGGCTGGCAAAAGGCTTAGTTCACAATATAGCAAAGTATATATTGACCTATTTTCCCCTCGACTTTCTGTGATTTCCTACATCTCTCCTTTCTTTGCAGACAAGCCATTTGAAATAACCTTAACTTATTTCACAGCCAATAAGTCTTTGAAATAATGTGTAGTTTTCAGACAAATCTTCTTATATATTTAGGCAGAAAATCTGCCCTGCCATAGTTTTCAAAACAGCATAATTTCACTCTTCTCACTGATGAATCTGTTGTATTACACAACCTTTGAGTATTTAGCTTTATCAATGACATGTACTTTAAAAATGTTTTAGAGATCCTACCAGTCTTTGAAAACATCCTTGTTCCTTGTTTCAGTTCCAGTTTTATGTATATTTTCTGCCTTGCACCTGATTATTCCAACGTCTGCTCGATGGCCTAGGGCATCTAATTCTGGTATTGATTGTTTTTGCTGATTGTCTCCCCCTGTAGCTGATTTTTTCATTATTGTGTAAAATTAGATCATGAGCTCATGTTTAGCTAAACATCTGACTTTGTAAGAGGCTTAGGTGTGAACACTCGTAAGTTTCATCAGAAAGTCCGCAAAGATTTATTTGTGTCCCTCCAATGAGTTGCCCGCGAGGACACCATTTACTACAAGTGTTGGTCCACTACTCCCTCTAGAGGCACGGCCTCAGACAGGGCTGCTTTGTGCCCCACGATCTGTGGCAGTGGCAGTGGGGGGCCTGTGGCCGGGGCAGGAGCCTCTCTGCGTGTGTCCAGGGACCCATCTGCCTGCGGACTTCGGTCACCTGGCAGGAAGCTATGATGCCCAGACCTATGGTTAGCTTTGCAGCGAGGTGTACTGCGCGGACAGGTTCTACACACACTTCAATTAACAGGGCGCCCTGAGTGGAAAGGTGAGAGTTTGGGCAGCTGTGCAGACAAAGAAGGCGCACTTTGGCCTGGGCCTAAATGCTTGTGACACCCCACTGATCCTGCCGGGCTCTGAGGGCCCTGCCCTTGGTCCCCTGCTCCCCTGACCTTTGTTCAGTCACAGCAGAGATGGCCACACCCACTCCCTCTGTGAGGGCAGTGTTCCAAACTCCCTCAGCCCCGCCCCCTCTCCACAGGTTACCATGGACTAAAGATGCTGCATTCTGAATCCAGGGCATTCCGAGAATGCCAAGGGCTGACATGATGACCTTAAATGATTTCCTCTTGTGTCAGTTTTGGTAAATTTTAGGAGCTAGGAACTGGTCCACTTTACACAAACTTTCAAATTTACTGGCATTTCATATACTCTCTGCTATAACATTGTCCTGATTCTTTCTGTATATTCTTTACTTATGTTTTGGTTTTCCTTAATCAAAGTGTGTCTTTTAATCTTGTCAAAGAATATTCTTTGGACTTACTACATCACCTGAATTTTATACGTTTTCAACTGTATTAAGTTCTGCTCATATCTTTATTTATATTTTTTCTATGTTCTCAGGTTTATTGTTTGATATTCTGATGTCAATTAAAACACTTGGTTATTCATTTTAATAAATCTTTTTACTTATAAAGATTTGAACTTTTCAAGATTCCAGCTTACTTGTAAGTTTCTAAGGGTCAGGTCCTCTACATTGTGGCTGGCCTAAGTCTTAGTTCATCATATAGCAATGTATATATTGACCTATTTTCCCATCGACTTTCTGTGATTCCCTACATCTCACCTTTCTTTTCAGACAAGCCATTTGAAATACCCTTAACTTATTTCACAGCCAATAAGTCATTGAAATAATGTGTATTTTTTAGAGAAATCTTCTTATATAATTAGGCAGAAAATCTGACCTGCCATAGTTTTCAAAACAGCATAATTTCACTCTTCTCAATGTTGAATATGTTGTATTACACAACAATTTAGTATTTAGCTTTATCAATGACATGTACTTTAAAAATGTTTTAGAGATCCTACCAGTCTTTGAAAACATCCTTGTTCCTTGTTTCAGTTCAAGTTTTATGTATACTTTCTGACTTGCACCTGAGTATTCCAACATCTGATGGTTGGCCTAGGGAATCTAATTCTGGTATTGATTGTTTTTGCTGCTTGTCTCCCCTTGTAGCTGATTTCTTCATTATTGTGTAAATTTAGATCATGAGCTCATGTTTAGATAAACAGCTGACCTTGTAAGAGGCTTTGGTGTGAACGCTCGTAAGCTTCAGCGGAAAGTCTGCAAAGATTTTTTTGTGTCCCTCCAATGAGTTACCCGCGCGGACCCCTTTTTCTACAAGTGTTGGTCCACTACTCCCTCTAGAGGCTGGGACTCAGACAGGACTGCTTTGCTGCCCCCGATCTGGGATAGTGGCTTTGGGCGGCCTGTGGCCTCGGCAGGAGTCTCCCCACGTGTGTCCCACGACCCATCTGCCTGCGAACTTCAGTCACCTGGCAGGAAGCTATGATGCCCAGACCTATGGTTAGCTTTGCATCGAGGTGTACTGCTAGGACCGGTTCCACACACACTTCAAGTAAGAGGGCGGCCTGAGTGGAAAGGTGAGAGTTTGGGCAGCTGTGCAGAAAAAGAAGGCGCACTTTGGCCTGTGCCTAAATGCTTGTGACACACGACTGGGCCTGCCGGGCTCTGAGGGCCCTGCCGTGGGCCCCCTTCTCCCCTGCCTTTTGTTCAGTCACAGCAGAGATGGCCCCACCCACTCCCTCAGTGAAGGCAGTGTTCCAACCTCCCTCAGCCCCGACCTCTCTCCCCAGGTTACCATGGACTACAGATGCTGCATTCTGAGGCCAGGGCGTTCCGAGAATGCCAAGGGCAGACATGATGACCTTAAATGATTTCCTCTTGTGTCAATTTTGGTAAAGTTTAGGAGCTAGGAAATGGTCCACTTTACACAAATGTTCAAATTTACTGGCATTTCAGATATTCTCTGCTATAACATTGTCCTGATTCTTTGTGTATATCCTTTATTTATGTTTTCGTTTTCCTTAATCAAAGTGTGTCTTTTAAATCTTGTCAAAGAATATTCTTTGGACTTACTACCTCAACTGAATTTTACACGTTTTCTGTGGTATTAAGTTCTGCTCATATCTTTATTTATCTTTTTTCTATGTTCTCAGGGTTTATTGTTTTGATCTTCTGATGTCAATTAAAACACTTGGTTATTCATTTTAATAAATCTTTTTACTTATAAAGATTTGAATTTTCAAAGCTACCAGCTTACTTGTAAATTTCTAAGGGTCAGGTCCTCTACATTGGGGCTGGCCAAAGGCTTAGTTCACAATATAGCAAAGTATATATTGACCTATTTTCCCCTCGACTTTCTGTGATTTCTTACATCTCACCTTTATTTGCAGACAAGCCGTTTGAAATAACCTTAACTTATTTCACAGCCAATAAATCTTTGAAATAATGTGTAGTTTGCAGAGAAATCTTCTTATATATGTAGGCAGAAAATATGACCTGCCATAGTTTTCAAAACAGCATAATTTCACTCTTCTCAATGATAAATCTGTTGTATTACACAACCTTTGAGTATTTATCTTTATCAATGACATGTACTACAAAAATGTTTTAGAGATCCTACCAGTCTTTGAAAACATCCTTGTTCCTTGTTTCAGTTCCAGTTTTATGTATATTTTTTAGCCTTGCACCTGATTATTCCAACGTCTGATCGATGGCTTAGGAAATCTAATTCTGGTATTGATTGTTTTTGCTGATTGTCTCCCCCTGTAGCTGATTTCTTCATTATTGTGTAAAATTAGATCATGAGCTCATGTTTAGCTAAACATCTGACTATGTAAGAGGCTTATGTGTGAACCCTCGTAAGCTTCATCACAGAGTCCGCAAAGATTTATTTGTGTCCCTCCAATGAGTTGCCCGCGAGGGCCCCGTTTTCTACTAGGGTTGGTCCACTACTCCCTCTAGAGGTACGGCCTCAGACAGGGCTGCTTTGCGCGCCACGATCTGGGGCAGTGGCAGTGGGCGGCCTGTGGCCCGGGTAGGAGCCTCTCTGCGTGTGTCCCAGTGACCCATCTGCCTGCGAGCTTTCGTCACCTGGCAGGAAGCTACGATGCCCAGACCTATGGTTAGCTGTGCAGCGAGGTGTACTGCGCGGACAGGTTCCACACACACTTCAATAAGAGGGCGGCCTGAGAGGAAAGGTGAGAGTTTGGGCAGCTGTGCAGACAAAGAAGGCTTCCTTTGTCCTGGGCCTAATTGCTTGTGACACCCCACTGGGCCTGCTGGGCTCTGAGGGTCCTGCCCTGGGCCCCCTGCTCCCCTGCCCTTTGTTCAGTCACAGCAGAGATGGCCCCACCCACTCCCTCTGTGAGGGCCCTGTTCCTAACTCCCTCAGCCCCGCCCCCTCTCCGCAGGTTACCATGGACTACAGATGCTGCATTCTGAGGCCAGGGCATTCCGAGAATGCCAAGGGCAGACATGATGACCTTAAATGATTTCCTCTTGTGTCAGTTTTGGTAAACTTTAGGAGCTAGCAACTGGTCCACTTTACACAAATGTTCAAATTTACTGGCATTTCATATATTCTCTGCTATAACATTGTCCTGATTCTTTCTGTATATTCTTTACTTATGTTTTGGTTTTCCTTAATCAAAGTGTGTCTTTTAAACCTTGTCAAAGAATATTCTTTGGACTTACTACCTCAGCTGAATTTTATACGTTTTCTGTTGTATTAAGTTCTGCTCATATATTTATTTATCTTTCTTCTATGTTCTCAGGGTTTATTGTTTTGATCTTCTGATGTCAATTAAAACACTTGGTTATTCCTTTTAATAAATCTTTTTACTTATAAAGATTTGAACTTTTGAAGATTCCAGCTTACTTGTAAGTTTCTAAGGGCAAGGTCTTCTACATTGTTGCTCGCCTAAGGCTTAGTTCACCCTATAGCAATGTATATATTGACACATTTTCCCCTCGACTTTCTGTGATTCCCTACATCTCACCTTTCTTTGCAGACAAGCCATTTGAAATACCCTTCACTTATTTCACAGCCAATAAGTCTTTGAAATAATGTGTATTTTTTAGAGAAATCTTCTTATATAATTAGGCAGAAAATCTGTCCTGCCATAGTTTTCAAAACAGCATAATTTCACTCTTCTCAATGATCAATCTGATGTATTACACAACCTTTGAGTATTTAGCTTTATCAATGACATGTACTTTAAAACTATTTTAGAGATCCTACCAGTCTTTGAAAACATCCGTGTTCCTTAGTTCAGTTCCAGTTGTATGTATATTTTCTGCCTTGCACCTGATTATTCCAACATCTGATGGATGGCCTATGTAATCTAATACTGGTATTGATGGTTTTTGCTGATTGCCTCCACTTGTAGCTGATTTCTTCTTTATTGTGTAAATTTAGATCATGAGCTCATGATTAGATAAACAGCTGACCTTGTAAGTGGCTTAGGTGTCAACACTCGTAAGCTTCAACAGGAAGTCAGCAAAGATTAATTTGTGTCTCTACAATGAGTTACCCGCAAGGACCCCATTTTCTAGAAGTGTTGTTCCAGTACTCCCTCTAGAGGCAGGGTACTCAGACATGGCTGATTTGCGGCCACTGATGTGGGCCAGGGCCATGGGCGGTCTGTGTCCCAGACAGGAGCCTCTCGGCGTGTGTCCCAGGTAACCATCTGCTTGTGAACTTCGGTGAACTGGCAGGAAGCTACGATGCGCAGACATATGGTTAGCTGTGCAGCGAGGTGTACTGCGCAGACAGGTTCCACACACACTTCAAGTAAGGGGTCGGCCTGAGTGGAAAGGTGAGAGTGTTGGCAGCTGTGCAGACAAAGAAGGCGCCCTTTGGCCTGGGCCTAAATGCTTGTGACACCCCACTGGGCCTGCCGGGCTCTGAGGGCTCTGCTCTCGGCACCCTGCTCCCCTGCCCTTTGTTCAGTCACAGCAGAGATGGCCACACCCACTCCCTCATTGTGGGCAGTGTTCCAACCTCCCTCTGCCCCGCCACCTCTCCGCAGCTTACCATGGACAACAGATGCTGCATTCTGAGGCCAGGGTATTCCGAGAATGCCAAGGGCAGACATAATGACCTTAATTGATTTCCTCTTGTGTAGTTTTGGTAAACTTTAGGAGCTAGGAAATGGTCCACTTTACAGAAATGTTCAAATTTACTGGCATTTCATATATTCTCTGCTATAACATTGTCCTGATTCTTTCTATATATTCTTTAATTCAGTTTTTGTTTTCCTTAATCAAAGTGTGTCTTTTAAATCTGTTCAAACCGTATTCTTTGGAATTACTAAATCACCTCAATTTTATACGTTTTCTGTTGTACTAAATTCTGCCCATATCTTTATTTATCTTTTTTCTATGTTCTCAGGGTTTATTGTTTTGATCTTCTGATGTCATTTAAAACACTTGGTTATTCATTTTAATGCATCTTTTTACTTATCAAGATTTGAACTTTTGAAGATTCCAGCTTACTTGTACGTTTCACAGGATCAGGTCCTCTACATTGTTGATGGTCTAAGGATTATTTCACCCTATAGCAAAGTATATATTGACATATTTTCCCTCGACTTTCTGTGATTAACTACATCTCACCTTTCTTTGCAGACAAGCCATTTGAAATACCCTTAACTTATTTCACAGCCAATAAGTCTTTAAACTAATGTGTATTTTTAGAGAAAACTTATTATATAATTAGGCAGAAAATCTGACCTGCCATAGTTTTCAAACAGCATAATTTCACTCTTCTCAATGATGAATCTGTTCTATTACACAACCTTTGAGTATTTCGATTTATCAATGACATGTAATTTAAAAACGTTTTAGAGATCCTACCAGTCTTTGAAAACATCCTTGTTCCTTGTTTCAGTTCCAGTTTTATGTATATTTTCTACCTTGCACCTGATTATTCCAACATCTGATGGATGGCCCAGGGAATCTATTTCTGGTATTGATTGTTTTTGCTGATTGTCTCCCCTTGTAGCTGATTTCTTCATTATTGTGTAAATTTAGATCATGAGCTCATGTTTAGCTAAACAGCTGACCTTGTAAGTGGCTTAGGTGTGAACGCTCGTAAGCTTCAGCAGAAAGTTGGCAAAGATTTATTTGTGTCCCACCAATGAGTTGCCCTCGAGGACCCCGTTTTCTACAAGTGTTGGTCCAATACTCCCTCTAGAGGCAGGGGACTCAGACAGGTCTGCTTTGCGTCCCCCGATCTGGGGCAGGGGCTGTGGGCGGCTTGTGGGCCCGGCAGGAGCCTCTCTGCGTGTGTCCCAGGGACCCATCTGCCAGGGAACTTCGGTCAACGGCACTAAGCTACGATGCCCAGACCTATGGTTAGCTATGCAGCAAGGTGTACTGCGCGGACAGGTTCCACACAAACTTCAAGTACGAGGGCGGCCTGAGTGGAAAGGTGAGAGTTTGGGCAGCTGTGCAGACAAAGAAGGCGCCCTTTGGCCTGGGCCTAAATGCTGGTGACACCCCACTGGGCCTCCCGAACTCTGAGGGCCCTGCCCTGGGACCACTGCTCCCCTGCCCTTTGATCAGTCACAGCAGAGATGGCCACACCCACTCCCTCTGTGAGGGCAGTGTTCCAACATCCCTCAGCCCCGCCCCCTCTTCGCAGGTTACCATGGACTACAGATGCTGCATTCTGAGGCCAGGGCGTTCCGAGAATGCCCAGGGCAGACATGATGACCTTAAATGATTCCCTCTTGTGTCAGTTTTGGTAAACTTTAGGAGCTAGGAAATGGTCCACTTTACAGAAATGTTCAAATTTACTGGCATTGCATATATTCTCTGCTATAAGATTGTCTGATTCTTTCTGTATATTCTTGACTTATGTTTTTGTTTTCCTTAATCAAAGTGTGTCTTTTAAATCTTTTCAAAGAATATTCTTTGGACTTACTAAATCACCTCAATTTTATATGTTTTCTGTTGTATTAAGTTCTGCTCATATCTTTATTTATCTTTTTTCTATATTCTCAGGGTTTATTGTTTTGATCTTCTGATGCCAATTAAAACACTTGGTTATTCCTTTTAATAAATCTTTTTACTTATAAAGATTTGAACTTTTGAAGATTCCAGCTTACTTGTAAGTTTCTAAGGCTAAGGTCCTCTACATTGTTGCTCGCCTAAGGCTTAGTTCACCCTATAGCAATGTATATATTGACACATTTTCCCCTGGACTTTCTGTGATTCCCTACATCTCACCTTTCTTTGCAGACAAGCCATTTGAAATACCCTTCACTTATTTCACAGCCTATAAGTCCTTGAAATAATGTGTATTTTGTAGAGAAATCTTCTTCTATAATTAGGCAGAAAATCTGACCTGCCATAGTTTTCAAAACAGCATAATTTCACTCTTCTCAATGATGAATCTGTTGTATTTCACAACCTTTGAGTATTTCGCTTTATCAATGACATGTAATTTAAAAACGTTTTAGAGATCCTACCAGTCTTTGAAAACATCCTTGTTCCTTGTTTCAGTTCCAGTTTTATGTATATTTTCTGCCTTGCACCTGATTATTCCAACATCTGATGGATGGCCTAGGGAATCTAATTCTGGTATTGATTGTTTTTGCTGATTGCCTCCCCTTGTAGCTGATTTCTTCATTATTGTGTAAATTTAGATCATGAGCTCATGATTAGCTAAACAGCTGACCTTGTAAGTGGCTTAGGTGTCAATGCTCGTAAGCTTCAACAGGAAGTCGGCAAAGATTTATTTGTGCCTCTACAATGAGTTCCCCGCAAGGACCCCATTTTCTAGAAGTGTTGTTCCAATACTCCCTCTAGAGGCAGGGTACTCAGACAGGGCTACTTTGCTGCCACTGATGTGGGGCAGGGCCATGGGCGGTCTGTGGCCCAGGCAGGAGCCTCTCGGCGTGTGTCCCAGGGAACCATCTGCCTGCGAACTTCGGTCAACTGTCAGGAAGCTACGATGCGCAGACCTATGGTTAGCTGTGCAGAGAAGTGTACTGCGCAGACAGGTTCCACACACACTTCAAGTAAGGGGTCGGCCTGAGTGGAAAGGTGAGAATGTTGGCAGCTGTGCAGACAAAAAGGCGCCCTTTGGCCTGGGCCTAAATGTTGTGACACCCCACTGGGCCTGCCGGGCTCTGAGGGCCCTGCCCTGGGTCGCCTGCTCCCCTGCCCTTTGTTCAGTCACAGCAGAGATGGCCACACCCACTCCCTCATTGTGGGCTGTGTCCCAAACACCCTCTGCCCCGCCACCTCTCCGCAGCTTACCATGGACAACAGATGCTGCATTCTGAGGCCAGGGTATTCCGAGAATGCCAATGGCAGACATAATGACCTTAAATGATTTCCTCTTGTGTCAGTTTTGGTAAACATTAGGAGCTAGGAAATGGTCCACTTTAGAGAAATGTTCAAATTTACTGGCATTTCATATATTCTCAGCTATAAGTTTGTCTGATTCTTTCTGTATATTCCTGACATATTTTTGTCTTCCTTAATCAAAGTGTGTCTTTTAAATCTGTTCAAACCGTATTCTTTGGACTTACTAAATCTCCTCAATTTTATACGTTTTCTGTTGTATTAAGTTCTGCTCTTATCTTTATGTATCTTTTTTCTATGTTCTCAGGGTTTATTGTTTTGATCTTCTGATGTCAATTAAAACACTTGGTTATTCCTTTTTATAAATCTTTTTACTTATAAAGGTTTGAACTTTTGAAGATTCCAGCTTACCTGTAAGTTTCTAAGGGCAAGGTCCTCTACATTGTTGCTCGCTTAAGGCTTAGTTCACCCTATAGCAATGTATATATTGACACATTTTCCCCTCGACTTTCTGTGATTCCCTACATCTCACCTTTCTTTGCAGACAAGCCATTTGAAATACCCTTCACTTATTTCACAGCCAATAAGTCTTTGAAATAATGTGTATTTTTTAGAGAAATCTTCTTATATAATTAGGCAGAAAATCTGACCTGCCATAGTTTTCAAAACAGCATAATTTCACTCTTCTCAATGATAAATCTGTTGTATTACACAACCTTTGAGTATTTCGCTTTATCAATGACATGTACTTTAAAACTATTTTAGAGATCCCACCAGTCTTTGAAAACATCCGTGTTCCTTAGTTCAGTTCCAGTTGTATGTATATTTTCTGCCTTGCACCTGATTATTCCAACATCTGATGGATGGCCTAGGGAATCTAATTCTGGTATTGATTGTTTTTGCTGATTGCCTCCCCTTGTAGCTGATTTCTTCATTATTGTGTAAATTTATATCATGAGCT
This sequence comes from Mesoplodon bidens, assembly GCF_964165515.1. Lineage (NCBI taxonomy): Eukaryota > Metazoa > Chordata > Mammalia > Artiodactyla > Ziphiidae > Mesoplodon > Mesoplodon bidens. The sequence goes on from NC_138180.1 coordinate 9,899,293, forward strand.
CATGATTAGCTAAAGAGCTGACTTGTAAGTGGCTTAGGTGTCAATACTTGTAAGCTTCAACAGGAAGTCAGCAAAGATTTATTTGTGTCTCTACAATGAGTTACCCTCAAGGACCCCATTTTCTAGAAGTGTTGTTCCAGTACTCCCTCTAGAGGCAGGGTACTCAGACAGGGCTGCTTTGCGGCCACTGATGTGGGCCACGGCCATGGGCGGTCTGTGGCCCAGGCAGGAGCCTCTCGGCGTGTGTCCCAGGTAACCATCTGCTTGCGAACTTCGGTGACCTGTCAGGAAGCTACGATGCCCAGACCTATGGTTAGCTGTGCAGCGAGGTGTACTGCCCAGACAGGTTCCACACACACTTCAAGTAAGGGGTCGGCCTGAGTGGAAAGGTGAGAGTGTTGGCAGCTGTGCAGACAAAGAAGGCGCCCTTTGGCCTGGGCCTAAATGCTTGTGACATCCCACTGGGCCTCCCGGGCTCTGAGGGCCCTGCCCTCGGCCACCTGCTCCCCTGCCCTTTGTTCAGTCACAGCAGAGATGGCCACACCCACTCCCTCATTATGGGCAGTGTTCCAACCAACCTCTGCCCCGCCACCTCTCCGCAGCTTACCATGGACAACAGATGCTGCATTCTGAGGCCAGGGTATTCCGAGAATGCCAAGGGCAGACATAATGACCTTAAATGATTTGCTCTTGTGTCAGTTTTGGTAAATTTTAGGAGCAAGGAAATGGTCCACTTTACAGAAATGTTCAAATTTACTGGCATTTCATATATTCTCTGCTCTAACATTGTCCTGATTCTTTCTATATATTCTTTAATTCTGTTTTTGTTTTCCTTAATCAAAGTGTGTCTTTTAAATCTGTTCAAACCGTATTCTTTGGACTTACTAAATCACCTCAATTATACGTTTTCTGTTGTATTAAGTTCTGCCCATATCTTTATTTATCTTTTTTCTATGTTCTCAGGGTTTATTGTTTTGATCTTCTGATGCCATTTAAAACACTTGGTTATTCATTTTAATGAATCTTTTTACTTATCAAGATTTGAACTTTTGAAGATTCCAGCTTACTTGTACGTTTCACAGGATCAGGTCCTCTACATTGTTGATGGTCTAAGGCTTATTTCGCCCTATAGCAAAGTATATATTGACATATTTTCCCGCGACTTTCTGTGATTCCCTACGTCTCACCTTTCTTTGCAGACAAGCCATTTGAAATACCCTTAACTTATTTCACAGCCAATAAGTCTTTAAAATAATATGTATTTTTTAGAGAAAACTTCTTCTATAATTAGGCAGAAAATCTGACCTGCCATAGTTTTCAAAACAGCATAATTTCACTCTTCTCAATGATGAATCTGTTCTATTACACAACCTTAGAGTATTTAGCTTTATCAATGACATGTAATTTAAAAACGTTTTAGAGATCCTACCAGTCTTTGAAAACATCCTTGTTCCTTGTTTCAGTTCCAGTTTTATGTATATTTTCTGCCTTGCACCTGATTATTCCAACATCTGATGGATGGCCTAGGTAATCTAATTCTGGTATTGATTGTTTTTGCTGATTGCCTCCCCTTGTAGCTGATTTCTTCATTATTGTGTAAATTTAGATCATGAGCTCATGATTAGCTAAACAGCTGACCTTGTAAGTGGCTTAGGTGTCAAAGCTCGTAAGCTTCAACAGGAAGTCGGCAAAGATTTATTTGTGTCTCTACAATGAGTTACCCGCAAGGACCCAATTTACTAGAAGTGTTGTTCCAATACTCCCTCTAGAGGCAGGGTACTCAGACAGGGCTACTTTGCGGCCACTGATGTGGGGCAGGGCCATGGGCGGTCTGTGGCCCAGGCAGGAGCCTCTCGGCGTGTGTCCCAGGGAACCATCTGCCTGCGAACTTCGGTCACCTGGCAGGAAGCTACGATGCCCAGACCTATGGTTAGCTGTGCAGCAAGGTGTACAGCGCGGACAGGTTCCACACACACTTCAAGTACGAGGGCGGCCTGAGTGGAAAGGTAAGAGTTTGGGCAGCTGTGCAGACAAAGAAGGCGCCCTTTGGCCTGGGCCTAAATGCTTGTGACACCCCACTGGGCCTCCCGAACTCTGAGGGCCCTGCCCTGGGACCCCTGATCCCCTGCCTTTTGATCAGTTACAGCAGAGATGGCCACACCCACTCCATCTGTGAGGGCAGTGTTCCAACCTCCCTCAGCCCCGCCCCCTCTTCGCAGGTTACCATGGACTACAGATGCTGCATTCTGAGGCCAGGGCGTTCCGAGAATGCCCAGGACAGACATGATGACCTTAAATGATTCCCTCTTGTGTCAGTTTTGGTAAACTTTAGGAGCTAGGAAATGGCCCACTTTAGAGAAATGTTCAAATTTACTGGCATTGCATATATTCTCTGCTATAAGTTTGTCTGATTCTTTCTGTATATTCTTGACTTATGTTTTTGTTTTCCTTAATCAAAGTGTGTCTTTTACATCTTTTTAAAGAATATTCTTTGGACTTACTAAATCACCTCAATTTTATACGTTTTCTGTTGTATTAAGTTCTGCTCATATATTTATTTATCTTTCTTCTATGTTCTCAGGGTTTATTGTTTTGATCTTCTGATGTCAATTAAAACACTTGGTTATTCCTTTTAATAAATCTTTTTACTTATAAAGATTTGAACTTTTGAAGATTCCAGCTTACTTGTAAGTTTCTAAGGGCAAGGTCTTCTACATTGTTGCTCGCCTAAGGCTTAGTTCACCCTATAGCAATGTATATATTGACACATTTTCCCCTCGACTTTCTGTGATTCCCTACATCTCACCTTTCTTTGCAGACAAGCCATTTGAAATACCCTTCACTTATTTCACAGCCAATAAGTCTTTGAAATAATGTGTATTTTTTAGAGAAATCTTCTTATATAATTAGGCAGAAAATCTGGCCTGCCATAGTTTTCAAAACAGCATAATTTCACTCTTCTCAATGATCAATCTGATGTATTACACAAGCTTTGAGTATTTAGCTTTATCAATGACATGTACTTTAAAACTATTTTAGAGATCCTACCAGTCTTTGAAAACATCCGTGTTCCTTAGTTCAGTTCCAGTTGTATGTATATTTTCTGCCTTGCACCTGATTATTCCAACATCTGATGGATGGCCTATTTAATCTAATACTGGTATTGATTGTTTTTGCTGATTGCCTCCACTTGTAGCTGATTTCTTCTTTATTGTGTAAATTTAGATCATTAGCTCATGATTAGATAAACAGCTGACCTTGTAAGTGGCTTAGGTGTCAACACTCGTAAGCTTCAACAGGAAGTCAGCAAAGATTTATTTGTGTCTCTACAATGAGTTACCCGCAAGGACCCCATTTTCTAGAAGTGTTGTTCCAGTACTCCCTCTAGAGGCAGGGTACTCAGACAGGGCTGATTTGCGGCCACTGATGTGGGCCAGGGCCATGGGCGGTCTGTGTCCCAGACAGGAGCCTCTCGGCGTGTGTCCCAGGTAACCATCTGCTTGTGAACTTCGGTGACCTGGCAGGAAGCTACGATGCGCAGACCTATGGTTAGCTGTGCAGCGAGGTGTACTGCGCAGACAGGTTCCACACACACTTCAAGTAAGGGGTCGGCCTGAGTGGAAAGGTGAGAGTGTTGGCAGCTGTGCAGACAAAGAAGGCGCCCTTTCGCCTGGGCCTAAATGCTTGTGACACCACACTGGGCCTGCCGGGCTCTGAGGGCCCTGCTCTCGGCACCCTGCTCCCCTGCCCTTTGTTCAGTCACAGCAGAGATGGCCACACCCACTCCCTCATTGTGGGCAGTGTTCCAACCTCCCTCTGCCCCGCCACCTCTCCGCAGCTTACCATGGACAACAGATGCTGCATTCTGAGGCCAGGGTATTCCGAGAATGCCAAGGGCAGACATAATGACCTTAATTGATTTCCTCTTGTGTAGTTTTGGTAAACTTTAGGAGCTAGGAAATGGTCCACTTTACAGAAATGTTCAAATTTACTGGCATTTCATATATTCTCTGCTATAACATTGTCCTGATTCTTTCTATATATTCTTTAATTCAGTTTTTGTTTTCCTTAATCAAAGTGTGTCTTTTAAATCTGTTCAAACCGTATTCTTTGGAATTACTAAATCACCTCAATTTTATACGTTTTCTGTTGTACTAAATTCTGCCCATATCTTTATTTATCTTTTTTCTATGTTCTCAGGGTTTATTGTTTTGATTTTCTGATGTCATTTAAAACACTTGGTTATTCATTTTAATGCATCTTTTTACTTATCAAGATTTGAACTTTTGAAGATTCCAGCTTACTTGTACGTTTCACAGGATCAGGTCCTCTACATTGTTGATGGTCTAAGGATTATTTCACCCTATAGCAAAGTATATATTGACATATTTTCCCTCGACTTTCTGTGATTAACTACATCTCACCTTTCTTTGCAGACAAGCCATTTGAAATACCCTTCACTTATTTCACAGCCAATAAGTCTTTAAACTAATGTGTATTTTTAGAGAAAACTTATTCTATAATTAGGCAGAAAATCTGACCTGCCATAGTTTTCAAAACAGCATAATTTCACTCTTCTCAATGATGAATCTGTTGTATTACACAACCTTTGAGTATTTCGATTTATCAATGACATGTAATTTAAAAACGTTTTAGAGATCCTACCAGTCTTTGAAAACATCCTTGTTCCTTGTTTCAGTTCCAGTTTTATGTATATTTTCTGCCTTGCACCTGATTATTCCAACATCTGATGGATGGCCTAGGGAATCTAATTCTGGTATTGATTGTTTTTGCTGATTGTCTCCCCTTGTAGCTGATTTCTTCATTATTGTGTAAATTTAGATCATGAGCTCATGTTTAGCTAAACATCTGACTTTGTAAGTGGCTTAGGTGTGAACGCTCGTAAGCTTCAGCAGAAAGTTGGCAAAGATTTATTTGTGTCCCACCAATGAGTTGCCCTCGAGGACCCCGTTTTCTACAAGTGTTGGTCCGATACTCCCTCTAGAGGCAGGGGACTCAGACAGGTCTGCTTTGCGTTCCCCGATCTGGGGCAGGGGCTGTGGGCGGCCTGTGGCCCCGGCAGGAGCCTCTCTGCGTGTGTCCCAGGGACCCATCTGCCAGGGAACTTCGGTCACCGGCACAAAGCTACGATGCCCAGACCTATGGTTAGCTATGCAGCAAGGTGTACTGCGCGGACAGGTTCCACACACACTTCAAGTACGAGGGCGGCCTGAGTGGAAAGGTGAGAGTTTGGGCAGCTGTGCAGACAAAGAAGGCGCCCCTTGGCCTGGGCCTAAATGCTGGTGACACCCCACTGGGCCTCCCGAACTCTGAGGGCCCTGCCCTGGGACCCCTGCTCCCCTGCCCTTTGATCAGTCACAGCAGAGATGGCCACACCCACTCCCTCTGTGAGGGCAGTGTTCCAACCTCCCTCAGCCCCGCCCCCTCTTCGCAGGTTACCATGGACTACAGATGCTGCATTCTGAGGCCAGGGCGTTCCGAGAATGCCCAGGGCAGACATGATGACCTTAAATGATTCCCTCTTGTGTCAGTTTTGGTAAACTTTAGGAGCTAGGAAATGGTCCACTTTACAGAAATGTTCAAATTTACTGGCATTTTATATATTCTCTGCTATAAGATTGTCTGATTCTTTCTGTATATTCTTGACTTATGTTTTTCTTTTCCTTAATCAAAGTGTGTCTTTTAAATCTTTTCAAAGAATATTTTTTGGACTTACTAAATCACCTCAATTTTATATGTTTTCTGTTGTATTAAGTTCTGCTCATATCTGTATTTATCTATTTTCTATATTCTCAGGGTTTATTGTTTTGATCTTCTGATGTCAATTAAAACACTTGGTTATTCCTTTTAATAAATCTTTTTACTTATAAAGATTTGAACTTTTGAAGATTCCAGCTTACTTGTAAGTTTCTAAGGGCAAGGTCCTCTACATTGTTGCTCGCCTAAGGCTTAGTTCACCCTATAGCAATGTATATATTGACACATTTTCCCCTGGACTTTCTGTGATTCCCTACATCTCACCTTTCTTTGCAGACAAGCCATTTGAAATACCCTTCACTTATTTCACAGCCAATAAGTCTTTGAAATAATGTGTATTTTTTAGAGAAATCTTCTTCTATAATTAGGCAGAAAATCTGACCTGCCATAGTTTTCAAAACAGCATAATTTCACTCTTCTCAATGATGAATCTGTTGTATTTCACAACCTTTGAGTATTTCGCTTTATCAATGACATGAAATTTAAAAACGTTTTAGAGATCCTACCAGTCTTTGAAAACATCCGTGTTCCTTGTTTCAGTTCCAGTTTTATGTATATTTTCTGCCTTGCACCTGATTATTCCAACATCTGATGGATGGCCTACGGAATCTAATTCTGGTATTGATTGTTTTTGCTGATTGCCTCCCCTTGTAGCTGATTTCTTCATTATTGTGTAAATTTAGATCATGAGCTCATGATTAGCTAAACAGCTGACCTTGTAAGTAGCTTAGGTGTCAATGCTCGTAAGCTTCAACTGGAAGTCGGCAAAGATTTATTTGTGCCTCTACAATGAGTTCCCCGCAAGGACCCCATTTTCTAGAAGTGTTGTTCCAATACTCCCTCTAGAGGCAGGGTAATCAGACAGGGCTACTTTGCTGCCACTGATGTGGGGCAGGGCCATGGGCGGTCTGTGTCCCAGGCAGGAGCCTCTCGGCGTGTGTCCCAGGTAACCATCTGCCTGCGAACTTCGGTCAACTCTCAGGAAGCTACGATGCGCAGACCTATGGTTAGCTGTGCAGAGAAGTGTACTGCGCAGACAGGTTCCACACACACTTCAAGTAAGGGGTCGGCCTGAGTGGAAAGGTGAGAATGTTGGCAGCTGTGCAGACAAAGAAGGCGCCCTTTGGCCTGGGCCTAAATGCTTGTGACACCCCACTGGGCATGCCGGGCTCTGAGGGCCCTGCCCTGGGTCCCCTGCTCCCCTGCCCTTTGTTCAGTCACAGCAGAGATGGCCACACCCACTCCCTCATTGTGGGCTGTGTCCCAAACACCCTCTGCCCCGCCACCTCTCCGCAGCTTACAATGGACAACAGATGCTGCATTCTGAGGCCAGGGTATTCCGAGAATGCCAATGGCAGACATAATGACCTTAAATGATTTCCTCTTGTGTCAGTTTTGGTAAACATTAGGAGCTAGGAAATGGTCCACTTTACAGAAATGTTCAAATTTACTGGCATTTCATATATTCTCTGCTATAACATTGTCCTGATTCTTTCTATATATTCTTTAATTCAGTTTTTGTTTTCCTTAATCAAAGTGTGTCTTTTAAATCTGTTCAAACCGTATTCTTTGGACTTACTAAATCACCTCAATTTTATACGTTTTCTGTTGTTTTCAGTTCTGCTCATATCTTTATGTATCTATTTTCTATGTTCTCAGGGTTTATTGTTTTGATCTTCTGATGTCAATTAAAACACTTGGTTATTCCTTTTAATAAATCTTTTTACTTATAAAGGTTTGAACTTTTGAAGATTCCAGCTTACCTGTAAGTTTCTAAGGGCAAGGTCCTCTACATTGTTGCTCGCTTAAGGCTTAGTTCACCCTATAGCAATGTATATTTTGACACATTTTCCCCTCGACTTTCTGTGATTCCCTACATCTCACCTTTCTTTGCAGACAAGCCATTTGAAATACCCTTCACTTATTTCACAGCCAATAAGTCTTTGAAATAATGTGTATTTTTTAGAGAAATCTTCTTATATAATTAGGCAGAAAATCTGACCTGCCATAGTTTTCAAAACAGCATAATTTCACTCTTCTCAATGATAAATCTGTTGTATTACACAACCTTTGAGTATTTAGCTTTATCAATGACATGTACTTTAAAACTATTTTAGAGATCCCACCAGTCTTTGAAAACATCCGTGTTCCTTAGTTCAGTTCCAGTTGTATGTATATTTTCTGCCTTGCACCTGATTATTCCAACATCTGATGGATGGCCTAGGGAATCTAATTCTGGTATTGATTGTTTTTGCTGATTGCCTCCCCTTGTAGCTGATTTCTTCATTATTGTGTAAATTTATATCATGAGCTCATGATTAGCTAAACAGCTGACCTTGTAAGTGGCTTAGGTGTCAACACTCGTAAGCTTCAACAGGAAGTCAGCAAAGATTTATTTGTGTCTCTACAATGAGTTACCCGCAAGGACCCCATTTTCTAGAAGTGTTGTTCCAGTACTCCCTCTAGAGGCAGGGTACTCAGACAGCGCTGCTTTGCGGCCACTGATGTGGGCCACGGCCATGGGCGGTCTGTGGCCCAGGCAGGAGCCTCTCGGCGTGTGTCCCAGGTAACCATCTGCTTGCGAACTTCGGTGACCTGTCAGGAAGCTACGATGCCCAGACCTATGGTTAGCTGTGCAGCGAGGTGTACTGCGCAGACAGGTTCCACACACACTTCAAGTAAGGGGTCGGCCTGAGTGGAAAGGTGAGAGTGTTGGCAGCTGTGCAGACAAAGAAGGCGCCCTTTGGCCTGGGCCTAAATGCTTCTGACACCACACTGGGCCTCCCGGGCTCTGAGGGCCCTGCCCTCGGCCACCTGCTCCCCTGCCCTTTGTTCAGTCACAGCAGAGATGGCCACAACCACTCCCTCATTGTGGGCAGTGTTCCAACCACCCTCTGCCCCGCCACCTCTCCGCAGCTTACCATGGACAACAGATGCTGCATTCTGAGGCCAGGGTATTCCGAGAATGCCAAGGGCAGACATAATGACCTTAAATGATTTCCTCTTGTGTCAGTTTTGGTAAACTTTAGGAGCTAGGAAATGGTCCACTTTACAGAAATGTTCAAATTTACTGGCATTTCATATATTCTCTGCTATAACATTGTCCTGATTCTTTCTATATATTCTTTAATTCTGTTTTTGTTTTCCTTAATCAAAGTGTGTCTTTTAAATCTGTTCAAACCGTATTCTTTGGACTTACTAAATCACCTCAATTTTATACGTTTTCTGTTGTATTAAGTTCTGCCCATATCTTTATTTATCTTTTTTCTATGTTCTCAGGGTTTATTGTTTTGATCTTCTGATGTCATTTAAAACACTTGGTTATTCATTTTAATGAATCTTTTTACTTATCAAGATTTGAACTTTTGAAGTTTCCAGCTTACTTGTACGTTTCACAGGATCAGGTCCTCTACATTGTTGATGGTCTAAGGCTTATTTCACCCTATAGCAAAGTATATATTGACATATTTTCCCCTCGACTTTCTGTGATTCCCTACATCTCACCTTTCTTTGCAGACAAGCCATTTGAAATACCCTTAACTTATTTCACAGCCAATAAGTCTTTAAAATAATGTGTATTTTTTAGAGAAATCTTCTTCTATAATTAGGCAGAAAATCTGACCTGCCATAGTTTTCAAAACAGCATAATTTCACTCTTCTCAATGATGAATCTGTTCTATTACACAACCTTAGAGTATTTAGATTTATCAATGACATGTAATTTAAAAACGTTTTAGAGATCCTACCAGTCTTTGAAAACATCCTTGTTCCTTGTTTCAGTTCCAGTTTTATGTATATTTTCTGCCTTGCACCTGATTATTCCAACATCTGATGGATGGCCTAGGGAATCTAATTCTGGTATTGATTGTTTTTGCTGATTGCCTCCCCTTGTAGCTGATTTCTTCATTATTGTGTAAATTTAGATCATGAGCTCATGATTAGCTTAACAGCTGACCTTGTAAGTGGCTTAGGTGTCAATGCTCGTAAGCTTCAACAGGAAGTCGGCAAAGATTTATTTGTGTCTCTACAATGAGTTACCCGCAAGGACCCCATTTACTAGAAGTGTTGTTCCAATACTCCCTCTAGAGGCAGGGTACTCAGACAGGGTTACTTTGCGGCCACTGATGTGGGGCAGGGCCATGGGCGGTCTGTGGCCCAGCCAGGAGCCTCTCGGCGTGTGTTCCAGTGAACCATCTGCCTGCGAACTTCGGTCACCTGGCAGGAAGCTACGATGCCCAGACCTATGGTTAGCTATGCAGCAAGGTGTACAGCGCGGACAGGTTCCACACACACTTCAAGTACGAGGGCGGCCTGAGTGGAAAGGTAAGAGTTTGGGCAGCTGTGCATACAAAGAAGGCGCCCTTTGGCCTGGGCCTAAATGCTTGTGACACCCCACTGGGCCTCCCGAACTCTGAGGGCCCTGCCCTGGGACCCCTGCTCCCCTGCCCTTTGATCAGTTACAGCAGAGATGGCCACACCCTCTCCCTCTGTGAGGGCAGTGTTCCAACCTCCCTCAGCCCCGCCCCCTCTTCGCAGGTTACCATGGACTACTGATGCTGCATTCTGAGGCCAGGGCGTTCCGAGAATGCCCAGGACAGACATGATGACCTTAAATGATACCCTCTTGTGTCAGTTTTGGTAAACTTTAGGAGCTAGGAAATGGTCCACTTTAGAGAAATGTTCAAATTTACTGGCATTGCATATATTCTCTGCTATAAGTTTGTCTGATTCTTTCTGTATATTCTTGACTTATGTTTTTGTTTTCCTTAATCAAAGTGTGTCTTTTAAATCTTTTCAAAGAATATTCTTTGGACTTACTAAATCACCTCAATTTTATACGTTTTCTGTTGTATTAAGTTCTGCTCATATATTTATTTATCTCTCTTCTATGTTCTCAGGGTTTATTGTTTTGATCTTCTGATGTCAATTAAAACACTTGGTTATTCCTTATAATAAATCTTTTTACTTATAAAGATTTGAACTTTTGAAGATTCCAGCTTACTTGTAAGTTTCTAAGGGCAAGGTCTTCTACATTGTTGCTCGCCTAAGGCTTAGTTCACCCTATAGCAATGTATATATTGACACATTTTCCCCTGGACTTTCTGTGATTCCCTACATCTCACCTTTCTTTGCAGACAAGCCATTTGAAATACCCTTCACTTATTTCACAGCCAATAAGTCTTTGAAATAATGTGTATTTTTTAGAGAAATCTTCTTCTATAATTAGGCAGAAAATCTGACCTGCCATAGTTTTCAAAACAGCATAATTTCACTCTTCTCAATGATGAATCTGTTGTATTTCACAACCTTTGAGTATTTCGCTTTATCAATGACATGAAATTTAAAAACGTTTTAGAGATCCTACCAGTCTTTGAAAACATCCGTGTTCCTTGTTTCAGTTCCAGTTTTATGTATATTTTCTGCCTTGCACCTGATTATTCCAACATCTGATGGATGGCCTACGGAATCTAATTCTGGTATTGATTGTTTTTGCTGATTGCCTCCCCTTGTAGCTGATTTCTTCATTATTGTGTAAATTTAGATCATGAGCTCATGATTAGCTAAACAGCTGACCTTGTAAGTAGCTTAGGTGTCAATGCTCGTAAGCTTCAACTGGAAGTCGGCAAAGATTTATTTGTGCCTCTACAATGAGTTCCCCGCAAGGACCCCATTTTCTAGAAGTGTTGTTCCAATACTCCCTCTAGAGGCAGGGTAATCAGACAGGGCTACTTTGCTGCCACTGATGTGGGGCAGGGCCATGGGCGGTCTGTGGCCCAGGCAGGAGCCTCTCGGCGTGTGTCCCAGGTAACCATCTGCCTGCGAACTTCGGTCAACTCTCAGGAAGCTACGATGCGCAGACCTATGGTTAGCTGTGCAGAGAAGTGTACTGCGCAGACAGGTTCCACACACACTTCAAGTAAGGGGTCGGCCTGAGTGGAAAGGTGAGAATGTTGGCAGCTGTGCAGACAAAGAAGGCGCCCTTTGTCCTGGGCCTAAATGCTTGTGACACCCCACTGGGCCTGCCGGGCTCTGAGGGCCCTGCCCTGGGTCCCCTGCTCCCCTGCCCTTTGTTCAGTCACAGCAGAGATGGCCACACCTACTCCCTCATTGTGGGCTGTGTCCCAAACTCCCTCTGCCCCGCCACCTCTCCGCAGCTTACAATGGACAACAGATGCTGCATTCTGAGGCCAGGGTATTCCGAGAATGCCAATGGCAGACATAATGACCTTAAATGATTTCCTCTTGTGTCAGTTTTGGTAAACATTAGGAGCTAGGAAATGGTCCTCTTTAGAGAAATGTTCAAATTTACTGGCATTGCATATATTCTCTTCTATAAGTTTGTCTGATTCTTTCTGTATATTCTTGACTTATATTTTTGTCTTCCTTAATCAAAGTGTGTCTTTTAAATCTGTTCAAACCGTATTCTTTGGACTTACTAAATCACCTCAATTTTATACGTTTTCTGTTGTATTCAGTTCTGCTCATATCTTTATGTATCTTTTTTCTATGTTCTCAGGGTTTATTGTTTTGATCTTCTGATGTCAATTAAAACACTTGGTTATTCCTTTTAATAAATCTTTTTACTTATAAAGGTTTGAACTTTTGAAGATTCCAGCTTACCTGTAAGTTTCTAAGGGCAAGGTCCTCTACATTGTTGCTCGCTTAAGGCTTAATTCACCCTATAGCAATGTATATATTGACACATTTTCCCCTCGACTTTCTGTGATTCCCTACATCTCACCTTTCTTTGCAGACAAGCCATTTGAAATACCCTTCACTTATTTCACAGCCAATAAGTCTTTGAAATAATGTGTATTTTTTAGAGAAATCTTCTTCTATAATTAGGCAGAAAATCTGACCTGCCATAGTTTTCAAAACAGCATAATTTCACTCTTCTCAATGATGAATCTGTTGTATTTCACAACCTTTGAGTATTTCGCTTTATCAATGACATGTACTTTAAAACTATTTTAGAGATCCCACCAGTCTTTGAAAACATCCGTGTTCCTTAGTTCAGTTCTAGTTGTATGTATATTTTCTGCCTTGCACCTGATTATTCCAACATCTGATGGATGGCCTATGTAATCTAATACTGGTATTGATTGTTTTTGCTGATTGCCTCCACTTGTAGCTGATTTCTTCTTTATGGTGTAAATTTAGATCATGAGCTCATGATTAGATAAACAGCTGACCTTGTAAGTGGCTTAGGTGTCAACACTCGTAATCTTCAACAGGAAGTCAGCAAAGATTTATTTGTGTCTCTACAATGAGTTACCCGCAAGGACCCCATTTTCTAGAAGTGTTGTTCCAGTACTCCCTCTAGAGGCAGGGTACTCAGACAGGGCTGCTTTGCGGCCACTGATGTGGGCCACGGCCATGGGCGGTCTGTGGCCCAGGCAGGAGCCTCTCGGCGTGTGTCCCAGGTAACCATCTGCTTGCGAACTTCGGTGACCTGTCAGGAAGCTACGATGCCCAGACCTATGGTTAGCTGTGCAGCGAGGTGTACTGCGCAGACAGGTTCCACACACACTTCAAGTAAGGGGTCGGCCTGAGTGGAAAGGTGAGAGTGTTGGCAGCTGTGCAGACAAAGAAGGCGCCCTTAGGCCTGGGCCTAAATGCTTGTGACACCCCACTGGGCCTCCCGGGCTCTGAGGGCCCTGCCCTCGGCCAACTGCTCCCCTGCCCTTTGTTCAGTCACAGCAGAGATGGCCACACCCACTCCCTCATTGTGGGCAGTGTTCCAACCACCCTCTGCCCCGCCACCTCTCCGCAGCTTACCATGGACAACAGATGCTGCATTCTGAGGCCAGGGTATTCCGAGAATGCCAAGGGCAGACATAATGACCTTAAATGATTTCCTCTTGTGTCAGTTTTGGTAAACTTTAGGAGCTAGGAAATGGTCCACTTTACAGAAATGTTCAAATTTACTGGCATTTCATATATTCTCTGCTATAACATTGTCCTGATTCTTTCTATATATTCTTTAATTCTGTTTTTGTTTTCCTTAATAAAAGTGTGTCTTTTAAATCTGTTCAAACCGTATTCTTTGGACTTACTAAATCACCTCAATTTTATACGTTTTCTGTTGTATTAAGTTCTGCCCATATCTTTATTTATCTTTTTTCTATGTTCTCAGGGTTTATTGTTTTGATCTTCTGATGTCATTTAAAACACTTGGTTATTCATTTTAATGAATCTTTTTACTTATCAAGATTTGAACTTTTGAAGTTTCCAGCTTACTTGTACGTTTCACAGGATCAGGTCCTCTACATTGTTGATGGTCTAAGGCTTATTTCACCCTATAGCAAAGTATATATTGACATATTTTCCCCTCGACTTTCTGTGATTCCCTACATCTCACCTTTCTTTGCAGACAAGCCATTTGAAATACCCTTAACTTATTTCACAGCCAATAAGTCTTTAAAATAATGTGTATTTTTTAGAGAAATCTTCTTCTATAATTAGGCAGAAAATCTGACCTGCCATAGTTTTCAAAACAGCATAATTTCACTCTTCTCAATGATGAATCTGTTCTATTACACAACCTTTGAGTATTTAGCTTTATCAATGACATGTAATTTAAAAACGTTTTAGAGATCCTACCAGTCTTTGAAAACATCCTTGTTCCTTGTTTCAGTTCCAGTTTTATGTATATTTTCTGCCTTGCACCTGATTATTCCAACATCTGATGGATGGCCTAGGGAATCTAATGCTGGTATTGATTGTTTTTGCTGATTGCCTCCCCTTGTAGCTGATTTCTTCATTATTGTGTAAATTTAGATCATGAGCTCATGATTAGCTAAACAGCTGACCTTGTAAGTGGCTTAGGTGTGAACTCTCGTAAGCTTCAGCAGGAAGTCGGCAAAGATTTATTTGTGTCTCTACAATGAGTTACCCGCAAGGACCCCATTTACTAGAAGTGTTGTTCCAATACTCCCTCTAGAGGCAGGGTACTCAGACACGGCTACTTTGCGGCCACTGATGTGGGGCAGGGCCTGTGGGCGGTCTGTGGCACAGGCAGGAGCCTCTCGGCGTGTGTCCCAGGGAACCATCTGCCTGCGAACTTCGGTCACCTGGCAGGAAGCTACGATGCCCAGACCTATGGTTAGCTATGCAGCAAGGTGTACAGCGCGGACAGGTTCCACACACACTTCAAGTACGAGGGCGTCCTGAGTGGAAAGGTGAGAGTTTGGGCAGCTGTGCAGACAAAGAAGGCGCCCTTTGGCCTGGGCCTAAATGCTTGTGACACCCCACTGGGCCTCCCGAACTCTGAGGGCCCTGCCCTGGGACCCCTGCTCCCCTGCCCTTTGATCAGTTACAGCAGAGATGGCCACACCCACTCCCTCTGTGAGGGCAGTGTTCCAACCTCCCTCAGCCCCGCCCCCTCTTCGCAGGTTACCATGGACTACTGATGCTGCATTCTGAGGCCAGGGCGTTCCGAGAATGCCCAACACAGACATGATGACCTTAAATGATTCCCTCTTGTGTCAGTTTTGGTAAACTTTAGGAGCTAGGAAATGGTCCACTTTAGAGAAATGTTCAAATTTACTGGCATTGCATATATTCTCTGCTATAAGTTTGTCTGATTCTTTCTGTATATTCTTGACTTATGTTTTTGTTTTCCTTAATCAAAGTGTGTCTTTTAAATCTTTTCAAAGAATATTCTTTGGACTTACTAAATCACCTCAATTTTATACGTTTTCTGTTGTATTAAGTTCTTCTCATATATTTATTTATCTTTCTTCTATGTTCTCAGGGTTTATTGTTTTGATCTTCTGATGTCAATTAAAACACTTGGTTATTCCTTTTAATAAATCTTTTTACTTATAAAGATTTGAACTTTTGAAGATTCCAGCTTACTTGTAAGTTTCTAAGGGCAAGGTCTTCTACATTGTTGCTCGCCTAAGGCTTAGTTCACCCTATAGCAATGTATATATTGACACATTTTCCCCTCGACATTCTGTGATTCCCTACATCTCACCTTTCTTTGTAGACAAGCCATTTGAAATACCCTTCACTTATTTCACAGCCAATAAGTCTTTGAAATAATGTGTATTTTTTAGAGAAATCTTCTTATATAATTAGGCAGAAAATCTGACCTGCCATAGTTTTCAAAACAGCATAATTTCACTCTTCTCAATGATAAATCTGATGTATTACACAACCTTTGAGTATTTAGCTTTATCAATGACATGTACTTTAAAACTATTTTAGAGATCCTACCAGTCTTTGAAAACATCCTTGTTCCTTAGTTCAGTTCCAGTTGTATGTATATTTTCTGCCTTGCACCTGATTATTCCAACATCTGATGGATGGCCTATGTAATCTAATACTGGTATTGATTGTTTTTGCTGATTGCCTCCACTTGTAGCTGATTTCTTCTTTATTGTGTAAATTTAGATCATGAGCTCATGATTAGATAAACAGCTGACCTTGTAAGTGGCTTAGGTGTCAACACTCGTAAGCTTCAACAGGAAGTCAGCAAAGATTTATTTGTGTCTCTACAATGAGTTACCCGCAAGGACCCAATTTTCTAGAAGTGTTGTTCCAGTACTCCCTCTAGAGGCAGGGTACTCAGACATGGCTGATTTGCGGCCACTGATGTGGGCCAGGGCCATGGGCGGTCTGTGGCCCAGACAGGAGCCTCTCGGTGTGTGTACCAGGTAACCATCTGCTTGCGAACTTCGGTGACCTGGCAGGAAGCTATGATGCGCAGACCTATGGTTAGCTGTGCAGTGAGGTGTACTGCGCAGACAGGTTCCACACACACTTCAAGTAAGGGGTCGGCCTGAGTGGAAAGGTGAGAGTGTTGGCGGCTGTGCAGACAAAGAAGGCCCCCTTTGGCCTGGGCCTAAATGCTTGTGACACCCCACCTGGCCTGCCGGGCTCTGAGGGCCCTGCCCTCGGCACCCTGCTCCCCTGCCCTTTGTTCAGTCACAGCAGAGATGGCCACACCCACTCCCTCATTGTGGGCAGTGTTCCAAACACCCTCTGCCCCGCCACCTCTCCGCAGCTTACCATGGACAACAGATGCTGCATTCTGAGTCCAGGGTATTCCGAGAATGCCAAGGGCAGACATAATGACCTTAATTGATTTCCTCTTGTGTCAGTTTTGGTAAACTTTAGGAGCTAGGAAATGGTCCACTTTAGAGAAATGTTCAAATTTACTGGCATTGCATATATCCTCTGCTATAAGTTTGTCTGATTCTTTCTGTATATTCTTGACTTATATTTTTGTCTTCCTTAATCAAAGTGTGTCTTTTAAATCTGTTCAAACCGTATTCTTTGGACTTACTAAATCACCTCAATTTTATACGTTTTCTGTTGTATTAAGTTCTGCTCATATCTTTATGTATCTTTTTTCTATGTTCTCAGGGTTTATTGTTTTGATCTTCTGATGTCAATTAAAACACTTGGTTATTCCTTTTAATAAATCTTTTTACTTATAAAGGTTTGAACTTTTGAAGATTCCAGCTTACCTGTAAGTTTCTAACGGCAAGGTCCTCTACATTGTTGCTCGCTTAAGGCTTAGTTCACCCTATAGCAATGTATATATTGACACATTTTCCCCTCGAGTTTCTGTGATTCCCTACATCTCACCTTTCTTTGCAGACAAGCCATTTGAAATACCCTTCACTTATTTCACAGCCAATAAGTCTTTGAAATAATGTGTATTTTTTAGAGAAATCTTCTTCTATAATTAGGCAGAAAATCTGACCTGCCATAGTTTTCAAAACAGCATAATTTCACTCTTCTCAATGATGAATCTGTTGTATTTCACAACCCTTGAGTATTTCGCTTTATCAATGACATGTACTTTAAAACTATTTTAGAGATCCCACCAGTCTTTGAAAACATCCGTGTTCCTTAGTTCAGTTCTAGTTGTATGTATATTTTCTGCCTTGCACCTGATTATTCCAACATCTGATGGATGGCCTATGTAATCTAATACTGGTATTGATTGTTTTTGCTGATTGCCTCCACTTGTAGCTGATTTCTTCTTTATTGTGTAAATTTAGATCATGAGCTCATGATTAGATAAACAGCTGACCTTGTAAGTGGCTTAGGTGTCAACACTCGTAATCTTCAACAGGAAGTCAGCAAAGATTTATTTGTGTCTCTACAATGAGTTACCCGCAAGGACCCCATTTTCTAGAAGTGTTGTTCCAGTACTCCCTCTAGAGGCAGGGTACTCAGACAGGGCTGCTTTGCGGCCACTGATGTGGGCCACGGCCATGGGCGGTCTGTGGCCCAGGCAGGAGCCTCTCGGCGTGTGTCCCAGGTAACCATCTGCTTGCGAACTTCGGTGACCTGTCAGGAAGCTACGATGCCCAGACCTATGGTTAGCTGTGCAGCGAGGTGTACTGCGCAGACAGGTTCCACACACACTTCAAGTAAGGGGTCGGCCTGAGTGGAAAGGTGAGAGTGTTGGCAGCTGTGCAGACAAAGAAGGCGCCCTTTGGCCTGGGCCTAAATGCTTGTGACACCCCACTGGGCCTCCCGGGCTCTGAGGGCCCTGCCCTCGGCCACCTGCTCCCCTGCCCTTTGTTCAGTCACAGCAGAGATGGCCACACCCACTCCCTCATTGTGGGCAGTGTTCCAACCACCCTCTGCCCCGCCACCTCTCCGCAGCTTACCATGGACAACAGATGCTGCATTCTGAGGCCAGGGTATTCCGAGAATGCCAAGGGCAGACATAATGACCTTAAATGATTTCCTCTTGTGTCAGTTTTGGTAAACTTTAGGAGCTAGGAAATGGTCCACTTTACAGAAATGTTCAAATTTACTGGCATTTCATATATTCTCTGCTATAACATTGTCCTGATTCTTTCTATATATTCTTTAATTCTGTTTTTGTTTTCCTTAATCAAAGTGTGTCTTTTAAATCTGTTCAAACCGTATTCCTTGGACTTACTAAATCACCTCAATTTTATACGTTTTCTGTTGTATTAAGTTCTGCCCATATCTTTATTTATCTTTTTTCTATGTTCTCAGGGTTTATTGTTTTGATCTTCTGATGTCATTTAAAACACTTGGTTATTCATTTTAATGAATCTTTTTACTTATCAAGATTTGAACTTTTGAAGTTTCCAGCTTACTTGTACGTTTCACAGGATCAGGTCCTCTACATTGTTGATGGTCTAAGGCTTATTTCACCCTATAGCAAAGTATATATTGACATATTTTCCCCTCGACTTTCTGTGATTCCCTACATCTCACCTTTCTTTGCAGACAAGCCATTTGAAATACCCTTAACTTATTTCACAGCCAATAAGTCTTTAAAATAATGTGTATTTTTTAGAGAAATCTTCTTCTATAATTAGGCAGAAAATCTGACCTGCCATAGTTTTCAAAACAGCATAATTTCACTCTTCTCAATGATGAATCTGTTCTATTACACAACCTTTCAGTATTTAGCTTTATCAATGACATGTAATTTAAAAACGTTTTAGAGATCCTACCAGTCTTTGAAAACATCCTTGTTCCTTGTTTCAGTTCCAGTTTTATGTATATTTTCTGCCTTGCACCTGATTATTCCAACATCTGATGGATGGCCTAGGGAATCTAATGCTGGTATTGATTGTTTTTGCTGATTGCCTCCCCTTGTAGCTGATTTCTTCATTATTGTGTAAATTTAGATCATGATCTCATGATTAGCTAAACAGCTGACCTTGTAAGTGGCTTAGGTGTGAACGCTCGTAAGCTTCAGCAGGAAGTCGGCAAAGATTTATTTGTGTCTCTACAATGAGTTACCCGCAAGGACCCCATTTACTAGAAGTGTTGTTCCAATACTCCCTCTAGAGGCAGGGTACTCAGACAGGGCTACTTTGCGGCCACTGATGTGGGGCAGGGCCTGTGGGCGGTCTGTGGCCCAGGCAGGAGCCTCTCGGCGTGTGTCCCAGGGAACCATCAGCCTGCGAACTTCGGTCACCTGGCAGGAAGCTACGATGCCCAGACCTATGGTTAGCTATGCAGCAAGGTGTACAGCGCGGACAGGTTCCACACACACTTCAAGTACGAGGGCGTCCTGAGTGGAAAGGTGAGAGTTTGGGCAGCTGTGCAGACAAAGAAGGCGCCCTTTGGCCTGGGCCTAAATGCTTGTGACACCCCACTGGGCCTCCCGAACTCTGAGGGCCCTGCCCTGGGACCCCTGCTCCCCTGCCCTTTGATCAGTTACAGCAGAGATGGCCACACCCACTCCCTCTGTGAGGGCAGTGTTCCAACCTCCCTCAGCCCCGCCCCCTCTTCGCAGGTTACCATGGACTACTGATGCTGCATTCTGAGGCCAGGGCGTTCCGAGAATGCCCAACACAGTCATGATGACCTTAAATGATTCCCTCTTGTGTCAGTTTTGGTAAACTTTAGGAGGTAGGAAATGGTCCACTTTAGAGAAATGTTCAAATTTACTGGCATTGCATATATTCTCTGCTATAAGATTGTCTGATTCTTTCTGTATATTCTTGACTTATGTTTTTGTTTTCCTTAATCAAAGTGTGTCTTTTAAATCTTTTCAAAGAATATTCTTTGGACTTACTAAATCACCTCAATTTTATACGTTTTCTGTTGTATTATGTTCTTCTCATATATTTATTTATCTTTCTTCTATGTTCTCAGGGTTTATTGTTTTGATCTTCTGATGTCAATTAAAACACTTGGTTATTCCTTTTAATAAATCTTTTTACTTATAAAGATTTGAACTTTTGAAGATTCCAGCTTACTTGTAAGTTTCTAAGGGCAAGGTCTTCTACATTGTTGCTCGCCTAAGGCTTAGTTCACCCTATAGCAATGTATATATTGACACATTTTCCCCTCGACATTCTGTGATTCCCTACATCTCACCTTTCTTTGTAGACAAGCCATTTGAAATACCCTTCACTTATTTCACAGCCAATAAGTCTTTGAAATAATGTGTATTTTTTAGAGAAATCTTCTTATATAATTAGGCAGAAAATCTGACCTGCCATAGTTTTCAAAACAGCATAATTTCACTCTTCTCAATGATGAATCTGTTGTATTAAACAACCATTGAGTATTTAGCTTTATCAATGACATGCACTTTAAAAATGTTTTAGAGATCCTACCAGTCTTTGAAAACATCCTTGTTCCTTGTTTCAGTTCCAGTATTGTGTATACTTTCTGCCTTGCACCTGATTATTCCAATGTCTGACCGATGTCCTAGGGAATCTAATTCTGGTATTGAATGTTTTTGCTGATTGTCTCCCCCTGTAGCTGATTTCTTCATTATTGTGTAAATTTAGATCATGAGCTCATGTTTAGCTAAACATCTGACTATGTAAGAGGCTTATATGTGAACCCTGGTAAACTTCATCACAGAGTCCGCAAAGATTTATTTGTGTCCCTCCAATGAGTTGCCCGCGAGGGCCCCGTTCTCCACAAGTGTTGGTCCACCACTCCCTCTAGAGGCACGGCCTCAGACAGGGCTGCTTTGCGCCCCACGATCTGGGGCAGTGGCAGTGGGCGGCCTGTGGCCCGGGTAGGAGCCTCTCTGCGTGTGTCCCAGGGACCCATCTGCCTGCGAGCTTCCGTCTCCTGGAAGGAAGCTACGATGCCCAGACCTATGGTTAGCTGTGCAGCGAGGTGTACTGCGCGGACAGGTTCCACACACACTTCAATAAGAGGGCGGCCTGAGTGGAATGGTGAGAGTTTGGGCAGCTGTGCAGACAAAGAAGGCTTCCTTTGTCCTGGGCCTAAATGCTTGTGACACCCCACTGGGCCTGCCGGGCTCTGAGGGCCCTGCCCTGGGCCCCCTGCTCCCCTACCCTTTGTTCAGTCACAGCAGAGATGTCCACACCCACTCCCTCTGTGAGGCCAGTGTTCCAAACTCCCTCAGCCCCGTCCCCTCTCCACACGTTATCATGGACTAAGATGCTGCATTCTGAGTCCAGGGCATTCCGAGAATGCCAAGGGCTGACATGAAGACCTTAAATGATTTCCTCTTGTGTCAGTTTGGTAAATTTTAGGAGCTAGGAACTGGTCCACTTTACACAAACGTTCAAATTTACTGGCATTTCATATACTCTCTGCTATAACATTGTCCTGATTTTTTCTGTATATTCTTTAATTATGTTTTTTTTTCCTTAATCAAAGTGTGTCTTTTAATCTTGTCAAAGAATATTCTTTGGACTTACTACATCACCTGAATTTTATACGTTTTCTATTGTAT
The DNA here is from genome assembly GCF_964165515.1 of Mesoplodon bidens. Classification (NCBI taxonomy): domain Eukaryota; kingdom Metazoa; phylum Chordata; class Mammalia; order Artiodactyla; family Ziphiidae; genus Mesoplodon; species Mesoplodon bidens. The sequence goes on from NC_138180.1 coordinate 9,921,257, forward strand.
TAAGTTCTGGTCATATCTTTATTTATATTTTTTCTATGTTCCCAGGTTTATTGTTTTGATCTTCTGATGTCAATTAAAACACTTGGTTATTCATTTTAATAAATCTTTTTACTTCTAAAGATTTGAACTTTTCAAGATTCCAGCTTACTTGTAAGTTTCTAAGGGTCAGGTCCTCTACATTGTGGCTGGCCTAAGTCTTAGTTCACCATATAGCAATGTATATATTGACCTATTTTCCCCTCGACTTTCTGTGATTCCCTACATCTCACCTTTCTTTGCAGACAAGCCATTTGAAATAACCTTAACTTATTTCACAGCCAATAAGTCTTTGAAATAATGTGTAATTTTTAGAGAAATCTTCTTATATAATTAGGCAGAAAATCTGACCTGCCATAGTTTTCAAAACAGCATAATTTCATTCTTCTAAATGTTGAATCTGTTGTATTACACAACCTTTGAGTATTTAGCTTTATCAATGACATATACTTTAAAAATGTTTTAGAGATCCTACCAGTCTTTGAAAACATCCTTGTTCCTTTTTGCAGTTCCAGTTTTGTGTAGACTTTCTGCCTTGCACCTGATTATTCCAACATCTGATGGTTGGCCTAGGGAATCTAAATCTGGTATTGATTGTTTTTGCTGATTGTCTCCCCTTGTAGCTGATTTCTTCATTATTGTGTAAATTTAGATCATGAGCTCATGTTTAGCTAAACACCTGACCATGTAAGAGGCTTAGGTGTTAACGCTCGTAAGCTTCACAGAAAGTCCGCAAAGATTTTTTGTGTCCCTCCAATGAGTTACCCGCGCGGACCCCTTTTTCTACAAGTGTTGGTCCACTACTCCCTCTAGAGGCTGGGACTCAGACAGGACTGCTTTGCTGCCCCCGATCTGGGATAGTGGCTTTGGGCGGCCTGTGGCCTGGGCAGGAGGCTCCCCACGTGTGTCCCACGACCCATCTCCCTGTGAACTTCGGTCACCTGGCAGGAAGCTATGATGCCCAGACCTATGGTTAGCTTTGCAGCGAGGTGTACTGCGCGGACCGGTTCCACACACACTTCAAGTAAGAGGACGGCCTGAGTGGAAAGGTGAGAGTTTGGGCAGCTGTGCAGACGAAGAAGGCGCACTTTGGCCTGGGCCTAAATGCTTGTGACACACGACTGGCCCTGCCGGGTTCTGAGGGCCCTGCCATTGGCCCCCTTCTCCCGTGCCCTTTGTTCAGTCACAGCAGAGATGGCCCCACCCACTCCCTCAGTGAAGGCAGTGTTCCAGCCTCCCTCAGCCCCGCCCCCACTCCGCAGGTTACCATGGACTACAGATGCTGCATTCTGAGGCCAGGGCGTTCCGAGAATGCCAAGGGCAGACATGATGACCTTAAATGATTTCCTCTTGTGTCAATTTTGGTAAACTTTAGGAGCTAGGAAATGGTCCACTTTACACAAATGTTCAAATTTACTGGCATTTCATATATTCTCTGCTATAACATTGTCCTGATTCTTTCTGTATATTCTTTACTTATGTTTTGGTTTTCCTTAATCAAAGTGTGTCTTTTAAACTTTGTCAAAGAATATTCTTTGGACTTACTACCTCAACTGAATTTTATACGTTTTCTGTGGTATTAAGTTCTGCTCATAGATTTATTTATCTTTTTTCTATGTTCTCAGGGTTTATTGTTTTGATCTTCTGATGTCAATTAAAACACTTGGTTATTCATTTTAATCAATCTTTTTACTTATAAAGATTTGAATTTTTAAAGCTTCCAGCTTACTTATAAGTTTCTAAGGGTCACGTCCACTACATTGTGGCTGGCCAAAGGCTTAGTTCACAATATAGCAAAGTATATATTGACCTATTTTCCCCTCGACTTTCTGTGATTTCCTATATCTCACCTTTCTTTGCAGTCAAGCCATTTGAAATAACCTTAACTTATTTCACAGCCAATAAGTCTTTGAAATAATGTGTAGTTTTCAGAGAAATCTTCTTATATATTTAGGCAGAAAATCTGACCTGCCATAGTTTTCAAAACAGCATAATTTCACTCTTCTCAATGATGAATCTGTTGTATTACACAACCTTTGAGTATTTAGCTTTATCAATGACATGTACTTTAAAATTGTTTTAGAGATCCTACCAGTCTTTGAAAACATCCTTGTTCCTTGTTTCAGTTCCACTTTTATGTATATTTTCTGCCTTGCACCTGATTATTCCAACGTCTGACCGATGTCCTAGGGAATCTATTTCTGGTATTGATTGTTTTTGCTGATTGTCTCCCCCTGTAGCTGATTTCTTCATTATTGTGTAAATTTAGATCATGAGCTCATGTTTAGCTAAACATCTGACTATGTAAGAGGCTTATATGTGAACCCTCGTAAACTTCATCACAGAGTCCGCAAAGATTTATTTGTGTCCCTCCAATGAGTTGCCCGCGAGGGCCCCGTTCTCTACAAGTGTTGGTCCACCACTCCCTCTAGAGGCACGGCCTCAGACAGGGCTGCTTTGCGCCCCACGATCTGGGGCAGTGGCAGTGGGCGGCCTGTGTCCCGGGTAGGAGCCTCTCTGCGTGAGTCCCAGGGACCCATCTGCCTGCGAGCTTCCGTCACCTGGCAGGAAGCTACGATGCCCAGACCTATGGTTAGCTGTGCAGCGAGGTGTACTGCGCGGACAGGTTCCACACACACTTCAAGTACGAGGGCGGCCTGAGTGGAATGGTGAGAGTTTGGGCAGCTCTGCAGACAAAGAAGGCTTCCTTTGTCCAGGGCCTAAATGCTTGTGACACCCCACTGGGCCTGCCGGGCTCTTAGGGCCCTGCCCTGGGCCCCCTGCTCCCCTGCCCTTTTTTCAGTCACAGCAGAGATGGCCCCACGCACTCCCTCAGTGAAGGCCGTGTTCCAACCTCCCTCAGCCCCGCCTCCTCTCCGCAGGTTACCATGGACTACAGATGCTGCATTCTGAGGCCAGGGCATTCCGAGAATGCCAAGGGCAGACATGATGACCTTAAATGATTTCCTCTTGTGTCAATTTTGGTAAAGTTTAGGAGCCAGGAAATGGTCCACTTTACACAAATGTTCAAATTTACTGGCATTTCAGATATTCTCTGCTATAACATTGTCCTGATTCTTTCTCTATATTCTTTACTTATGTTTTGGTTTTCCTTAATCAAAGTGTGTCTTTTAAATCTTATCAAAGAATATTCTTTGGACTTACTACCTCAACTGAATTTTATACGTTTTCTGTGGTATTAAGTTCTGCTCATATCTGTATTTATCTTTTTTCTATGTTCTCAGGGTTTATTGTTTTGATCTTCTGATGTCAATTAAAACACTTGGTTATTCATTTTAATCAATCTTTTTACTTATAAAGATTTGAATTTTTAAAGATTCCACCTTACTTGTCAGTTTCTAAGGGTCAGGTCCTCTACATTGTGGCTGGCCAAAGGCTTAGTTCACAATATAGCAAAGTATATATTGACCTATTTTCCCCTCGACTTTCTGTGATTTCCTACATCTCTCCTTTCTTTGCAGACAAGCCATTTGAAATAACCTTAACTTATTTCACAGCCAATAAGTCTTTGAAATAATGTGTAGTTTTCAGACAAATCTTCTTATATATTTAGGCAGAAAATCTGCCCTGCCATAGTTTTCAAAACAGCATAATTTCACTCTTCTCACTGATGAATCTGTTGTATTACACAACCTTTGAGTATTTAGCTTTATCAATGACATGTACTTTAAAAATGTTTTAGAGATCCTACCAGTCTTTGAAAACATCCTTGTTCCTTGTTTCAGTTCCAGTTTTATGTATATTTTCTGCCTTGCACCTGATTATTCCAACGTCTGCTCGATGGCCTAGGGCATCTAATTCTGGTATTGATTGTTTTTGCTGATTGTCTCCCCCTGTAGCTGATTTCTTCATTATTGTGTAAAATTAGATCATGAGCTCATGTTTAGCTAAACATCTGACATTGTAAGAGGCTTAGGTGTGAACACTCGTAAGTTTCATCAGAAAGTCCGCAAAGATTTATTTGTGTCCCTCCAATGAGTTGCCCGCGAGGACACCATTTACTACAAGTGTTGGTCCACTACTCCCTCTAGAGGCACGGCCTCAGACAGGGCTGCTTTGTGCCCCACGATCTGTGGCAGTGGCAGTGGGGGGCCTGTGGCCGGGGCAGGAGCCTCTCTGCGTGTGTCCAGGGACCCATTTGCCTGCGAACTTCGGTCACCTGGCAGGAAGCTATGATGCCCAGACCTATGGTTAGCTTTGCAGCGAGGTGTACTGCGCGGACAGGTTCTACACACACTTCAATTAACAGGGCGCCCTGAGTGGAAAGGTGAGAGTTTGGGCAGCTGTGCAGACAAAGAAGGCGCACTTTGGCCTGGGCCTAAATGCTTGTGACACCCCACTGAGCCTGCCGGGCTCTGAGGGCCCTGCCCTTGGTCCCCTGCTCCCCTGACCTTTGTTCAGTCACAGCAGAGATGGCCACACCCACTCCCTCTGTGAGGGCAGTGTTCCAAACTCCCTCAGCCCCGCCCCCTCTCCACAGGTTACCATGGACTAAAGATGCTGCATTCTGAATCCAGGGCATTCCGAGAATGCCAAGGGCTGACATGATGACCTTAAATGATTTCCTCTTGTGTCAGTTTTGGTAAATTTTAGGAGCTAGGAACTGGTCCACTTTACACAAACTTTCAAATTTACTGGCATTTCATATACTCTCTGCTATAACATTGTCCTGATTCTTTCTGTATATTCTTTACTTATGTTTTGGTTTTCCTTAATCAAAGTGTGTCTTTTAATCTTGTCAAAGAATATTCTTTGGACTTACTACATCACCTGAATTTTATACGTTTTCAACTGTATTAAGTTCTGCTCATATCTTTATTTATATTTTTTCTATGTTCTCAGGTTTATTGTTTGATATTCTGATGTCAATTAAAACACTTGGTTATTCATTTTAATAAATCTTTTTACTTATAAAGATTTGAACTTTTCAAGATTCCAGCTTACTTGTAAGTTTCTAAGGGTCAGGTCCTCTACATTGTGGCTGGCCTAAGTCTTAGTTCATCATATAGCAATGTATATATTGACCTATTTTCCCCTCGACTTTCTGTGATTCCCTACATCTCACCTTTCTTTTCAGACAAGCCATTTGAAATACCCTTAACTTATTTCACAGCCAATAAGTCATTGAAATAATGTGTATTTTTTAGAGAAATCTTCTTATATAATTAGGCAGAAAATCTGACCTGCCATAGTTTTCAAAACAGCATAATTTCACTCTTCTCAATGTTGAATATGTTGTATTACACAACAATTTAGTATTTAGCTTTATCAATGACATGTACTTTAAAAATGTTTTAGAGATCCTACCAGTCTTTGAAAACATCCTTGTTCCTTGTTTCAGTTCAAGTTTTATGTATACTTTCTGACTTGCACCTGAGTATTCCAACATCTGATGGTTGGCCTAGGGAATCTAATTCTGGTATTGATTGTTTTTGCTGCTTGTCTCCCCTTGTAGCTGATTTCTTCATTATTGTGTAAATTTAGATCATGAGCTCATGTTTAGATAAACAGCTGACCTTGTAAGAGGCTTTGGTGTGAACGCTCGTAAGCTTCAGCGGAAAGTCTGCAAAGATTTTTTTGTGTCCCTCCAATGAGTTACCCGCGCGGACCCCTTTTTCTACAAGTGTTGGTCCACTACTCCATCTAGAGGCTGGGACTCAGACAGGACTGCTTTGCTGCCCCCGATCTGGGATAGTGGCTTTGGGCGGCCTGTGGCCTCGGCAGGAGTCTCCCCACGTGTGTCCCACGACCCATCTGCCTGCGAACTTCAGTCACCTGGCAGGAAGCTATGATGCCCAGACCTATGGTTAGCTTTGCATCGAGGTGTACTGCTAGGACCGGTTCCACACACACTTCAAGTAAGAGGGCGGCCTGAGTGGAAAGGTGAGAGTTTGGGCAGCTGTGCAGAAAAAGAAGGCGCACTTTGGCCTGTGCCTAAATGCTTGTGACACACGACTGGGCCTGCCGGGCTCTGAGGGCCCTGCCGTGGGCCCCCTTCTCCCCTGCCTTTTGTTCAGTCACAGCAGAGATGGCCCCACCCACTCCCTCAGTGAAGGCAGTGTTCCAACCTCCCTCAGCCCCGACCTCTCTCCCCAGGTTACCATGGACTACAGATGCTGCATTCTGAGGCCAGGGCGTTCCGAGAATGCCAAGGGCAGACATGATGACCTTAAATGATTTCCTCTTGTGTCAATTTTGGTAAAGTTTAGGAGATAGGAAATGGTCCACTTTACACAAATGTTCAAATTTACTGGCATTTCAGATATTCTCTGCTATAACATTGTCCTGATTCTTTGTGTATATTCTTTATTTATGTTTTCGTTTTCCTTAATCAAAGTGTGTCTTTTAAATCTTGTCAAAGAATATTCTTTGGACTTACTACCTCAACTGAATTTTACACGTTTTCTGTGGTATTAAGTTCTGCTCATATCTTTATTTATCTTTTTTCTATGTTCTCAGGGTTTATTGTTTTGATCTTCTGATGTCAATTAAAACACTTGGTTATTCATTTTAATAAATCTTTTTACTTATAAAGATTTGAATTTTTAAAGCTACCAGCTTACTTGTAAATTTCTAAGGGTCAGGTCCTCTACATTGGGGCTGGCCAAAGGCTTAGTTCACAATATAGCAAAGTATATATTGACCTATTTTCCCCTCGACTTTCTGTGATTTCTTACATCTCACCTTTATTTGCAGACAAGCCGTTTGAAATAACCTTAACTTATTTCACAGCCAATAAATCTTTGAAATAATGTGTAGTTTGCAGAGAAATCTTCTTATATATGTAGGCAGAAAATATGACCTGCCATAGTTTTCAAAACAGCATAATTTCACTCTTCTCAATGATAAATCTGTTGTATTACACAACCTTTGAGTATTTATCTTTATCAATGACATGTACTACAAAAATGTTTTAGAGAACCTACCAGTCTTTGAAAACATCCTTGTTCCTTGTTTCAGTTCCAGTTTTATGTATATTTTTTAGCCTTGCACCTGATTATTCCAACGTCTGATCGATGGCTTAGGAAATCTAATTCTGGTATTGATTGTTTTTGCTGATTGTCTCCCCCTGTAGCTGATTTCTTCATTATTGTGTAAAATTAGATCATGAGCTCATGTTTAGCTAAACATCTGACTATGTAAGAGGCTTATGTGTGAACCCTCGTAAGCTTCATCACAGAGTCTGCAAAGATTTATTTGTGTCCCTCCAATGAGTTGCCCGCGAGGGCCCCGTTTTCTACTAGGGTTGGTCCACTACTCCCTCTAGAGGTACGGCCTCAGACAGGGCTGCTTTGCGCCCCACGATCTGGGGCAGTGGCAGTGGGCGGCCTGTGGCCCGGGTAGGAGCCTCTCTGCGTGTGTCCCAGTGACCCATCTGCCTGCGAGCTTTCGTCACCTGGCAGGAAGCTACGATGCCCAGACCTATGGTTAGCTGTGCAGCGAGGTGTACTGCGCGGACAGGTTCCACACACACTTCAATAAGAGGGCGGCCTGAGAGGAAAGGTGAGAGTTTGGGCAGCTGTGCAGACAAAGAAGGCTTCCTTTGTCCTGGGCCTAATTGCTTGTGACACCCCACTGGGCCTGCTGGGCTCTGAGGGCCCTGCCCTGGGCCCCCTGCTCCCCTGCCCTTTGTTCAGTCACAGCAGAGATGGCCCCACCCACTCCCTCTGTGAGGGCCCTGTTCCTACCTCCCTCAGCCCCGCCCCCTCTCCGCAGGTTACCATGGACTACAGATGCTGCATTCTGAGGCCAGGGCATTCCGAGAATGCCAAGGGCAGACATGATGACCTTAAATGATTTCCTCTTGTGTCAGTTTTGGTAAACTTTAGGAGCTAGCAACTGGTCCACTTTACACAAATGTTCAAATTTACTGGCATTTCATATATTCTCTGCTATAACATTGTCCTGATTCTTTCTGTATATTCTTTACTTATGTTTTGGTTTTCCTTAATCAAAGTGTGTCTTTTAAACCTTGTCAAAGAATATTCTTTGGACTTACTACCTCAACTGAATTTTATACGTTTTCTGTGGTATTAAGTTCTGCTCATAGATTTATTTATCTTTTTTCTATGTTCTCAGGGTTTATTGTTTTGATCTTCTGATGTCAATTAAAACACCTGGTTATTCATTTTAATAAATCTTTTTACTTATAAAGATTTGAATTTTTAAAGCTTCCAGCTTACTTGTAAGTTTCTAAGGGTCCCGTCCTCTACATTGTGGCTGGCCAAAGGCTTAGTTCACAATATAGCAAAGTATATATTGACCTATTTTCCCCTCGACTTTCTGTGATTTCCTATAACTCACCTTTCTTTGCAGACAAGCCATTTGAAATAAACTTAACTTATTTCTCAGCCATTAAGTCTTTGAAATAATGTGTATTTTTCAGAGAAATCTTCTTATATATTTAGGCAGAAAATCTGACCTGCCATAGTTTTCAAAACAGCATAATTTCACTCTTCTCAATGATGAATCTGTTGTATTACACAACCTTTGAGTATTTAGCTTTATCAATGACATGTACTTTAAAAATGTTTTAGAGATCCTACCAGTCTTTGAAAACATCCTTGTTCCTTGTTTCATTTCCAGTTTTATGTATATTTTCTGCCTTGCACCTGATTATTCCAACGTCTGTTCGATGGCCTAGGGAATCTAATTCTGGTATTGATTGTTTTGGCTGATTGTCTCCCCCTGTACCTGATTTCTTCATTATTGTGTAAATTTAGATCATGAGCTCATGTTTAGCTAAACATCTGACTATGTAAGAGGCTTATGTGTGAACCCTCGTAAGCTTCATCACAGAATCCGCAAAGATTTATTTGTGTCCCTCCAATGAGTTGCCCGCGTGGGCCCCGTTCTCTACAAGTGTTGGTCCACTACTCCCTCTAGAGGCACGGCCTCAGACAGGGCTGCTTTGCGCCCCACGATCTGGGGCAGTGGCAGTGGGCGGCCTGTGGCCCGGGTAGGAGCCTCTCTGCGTGTGTCCCAGGGACCCTTCTGCCTGCGAGCTTCCGTCACCTGGCAGGAAGCTACGATGCCCAGACTTATGGTTAGCTGTGCAACGAGGTGTACTGCGCGGACAGGTTCCACACACACTTCAATAAGAGGGCGGCCTGAGTGGAAAGGTGAGAGTTTGGGCAGCTGTGCAGACAAAGAATGCTTCCTTTGACCTGGGCCTAAACGCTTGTGACACCCCACTGGGCCTGCTGGCCTCTGAGTGCCCTGCCCTGGGGCCCCTGCTCCCCTGCCCTTTGTTCAGTCACAGCAGAGATGGCCCCACCCACTCCCTCTGTGAGGGCCGTGTTCCTACCTCCCTCAGCCCCGCCCCCTCTCCGCAGGTTACCATGGACTACAGATGCTGCATTCTGAGGCCAGGGCATTCCGAGAATGCCAAGGGCAGACATGATGACCTTAAATGATTTCCTCTTGTGTCAGTTTTGGTAAACTTTAGGAGCTAGGAACTGGTCCACTTTACACAAATGTTCAAATTTACTGGCATTTCATATACTCTGTGCTATAACATTGTCCTGATTCTTTCTGTATATTCTTTACTTATGTTTTGGTTTTCCTTAATCAAAGTGTGTCTTTTAAATCTTGTCAAAGAATATTCTTTGGACTTACTACCTCAACTGAATTTTATACGTTTTCTGTGGTATTAATTTCTGCTCATATCTTTATTTATCTTTTTTCTATGTTCTCAGGGTTTATTGTTTTGATCTTCTGATGTCAATTAAAACACTTGGTTATTCATTTTAATAAATCTTTTTACTTATAAAGATTTGAATTTTTAAAGATTCCAGCTTACTTGTAAGTTTCTAAGGGTCAGGTCCTCTACATTGTGGCTGGCCAAAGGCTTAGTTCACAATATAGCAAAGTATATATTGACCTATTTTCCCCTCGACTTTCTGTGATTTCCTACATCTCACCTTTCTTTGCAGACAAGCCATTTGAAATAACCTTAACTTATTTTACTGCCAATAAGTCTTTGAAATAATGTGCATTTTTCAGAGAAATCTTATTATATATTTAGGCACAAAATCTGACCTGCCATAGTTTTCAAAACAGCATAATTTCACTCTTCTCAATGATGTATCTGTTGTATTACACAACCTTTGAGTATTTAGCTTTATCAATGACATGTACTTTAAAAATGGTTTAGAGATCCTACCAGTCTTTGAAAACATCCTTGTTCCTTGTTTCAGTTCCACTTTTATGTATATTTTGTGCCTTGCACCTGATTATTCCAACGTCTGATCGATGGCTTAGGAAATCTAATTCTGGTATTGATTGTTTTTGCTGATTGTCTCCCCCTGTAGCTGATTTCTTCATTATTGTGTAAATTTAGATCATGAGCTCATGTTTAGCTAAACATCTGACTTTGTAAGAGGCTTAGGTGTGAACACTCGTAAGCTTCATCAGAAAGTCCGCAAAGATTTATTTGTGTCCCTCCAATGAGTTGCCCGCGAGGACCCCGTTTTCTACTAGGGTTCGTCCACTACTCCCTCTAGAGGCACGGCCTCAGACAGGGCTGTTTGGCACCCCACGATCTGGGGCAGTGGCAGTGGGCGGCCTGTGGCCCGGTTAGGAGACTCTCTGCGTGTGTCCCAAGGACCCATCTGCCTGCGAACTTCGGTCACCTGGCAGGAAGCTACGATGCCCAGAACTATGGTTAGCTGTGCAGCGAGGTGTACTGCGCGGACAGGTTCCACACACACTTCAAGTAAGAGGGCGGCCTGAGTGGAAAGGTGAGAGTTTGGGCAGCTGTGCAGACAAAGAAGGCTTCCTTTGTCCTGGGCCTAAATGCTTGTGTACCCCACTGGGCCTGCCGGGCTCTGAGGGCCCTGTCCTGGGCCCCCTGCTCCCCTGCCCTTTGTTCAGTCACAGCAGAGATTGCCACACCCACTCCCTCTATGAGGGCTGTGTTCCAAACTCCCTCAGCCCCGCCCCCTCTCCGCAGGTTAACATGGACTACAGAGGCTGCATTCTGAGTCCAGGGCATTCCGAGAATGCCAAGGGCAGACATGACGACCTTAAATGATTTCCTCTTTTGTCAGTTTTGTTAAATTTTAGGAGCTAGGAACTGGTCCACTTTACACAAATGTTCAAATTTACTGGCATTTCATATACTCTCTGCTATAACATTGTCCTGATTCTTTCTGTATATTCTTTACTTATGTTTTGGTTTTCCTTAATCAAAGTGTGTCTTTTAATCTTGTCAAAGAATATTCTTTGGACTTACTACATCACCTGAATTTTATATGTTTTCTATTGTATTAAGTTCTGCTAATATCTTTATTTATATTTTTTCTATGTTCTCAGGTTTATTGTTTTGATCTTCTGATGTCAATTAAAACACTTGGTTATTCATTTTAATAAATCTTTTTACTTCTAAAGATTTGAACTTTTCAAGATTCCAGCTTACTTGTAAGTTTCTAAGGGTCAGGTCCTCTACATTGTGGCTGGCCTAAGTCTTAGTTCACCATATAGCAATGTATATATTGACCTATTTTCCCCTCGACTTTCTGTGATTCCCTACATCTCACCTTTCTTTGCAGACAAGCCATTTGAAATACCCTTCACTTATTTCACAGCCAATAAGTCTTTGAAATAATGTGTATTTTTAGAGAAATCTTCTTATAAAATTAGGCAGAAAATCTGACCTGCCATAGTTTTCAAAACAGCATAATTTCACTCTTCTCAATGATGAATCTGTTGTATTACACAACCATTGAGTATTTAGCTTTATCAATGCCATGTACTTTAAAAATGTTTTAGAGATCCTACCAGTCTTTGAAAACATCCTTGTTCCTTGTTTCAGTTCCAGTTTTGTATATACTTTCTGCCTTGCACCTGATTATTCCAACATCTGATGGTTGGCCTAGGGAATCTAATTATGGTATGGATTGTTTTTGCTGCTTGTCTCCCCTTGTAGCTGATTTCTTCATTATTGTGTAAATTTAGATCATGAGCTCATGTTTAGCTAAACAGCTGACCATGTAAGAGGCTTATGTGTGAACGCTCGTAAGCTTCAGCAGAGAGTCCGCAAAGATTTTTTTGTGTCCCTCCAATGAGTTACCCGCGCGGACCCCTTTTTCTACAAGTGTTGGTCCACTACTCCCTCTAGAGGCTGGGACTCAGACAGGACTGCTTTGCTGCTCCCGATCTGGGATAGTGGCTTTGGGCGGCCTGTGGCCTGGGCAGGAGGTTCCCCACGTGTGTCCCACGACCCATCTGCCTGCGAACTTCGGTTCCCTGGCAGGAAGCTATGATGCCCAGACCTATGGTTAGCTTTGCAGCGAGGTGTACTGCGCGGACCGGTTCCACACACACTTCAAGTAAGAGGACGGCCTGAGTGGAAAGGTGAGAGTTTGGGCAGCTGTGCAGACAAAGAAGGCGCACTTTGGCCTGGGCATAAATGCTTGTGACACACGACTGGCCCTGCCGGGTTCTGAGGGCCCTGCCATTGGCCCCCTTCTCCCCTGCCCTTTGTTCAGTCACAGCAGAGATGGCCCCACCCACTCCCTCAGTGAAGGCAGTGTTCCAGCCTCCCTCAGCCCCGCCCCCACTCCGCAGGTTACCATGGACTACAGATGCTGCATTCTGAGGCCAGGGCGTTCCGAGAATGCCAAGGGCAGACATGATGACCTTAAATGATTTCCTCTTGTGTCAATTTTGGTAAACTTTAGGAGCTAGGAAATGGTCCACTTTACACAAATGTTCAAATTTACTGGCATTTCATATATTCTCTGCTATAACATTGTCCTGATTCTTTCTGTATATTCTTTACTTATGTTTTGGTTTTCCTTAATCAAAGTGTGTCTTTTAAACTGTGTCAAAGAATATTCTTTGGACTTACTACCTCAACTGAATTTTATACGTTTTCTGTGGTATTAAGTTCTGCTCATAGATTTATTTATCTTTTTTCTATGTTCTCAGGGTTTATTGTTTTGATCTTCTGATGTCAATTAAAACACTTGTTTATTCATTTTAATCAATCTTTTTACTTATAAAGATTTGAATTTTTAAAGCTTCCAGCTTACTTATAAGTTTCTAAGGGTCCCGTCCACTACATTGTGGCTGGCCAAAGGCTTAGTTAACAATATAGCAAAGTATATATTGACCTATTTTCCCCTCGACTTTCTGTGATTTCCTATAACTCACCTTTCTTTGCAGACAAGCCATTTGAAATAACCTTAACTTATTTCACAGCCAATAAGTCTTTGAAATAATGTGTAGTTTTCAGAGAAATCTTCTTATATATTTAGGCAGAAAATCTGACCTGCCATAGTTTTCAAAACAGCATAATTTCACTCTTCTCAATGATGAATCTGTTGTATTACACAACCTTTGAGTATTTAGCTTTATCAATGACATGTACTTTAAAAATGTTTTAGAGATCCTACCAGTCTTTGAAAACATCCTTGTTCCTTGTTTCATTTCCAGTTTTATGTATATTTTCTGCCTTGCACCTGATTATTCCAACGTCTGACCGATGTCCTAGGGAATCTATTTCTGGTATTGATTGTTTTTGCTGATTGTCTCCCCCTGTAGCTGATTTCTTCATTATTGTGTAAATTTAGATCATGAGCTCATGTTTAGCTAAACATCTGACTATGTAAGAGGCTTATATGTGAACCCTCGTAAACTTCATCACAGAGTCCGCAAAGATTTATTTGTGTCCCTCCAATGAGTTGCCCGCGAGGGCCCCGTTCTCTACAAGTGTTGGTCCACCACTCCCTCTAGAGGCACGGCCTCAGACAGGGCTGCTTTGCGCCCCACGATCTGGGGCAGTGGCAGTGGGCGGCCTGTGTCCCGGGTAGGAGCCTCTCTGCGTGAGTCCCAGGGACCCATCTGCCTGCGAGCTTCCGTCACCTGGCAGGAAGCTACGATGCCCAGACCTATGGTTAGCTGTGCAGCGAGGTGTACTGCGCGGACAGGTTCCACACACACTTCAAGTACGAGTGCGGCCTGAGTGGAATGGTGAGAGTTTGGGCAGCTGTGCAGACAAAGAAGGCTTCCTTTGTCCAGGGCCTAAATGCTTGTGACACCCCACTGGGCCTGCCGGGCTCTGAGGGCCCTGCCCTGGGCCCCCTGCTCCCCTGCCCTTTGTTCAGTCACAGCAGAGATGGCCCCACGCACTCCCTCAGTGAAGGCCGTGTTCCAACCTCCCTCAGCCCCGCCTCCTCTCCGCAGGTTACCATGGACTACAGATGCTGCATTCTGAGGCCAGGGCATTCCGAGAATGCCAAGGGCAGACATGATGACCTTAAATGATTTCCTCTTGTGTCAATTTTGGTAAAGTTTAGGAGCCAGGAAATGGTCCACTTTACACAAATGTTCAAATTTACTGGCATTTCATATATTCTCTGCTATAACATTGTCCTGATTCTTTCTCTATATGCTTTACTTATGTTTTGGTTTTCCTTAATCAAAGTGTGTCTTTTAAATCTTGTCAAAGAATATTCTTTGGACTTACTACCTCAACTGAATTTTATACGTTTTCTGTGGTATTAAGTTCTGCTCATATCTGTATTTATCTTTTTTCTATGTTCTCAGGGTTTATTGTTTTGATCTTCTGATGTCAATTAAAACACTTGGTTATTCATTTTAATAAATCTTTTTACTTATAAAGATTTGAATTTTTAAGGATTCCATCTTACTTGTCAGTTTCTAAGGGTCAGGTCCTCTACATTGTGGCTGGCCAAAGGCTTAGTTCACAATATAGCAAAGTATATATTGACCTATTTTCCCCTCGACTTTCTGTGATTTCCTACATCTCTCCTTTCTTTGCAGACAAGCCATTTGAAATAACCTTAACTTATTTCACAGCCAATAAGTCTTTGAAATAATGTGTAGTTTTCAGACAAATCTTCTTATATATTTAGGCAGAAAATCTGCCATGCCATAGTTTTCAAAACAGCATAATTTCACTCTTCTCACTGATGAATCTGTTGTATTACACAACCTTTGAGTATTTAGCTTTATCAATGACATGTACTTTAAAAATGTTTTAGAGATCCTTCCAGTCTTTGAAAACATCCTAGTTCCTTCTTTCAGTTCCAGTTTTGTGTATACTTTCTGCCTTGCACATGATTATTCAAACGTCTGATCGATGGCCTAAGGAATCTAATTCTGGTATTGATTGTTTTTGCTGATTGTCTCCCCCTGTAGCTAATTTCTTCAT
Organism: Mesoplodon bidens; assembly: GCF_964165515.1. Lineage (NCBI taxonomy): Eukaryota > Metazoa > Chordata > Mammalia > Artiodactyla > Ziphiidae > Mesoplodon > Mesoplodon bidens. The sequence goes on from NC_138180.1 coordinate 9,936,495, forward strand.
TATTGTGTAAATTTAGATCATGAGCTCATGTTTAGCTAAACATCTGACTTTGTAAGAGGCTTAGGTGTGAACACTCGTAAGTTTCATCAGAAAGTCCGCAAAGATTTATTTGTTTCCCTCCAATGAGTTGCCCACGAGGACCCCGTTGACTACAAGTGTTGGTCCACTACTCCCTCTAGAGGCACGGCCTCAGACAGGGCTGCTTTGTGCCCCACGATCTATGGCAGTGGCAGTGGGTGGCCTGTGCCGGGGCAGGAGCCTCTCTGCATGTGTCCCTGGGACCCATCTTCCTGCGAACTTCGGTCACCTGGCAGGAAGCTACGATGCCCAGACCTATGGTTAGCTGTGCAGCGAGGTGTACTGCGCGGACAGGTTCCACACACACTTCAAGTAAGAGGGCGGACTGAGTGGAAATTTGAGAGTTTGGGCAGCTGTGCAGACAAAGAAGGCGCCCTTTGTCCTGGGCCTAAATGCTATTGACACCCCACTGGGCCTGCTGGGCTCTGAGGGCCCAGCCCTGGGCCCCCTGCTCCCCTACCATTTGTTCAGTCACAGCAGAGATGTCCACACCCACTCCCTCTGTGAGGCCAGTGTTCCATACTCCCTCAGCCCCGTCCCCTGTCCACACGTTATCATGGATTAAAGATGCTGCATTCTGAGTCCAGGGCATTCCGAGAATGCCAAGGGCTGACATGATGACCTTAAATGATTTCCTCTTGTGTCAGTTTGGTAAATTTTAGGAGCTAGGAACTGGTCCACTTTACACAAACGTTCAAATTTACTGGCATTTCATATACTCTCTGCTATAACATTGTCCTGATTCTTTCTGTATATTCTTTAATTATGTTTTTTTTTTCCTTAATCAAAGTGTGTCTTTTAATCTTGTCAAAGAATATTATTTGGACTTACTACATCAGCTGAATTTTATACGTTTTCTGTTGTATTAAGTTCTGCTCATATCTTTATTTATATTTTTTTATGTTCCAAGGTTTATTGTTTTGATCTTCTGATGTCAATTAAAACACTTGGTTATTCATTTTAATAAATATTTTTACTTCTAAAGATTTGAACTTTTCAAGATTCCAGCTTACTTGTAAGTTTCTAAGGGTCAGGTCCTCTACATTGTGGCTGGCCTAAGTCTTAGTTCACCATATAGCAATGTATATATTGACCTATTTTCCCCTCGACTTTCTGTGATTCCCTACATCTCACCTTTCTTTGCAGACAAGCCATTTGAAATAACCTTAACTTATTTCACAGCCAATAAGTCTTTGAAATAATGTGTAATTTTTAGAGAAATCTTCTTATATAATTAGGCAGAAAATCTGACCAGCCATAGTTTTCAAAACAGCATAATTTCATTCTTCTCAATGTTGAATCTGTTGTATTACACAACCTTTGTGTATTTAGCTTTATCAATGACATACACTTTAAAAATGTTTTAGAGATCCTACCAGTCTTTGAAAACATCCTTGTTCCTTTTTTCAGTTCCAGTTTTGTGTATACTTTCTGCCTTGCACCTGATTATTCCAACATCTGATGGTTGGCCTAGGGAATCTAATTCTGGTATTGATTGTTTTTGCTGCTTGTCTCCCCTTGTAGCTGATTTCTTCATTATTGTGTAAATTTAGATCATGAGCTCATGTTTAGCTAAACAGCTGACCTTGTAAGAGGCTTAGGTGTGAACGCTCGTAAGCTTCACAGAAAGTCCGCAAAGATTTTTTGTGTCCCTCCAATGAGTTACCCGCGCGGACCCCTTTTTCTACAAGTGTTGGTCCACTACTCCCTCTAGAGGCTGGGACTCAGACAGGACTGCTTTGCTGCCCCCGATCTGGGATAGTGGCTTTGGGCGGCCTGTGGCCTGGGCAGGAGGCTCCCCACGTGTGTCCCACGACCCATCTCCGTGCGAACTTCGGTCACCTGGCAGGAAGCTATGATGCCCAGACCTATGGTTAGCTTTGCAGCGAGGTGTACTGCGCGGACCGGTTCCACACACACTTCAAGTAAGAGGGCGGCCTGAGTGGAAAGGTGAGAGTTTGGGCAGCTGTGCAGACAAAGAAGGCGCACTTTGGCCTGGGCCTAAATTCTTGTGACACCCCACTGTGCCTGCCTGGCTCTGAGGGCCCTGACCTGGGCACCCTTCTCCCCTGCCCTTTGTTCAGTCACAGCAGAGATGGCCCCACCCACTCCCTCAGTGAAGGCAGTGTTCCAACCTCCCTCAGCCCCGCCCCCTCTCCGCAGGTTACCAAGGACTACAGATGCTGCATTCTGAGGCCAGGGCATTCCGAGAATGCCAAGGGCAGACTTGATGACCTTAAATTATTTCCTCTTGTGTCAATTTTGGTAAACTTTAGGAACTAGGAAATGGTCCTCTTTACACAAATGTTCAAATTTACTGGCATTTCAGATATTCTCTGCTATAACATTGTCCTGATTCTTTCTGTATATTCTTTACTTATGTTTTGGTTTTCCTTAATCAAAGTGTGTCTTTTAAATCTTGTCAAAGAATATTCTTTGGACTTACTACCTCAACTGAACTTTATACGTTTTCTGTGGTATTAAATTCTGCTCATATCTCTATTTATCTTTTTTCTATGTTCTCAGGGTTTATTGTTTTGATCTTCTGATGTCAATTAAAACACTTGGTTATTCATTTTAATAAATCTTTTTACTTATAAAGATTTGAATTTTTAAAGATTCCATCTTACTTGTAAGTTTCTAAGGGTCAGGTCCTCTACATTGTGGCTGGCCAAAGGCTTAGTTCACAATATAGCAAAGCATATATTGACCTATTTTCCCCTCGACTTTGTGTGATTCCCTACATCTCACCTTTCTTTGCAGACAAGCCATTTGAAATAACCTTAACTGATTTCACAGCCAATAATTCTTTGAAATAATGTGTAGTTCTCAGACAAATCTTCTTATATATTTAGGCAGAATATCTGACCTGCCGTAGTTTTCAAAACAGCATAATTTCACTCTTCTCAATGATGAATCTGTTCTATTACACAACCTTTCAGTATTTAGCTTTATCAATGACATGTACTTTAAAAATGTTTTAGAGATCCTACCAGTCTTTGAAAACATCCTTGTTCCTTGTTTCAGTTCCAGTTTTATGTATATTTTCTGCCTTGCACCTGATTATTCCAACGTCTGCTCGATGGTCTAGGGCATCTAATTCTGGTATTGATTGTTTTTGCTGATTGTCTCCCCCTGTAGCTGATTTCTTCATTATTGTGTAAAATTAGATCATGAGCTCATGTTTAGCTAAACATCTGACATTGTAAGAGGCTTAGGTGTGAACACTCGTAAGTTTCATCAGAAAGTCCGCAAAGATTTATTTGTGTCCCTCCAATGAGTTGCCCGCGAGGACACCATTAACTACAAGTGTTGGTCCACTACTCCCTCTAGAGGCACGGCCTCAGACAGGGCTGCTTTGTGCCCCACGATCTGTGGCAGTGGCAGTGGGGGGCCTGTGGCCGGGGCAGGAGCCTCTCTGCGTGTGTCCACGGACCCATCTGCCTGCGAACTTCGGTCACCTGGCAGGAAGCTACGATGCCCAGACCTATGGTTAGCTTTGCAGCGAGGTGTACTGCGCGGACAGGTTCCACACACACTTCAATTAACAGGGCGCCCTGAGTGGAAAGGTGAGAGTTTGGGCAGCTGTGCAGACAAAGAAGGTGCCCTTTGTCCTTGGCCTAAATGCTTGTGACACCCCACTGAGCCTGCCGGGCTCTGAGGGCCGTGCCCGTGGTCCCCTGCTCCCCTGACCTTTGTTCAGTCACAGCAGAGATGGCCACACCCACTCCCTCTGTGAGGGCAGTGTTCCAAACTCCCTCAGCCCCGCCCCCTCTCCACAGGTTACCATGGACTAAAGATGCTGCATTCTGAATCCAGGGCATTCCGAGAATGCCAAGGGCTGACATGATGACCTTAAATGATTTCCTCTTGTGTCAGTTTTGGTAAATTTTAGGAGCTAGGAACTGGTCCACTTTACACAAACTTTCAAATTTACTGGCATTTCATATACTCTCTGCTATAACATTGTCCTGATTCTTTCTGTATATTCTTTACTTATGTTTTGGTTTTCCTTAATCAAAGTGTGTCGTTTAATCTTGTCAAAGAATATTCTTTGGACTTACTACATCACCTGAATTTTATACGTTTTCAACTGTATTAAGTTCTGCTCATATCTTTATTTATATTTTTTCTATGTTCTCAGGTTTATTGTTTGATATTCTGATGTCAATTAAAACACTTGGTTATTCATTTTAATAAATCTTTTTACTTATAAAGATTTGAACTTTTCAAGATTCCAGCTTACTTGTAAGTTTCTAAGGGTCAGGTCCTCTACATTGTGGCTGGCCTAAGTCTTAGTTCACCATATAGCAATGTATATATTGACCTATTTTCCCCTCGACTTTCTGTGATTCCCTACATCTCACCTTTCCTTGCAGACAAGCCATTTGAAATACCCTTAACTTATTTCACAGCCAATAAGTCTTTGAAATAATGTGTATTTTTAGAGAAATCTTCTTATATAATTAGGCAGAAAATCTGACCTGCCATAGTTTTCAAAACAGCATAATTTCACTCTTCTCAATGTTGAATATGTTGTATTACACAACAATTTAGTATTTAGCTTTATCAATGACATGTACTTTAAAAATGTTTTAGAGATCCTACCAGTCTTTGAAAACATCCTTGTTCCTTGTTTCAGTTCAAGTTTTATGTATACTTTCAGCCTTGCACCTGAGTATTCCAACATCTGATGGTTGGCCTAGGGAATCTAATTCTGGTATTGATTGTTTTTGCTGCTTGTCTCCCCTTGTAGCTGATTTCTTCATTATTGTGTAAATTTAGATCATGAGCTCATGTTTAGATAAACATCTGACCTTGTAAGAGGCTTAGGTGTGAACACTCGTAAGCTTCAGCAGAAAGTCTGCAAAGATTTTTTTGTGTCCCTCCAATGAGTTACCCGCACGGACACCTTTTTCTACAAGTGTTGGTCCACTACTCCCTCTAGAGGCTGGGACTCAGACAGGACTGCTTTGCTGCCCCCGATCTGGGATAGTGGCTTTGGGCGGCCTGTGGCCTGGGCAGGAGGTTCCCCACGTGTGTCCCACGACCCATCTGCCTGCGAACTTCGGTCACCTGGCAGGAAGCTATGATGCCCAGACCTATGGTTAGCTGTGCAGCGAGGTGTACTGCGCGGACATGTTCCACACACACTTCAATAAGAGGGCGGCCTGAGTGGAATGGTGAGAGTTTGGGCAGCTGTGCAGACAAAGAAGGCTTCCTTTGTCCAGGGCCTAAATGCTTGTGACACCCCACTGGGCCTGCCGGGCTCTGAGGGCCCTGCCCTGGGACCCCTGCTCCCCTGCCCTTTGTTCAGTCACAGCAGAGATGGCCCCACGCACTCCCTCAGTGAGGGCCGTGTTCCAACCTCCCTCAGCCCCGCCTCCTCTCCGCAGGTTACCATGGACTACAGATGCTGCATTCTGAGGCCAGGGCATTCCGAGAATGCCAAGGGCAGACATGATGACCTTAAATGATTTACTCTTGTGTCAATTTTGGTAAAGTTTAGGAGCTAGGAAATGGTCCACTTTACACAAATGTTCAAATTTACTGGCATTTCAGATATTCTCTGCTATAACATTGTCCTGATTCTTTCTCTATATTCTTTACTTATGTTTTGGTTTTCCTTAATCAAATTGTGTCTTTTAAATCTTGTCAAAGAATATTCTTTGGACTTACTACCTCAACTGAATTTTATACGTTTTCTGTGGTATTAAGTTCTGCTCATATCTGTATTTATCTTTTTTATATGTTCTCAGGGTTTATTGTTTTGACCTTCTGATGTCAATTAAAACACTTGGTTATTCATTTTAATAAATATTTTTACTTATAAAGATTTGAATTTTTAAAGATTCCATCTTACTTGTCAGTTTCTAAGGGTCAGGTCCTCTACATTGTGTCTGGCCAAAGGCTTAGTTCACAATATAGCAAAGTATATATTGACCTATTTTCCCCTCGACTTTCTGTGATTTCCTACATCTCTCCTTTCTTTGCAGACAAGCCATTTGAAATAACCTTAACTTATTTCACAGCCAATAAGTCTTTGAAATAATGTGTAGTTTTCAGACAAATCTTCTTATATATTTAGGCAGAAAATCTGCCCTGCCATAGTTTTCAAAACAGCATAATTTCACTCTTCTCACTGATGAATCTGTTGTATTACACAACCTTTGAGTATTTAGCTTTATCAATGACATGTACTTTAAAAATGTTTTAGAGATCCTTCCAGTCTTTGAAAACATCCTAGTTCCTTCTTTCAGTTCCAGTTTTGTGTATACTTTCTGCCTTGCACATGATTATTCCAACGTCTGATCGATGGCCTAGGGAATCTAATTCTGGTATTGATTGTTTTTGCTGATTGTCTCCCCCTGTAGCTAATTTTTTCATTATTGTGTAAATTTAGATCATGAGCTCATGTTTAGCTAAACATCTGACTTTGTAAGAGCCTTAGGTGTGAACACTCGTAAGTTTCATCAGAAAGTCCGCAAAGATTTATTTGTTTCCCTCCAATGAGTTGCCCCCGAGGACCCCGTTGACTACAAGTGTTGGTCCACTACTCCCTCTAGAGGCACGGCCTCAGACAGGGCTGCTTTGTGCCCCACGATCTATGGCAGTGGCAGTGGGTGGCCTGTGCCGGGGCAGGAGCCTCTCTGCATGTGTCCCAGGGACCCATCTGCCTGCGAACTTCGGTCACCTGGCAGGAAGCTACGATGCCCAGACCTATGGTTAGCTGTGCAGCGAGGTGTACTGCGCGGACAGGTTCCACACACACTTCAAGTAAGAGGGCGGACTGAGTGGAAATTTGAGAGTTTGGGCAGCTGTGCAGACAAAGAAGGCGCCCTTTGTCCTGGGCCTAAATGCTAGTGACACCCCACAGGGCCTGCCGGGCTCTGAGGGCCCAGCCCTGGGCCCCCTGCTCCCCTACCCTTTGTTCAGTCACAGCAGAGATGTCCACACCCACTCCCTCTGTGAGGCCAGTGTTCCAAACTCCCTCAGCCCCGTCCCCTCTCCACACGTTACCATGGATTAAAGATGCTGCATTCTGAGTCCAGGGCATTCCGAGAATGCCAAGGGCTGACATGATGACCTTAAATGATTTCCTCTTGTGTCAGTTTGGTAAATTTTAGGAGCTAGGAACTGGTCCACTTTACACAAACGTTCAAATTTACTGGCATTTCATATACTCTCTGCTATAACATTGTCCTGATTCTTTCTGTATATTCTTTAATTATGTTTTTTTTTCCTTAATCAAAGTGTGTCTTTTAATCTTGTCAAAGGATATTCTTTGGACTTACTACATCACCTGAATTTTATACGTTTTCTATTGTATTAAGTTCTGCTCATATCTTTATTTATATTTTTTTATGTTCCAAGGTTTATTGTTTTGATCTTCTGATGTCAATTAAAACACTTGGTTATTCATTTTAATAAATATTTTTACTTCTAAAGATTTGAACTTTTCAAGATTCCAGCTTACTTGTAAGTTTCTAAGGGTCAGGTCCTCTACATTGTGGCTGGCCTAAGTCTTAGTTCACCATATAGCAATGTATATATTGACCTATTTTCCCCTCGACTTTCTGTGATTCCCTACATCTCACCTTTCTTTGCAGACAAGCCATTTGAAATAACCTTAACTTATTTCACAGCCAATAAGTCTTTGAAATAATGTGTAATTTTTAGAGAAATCTTCTTATATAATTAGGCAGAAAATCTGACCTGCCATAGTTTTCAAAACAGCATAATTTCATTCTTCTCAATGTTGAATCTGTTGTATTACACAACCTTTGAGTATTTAGCTTTATCAATGACATATACTTTAAAAATGTTTTAGAGATCCTACCAGTCTTTGAAAACATCCTTGTTCCTTTTTTCAGTTCCAGTTTTGTGTATACTTTCTGCCTTGCACCTGATTATTCCAACATCTGATGGTTGGCCTAGGGAATCTAATTCTGGTATTGATTGTTTTTGCTGCTTGTCTCCCCTTGTAGCTGATTTCTTCATTATTGTGTAAATTTAGATCATGAGCTCATGTTTAGCTAAACAGCTGACCTTGTAAGAGGCTTAGGTGTGAACGCTCGTAAGCTTCACAGAAAGTCCGCAAAGATTTTTTGTGTCCCTCCAATGAGTTACCCGCGCGGACCCCTTTTTCTACAAGTGTTGGTCCACTACTCCCTCTAGAGGCTGGGACTCAGACAGGACTGCTTTGCTGCCCCCGATCTGGGATAGTGGCTTTGGGCGGCCTGTGGCCTGGTCAGGAGGCTCCCCACGTGTGTCCCACGACCCATCTCCGTGCGAACTTCGGTCACCTGGCAGGAAGCTATGATGGCCAGACCTATGGTTAGCTTTGCAGCGAGGTGTACTGCGCGGACCGGTTCCACACACACTTCAAGTAAGAGGGCGGCCTGAGTGGAAAGGTGAGAGTTTGGGCAGCTGTGCAGACAAAGAAGGCGCACTTTGGCCTGGGCCTAAATTCTTGTGACACCCCACTGTGCCTGCCGGGCTCTGAGGGCCCTGCCCTGGGCACCCTTCTCCCCTGCCCTTTGTTCAGTCACAGCAGAGATGGCCCCACCCACTCCCTCTGTGAGGGCCGTGTTCCTACCTCCCTCAGCCCCGCCCCCTCTCCGCAGGTTACCAAGGACTACAGATGCTGCATTCTGAGGCCAGGGCATTCCGAGAATGCCAAGGGCAGACATGATGACCTTAAATGATTTCCTCTTGTGTCAATTTTGGTAAACTTTAGGAACTAGGAAATGGTCCTCTTTACACAAATGTTCAAATTTACTGGCATTTCAGATATTCTCTGCTATAACATTGTCCTGATTCTTTCTGTATATTCTTTACTTATGTTTTGGTTTTCCTTAATCAAAGTGTGTCTTTTAAATCTTGTCAAAGAATATTCTTTGGACTTACTACCTCAACTGAATTTTATACGTTTTCTGTGGTATTAAATTCTGCTCATATCTGTATTTATCTTTTTTCTATGTTCTCAGGGTTTATTGTTTTGATCTTCTGATGTCAATTAAAACACTTGGTTATTCATTTTAATAAATCTTTTTACTTATAAAGATTTGAATTTTTAAAGATTCCATCTTACTTGTAAGTTTCTAAGGGTCAGGTCCTCTACATTGTGGCTGGCCAAAGGCTTAATTCACAATATAGCAAAGTATATATTGACCTATTTTCCCCTCGACTTTCTCTGATTTCCTACATCTCATTTTTCTTTGCAGACAAGCCATTTGAAATAACCTTAACTGATTTCACAGCCAATAAGTCTTTGAAATAATGTGTAGTTCTCAGACAAATCTTCTTATATATTTAGGCAGAAAATCTGACCTGCCGTAGTTTTCAAAACAGCATAATTTCACTCTTCTCAATGATGAATCTGTTCTATTACACAACCTTTCAGTATTTAGCTTTATCAATGACATGTACTTTAAAAATGTTTTAGAGATCCTACCAGTCTTTGAAAACATCCTTGTTCCTTGTTTCAGTTCCAGTTTTATGTATATTTTCTGCCTTGCACCTGATTATTCCAACGTCTGCTCGATGGCCTAGGGCATCTAATTCTGGTATTGATTGTTTTTGCTGATTGTCTCCCCCTGTAGCTGATTTCTTCATTATTGTGTAAAATTAGATCATGAGCTCATGTTTAGCTAAACATCTGACATTGTAAGAGTCTTAGGTGTGAACACTCGTAAGTTTCATCAGAAAGTCCGCAAAGATTTTTTTGTGTCCCTCCAATGAGTTGCCCGCGAGGACACCATTAACTACAAGTGTTGGTCCACTACTCCCTCTAGAGGCACGGCCTCAGACAGGGCTGCTTTGTGCCCCACGATCTGTGGCAGTGGCAGTGGGGGGCCTGTGGCCGGGGCAGGAGCCTCTCTGCGTGTGTCCACGGACCCATCTGCCTGCGAACTTCGGTCACCTGGCAGGAAGCTACGATGCCCAGACCTATGGTTAGCTTTGCAGCGAGGTGTACTGCGCGGACAGGTTCCACACACACTTCAATTAACAGGGCGCCCTGAGGGGAAAGGTGAGAGTTTGGGCAGCTGTGCAGACAAAGAAGGTGCCCTTTGTCCTTGGCCTAAATGCTTGTGACACCCCACTGAGCCTGCCGGGCTCTGAGGGCCCTGCTCCTGGTCCCCTGCTCCCCTGACCTTTGTTCAGTCACAGGAGAGATGGCCACACCCACTCCCTCTGTGAGGGCAGTGTTCCAAACTCCCTCAGCCCCGCCCCCTCTCGACAGGTTACCATGGACTAAAGAGGCTGCATTCTGAATCCAGGGCATTCCGAGAATGCCAAGGGCTGACATGATGACCTTAAATGATTTCCTCTTGTGTCAGTTTTGGTAAATTTTAGGAGCTAGGAACTTGTCCACTTTACACAAACTTTCAAATTTACTGGCATTTCATATACTCTGTGCTATAACATTGTCCTGATTCTTTCTGTATATTCTTTACTTATGTTTTGGTTTTCCTTAATCAAAGTGTGTCTTTTAATCTTGTCAAAGAATATTCTTTGGACTTACTACATCACCTGAATTTTATACGTTTTCAACTGTATTAAGTTCTGCTCATATCTTTATTTATATTTTTTCTATGTTCTCAGGTTTATTGTTTGATATTCTGATGTCAATTAAAACACTTGGTTATTCATTTTAATAAATCTTTTTACTTATAAAGATTTGAACTTTTCAAGATTCCAGCTTACTTGTAAGTTTCTAAGGGTCAGGTCCTCTACATTGTGGCTGGCCTATGTCTTAGTTCATCATATAGCAATGTATATATTGACCTATTTTCCCCTCGACTTTCTGTGATTCCATACATCTCACCTTTCTTTTCAGACAAGCCATTTGAAATACCCTTAACTTATTTCACAGCCAATAAGTCTTTGAAATAATGTGTATTTTTTAGAGAAATCTTCTTATATAATTAGGCAGAAAATCTGACCTGCCATAGTTTTCAAAACAGCATAATTTCACTCTTCTCAATGTTGAATATGTTGTATTACACAACAATTTAGTATTTAGCTTTATCAATGACATGTACTTTAAAAATGTTTTAGAGATCCTACCAGTCTTTGAAAACATCCTTGTTCCTTGTTTCAGTTCAAGTTTTATGTATACTTTCTGCCTTGCACCTGAGTATTCCAACATCTGATGGTTGGCCTAGGGAATCTAATTCTGGTATTGATTGTTTTTGCTGCTTGTCTCCCCTTGTAGCTGATTTCTTCATTATTGTGTAAATTTAGATCATGAGCTCATGTTTAGCTAAACAGCTGACCTTGTAAGAGGCTTAGGTGTGAACGCTCGTAAGCTTCAGCAGAAAGTCTGCAAAGATTTTTTTGTGTCCCTCCAATGAGTTACCCGCGCGGACACCTTTTTCTACAAGTGTTGGTCCACTACTCCCTCTAGAGGCTGGGAATCAGACAGGACTGCTTTGCTGCCCCCGATCTGGGATAGTGGCTTTGGGCGGCCTGTGGCCTGGGCAGGAGGTTCCCCACGTGTGTCCCACGACCCATCTGCCTGCGAACTTCGGTCACCTGGCAGGAAGCTATGATGCCCAGACCTATGGTTAGCTTTGCATCGAGGTGTACTGCTAGGACCGGTTCCACACACACTTCAAGTAAGAGGGCGGCCTGAGTGGAAAGGTGAGAGTTTGGGCAGCTGTGCAGAAAAAGAAGGCGCACTTTGGCCTGTGCCTAAATGCTTGTGACACACGACTGGGCCTGACGGGCTCTGAGGGCCCTGCCGTGGGAACCCTTCTCCCCTGCCTTTTGTTCAGTCACAGCAGAGATGGCCCCACCCACTCCCTCAGTGAAGGCAGTGTACCAACCTCCCTCAGCCCCGACCTCTCTCCCCAGGTTACCATGTACTACAGATGCTGCATTCTGAGGCCAGGGCGTTCCGAGAATGCCAAGGGCAGACATGATGACCTTAAATGATTTCCTCTTGTGTCAATTTTGGTAAAGTTTAGGAGCTAGGAAATGGTCCACTTTACAGAAATGTTCAAATTTACTGGCATTTCAGATATTATCTGCTATAACATTGTCCTGATTCTTTGTGTATATTCTTTATTTATGTTTTCGTTTTCCTTAATCAAAGTGTGTCTTTTAAATCTTGTCAAAGAATATTCTTTGGACTTACTACCTCAACTGAATTTTATACGTTTTCTGTGGTATTAAGTTCTGCTCATATCTGTATTTATCTTTTTTCTATGTTCTCAGGGTTTATTGTTTTGATCTTCTGATGTCAATTAAAACACTTGGTTATTCATTTTAATAAATCTTTTTACTTATAAAGATTTGAATTTTTAAAAATTCCAGCTTACTTGTAAATTTCTAAGGGTCAGGTCCTCTACATTGTGGCTGGCCAAGGGCTTAGTTCACAATATAGCAAAGTATATATTGACCTATTTTCCCCTCGACTTTCTGTGATTTCTTACATCTCACCTTTATTTGCAGAAAAGCCATTTGAAATAACCTTAACTTATTTCACAGCCAATAAATCTTTGAAATAATGTGTAGTTTGCAGAGAAATCTTCTTATATATTTAGGCAGAAAATTTGACGTGCCATAGTTTTCAAAACAGCATAATTTCACTCTTCTCAATGATGAATCTGTTGTATTACACAACCTTTGAGTATTTAGCTTTATAAATGACATGTACTACTAAAATGTTTTAGAGATCCTACCCCTCTTTGAAAACATCCTTGTTCCTTGTTTCAGTTCCAGTTTTATGTATATTTTCTGCCTTGCAGCTGATTATTCCAACGTCTGATCGATGGCTTAGGAAATCTAATTCTGGTATTGATTGTTTTTGCTGATTGTCTCCCCCTGTAGCTGATTTCTTCATTATTGTGTAAATTTAGATCATGAGCTCATGTTTAGCTAAACATCTGACTTTGTAAGAGGCTTAGGTGTGAACTCTCATAAGCTTCATCAGAAAGTCCGCAAAGATTTATTTGTGTCCCTCCAATGAGTTGCCCGCGAGGACCCCGTTTTCTACTAGGGTTGGTCCACTACTCCCTCTAGAGGCACGGCCTCAGACAGGGCTGCTTGGCACCCCACGATCTGGGGCAGTGGCAGTGGGCGGCCTGTGGCCCGGTTAGGAGACTCTCTGCGTGTGTCCCAGGGACCCATCTGCCTGCGAACTTCGGTCACCTGGCAGGAAGCTACGATGCCCAGAACTATGGTTAGCTGTGCAGCGAGGTGTACTGCGCGGACAGGTTCCACACACACTTCAAGTAAGTGGGCGGCCTGAGTGTAAAGGTGAGTGTTTGGGCAGCTGTGCAGAAAAAGAATGCTTCCTTTGTCCTGGGCCTAAATGCTTGTGTACCCCACTGGGCCTGCCTGGCTCTGAGGGCCCTGCCCTGGGCCCCCTGCTCCCCTGCCCTTTGTTCAGTCACAGCAGAGATTGCCACACCCACTCCCTCTGTGAGGGCTGTGTTCCAAACTCCCTCAGCCCCGCCCCCTCTCCGCAGGTTAACATGGACTACAGATGCTGCATTCTGACTCCAGGGCATTCCATGAATGCCAAGGGCAGACATGACGACCTTAAATGATTTCCTCTTTTGTCAGTTTTGGTAAATTTTAGGAGCTAGGAACTGGTCCACTTTACACAAATGTTCAAATTTACTGGCATTTCATATACTCTCTGCTATAACATTGTCCTGATTCTTTCTGTATATTCTTTACTTATGTTTTGGTTTTCCTTAATCAAAGTGTGTCTTTTAATCTTGTCAAAGAATATTCTTTGGACTTACTACATCACCTGAATTTTATACGTTTTCTATTGTATTAAGTTCTGCTCATATCTTTATTTATATTTTTTCTATGTTCTCAGGTTTATTGTTTTGATCTTCTGATGTCAATTAAAACACTTGGTTATTCATTTTAATAAATCTTTTTACTTCTAAAGATTTGAACTTTTCAAGATTCCAGCTTACTTGTAAGTTTCTAAGGGTCAGGTCCTCTACATTGTGGCTGGCCTAAGTCTTAGTTCACCATATAGCAATGTATATATTGACCTATTTTCCCCTCGACTTTCTGTGATTCCCTACATCTCACCTTTCTTTGCAGACAAGCCATTTGAAATACCCTTAACTTATTTCACAGCCAATAAGTCTTTGAAATAATGTGTATTTTTAGAGAAATCTTCTTATATAATTAGGCAGAAAATCTGACCAGCCATAGTTTTCAAAACAGCATAATTTCACTCTTCTCAATGATGAATCTGTTGTATTACACAACCATTGAGTATTTAGCTTTATCAATGACATGTACTTTAAAAATGTTTTAGAGATCCTACCAGTCTTTGAAAACATCCTTGTTCCTTGTTTCAGTTCCAGTTTTGTATATACTTTCTGCCTTGCACCTGATTATTCCAACATCTGATGGTTGGCCTAGGGAATCTAATTCTGGTATTGATTGTTTTTGCTGCTTGTCTCCCCTTGTAGCTGATTTCTTCATTATTGTGTAAATTTAGATCATGAGCTCATGTTTAGCTAAACAGATGACCTTGTAAGAGGCTTATGTGTGAACGCTCGTAAGCTTCAGCAGAAAGTCCGCAAAGATTTTTTTGT